>NC_064251.1:6127500-7607500 GCF_003254725.2 Canis lupus dingo
ACCAGCACTGGCGCTGCCGCGGGAGCCGCACCGGGCTCCGGCCCCGCCGCACCTGCGACGCAGCCTGAGGTCCCGCCCGCGCCGCCCGCGCCGCCACCTCCGAGGGGGCTGCACCTGGCCCGCGCACGGCGGCCCCCTGGGCGTCGCGGCCGCGTGGCCTAACGGATAAGGCGTCTGACTTCGGATCAGAAGATTGAGGGTTCGAGTCCCTTCGTGGTCGGCTTCCTTTTGGGTGAGGGGCGCCTGCCCTTCGGTGACGCGGGCCACGGCGGCCCGGCCCGGCGGCCTCGTCTGCGGTTCGTTCTGCTTCCCTCCTCGTCCCCTGCCGGGTCCCCGAGGCCGCTCGGCACTCGCCTTCCGGGAAGCGCGCTCCTCTCCGTGCACCTGCGCGCCGCCAGCACCGCGTGGTCCCCGCGGGACGCGGCCTCGTCGCCGAGCCTCGGCCTCCAGCGGCCGCTCGGGTCCGGGGGCGCGGTCCAGCCCCGCGGGAGCGCCGCGCGCGTGCGGCTGCGCGTTACCACCGACCACGTGGGCGCCGCGTGTTGTCGCGCCCCAGTGGCCTAATGGATAAGGCACTGGCCTCCTAAGCCAGGGATTGTGGGTTCGAGTCCCACCTGGGGTGGCGCGGGCGGCTTCTCCCCGCGGGAACTTTTGGTGCCGGGGGCCCTGCGACCGGGGCTCCGCAAGCTCGCGGAGAGGGGTCAGCACGGTCTGCTCTCCCCGCTCCGGCCCAGGTGTCCCCGCGGTCCCTGGGGACACGCTGCTCCTTTAAGCCTCCCCGGCGAGTCCGGCCTCCGAGGTCTCGGCCTGCGGACCGCACAAAAGTTGTGAGCGGTCATCTTCGGGCTCTTCAGCGCGGCCGAGGCTCGGCGCCAAAAAGGCGCCCTTACCCCAGGTGGGACTCGAACCCACAATCCCTGGCTTAGGAGGCCAGTGCCTTATCCATTAGGCCACTGGGGCCTGCGGGGCGAGCTGGCGCCTTCCGGGCCTCTAGTCTCGGCCGCCCGCGCCGGGGCGTCAGCAGCGGGGCGAGAGCCGCGGGAGCCGCGGGAGCCCGGCGCCCCAGCCGTGGTGTCCCCTGTGCAGGACCGACGGGCTCCAGGAGCGCGAGGGCCACCAGTGCAGGCGGGGAGCCGGAGCACAGGATCTTCAGCATCGCGAGGCAGTGCACGGACCCGGAGGGACAAATCTTTCCGGTCAGATACGCATCAGATCTAAAACAAATATATGTAGAGCCACATCGATCCTTCGCCCCAATACGCCGTTCCTTTAGGACAGTTTACAAAACGTAACACGAGGAAAGAACGAGCTCATGTGCAAACGTCACCCACGTTTAGGGTTAGGGTCCCCTCAAGTTCCCCGCCCTTCCCGCAGAAGCTTCGGCCGAGGCAGCTGTTTGTTAGTCCCCGTCGTGCCTGCGTCGAGAACCTGCCTCTCCCGTCTCCAAGCACCCAGGGCACAGGGGGTGTGGACACCTTTTTTGTTTTAATCTCTCCGACATGTGGAAAGTCTGCAGAAACTCACCTCTTCCTCCCCTAACCTCAGCAAGAGGGGGGAGTTGGGCCCACCTGGCTCCAGTCCCCTGCCTTGACCTGCGCCCCTTTACCTTAACCAAAGTCCCTCCAGGAGGCTCCTTGTGCCGCCTCCGCTCAGCCACCTCCTCCTCCCGCTAAATACTTTCCTCACCCGAAAGCAGTTTTGCGTTGCTTTCAACTAGGACTCCACGGAGCCATTGGCTTGGGCAGTCACCTGTGTTCATTCTTTGGTCCTCTGCCTTTTTTAAAAAACAATTGTTTTATTAGTAGGCTCCACTGCCAAAGTGGGGCTCGAACTGAGGACCCGAGAGTCACATGCTCTACCCGAGTCAGCCAGGCAGCCCAGCCCTCCGCCCTTTTTAAGGATGGATCCTATCCCTGTGCTCTACTCCCTGTCCCCCAGCCTGTTATCTTTTCATTCCCTCCAGTGTATCCCAAATGCCTTTCCAGGTCCCTTCCTGTGTCACCAGTGTTTTCTGGGGGCCTCTTGGGTCCACCACTGTGTTCCAGGGTCAGCCCACAGGGATGCTTTTCCTGGTTCCCCTGCTGCCACCATCTAACCCAGCATGTCCCCAGGTTCTGCGCTGCTTGTCCTCCATGGCTCTTACCATCCGCAACACTCTGCTTCTGCGCTCCATCCCGCATCCTCCAACCGCATCCTCACTCGCGGCCCCAGGACTCCACCCCCTCTCCTGGGCTCACCTCGGTGCGATCCTCCTCAGGCCGCACGAGTCAGCTCCTCACAGGCAAAGCCATTCTCATCCCACCATCCTCCATCCCAGCATCCTCCCGAGGCTGCACCCTTTGTGCCTCCCCTGTCTCCATACGCAGCATCACCCGTGTGACACACACCTGCTCCATGCTCCACCTGGGGCCATCTTCTGTCTCCATCATCCTTTTGCACCTGCTAGTAGTGGCTCTCCTTTCTTGTTGCCACTGCCCTAGTTCCAAGGATGGGTCCCTGCCTCCTACATGGGTCAGTCCGCCAGCCTATGCTCATCTCCCTTCACTCTCCTTGTCCATTCATCTCCCTTCACTCTCCTTGTCCATTCGCAGATACCTTCCCGACAGCCTCTGCAGAGGTAGTCTAAATGTCCTAGCTGTCACATTTTAAGCTCTTACCTTGTTTGCATGACTGCCCCTCCCCTCCTTCCTCCCCATCTCAAGCACTGCAAGCAAGTTTATTTTCTCTGACCCTCAAGCTGGAACTAGTTGCTTCTCTGGTTCCCAGAGCCTATTCAGACAAATTATTTACTACATTTTAGGTTGTTACCGTAACAGGAATCCATTTTTCTTCTCAGCTTTTATCATCACCTGATCGAATGTAAATTGTCTGGAAGAAAGAGCTTTTTTTTAAAAAAAAAAATTATTTGATAGAGCGCGCGAGCCAGAGAGCACAAGCAGGGGGAACAGCAGAGAGAGATGGAGAAACAGACCCTGCTCAGCAGGGAGCCCGATGCACGGCTGGATCCCAGGACCCCAGGATCATGACCTGAAGGCAGACAGCTTAACTGACTGAGCCATTCAGGTGCCTCAGAAAGGACTCCTTTTGTTCATTGCTGAGTCCCTGGGACTTCACCAGTGCCTGGCTTTCACTATTTGTTAACGAATAAACAAATCAACGTTGCACCGTCTTGCATATGAGCTTCATCCCCTCCTGGGCTCTGAGTCTATTGAGGGGACTCTTGCTAGTCATTTATCAGTAAGTTTTTACCCCTTTGTTGATGAGGGCCCTGCTCACATCAAGTGTATATACTACTACAGCTAATTATCTGGCATTTAGAGCATCACAATGCAGTATCTGCTGAACGAGTGAACTAGGTCAAAATTATAGAGAACATTCTAATAAATTAATACACACCAGAGTGAGCTGCTATAGCTATGCTGGCCTGGGTGCTTCCCATACCCAGAAGATTGCAAAAACCTATTTTCAGTTCCAACTCGTTCTTTTCTTGCCTCTAAAACCCCACAGCATGTGACAGTCCCTAACACGTGGTACTCCTTCCCACTTGAGAATCTCAGCAGTTCCCCTTTACCTACATTTCTTTTTTAAAAGATTTTATTTGAGAGAGAGAGAGAGAGAGAGAGAACGTGCACAGGAGCATGCACATGTGTGCTCAAGCAGGAGGAGGCGCCAGCAGACTCACTGCTGAGTGCATGACCCTGAGATCCTGATCTGAGCCAAAACGAAGAGTTGGATGCTTAACTGACTGAGCCACCCAGGCGCCCCTCCTTGTCACCTACATTTCTTAAAATCTAAACTCTTGAACTTGAATTTGAGTCTCCACACTGAGCTTCTGTCTCCCTTTCCAGACTCACCTCCCACAACCCCCTGGCTCGAATCCATCATTCAGATAGCTTCCTTGGGTTCTCCACCCCAGCCTTTTCTTTTCCCATATTCATGCTGTTCCCTCCAACTGGCATGTCCCTCCCCACCTCTACTAAGATTCTATTCCCTTTTCAAGCCCCCTCACCCTCAGAGGTCTGCTAACCTGTCTCAGCCCTCCCACCCCAGGTATGTTCCCTGAGTGCAGACACCGCAGCTCATTGTTGTTTCCCCCCGCTGACCAGTGCGCTCCACAATTGTGAGGCAGATTTCAATGGACAGAAAAGGTTGGAATTCTGTTCTGAAGCATTCTGCATGAGGTGAAGCCTATCGCATTTATTGCAGAGTTTTACTGCAGCTAATACATGAAATGGATAATTAAGGTTCGATAACACGTGATTGCCTATGAAGACCTTTGCAACTCAGGCCTGCATCCCTCTTTCCAAATGAACATTCTCAGGTCTCCTGCCGGTGTCAGGCTCTGGGCTGCTGCAGCTTGGACCCCCAGAGAGGGCCGAGTGGCTCAGGAGGGGACTTCAGTCCATGTCCACCCTCCTGCCTGTTTTTATGGCAGAATTTATTCGCTTTTTTCTCAGCCTCTCCCGATTCATGTTTTCTATCCTGAAAACAAAAAGACTGCAATTAGGCCCAGATGCCCCATCGATGCTTTTCAAAGTGATGACAGTTGCTAGCAGCAGGGTGGGAAGCAGAGCAGCAGATCAGCACTGTGGGGGCCCCACTCGGGTAGGAGGCCTCTCTCACTCCCAGAGCTTCCCCACCTTCTGCTGGGAAGTCGTGCCCTCCCCCTACCTCCTGTCTCCTCTGTGCTGTGACCCCTCAACCCCCAAAGAATCAGTTGAGAGGAGCTTGGGGCACTTTCTGGCACCTGAGCCTATGTAATAAAGCATCTTCTTTGGATGGCTCCGTAGCTGTCTGGCTGGCCTTAGCAATCATGTCTCGAATTTTCTGAAGACAATCTGCCAGATTTCGGAACTGGTAGCGGCTGCATTCAGAGGTGAGTATCAACTCTCCTGACTTGTTGATCTTATTTCTATGCTGCAGAGAACAAAGGCAAAACCTGAGTTCTACAGAGTAAAGGTTTAAATGCAACTGAGGGATTACAGAAAAAGGAGTCCGTGGTTACCGTGATGGCTATCTTCTGCCGCACGGGCTCTGCGATCCACTCGGCGGTTGCCAAATGGAACCTGACTTCAGCCTTGGAATTCACTGTGAATAAAGGGATGAGAGAGCACCGGTCACTGAGATTCTCAAGTAGGCTCTGCACCCTGTGGCTGGTGATGATCCTGAAACAGGGAGACAAGACATCCATCCAAGGACGTTTCTGTCCTGTGTCAACTTCGGGATGCAAAGTTGGTGATGGAATGAGCCTGCAAACATAGCGAGGCACTTCTGGACAAAAAGTAACTTCCAGGAACTAAATGCTCAGTGCTTCTCTTACAGTTTAGTGGGTCTGAAAAGAATGGGGGATGGGTTCCATGAGAAGGAAGGAAACCTGTTCTCTGGCTGCCAACTCACACTGTGATTTCCCTTTGTTTAGGCCCACAAGCCAACCCTAGTCCTAGCAACCCACAGCTGAGAGTCTAAGGATCAGACCACATTCAAAAGAATAAAGAGGATTATTATAAACTGGTGGTATTTGAGCTTCTGCTAAAAAAAATCCCTTTATCCCATATGAATGTAAGCACAGAACTCAAGTACATCTCCCAGCCAAGTTTTAAAATGAAAGAAAACAAGGTGCCTTGTACCTTTGTTAACATTCTGGCCCCCAGGACCGCTACTCCGACAATAAGATATCGTCAAACGATCTATAAAAACAGAACACACACCAAAAAAAAAAAAAATTATTCCATGGCAAAATGCACAAACTGTTAATTTATTATCAACATCACTATCCCCATTACACCCCACTTTCAATGGCTTTTACATATACTAATGTAACATTCAGAGCAGTAAAGTCAGAGATTATTCACAGATGTCAAAACTAAAATCAAGAGTAAGTACCCTTCCTAGGGTCACAGTAGAGGCTGTAAAATCATGACCTGGGTTGTCTGCTTCTGGTCCAGTCCATCTCACTAGATCCAGCTGCCCCAAGTTTTTTGCCATTTTTTTTTTTTTTTAAGATTTTTTTATTCATGAGACAGAGAGAGGCAGACACATAGGCAGAGGGAGAAGCAGGCTCCCTGTGGGGAACCTGATGTGGGACTCGATCCCAGGACCCTGGGATCCTGACCTGAGCCAAAGGCAGATGCTTAACCACTGAGCCACCCAGGTGCCCCACAATTTGTTTGTTTTAAAGCACAGACACAAAAGCTCAAACTAAGGGACAAACTTAGTTTACTGTTGTTTATTTCAAAATGTGGTGGATGTGGGATCCCCACAGACTGTAAGCTGCAAGGGGACAGATATTCAGTGTGTGGTCCAGTGCCCTGTCAGCGTGTAGAAACATCCTCTGGATGAAAGTGTACTTGAACTGGAGCTGGGAACCTTGCTTCTATCACTATGATCTTGGCAAAGTCCCTCTGCTTCTCTGGGCCTCAGGTTTGTTTGTCTGTAAAATGTAAAATGAGGTTCCTTCCTTCTGTTTTTGTAATTCGTGGGAAACAGACTCACAGTGTCTGAGGAAAGTGGGGAAGACATGGTAGTGGGAAGATTTCAGAAGACTGGATGGAGCTGCAAGAGGTATGGGTGGCAAAGAACTGGCCCCAAGGCAGTGGAGAGCAGGCCTTGATGGGCAGTGGTGGCCCATCTCAGGACTGCTTCTGAGACTTTGTTCCCTTTTTAAAAAGATTTTATTTATTCATTTGAGAGACAGAGAGAGCACAAGCAGCAGGAGAGGCAGAGGGGAGAAGAAGAAGCAGACTTCCAGCTGAGCAAGAAGCCCGATGGAGGGCTCCATCCCAGGACCCTGGGTTCATGACCTGAGCTGAAGTCAGATGCTTAACCGACTGAGCCACCCAGGCGCCCGTCTATATATATTTTTTAAGATTCTATTTATTCATTCATGAGAGACACAGAGAAAGAGAGAGAGACAGAGACGCAGGCAGAGGGAGAAGCAAGCTCCATGCAGGGAGCCCGATGTGGGACTCCAGGACCACGTCCCAGGCCAAAGGCAGGCGCTAAACCACTGAGCCACCCAGGCATCCCCCACTCCTTTTTTTAAAATGTAAGCTCCATGCGTAGCACAGAGCCCAGTGTGGGGCTTGAATTCACAACCCTGAGCTTGAGACCTGAACTGAGATCAAGAGCTGGACACTTAACTGACTGAGCCACCCAGGTGCCCCTAGAGACCTCCTTCCTCTTGAAAAATCAAATCAATTCATTTCTCTGCATAGGTGAGGAATGCATGGTACTGTAGGGGGACAGTTCCAGCACCGTGTCGGCAACCTTGCCTGTATCCACAGAGGCTGCCAGGGCAGGGTCTGTCTTTCAAAAAGGTCTGTGAGGCCCCCCAACACAAGAGCACCTGAGACAAGTGAGGAGCTGCAACATGGCTGGTTCCCACCTATCTCCCTGGAGGCTGTCAGGAGACCATCTCTTTGCCTTTGGTTCTGATGAGACGGGCTTTCTTGCCACCTCCAGCCACAAGTACTCCTCAAGGCATAGCTGACGGCGACCAAACTGCTAGTTGCAGCAAGGCACCAGCTCCTAGGCCACAGAGTGGCCTCTTCTTTGTGTCTCAGTTAACTAGCCTCTTTGTTTCTGTGTCACCCTGAACAAGGGCTACAAGGAGCCGGCACCTATGGCTATTACTCCTTTCACTGTCTGTGGATGTCACAAACTCTCTGATTCTAAAAAAAGGCTTGTTGTTTCCCAGGCTCTGCCTGTTAGGCCTTGCCTTGTATTGCACACAATTCTAAAGTTATGCAAACAGTTTACAGGGAGAAGTCCCACCCTTCTGTTCCCCAGCCACCAAGTCTGCCCTTTCTTTGCCATTTCTCAAGCCAGTCCTCATATCCAATTTCTTTTTTTTAAGATTTTATTTATTTATTCATGAGAGACACAGAGAGAGGCAGAGACACAGGCAGAGGGAGAAGCAGGCTCCTCACATGGAGCCCGATGCAGGACTCGATCCCAGATCCGGGGATCATGACCTGAGCCAAAGGCAGGCGCCCAACCGCTGAGCCACCCAGGCTTCCCTGCAGCTTAACTTCTTCCAAATAACCATCCACTCATCTACAGTAGATACTGGCCCATGCCGCAAGATCATCAAGAGCTCGCACATGTACTCTACGCAACACTCTAGAGTGGCTATACCACCATTTTTTGGCCTTCTAAAGAGCACTGAGAGGATTCTGCTTTTGCACACCAAAAGACAGTTTATTTTTGTTAAGCTGGAAAGATCTGGAGGGAATGTTTTTTTTTTTTTTTTTTTTTCTGGAGGGAATGTTGAGGAGTGGGGGAAGTGACTGATTTTTTTATAAAATAAAATTACTTACCTAGTGGAATGTCATTATTGGCTTGCTTTGCATCATCCTGCAATGTAACATACACAGTATCAAATTAACATTACCTGCTCTGTGACTCCTAACTGGTCCAGGGCAATCAAAGAAAGGACGTAAAGCCACAATGCAAATGTAATACAACTATTTTCAGGTCCGCAGCAAAATCATATCAGGATGACAGAAAAAGTTTCCCCAGGCTCCAGAGGTACCACCTCTGAAACACTCTACTAGGAAACTGGAACTGACATCTCCAGCCTTAGCTAGCTAGCATTGGGTACCAACCATCAGGGGCCTGGCTCCTTGGAAGCAAGGCAGGCTCCACAGTACATGTGCCTCAGACAGACTCCAAAAGGAACACGCTCTACTAACCCAGAGCAACAAACCTGGTGGGCCACCTTGTTCCTTCCTGGGCCACAGGGGCTCACGTGAGAGGCCATCTGCCTAGATAGTTTGTGTCAAATGGAACTACTCACTCCAGGACTTCTCACCTCCGTGTCTCTCCTGTGCTGTTTCTGAGTAGTAAAGTCTGTGAGCCCCATGTCCACAGGCCTTCTGAGGCTCTTCTGGCCACCCAAACTCATGGTATCCCATGTCCACATGGCCCCCCCCCTCCCGGCTTCATTCCTTTTCATCCTAGAATGACTTGGGAGTGAAATCCTCATCCCCCTGCACTCTCTGTAGCACAGAAGACTCCAGGCCAGCTTCCTCAGGGCCTGTTCTCCCTCTTCCTGAGCTATCCTCACCAGCTTCCTTATTACCTCCCTATGACTTTCCCATGTTCTTTTGCTTGCTTTTTGCAACTTTTAAACACTGACATGCCCCTGGAAGCCTTTCTCTTCTCTATCCTACTCCTTTCCCTAGAGCACTGCATCTGTGTTGATGCAAATATCGTCTATGTTCATCACTTTCAATTTCCTGGTTCAAACTCTCTGGCAGCACCCTGGTCTGTCATTATTTCTCCTTGCTACCTGATGTGTCTTCCTCATTTCTTTACTGTCTGCTCCTTCCATTAGAACATCACCTCCAGGACGCAAGGCCTCTGTTTTATCTGCAGTGCTTCAAACAGTGCCTGACACAAGTAGGTACACAATATACTTTTTGTTGAATGAGAAAGAACAAACAACTTTCTCATCTCCACTAATGGCAACTCAATTCTTCCACCTCAGACTTCAATTCTTCTCTTATTCTCACTTTTTTTTTAAAGATTTTATTTATTTATTCATGAGAGACAGAGAGAGAGAGAGAGAGAGGCAGAGACATAGGCAGAGGGAGAAGCAGGCTTCATGCAGGGAGCTCAACGTGGGGCGTGATCCTGGATTCCCGCCGAGCCACCCAGGGATTCCCCCTTATTCACACTTCTTATAGAAAATACATCAGAAAATCCTACAGGCTTTTGTTTCAGAATATACCTAACACCTGACCAATTCTTATGAGTCATAGTGCCTCCTCTCTGCTTATCATCTCTTGGCTGTGTTACTGCGATCTTGTAAGTGGCCTTCTTGTTCTTGCCATTCTACAGTCCACACTGTAAGGCTCTATGAAAGTGATCCTTGTTTCTTTACTTTTCTTTTTTAATTTTAAGTACCCTCTACACCCAACATGGGGCTTGAACTCACAACCCCAAGTTGCACGCTCCACCAACTGAGCTCAAGAGTGATCCTTGTAAAACTAAGCTGGACGCCTCTGCCTCAAATCCTCCATAGATTCCATGGCATTCAGAGTAAAGCTAAAGGCCTATTAACCCAGTGAACAGGCCTTGCCCCATCCCATCCCTCTCCTCTTCAGCTTCACCTGCTCTGACTCCCCTGCTCAGCCACACCTCCCTGCTTGCTGTTCCTTGAACAGGTGGAGCATGCTATCTACCACTTTGAGGTGGCTGCAGGGATGTTCATCTCCCCACTATTCCCCTGGCTCACTGCCTTGCTTCTTCCAGGTCCTTACTCAAATGCCATCTTCCCAGATGCCTTCCTAGACCATCCTACTTAAAACAACAATCCTTCCCCCTTTCTTAGCACTTGTTCCTTCCAGGCTTTGTTCTCTCCAAAGTACTTAACGACCATCTCACACACTCTGTATTTCTGATTTTATTTATTGTCTCCCTCCATTAGAAGATAAGCTCCACAAACACTCAGATTGTGGTTGTTGTTTTGTTTTTCCACTTCCCTATCTCCATGTCCAGCATAGTGCACACAAACATGTTTTCATTTGAAGTTTGTTGAATGGGTGAGTGAATAAATGCATGTTGTCTTTCAGTCCTGCAGGTGGAAACGCAACCAGAACTGGCTAGGTCCTCTCTCTCTCTCCTGCCCGGGGCCTGACCGAAGAGCCTGTACGCAGCGGGCTGGAAATAAACGCGTCTTGAAGAGAAGCCCAGTTTCCTCAGGCGCGCTGGGGTTCCTAGAAGCTACGGGCCATGTAACTTCCCAAATGGTTCCAAACGATTTGGCAGCCTCTGGGTTTCGCGTCCGCTTTGGAGGCCCCGTAACCAACGCGGAAAAGCGGGTGATGCTCTTGGAAACTCTGAATGCTCCCTGGCCTCCAGGGGGCGGGGCTGGGGGCGGGGCTGGGGGCGGGGCTAGAGGCAGGACCCGTCCCGCGGCCCCGGCCCTGCTCGCTCCCGCCGCCCACCCCGTCCTGCCCGCGGCTCCAGTTTGCTCCCGCCCGGCCAATGCGGCCCCGGCAAGCTGAGGTCCCCCGGCAGCGGCGGGGAAACGCCCCTTCCTCCCCTTCCTCCCCGCCCTCCTCGCTCACCGGGAGCCTCCAGGCGGTGTCCGAGCCCCGGGATTCCGGGTAGAGCTTGTCCAGGCTGTAGATGCTCTGGAACTCGGGGCCGTCCGTCTGCTTGTGCAGAGCCCGCCGGGGGCAGCGCGCGGACGACGGGAGCAGCCAGGCCCCGGCTCGTTTCAGGCCCCAGCGCAGGGACGCGGCGGCCGCCATGTTCGGGTCTCCGGGCCACTTCCGGTGGGCGCTTCCTTCCGCGTCCCGCCGAGCCTGTTTCCCTCGGGACTTCAGTTCCGCGCGGCTGTCAGTTCCCGCCCGGGTCGCAGAGAGGCGGCGAGCCGCGCCCCCGGGCCGCTGTCCCCGGCATCTCCTCCGGGAGGCAGGGTAGGAGCGCGGAGGCCCGCCGCGGCGGAGGGAAACACGTTGTCCGGCCAGAGGGCTCTCAAGAAGAACCCCCGGAATCCGTGTCCCCCCGAAACATCACTTCTCTCCTTTTCTGGGGCTGCGCCCTTCTCCAGGACCGCTCTCCATCATTGAGGCCCGCCCCGCCTGGCCTAGTGCGGCTCCATCCCCTTTTCTCTGACTCTGCGCTGCTTTATCTCCTTTTTTTCCTTTCACGTCACTCAATCTTTTTTTTTTTTTCAATCTTATTATTATTTTTAGTCTACTGCCTGACTCCAATCAGAATATAACAAGCTCCAGGAGGGCACTGGCTCGCTGCTGGGTCTGCAGTACCCAGAACCTGGCACATCATACGTACTCAATAAATGTTTGTAAGATGAGCTATTTCGGGGTGTCTGGGTAGCTCACTTGAACGTCTGCCTCCCATTCAGGTCATGATCCCCAGGCCCTGGGATTGGGTCCTACCTGGGGCTCCCTGCTCAGCAGGGAGTCGGCTTCTCCCTCTCCCCCTCTTCTCCCCTACTTGTATTCCTCCTCTCACTCTCTCAAATACATACATATATATATATATAATATATATATTATATATATGTAATTATTATTATTATTATTATTTTTAGGTTTCCAGGCAGAGGGAGAAACAGGCTCCATGCAGGGAGCCTGATGCGGGACTCAATCCCCAGACTGCAGGATCACGCCCTGAGCCAGGGGCAGGCGTTCAACCACTGAGCCACCCAGATGTCCCTATGTCCCTAAAAAAAAAATTTTTTTAAAAAGGTGAGTTCTTTGGGAGTGTGTTTTTGAAAGGTGAAGTCTGCTAGAGCTGTTTTAGTAACTTCAGGTTCATTCACAAGGCAGTCTAAGCAAATCCTGGTTGAGCAGGTGTGTGAAGTCTCCACAAGGCAAATACCAGATGGGAGGAGAAGCAGGCAGGTGGAGAAAGAGATGTTTTTTAAAAGCGGACCCACACCCCTTCGCAGAAGAAACAGCTTTGTGGGCATGATGACAGTTTCTCCTAGCCAGGAGATAAAAGAATGCTGGGGAGGTGAGTGGAGATTTGGGCAGCCACAGACAGGCTATGCAGAGCCCTTGTGCAGGGTTCTTAAGACATGAACTTCAAAACTGAGGAGTTCTAACTCTGTGAAAGGTTCAAAGTAGAGGAAGCAGTGTTTGTAAAGAGTTGTTGGTGAAGTTACTTTGTTGAGAGGCAATGTGGTTAATGAAAACAGCTCAATTTGTGATTAATCATCCTAGTTATTTGTAATGAAGTTTTATTTTTATTTATTTTAAAAAATATTTTATTTATTTATTTATTCATGAGAGACACAGAAAGAGAGGCAGAGACCCAGGCGGAGGGAGAAGCAGGCTCCATGTAAGGAGCCCAATGTGGGACTCGATTCCAGATCCCGGGATCACAACCTGAGCCAAAGGCAGACGCTCAACCGCTCAACCTTTGACCCACCCATGTGTTTTATTTTTAGTAAAAGCACAATTACCTAGCAAAATATGCCCCTAGGGAGGAATAAACTACTTCCCAGGCCCTGGCTTTGTATATGCAAACTAGGAAGGGAATGGCGATTGACATTCACTTGCCTTTCAGGCTCTAGGCTGGAAGGGGAATCTCCTGGGTCCCTCCCCGTCTTAGTCCCAAAACCTCAGAGGGAACTGAGGCATCTCTATGGTGACAGGAATAAGCTGCTCCAGGGAGCAAAGCCAGGGACTCACTCAGGTCAACAGCTCAGGGATTATGAATAATAAAGTCAGCATCATTCCATGGCATTATTGCTCTGAGGCTGGGCTTCAGCCCTGCTCCTGACCCAGAGTAATAGAAAAAAGGAGCTGTAGGTTTCCATGGCCTCAAATAAACACAGCCTGCTCAGGCCATCTGGTGGCCTGGATTCTGGACGAGGGCGGGGGGTGTAGAGGAGTGAGACAAGCTACCCTGGGGTGGAGAGAAGAGCAGCTGGCAAGCTCCTCTCACCTGCTGCTGTGGTGAACCATCCAGAATAGAGGCCCTTCTGGAAGAAACAGGCCTGAGAGGTGCCACCTGTTCCCTTCAAAAGGTGGGCACTAAAGGCAGAGGCCAGCCTTTTCCTTCCTCCCCTTGGTCCTCCACAGGCTATGGTGCTTCAAGAAGGGGACATTCAGTGGCAAGAAGAAAGAAAGGAAGAGACAAAGCATCACCAAGCCATTCCGGGCACCTGAAGAGCTTGCAGGCACCAGTCCTTCCCCATGGCCTGTGAATTAGAGGACCCACAGGATTTTCCTTTCTCCTTTTCTGGAGGGCCCGGGGTCCAACTGGCTCTAAAACTAAATATTACAAAGAGATAGGGAATGCGCAGTATTGCAGAGTGGAATTGGTCAGTTCGGGGTTTGAATATTTCTATGTGACTTTGAATTCCTGACTTAACCCTAAGCCTCAGAAACTCCATCAGTAGAACAGAGATTTTATAGCTGCCTCCCACGGTTGACTCTGCCTGGAACGAAGTCAACAGACAACAAAAGTTAGCTGCTGCAAAGGGATGATAAGGAACTTCTTTTACTTTCGGGGATTGGGTGGCTTTTATTTTTTTCTCTGCAGCACTGGGGTGGGAAATCCAGTCTTACTAATTCTATTCCAGACCCATCTTCCTTCCTCCCTGAAGGGCTGAGCAGACAGGCAGAGTGAGTGGGCAAATCTACCCCTTCTTCCTGGAATCTGCTTCCTTCACCACCACCCCTTATCTGCCCAGTTCCCTGATAACACCCTCAGTAATTGGGCTGTTTGGCTGCAAATCCCAAGGGAGTGAAGCTTGGGACTTCCCCTCTGCCCTCAATCCCCAGAGCTGTGTGATGTACGGTGGGTGTGTGAGATGCACAAAGACAGGACCATGGCTCCAGGGCCACTTCTGCTTTTAGAATACTGGTGCATTTTTTATTAAAGAAGAGAATAAAGCATTTGTAAATATATTTCTCTCGGGTATACTTCAAAGGTGACGCTGGTCGGCCGCTACAGAACTGGGGAGCAAACAGGCAGGAGCCCTTTCCCCACCCTACCCCCTCCACCCTAGATGACAGAGACACACGGAGGGCTGGGAGCTGCCCAGCTCCAAAGGACAAAGGGTTCCAAGATGTGTGAACGGAAGGACCAGCCGACAGCGCTCATCACAGTGCCGCCCAGAGAGCAGGGTAAGCGCCTCCAGGGAGGTCGGGCATGCTTGTTAAGAAAACCCCTTTACCCCTTAGAAACAGATAAGGCATGAAGGTCCCTGCTGGGTTCCTAGCACAGAGGCCAGGGCTGCTGCCTTCCACCGGGCTGTGTAGCTCCTCTGATTTCTAGGATCTCAGGATGGGTGGCAGAAGGAACTGGAAATGGAAACCCTGGAGAAATGCTTAGGGCAAGCTGGGGGCCTGGACATCTCTTAGCTGAAGCTGGACTTTCTGAAGCCTTAACAAAAGGTTTAACCTGTGACCCAGCTGGGTCCTCAAAACCCCCACCCCTCAAAAAAAGATGGGAGGTTTAAGAACAGCATTTTATGGGAGAGAGGAGACACATTCCCTACCAGGTCCCATTTCAATACTGTTCAGTATAGGGTGGAATCGGGCAGTCCCCAGTGGGGAGGGGCAGGGGCAGATGCTGGGAGCACTGGCTGGTGGCATATGCCTGGGTCATTCTGGGGGCAGCAGGCATAATCTAAGGAGGGGTCGGGGGTCGGCCTGTGGGGAGCATGGGAGCGAATGAGACACATCATGGTCCCTGAGATGGGGGCAGGCAGAGGCCAAGCTTGGCAAGTCAGAGGTGGCGTGCAGAGACGGGGGCTCCCTACTGCCCAGATTCCTGGAAGGCTTAATGGCCAGAAGGCATTTCCAGGGCTGGAACCCGAGGAGGCTGGCTCTGAGGGAAGCAGGATGTACTGTTCGTGTATGGCTGCCGAGGGGCTCCCTGTTCCCCTCCTCTGATTGGCTACAGATCTGCAGTGGGCTGAGAGTCCCCAGGGAGAAGCCCGCCTCACCAGGGCTGGAGTGGCTGGAGTGGGGGGCACTCGGGGCCTGGCTGAGATGTTCTGCTCTGCATGGCAGGGGCTGTCCCTGACCTGGTCAGAACCCTTTAGCTGATGCTAAGGAATGACAGCGTGTCGCAGCTGGGGAGAAGCAGTGGGTGGTCCAGGAGACCCCTGGAACCTGCAACAGCTGGCTCTGGGATCCCCCTTCAAGTGTTTCCAGTTGTGGCAAGGGGTCAGGGAGACCTTGCATTGCAAATCTCTCAAAAAAACTGAACCTTGAAAAAAAGAAAAAAAGAAAAAAAGCCAAGTGGTCCAGAATGGCTTTCAGAGAAGCCTGGCCACAAATCTGCGAGCAAGGCCCAGGGTCGGGAAGCCAAGGGCTGGGGAGCTGGGAATCCCCATGGGAGTGGGAATGTTTGGCTTTGAAACTCTTAGCTGCGTCTTTAGGCTGACGCAGGATGGTGGAGGTCCTTGACCACCTCCCAAGTGAACAGAGAACAAGCTACGTCCCCCACATGCTCCCTGGGCCAGAACGCAGCCTCCACTAGGCTATATTGCTGCTGGTGGGCTCCCTCACTCACCAGAGGCTGCGTGGCCCAGGCATGAGGAGCCCAGTGGCCTGACCCTGGGGGAGGCTGCAGGCCGGGAAAGGGGTCACTTGCTGCTGTGCGTCTTGACTTTGGTGGCATTGATGTCGGCCTTGGTCTTCTGGATCCTGGAAAAGATCTCTTTGAAAAGCGCCTTGTACTCTGGCTGGCTCTGCTCCAGCCGCTTGTCCACGGCCTCCACGTGCTGGCTCAGGCTCTTCTCACCTGCCCTGGCCTCCCCCTGGCCCTCTTCACCCCCACGAAGGTCTCTCCACGAGCTGTCTCGGGAGATGGGCCGTGAGGTCTGCACGCCAGCATGCCGCACCCCAGCGCCGTGCTGCCGGCACTTGCTCAGCAGCTCCTCATACTTCTCGAGCAGGGCGTGGTACTGCTCGTCCACCTCCCGCAGGATGGACATGCCCCGCTTGCGCACGCTGTTGGCATGCAGCGTGAGGTTGCCCGCGTGCCGGCTGGCTGGGTCTTTGGCCACGATGGCATTGAGCGCGGTGTCGCTGCAGCTCTTGCGAACCGAGTGGCCCGGGGAGGCGGCCGGAGAGGAGACGCCATCCTGGGCAGCAGAGTCATCCCCGCTGCCGGGCTGGGGGTCATCGGCCTCGGGGGCCTGGGTGAGGGGCGCGAGCAGGGCCTCGGCCAGGTGGTCCTCCCGGCCCAGCAGGTAGGTCTTGGCCTGCTTCATCTGCTGCAGCTCCAGCAGCTCGGCCTCCAGCTCCTGCACGCGGAGGCGGCAACCCTCCATCTCGCACAGCTGCCGCTCCAGCTCCGAGTACTCCTGCAGCACCGCCGCGTACTCGCGCTCCGCCCGCTCCTTGCGCTGCCGCTCCTGGCTCACCTGGGAACGCAGCACACCCACCAAGGTCTGCAGCCGCTCGTTCTCCTGCTCCAGGGGCCGTGGACCCAGCTCCAAGGAGGAACTGTGCAGGCGGAAGGCATCCTCACACCTGGGAGGGGGCCATCAGACATCGGGTCAAGGTCAAGGCCAAGGTCCTGGGTACCTCCCCATGCTTAACATCTCTCCCCGCCTCTGGGGAAACTATTCCCTCTAGATCCACTCTCGGCCCTTTCTCTCTCTGCTCTCTGCTCTGGCCGGCTGACCACAGTGAACTGCTTCAGCCAGGTTTCTGCTCTCTCCTGAGCTCAACCAGCCAGAGGCACCGGGAGTCAGAGGGTAGGAGCAGAGGGAGGTCGGGGAAGGTCTTCCCCAGGCTCCTCCCCTGGTTAGTGCTGGCCACGCAGCACCTCCTGGCCTCCAGTAACCTCCCTCCCCTTGGCCCCTTCAGGCCTGGGGATGGTAACAGCCTCTTGCTGTTGCAGCCCTGGGGTACTGCAGTGTCCCTGTCGTTTCCCTACACTTTTATCCACACCTCTTCACTAATCGCTCCTCGGGGGTTACTCTGCAAGGAGCTGCCTCCTGCCAGGACCTTTATTGAAACACTCACTAAGTACAGAATATGTATTTGAAAAAAAAATTTTTTTAAAGATTTATTTACCTATTTGGGAGAAAGAGAATATGTGTGCATGAGTGGGGCAGGGCGGGGTGGGGCGGGGCAGGGAGGGGAGTGGCAGAGGGAATCTTCCAGCAGACTCCCCGCTGAGCGTGGGGCCCCTTGTGGGCTCCATCTAGGACCCATGAGACTCATGAGATCATCACCTGAGCTGAAACCACGAGTCAGACACCCAACCGACTGAGCCACTGGGGGTGCCTGAGTGGCTCAGTTGGTTAGCCCCCATGGAGCCTGCATAAGATTCTCTTTCCCTCTCTCTCTGTCCCTCCTCCCCATTTTCCTCTCTAAAGAAAAGAAAAAAAGATTTAATGGGAACTGAAAAGTGTGGTGTTAACTTCTCCTGAGTTAAAATTCTAGCTTATTAACGGGGTGACCTTGGATAAGCTCACCTAACCTCTGAGCTTCCGTTTCCTCATCTGAGCAGTGAGCATGATAAAACATATCTCACTGTGTTGCCACGGAGTGAAATCACTAAAAGCTGTGGGCGTGCAGCCAGGATTCAGTAAATGCCAGCTGCTGACGGTTTTTGGCAATAGGACCATCCCTCCAATAGCCTGACAATGCATCAGCTCATTCCCACCTGCTGCCTGGTGCCCACCCTCTCCTTCCTCTGGGACTTGGGGACATGGTGCAGGGTCCAGACTGCCCCCCCGCCCCATGGCACCCTCACCTACCGCGGGCTGGTACACAGCTCCTTGAGGCAGGGGAATGTATGGATGGTGCGTCTGCGTTCTCGCTTCTCCCGTCGCACTCGCAGCTGCTCCAAACCCCGCAGCTGTTCCACCTGGGCCTGTAGCTCCTCCACTTGGGCTTGCAGGCGCTCGATGGTCTCTGTCAGCCTGGGAGGGTGGGGTGAGTTGGTGGGGGACACACATGGGAGGGGCTTTAAGGGGATGGGGCCAGTCTTCCTCACTGCAGTGCCCCAAGAGGGACTCGGATTTGGGGATAAATGGGCAACCCTGGACCCTGCTGCCTGGTGCTGAGGTCAGACAAGAACTCCCTGTGTGCCCAAGGATACGCCCTTCTCCCACGCCTCCCAGGCTGAGCTGACCATTCTCCTCTGTGTCACCTTGGTCCCTCCTCCACCCTTTAAGCACTTATCATGCTGCACCACGATGAAATATTTACATGCCTGCCTTCCCTCCTGGGCTGTGAGCTTCCAGGGGGTGGGGCAGTCTCTTTGTATCCCCATTTCCTAAACAGAGCCTGGTGTGGAGCTGGCACTTTAAGAGGGATTGTGGCCTGAATGTGAAACTGCCCAAAAGTGACAAGGGCAATCTCACTACCATCCCAGGTCCCCAGGCCTGCACTTCTGGGAGAAAGAGCACGAGTCACACCCACTGGATCATATGCCCACATGCAACCCGACCTGACCTCTCCCTCGTTCGCCCCCCAGCCCGCCACCCGGCCCTCACCCATGGATCTTCTGCTGGGCAGCCTTACTCTCCAGCACCAGCTTCTGGTTGGTCAGCTCCAGGTCTCGGGCTGTCAGGTCCAGCTGCTCGTACACTTTGGCATGCTGCTCATTCATGTGCCGCAGCGTGTCCAGCTGCTTGGTTAGGTACTAGAGGGGAGAAGATTGAGTACCCTTTCAGAACAGGGTTGGGGAAATGTGTTCACCTGGGCCTCTTCCCACCTCTGGGAACACGTTTGCTTTAGGGAAGTTGTCTGCAGCAGAGTGGAGAGTAAAGATGGTGGTGTGATAGGGGTGCCTGGGATAGTTGTATCAGTTGTGAACTGCACAAGGCTATTGGGCCAAAGCTGTGTCTGCTAAGAGAGCATCTTTCTCTAAGTTGAACAAAGGCACCGTGGGCCAAGGGGTCCTTAATGGGTGGGGGAGCACAGGCAGGGCCTATGTGGCCCCTCACCTCAATCTCCTGCACTTGCTCCTCATTGGTGGAGTACATCTGCTGCAGAGACTCCTCCAGCTCCTTGTTTCTCTCCAGCAGTGTCTTTCCCAGCTCCGCGGCCAAGTGCAAGTCTAGTGGAGAGGGTGAGAATAACAGTGAGCAGCTGAATGAGCTCAGAGGACTTCCATAAATGTTCTGAGCATTCACTGTGGGCTATGCTTTGCAGACCCCAAGATAACCGGGACATAGAGCTGCCCCGAGGGAGCCTCCAGGCCTGGGAGGGGATGCAAGCCAGGAGCTTCGACTTTGCACTGTCGCTTCTGTCGGAAATGTCCTCTCCCCACTCCCAGGGTTCATCCCTCTCCATCTTCAAACCTGTGCTTAACTGTCACCTTCTCCAGGAGACCCTTTCCAACCACTGATTTGAAATCACACCCTCCCCCACCTCCCACTCCCTCTCTGCTTCATTTTTCTCCTTAGCACATACCACCATCTAACTTACCAAGCCATTTGCTCATTTTTCTCATTCATCTCCCCCCGACTAACTGTAAGTTCACAGGGCAGAGGTTTTGCCCTTTTTGTTCACTGATATCCCAAGACCTAGAACAGTACTCGGCATAGAGCAGGTGCATAATAAATATTTTCTGAAAGAATAAGTGAGGGGCGCCTAGGTGGCTCAGTCGGTTAAGCATCTGCCTTTGGCTCAGGTCATGATCTCAGGGTCCTGGGATGGAGCCCCACATCGGGCTCCTCGCTCAGTGTGGAGCCTCCTTCTCCCTCTGCCCCTCCCACCAGCTCATGTTCTCCCCCTCCCTTTCTCTCTCTCAAATAAATGAATAAATAAATAATCTTTGAAAGAATGAGTGAGCGGAACGTGCTAAGAGAATCAACAGACATGGGGTAAGTGCCCTGGGATGATAGGTAAGAGAGATCACTCTTCCTGGGGTCAGGGGGAGCCTCTGGAAACGGGCATCTTGCAAGCTGGGTTTGGAAGGGTGACTAGGATCTTGCTGAGATGGAAAGGGAGCAGAAAGGCTTGCTGGGTATTAGATTTTGCGGTGTGTGTGCATGTGCATGTGCGTGTGCGTGGTATTTGACAGGCTGGAGAGGGAGAGGGAAGAATGACCTGCTCAAGGTTATAGCCATGTTGGAAGCAGAATTCAGGTCTCCTGGCTCTGGCTGGGTACCGTTTGGTTCTGGTGACATATGCCCCTCTCAGAAACTTCCTTTCCCTGGGCAGCAAAACCATCATCGTCTTCCCCCAAGCAGCCATGATTCTTGTACCCTACAGGATTGGAACCTACCCCTCCCCATCTGAGCAGAAGGCAAAAGAACACTGTCAGAGAGGCTGGGAGGGGATCTAGCCTGTTCTTAGGGGGGCTGTGTGGTGGGGAGGAGGAAGGGTTAAGAGGAAGTGGCAGGTGCTGGAATCCCTAAGAATTCTCTCTAGTGGGTCTGGAGTTGTATGAGGTACCTAGACATTTGGGGTAGATATACCTCCATATATATGCCTCACTCTTCTTAGAAACAAAGGGAATAGCATATTTATTACTATCAAGGGAAAATATATTATTTCTTTTATTTCTAAGAAGAGTTAAGCAGAATGATGAAAATATTCTAAAGCTGACAGTAGGGATGACCTCACTGTGAATATGTGGAGACTTTTGTGTTGCTGTACACTTCAAGTAAGTGAGTTACCTGGTCTATAAATTATATCTCAGTAAAGCTGTTTTTAAAAAAAAGAAAAAAAGAAAAGAGCCTGGGTGGCTCAGTCAGTTAAGCCTCTGCCTTCAGCTCAAGGTCATGATCTCTGGGTCCTAGGATTGAGCCCCATGGTGGCTCCTTGCTCAGTGCAGAGTCTGCTTCTCCCTCTCCTTCTCTCCCCCACCTCCTGCTTGTGCTCTCTCTCTCTCTCAAATAAACAAATAAAATCTTAAAAAAAAAAAAAGAAACTGTACAAAAATTCATAGTACATAGATCTTGGTGCACATCACTGCCTACATCCTGAAGATCCTTTCCCAGAAACAGAATCACCGGGACACAGAGTAGGCCTATTTGAATCATTCTGCCAAAAATGCTGTCTGGGAAATCTTGGGTCTTTTTCCCATCATGAGGTTGTTTTCTTTTTTTCTTTTCTTTTCTTTTCTTTTCTTTCTTTTCTTTTCTTTCTTTTCTCTTTTCTTTCTTTTCTTTTCTTTCTTTCTTTCTTTCTTTTCTTCTTTCTCTTTCTTTCTCTTTCTTTCTTTCTTCTTTCTTTCTTTCTTTCTTTCTTTCTTTCTTTCTTTCTTTCTTTCTTTCTTTCTTTCTTTCTTTCTTTCTCTTTTTCTTTCTTTCTTTTTTTAAGATTTTATTTATTTATTCATAGAGACAGAGAGAGAGAGGCAGAGACACAGGCAGAGGGAGAAGCAGGCATCATACAGAGAGCCCGACACGGGACTCAGTCCAGGGTCTCCAGGATCACGCCCTGGGCTGCAGGCGGCGCTAAACCGCTGCGTCACCGGGGCTGCCCCGTGAGGTTGTTTATTAAAACAGCCCTTGATCTAGGCTGATGGTATAAATCCAGATCAAGATGTGTAAAGGCAACTCTGCTGGGGCCGATGTGGTCCAGGGATTCAGGTTTTTAATGTTTTCCCTGTCCAGACAGCGATCCTTCTAGACTCCCCAGGGCATGGAGGGTCTCTCTAGCCCCCCCTAGTGAATTTCATAAATACAGTTGTTTCAGCTGAGCCCCTAGCTTGGCACCAGCCAGGTCTGGGGAAGGGGCTTTTCTTCTTAGAAGAGCCCAGGAGAGCAGTGACTCCCAGTGGGCATAGGAGCAGAGTCTCGGGCTCTTTTTCAGCCAGGCTAGGGATCGGACTGACATCACCTGATGGAAACTAGAGGGCCTGGCTATCCATGGGGCCTGGACAAAAGGCCAAGCTGCCTGTCAAGAACAAGCCTGGAGTCTGCTCCCACACATAAAGGTAAGGTTTTCAAACAGCCAGAGTGGAGTCTCCAGGTTGGGCCTATGCCATGAGTGGCACCCTGTGCCTGGATGTCACCCGAAGATGTTTCCTGGTGGAGTGCAAAGCTGCTATCCTGGAGCAGGGCTGCAATAACTTAGCTGGAGAAAACAAAAGCTACTTTCCTAAACAGCCACTAAAAAAAAAAAAAAAAAATCAGGAGTGCGTAGGTGGTTCAGTCAGTCGAGCATCCAACTCTTGGTTTTGGCTCAGGTCTTGATCTCAGTGTCATGAGATCAAGCCCCACAACGGGGTTAGCGCTCAGGGTGGAGTCTACTTGTCTCTCTTCTTCTCCCTCTTCTCCTCCCCTCAGTCTCTGAAATAAATAAAATCTTAAAAGAAATAATCATATAAATCTCAGACAAAAACCTTCAGCTTTGAGCAATTAACTTCTGATGATGATGTCAAGAAAAACTGGTTACCTGATACAGACCACTAAGGGGGATATATATGAATTTATTAACTATAAGCTTGGCAAATGTCTAAAAAGTGTGAAGGCGTCCAGAGGTGTCCGTCTATAAAGTGTGAAGTTTGATCTGAGCATCATAGACCTACAGCCCTATGTAATGTTTAGTGGTTGGTGGAAATTTGGGAGCCCAGCAAGACATCCCCTACTTTGTGACGAGGGAGCCACACCATCTTCCTATTCTCTGTAATAAGATGGTGAATGTTGGACTCATCCCCAAACAGTATCAAATAACTCAGGTATAAATGAAAAAGAACACAGGGCCACAGTCATCAGGATTTTCTCCTTTGGGAACTGTCAGGTGGTCTGTGAAGAGGCCATTGCTACTGATGCCACCGCCAGTGTTGGCACTGGGGGACAAGCTCCAGGGGTCACCTGCTTGGAGTTTCTGCAGCTTAACCTAGAGCTCAAGACCTCAGGTTCCAAGCTGAGGAAAGGGCAAGAACAACTGCATGTTATGCTCTTCCTTCCAGGTGAGCACCTGAGCTGCGTGTGTATTCCTACCGTCAGGCTGGGCAGCTGCAAGTCACTATAAACCAGGGACATAGAAGCTTGTGCTGTGAAGGCAGTGAATGTAACCAGGCCACCCAGTGACTCAGGGGTGGAGAGGAAAGGAACACAATAGAAGCTGTTTGGGGTGGGGGAGAATCTTAGAGACCTTCTCAGGGAAACTGGATCACAATGCAAGCTAAGCTGGTCAAAGCTGCCAGGAGGGATCACAGGAGAAGTCTAGAAGCTGCAGAGCAGGGGACTGCCTGGAGCCAAATGCTGGGGAAAGTACACAGGCTAGGAGAGGGCTGGTGATAGTTCTGGGTTCCCAGGGGGTGCACCTCCCCCTGGACCAAGGATGGGGGAGGCCTGGGGAGCTGGCTAAGCAGGAAGTAGAAGCTGGAGTAATAAACTGCCTGTTATGGCAAGATTAATGGTCACACTGGACCAAGCTCAGGGGAGGTACCAAGTCTGAATGGGCACCTCCCCTGCATAGATCCTGGAGTTTTCTGGGTCTCCTGTAGTGGGCTATAGCAGTTTTGTCCTCTAAGCATCTGCTGATGTGCATTGCTGCCCTGGAGGCCTGAGAGGGAATGGCTGGGAGGCAAGGGGATGTCTTTGAAAAAAAAAACAAAACCTTGAAACTCCACTGTCCCCACTGGTTGGGGTAGGGTGGGGCGCCACAGATTCTGGAGCAGAGAGGTGGGAAAGGAACAGGGGACAGGAGCGGGGAGGGGATGGAGACAAAGGTAAAGCAGCTGGGAGGAGGCAATCTACCACCTGGCAGGGCTGCAGGGCTCCTGCTTACCTTCAGGGCCCGAACTCAGGAACTCTGGGTTCCCACAATTGGGGTTCGGGCACCTCCCTCCCCTTGCCATGTCAGAGCTCTTGCCCAAGGCTGAGACTCAAGGTCAGGCACCCAGGACTTGAAATCTGTGACTCAGCAGCCTTCTCTCAGCCTGGAAAGACGTACCACAGGGCCCGCCATGCCTGGTTCAAGGTCAAGAAGGGAGGTGGGCAGAGAGAGAGAGAGAGAGAGAGAGAGAGAGAGCCTGTGCCTAACGATCAATGGCATTTTCTATTTTTACAGGTGCCAGTGTCAGGGGGTAGAAGGAACACAGTGAGGATCTAGGACCTTGCTTGTCCCAACCACTTCCCTCTATTGGGACAGAACATCGTGCAAGTCAAATATCATCTGGAAGGACAAGCTTCTGGAAAGTAGAATTGGGACCTGCCCACGGGACAAGGGGAAACACATATGAGGGGAGACCAGGCTGGCTGAGCAAAACACCTCCTGAGCAACTTGGAGGAAACCCGGGAGCAGCCGGGCAAGGGAGAATTTGGGGATTGTACAGAGAAGTGGGATGCAACAGGCACCTGATCCCCAGTGTAGCCGGTCTCCGGCTCACGCTTCACCCCGCCATTTGGCTCTCTGTGCCGGGCTCTAGGAGGTGGTGCTACAGTAGCTATGTCTGAGACTTCCCCTGAACCCACCCCTGCCACTCTAGATAGCTCCTACTTTCTAGCTGTGTGTGGTCTTCTCACGTTGCTCTGTACCTTGGTTTAGCATCCTTTCCACCTAAAATGCTCATGCGGCCCCTATTCGCCCTCCAGCTCAGAGGGACCTTTGCATAAACCTTTTTGAATTTCCTAGCAGAAGGTCCTCTGTCTCTGCTCTCACTGCAGAAAGAGGGCCTTCTGCCCTCGCCCAGGGTGAGTGGGCATTTGTTTTTGGTCAAAAAGTCCAATTTCTCCCGACACTGCCTCATTTCTGGTTTCCCTCCTTGTTCCCAGGTCCTGGCTACGATTGGGGCCACAAGACAAGGCTGGCTGCCGCAGACCAATGAGGCCATCCCCTAAGTTGGCCCCAGAGCATGGCTGCCCAGCACAGCTGGAATCTCGACACTTCTTGCTCTCCGGAAGCAGCACGTCGTCTCCCACCCCTACTCTTTGGCTCCTTCCTCCCACATCTGGGCCGGGCACCGTGCCAGAGACTTTGTTAGGGGTGCAGGAATGAAATGAGACAGCAGCAATATCAGCATCAGCCTCCAGGGAAGCCATCTTCTCAGGCTCTCAGCTTCGAATTTTTCCATCTAGGCCTTCCTCTTCCATGAAGCCCTCTTACGGCATCCTAACACCCACACTCAGTTAGAGGCCCACCTCCACCTGCCCGGGTGCACCCAGGAAGCCAGGGCTGAAACTATTCCCAGCTCCCAGGATGGTGTTGGACACTTAAGTGTCAGCCTGACAGGTGTTTGTGGGATGCAAAATTGAGGGGGAGAGGTGCCCAGGATGGGGGACGAAAGTGTCACAGCCAGTCCTGGACATCACACTCCAGCAGGGAGGCTGAGGGTAGACTCCAGAGTATGACAGAGTTCAGCCCAGCACCCCCAGTCCCATACTGGCCCCCAGAGGCTCTGATTAACCCACGCTTCTGAGTATAAGGACAGTCCCATCTACCAACAAATCTGGCCACGTGGGGATGTGGGTCAGGGCCAGGACACAAAGAGTCCAGGATCTGGGTAGATGTCTCACAAGAGGGCAAAGCTAGGCATCTGGGGCCCCCGTGGATGCCGACGCAGAGCAGGGGGTGTTAGTACACACTGAACCAGACTTGTGTCCACACTCGCTTGGGTTGCTGGGTGACGGTGGTCACTTCTCCTGGACATGTTTCCTTGCCACTCCAGCTCTAACCATCCAAGAACGAGGCACTTTGGGGGAAGAGAGGGTGGATTTGACTCTGTTCCAGCAGACCTTGGCCCTGACCCTCTTAGGTCTCCTCCTCCTTCCTGTCCCACAGCTCCGCCCCCTGCCTGGAGTGATGTCACCTTGGCCACCTCATCACCAGATTCTAAACCCCTTCCAGCCACCCTCTCTCCCTCAGATGGGAGTGGGGGAGGCAGCTCCCACTTTACTCAGGCTCTAGTGTGGTGCATTGCTCAGAAATCCCAAACCTGGTTCCCTCTGAACCATGAGTCATCTGGGATAGGACTGGGAGCAAAAGGGCCAGGGGACCCCCTTTCCCTTAGGAAGACAGATTGGAGACTCCAAGTTTTTGCTGCTTCTTAGCCAGCAGGGTCCCCAAACCCCTATACACTCCCTGGGTAGAGGGTAAGGGAGTTGGGGAAACTTTCTGGGAGTCTTAGAGCTCAGGAATCCTGGCAGGGAAGGGTGCTACTGGATTTGGAATGGGATAACTTTCCGCTACACACACACACACACACACACACACACACACCATTCCTCTCAGCAAAACATAACCAAGGAGCCACCTCTCGGCCTTCAAAGATTTCCAGCCAGTACTCAGGCCCCCAACAATACCAGGGGCGCCTGGACAGTCCCTGCCTCCAAGATGGGGTGGGTGAGCTGGGTGAAGTACACCCCTGCGGTTCGGGGAAAGAGGAAGGCCGCTCCCCCCACTTTTGCACGTCCCCGCGGGTCTGGCCCCGGTCTTCCCTGGCAGCGTTCCCTCTCTCCAGGTCCCCATTCTCCAGACGCATCACCCTTCGGGGTCCGCGCTCCGGGCGCAGCCCAGCCCTCCCCGGGGCGATACTGCTCAACAATGGAGAAGCGGACAGGGGTCGCCGGGCGCGCCCCGCTCTCCCGCCGCACCCACACCCCCCGCGCTCACCCTGCTCCAGGTCCTGCTGGTCGTACCAGGGCTCCTCCTCCTCCGTGGAGAAGTCCTCCATGCCGGCGGCTCTCCGCATGGCCCCGCGGGCGGCGGGCGGCGGGCGGGCGGGCGCTGCGGCGGCGCGGCTCAGGGCCGGGGCGCGGGGCCCGGGACAATGCGGCGGAGGCGGGCCGGGCCTCCCGCGTCGCGCACTCGGGCTGCAGCGCCCCCGCCCGCGCCGCGCCCCCTCGCCATCGGCTGCCCCCCGGGCGCCCACGCGGAGCTGGCGCGCAGCCGAGGTCCGGCCCGGCCGCGGTCCTGAGGGGCCGGGGGCCCGGGCGGCGGCGGCACAAAGGGTGGGGGGGCGGGGACGGCGGCCGGGACGGCGGCAAGGACGGCCGGAGTCCGCCCGCACGTCCGGGGCGCTAGGAGCGCGCGGGGCCCGCGGCGGGCGCCCAATGCCCGGCTCCGGCCCGCGCTGCCCCTCGCCCGCCCGGCGACACCCGGAGCCGCCGCTGCATCTTGGCGGGGTCCGCCCCGCGCTTCCCTAGCCGCCCGCTCCGGGGGGTGGGGCCGGCCGCCGCGGGCCAATCGGGACACGTATGCAAATGTGGAGGCGGGGCCGGGGGCGGGGTCTCCCGGGAGCCCTGGCGGGGCTCTTGCTACTTTAACCTCACCCTCCCTCCCACGCTCCATCCCTTGGGTTTACCTACCCCTCACTGTCTGAGATGATTTTACTCTGTTTACCTGCTGTGGCCACTCTCTCCCTCTAGATCTCCTTTCATTTATTTATTTATTTATTTATTTATTTATTTATTTATTTATTTATTTATTTATTCATTTATGACACTTTACTCTGTTTACCTGCTGTGGTCACTCTCTCCCTCTAGATCTCCATTTACTCACTTATTTATTTATTTATTTATTTATTTATTTATTTACTTATTTACTTATTTACTTATTTACTTATTTATGAGAGACACACACACACACAGAGAAGCAGAGACACAGGCAGAGGGAGAAGCAGGCTTCATGCAGGGAGCCCGATGTGGGACTTGATTCAGGGTCTCCAGGATCACGCCCCGGGCTGAAGGCAGCGCTAAACCGCTGAGCCACCCAGGCTGCCTCCCCTCTAGATCTCCTAAAAGCACAGATCGTGTCTCTCTTGTTCACAGCTGACTCCTCGGTGCCTAGAATAGGCTGTCCCGTTGGCACCTTCCATGAACACTCGTTGAATGAATGGATACTTATTTACGATTACCTTTAAGAAGTTGAGTGTTTATATTTCTTTGGCCGGACACCTCAGGCCAGGAGGTGTGTTCCCTGCATTCTGGACGTTTCCCTTTAAGCTCCTGCTTCCCTCCCCTTCCCTCTCCTTCCATATCCTATATCCAGTTACACCAGTTAGAGCCGTACACAATTTCACCTTCTAAGCATTCTTTCCCTAAAGGAGTTATCAAACTCAAGCATTCATGGAACTGATTATTACTAGGACTCACCATGTGCTGACACTGTTGAGGCATCCTGAATACATCCAACTCTGAATACATATGGAAAATATATCCAACAAAGGACTTGCATCTGGAATATAGAAAGACTATCTACAAATCCAAAAGAAAGACAGCCCAGTAGAAAAGTGGATAAAAGACTTGACCAGGCACTTCTCAAGTGACCAAATGACCCAACAAACATGTGACAAAGTGTTTAACTTCTTTAGATGCATCAACACTTGTAGGGGAGGAGAAGGAAACAGGGTTTGCACAGGGAGGACTTGGGATGAGATGTGGCCTTGACAAAAGCCTCCCCTGACTCTGGACAGCTCTGGACTCTGAATCAAAACAATTCCAAGTGACACTGGGGAGAGGGCTTTATATCCCCCTCCGCATTTCCACAAGTCATTGAATGGATGCAGGTGGTGAATGGGAAGCTGTATGATCTTGGGCCAAGGAGTTCTTTTCAGCTTCTAGAGAGGGCTGGCAGCTGAGGACTGTCAGCTAGCAGGCTTCCCAGCAGGTGGGTGAACAAATCCTTCAGTTCTGAAAGGGAGTGTGAGGGATGCGTCACAGCATCCATCATGTATGCATACCCTGTAATCCAGCCATCCTGTTCCTATATATGTACAACGGAAATATGTACGTATGTTAATGAAAGACATGTACGAGAATGTTCATAGCAGCACAACTGATAATAGCCCGAACTGGAAACAACCCAAATGCCCATCAATAGTTGATGAATAAAATGTGGTATATGCATGCAATGAAATATCATATAGTACAAATAAAATGTTGAGAGAAAGATGCCAGGCATAAAAAGCAGTCTTGTTAGTATCCTATTATTTCTATAACAATTTATAGACTTGAAATTTAATGACTTGAAACAACACAAATTTACTGTCCAATAGTTCTGTAAGTTAGAAGTCCAATGTGGCTGTCAGTGGCTGGCTGAAACATAAGTGTCTCCAAGGCTGTATTCCTCTCTGGAAGCTCTAGGAAAGAATCAGTTTCCTTGTTATTCGCACCTTCTAATGGCCACCCACATTCCTGGGCTTGTGGCCCCCTTCTTCCATCTTCAAAGCCATCAATCTTTAAAGCATCAAAGCAGGTTGAATCTTTCTCACACTACATCACTCTGACCTTTCTGCTTCCCTCTACTGCTTTTAAAGACTCTGTGATGACACTGAGCCCACCTAATAACCCAGTGTAATCTCCCTATTGAGTTAAGGTCCTTAACTCAATTACATCTGCAAAGTCCCCTTTGCTATGCAAAGTAATATTTAAAAGTTCTGGGGATTAGGATGCAAGCATCATTAGGGATCATTCCATTTATATAAAGTTCAAAACTGGCAAAAATGAATCTGACCAATACAGTGTTTAGCTTTCAAAAGTCGTGTGGGGGGATCCCTGGGTGGCGCAGTGGTTTGGCGCCTGCCTTTGGCCCAGGGCGCGATCCTGGATATCCGGGATCGAATCCCAAGTCGGGCTCCCGGTGCATGGAGCCTGCTTCTCCCTCTGCCTCTCTCTCTCTCTCTCTCTCTCTGTGACTATCATAAATAAATAAAAATTAAAAAAAAAAAGTCGTGTGGGGAACTCTGAGGGACTGGGAGTGTTTTATTTCCTGATCTCGGTGCTGGTTACACAGGTGTGTTCATTTGTGACAATCATTGACCTGCACACTTATTTATTTATTTATTTATTTATTTATTTATTTATTTATTTATTTATTACGTAGGCTCCACGCCCAATTTGGGGCTTGAACTCATGACCCAGAGATCAAGAGTCACACGCTGTACTGACTGAGCCAACCAGGCACACCAGCTTGTACACTTAGGATATATACATTTCTTTGAATATATATTATACTACAATAACATAATTTACTTAAGAAGAAAAATAAACCTATGGCTGAGACATAAGCAGTCTCTGCCCTTGTGCAGCTTTCATTCTATTTTTTTTTTCAGCTTTCATTCTAGTGGGGACAAGTAAATAAATGATTACAACTTGCCACACATGCTATGAAGGAAATTAACAAGGTTCTAGGAGCAAGTTTGGGGCAAAGTTTATTCCTGTATTTATTTTAAAAGATTTTATTTATTTATTCGTGAGAGAGAGAGAGAGAGAGAGAGGCAGAGACACAGGCAGAGAGAGAAGCAGGCTCCCTGTGGGGAGTCCAATGTGGGACTCGATCCCAGGACCCCAAGATCATGACCTGAGCCAAAGGCAGATGCTCAATCACTGAGCCACCCAGGTGCCCCTGGGGCAAAGTTTAGATTCAGGGTTCAGAAGGACTTCTCTCAGAAGGTAATATCTGGGACGCCTGGGTGGCTCAGTGGTTGAGCGTCTGCCTTTGCCTCAGGGTGTGATCCCGGGATCCAGGATCGAGTCCCACATTGTGCTCCCTGCGTGGAGCCTGCTTTTCCCTCTGCCTATGTCTCTGCCTCTCTCTCTCTTTGTGTCTCTCATGAATAAATAGATAAAATCTTAAAAAAAAAAAAAAAGAAGGTGATATCTAAGCTAATACCTAAAGGATGAGATGTTGCCAACCACGCCAAGCTCTGGAGGGAGAGTGTTTCAGGCAACAGCAGTATCAAAGCCTCAAGGCAAAAAGAACTTGCAATATATCAAGAACTGACAGAAGGCCAGTGTAACTGAGTGGAGTGGAAAAAGGAGAGATGGAATCAGAGTTAGGGTCATGGGAAGGAATTGGGATATTTTCCCCCTCAACTGGAAAAATGAGTAAAAGCCTTTTCATTTTCAGTTGTAAAATATCAGTGGCAATTTGGGAGCATGGATTGCATGGGAGGGAAGAAGAGTAGAAGCAAAACCAGTTTGGAAGCTTTGGGGATCATCTGGAAGAGAAGTAATGGTGGGACGGCCAAGGCTGGTGGCAGTAGAGTTGGAGCAAGAAGGAGAATCATTCTGGATGTAGAAAGAAGAGGTGCAGATGAACTGACTGGAGAAGCAGTGATGCCTTAGACTTCTGCCTCCAGTAACTGGGTGATGGTGATGCCATTTATTGAGCTGGGGACAGAAATGAGTCTAAGGGACCAGCAGGATGTGTGGGGGAGTAGTAGGTTCCAGAGGGATCTGGTTAGCACTTCAACCCCACCGAGTCCCCTTCCCATTTGTTCATTTCTTTATTCTGCAGCTCTGTGGGAGAGGGCCCTTAGGGAGTTTAGAAAGTCCCCAGAGGAGAGCAGGGGCAAAAGGCTGAGGGTTAGGGCCTGGGGAGGGTTGCCTCAAATTCCCCAGCCTGGGCAGTGAGGATGCTAGTTAGAGCAATTAAAGGCAGCCCCAACCTGAAGATTCAGCTCCAACCCCTGGAGATAAGGATGCTTTCAGTGATGACTTGGACGATCCCTACGTTTGAAAATATCCAGCTCCTGGGTCACCTCCCAGCCTTTGGACTTTACCATATAGGCCATATCCTCAGCATGGCCCCCCTCTCCTGTAGCCACTCTCCTCCTGCCCCAGCCGAGAAGCATCATCTGGCAGGGACAAACATGTCACAAAGGCTGGATTCTCATTGTCATCCCGGCAATAGGCAAGGTGATCGAGGCTGGATTCTCCTGAATCTCGTGAGGCTGTTATGGGTGAAAGCTGGGAAACCAACTCTGCCAGATTGGTGAGGTTTCCTTGTCTCCCTCTGCAGGGGATAGAGAGTAGAGGTCCCTCCGGGTGACCTGCAGAACTGTGGCTGGCTGAGGGATGGGACATGCATGCTGTGTACTAGGTCTGTGCCAGGCCCTTGGCCTGATTTCGTGCATAGGAACCCCAGGCTCCTTGCCTAGTGGAACCACTCCTTGCGCCTTCAGACCAGACTTAACATTTTAAAAAGTATTCCAAAAGGAGGAAAATCAGATCCTTTTTTTTTTAAGTTTATTTATTTATAAAGTTTATTTAAGTAATCTCTACGCCCAAGGTGGGACTTGAACTCACCACCCAGAGATCAAGAGTTGCTTCCTCCTCCGATTGAGCCAGCCAGGTGCCCCAGATCTGCTTTTGAGGAAGAAAACTGGTCAGGCTCTCTGAGCTAGCAGCCAACAAGCCCTGGGACCCATTTCAGGCCTTTCCCTCTAAGTGGGTAGAGGGCCTCCGCAGGGGTCAGAAGTGTAAATAAATTACGTGATCTTGGCTAGCCCCCCAGCCTGGCACCTCATGGGTGTGTCAGGCAGGCCTACTGCGCCGGTGTTCCTTGTTGGAGGCATCGAGACTCGGCGCTGATGGCCCGAGCCCTGGGTGCACCGATGTCCCCCAAGCCTTGGGCATTACAATTCCCCTGGGGTTGGCTGCACACGCCAGCACCCAGGAGGGCCTCCCGAGCTCCTTGGAAATGCAAGCCCAGCTCCTGGATGTGGGAACCCCAGGGGAGCCGGGAGCCGGGACGCAACACCCTGCGGCTGGCGCTGCTTGGGCGCAGGGCGGGGCTGGACACCGGGACACAGCGGCGGCGTCGCCACCGCCACCCACCCGCCCAGCCTGGCTCCCGGCCTCCCCCGCCTTCCTCCCCCCGCACCCCCACCCCAGCCCGGCCCACAGGAAATGACGGCGCTTGCTCAGGCTGCGCTGACGTTGGAGGGTCCCGGCCGCTCCCAGTCACCCGAGTCGCCCCAGGGGGAGGGGGCAGGGTGCCCAGCCCGCGCCTCCGGGCCCTCGGGGTACGCACGGCCGCCGCACGCTGCGCATCTTGGGTCGAGCTCAGGACCCCTTCCTCGGGTGCCTCCACCCTTGCAGGCCGCGCTGCCCTCCGGGTCCCCAGACCCGCCGTTCCAGTGCGGGGCGCACATTGCACTGGATGGTCCTGCCCCATCTGTCCCCCGGCCACCAGTGTGAAGTCAGTGCCAGGCGGGATAAGGCGTGAGTGAGGTCATCTGGTGCCCAACCCCCGCCCCCCAACTACCCTCTGAGTGTGTCCCAGACAACTGCCCTGAGAAGGGAATTATTTTAGATTCTCACCGTCTTTGTGGTCAGGAAGTGCTTCCATGTGGCTCCCTCAAATCCCTGCAGTTTAAACCCTCAGGGCCTGTCAGTGGTGGAGTGACCTTTAGGGTGCTGGCGCCAATTGTACCCCTGTGCCCTCCCCTTTACTCCTTTAAGATCTGCCCATGGGGCTATTGGGAGGATCGGTGAGCAGACACAGGCCAAGTGCTTAGAACAGTGTCTGGGCCATGCGAGCCCTAGTCGGTGTTTGCCTTTCTGGTTATTATTATTACAACTTTGTTTTTTACCTGGAGGATCCATTCCTTGCCCATCACAACCTCTCTTCTGGCAGGGTTTCTGAGGTGGGTTGGGGAGACCTGTCCAGGGACTGCACCTTCCCCCTGGGGCTACCCAGGGGGCAGGTGAGGCTTGCAATCAAGGTTTCAGAGACTGTTGGGAAGTTCCAGGCACATTTGCTTGCTGCTGGCTGCCTGAGCTCCTAGTGCATCTTGATTCCCTGTTACAGATTGCAACCCACTGTATGGGCTCTATCTGCCTCTGGGCAGTTTGAGAGCTCTTGGAGGGCAGGAACTCTGGGCGGCATGTAGCAGGTGCCTGATGAAGGGACAAATGGATGCTCTGAAACCAGTGGCGGAAACACACTCCTTGGCGCTCCTTCTTTCTCTGTCCACCTGCCCCACCTCAAAAGCTCCTAAAAGAACTACGAAATGAATCTTGAGAGAATCTGAAAATGGGTGGTTCCTATTGGCTGAAGTGAACTACCAAAGTGGCTCCGCCTTCTGTGACTGGGGAATTGTTTGTATTCATTCACCCAATAAAGAATTGTGTGCCAGGCCAGTGCCGGCTTCTGGGGATGCAGAGAGCAAGATGGACCCAGTCCCTGCTTGCTTGAAGCTTACATTTCAGTTGGAGAAACAGACATAAACTGAAAAAGAGGCAAAAATATTTTAAATGATGGTCAAAGTTTTAGTTCATATGCCAGTAGCTAAAATAACAACAGCTGGGGATGGGAAATCTCTCAGGGAAGGAGACATTTGAGCTAAGACCCCAAGGATGAGAAAGAGTCAGTCACATGGAGAGTGGGGGGAGGGACATCTGAGGCAGAATGAACAACATGCACAGACACAGCTCAGAGGGTTTGAAGAAATGAAGGAAGGCCTATGTGTGTGTGAATGGAACCCTGGGGGCCCTAGGGGAGTGGGAGGGGGAGCAGGGCCGGACCCTGCAGGACCTTGGAGGTCAGGGCCAGGGCCCAGCAAAAGTTATTCTGAAGTGTTTTCAGTGGAGAAGCATGGTGAGCTGCATTTTATAATGATTTGGGTTTTCTGCAGATTAGAGGGGGCAGGATGGAGGCTGCTGCAGGGGGGAGGCAATGGGGGCCCTGGCAGAGGTGGGAGCAGAGGAGATGAGGGAGGCAGAAAATATTTGTGTCTGGGGGATGACATCATCAGGTCTTGGTGATGGATTAGTTAGGGGGTGAGAAGAAGAGAGGCACCGAAGGTGACACTGGGTTCCCAGCTTGAGCACTGGGGAGATACCATTCATTGAGATGAGAAGACAGGCAAAGGTCAGGGGAGGAAAGGATTGCATTTGGAAGGATGAACTGTGGGGGACAGAATCACCCATGGTGGGGTAGTTGTATTTATTTTTTTTAAATATATATTTTTAAATATTACTTATTCATGAGAGACAGAGAGGCAGAGACACAGGCAGAGGGAGAAGCAGGCTCCATGCAGGAAGCCCGATGTGGGACTCGATCTGGAGACTCCAGGATCACACCCTGGGCAGAAGGCAGGCGCTAAACTGCTGAGCCACCCAGGTGTCCCAAAGATTTTTATTTTTAAGTAATCTCCTCACCCTACATGTGGCCCAAACTTAAAATCCCAAAATCAATAGTCGCAACTCTGTGGACTGAGCCAGCCATGTGCCTCAGTATGGCAGTTTTAAACATAACTCCAACTTCTTTGACACTTCCTCCACTGGGGAGGTGGGTGTAGGTCTCCTATCCTTGAACCTGGTGGGTTTGTGGTTGTTTTGACTAATAGAGTATGGTGGAAGTGACTTTAAATGTTATTCCCAGGCTCAGTACTAAACGGCCATGCAGCTTTCTTCTCTTTCTCCCCAGACACCCTCTTTTTGTGTGCACCCTTTGGGACACTGCGTCTTGGAGCTGCAAGAGGCCCCCAAGCTACCTGCAGAAGTCTCATGTTTGTACTACCGTCCTCACCAACCCCCTCTCTCCCTGGGTAAGTCCAACCTTTGAGTCCTCCCAGCCCAGGTGCCAGATGTATGAGTGAAGAAACCTCCAGATGATTCCAGGTCCCAGCTGTTCTGAGTGAATCCTCCCCTACCCCTTCTAGTCTTCTCTGCTGATACTGCAAACATTGTGGAGTAGACACAAGCCACCTCAGCTGGGTCTCATCTGAATTACTGACTACAGAATATATCATAAAATGGTTATTTTGGGGGACACCTGGGTAGCTCAGTGGTTTGGCTCAGGTCTGATCCTGGGATCCTGGGATTGAGTCCCACATTGGGCTCCCCCCGCAGGGAGCCTGCTTCTCCCTCTGCCTATGTCTCTGCCTCTCTCTGTGTCTCTCATGAATATATAAATAAAATCTTTTTTTTTAAAGGTTATTTTTGTACACCATGTTTGGTGGGAGGTTGTTACACAGCGGTAGCACCCAGAACACACATCAAATTGGCAAGCGAGTTCCATGATTCCACCTGGAGACATCACCTGCATCCTTCCTTTCCATCCCACCTATGGCTGCCTGGGTTCAGCCCTGGGCATCTCTCATTCCCCAGCTGATTCCCAGTGTTCAGTTCACTTTATCTTTCCTGCAGCAGCTAAAGTGACTTTGCCAAGACATAATGACATCCGATGACATTATTCCCCTGCCTCAGAGGCTCCTCATTGCTCATAGAAGGAGATAAAAGCTCTTTAACAGGATGTATGAAGCCTTTATGGCCTGCCACTCCAGCTTTATCTCTTGTCTCTCTACGTTTTATCCCAACCAACTCTTTCTGTTCTCTGGGCAAACCAGGCTTTGTGCACTTCCGGCCCATCCTTCCATTTGCTCCTCCTACCTAGTTGTGTGACGCATTCCATGCACCTCTTCAGCTCTCTTTCCATCTTCTCTATCTGCTGCATGTCAGGAGGCTGAAGCTTTTGTGGGCTGCAACAATGTGCTCCCTTGCCCCACCCCCTTTTTTAAGCGATTTTTAAAAATATTTTATTTATTTATTCATGAGAGACACACAGAGAGGGAGAGGCAGAGACACAGGCAGAGGGAGAAGCAGGCTCCATGCAGGGAGTATGAAGTGAGACTCAATCCCGGGTCCCCAGGATCACACCCTGGACCGAAGGTGGCGTTAAACCACTGAGCCACCCAGGCTGCCCTCCCTTGCCCTTTTGCTGTCTTTGAGTCCACTGATGGGAAGCACCAGAGGGAAGTCGGGGCACCAGAGAACAGTGAAGGTTGGGTATCCATCCCATGGCTCCCTCCCTTCCAGACTCTGGGAGATCACTGCTCCTGTTGGTCCTCTCTTACAACTGGGCTTTCTTCCTCTGGATTCTGGTCCCAAGACTCTCTATTACCTGTGTGGTTCTCCTCTCTTGGCAGTAGGAACTTGCCTTTGTAGCTGAGGGCCTAGCACCTTGCAAGGCATGCGGCCCTTAGCAGGTGTTGAGTTAATGTTTGTTGTATGATTGATGGCTGCACTCAGAAAAAAGGGCTCTAGGGAAGGTCATAGGAGCCAAAGACAGGGACTCTTCCTTTACACTGGGCATAAAAGGAGGACACGGCACATTTTCCATATAGGAAATCACAGCTAAGAACCTACTAGGGAATCACCAAATTAATAAGGATAAGTAATTTCTTTAAATTTTCAAAAACTCTGTTTTGCTATTATTTTTACCTGTATAAATCCAGTCTTTTTCCTTAAAAATTTTGATTATATATGTTTTCAAGCACACATACAAAAGTAGAGAGAGCAGGACAAGGAGTCCGCCACATACTCAACACAGATTCAACAATGACCAAGATTCAGTCACATTTGCCTTATCTTGCCTGTGTGTTCTTTGTCTTGCTTTCTTTGCTACAGTATTTTAGAGCAAACTCCAGTCTTTGGGCCATTTTGCCTTTATACACTTCAGTATGCACTAAATAATAACTAACAGTGTTTAAAAAACAATGGTGGAATTAGAGAGGATGTCAAATTTAACTTGGAGACAGCAAACATGTGGTGGGGAAAAACAGGTATTTTTTCCACCTAGATGTGTTAGCTGTCACATTCCCCAAGACAATATTAATATATTTTCCATCCTATGGAGGTAAGAGTGCCCAGGGACCTTGTAAGATTTCCTGGAGATGGACACTAAAATTTCCTAAGGGGCAGAATGCCCAGTGAATGGGAGACAACCTTCTGAAGTTGGAAGAGGTTAAATGGACTCATTTAAATCTATCCAATGGGGACACCTGGGTGGCTCAGTGGTTGAGCGTCTGCCTTCGGCTTAGAGCCTGATCCCAGGATCGAGTCCCACATCGGGCTCCTTGCGTGGAGCCTGCTTCTCCCTCTGCCTGTGTCTCTGTCTCTCTCTCATTGTCTCTCATGAATAAATAAATAAAATCTTTAAAAAAAAATCTATCCAATGAAAGCTGATGGGAGGAGCAAGGTCCATGGATGACCAATAATATTTTGATGCAACTTGGAGTTTCTGATGGCAAATCCCTAAAATGGCTCTGAGTGCAGGGCAGGCCAAAGGGCTCATAATTACTCCCTTGGAATGGCCAGTTAGCACCTGCTCTTAGTTTTTGTCTTTTTTAAGTCAAATTTAGGGCAGCCTGGGTGGTCAGCGACTTAGCGCCGCCTTCAGCCCAGGCAGGGCCTGATCCTGGAGGCCTGGGATCGAGTACCACGTCGGGCTTCCTGCATGGAGCCTGCTTCTCCCTCTCTGCCTGTGTCTGTTTTTCTCTCTCTCTCTCTCTCTGTCTCTCATGAATAAATAAATAAGTAAATCTTAAAAAAAAATAAAGTCAAATTTAGGGACACCTGGGTGGCTCAGTGGTTGAGCGTCTGCTCAGGGTGTGATCCAGGGGACCCGGGATCGAGTCCCACATCAGGCTCCCTGCATGGAGCCTGCTTCTCCCTCTGCCTGTGTCTCTGCCTCTCTCTGTGTGTCTCTCATAAATAAATAAATATCTTTTTTTTAATTTTATTTATTTATTCATGAGAGACACACAGAGAGAGGCAGAGACACAGGCAGAGGGAGAAACAGGCTCCCCAGAGGGAGCCTGATGTGGGACTCGATCCCGGGTCCCCTGGATCAGGCCCTGAGCCGAAGGCGGCACTAAACCACTGAGCCATCTGGGCTGCCCAGAATAAATAAATATCTTAAAAAAATAAAGTCAAAGTTATTGAGGTATAGTTTACACACTGTAAAAGTCCCCCCTCTTAGGTGTATAGTTATTTGAACTTCGACAAACATATACAATCATGAAACTACCACCAAAATCATAGCATAGACTTGTTTTCATCACCCAAAAAGTTTCCTTATACCTTTTAATAGTCAGTCTCTCATTCTACTCCCAACCCAAGGCAATCACTTATTTGTTTTCTGTCTCAGTGTTTTGTCTTTTCCAGAATGTCACATCAATGATATAATACAGTACACTGCCTTCTGTGTCTGGCACAGTGCTTTTGAGATTCATCCACATTGTTGCTGCTTGTATCAGTAGTTTGTTCCTTTTTGTTGCTAAATACTAGTCCCATTGTCTGGGTGAACCCCAATCTGTTTATTCACCAGATGATGGACATTTGGGTAGTTTCCACTCTTTGGTGATTATAAATGAAATTGCTGTAAGCATTACGCAGGCTTTTTGTATGGATAGATGCCTTCATTTTTCCTGGATAAGTACCATGAGAAGGATTACTGAGATATGTGATAATTGTACATTTAACTTTATGAGAAAATATAAATGCTCCCTATCCTCACCAGTATTTGGTGTTGTGGTTTTTTTTTTAACCCATTCTAATAGATATGTAATAATTATCATGTTATGGTTTCAATTTGCATTTCCCTGATGACTAAGATTCCAAATTTTTAAAAAATATTTTATTTATGCATTTGAAGAGAGAGCAGAGCAGGAGGACAGTTGCAGAGAGAGAAGCAGGCTCCTCGCTGAGCAAGGAGCTTAACTCAGGGCTCAATCCCAGGACCCCAGGATCATGACCTGAGCCAAAGGCAGACTCTTAACTGACCAAGCCACCCAGGCACCCCAGATTCCAAATTTTTTAACGTCACTCTGGTCTGGACTGAGGTTGGGGGATTTGTAGAATGGACTGGATTTTATTATTTTTTTAAAGCCAAATAAAGAGACACTTTTCATTTGTTATCTTGGAGTGATTAGAAAGGCCAAGCCTGCCTTGGATTTCATCCAGGGCAGGGAAAGTCTACCTCGGGAGCAAGGACAGAGCTATCCTGTCCAGTCATAGAATGGAAGATGGAGAAAGTTCAGCCTCTTTTGGAGCAGAGTTCGATTTGCTTTTATGGTTTCGTTCTTTAGTAGTTGTGTGACTTTGGGCAAGCAACATAACTGCCTTGAACTTCAGTGTCTCCTGATGTAGAATGGGGTAATAACTCAGAGGTAAGTTTTGTTGAGTTAGAGATACTGTCCTCCTATCATCATCATCATCATCATCATCATCATCATTATTATTATTATTAATTTTATTTATTTATTAATGAGAGACACAGACACACAGAGAGAGGCAGACTCCATGCAGGGAGCCTGATGTGGGACTCAACCCCCGGTCTCCAGGATCAGACCCTGGGCCGAAGGCAGCACTAAACCGCTGAGCCACCCGGGCTGCCCCATCATCATTAATAATATTATTAATTTGCCTCTATAAAGGCTCACTCGGCTGCAACACAGTAAATTATTTCCTTGTTTCTTTCCCAAGCCAATTGCTCATAAAGGGCAGGCCTTGTGACTGAAGACCCGTATGCCCCCCATCCTGGACGCAGTGTTAATAAATTCCAGTCCTGCGACACATTTGTTGAAATAGATGGGCTCACACGGATTCTCAGGGAAGGCCGGTGGCCAGAACAGAGTTGTGGGACCCGAGGGACCTCCAGCCCTCATCAGGCCAGGGAGATGCTTTCCTGAAGCTTGGGCCCAGTGGCTGGAAAAACAAGGGGGCTGCCTGGTGATGTGGGTTTGACAGGTCAAATAAAGGGAACCAAGAAAGCAGATGCTCAGAGGGAAAAAAAAGGGGGGGGGAGGAATGGGGAGGTTAGGGTTTGACAAGGAAGAAACTCAAGGGGGAGGGCTGGCTGAGAATGTACGGGCCCGACAGGCGTGGGGACCAGTGGTGAGGATGCGGCGGGGATGGCGAGGCGGGGCGGCGGAGGCTCGGGGTCGAGCCTAGTGCATCCCAGGAGCCGGCTCCCGGGGCTGGCAGCGGGCGGCGCGGGGCGCGGCAGGTGCGGGGGCGGAGCCACGCGGGGGCGGAGCCACGGGGGCGGGCGGGGCCCGGAGGGGGCGGGGCCGGCGCGCGGCGGGCAGGCGGGGTGCGGCGCTGCTCTCCTGCGAGCGCAGCGGGGGCCGCGGAGCCGGAGCTGGATCCGGAGCCGGGGCCGGGGCGGGAGTCGGGGCCGGGGCCGGGCCGGAGAGGGCTCCAGCGCTATGGGGTCGGCCGACTCTAAGCTGAATTTCCGAAAGGCGGTAATCCAGCTCACCACCAAGACGCAGGTGCGACCGGGGCCCCGGCCTCCCACCCACCTGCCGGGCTGGGGGCTGGGCAGGGCCGGGGGGCTGCGCGAACTTGGCTCGTGAGGAGATGGGGGACCGGCTGGCCTGCGGCCTGACGCTGAAGCCAGGTCCGGAGCGCCACCCGTTGGCCTGTCCTCCGGGGCTTCATCCCTTAGCCCCAGCCCCTCACCCCAGCCTTCTCTCCCGGGAATATCCCTCTTCCCGCAGCCGCCGCTGCCACCTTGGGCTGACGTGTGCCTACTCTCCGAGCCGGCATCGCCGCTATCCGCCACCTGTCCTGCCGCCTCCGGCCCCCCCCCTCCGCTCCCGCCCCTCCAGCCCCGCATCTTCAGCTTCACCCTCACTCCCGCCCCCACCCACCCATCCGCCTCCCTGCTCCCCTCCCTGCCCCTCGGTGCCCGCGGTTCCTGGACGCACAGACCCGGCTGATTCAATGCAAACAAAGCCGAGCAGGCGCCTACCGGGTCGGGGAAACAGCTGGTGCGCGGAGGCAGCGGCCTCGCTGGGCCCAGGTCGATGCCCACAGCCAGGGAAGGCCCAGGTCTTCCTGAGAACGTGCAAAGAGTGCGAGCAGCGCTGCAGCCTAACAGAGGGTCCTGTTCTCAGGCTCGTGGAGTCCAGTTTCCCAGCTGGGGAACACTGCTCCAGGGGGCTCCTCCTCTGAGGCCCAGCAGTGGGGATAGCTGTGTTTTCAGGTACCCTCTGTTCCCTGGGTCAGGGCTGAGAACCCTCCAGGTTGTCTTTGACTGGCTGGTGTAGGGTCTGGGGGTGACTTTCAGCCAGTCCATGCTTGCACACTCCCCTGAGTTCACAAGTGGCACCGAGGCCACCTCCTTGCCCCCACCACACAGGACCTGGCTCCAGCAAGGCTCCTTCCCTGCCTACCCCTTCTGTCCTTACCCCTCGAATCAGGCTGCTCTGGCCACAGAGATGCCCAGCCCTGACTCCCCAGAACCCCCACTTATAAGGGACTCAGCACCTGCTGCCATCTGGGACTTTCCTCTTTCCCTTACCCTGAGGGCTCTTGGCAGTTAGAGTGGGATTGAGGAAGCCATCTTCCCACAGCCAGTTGTTCGCAGCTCCAGAGGCCAGACCTCTGGTCCTACACTCTCTCATTCCCACGAGAGAAAGGTCAGGTGCCTGGCAAATGCCCAGGGGCTCTGGAGAATCCAGTCCTGGCTAAGAGGCATTTGATAGAAACCAGACTTTGTATCTCGCCACTTCCCTAATGACTCCTGGGTAGTTCTAGCACTTGGCTTTATTGGGATGGGGCTTCTAAGTCTGTGGGTGGCAGGTGGGCCAGCCCCTCAATGTGGGGCCACATGGAGCGGCAGGAGGGAGGCTCCCATGTTTACCTACCTACCTGGGGAAGGAAACACATTGTTGGAGGAATGAACCATGGGCTGTTAGCTTAGTAGGCAAGGTCCTTTGTCGGGCCAGCAGGACTAGCTCCCCTGGGCCCCAGAGATCTGGGTGGACTAGATTCCTACCTGTGCTGGCCCTCTCCCCCAAATACAGTGTACCTCTGGCTTTCCCTGGCTGTAGCCCTGTTATGGGAATGACTGAGATGGTGCTGTCCTGTTTCCTAGCTGAGGACAGTGAGTTGGCTTGGGTCAAGACTGGAACCAGACACCAGGCTGAGTCTCCCTCCAGAGACCTGTGGGGCCCTGCAGGTGGGAAGGTGGGAGAGACCCTAAAGCTTCCTGTCCTGCGTAGTGACCTGGCTCAGGCAGCTGAGGAGTGAAGACCAGATCCCAGATGGTCATTCCAGACCTTGCCATTCAGTGTCCCCAAAGAGTTTCATGCCAGCTGTCCACAGGGTGTCCTCCAGTCCCAGACCCTTAGAGGCTAGGCCATGAACACAGATGTTTGTTCTGGGCAGCAGACAAGACCACCCAACACCTTTTCCTGTGGCCTGGGTATGAGCGGCCACTGCTGGGCTTCCCTGCTTTCCTGCGCTATATCCTGTTTTCTTCCTGCCCTGGGCTAGTCCTGAGGCTTAGCCGTTTTGGCTGTGTTTCCCAAGCCTTTCCTGGGGTGGGTGGGGCCCTAGAGGGGGATGCAATAAGCTCTGCCAGAGGGAGGACATTCCTGGACCTGGGACCCTTTCTTAGATCCTATCTTTTTAGAGACTCTCTGCCATAGACCAGGGAGACCTGGTGGGTCCATGTATACATGTGTGTATGTGTATGTGTATGTGTATATGAATGATGTGGTGACGCAGTCCTCCAGGACAGGTCACCCTTAACAGACTAGAGGACTTGTACAGCCCTTTGCTCCCCTTCACCCCAAGAAAGTTCAAAAGATGCACCTGGACTCCCAAGCCAGTGGGGGGTCTGGCCTGAACAGAGGCTGGTGAAGCTAGGGTAAGAATATCTATTTTTGGGTGCCTGGGTGGCTCAGTGGTTGAGCGACTGCCTTTTGGCTCAGGTTGTGGTCCCGGGGTCCTGGGATAGAGTCCTGCATCAGGCTCCCCGCAGGGAGCCTACTCCCTCTGCCTGTGTCTCTGCCTCTCTCTCTGTGTCTTTCATGAATGAATGAATGAATGACTAAATAAATAAATAAATAAATCCTAAAAGAAGAAAGAAAGAAAGAGTATCTGTTTTCCCACCAGGATAGCTTAGTCCCTGTGCCCTGGTAGCATGGGCCTTCTAGCTTGTGGCAAAAATATTCTTTTCAAACAAACTGGCTTGGATTTTATTTATTTATTTTAAGATTTTATTTATTTAAGAGAGAGAGAAAGAGTACACAAGCAAAGGGAAGAGGCAGGGTATGGGGGAGGGGGGAAGCAGGCTCCCCTGCTGAGGCAGGGAGCTCAGTGCAGGATGCTGGGTTCCATCCCAGGACCCTGGGATCATGACCCAAGCAGAAGGCAGACACTTAACCGAATGAGCCACCCAGGCGCCCCTGGCTTGGATTTTAGAAGCTTCCTTGGGCTCTGTGGAGCCCAGCTGGGATAACTGGGACAGGAGCTGAGCCTTGTTTCTCCCCTCAGAAGCCTAAGGGGATCCAATGACCTTGGCCAACACCTGGAGCATCAGACTAGCCTGCTATAGCCGGGTGATGGTCATCAAGCTGAAGTGTCCAAGCCAGAGTGGGAGCTGGAGGGCTGGGACTCTCCTCTGCTTCTCAGCTGGGCTAGCCTGGAGCTTCCTAAGTCTCCCTTTAAGTCTCCTCATTTGGAATTCAGTCCCTAGGTGACACTTGCCTGATGAACTAGACCAGAGGTCAAGTCTACTGGTGCTCAGATGAAGTTCTCCTCCTTTAAGGGGATTGTGGCGCCTTAAGTTAGAGGAGGTGGTAAAAGTGTTAGAGAAGGGAGCTTCTCAGAGGAGCTCCTGGGTTTTCAAGGATGTCCTTCCCCACCCCAGCCCTGGCCACCCACACTGGGGGGTGGCACCCCTTGACCCCAGTGACTGTCAGAGGGCTACCCTAGCTGAGGACAGGAGGGCCAGCAAACCCTAGCCTCAGGGCACCTCCTTTGGCCTTTGTTCTCCCCCACCCCCAGCTAACTTGCTCTACCAGTTCTGGGACTGAGCAGGCCCTGGTACCAGGCCTGTCTTGCAGGCCATGGCCACATGTTTCCCTGTGACTTGGAGGTGGGGGCATTGCTTTGGGAGGGGGCCAGGGTATACCGGGACCTCAATGAGGCTTTCAAACCCAACCCTGATTTTGGACAGCCCCACTGGTGCTCAGGCTTGCCCAGTGACTGGGTTGAAGGGATCTTTGGGACTAATGACAGCCTTTCCCTGAATAAACATTGGCTGAGCATCTGCCATCTGCCCCTACTGCAGGGTAAGGAAAGAAGGGCCTAATGGAACCCTGAGGCAAGTGCATTGAGATGCCTGGAATCAGGGCCTAGGATGAAGGAGTAAGAGTGGGGACCCAGGTTCCAAGGTGGGAACAAGCCCTTTGGTCCAGAGCTCAGGGAGGATTCTGGAAAGAAGGGGCATAAGAGAACAAGGTTATTTTTATTTATTTATTCATTCATTCATTCATTCATTCGAGACACAGAGAGAGGCAGAGACACAGGCAGATGGAGAAGCAGGCTCCCTGCGGGTAGCCCGATGTGGGACTCGATCCCAGGACCTCAGGATCACGACCTGAGCCAAAGGCAGACACACAACCACTGAGCCACCCAAGTGCCCAAGAGAACAGAGTTATTTTTTATTTTTTTTATTTTTTTTATTTTTTTTTCAGAGTTATTTTTAAACAAGATATATATATTTTTCTGGTGGTCAGAGTAAGGCACGCCTGGGTGGGTTTGGGTGATCGCAGGGCTGTATCAACCCTTTCAGACAAGGGAGAAGCCCAGGCTGATGGAACACCTGGGGTCTCTCGCAGCAGCTCCTCTTCAGAACAGGCCTTGGGCACCCTGGCCTCTCAGCAGGTGAACATTCAAAAGGAAAAAAAAAAAAAAACAGTAATCCATGTGGTTGCAGAAAAATATAAGTAAAAAAATAAAAACTATCTAGAGAGATCATCGCTGGGGCATTCCGTCATTTTCGTTTAGGCTATGTAATTTAGCAAAGATCGTGACCATCCTGTAGTTAGTGTTACACCTTATCTTTTTCACAGAATTGTAACCGTGAAGCATTTTTCATTCATTAAGAGTCCTTGGCAACATGGCTCTGGTGGTTGCATAATATTCCATTCCATGAAAGGGCCTTATTAACTCTTTCGAGTGTTCCCTGCTTGTTGGTTATTTAGGTTCATTCCAACTTCTCACTATTGCCAATGATAACACCTCAGTGAACCTCCTTATCCGTGCACATCCCTGATCATTTCCTTAGGAAGGATTTCTAGAAGTGGAGCTTACGGTTCCAGTTGGTTCCCTACGTGACTGCCCATATGATTCAGAAGGTGCAAGTGTGCCTATGTCCTCCATAGGACCAGTGGGACTTTGGAATGTGTTAGAAGGGTGGGCCTGTGGGGAAGACCGGACCATCCGAGCAAAGGCAAAGAGATGTTGTGACGGCTTTGTGTTGTAGGGGTTGCAAATACAGGTGTGCACGCATGTAGGTATGTTAAATAAGGTCATGGCTTATGATCTGGTCCAGGTTTGGACTCAATCCTGCAGGCAGCGAGGAGCCCCAGAGGTTTTTGTTGAGGCAACAGTGGTTTGGGTGCTGTGCTTTGAACATGGGTTGGAGGCGGTGTGGAGACAGGGTTGAGGACGTAAATTTGGAGGTGGGGCCCTGAGAGGAGCAGGTGCAGTCAGAGAGAGCCGTGGGGGTTGCCTCCTTTAGATTTGGCATCTGTTGGGTGTGCAGGGAGAGGATGGAAGCTGCGGCTGAGGCGGGGGTGGATGGTGAGGCTGGGCTTAGGTGCAATAAGCATACATCCCCTTGCCTTCTTCCACTGGGGAGGGTCACAACCTGGGTCTGGTCCCCAGGCACTTGACCTAGCAGCAGGGCCTGGGGAGGTCCCCCGTGGGGAGGCTCTGCCAGAGGAGGACAGTGAGTTACCTCATCCCTCAGGGTCTGAGTTAGGCTTTGGCTGCCAAACTCAGTGCTTGGCTGACCTCTGACATCCGTGGCGAGTGTCTCCAGCCTGCCTCTGCCAGCCGGGGTGCACAATGGCCCCCACATGGGAGGGCTTCTGGGTATAGCAGGGATGGAATAGGGGGGCCATGGTTTCCCCTTTGGGGTTCCTTTGGCTACAGACTGGGTGAACTGTGGGCCTGGTGGCAAGGGATAGTGTAACCACCCTGGACACACCGGATCCCCCCTCCAGCCTGTGGAAGCCACCGATGATGCCTTTTGGGACCAGTTCTGGGCAGACACGGCCACCTCAGTACAGGATGTCTTTGCACTGGTGCCAGCGGCAGAGATCCGGGCTGTGCGGGAGGAGTCACCCTCCAATTTGGCCACTCTGTGCTACAAGGTGAGCATAAGGTGCTCTGCCCTTCGCTGCCACTCCCTGCTGAGCCATTTCCCACCTTCCAGGGGAGCCTGAAGCTGGCCCAGCCCTGTGGACCCAGAGAGCGGGCACCCCTGACATCCCACCTGTCTGGGTCTGTGCAGTCTTGAGAAGTACCCACTTCTCCCCACTGGCTGGGCTCTGGGTGGAGGGTGGGAAGTGATGCTGCAGCCACTCTCTGTGAGGGCTTCCTTGGGGCTCTTGCTGAGTACTTTCCGCACATCAGCTCGTTCAGCTAACCCTGTGCAGTGGGTGCTGTTAATGTCACCGTCTTACAGATGAGAGAACAGAAAGGTGGTCACTTAGCAAGGTGTCAGCCAGTGAGCGGTGGGCGGGGTCTCCGGGGATGCTCTAGGCTGCTCTCTGGCCCACTTCCCGTCCCCCTGGGCTGGCTGACCCTGTCTGTCTCTGCCCCTCTGAAGCCTGGGGTGCCCATCCTGACCCCAAGCACCAGGTCCCCGCTCCCCACCCTTCCAGCGTGCCCCTCCGCCTGTCCCCACAGGCTGTGGAGAAGCTGGTGCAGGGAGCCGAGAGCGGCTGCCATTCGGAGAAGGAGAAGCAGATTGTCCTGAACTGCAGCAGGCTCCTCACCCGTGTGCTGCCCTACATCTTTGAGGACCCCGACTGGAGGGGCTTCTTCTGGTCCACAGTGCCCGGGGCAGGGCGAGCAGGGGTCTGTGGGCCTGGTTGTGGGGCTGGGTGGGAGGTGATGGGTGTGGGGTTTGGGAAGGACAGGGGAAGGGGAATGGGGTTTGCTGCCAAGGGGTGGGATCATCTCCCACAGGAATGTCTGCCCTTTCAGCTGGGCAAGTATGACGACAGGGCAGCTGGGCGCTTCCCCCTCCTTAGCTCCCCCCTCCCTGGGTTTATCTCCAGGCAACCGGCTAAGGGCAGGACCCTGGTGATTCCCAGCAGGTCTGAGCCTCTAGAGTTTTAGGGACCTGGCCTGGCTCCTTCCAGTCAGTGGAGAGGTTTCTTCCCAGGTCCCAGCCTCGTTCCTGCTCTGGCCCCCTTCTGCCTTAGGAAGTTTGGGGTTGTTGGGAATCTACTTTTCCTTCTGCTTCTTCCTCCATCCCTCTGCCCATGGGTACCTGCCTGGGCCCAAATCTAACCCCTTTCCCACCTCAATTCCTGGGGCCACGTCTCCTTGGCCAGCAAGCACTGAGGCAGCCTGTGTGCTATGTCCTGACCAGGGAGAGGATGATGATGAGAATGCCCGGCCCCTGGCTGAGTCCCTGCTCCTGGCCATTGCTGATCTCCTCTTCTGTCCAGATTTCACTGTCCAGAGCCACCGAAGGAGCACTGTGGTGAGAGGCCCCCCCAATCTCCCAGTCTCAGGCCTGGGAGGGCTTTGGTCCTAGGTTGGGGGTGGTTGAAGTTCCCTTGGGCAGGACGCTGCGGGGGCAGGGCTGCTCTGGAAGAGCTGGGCAGGTCCAGGGAGGGGCCAGAGACTGGCACAGCTGGAGAGGAGCCAGCTGGTGCCTGGCCCTGCCCCCTGTATCCGGGAGTCAGGGCACAAGCACCCATTGTCCTCGCCTGGGTGGTGGGTGGGGGTGTGGGGCTTGGACACAGGAGGTCTGGCCTGCTCACTTCCTGTGGGCCCAGGGACTCCACCTCTGGTATTTTCTGCTCCAACCGCCCCCCACCACCAAATGTACCCAATCCCATTCCCCTCCCTCCCTATCTCTCTCTCCCTGCCTTGAGCTGGCCTGAGCAAGTAAAAGAACTGGAGAAGAAAAATTAGCTTTCAAGAGATTGAGAACATTAATTTCTTCCCTTGTGCATTATCACCTGGGGCATTTGGAGGGTCTGTCTCTGCCCCCAGGGACGACAGCGGGGGGACTTGGGTTGGCCACTCCCCGCCTGAGCGTTCCCAAACCATGTGCCCAGGACTCAGCGGAGGATGTCCACTCCCTGGACAGCTGTGAATACATCTGGGAGGCTGGTGTGGGCTTTGCTCACTCCCCTCAGCCCAACTACATCCACGATGTGAACCGGTGAGTTTTGCTGGGACCCAGAACTCACAGTGTAGCTGGACTTGGGGCCAGGCCCCCTGCTCTCCTGCTCAGAGAGGGAACCGTGCATGGGGTCTTTCAAAGAGACCCTGTCCACTCATGACCCAACATCACCCTGCCGGGGATAAAATGGGGTCATGTCTTTTCATGGACTTGGAGCTGGGGCCGGCAGGGTGGGCATGCCCTCCTGGAGGAGATGGGAGATCTTCGGGTACTGAACCCCCTGCCCTGATCCCCCCTCCCTAAGGATGGAGCTGTTGAAACTGCTGCTCACATGCTTCTCTGAGGCCATGTACCTGCCCCCAGCCCCGGACAGCGGCGGCACCAACCCGTGGGTGCAGTTCTTTTGTTCCACGGAGAACAGGTGAGGGGCCCTCCAGCTTTCTTTCCATTCTCTCCTTGCTCCAGGCAGCCCCGGGGAGAGGCTGTGCTCCCTTAGTCTTAGTTGAGGGGAGGTGCTGCCGCCTGGTGGTGATGGCTTGTAAAAGTTAGTCGCCACTCGTTAGTCCCCCATGGTCCAACGTCCCACTGGGGGACCCTAGTGACTAGTGCCTGGGTCCTCCATCCCGAGCTGTGCTGTGCAGCAGAAATATGATGCAAACCACAGATGCAAGTTGACCACTTCTAGTGGCGACATGAAAAAAGTAAAAAAGAGACAGGTGAGATTAATTTTAATATTTTGTTTAACCCAATATACACCAAATACTAGCATTGGACAGGTGATCAGTATGCAGAATGATTGAGATGTTTCACATTCCCTTTTCAAGCTAAGTTTTCAAAATCCGTTTTGTGCAGTTTACAGTCCCAACACCTCTCAATGCAGAGGAGCCACATTTTAAGCTCTCAGTAGCAGCAGGTGGCTTGTAGCTGGCTGGCAGTGCGGTTGAGACAGTGGTCGGGGAGAGGGCGTCGTGAATACTCTGAAGGGTGGGGAAGCCTGACCCACACAGGGCTGCTCCTGGGCTCTGCGGGCACAGAGGGTACGTGGAGGCGTCACTTGGTGGAGCTGAGTATGTAAAGGCTGCGAGGGCAGCACCGGAGTTAGTGGTCCTGGGGGGCGTGGCTCACCTTCTGACTTCCAGACTCTCATTCCCACATGGCAGGCCTTACTCATCCTTCGGATTTTCCTGGCCTTCTGCTCAACTTCCCCCCTCGCCCTGCCCCCAGAAGAGAAGGGAAGCCAGGCAACTCTCTCCAGCAGCCACGGTCAAAAGCTGGCCAGAGTTTGTTTGTTTTTTCTCACCAGCAGTATCAGGCTTTGCCACTCACTTAACCTCTCTGGGTCTCAGTTTCCTTGCCTGTAAGATAAGGAGCTTGAACCCTGACATCTTACAAATCTCTGAATGATGTCACTCTGTGGCCTGGGACCTGGGTGACTGAGCACATGTTCTGCTCCCCGAGGGGAAGCCCACCTCCCTGTGGGACTCCAGTCCCTGCTTTGAAGCCCCAAGGCAGGACACCTGCCCCTCAGAGACCTGAGCCTGTAGACTGTGCAGCACCGCGAATGAACCCTAATGTAAATTCTAGGCTGCCAGTGTGTCCCTGTAGGTTCATGGATTGTAACACACATGCCACTCTGCTGTGGGATGTCAGCAGTGGGAGAGGCTGTGCACAGGTGGGGGCAGAGGCTCAGGGGAATCTCTGTTCCTCCCTCGTGATTTTGTTGTGAACCTAAAATTACTCTAAACATAGTCTTAATTAAAAAAAAAAAGGCTTTAGCTCTGGGAGGAAAAATCTAATGGATGTGGACATGATTTCCCACATAACTAGCCACCCCCGTCTTGGTAATAAATTCCTTTGCTCTTGGCCTAGCCTGGCCTGGGTCCCGGATGCAGACAAGGCAGGGAGGGGTGTCTTTGACTCAGGAAGGGATGAGCCTGGTTCTGCTTTCTGGCTCCCAGCCTGGGGCTAGCACAGAAATGCTTGTTCAGTGAGGAGGTAGCTTGACTGACCGTCCCATGTGGCCACCTGGGGGGTGGACAAGGCTGGCCTGGGCGGTCTCCATGCCTTGTTCCTCTCCTTCCGCAGACATGCCCTGCCCCTTTTTACCTCCCTCCTCAACACTGTGTGTGCCTATGACCCTGTGGGCTACGGGATCCCCTACAACCACCTGCTCTTCTCTGACTACCGGGAACCCCTGGTGGAGGAGGCTGCCCAGGTGCTCATTGTCACCTTGGACCATGACAGTGCCACCAGCGCCAGCCCCACGGTGGACGGTACCACCACAGGCACTGCTATGGATGATACGGATGTAAGGATGGGTGTGGGGGGTGGAGGGCAGCTGGCCCTGCCAAGTTCTGGGCACTCCCTTTAGTAGCGCTGGGTAGGGGCTACCCAGTGGGCACCTCCTGGTGAGCTTCGGGGTGCCTGAGGGGGCATTGCTGCCACCACTTGGCTGAGGTAGTGGCCAGGGGTGAAGCCACCTGCTTATCCCAGGCTCCACCCTTGGCAGCCTCCAGGACCTGAGAACCTGTTTGTGAACTACCTGTCCCGCATCCATCGTGAAGAGGTGAGCGGAACCCTGCTCTTGCTCCAGTGGATTCTCAGTGCCCACCTGCCACAATGATTATGGCCTTGCAGGGGGGAGGGGATGGTGATGAGATGGGGTAAGAGGAGTCCTGACCATGGTCCCTGTGGGCTTGGCCACCCCAATGAAATAGTGATGGCAGGACTTCAAAGGTTTTGAGATACAGAAAAGAGCTAAAGGCCTCAGCTGAGTAGGGACAACTGGACAGGCTTCCAGGAGGAGGTGGCTCTGATATCTGGCTTTGGTGAGGGGAATAGTAGTGGACTCAAAGACCAGGCAGCCCTGAGTTCATGTGTCTTGTGACCTTGGGGGAAATTGTGCTCCAAAGCTCTGACTTCTGCTGTTGTAACATGGGGATGGTAACTGCTTCCTTGCCTTTTTGGGAGGGTTACTTGTAGCTTTCGCTTAGTGACAGCTCTTTGAGAATAGTAGAGTGCATTTCTGATGTGACAGGGAGATGGGGGGATGGCATCTGTCAACATGGGGTCCAGGTGGGTCGGGTCTGGGTCAACATATAGGTGAGGGGGATCACTAGGAGCAGCTTTGCTCAGGGAGGGGGGAGCCCATGGTCTGGGGAAGGGGCAGGGGTTCCCTCCAGACCTGCTTTGGACTCAGTTTCCTGAGGGGCCTGCCTCAGGACAGCTCCTAATGATGGAATCTGGGCCTTTCAGGCTTTAGGGGTGGGACCAGGCTGGGGGGTGGGTGAGGAGGCCTTTGTGCAGGAGCTGGACTGGACAGGTCCCTACCGTCCCCTACTCAGGATTTCCAGTTCATCCTCAAGGGCATAGCCCGGCTGCTCTCCAATCCCCTGCTCCAGACCTACCTGCCCAACTCCACCAAGAAGATCCAGTTCCACCAGGAGCTGCTGGTCCTCTTCTGGAAGCTCTGTGACTTCAATAAGGTGGGCTGGCCTCAGGCCCCGCTTGGTGGGCAGTGGTCAGCTCTGAGCAGGAGAGCGGCTACTCTGGATAGCCCAGGGGTGGGGGCAGCATCTGGGGAGACTCCTGGGAACGGTGAGCAGATGGGGGAGAGCGGTCTCCTCTCTGACCTTGCCCACCTGTTCCCTCCCCTCTGCCCCCAGAAATTCCTCTTTTTTGTACTGAAGAGCAGTGACGTGCTGGACATCCTGGTCCCCATCCTCTACTTCCTCAATGATGCCCGAGCGGATCAGTGTAAGGCTGGGGTGGGCATGAGGTCCTGGGGGCTTCCTTGTAGAGGGGCGGGGCCAGCCGGTCTGTGCTGCCTCTGGGGAGCGCAGGCTGGGGCTCTGACCTCCCAGCAAGGGCTTCTTCCAGGGCTCCCCGGATGGGTCCCCACCCTGTGTGGTGACTTCCCCCTGTACCACATGCTGCAGCTCGGGTGGGCCTGATGCACATTGGAGTCTTCATCCTGTTGCTTCTGAGCGGGGAGCGGAACTTTGGGGTGCGGCTGAACAAGCCCTACTCAGTGCGTGTGCCCATGGACATCCCTGTCTTCACGGGCACCCACGCAGACCTGCTCATTGTGGTGAGGGGGCTCCCTCAGCCAGGCCCTGGGGCCGTGGGGGGACGTCCTTTTGGCTGAGTCTGGAGGAGGAGGGGACCCCATGGTCACCCCTCTGCCTCCCGGCACAGGTATTCCACAAGATCATCACCAGCGGTCACCAGCGCCTGCAGCCCCTCTTCGATTGCCTGCTCACCATCGTGGTCAACGGTAGGGGTGCGGGGAGCCCGCCTTCCCTGTGCACACCACTAGGTGGTGCCAGGCCACAGGCTGACCTCAGGCTGGCCCTCCCCAGGTCAAACCTGCCCAGTCCAATAAGCGATATGATGGCAGCCACAGGCAGACTGGGCAATTTTCTAGTAGCCCTATTAAAGAAAGAAAGAAAAACAGGTGACAACAATTTTATAATATATTTTATGTAATCCACTGTATCCCAAACACCATCGTATCAACATGTAACCCCCCCAAAATTATTGAGATCTTTGACATTCTTTTTCACACCTAGTCTTCAAAATCCTATGTGTTTCACATGTGCAGTACATCTCTGTTAGAACTAGCTATGTGTCAAGGGTTTATGTTTTCGATTTTTAAATTTTTATTTTATTTTATTTTTTAAAAGATTTTATTTATTTATTTATTTATTCATGAGAGAGACAGAGAGAGAGGCAGAGACACAGGCAGAGGGAGAAGCAGGCTCCATGCAGGGAGCCTGATGTGGGACTAGATCCTGAGACTTCAGGATCATGCCCTGAGCCAAAGGCAGATGCTCAACCACTGAGCCACCCAGGCGTCCCCGATTTTTAAATTTTTTAAAAAGGTTTTATTTATTTATTCATGAGAGATACACAGAGAGAGGCAGAGACACATGCAGAGGGAGAAGCAGGCTCCCTGTGGAGAGCCTGATGCGGGACTTGATCCCAGGACCCTGGGATCATGCCCTAGGCCAAAGGCAGATGCTCAACCGCTGAGCCACCCAGGTGCCCCTGTGTCAAGGGTTTAATGGCCACACGTGGCCCATGGCTACTGTATTGGCCAGTGCAGGTTTGGACAGTGTGGTCTCAGGGCAGCGGGGTGTGCCCTACTCTCCAGAGAGGGCTGGGGACAGCTGCCTCCGAAGGGAGGGGCTCAGGCTGGCTGGGGTGCTGGGCCCGGCATGGTGGGTCCCCGTGAGCTGAGGCAGGGTGACTTCAGTGTGGCCATCTTTTGGAGAGGACTGTCTTTGGTGGGAGTGGTTTGGAGTATGGTCCTGGAGGCTTCTAGCTGTGTTGTCGGTTCCAGGGCCAGAACCCTGCCTTCCCTTCCCGGTGCATTCCCTGGGTCCGTCTCACACATTTTCACTGAGCCCTGGTTAAGTGTGGCTGGCTCTGAGAACGCCGCCCCAGCCTGCTGAGGGAGGGGGACGTGAGACAGGGAAGCGCACAGATCCCTATGTGACTTCAGGCCGGGCACAGCGTCTCATCTCAGATCCCCCCTCCCAGACTCTGCCAAAAAATAAGCTTCTGATTATGTATGGAGTCTTGTTATTCCAGTTGGATATTCCAGAAAGACTTAAAGACCCTGACTTTGTATCCTTGCCCCGTCATTTTATAACCAGGAACTCTGGGCAAGTTTACAGACCTGTCTGAGGCTCAGTTTCTCCGTCTGTGAAATGGGGCTGGTTTCCTCCATGTTCAGCCCCCTTTCAGAAGTGTGGCAGGAGTGGGCCACGTGCTGTGTATAAGGGGCTCTGTAAATAGTGGGGCTGTCCACATGATGGAGGGATGAGGTGGGGCGCCCCACACTGCCTCCTGAAGCTCTGCAGAAGGCACTGCCAGTGTGGCCTCAACCTCCAAGGGCTTGGTATGTTTCCTGGCTTTGTAGGAGACTTTACAGGCAAGGGGCAGGAAGGGTTTGACAGTGGGAGCATCTTGTGCTCAGGCCCAGGGTGTGCAGGGATGGCCGGGGAGGGGGCCCAGGAGTGACCTGGCTCCTCCCCTGCAGTGTCACCCTACCTCAAGAGCCTGTCCATGGTGGCTGCCAATAAGCTGCTGCACCTGCTGGAGGCCTTCTCCACCACCTGGTTCCTCTTCTCTGCTGCCCAGAACCACCATCTGGTCTTCTTCCTCCTGGAAGCCTTCAACAACATCATCCAGTACCAGTTTGATGGTGAGGCGGCAGCCTAAGCCCTGGCCTGGCCTCTGGGGTAGGAATCAGGATGGGCAGTGTGCAAGGACACCTTCCCATCTAAGGAGGGCAGACCGCTCTGCCCCTCACTCCTCCCTCATTCATTCAACATGCATTTTTTGAGCATTTGCTGCATACCCAGCCCAGTGCTGGGTGCTAGGGATACAGTGGAGAGCAAAGCAGAATGCTCTCTGCCCCGTGGAGCTCACAGCTGGGGATGGAGACATGGAGGGGGCTTTAAACAGATGGCCACTCGGACAAACGAGTCTCCTTAAATCTGATGAAAAGGAAACTCAGAGCGGTAGGACCCTGATGGGTGTCGTAAATGCCACACTGCCTGCTGTAAGTGAGACCTTGCCACTTGTTAGCTCCGTGGCTGTGGGCTCATAACTTAACTTCTCAGAGCTTTAGAGAGTCTTTGGCTGTAAGACAGTCATAGCAACAGTACTAGAGCCTTATATCTGAAGGTGTTGGGAGGATTATGTAATTACCCACAAAAACTGTCCAGCACAGTGTCTGATGACTTAGGTATCAGCAGTTACTATTATTTCCAAAATAAGTAATATTTGCACTGATCTGTGAGGGATGAATGGAGGTGGGGTGGGGTGGAAAAGCATTGTGTGGTGGCGGTGGGGGCAACATATGCAAAGGCCCTGGGGTGAGATGTTGAAGCAGGACAGCGTAGTGAGAGGCAGGACCCGATCGCTGGGTGGGGCAGGGAGTTCAGCGTGGGCACTGGAGCACAGACACGTGCCGTGTTGTCCCTCCTCCCTGGTGACCTGGCTCAAGGACATAGTCAAAATATAGAACAGCTGGCTGGGTGTGGACACTGACGTGCTGGGCCTGCCCCACTTTGCCAGTGTCACCTCTTGGAATGCTGGCTTGTGTGGGGGGGTCTGGAAGGTACTGGTGGGGGATCTTGGCCCGGAAGCTCTTCTCTAATAATGTAACATCCTGGTGTAGCCACAGCTGCACAGGCCACCGGGTGCCAGCTCTTCTCAGCCCCATCTCTTGGGCGCCCTGTACCATCTCCTACTCCTGGAGTTAGACGCCCTCCTGTCCTCCAAACTGCCCCCTCCCAGAAACCTGCCCAGGTGGTGGAGGAGGAGGCAAGCGGGCCTCCCTGAGGTGTGGCATGCTCCCTCCTGACAGGCAACTCCAACCTGGTCTACGCCATCATCCGAAAGCGCAGCGTCTTCCACCAGCTGGCCAACCTGCCCACCGACCCGCCTGCCATCCACAAGGCCTTGCAACGGCGCCGACGGGCACCTGAGCCCTTGTCCCGAACCGGCTCTCAGGAGGGTGCCTCCATGGAGGGCTCCCGCCCCGCTGCCCCTGCCGAGCCTGGCACTCTCAAGACCAGCCTGGTGGCCACCCCAGGTCTGGCACTGGCAGGTGGCAGGAGGATGTGGATGCCAGCATGGTTGGGGGATGAGCAAGGCCTCTGGGATGTCATCCCGTCTCTGGCAAAGGGCATGGCCTGAGCAGGGGAGCTGAGGGCATGGGGATAGCAGTAGGGGTGAGGGAGGGGGCATTGGGAGGCCCAGGAAGGCTAGCTGGGTGCTGGGTGGGGGGATTGGGCCTCAGAACTGGGTGTACAGGGATTGGGCCTAGCATCGCTAAAGTGGGTGGTGGAAAGAGGGAGCCTCATGGGGCTCAGTGCAGATGTTTTCTCAGAGGGCCTGTGGCAGGTGTTCTCACACCCACCTACTCCCACTCTCAGGCATTGACAAGCTGACGGAGAAGTCCCAGGTGTCAGAGGATGGCACCCTGCGATCCCTGGAGTCCACGTCCCAGCAGAGCTCGGCAGATGGCAGTCCAGCCTTGGAGGTGGGTGATGGGGATTCCTGCGGTCAGGTGAGGTTGGGAATGTCCCTTTCTCCCTGGACTCTGTGGTGTGGGCTGGGCCAGGGCACTCTGGGGCCACCTGCAGCAGAGGGCAGGAACCCTGTGCCCAGGGCATCCAGGGGGGTGCTTTCATAGACCTCTCCCTTGTTTACTGGTCCCAGGCTTAAGCCCTTGGCCTTCAGACTCCTCATCCATCAACCTTATCTCAGTTGAGCTGGCCTTTACCCGACCAGCCCAGCCAGCCCCTGGCCCTAAACCTGTCATCAGGCTGGGTTGGGTTGGGCAGGGCCTGGGGCCCGGGCAAAGGGTGCTGGGCTGGGCTGTCCCCTCTGTTGGGAGTGAGTCCCCCACCAACAGGAGCCAGTAGAGAGGCCTTATTGCCTCCTGCATTCTAGGCTATGGGAGGGACTGGGGAGAAGGGCTGCTCCCCTGCCCTCCATCCCTGTTCTGTGCCCACTCCCTCTACCCCTCACTCCTGTCCCTTCCCTAGGACCAGGAGCCAGAGCAGGCATGGCGGGAGCAGCGGCGACTGTCCAGCGCGTCAGCCAGTGGGCAGTGGAGCCCAACATCGGAATGGGTGAGGGTTTGGGCAGATGGCTCTGAGGTGGGGCGGGCAGGGGCTCCTGGCCCTAGGAAAGCTCAGTTAAGCCTGGGACGGGAACATGTTCAAATCCAAAAACCGGCCTGCGAGCCCGGCTCTGGGTCACTCCTTCTGGCTAGACAACCTTGGCCTCTCTGGCCTGGTTGCTTCCCCATCTACGCTGTCTAGCATTCTGCAGGGTTGAGCTTCAGCTGCCTATGGTGCTAGCTCTCTTACTAAGCTTTCCTTTCCAGCTTCTTCCCCCAAATCTGCTTGTCCACTCCCTTCTGTGTGTCCTGTGATCACTACTAATTGCACTTCCATGGGGATAAACGTCCCACTTGATCATGCCATTGTGAGGCTCAAAAAGGACAGTTTTTGGCACGAAGCATACGCTCAGTGAGAGGTCATGGCACTTACTGTGAATAACAGTCACTGTTCATGGGCGCTGCCCTGTGCCAGGCCCTTGCTGTAGCGAGCGGGGGTGCTTCCTGCCTTGGAGAGCCTGTGGTTCTGGGTCAGGGGTCAGGCCTATGCCATTGCCCATGGGGGCTGCTTCCCCAGCCCTAGGAACCCCGGCCCCTCCCTCAGGTTCTCTCTTGGAAGTCCAAGCTGCCGCTGCAGACCATCATGAGGCTGTTGCAAGTACTGGTTCCCCAAGTGGAAAAGATCTGCATTGACAAGTGAGCACCCCAGGGGTGGGGGCAGAGGCGGCAGGTGGGCTCTGAGGTGGGGTGAGCCCAGGCTTGGCCCTGGTGTGACCGGGAGTTGGGGCCCCACACTCCCCTTGCCTTTCAGGATGGGTTTTCCCATGTGAGCACCTTGAAACCACCCCCTCTTCCTGGCAGGGGCCTGACAGATGAGTCAGAGATCCTGAGGTTCCTGCAGCATGGCACTCTGGTGGGGCTCCTGCCTGTACCCCATCCCATCCTCATCCGCAAGTACCAGGCCAACTCGGGCACGGCCATGTGGTTCCGCACCTATATGTGGGGGGTCATCTATCTGAGGTGGGTCTGGTGTTCCCCTGAGGGTCTGCTTGGGAGGGCCTCAGCGGGGGCCTCAGCTCTGGGTCCCACCATGGTAGTGGGGTTAATGTCAAGACAGTCAACCAAGGTGGTCTTGTCTAGTGCAGGGTGGGTGCCCACTGTCTGTGGGGGGCAGGGCGAGGGGGGGCCGTCGGGGTGGAAGGAGTTTGGTACCTAGCACCTCCTAGCTCCTCCCCAGCCTTTCTGTCAGGACTCCCAGCACTGCGGTGACAGCCCCACTCCCTCCACAGGAACGTGGACCCACCTGTCTGGTATGACACAGATGTGAAGCTGTTTGAGATCCAGCGGGTGTGAGGATGGAAGCCTCCCAGGGGCTGGGGACCAGGGGAGGGTGGGGGCTCTGGTACCCCAATGTTCCCTGACCCACTGTTCTAGGCTTTGAATTACCACAGTCAGCGCTGGGGCTGGCTGAGTCCCGGGTGGCACGCCCACCGTAAAGGCCCCTTGTGGCTCAGGTGGTGGGACAGGCTCTGATCAATCCCCCCTGAGGCTGGACTCACAGGAGCCTCCTATCTCTAGGGCTGCAGGCCCCGGCCAGAGCCCCCACCTCACTCTGCCTCCCCCTCAAGACCCATTTCTGTGCCACCCATCCCCAGAGCCCAGCAGGTCACCGTGCCCTCATGGGCTGCCCAACAGGGAGCTATGGGCTGTCTCTTGAGGCACCTGGGTAGGGGCAGGGGCAGGGGCAGGGGAGGAGAGTCCTTCTGTGCCTCCTCACCTGAAACTGCCTGGTCCAGGCCCGGCTTGCTGCCAGGGCCCGAAGGAGGAAGGAGAGTGGCCAGGCTATTTGAGGAGGAGACTGGGGGGCTGGTGGACTGCAGGAGCCAGACTGGGGAGCCTCATGCATTTTAGGAGTTTGGGACCCTCCTGTCGAGAGTCTCCTGCTATATACTCCCTGGTGGGTTAGGATATAGCCTGACTCCCTGTTATCCGGTGTGGGGGTGGGAGGGAAGGGTGGGGAGGGAGCTATTCAATCTTCCCTGCCCCTGCCCACTGCCTGGATGACTGGGCGCCGGAGGGGCAGGATGCCACCCCTCCATCCTCCAGCTCTGGCCTCTGGGTCTCCCTCCCCCCTACCTGTGTTAGTACAATCTTTGCTCTGTACAATCGGCCTCTTTACACAATAAACCACCCTCTCCACATCCTGGCTCTTTGTGCTTGGAGGGGAGGGGCTGGGGCCATGGCTCATGTCTTCAGGGGAGTGGGGGCCAGAATCAGTCCCCAGAGGGCCCTCAGCATAGGCCCAGGAACCAGCATTTGTCATTTTCTTCGGTGGGGAAGTGGAGGATTGCACTTTCTCACCCAGGGTGTGGCCCCAGAGAAAAAGCCCGTGCAGGACAGGAGAGAGGATTGCCTCCCGGCCTTCTATACAGCTTCTGGGGAGGGCTCTGCTGGCCCCTGGAAGCCACCAAAACAGCACTAGGGGGTCCCTGGGGCTCTGGCCCTGTGCTTGCTGGTGCAGCTCCACAGGGAGGGGCAGCAAAGCCTGGGCTACCCTCCCTGTGCTCCCCGTGGGGCCTCACCCAGGGCACAGCCCACTGTTTGCACTGGGCTCAGAGAGATGGATGGGCTGTCAGTGCCTGCCCTTTCCACCCGATGGCTCAGAGGATACAGCAGGCATGGGGATCAAACAGCCAGAGGCTGCAGTCCCTGGGGTAAGCTGGCTGCAGAAAGTCACCCGGGGCTCTGTTCCAGAGAGAAGCCTGCTAGCGAGGGGCAGGGGCATGTGAGAGCCGCAGCCCCCTCCTCACCTCCTCCCATGAATCAGACAAGAGATTAGATCCCTTCTGGCTCAAAAACAGACTGTCCCAGCCCCGAGAGGGAGAATGGTCCTTTCCCACCACACGTGGAGTGGCAGCTCTGTCCCCGAGAACAAATGTCACGAAGCCTGAATGTAATCGATCAAACAAACAGGGTTTATGGCAGCAGGAGAGAGCTGTTGAACCCTGCCTGGTAGCTAATTAATGAGCTCATTAGGAGACAGGGGACGTGGGGAGGGAGGGCCAGGGCTGCCTTCCAGGCTGGAAGCTTCTTCTGGGATGTTCTGGCCTGAGTTCAGACCAAGTTTCCTTCCCACAGAAGGAGGCAGACCCCTGAGGCACCCCTCCTTGACCCAGGCTTCCTGGGGTGTACCTTGGGGTGTCCTGATTGTGATGGTGAGCAGGGGCAGGCATGTGCCCATCTTGGGCATGGGGTTCAGAAGCTCAGTGTCCAGGCCCAGCCCTCCGTCTTGGGCTGCAGACCTTGCCCCCCACGTGGGGGCATGAGGATCTGGGGAGGGGGAGGCTGTGCAGAACCCAGTCCGGTCTAGGCCCCCCTGCTCAGAGGTTCTGGGCTACCTTCTCCCCAGCCATGGCCCTTTGAAGTTCTTCTGGGGCTTGGTCCATGGGCAGCCTCAGGCCTCCAAATAGAGCTCCACCAGCCCCCCCACGGAATGCATGCGATAGAAGACCCCCAGAGGCAGGCCAAAGTTGACAATGGTGAACCAGGTCCGGTAGCCATAGAAGTCCTTTTCCAGCCCGTTCTCAAACTCCGGGTGTATGCCAAATGCAGGCATCATCCACAGCTGGGGGGGGGTAGGTGGAGAGGAGGGGGTTGAGTGGGGGGGGCTCTCCCTGCCCCAGGGTGCTCTGTTGGGGGGGCAGGGCCCAAAGCACACCCTGCACCCTAACATCCCGTCCGCCCTGGGCTTTCAAAGCCAGCCGATGCTCCCTTACATGCCCCAACCCATACCACAACCACCTCCCCGGCTTGCCAGCCAGAAGTCTCGGTGGATCACGAGGCCACGCAGCCACCAGCTACGCCCCGACCTGCTCTGTCAAACTGGGCTCCCTGTGCCCTGACCTCAGCCACCTTCTTCCCTTCTGGCTCTATTCTTCTGCCAGTCTTGACTCTCTCACTGGGCCCTGTCTTTTGTCCAAATTCTGTCCCTTTCTCCAGGCCCAGATTAAACTTTCCTGAGCCTTCCTTAGCCCCTCCGGCCCACACTTCCTTCTCTGAGCTCCTACTGTCCTTTCAGGCCGGGTGACAACGTGTGGTCAGCCTATCTGAGGTGTTTCGAGCGCAGAACACCTGGAACACGGTGTTCAACATGCCCTCGAATCACCCTGGTTGTCCCGGCCCTGCCACCGCCGCCCTAAGCCTCAGTTTCCCCATCTGTCACATAGGGGCAATGATGGTGCCTGATGGCGCCTGCTGCACGGGGTTAGCGTTTTGATTCAGCGAGATGCAGAGCCACAGCACTGACAGGCGGACGTGGGACTTGAGCTGCCAGACACATTAACTGCTTCCACTCTATAGAGTTTTTAGAAAACCAGACACTTTGTGATCTCTTCCTTTGACCAAATACAGTGGATGATCAACAATTTGGTAATTCTGGGGCAGCACCAGTGGCTCAGCAGTTTAGCATTGCCTTCGGCCCAGGGAGTGATCCCGGAGACCCGGGATCGAGTCCCACGTCGGGCTCCCTTCATGGAGCCTGCTTTTCCCTCTGCCTGTGTCTCTGCCTCTCTCTCTCTCTCTCTCTCTCTCTCTCTGTGTGTGTGTGTGTGTGTGTGTGTGTCCCTCATGAATAAATAAAATCTTAAAAAAAAAAAAAAAGGTAATTCCCTAACTGGTTCCCCGGCATCTCTCTAACTAGAGAGTGAACTTCCTGACGGTGAACATCTCACATTTGTGAAGAGCACTTAACCACATGGCTGGCACATTCACTCATGCCAGGCACCTTGCAGGCGCTGGGGGCACGGCCGACAAGCAGCATGGAGCTAGTTGGCAGGAGGCATGTGTCCTTGACAATAAAAGGGACAGGCCCACCGCCCTTGGGATAGTCAGTGCTCAGTGAACACACCTGGCCAGTTCCGCCCCCCACGCTCCCGGGCTGTCCACTCACCGTGATGTTGCAGAGGATGAGGAAGAGCGAGATCTCCTTGAGTGCCCGCCGCTTCCAGTTGAGGTGGCTGTAGGAGTGGATGTAGGCCAGCGAGGCCCGCCGCACGTCCTGGCCCAGCTCCAGCAGGGAGTCGCGGCGGGGTGGCTCAGCCTCCCGCTTCTCGGCCAGGGCCTCGGGAGCCGACTCCCAGAGCGGGCGCCGGTGCAGGCCCTCGATGATGAAGAGGTTCTGGACGATGTGCTGCAGGATAAGCAGCAGCGAGTAGGCCAGGATGAGGCGGTTGAGCAGCTCATGGGGATGGGTGGCCACGATGGCCACGATGGAGAAGTAGGCGATGCCCATCTGGCCCAGCGCTGCGCCCATGAGCAGCACCACGTCCAGGCTGCGGGTGGGGTTCTTGAGCGTGTCCAGCTCTCGCTCCTCCAGCCCGTGGATGACCGTGCCCGCCAGGCATGCCAGGCTCATGGTGGGCAGCACAGCTATGTAGAAGGCATAGTAGAGGGTGAAGTACTGGCACGCAATGGCAGGGCCACTTGCTTGGATCTGGAAGAGCACGAAGACGCACACGCCTGCCACCAGTGCCATCAGGCCCAGCAGTGGCCCAAAGATGACCCCGTGCAGGTGGAAGGGAGGGGTGCCACGGTGGGCACCTGGATGGGGTGCCAGGCGGCGGCCCACGTTCTTCCACATGACAAAGAGCACAGCACAGCAGATGAGGTAGTACTCGGTGCTGAAGGGGTAGAGCATCAGGTAGCCCTTCTGGAAGACCTCGCACACCGTGGCATTGAGACACAGGCAGGTGTTGGTGTCATTGCCTGGGGGGCAGGGGGAGAGACAGTTGCACAGGGGGGCCTTGCCTGGAGTAGACCAGCTGCACAAATCAATTCCATACCCCTGGAGTCTGCCAGAGGTGGAAGGGACCCAGCCACCCATTTTACAGACATGGAAACTGAGACCCAAAGGTAGAAATCAGAAATCATAGGATGGTCATTTCTTCACAAAGGGATTCCAGATTCAGGTGCCAAGCTTTCTTTTCTTTTTCTCTCTTTCTTTCTTTCTTTCTTTCTTTCTTTCTTTCTTTCTTTCTTTCTTTCTTTCTTTCTTTCTTTCTTCCTTCCTTCCTTCCTTCCTTCCTTCTTTCCTTCTTTCCTTCTTTCTTTCTTTCTTTCTTTCTTTCTTTCTTTCTTTCTTCTTTCTTCAAGATTTTTTTTTCTTTTTTTTTTTTTTTTTTTTTAATTTTTTTTATTTATTTATGATAGTCACAGAGAGAGAGAGAGAGGCAGAGACACAGGCAGAGGGAGAAGCAGGCTCCATGCACCGGGAGCCCGACGTGGGATTCGATCCCGGGTCTCCGGGATCGCGCCCTGGGCCAAAGGCAGGCGCCAAACCGCTGCGCCACCCAGGGATCCCTTTCTTCAAGATTTTATTTATTTATTCATGAGAGACACAGAGTGAGAGGCAGAGACACAGGCAGAGGGAGAAGCGGGCTCCCTGAGAGGGAGCCTGATGTGGGACTCAATCCCAGGACCCCAGGATCATGACCTGAGCCGAAGGCAGATGCTCAACCACTAAGCCACTCAGGTGCCTCTCTTTCTTTCTTTTTAATAAGATTTTATTTATTTAGTTGACAGAGAGAGAGAGAGAGAGAGAGAGAGAGCACAAATAGGCAGAGTGGCAGGCAGAGGGAGAGAGAGAAGCAGGTGCCCTGCCAAGGAGAGAGCCCCACTTGGGGTTTGATCCCAGGACCCCAGGACCAAGACCCAAGCTGAAGGCAGATGCTTAACTGACTGATGCTTAACTTAACTGACCCAGATGCCCCAGTGCCAACCTTGCTTGCTTGCTTGCTTTTTAAAAAGATTTTATTTATTTATTCATGAGAGACACAGAGTGAGGGACAGAGAGGACAGAGAGGGGCAGAGGGAGAAGCAGGCTCCCTCCCTCCTGACGAAGGACTCCATCCCTGAACCCAGGGATCACGCCCTGAGCTGAAGGCAGATGCTCAACCACTGAGCCACCCAGGTGCCCCAATGCCAAGCTTTCTTAAAGCATTCAGCACATGGTATCTTTGGGGCCATATGTCACTCTACGGATTACTGGTTGGGCACAAGGGGAAATCTACAACTTTATAACAGGAGGATCTGGCTGCTGTACCTGAATGCTGCCCAGCACTCACTCTGGGGAAATCAGACATCTTGCCTTGCCATGAGGTGCCCTGCAAAGCACACAGCACTCCCTGTGAAACACTGGTGCCCAGAGTGTTTAACCCAAATCGAATCAAGACTTTGGTTCGTACTTCCAGTTTGCAGATGAAGCAGGAAAGAGGAGAACAAGTCAAATGCCACCACTAGGAAGCAGCCTGACAAACCTCAATGCCATTAGGAAAACAGAGACTTAAGAGATGCAACAAACAAATGCATTGTGTGTTTGAACACACTATTGTAGAGGACATTTCATAGGCTGGTTGGAGAAAACTGAATCTAGATCATATATCTATAGTCGAATACAGATGGATGAAGATAGAGGATAGAGATGATATTGAGGAATTCTGTTAGAAATTATAATAGCATTGAGGTAGTGTAGGGAAATATACTTGTTTTAAAGGGATGCATGGGGGATCCCTGGGTGGCTCAGCAGTTTAGTGCCTGCCTTCGGCCCAGGGTGTGATCATGGGATCCCAGGATTGAGTCCCACATCAGGCTCCCTGCATGGAGCCTGCTTTTCCCTATGCCTATGTCTCTACCTCTGTGTGTGTGTGTGTCTCTCATAAATAAATAAATAAATAAATAAATAAATAAATAAATAAATAAATAAATAAATCTAAATTAAAAAATAAAAGGATGCATGGGAGGGATGTCTGGGTGGCTCAGTGGCTGAGTGTCTGCCTTTGGCTCAGGTCATGATCTCAGGGTCCTGGAATCGAGTCCCGCATCAGGCTCCCCGTGGAGAGCCTGCGGCTCCCTCTGCCTATGTCTCTGCCTCTCTCTGTGTCTCTCATGAATAAATAAATAAAATCTTAAAGAAAAATAAAATAAAGGGATGCATGGGGTGCCTGGGTGGCTCAATTGGTTTAAGCATCCAACTCTTGGTTTTGGCTCTGGTCATGATCTCAGTCAAGGGCTCGAGCCCCCCATTGGGCTCTGCACTTAGCATGGAGTCTGCTTGTGACTCTCTTTCCTCTCCTTCTGTCCCTCCCCCTCTGCTTTCTCTCTCTCTCAAATAAATTTTTATTTTTATTTTTTAAAAGATTTTATCTCTTTATTCATGAGAGACACACACAGAGAGAGAGAGAGAGAGAAGCAGAGACACAGGCAGAGGGAGAAGCAGGCTCCACACAGGAAGCCTGACGTGGGACTCAATTCCAGGTCTCCAGGATCAGGCCCTGGGCTGAAGGCGGCGCTAAACCACTGAGCCACCCCGGGCTGCCCTCAAATAAATTTTTAAAAAAGATTTTATTTATTTATTCATGAGAGACACAGACAGAAGCAGAGACACAGGCAGAGGGAGAAGCAGGCTCCCTGTGGGGAGCCTGATGCAGGACTCGATCCCAGGACCCTGGGATCACAACCTGAGCTGAAGGCAGACGCTCATCCACTGAGCCACCCAGGTGCCCCTCTCTCAAATAAATTAATTAATCTTTTTCAAAAAAAATAAAGAGATGCACGCTAAAATGTTTTGAGATGAAATGCTATGATCTCCATAATATAACTCAGCAAAAAAAATGGAAATAAATACTGCGAAATGTTAATAATTATTATATCTAGGTGATGAATATATGCCGTTCTTTCACTCATCTGTATGTTCGAATTTTTTTAATAATAAAAAATCTGTGATGTCATTTGCCAAAAATTCTTTTCGCACAGCTCTTCTGAAAAACGTATCTGAGTGTAAAGAATGTCCACAGTACACAGGCGGGTCGTGACTTTTGCGGTGGGTGTGTGAATGCGTGAATGTGCTGGGAAGGTGTGGCTGCACACAGGTCAGGATGGTGATGCCACCTGCGGGGGGTGCTTTATACATACAGGGGTGGCTGAGTCCCACATGTAGGGTTGTGGGATATAGCCTCTAAGGGCAGACTGTGCAGGTAGGGGATTGGGCACTTGGAACTATCTGAGGAGTTCTTTATGCCCAGACATCTTCTATCCCTCCTGCTATGTCCAGGTATCTGCAGTTGTGTTAGGAAGACACTCCTTTCAGTCCTGAAGCCTTTTTAGATTCTTGCAAGTAAAAATGCAAATACTAGGGGTGCGGTGCATACCTGGACTTATCAGTGGATAGCCGAGCCAGGATTAGTGGCTACCTTGCTGACAGTGAGGCAGGTGCCTGGAGCAGGGCTGTAGGGTGCTAACACCGGATGGGGCAGGCACAGAATGAGGGCAGGATGTGTACCATTGTTTAGTCATGATCTGGCCTCCAGAGTTTGCTCCTACTCTGGGAGGGAGTGTAACGTGTGTGTGCGTGTGTGTGTGTATACTTTTGGGGCTGGGGGATCATGTCTCCTCGTACCTGAGAAGTTTTCCATGAGGGTGTTGAGCTCAGCCTTGATCTTGTGGTGCATGGAGTCGTTGGTGACATCCAGAACCCACAGCAGCAGGTCTGTGGCCAGGGTCAGCATTAGGCCACACCTGGAGGAGGTGCCATACTTTGCCCACACAGCCTGGCTGGCTCCCCAGGTCCCCACCCTCATCGTCACTGCCTTTGGGGTGACCACTCTTTCCCAAAGCCAGATCCCATCTGGTATGAGGACTTCAGGGGAGGCAGCCCTAGGAGCCACCTGGGACCCCTTCCCAGATTAACCCGCAGCCCCAGGGACACTCTATCAAAGGAAGCTATGGGAATGGCCACCAGCAGGGGACAGGGACCCCCAGGCATCAGAGGGAGAAAAGGTGCCCCATCTTACCTAGTGAAATTGGTCTGGACCTGAACACAGTCCTTACAATGTTTCCAGAGCACCCAGGTCTGAAAGAGATGGGGCCTTGAGGCCAGGGGCTGGGGGTAGTGGTGGTGGGACCACGGGGTGGGTGCCCTTATTGTTTGTGTGTATTTACAGTGACAGTGAGGAAGTCTGGATTGGAATCCTGGCTCTGCAGTTTCCTTGCTGCATCATCTTGGGCCAGTGGCAAAATATTTCAGTGCCTCAGTCTTGTCGGCTCTAAAATGAGGCTAAAATGCCCACCTCTTGGGAAATGCCTACTTATTTATTAGAAAGGATGATGCCTAGCTCAATGCCCAGCATGGGACAGGGACTCCAGTGTGAGGGATGATCATGACTAAGAGTAGCTCTGTATACGTGGGGCAGGAGGTGGGTGGTGCAGATTTAGTTAGAGGCACGTATGCCCGGGCAGATTTATTTATAGGTGTCTGCATTTCATGACATGTCAGGTGTGCTGATGCAGGTACATGTAGGTGTGTGTAGATATGGGTACATGGAAGCAGGCATTAGTGGTGAGGGGGCTGTGATATGTGTGTATGTACCCTGGGCCCCGTATGTAGTTGCCTGTGTGGCTGTTTCTCGGCATAGGTAGGGTGTGTGTGCCCTTGCCATGGGGATGGGAGTGGCCTGTCACCTGGACACCGATGAAGATCATCTCGATGACAGGGAAGATGAGTTCCAGCTGCGACTTGCAATGGATGTGGCTCACGTCATAGCCCACTCGGAAGATATTGAGGCAGATGGTGCAGCTGCCGAAGAGCACCAGGGAGCCTGGCCGGGCCAGGTGGCTGTTGGCACCTCCCCTGGACCTGGCTCTCCCTCCCCACCCCTCTCCATCCAACCAGAGCCCCAACACTCACCCCGCACCCAAATGGGTCCCGCATGAGGGTCATGGTAGAGCACAGCATGTGGGTGGCGGGTGGTGCAGGTGGCATAGTAGAGGAGCCAGAGGAGGGACAGGACCTTGAGTGCAGCCAGCAGGATCCACACATCGCCCAGGGTGATGGCCACGTTGTTGAAGATCATGCTGCAGATGAAGGCTCCACCCAGGAACACCACATTGAGGGCCAGGAGCCCTGAGAAGAGCTGCCCTGCCTTCTGGGCCTGCCTGTCCCTCCGCAGCAGCAGTGAGAAATGCCGCACCAGCCAGGACTTCTGGTGGGGCGAGGCAGGAGCTCCAGTTTTCTCGGCCCCCACATCCACTTGGTTCTCCCCGGCCGGGGCTGCTCCAGTCTCCTGTGCTTCTGGGGAGGCTGTGGATGGAGCCTGAGAAGGGGCTGGGGAGAAAGGGTCCTGATGGGCTGCCAGGCTGTTTTGGCATCAATTCCACCCCTGCTCCTAACTGCTCCTAACCTAGGGCAAGCTTTGCAACCTCCCTGGTCGGACATTGGAAATAACAGCAGCTGCCCTATCTACTTTACAGGACCCGAGGAGGTTCAAACAGACCAGGGGTTATGGAAATTCTTCGTGTTTCAAAAACCCATAGGGATTATTTTGATTGGCTTGAGGAATACCTCCCTCCCAACCCCTAGGAGGGCTATCCCCCACTTTCTGCCCCCCGTGCCTGATCCCAAGATGGAAAATAACGCCTGTCAAGGGAGCCAGGGGCATTTGCAGCATGTCTGGCCACGGGACAATTTCCAGGGCTGTGACTTTTCACCACTAGAAGGCAGCTTGTGTTCTGCGGACTTGAAGGAGGAATTTCATTCCTGAAGGCAGGGAGAGCAAGTAAGTGTCCTCTCTTGTTCTGACTCTAGTTAGTTGGGTGATGGTTGCCTAGCATGCTCTGTTGAGAAGGATCCTGAGGCTGAGTGTGGGCTTGGTGGGAAAGAATGCTGTGATTTAAAATAATACTCTATTATGGGTACATATAAAACTACTCCTTTTAAAAGGTCTAGGAGACACCCACCAGATTCACAATAGGAGTTTCTTCTGGGGAAGGAAGGAGGGCACTAGGATTGAGAATGGTTTAATGCTCCAGTTTTGCTTTTTTAAAGATTTCATTTATTCATGAGAGACACAGAGAGAAGCAGAGACACAGGCAGAGGGAGAAGCAGGTTCCCTGTGGGGAGCCCGATGTGGAACTTGATCCCAGGATCCCAGGATCCCAGGATCATGACCTGAGTTGAAGGCAGACGCTCAACCACTTAACCACCCAGGCACCCCAATGCTCTAGTTTCTAAAAGCACATTACTTGTGTGATTAAAATTGTTTTTAAAGTGTGTTAAGGTGTAGCGGGAAAAGTTCTGTGATTGATTTGCAATGTCTGCCGTGACCATGGGACAGGTTGGGATCAGCATGCATGCTATGCCCCAGACTTGGACAGAAATTACTTCCATGTGCACCATCCCCCCCACCCCCGACTCCTGGATGACCTATGAATGCCCAGCACAACATGGGGAATACCATCCTTGACTTCTCTTTCTCTGGATGTCTCCTGCTACTTTCTCACCTTCCTCAAGCTTTCACTCAGGCTGCCTCTCTGTCACCCTTCTCTGGGACCAAGATATTGAGTCACCCCATACCTGTAGCTCAGGGCCCCAGCCTGGAGTCCTGCATTCTCTCTGTGGGCCCTTTGGGTGTCCATTCCATATGGGGCTGAATCTAACTAGAGAGTGGGGATGTCCTGGTGCTTCAGGGCACTGTCCTTGTGGGAGGCTTCTCAGTTGACCCGGGAGGCTCCCTCGCCATCACCGCCACCTCTGGTGCTCTCCCTTGGTGCTGCCAGTGCCCTCACATCTTTGGTGCTCTGGGCCCAGGGTTCCAAATGCAATCCATCCTCATCCTCCAGGCTGCAGGAGGCCTGTACTATCAGTGAGTGGTGTCTTCATCCCTACCTCTTCCAGGAGGTAGCCAGGTACCCTCCTTGTCTCTCCCCTTCACTCCCAACATCTCAGGTCCAAGCCTGTCCAGTCTAGCCCATAAGTATCCCTTAGATTTTTCTGGACCACAACCTCTACCTTAGTCCAGGGCCCCTTCCTCTCTCTCCTGGACCGGTCTCCCTACCCACTGTGCCTCTCCCCTAGTGCGAGTCCAACAAAGGCAACAAAATTGCTGAGGTGAAATAAGTCACTCAGAGAAAGACAAATACCACAAGATTTCACTCATATGTGGAGTTTAAGAAAAAAAAAAAAGAACAAACAAGAAAAAAGGAGACATGAAACATCAGACTCTTCAAGGTAGAAAACAAACTGGTGGTTACAGAAGGGAGGTGGGTGGGGGGTGGAGAAGTAGGTGATGGGGATTTTGAGTACAGTTGAGGAGCACTGGCAAATGTATAGAACTATATTGTGCATCTGAAACTATATAACATTATATGTTAATTATACCTGGATTAAAAAATAAATTAAAAAAGCAAACATTTGCCCTCAGTATAAAGTCCAAACTACCTCGCATGGCCTGTACAGACTTTCAAAACAAAACCGAGCAGTGCATGTTTAGTACGGGTTTGGAGGCTAGCTTCCGTTGCTTCTTGGTCTGGCCTTGACTTACTAAGAGCACTTACCAAGAGCACTTGACTTACCAAGTGCACTCTAGCACTGTCCTCAGACCCCATTCCCTGCTGTGGGATGTGTCCTCCTGCTGCAGCTTCCAGAATGTGCCTGCATTTGCTCACCTCCCTGTCTACCCACAGCCAACCATTTGCCCCTGCCATTCAGCTGAGTGCAGCTTAGAGCAGAACCCCACTCTCTAAGAGGCCTTCCCTGAACCCCACGCCAAGGCTGCACTAGGTGCCCCCACTGCACCCTGTGCTTGTTGCTGGAACATCACCTATCATGCTTGCTCCACTTTAACTCACTGTGCTTTGCTCTGTCTCTGTCTCTGGACTCTGAGCTTCAGGAGCTTCAGCCTTTTTCTCTCTGTAACCACCAAAAGACCCTCACCACATCTGGCTTTAAAATACAGCCTCTCCAGCCCCCACACTCCCATGTGAACTTGCTCAATATTTATACCTTCTGTGGTTCTCTTATGGTAAATAGAATCATAAAACTCAGACCTCTCTTAAGGATCTACAAATGATTTTGCCCCCCTTTCCCAGTCCTCTCTCCATCTTTGTTCTAGCTTTGCCCCCTCTCTGTCCAGCTCCCTTCCCACACTCGGGCACCTGCCCCCGTGTTGATCCAGGCCCAGCCAGAGAGTCCAGGGCTCCACATTTCTTGTGTGGCTTCCCGTCCCCACCCTTCACTCCTGGAGCCTGCTGTCCCTCTGCCTTGCCTGTTCTCTCCCTGCCCAAGTATCTATTGAGAGCGGGTGTGTCCTGCCTGGTGAGGTACATTGGGCATGGCTGGCTCCCCTCAAGGCCAGGAACTCCTCCTCTAGGGCAGAGGCCAGGTCCTGCTTAACTGGGACCCTCCAAAGCTCACACAGGCAAGATGCTTTTGCTGACGGACTCTGCCATTTTCTGGGGGGAAATTTCAGCACCAAAGCCATGGACAGAGACCCTTCCCATTAAGTGCTTTCCATCCTGGCCCAGCCCAGGAGACTTTATTTATTTATTTTTTAATTTTATTTATTCATGATAAGCACACAGTGAGAGAGAGAGAGGCAGAGACACAGGCAGAGGGAGAAGCAGGCTCCATGCACTGGGAGCCCGACGTGGGATTCGATCCCAGATCTCCGGGATCGTGCCCTGGGCCAAAGGCAGGCGCCAAACCGCTGCGCCACCCAGGGATCCCCCCAGGAGACTTTAGAGATGATCTTTATCATCCTCCCAGGTTCCCTTGCCCAAATTGAGCAAGCATAAGGCTCATAGGGACACCTCCCTGCTCCTTTTCTCCCAACCCTGACTGCTCCTTTTCAGTCATCCCCAGAATCTCCCTGGTCCTCCCGGGGCAGTACAGCCTAAAGAGCTCAGATTCAGGGGGCACCCTGGGTGGCTCAGTCAGTTAAGCATCTCCCTTTGGCTCAGGTTATGATCCCAGGGTCCTGGGATCAAGAGAGTCCTGTGTGGGGCTTCCTGTTTCTCCCTCTCTCTCTGCTCTCCCACTCCCGCCACTCATATGTTCTCTTTCTGCTTTCTCTCAAATAAACAAATAAATAATCTTAAAATGAAAAGAGCCCAGGTTCTGGCAGTTAATACATCTGTGATCTTGGATAATCTACTTAGACTCTCTGTGCCTCAGTTTCCTCATATGCAAAACGGATGTACAACTACGGAATAGTGCCTGGTACACAGAAGATGCTCAGTAAAGATTTCTCAACGAATAAACAAAGGGCTTAACGCATAATACCTACCTCAAAGGGGTTTTGTCAAAATTAAATGATTTAATGCACGTAAATGCATGTAGAGCTGTGGTTGGCATACAAAAAACTCTGTGTTAGCTATTTGTGCATTTCCTTCCAGTTCTGCTGAGGTCCTCGAGAGGCTGGAAGGATCAGGATTACTGGTGAATTTCAGGGGCGGTTTTTGATTGGACTTTGAGGGGACACTGGAGGACTAGGTTCCAGGTCCTCTCTCTCCAGGGTCCTTCCCTCTCCTCACCACCCCCAATCCAACCCTCCAACTTTCGCTAGAGGGAGCCCTGAAAGTGGCGAATTTTGTTCGGGGGGGGGGGGGGGGGGGGGGGGGGGGGCGGGGGAGGGAGGGTGTTGGGGTGGGAAGCGGGGAAGAGGGTGGGGGAACACCCAGGAGGAATCCGCCGCCCTCTGGCACTTCCCTTGGCCAGTCCAAGAGAGGGCCCAGACACCAAACTGGTTTGTGTGTCCCGATCAGAGAGATGATGAAAGCAGCACAGTCGTTGGGGCGCGGCGCCTGGTGAGGAGCGCAGGGCCAGCTCCGGAGGAGGTTGCTGAGCACAGGGTGGAAGCTTGGCGATTTCTCTACGAGTCACTTGAGGGGCTTCGGGGCCTACAGCAGCCGCTACACATATGCCTCAGACCGGGCGTCCGGGCAGCCCCAACCCCACACCCCTTCCAAGGCATCCGGGTGTTTGCTTCTTTCTGGCCTGGCACCCACCTTTTGGCTGTGCGCACCCAGACCGGCTGGGGTGAGGCGCGCCCTGCTGACCTTTTGTGTGCCCTCCATCCGCGGAAAGGAGGTGGTACGTGGAGCTAGAGTTGGGGTGGAGGGCAGAGTGGGGCTGGTTCTGGGGTGGCCAGGAGTTGGCCTCCAACGAATCATCCCGCACTCCCTTCCTTATCCCTGTAGCGCCTAGTCCTTGAACCCCGGATCTGGGGCGGAGTAGGTGTGAATGTCGAGGGTGGGCCTGCCAGGAATGCCCCACCAGCAGTCGAAGGGCGCTCCAGGGCCCTGCGGGGCCGCGGGGAGCCTTACCTGAGGCCTGGGCGGGCATCGCGGCCGGCCGACCAGCAACTGCGAGCTGCGCAGATCGTTGGGCCAGGTCAGGCCCCTGCGCCCGCACCGACACCCCTGACGCCCTCCGCTCGCGGGACCGCGCAGCCTCTGCTCCCGGCTCCTCGGCCCATCGATTTTTCTGTTGACTTTGGGGATCTTATTAATCCTCCGTTAATTACCCGGCCAGGGGCTCCAGCCCGGAAGGTGCAGCCAATAGCGAGGCGGGCGGGCGGGGCCGGAGGCGGTGCAGGCCGGCGGCCTCAGGGTCAGAGGACCCGCGGAGGCCCGCCCCGGGGGTGGGGGTGGGGGTGGGGAGGGTGGGGTGCAGAGTCTTTAGGCCCCAGCATCGCCTTGCAGGTTCAGGCTACACTTTCCTTTGGCGGCCGATCAGGGAACAGACCGGACCCCCTCCCAGGTGTGGTGTCGCCTTTTCCTGTACCCCACCCAGCACCCGGGAGGGGTGTGGTCACGCAGCAACCTCGCCACTGCACTGTCTCCCTAAATCCAACGTGACCTTGGTGCGGAGGAGACCTCATTCTGACCGGACAGGGGGCGGAGGAGGAGGAGGGAAGTCGCCCCCTCTGGCCCTCCTGACATCCCCGCAGCAGCCTCTGAGACCTGCCCACCTCATTCCACCTCTCCCACCCTAGCCCGCACCCCAGTCCCCACTCTAGCCGGTCCCCCCCTTCACCTGACTGTGGCTGGCCACTGATTCTTCCTCCGCTTCTAGCTGGCAGGGCCTCCTCTTCAGTCTCTGCCTGTCTTTCTCAGGTTCTGTGTCTGCTAAGTTCATCTCATTCATGCCTTTCGGGGATTCGAAGCCCTAGAGCTTCGCCTCAGCCACCCCCAGGGAGTGGGGGTGGTGGGTAAGGGAAGGACCCATGTAGTAAGGTTCTGTGTCCCCCAACACCTCTTACACTAGAACAGCCCTGTTTATGTTATAAACTTGGGTTCTTGAAATATTTTATTTAAGGAAGAAGAAGTTATGCTGTTGGAAAATTATAATCCTTAGTAGAAAGGCTCTGGCTCTCTTTAGCTCTGTGACCTTGGGCAAGTCACTTTACCTCTCTGGGCCTCAGTTTCCTTTGTAAAATGGTAGCTGGACTAGGTCCATCTTTCTTAACCTTTCACGCTTTGTGGAACACATAAACAAATGTATTTGTCATTTGAGGATAAGGGGAAGAGGAAGATGGCAGCCCGTGTACTCTGTCCAGCCCCTCCCAGACACCCAGGTGCTGACAGGTCTATAACCAGTCTGTAACTCAGATTTGGCTCACTCACTGAAAAGCTGGAGACCTGAAAATCTCCAGGGTTCCTTCCAGCTCTGACTTCCAAGAGTCTCTCCTAGATCGTCTCAGATGGGGTGGCTGAGACAAGAAGTGGGGGATGGAGGGGCAAACCAAAGGCAGTTCCAGCTCCAGACCACAGGGCTGGGGTCAGGGGTGGCACCAGAGCTGCGGACACTTCCGGATCTTGCCTGGTCCTGGATATTATAGGGAGAGGTCTCCCCTCCCTGGTCACTCCAAGTTCCAGGATTATACTGGGGTGGGTGGGTATGTCCTGATTGTGATTTAAAAACTCATCCTGGAAAAATAACTTTTGTGAAAATTCTACCCTGGGGCCCGTGGGGAATGGGTGCTAATGTGGCACAGTGACTGCCAGCCTGGGGTTCTTTCCTGGGGGGGTCTCTGAGTGGGCACATGAGCCGAGCCCCACCCCTATATGTCTCTGTGAGGGCCTTCAGGACAAGACATAGACCTCCAGCAGGCTGGAGACAGCGTGCATACGGTAGAAGATGCCGAAGGGCAGGCAGATGTTGACGATGGCTGCCCAGAGTGAGTAGCCATAGAAGTCCACCTCCACAGTGTTGCTGAAGTGAGGGCGGGCTCCGAAGGCAGGCATGATCCACAGCTGTGGGGAGAGAGGGGAGCATCAGGACCTGGCCCCTGCTGGCCACTTGTAGGTTATTTCTGTGGACTTTGCTGAGAGGTGATAGGAAGGGGGTGCCAGCCCTCCAGTTTGTTGGACAGCAAGGGCTGAGGGGTCGTGAGTGGGGAACCTCAGCATCTTGGGCAGGGCCTGGCACTCACTAAGGAGTTCAGAATAGGTGCCCAACTGAACTTTCCCACCCCCAGGCTGGGGCTCCCCCTGTGATCCCATCTCCTACCCTGTCATTATGGCTCATTTGTCAGATAGGGAGGAAGGGAAAGTAGATGATGAGAGAATTAGGTACAAATGGCTAAACCAGCAGCTCTCTCCTGGAGAGATGTGTGCACAGTGGTGGTAGAAATAGACAGGCCCAGGCAGCGGTGTCAGGATCCAGCCAGAAGTGTACCCCACCACCACCCTCAAAAGCTCTGTTCTCCAGGTCTGTTCCTTTCCGAGATCGGGGAGGATGTTAATGCTGGAATCCTGCTTCATCTCTGGCTGGAGCTCAGACAGTTCAGGCATAGGGTATAAGGCAAAGAACAATGGCTTCTGGGCCAGCCCCACTTCCCCAACCCCAGTGAACTATGTGTCCTTGGGCACACACAGCTCCTTTCTGAGCCTGTTTCTGTCCTATGAAATAGAATTGGAGAGGATGCTCCTAGAGTTGACCCAGGAACAGGTACCTGGAGCGAAACCAGCCTCCCAGGAGGTAGCTCCCAGCCTGCAGGCATGCCCCCCCACCCCCAGGGGAAGGTGAGGGCAGGGCCAGGCTGATGTGGGCTTCCAGGCTAGCCCAAGATATAAAGAGGTTTTGAGCCTTATTGCTTCTGCTGGAGGGTCAGAAACTGGTGATCGTCCCTGCCCCCCTGTTTTATTAACAGATTACCGGTCGGTTGGGCAGTATTTACAGTGGGGACACACTACAAGTGCACTCAAGTCAGGGTTGTTGGTGTATTTTATGTTGTGTGCACTGGGGTGGAATCACTCTGGAGATGTGCTCTCCATCGGGATAGACCCGCATTAAGCGTGTTTGTTCGTATATTAGGGATATTTTCCTGTTGGAGACTATAGCTAAAAGGGCTATTTTTATATTTTTATATTGAGTTAAACTTCAGTAGAGCTGTGTTCTTTATTTGGGATGCACTCACATGGGCACAATGTTTGCATATTAGAAATTTCTCCCCTGGGGATTTTATCTACACTGGAGCATTTCTCTATTGGGATGTAGCCACATGAGGGGTATTCTTTTACTGGGGTGTGTGTCTTCAGGGAGTGTTTCTGCCCTGGGGTGAAGGCGTTAGTGCTGGGGTTTCTCTTAGTAAGCGGTTCTGCCGAATTAGCAGGGAGGGGGCGCTGTTGTGAATGCCCCCCTTCCAGGCCAGCCCTCCACCGCACTCTGCTGAGAGTGCTCACACTTATGTTGGTCTCTGCTACTTCCTGATGCTGCTCCAATTATTCTGAGAAGCAAGCTGGTCACAAGTTCCCAGGAGCAGTCACACCTTCCATGGAGGGGTGAGGGCACCCACCCTCCACATCACTTCACAGCTCCCTGCCACCTCCGCCCAGCCCCCAGGTCAGCATTCCCCAGGAGCCCTCCAGTTCCATCTGCAGCCTAGATGCCAGAAGGCTGGGATTTCATTCTCTCTCTGTGCCCTGAGATGCTGTTTGCCCAGGGGCTACATCTGACTCTTTCTGAACCTGCTTCTCTCCTAGAGAGCTGTAGGATTCTCAAGTGGGCTGGGGACAAGACAGAGAAGGCCAAGAACATCCTTCTTTGGCCTTATCTTCCCCCTCAGCCTCTCCCCATCTCTCCTCTTCCACCCCCCAGTTACTCACGATGACATTGCAGAGCAGAAGAAACAGAGACATGTCCTTCAGGCACCGGCGTCTCCAGTGGCTCCTGGGGGCCAAGATGATGGCCACTGCTTCCTGAGGTCCCCCTGGGTTGGTGCCAACCAGTCTGGGCGTGGGTGGGCAGGCAGGCAAGGTGTGGAGGGCATCAATGTTGGCAAAGGTAAGGCCATGGCTGGTGCCAACCAGCCTGGGAGTGGGTGGGCAGGCCGGCAAGGTGTGGAGGGCATCCGCGTTGGCAAAGGTAAGGCCATGGCAGGACTCCTTGGGGGTGGTATCATGAGATTCAGCCCCGGGTGGTCCCCGATGGAGGCTCTCGATGATGAACACATTCTGGAAGGTGTGCTGGGCAATCATGAGCAGAGCATGGGCTAGGTTGAGCCCCCCCAGTAGGTCCCTGGGTGTGCCCACAACCACAGCCACAATAGAGTAGTAGGAGATAGCGTACTGGCCCAGGGCGGCACCCATCAGCAGCGCCACATCCAGGGTTCGAGTGGGGTTCTTATGGTGATCCATGGCCCGGCGATCAAAACGGTAGATGACTGAGCCACTCAGGCTGACCAAGGTCATGAGCCCCAGACAGATGATGTTGAAGCTGTAGTAGATGACCAGGGCCTGCTCGGGGCGGCTCCCCTCCCCACTCACTTGGACCTCGTAGATGATGAAGACAGCCAGCCCCACCACGAAGAGCATCAGGCCCAGGATCGGGCCAGCAAAAAAGGTCTCCCGGAAGAGGCTGATCTGGGATGGGGTGTGGCCGTGGCCGTGGGTGGAGGAGGCCAGCAGTCTGCCCACATTCTTCCACATGACATAGAGCATGGTGGAGGCAAAAAGGCTGTACTCGATGTTGAAGGGATACAGGTAGAAGTAGCCCTGCTGGAAAATCTGGCAGATGGCCGTGTTGCAGGAACAGTCTCCTCCAACCGGGCTGCCCGCTCGCTCCGCTGTGGAGAGAGGGGCACAGAGTGGGACTGCCCTCCACCTTCCTGGAGGCACCCCATCTGAAGGACCTCACCTCTCAACTGTGACTTTTGTTAGGGTGGAATCACTGTCTGCTATGCTCACCACCGTATCCCGCAGTGCTCGCACAGGGCCCGGCTGGCTCACTCAATCCCCAGGGATTTACTGAGCACCCACTGTGCGCCAGAGACCGGGGCACATCAGTAAACAGTAGTCAGTGCTCAATAAACAAAAGCCTGAACCGCACATTCTGGCCGCTTCATCCCATTCCGTTCCTTCAGGCAGACATTTCCAATCCTTCCCAACCAGTAACCATCCCTGGATCCCCAAAATAGGTGAGGTTCTGGTCTCGATAGATGGTGGTCCTCCTGGGAACCCTGGAAATTCCAGCTTCCTCGCAGCTCTCCCCAGCATCTGACTCAGCCCAGAAGGTGAGCTGCTTGGCCCACGTGTGACCTCCCGTCATTTTGGTTTGTGGCACACCTGTAGCAATCTTGTCCTGTGACCCGAGTGCACTTTATAGAATGTCTTGGATCTTGGCAAACATCTCTTTTGATCCCCAGAACTATTCCCACTGGTTTTGCAGATGTGGAAACTGAGGCTCACTGACGTAAAGTGGCTTGTAATGGCAGAGCTATTGACCTGGCTCCCAACCCCAGGGCAAGTACCTTCCCAGTATCCCATATTAAATTGGCCACAACAACTCTGGGTTGTTTTTTTGGTTTTGTTTTGTTTGAGAGAGAGAGAGAGCGAGAGCAGAGACAGCATATGTATATGCAGAGGGAGCAGCAGAGGGAGAGAGAGAGAGAGAGAGAATCTCAAGCAGGCTCCATGCCCAGCCAGCACAGAGCCCAACTTGGGGCTTGATCTCATGACCCTGAAATCATGACCTGAGCCAAAATTAAGAGTTGGGGGCAGCCTGGGTGGCGCAGCAGTTTAGCACCACCTTCAGCCCAGGGTGTGATCCTGGAGACCCAGGATCGAGTCCCACGTCTGGCTCCTTGCATGGAGCCTGCTTCTCCCTCTGCCTGTGTCTGTGCCTCTCTCTCTCTCTGTCTCTCATGAATAAATAAATAAAATCTTAAAAAAACAAAAACAAAATTAAGAGTTGGATGTTTAACTGACTGAGCCACCCAGGTGCCCCCTCCAGGTTGGTTTTTAACCATCATCAGGAGCCCTCTGTGTGTGCAAGGTGACCCTTTATCAGTCCTGCTAGACTGATCCATTCTTGCCATTCCTGGACACTTCCACACTGAGTATGTGTGTGTCTTTGGACAAAATCCATATGTACATAATCATCTAGTCTGGACCTGGTTAGTGGGGTGTGGCGGGGGAGCTACCAAAGTCCAGAGAACTGGCCCAGGGAGCCTGTGGACTCTATTCTTCAGTGTAGCTCTGTGAATATTGCAAATTATTTCACCTTTTAGGCCTCAGTTTCTGTATCTGTAAAATGGAGATATTAATAGTACTCATTTTGGGACTCAGTTGGTTAAGCCTCAGACTCTTGATTTCGGCTCAGGTCATGATCTCAGGGTCATGAGATCGAGTCTTGTGCCAGGCTCTATGCTCAGTGCCGAGTCTGCTTAAGATTCTCTCTCTCCCTCTTCCTCTGCCCCTCCCCTGTCCCCACTCTTACACACACATTCTCTCTCTCTCTCTCTCTCTCTCTCTCTCACTGAAAAAGAAAAAAAAGTATCCATCTCATTGGGAAGTTGTGAGGGTTAAGTAAGTAGAGTGTTTAGGACACTCAGCACAGCACCTGACATACAGAGCTCAGAAAAGTGTCACTATTATCATTGTGATTATTATTTCTACCTTCTCCTTCCCAGACTCTGTCCCATGCTTCCACCATTGAGCCACTCTACCTGCTTCCCTTTCCTTCCCTCCACTTTGATCACCCTCGCCCTTTCATCCTGGAGCTCAAATCCCTTCTTTGGTGGGATGGAGTCCTGAACAGTGGGGCCAAGGCTACATCCTCTGGAAAGAGGATATGCCCCCTGGCACCCTCCTTCTGGTGTGACCTACTCTGTCTTCAGAGACAGAGTGGAGCAGGAGGCTCTCCTTTCTTGTGAGGGCAAGGGAGACAAGCACCCCGCCTAAGGCCTGGAAGTCCTGGGACCAGGTTTAATCTGAACTGGACACTCACGGTCAGGAGCGAGGCGAAGGTGGCTGGTGTTGCTGTGGGAACTATCATAGGAGTGGGTCTGGTGCACGGACTCGTCCACCACGGCTGCCATCCAGATGGCCAGGTTGGTGGTGAGGGTGAACATGAGACCACACCTGTTTGGGGAGAGGAAGCAAAGAGGCCAGTGAGTGTCTGGCCTATTGTGGGTCCCTGGGGAGATGGATAGCTGGGGAGCTATACTGGGAGATGATGTGGAGAGGCAAGAAAGCAGTCAGGCCCCCTGTGTAAGCAGAGAGGCTGAGTTTGGAAGGAACACTTAGTCTGGCCAGAATGCCACCCAAGAGAGGGCCAGGGGGGTGTCCAGGGGCTCAGGCCACTACTGCTCCCTCTCCTACAGGAAAGCACATATAGGGCAGCCTGGGTGGCTCAGTGGTTTAGTGCCTGCCTGGAGACCCGGGATTGAGTCCCACGTTGGGCTCCCTGCATGGAGCCTGCTTCTCTCTCTGTGTCTCTGCCTCTCTCTCTCTCTGTGTCTCTCATGAATAAATAAATAAATAAATCTTAAAAAAAAAAAGAAAGAAAGCACGTACAGTGCACTATATAACCCATCCCACCAAAACACATAGGTATGAGTGTGTCGGCACACACGTACACACAACACAGCATAGAGTGGTGGAATCAGGCTGACAGAGCCAAGGGGCCTTGGCTGAAACCCCACCCAGGGTACAGAAAGAAGCCCCAGGCTAGGTTGGAAAGCCCTCATTGCTCATGCTCCGTGGGCATGGATGTTGAGCACTCACCGGGTCAGATCCAGATGGACGTGAATACAGTCTTTAGCGGAGACCCAGAGAAAGTAAGTCTGTGTTGAGAGAGAGTGGGGGAGGTCATTCACTCTGCAGATGGGCCAGACTCTGGAGTGCCCATGTCCAAACCCCACAGTACATTCCTTCTACCTCAAGAGCCTTACCAACCTACCACATTTCTCTTAGCTTTACAAAATGAGTCAGGAGCTTTCTCTCTCCATGAAACAATTTGTATAAAATAGTTCTCTTCTTTCAGAGTTTGCAAAATGTTACGTGTAAACTCTTGATGCTTTTCTGTTGTGGTTGCTGTTCTTTTTTTTTCCCCCAGGTAGAAATTTGACTGTCTAGTTACTTATTCCTAGGAGTGAGGCCAGCCTGAGTCTTGTCCAAGGAAGAGAGAATCTCTGGTGGCTTCTCACCTCCCTTTGGCAATATCCCCTGCCCCATCCCCATCCTTTGTTGCCTTGCAACCTTCACCTGGTTGCCAACAAATCCTTGTCATGGTATTTGGTGATGTAAAGGGGTCTGTATTTTCATTTCACCTGAGTATTCTTCAAACCCGTAAAATGTAAAAAAAGTAAAGCTCTCATAAGTACCAAAGTCACGAATGTGTTGAATTATGGAAATCCACACATTGGGGGTGATGTTTCAGGAGAGGGAACCCTATGTGTGGTCATTCTGGTCATGGTGGAGGGCTGAGATCTGTTCTGGTTCCATGTAAGACCAGTCCTGCCTCAGCTCAATCAGAAGATCTTTCAGAGTGTTATGTTTGCAACAAATAAAAATAAATATACTTGAACTTGTTTGAAAAAAATCCCAGGTACAGGACACCCTATTTCCTGAACAAATATAGAACATATGGATAATAGCTGAAGCCTAACCAGCCATGCTCACAGCAGGACCCTGGGCTGAAAGTGATGCCTTCTACAGGCACTCAGGGAGGGCAAGCCAGGTTCTAGGAGGCATGGCAGCTGCCACAACTCAGACATCCTAGATGTTGATACTGGCACTGCTTTGGTCGAAATGAAATCACGGGACCCCTAAGTAGGAGCTCACATTTGGATATTAATTCATTACCAAGGGACAGCCCCGGTGGCGTAGCAGTTTAGCGCCGCCTGCAGCCTGGGTTTGTGATCCGGAGACCCAGGATCGAGTCCCACATTGGGCTTCCTGCATGGAGCCTGCTTCTCCCTCTGCCTGTGTCTCTGCCTCTCTCTTCGCTCTCTCTGAATGAATAAATAAATAAATCTTAAAAAAAAATTCATTACCAAGTGCTTTCCGATTTATGGATTCAGGTGATCCATGCTACTGTCTTATCCCCATGTTACTTGATTGCTCAAGGTAGAAGAGTGGAGATCTCCTGACCTCATGTCAGGTGTTGGCTCCTTTCCACCACACTCAAGAACGCTCCTTCCACCCACCTGGACGATGACAAACACAGCTTGGGTGAGAGGATGCAGAATCTTGATGGCCGATTGGCACTCAAAGAAACTGGAGTAGTAGCCAGTCTTGAAGACATCCATGACAAGAGTGCAGATCCCAAACAGCACCAGCCCACCTGGGAACAAGGGGTGGAGGATGGGTCAGAGAGGATGGTTTATAGATCTGAGAATGGATGGCTAGATGGGTGGTTGGTTGGATGGTTGGTTGGATGGAGAGATGAATAAGATTGATGGGAGGATCAATGGATAGACGAATGGGGTGGTTGAGAGGATGGATAAATGGCTGGCTGGCTGGCTGGCTATATGAATGGATTGATGGATGGATGGACAGATGGGTGTATAGTTGGATGATGGATGGATGGATAGTGGATGGGTGAATGGATGGATTGAAAGATGAATGGGTGGGTGGAGAATGAGTATAGGACTGAGAGGGTGGATGGATGGACGGACATCCTATTGAGCCCCTATGTCTTTGGGGCGGCATAGATTGGCAGGAGAAGGGCCCTAGGTGGGTTCTTTCAGCTGCAGCGGTCATCTGTTCTGCTCTCCATCAAAGGCTCTCCCGTGACCATCCCTTTTCAATCTTTAGGAAAGGCAAAGAAGTCCTCCATCCCTCACTTCATTCTTCTCCCAAGACTGTTTCTCTTCCTCTTCTCTTTCAACTGCAGCCGGTCTCATCTTCAGCCACATCTGCCTCCCCCCCACCCCCACCCCCACCCCCACCCCCAATTTCTCAGCTCCCTACCGTGAGGCGCACTCCACAGTTCCTCTGAGGGTCGCAGCCTCTGGCTCCTCGCCTGCCCCCCACTCCCCCCCACCACCTCCCCGGGCACCTCGGAGCCAGATGGGGCCGGCGTGCGCGTCCCGGTAGGGGACGGCGTCGGGGCAGCGCACGGTCCGGAAGAGGTAGAAGAGGATCCAGAGGGAGGCGAGCAGCATCATGGTGGTGAGCAGCGCGAACACGTCGGTGTCATACACCGCTACCTTGTTGAAGGCGCCGCCACTGACGAGCGTGCAGGCGAGCAGCAGCACGTTCACGGCCAGCAGCACGGACAGCAGGCGGCCGCCCTTCTTCCACACCTCGCGGGAGCCTGCCCGCGGCGCTGGCGGGCTCTCCTCGGGGCCCGGGGCCGAGTCCTCCGACATGGGGGCGACCGGGGGAGGTGGGAGGGTCACTGCGGGGAGGAGCGGACAGCACCAGGTCAACCCGAGCGCTCTCCTTCGGCCGTCTTGTCTTATCCATCCCTAGGTTTAGGGACGGAGAAGCTCCTCACCCCGAGGGTGGGGGCTGCGGTGGTGGAGGATGCGCTGGGGAGACGCAAGGGAGAAGCGGACCCTTGGGGCCTCTCCCTCGACGACGGAGCGCAGGAGAGGCGGCGGCAGCCCCGTCGGGCCCCGTCCCACGTCCCCGCTCCCCAGGCCGTGGGCCGTGTGGCCCGGGCACCCACCTGGCTGGTCCGGGAGCCCGCGCTGAGCCGGGGGTCAGGGGGCGGCGAGCGTCTCCTCTGCCCCACACCGGGCTGTACGGGCGCTTTATACTGGGGAGGGCAGGGTGATTTACAGCCGCGGGAGCTCAGCTCCATAAATCTCTCAGTCCCACTCACATGATCCATCTTTTCTCCGAGCTGAATTTAGGGAAGAGAGCGCGGGAGCCAGATAAGGTAAGATTTATATTTACCCGTGAAGAGGCGCCCCCTCCCCCGCCGTCCCGTCACCTCGGGCGCGGCCCCGCACTGCGGCACCCAGAGGGCACCCCGCCCCTGGCGCCCACCGCGCCCTCGCGCCCCGCGGTGCCCGCGGTCCCCGCCGTCCAGAGCCGCGAGCGCTGATGCTCAGCAGACCCCCAAGGGCCCGCAGGGACTCCGACGCCCTCCAGGCCCAGCGCACCCTCCACCTTTGTGCTCCTCTGGGACCCCAGTGCCCCTTTCCCCGACACCCTCCCAGGGGTCGAAGTTCCTCGTTCCCGATCCCTCCCCGCAGGGGGCTCCGCGGCGAAGGCGGGCTCCGGGAGCAAGCGCAGTCCTCCAGCGCCCCCTGCTGGAGCGCGGCCCCCCGACCCCGCGCGGCCGAGGCTCCTGGAGCCAGGCCTTCGGGTGCTGGTCGCTGTCTGGGCGCAGTCCTCCTCCCCGTCCCGGGCCTGCTGTCCTAGGATCCAGACTGCCCGCAGACACCGCTGCCCAGTCCTTGGCCCCTTCCTTCGACGGGTGGAGACATCGGGAGCCGGAGAGCCGGGGCTCCAGTGAGGACAGACCTCAGCCCGTCCCCAGGCTGGGCCTCATGGGACGGGGCGCTGGGGTGACCGCTTTTGGGGCGAGGGCAGGGTGTCGCGTGGGTCGCCCCGGGGCGCTCGGGAGAAGGGTGTTTAGGACCCAGGGGCAGCCCGGGGGCGGCTCCCTTGGCGGCGGGAGATCCTACCCCCCCCTCCCTCCCGGGGTGCGCGGCTCAGATGTCCGCGGAGGCTCTGGCGCTCCGCAACCTCCGTGTGCGGCAGCGGGGGCTGGCGGCCTCGGGCCCTGCTCGGCCCCCTCCTCCAGCCCCATGCCTCAGCCCTAACCCCGCCGCCCTCCCCCGCGGGGGGCCTTTCCCCGTGCCCCCTGCCCACCCCGTCCGAGTCAGGCGCCATGAACGACCAGTACCACCGGGCGGCCCGGGACGGCTACCTGGAGCTCCTCAAAGAGGCCACCAGGAAGGAGCTGAACGCCCCCGACGAGGACGGCATGACTCCCACCCTCTGGGCTGCCTACCACGGCAACCTGGAGTCGCTGCGGCTCATCGTGAGCCGGGGGTGAGTACCCGCCCTGTCCCTGCCCGAGCCCCCCAGTCGAAGGGGAAGAGAGTCTTCAGGCCCCTCCAGTCCCCTGAGACACACTCCCCAAGACTCCAAGTTATCTTCCGCCTCCCTCCTCTGAGCGCCTGTCTTCTCTACCCCAACTAAGGTGGGACCCCGGAGCCTGGCAGCTGTGGGAGGGCCGCACAACCCGAGGCTTGTGACACTTGTGACCTGGATGAGGGGCTAGGAGGGGAGGGACTGGGATTTGGGGTCCATGATTGTGGGAGGGGCTGCAGAGTGAGGGGGAGGTGGGATCGGTCTCCTGGGTGGGTGTCACCAGGAAGCAATAGTGGGGATGGAAGAGAAGGGGGAGAAGTGGTGCAAAGTGAAGCTCCTTAGGGCCCTCTCCCAGCCCGGGGCCAGAGGGCTCTCCCAGCCAGTGCTGCACCTCCCTGTTCAGCTCTCTCCTGGCTCATTCTTGGGATTTATGGGCACCGGCTCCAGCACCAAATGTCAGTGGGTGCAGCCACCTCATTAACTCCCTCTCTGCCCCTCCCCCATAATGGGCTCCCTCTCCTGCCCTTAGGAGTTGTCTGGGAGGAGGAGTGGGCATAGAGTCCATGCGTCAGGGCCAGGGAAGGGGTGTGAAGGTAGCAATGGAGGAATTCAGGATCCAGGCCCACTGATGTAGGTTCTTGGGGCTGAATGACACTGTGGACAGCTTCCCCAGCCTCCACAGTTTCCTACAGAGAGGTCACCTGGTTGAACTGGACACCTGGGCAGCCTGGACAGGGAAAAGGAGTGGAAAGCATGCCCCCAGGAGGACATGCCCCAGGAGGGTTCATATGAACGTCTTAGGCCCTGGGAAATCACAGTGGACGGCAAGGGGCCCAGCTGGCCCTGGTGCCAAATGCTGGCTTAAGCCCTGAACATGTGGTGGTGGGGAACCCCCTTGTCCTCCCTCTGAGGCTCTCCTCAGGCCTGCGGCAGGTGGGAGCAGGCCCTAAGACCAGGGTGCTGAGCCATGTTCCAAGAAGCCAAGACTGGCCCTTCCCGCACCGAGATCACACAGCGGTCCTGCCATCCTGCCTCCCATCAGAGAGGTCCACGGAAAAGGGTGGCTTCCCAGTGCACCAAACCCCCCAACTCCTACAGAGAGCAAGGCTTGATGTTGAAAGGGGGGTGGGCCAGATGCCAAGCAGCTCCTCGCCACATTGTCCTGCAGGACTTGGCGACCAGTAGGGGAAATGAGGAGGGGGTTGTGGGGAAAGCTGTTGAGACAAGGGAATGATTCTTCCTCCAGCCCTGCGGGGTGGCCTCAGGGCCTCATTAGTGTGAGGCAGAGGTGCTGAGCCAGGCCCCTGTGGGAGGGGAGAGCTTGGAGGAGCTGCCGGGCTCCCAAGGGGCACAATCGGGTGTGGAGGGTGTGGGAAGATGCTGGGTGGGTCCCCTCGGCAGGCACAAGCCAGCCTGCCTGTAAGGCTCCCAATGACAGGGCAGCCCCAGGAAGGGAGGGTTCTTGGGCCCAGGTTGCACACTTGCCTCCTCCTCCGCTTTGGTGCTGGCTGCCCCCACACTCCCCTCCCAGCCCAGGCCAAGACCCGACACCTGCTCTCACACGCAGCCTTGCCAGGCCTGGCCCCGCTCCCTGCAGACATGGCCGTGCCCGCTGACACACTGGCACGCACCCTCACACACCTTCCCCCCGGAGCTCAGGCTCAGCACCCACCAGTCTCCTGTGTCCTTTTTTAAGGTCACCCCTGCACCCTCAGCCACACTCACCACCGCGCCTGCCTAGAGACCCAGACACGGCCCTGGCCCACCACCTCTCTGGGCCAGCTCCCCGCTGGGCTCCATGAATAATTCACTCCTTTCTCTCTGGGCATCAAATATTTATCCCCTGAGATTCCCAGCCATCAGTTCTCTTGGGGAAGGCCCCGCCCCGGCCCCGCCTTTCCTGCTGCCCCACCCCCTGCGGGCCTGGGGCCATTTCTGCTCCACCCCCACCCCACCCCCACCCCCATCTCCACCTCCACCCCCACCTCCACCTCCACCTCCACCCCCACCTCCATTTCCACCTCCACCTCCACCCCCACCTCCACCTCCACCTCCACCTCCACCTCCATTTCCACCTCCACCTCCACCCCCACCTCCACCTCCACCCCCACCCCCACCTCCACCTCCACCCCCACCCCCCACCCCCACCTCCACCTCCACCCCCACCCCCACCCCCACCTCCACCTCCACCTCCACCCCTTCTCCCCCGGCTCTCCCTAGGTAGGTCTGGCATCTCCAGGAGTCAGAGGAGACATCTCGGGGCCTTCGGGTCCTGCCGGTGCGCCCCCGGGGGTCGCCCAACCGGGCCTGGAGCTCCCCGCGTCTGCAGCCAGGGCCGACGGCCGTGGGTTCATCACCCCTCCTTGCGTGTCCTCCCTGCAGGGGTGACCCAGACAAGTGTGACATCTGGGGCAACACGCCCCTGCACCTGGCAGCTTCCAACGGCCACCTGCACTGCCTGTCCTTCCTGGTGTCCTTCGGGGCCAACATCTGGTGCCTGGACAACGACTACCACACGCCGCTGGACATGGCCGCGATGAAGGGCCACATGGAGTGCGTGCGCTACCTGGACTCCATCGCCGCCAAGCAGAGCAGCCTCAACCCCAAGCTGGTGGGCAAGCTGAAGGACAAGGCCTTCCGCGAGGCCGAGCGGCGCATCCGCGAGTGCGCCAAGATGCAGCGCAAGCACCACGAGCGCATGGAGCGGCGCTACCGCCGCGAGCGGGCCGAGCGCTCCGACGCGCTCAGCTTCTCCAGCCTCACGTCCAGCACCCTGAGCCGCCGGCTGCAGCACCTGGCGCTGGGCAGCCAGCTGCCCTACTCGCAGGCCACGCTGCACGGCACGGCCAGGGGCAAGGGCAAGATCCAGCGGAAGCTGGAGCGGCGCAAGCAGGGCGGCGAGGGCACCTTCAAGATCTCCGAGGACGGCCGCAAGAGCGTGCGCTCGCTCTCGGGCCTGCAGCTGGGCAGCGACGTGATGTTCGTGCGCCAGGGCACCTACGCCAACCCCAAGGAGTGGGGCCGCTCCCCGCTCCGGGACATGTTCCTCTCGGATGAGGACAGCGTCTCCCGTGCCACGCTGGCGGCCGAGCCTGCCCACTCGGAGGTCAGCACCGACTCAGGCCACGACTCCCTGTTTACCCGCCCGGGCCTGGGCACCATGGTGTTCCGCAGGAACTACCTGAGCAGCGGGCTGCACGGGCTGGGCCGCGAGGACGCCGAGGGCGCCCCGCGAGGCCGGCTGCAGAGCTCCCCCAGCCTGGACGACGACAGCCTGGGCAGTGCCAACAGCCTGCAGGACCGCAGCTGCGGGGAGGAGCTGCCCTGGGACGAGCTGGACTTGGGCCTGGATGAGGACCTGGAGCCCGAGACCAGCCCCCTGGAGACCTTCCTGGCCTCCCTGCACATGGAGGACTTCACCTCCCTCTTACGGCAGGAGAAGATCGACCTGGAGGCCCTGATGCTGTGCTCCGACCTTGACCTCCGCAGCATCAGCGTCCCCCTGGGGCCCCGCAAGAAGATTCTGGGGGCCGTGAGGAGGAGGAGGCAGGCGCTGGAGCGCCCACCAGCCCTGGAGGACACGGAGTTGTGAGTGCCCTGAGCCTTGGGTGGATGGGAAGATGGGGGCCTTAGGGCCTTAGGGGGCCCCAGGGGAAGATCTGCCTTTTCAGGAGTGTGTGTGTGTGTGTGTGTGTGGGGTGTAATATCGTATTTAGTAAAACTTAGTCCCCACCAATTACAAGAGGCCTCACTTAATTTGTTCATCCCCAACTCTGAAAAAGAGGCTGCCAATTTAAGGAGGACAAGAGGCCTTCTTATCACAGCAAATGTAAAATGTAAAATGTAAAACACCTCCGTTTAGATCTCAAAATGCCCCCAAATGAGTGTGAATGCGATACAGTAGTCAGAGTAATCACAGCCAGGACGTTTTGGGCCCTCCCACCTACTGGGTGCCAGAGATGCCCCTGCACATGTCCTCTTACTGAGTCCCTCCCAGCTCCCATGTGCAGGGACTGTATCATCCCCATTTTCCAGGAGAGCAATTGGAGCCTCAGAAGTTTGCAGTAGCTCATCCTAAGGTCCTGCTGCTGCTTGGTGCAGAGCTTGGGCTTGATCCCCGGTCTGTGTGGCTCTAGAGCCTGGTGACTCCCATGGGAGGAGAGTTGTCAGGTTCAAAAGCTGTCAGGGGAGCTCAAGTCTGCTAACACTGGTGGCCTGGCCCTGGGCGGACCCCTTTCTCATGGCATCCCACAAGCCCAGCACATGACGTTGCCTCCTTTTGGTGTCAGTGGCTTTTACCCTGCATGGCTGGGCAGGAGTGGGTGTGAGGAAGCAGTCTGGTTTACAGTTCATTGGATGGGGATGGCCAGTGTCCCCATCCCTGACCATTAGCCTGTCAGGAGAGGGTTAGTTGTCCAAATGGTTCATCTTGTCTTAAAATGATGTCTTGAAGGCCCTTACCTGAAGTCCGTTTCTGTGTCTTTCTCTACAGATAACAGAGGGCTCCTCTCTCCAAACCAAAATGAATTGCATGTTGCCACAACCCACCGTGGGACCATGAGGTCCTCACAGTTGCCAGCCCTGAAGCCCCCCGGCCCCTCCCCAGGAGCAAAGACCATGTGGATCATCTTTGAAAGCCTGTCCACACTCCACATGCAGGTGTAGCCTGGAGGTACCAGCAAGGGGTCCTGAAGCCCTTGAGCCACACCCATCCGAATGCCCCTAAAGGACATGTGGATTCTTGGGACACCAGCCCCAGAGGAAGGGCAGGGAACCCCTGGGGCCCCAGGGAATAGATGACATGCCCATTAGAGCTGAATGGGAGTGTGGGGGGTGGGCATGGCCTGTTCCAAGGGCCATTGTCTCTCCCCACACTCTCCTCCAAGCATCCTGTTGTTGTGCTCAGGCTGGAGACTTGCTCATATCCTACATATTTGTGAAGGGAAGAGTTTGGGCTGCCTCCCCTCCCCCCATACACCTTAGAGAGGAGGTTCCTAGCTAGACTCTTCAGCCAAATGCTCTGACTGTAGGTAGTCCCCACCCCCATCCCAAGCACAGCCAGCCCCCATCCCCGTGTCCTTCCCCTACTGGACATGCTGGGGAGTTGGGGTGCCAGGCCGGGGTGAGGGGGCGGTGAATGGCCCCCTTACCAGTTCACCTTGTGGCAGGGCCCAGCCTGACTCTGCTCTCCTCACTCTGCCCTCGTCCACCCTGCCTCCACCCTGGTCCCTCCATGGACCCCAGAGGGTCAGGGCAATAGATGTAAGGTGCTAGAGCAATGAGCTGCAGTATTAGGGCCCTTGGCCTGGTGGGCGTGCTCTGGGGTAGAGAAAAGGCAGCTGCCAACTGCCTCAGTGGCTGCCAGCCCAGAGACAGGCGGAGACTGGGCATGGCTGGGTGTCTAGCCTCTTCTGGGCCAGTCCTGTGATATGGACAGTGGAAGAGCCTGAGGATGTCGATTATCTAAGCTCCCCGGGTCTCTGTGCATGTTTGTGTGTTGAGGGCTGCTGGATGGATTTGCCTCCGGGTCTGGAGGCAGAGGGGCAGCTGCATGGTTCTGCGTGGGTAGTTGGTCATTGAGAGCTCAGCATGTGTCCCTGCTCTGTGATGACACCAGTGAGACCAGGAGAAAGGCCAGCCCCAGGTGGTCCTCAGACATGTGTCCTCAGTTTTCCAGTTGGACTGAGGTCACAGATGTGGGGGAGAGACTCAGGGGCCCCCTTACATGTGTGGGCACACACACCCTCCTCCTCTGTCAGCAATGAGCCTCCATCCCTGACCCTCAGCTTGGGAAACAGCTCCCATGGGAGCACTGCCACAGCCCCCACCTCTTTCCTGGACCCCCTTGGCCGGGTCAGGAGACAAGAAAACCCCCAGAGAATGCCACAGGCCTCCATCTGGCGTGTCTGTGTGTGCGTCCAGAGCGGGGGCCACAGTGGAGGTGGTTTCTGTTTCCACACTGCAGGCTTGGCTGCCTGCCACTGCCACCCTGAGCCCACCCCAGTCCTTTTCCCTGTTCTCTGGGCCTGGGCCTGGGGCCACCCCCAAGTGCCGACTCGACTCTCTCAGAGCCCAGGTGCTGCCCTTTCTCTTCTGTTCTCTGTCTGTGTCCTGCCTCAGCCTCCTCCCCATTCTCCCAGTGCCGGAGTGGGGCAGGCTCTGGGATTCCCACTGCTGTACGAAGTACACCTCCCACAGGCTCATTATAACTTTTGTAGAAAATGTTCTGTATCACAGTCGCGCCTGCGTCTCATCCTTTAATCACTTGAGGGTGGAAGAGGGAGAAGGTCTTTCTGTACCTAAAAGGACTTGGTCCTCGTGGCCCCCCTGGAGGGGGTCACGGGACGGATGGGTGAGCATTCCGTCCTTGTGTATCCCTGCATAGCCTTCCCTCATCCCTGGGCCTTCATCCTGCTCTCTCTGGGCCCAGAATTTGGAGCTGATGGAGAGAGAATGTCCAAAAGAACCGGGGAAGGAGAGCCAGAAGCTGAGTGAGGAGGATGGTCCAGGCCCCAGCCCTGTCCCCAGATCCTGCAGCTGCTGAGGGCACGAGGACACTTTCTCCCTTCCCAGCAGGGCCCGCCTGGCCTTCTCCAGATGGGCAGACGCTGTACCTAAGGAGGCTGCCACCCACCTCCCAGGCCCCATAAGCCCTCATCTCAAGGCCTCCTGCCCACCCTGGGAGGCCATAAATGTGGTCCCCATTTCCCTCACCAGCCTGGGCAGCTCTTGGGGCAGCCCTGTTTAGAACCCCCTTCCTCCCCAGGGGGTAAGGCTTCCCCTTGAGCTGGAAGACAGTGGCCTCTGTTTGCTCAGTCAAGTCCCGAAAGGGCCCCCTGAGTCATTTTATTTCATTCCCTAAGGATTCTGGGTCAAGTGCTTCTGCCAAAGGGAGTGCAAGGCAGCTCCCTCCCTCCAGCATCCAACAGAAAGGTCCAGAGGATATCCCAGGGGGAAGGTTGCTTAGCAACCATCTGGGGTTCTAGGTCGTCTCCCTCCACTTTACAGATGGGAAAACTGAGGCCTACCGACGGGAGGCTCCAGACCCAGAACACCAGCCTCCTGACTGCAGGTGCACTCTCCTCCCCACCAGGCTGCTAAGGGGGCCAGCCGGGATTCTCTCCTCCGATGTTCCGCAGGCCATCCACCCTGTGATGCCTACCGGCCATCCTGGTCACTGCACCTACCTCAAGAGACACCCGCCAGTCCTGGCGCTGCGGTTCCAGGGGAAGGACATGGGGGTGACGACCCAATCACAGGACAGCGGATAGGAGCTTCAGTGGGTGGCGTAGAGGCAGAGCCTAATGGGAAGCCCTGGGGGCTGGGGTCTCCATGGGTCAGTGTGGCCGGAGGGTGGAAGCCTGGAGCCGGGTGGCAGGTGCAGCTGCAGGAAGTCTGAGGGGATTTTAAACACAGTGAAGGGAAGAATTTTACATGGTAGGGATTGCCTTCTCGACCTATTCCCCTCAAAATTTAGATCCAGGTGTGGGCAGTTCTAAAAGTTTGGAGCAATCGGTGGCTCTTAGCCTTTAGGGATTAGAATCTGGTAACGATATAGATGATTCTCCTGGGAAAATGCACTCCCCACACCACACACTCTCAAATGCAGTTCTGCTCATAATTCCAGGCAGCTCCTGGAGCTCCGAGGGGTCCAGGGACCCTGTGTTAAGAAGCCTCAGTGAGACTGCTCGGAAGTTACATCATAAATGAGATTACTAATTTGGTGGACATGGGGCGGGGGGGTGTCAAATGACTCCAGGAATGAAGCCAAAGGAAGCCAGGAAGGGCCTCCAGGTATGTGGGGCAACCTCATTTTACAGATGAGCTAATTGAGGCCCCGGGGGCAAGGGGCTGGCCGAAGATAACAGAGCAGCCAAACGGGCAAAGTGGCACTCGGTCTCCTGGTGCCTTCTGTGGTGGCAGCTCCCTCCTGTCCCTGTGTTAGACGAGTCCTGGACAGCGTGACAGCCCTATGCTCCCAGCGCCTGCCTGTGTCACCTTCTCTGAGATGAGCCTGGGTTGTACAGGAGGTGGCGGGACTCAGGACACAGCCAGATCGGGGCAGCAAAACTGGCGCTGGCCCTTTCCAGCTGTGCGGCCTTGAGTCAGTTACCCAGCCTCTCTGAGTCTGTTTCCTCAAGTAAAACAGGTGGTTATTATTCCTTATAACAACAGCGTAGATCGTCAGGAGGTGACATGATCATGGGAGGATGATGCATGATTAGGCACTTAGCACACTGCCTTAGCACACATTAGTGATGATCATGGTCATTGGTGGCCTTAAGCCCATGAAGCACTCACCCCATCTGTGACCCCGCCCACCCAGTAGGTGAATCCTAGGCCTTTCCGGGGAGCAGTTCTGCTTTTCTGACCCAACTGCTTTTTTGACTCCCGTATGCCACCTCGCCAATCCCATTAGATATTGGAGACAGCACGGCCTCCTCATCCCACCAGCTGGGGTCGGGAGGGTTATGAGGCAGGGAAGGAATGGTCAGCGGGCCAAGGATGGGCCTCTATCTGGTGGGAGGACCCCCTGGGGAATCCTTTCCTGGAGGATCCAGGGCATCTTTTCTGGAGGGGGAATCGTAAGCCCACTGACCTGGCCCCATTATATTACTATCTGAACATTAGAGTTCATCCAAAACTTCCTCCTAATCCTACAAGATATGTAGGTGAGGAGTTTTAGTCCTATTCCATAGGCGAAGAGATTAACCATCAGAGAGGTTTTGTGACATTCCTCAGGTCCCAGTTAATTAAGGAAAGCTCAGGCTCCCTGACCTGGGTCCTTTCAGCCACCTTGTCCCCAGAGGTAAGCTTTCATATTTTTACTATTAATGTTGAGAGCTTATAAGGTGTCTGCACTTTATATACATTTAATTCTCCCACTAAAGCCACAACCTGTAAAGTAAGGACTGTATCATGATGATCATCCCCATTTCACTGGTGGGAAAGCAGAGGGTCAGAGCAGTGTTATGAGTTGCCCAAGGTCACAGAGCTTTCAGGTGGACAAACCAAGCCTCAGAGACGAATTCCCGTGGTATTGAAGCCTGCATGCCTAACCATGGCGTATCGGCTGCCCAAGCACTTGTACCCTTTGGTGGGGGTTGTCTTTGGTCTTGGGTCCCCTTGACCTGGGGTTGCCTGGTCCTGGGCAGATGTCTGACTCAGCCCGGCTTTGGGGGGGGGGGCATGCTGGCAACTTCGGTGACCCAAGCACCTGGGCTGACCCACCTGCCTGGAGGAGCTGGGCTGAGAGAGGGCAGGTTGGTTTGTGAAGCCCCAGGGCAAGATACTGGGGGGCTGTTTGGGAGGGCAAAAGCCGGCCGAGATGGGGGAGCAAGCCCACAGAAGCATTTCATTGTGACTGGAGAGTGTGCCTATCTCCCCGTCTCGGTCTCTGCCCCGTCTGTCTGTAATGCTGGGGCTCCTGCTCAGTCTCCCCGCTCCTCTTTCTGATGCCTCATCTCTCTAGACCTCAGACTCCTTTGCCATTGGTCACATCATAAGAAGTATGTATTTAGTAACTGCCCCCAGTTCCAGACTCCCCAAGGCTCCCGAGTCCCTTGGGGGTTCCTGGGTGATAGAAGCGTCTTCTGTTCAAACGAGGCGACTCTGGGTGGGCTCCTGGACAGCTTCAATGTGGGGACTGGTCACCACGGCTAGCACCTTGGAGCTTTCAGTGCCCCGCATCCTTTGGGGAGGGGAGGGAGGCTGCAGATTGGGCCAATGATCGATCATGCCTTCACAATGAAGCCTCCATGAGCACCCCTCCTCTACAGGGTGCAGAGAGCTTCTGAGTTGATGATACATCCATGTTCTGAGAAGGCGGTGTCCCCCGACTCCACGGGGACAGAAGCTCCTGCACCCAGGACCCTTCTGGACCTGGTGTATCTCCTCATCTGGCTGCTCATCATAATACACTTTACAATAAAGCAGTAAATATAAGTAAAGTCCTTTTCTCAGCTCTGCGAGCTGTTCCAGCAAACTATCGAGGCTGAGGCAGTGGGTTCTGGGAACCCCCCAATTTTTAGCCAGGTTGGACAGACATGCAGGTAGCCTGGGGATCGGGGAGGTCAGAAGTGAGCTTGTGTTTGTGGGACCGAGCCCAGGGACCTGTGGGGTCTGACACGAGCCCCATCGTCAGCTTCAGAACTGAATAAAGTTCCAGGATGGCTCGTGTCCAGAGTTGGAGAATTGGCTGTGGGTGTGGGGGAACCCCCACCTGGTGTCGGCAGTGGTGTGAGGAGAGGAAGAGCTTTCCGTCAGCATCTTTCTCTCGATGTGTCTTCCCATGAGACAGGCTCCCTGTCCCTCTCCCTACCTCAGTCCGCTGGTCCTGTCTTGGGTGAACCGGATCCCTGTAGCCCCTCCTCTGGTCACCCCACACCGAGGGGATTGCGGTGCAGGCCCGCAGGCCCCCAGCAGGCATGCGGCACCACTCTCTGACCCAGGTCTCACCTCCCAACCATAGTCCGAGAGTCATAGCAATACTTGGGGTGCCCAAAGCGTTTCCAGGGTGTTACTCGCATGGTCTTGGGCGCCGTTGTTATTCCTGGTTTTCAAATGAGGAAACCAAGGCACAGAGATGTTTGTAAAACGTACCCAAGCTCACGCTGCTGGAGGTGGTAGGGCTAGGGCTCAAACCCAGACAGGCTGGCTCCCAGCGGTGCCATGTCTCGTCATGATGGTGAGCATTTATTGAGCACCTGCTGTATGTCAGCACTTTACATCTGTGGTTTCTGAGGATTCACACGACTCATTTAATAATTATGGGGGGTCAGTTAATCCATTTGACAGAGGAGAACACCACGACCCGAGAACACTAGGTTGTTGCTTGGGTCATACAGCCTGTGAGAGCACACACAGGGCCTGACTCCTTGTTAGTCTGACTCTGCACAGCTGCACCGGCCCAGCTGCTCCTGGGTTTCTATAGCTGAATGACTAAGTCTGATGGAGTCTGAGGCAGGGAAACTTCTGGCAAGTCCATTCAGAACCACCAATTTGGTCTTTAGAGAAAGACCCTTGGGGCACACCAGTGTGGTGAGACCTGGAAATCCTTTAAAGCTGTAAATCCCAGTTTTACCCTCTCTCACTCTGCCTTCTTTATTCCATGGGCTCAGGGGGTCTGCATGGGCCAACATTCTGTGGGACCCTCTCCCTGCTCTGGATATATACCTTTCTGGGGAGTTGATCCTGAACAGTAGTGGGGGGAGGGGCTTTCTCTGGGAGGAGAGGGGGCCTGACCCTCACCATCTCTGACCCTGGAGGCTCCCCCTTCCCCACAGTCATAGCTCACAGCACCCTCATAGCACCGTCTTTTCAAGTGGGAAGGGCAGGAAGGCATTCTTTACTAGCCCCATTTTACAGATGGGGGGGACTGAGGCTCAGGGCAGATGACCTGCTAGGAAGTGCCTAAACCGAGGTGAGTTTGCACGCCGCTCGCTGCCAGCTGCCTTCTCAGAGCAGAAGTCTTGGACTTGCGCATACGGGGCACAGCAAACCCGTGTGAACCATCTCACTGCCCTGCCTCACAGGTAAGGAAACCAGGACTCAGGTAGGTTAGGTCATTTCTCCAAGCCGCAGAGTGCACAAGTGTCAAGGCCATGGGATTCAAACCCCCAAACTCTGGCTCCTTATATTCCATTCACTGAGCCACCTCCCCAGGTTCTCACTTGACACAAGGGTGGCTCAGGGGCTCCCCACATCAGAACAGGGGCTCAGCTGGCAGGACTTGGGGAGTGGGATGCGGGACAGGTGGGACTTGCTGCATCCACCCCCTTCCATTCCTGTCCACCGCCCTCCTGCTCAGCCTCTAGATCTGCTGCTGACTGCTCTCGGCTGTGTGTGCATATGCACCTGCGGGTGTGTGTAATGTGGGTGACAACACTGACATGGATCTGTGCAAGCATGGGGTGAGTGTATTGGACCCAGAGCTCTCCTGGAAGGTTGTGTTTGTTTGTGAGCTGAGCATGCTTGTGTGTCTCTGTGGTCTTGCTCGCTGATCTTTGCTTCAGGGCCTCCAGGTTTCCCAGAAGAAGGGTGTGTGCACATGTGTGTGCATACACACTCACAGAGGGTTCCATGATTTTGTCTACAGTCTATTTTTAGACTCCTTCTCCTATCTATTATTTTTAGGGCCCAGCTCCTTTAGACTGGAAGGTTGAAGCTCCAGCCACCCACACCAGCTCTCCTCACCCCACCCCTTGCCCTGAATTGAGGGTTCCCACAAAGCTTTCTTCAAACTCTTTCTGGGTGACTGGTTTGTTGGGTGTCAGAACCTCAAGGAGGGGAGGCAGTAGGGGAAGAAGGACCAGTGGTCCAGAAGGAAGGGGATCGAGCGAGTGCAAATCCACCTTTTGGGTCAGCCAGGTTACAGAGGGACCTGGGTGGACGGCTTCCCCTGGGCCAGAGTGTCCAGTTGGGCCACACAGCTCCACCACCTGCTGGGAAGACTAGTTTGTCTTTCCAAGTTCCGGTTTCCTTCTGTGAGTGGAGATAATTAAACCCCACATAGTAGGCCAGTTGGGATGATAAACTATGTTAGGTGCTTAGCTCAGGTCTTGACACCCCGTAGGTGGATGACCAAGCCCAGGGGCCTGGTAGACAGGAGTCTGGGGGTGGGGAGGGCTCAGGGGGCAGCAGTCAGGCCTGGGCATCCCTGAACTAGAGGTGGGAACCCACCTGTTGGGCTGTCCTAAACTCCCCTTTCCAGGGTCCCCACACCTCCCGCACAGTGTGGTCAGTATTGCAGAGCAGAAGTGGGGTGAGGCATCGGGCCCCTGAACACCAGCCCTCCTCTGCAAACACACGCGCCTGCACACACACGTGTGCATACATGGAAAACAAGGCGAAGAGAATGAAACAGAGGGAGTGAGCATGGTTGGGCCCTTTGTCTCGCTGGAAATAGAAACTATTTATTAGCATCATTATTGATACCAATATATGTTAGATTTAAATCATACTAATATGCACCATAACGATAATGCTATAAGTACAGTAGCCCAAGGAATTGCTTAGTGATGAGCCCTGCCCTGTGGTGGTCCACTGATATTCATGGTACAGAAATGATCTTATTACTCTCTCCAGCAACCCAGTAAGCTGGGTAGTGTCACCCTTATCCACTCCAAGTCACTTTGTCAGAAACCTGAGGCTCAGAGAGGTCAAGCAACTCCCCTAAGGTCACACAGCAAGAATGAGACCATGGTGTGTCTGAGTCCAGAGCCCCACTCTAGACGCTGTTCTCGGTTGTCTCCACACTGTGCAAGAATCGTGGCCCTCACTCCCTTTCCAGCCCTGGCACTGGCCCCACCAGGTTAATCTACACCCCAGAGTCACTCACACACACTGGACTGTGGTGCTGAACAGACGCAGTGGGAGGGACCGAGTGACCCTTGGAAAGCCCTTGGTCAGGAGTCTGGGTTGCTAACAGCTCCAGCCTTGGATTTTCAAGGACCTAGATTGCCCTGTAATTTGGACAGGTGGCCTGGGCCACCTATCCTCGGTGTCCTTTCCTGCCAGGTGGGGACAGGCTGACAGCCTCAGAGCCTCAGCAGCATCTCTACCAGCTCAAGGCCGGCCCCCTTTCCCTTACCTGTTTCAGTCCCTGACCTGCCCCTCTGGGCCATCACCAACCTGGCTTCGTCCCTGCAGAGCAGCTGGCAGCCTAGAAGGCGGGGTGCACACGGCAGGCAGCTGTGGTGGGCCAGGGCTAGGGTCCTTGGAGGCGAGGCCGACGCTGAGGTGGCCTGTCGATGTGGTCCTGCCCTGCTGGAGCCAGGGGAGCTTGGGATGCCAGTCCCACTCTCAGTTGATCAAGATCTGAGCCATGGCCAGGCCACTTCTCCCCCAGAGCGCTCGGCCCCACCCCGGTGAATAATGCCGCTTGCCTTCTGGAGCCAGACCTCACTGGGCTTTGATGATTTGGGGGAGGGGGGTCGCATGAATGGGTGGGAGGCAAGGAAGGCTTACAGACTTGGCCACCCAGGCGTGGAGCCTAGAAATGGTTACACTGCTGGCAGGAGGTGTCTTTCTAATCCATCCCACGTCCCCCAGCTCCCAGTACCCGCCTTCCAGGTCTCCTAACCTATCCCTGACTCTCATGATTCCCTTCCAGGGCCTGGGGCTGGGGCAAGGTTCCTCCCCACCCCACTCCAACCACAATGATAATTAACCCCAATGAACCCCAGCAAATAAAGATGTGGATTGCAGAAGGGAGGAATCATAGCTGCCCCAGGGTGGGGAACTCCATAGGTCCTAGGGAGGCCAAGCCCAGCATCATCTAACACCATCCCTTCACACACACACCCCATTTTTGCCTGAGTAGGTTCACAGGCGTCCCATCCGTTGGGGCCTGGGAGGAGGGCTCACCTGTCTCAAGTTTGGACCAGTGTCTTCTTCATCATCTAATTAAAAAAAAAAAAAAAAAAAAAAAACTTTTATCTCTTCCTTCTATTCTCCTGAGCCTGTTTTCTTAATCTTTCCATTCATCCAATCTATTCATTTATTCAACCAATGTTTACTGAGCACCTACTACGTCCCACACAAAGTGTATGGCCCCAGGGAATGGGTGTTGTCCGAAGAACAGGAAGGACCCGTGTCCCCGCCAAGCCCCATCCCCTTCTCTTCAGGCAGCCTGTTTTGACTCACACTGGCCTGTCCATCAGCTGGTAAACAAGGCGCTGTGCTGGGCAGGATGGGTGCGTGAGTGTGTTGGGTGGCAGGGGGGAAGTTACGGAGGAAGCTCAGGGAAACATAGGAAGATGTGCATGGGGTCTGTGCCCTCAGGACACCTACTGTTTATATGAGCCCCTCTCCCTGGGCACGGGAAGGCTGTGAGCCCAAGCCTGCCTGTGGTGAGGTTGGGGCTGCATGTCCCGATTCTGGCCAGTGGGATGCGGATGGAAGTGACACGTACCACTTCCAGATCTGGAACTCAAAGTGTCTTTTCATGTTTTCTCTTCCACCCCCACCCACCCCAGACATCGTTATGGCCCGTATTGGAGGCAGAGGCATCACCGGATAGAAGCCTGAACCCCCGAGTCACCACTCAGAGCAAGGCCAGCGGACCCATATTGGACTGTGATGTGAACAAGAAATAAATCTGTGTTGTATTTACCGCTGAGATGCTTGGGGCTGTTTGTTACAGCAGCTGGTGCCACTTATCTTGACTCATGCAGGCGGATGACACAGACCCGGGAACATGCTGAATCCTACGATCACTGGCAGGCAGTGTGTGACAAGCGGTGTCTAACGCTAGCTGGCAGATGATGAGGTCAGGGCAAGGAACAGACACCAGAGTGGGAGTGCCTGGCAAACAGTAGGTGCTCAATAAAATTGGTGCCATGTGTGAAATACACGGGAACATGGGAGCTTTGTAGGGGTGGCTGAAGTCACCAGCACCCTGGAGGATGGGTGGGGTTTAGATGGGGTGCGGGAGTAGAAACAATCACCCTGGGAATGAAGGCAGACGTAGGAAGGAACAACAGCTTCCCAGAGGTCAAGGAGCAGCTACTCTGGCCCCAAGCAGACGAATAGTCAGAGGTGGAACTAGAGCTTGGAGGTGCTAAAAGGCCATGCTGAGCAATTGAGACCTCAGGCTGTGGGCCATTGCTCTCCAAAGTGGGGTGCACACAACTGTTGGGGTACACAAAGAAAATGTTAAAATGCCCATTGATCTTTACCTCACTTTTTCAAATGCCTGTGTTTTGCATCCATGAAGATACTAAGCTCAGAGAGGTTGAGTAACTCACCCAAAGCCACACAGTTACTAAGCAAGTCCAACTCCAAAGCTGTCGCTCTTCACATATGCTGAGTCTTATGCAGAAGGGCGAGGGTTTGGGTGGGGGCAGAGGCAGGTCTAGGAGAGGCCGGCTGGGAGGAGAAGACAGGCCCCAGCCCTGGCTGCAGCCTTGGCAGCAGGACAGCGGCCCACTGTGGGCAGAGGTCAAGGAACCTGCCCAGGCCTGCTCTCTGGGCCCCGGGGCCCTGTCATGAGAAGCCACGCAGGGAGCCTCAAAGGTGCAGACCTGGCTGGCCAGTCACAGTTCTTTCTCACTCCCGTGATTAGGATCCTGGAAGCAGGGAGAGGCGGGATGTGGGGCCGAGAGGTCAGGATGGGCTGATAGGGAGGAAGGAATGGGGAAAGAGTCTGGGAGATCAGGTGCTTCTCCCACCCTACAAGCTCAGCTGCCATCGCCCATGGCCAAGGGAATGGAGGTGCCACCCCAACTTGCTGTCCCCACACTTCACTGTTGCTCCACTTATGGGTGACGTCTGCCTTCCAATTCTCACCTCTAAAAAAAAACCAAAACAAAAACAAAAAAACACTTTACCAATCAGAAAAATAAAGTGTTTTAATTAAGATGGAATATACATACAGAAAAATTCACACATAATAGCAATATAGCATGATGGACTTTTATAAAGGGTTACCAACACCCAGATCAAGAAACAAAACATTCACCAGCCCCCCAAACCCTTATGTGTCCCCTTCTGGTTACTACCCCCATCGTAACAGCCATCCTAAGCCTGTTTTTGAATTTTATATGAATGGATCTTTTTTTCTCTTTTCTTTTCTTTTCTTTTCTTTTCTTTTCTTTTCTTTTCTTTTCTTTTCTTTTCTTTTCTTTTCTTTTCTTTTCTTTCTTGGAATTTATTTATTCATGAGAGACACAGAGAGAGAGAGGATCATGCCCTGAGCTGAAGGCAGATGCTCAACCACGGAGCTCCCCAGGTGCCCTTAATATGAATGGAACCAAGTGGAGTCTGTGCTCTGTTGCATCTGGTTTAGGTTATTCAACATTAGTTTCGGGCTGTATAATACACCCCGGCATGCACATTCCACATTTCATTTATCATTGTAGCATTGGGGGATATTTGAGTTGTCCCCAGGGTTTGCCTATTTTGAGTACACTGGCTATGGCTCTTTCTTTGCATTTCTGTTGAGTGTATGCCTCGGGCATGCCCGTGTTCAGCTCTAATCAGGCTCTTTCCATTTAAAAAGAGAATCTGGGGCACCTGGGTGGCTCAGTGGCTGAGCGTCTGCCTTTGGCTCAGGTTGTGATCCCGGGTCCTGGAATCAAGTCCTGCATCAGGCTTCCTACAGGGAATCTGCTTCTCCCTCTGCCTGTGTCTCTGCTTCTCTCTGTGTGTCTCTCATGAATAAATAAATAAAATCTTTTTTTAAAAAATGAAAAAAAAAAGAGAGCATCTGCTTCCTATCTTGTTTTCACTTTAGTCAACTCTACTGAGGTATAATTAACCATAATAAAACGCACCCGCTATGAGTGTGCAGGTCGATGACTTTAGACCAACATACACACCTGTGTGAACATGACCACAGGAAGATACGGAACATCTCTATTCTTCCAGACAGTTTCCTTGGGTCCCTTTGCAATTACTGTCCCCCACTCACTCCTCCCTGGGCAACTACTGATTTGATTTCTATCGCTGTATATTAGTTCTACTATCCTTAACCTTCCTATAAATGGAATCATACAGTAGGTTCTGGTCTGTGTATGGCTTCTTTCCCTCAGCATTCGGTCTGCAGGGCTGCGTCAGCTTATCCACACTGTTTGTCCATCCGCACTGTTGCCTACACCAGCTGCTCTTTTATATTATGGGTGTTGTTTGGAGGTACCCGTGTGTCCGCCCATTCTCCCGTTGATGGACATTCGCGCTATTTCCAATGTGGCTATGATGAACAACGCTGCTTTGATCATCGAGATACACATTTTTTAAAAAAGTTTTATTTATTTATTCATGAGACACACACAGAAAGAGGCAGAGAAAAAAAAAAAAGAGAGAGAGGCAGAGACACAGGCAGAGAGAGAAGCAGGCCCCATGCAGGGGGCCCGATGTGGGACTTGATCCTGGGACTTCAGGATCACACCCTGGGTCAAAGGCAGATGCTCAACCACTGAGCCACCCAGGCATTCCTGAGATATACATTTTTATGGGGACACATGTTTTTATTTCTGTTGGTTGAAGATCTGGGAGCTGCCTTGGTGGGTCATAGGATAAGTGTATATTTAACCTTAACAGGAAACTGCCAAACTGTTTTCCAGAGGGGTTGTATCGCCTTGTACCCTTGTCAGCCCAAATGAGAGGTCAGTTGCTCCACACCCTCTCGCCAACGTTTAGTGGTGCCTGGCGATTGGCATTTAGGAAATAGCAGGTCCGAAGGGCTAGCTCATATAGGGGATTTTAATCTGCATTTCCCTAAAGACTGATGATGTGGAGCATCTTTTCATGGGCCCACAGGCCATCTGTACATTTCCTTCGGTGAACCGTTTATCTCAGTCTTCCAGATTTTGACTTACCCCTCTTCCATCCTACAACACCCCTCCCTTGCCATCTACATCGTCAGTACCCTCCTGTTTTAGGATGCTGAAACAGTCTCCAAATTAGTCTCTTGCACTCCAGTGGGCTACTCCGCTATGCCTGTGACCCTTCCTGAACACATTATGCGAGTCACTCCCTTGCTCTAGAGGCTGCTATGGCTCCCTGGGCCTTCAGGAGCAAGCCCCCCTTTCTGTCTGCCATTCTCTGTACCCCAGCACCTGGCTCCGCCCCTAACAATCTCCTAATCCTCTCCATGTCTTGAAGACCCAGAATGCCTTGTCCTCTTCCTTCTCAGCCAGGTTTAAATCTGCCTCTCTCCAGGGAGACTGCCAGCCAGCCTGCCCCACCCATGGAAGTTCCTGGCTCCTGGAGCTCTTCTAATGCACATTTTGCCTCTGCTCCTGTTTGACACTTAGCATTTGCTTCCTTTTTTTTTTTTTTTTTTTAAGAAATTATTTATTCATGAAAGAGAGAGAGAGAGAGGCAGAGACAGAGAGAGAAGCCAGCTTCCTGCAAGGAGCCTGATGCGGGACTTGATCCTGGACCCTGGGATCACAACTCCAGCAGAAGGCAGGTGCTCAACCACTGAGCCACCCAGGCATCCTTTCAGCATTTGTTTCATAACAGCGTCACTTAGATATCCAGGGGGAAGTGAGGGGATTCTTGGTACTTTCTTCCTACCTTGGTAGGAAGTTTCCTAGTTTATATGATAAAAGCCATGGAATTCCACCTTTATATAATTATATTATCATATTGCATATTAATATCAAATATGCTTTTTAAAATTGTACATGTCTGGGATCCCTGGGTGGCTCAGCAGTTAAGTGCCCGCCTTCGGCCCAGGGCGTGATCCTGGAGACCCAGGATCGAATCCCACATCGGGCTCCTTGCATGGAGCCTACTTCTCCCTCTGCTTCTGTCTCTCCCTGTGTCTCTCATGAATAAATAAATAAAATCTTTTAAAAAAATAAATAATTAAAAAATAAAAATTGTACATGTCCCCTCCCTGAAAATTCTAGTATATCTGGGGGGAGGACACCTCCCCCTTCTCAGTCTTAAGAATCTGATATAAACAAAAGATAATTGAATTTGGAGGAGACACCCTGGATTTGAGTTCTAGTTCTGCCATTTAGTAAATTCGGGCTGGGTGTTGGGCAGATCAGTTAATCTCTCTGGGCCTCTGTGAATCAGACGGGAAAGATATCATCCTTGCGGAGTTGTGGGGAAACACAAAACCTAATAAGGATACAGAAGTGGAGCATCTGGGTGGCTCAGTGGTTGAGCATCTGCCTACGGCTCAGATTGTGATCCCAGGGTCCTGGGATCGAGTCCTGCATTGGGCTCCCTACAGGGAGCTTGCTTCTCCCTCTGCCTGTGTCTCTGCCTCTCTCTGTATCTCTCATGAATAAATAAATTTTAAAAATCTTAAAAAAAAAAAAAAAAAGGAGACGGAAGCCAATGATGAAGCTATGAGGATCCAGACTTGTCCGTGTGTGTGTGTGTGTGCGTGTGTGTGTGTGGTGAGAACCGGTCTGTTAGATTGTAAGTCCCTTAGAACACTGACCTGGTAAAGAAATCTTACCCTTTTCTACGGAATCAGAGGGATAAGCTCATAAGAATTCATGAAGGAAGATGCCATGGTAGACACCAGGAGTCATTCATTAGTGTCCCTAGCCTCCTCACCGGGCTTTCCTCTACCCCCTCTTCCTCTTGCTTTTCTTCCTCCTTCCCAAAAATCTCTGAAATGCTGCTGCCCTCATCATGCTGGACCTCATTTTGAAAGGGGGGTTCAGTATGAAACCAGGGAGAATGTAAAACAAAAAAAAAGAAAGAAAAGAAAAAGGAGAACAGGTCCCCAGATGCTGAGAAGGGAGTCAGCAGAGCCCAGGGGTTTGTGTGGGGAGGACCTCCAGCAGCTCCCGGTGGGGCTGCCCTGGTGGGAAGGGACTGGGGCAGGCGCTGCTCCCAAGGCAGGGGGGTGGCTGCTGTTTGCCATGCCCCTGGGTGCCCCTGAGCAAGTGGAACTACAGAGGGATCCACCCGGAATGATGACCCCTGGGTGTGTTTTCTCTATAGTTATGCCTTTCTCTATGGTGATTCCTTTTAGAGTTTCTCACTCCAAAAATCACTGGGCTGGAGGGCCAATTCTCCATGGGTCACTACTGTTAAAGTCGAGGACCAGAGGGACCCCCGCGCCCCCGTCTGTCTGGATGGAGTGAGTCCTTGAACCTTTGGTCCTAAGAATTCAGAAACGGTTTTGTGCCAGGAACTGTTCTGGCTGCGGAGGAAGCGGCCTAAACAAGGGTGACGAGGTAAGGAAGGCCCCGCGGGCGGGCGGACGGACGGACGGCAGTCTTGGAGGCGCGCCGGGTCGCGGGGAGCATCTGCCAAGTGCTACCAAGACACAGGCACAGGCTGGAGGATTAAGATGCTACGGCCGACGCCAGGCGCTGCGGGGACCCGGAGACCGCGGGGAAGGTGTCTGAGGTCAGGCGGTCAGGTGGCCCTGGGGTGGCTCTCCACGGGGTCTCGCCCCGGGGTCCTCCCCGCCCCGCGCATCCGCCCGGCTCCTCCTCCTCGGGACGTGCCCGGTGCCCCGGGGGGCCAGGCCGGGTCGCAGAGGCGCGCAGCAGGAGGCGCTCAGGTGCCCGGCGCGCACCGTGACACCGAGGGCGGGTGTCCCCAGCCGGCGCGTGACTCCGCCCCCGCCCGCCCCTGCTCGCGCCGTGCGCCTCGGGGCGCCGCACGCCGTCCCCGACTCCTCCTGGGTCGCCGCGGCGGAGCCCATGGAGCCGGCTCGGGGCGCCCCCCGGGGGGACGGCGGGGGCGAGGCGCTGCTGGCCGAGCTGGAGGCGCTGGTCCGCGACGTGGAGAGGGCGAGCTCGTGGTGGGAGCGCCACGGCGTGGACTGCGCCATCCTCGCGCTCAGCCTCCTCTCCCTGCCGGCCGGTGAGGGGCACGGGACGGGGCGACAGGGGGCCGGGCTGCGGCTGCGGAGGGGGCCGCGGGCTAGGACAGTGGCGAGGGAGATGGGGACCCCTGGGGACCGCGGCCTGGGGGAGATGTGCGTACTGCGGGGACCCTAGGAAGGACGGTTCGCCCCAAGTCCGAAAGTCTAGTTGCAGTGTCCTGCCATACGTCCCCAGAATGGGCGCTGGAGGGGGAAGGCCTGATGGCTTGAGGGGGAGGGAGGATTTTGAGAGGGATGAGAGGGACTGGAGGAGGGGAGGATGTTCCACTGGGGCACACCAGGGATGGAGCTTCCCCGGGACCTCCCCTGATGGGCACCTGCCTCGCTGCTGCCTCTGGCAGCCCCCAGGGCTTCAGCCCGCTTTGGGGCCAGGGTGTTTGGGCCCAAATCTCCAAGAGCTGGAGGAAAAGCCTGCCCCCCCCCCCCGCCCCCCATCCCCATTCTCCTTCCTCCATACAGGGTTCTTATGCCTGCGCTCGGAGAATGTCGTGGTCCTTGGGCTGGGCATCACCATCCTGGGTGTGTGCCACTACACACTCACTGTCAAGGGCAGCCACCTGGCCACTCACGGTGCGCTCACAGAATCTAAACGCTGGAACAAGATTTGGGAGCTTTTCTTCGTGGAGGTGAGCCTGGCTGGGGTGAGGGTGACTACGGGTACTGTGTTGGCATTGCTCTTTCTTTTCTCTTTCTTTTCTTTTCTTTTCTTTCTTTCTTTCTTTCTTTCTTTCTTTCTTTCTTTCTTTCTTTCTCTCTTTCTTTCTTCTTTCTCTTTTGCAATCTCATTGTTCCATGGAAACATGCAGGTGTGCACAGCTGTGTGTGCCTATGTGGACAGGCCACTGCAGCTGTTGGTATGTGTATCTAAGTGTGCAGCACGCTCTAGTCATGTGTGTGTGCATGTGTGCATAGCCCTAAGCCCTTGAGAGGGGGCTTCACTGGTGGGTAGAGAGCTGCGTGAGGAATGTATTCAAGTCCACTTATGGCAGTGCACCTGGCCTGGGCACCTCTGTTTCTCCTGGGGGCACCTACTTGCCTCTCTGTAGCACTGGACCAAGTGGTGATAGAACCTCCTCCTCTTAGCAGGACACCTGCCCTGGCTACCACCTTTGGGGCCTCCTGGTTTCATAGGAAAATGTGAACCCCGGCCAGGAAAGAGAGAGGGGACAGGGGCCTAGAGTGTCCCAACTCCAGAACATGCCCCTCTGATGCTTGACGATGGCCAAGCCATCCTGAGGACGCCCTCCTCTCCTGACCTAAGCCTTCCCTGACTTCCTTCGACTCCCTCCCGATTCTGCCTCACTCTTCTCACCTGTGGGCAAAGCCAGAGGTTTCTGGCCAGATCGTCCCTCTCTCTGGGTTGGTGTCAGGCCTTTCCAGTTCCTCTGTGGAACCTACCCCCTTCCGCTCCCCCCTTCCAGGTAGACCTTTGCCTGGCCGCCCAGATCCCTTAGGAACAAATATGAAAGCTGGCCCCAAGCAGTGCTTTTCTGCCACTGGTTACCATGACCAATTAACTCAGTTATTAACTTGATGTAGCTTTATGAAGGTTTCTATACTTAAACACGCATGCACAGACACATAGATGACATTTTATAGTTATACATCTCTTACCTAGTGCTCTCCATCTTCCCTCTCTACCCTTCCCCTCCTCTCCCACCTGTGCACATTTCTTTTTTAAGATTGTATTTATTCATGAGAGACCCACAGAGAGAGACAGACACAGGCAGAGGGAGAAGCAGACTCCCCGTGGGGACCCCAATTAGGAACTCGATCCCAGGACCCCGGGATAATGAGCTGAGCCAAAGGCAGGTGCTGAATCACTGAGCCACCCAGGTGTCCCCCTGCTCACGTTTCTAAAGTGCTAAGAACAAGAGGAACCTACAGGTTCCTGATCCTCAGGGTCCATTTCAAGCTATTTCCCTTCCCAGGGATCCCTGGGCATTGGTGCTAGCCAGACTCTGAGGCCTGGAGCTGGGGTCAGATGCCCCCTTGTTTGTAATCATGGGCAGGGGAGAAGCAGGGAACACAGCAGTTAGGATTAGCTCTGTGTGAACTTTTCAAAGCTGTCCTGAGTGCCAGGTGCCCTGGGGGCACCTAAGGATGAGTGAGTGCTGTGGATTTTGGACTCTTACAACAGGGAATTTGACTGTACAGAGGTCAAATTTCACTGTGCAGCTGAATGACCTGGAGGCCCAGGCTTGTTGGAAGAGAGCGCCCTGGCCACCCTATGTACCAGGTTCCCCAGGTGAATCTGATACCCACCAAAGTCTGAGAACGCCCTGGCTTCTGTTCTGGGGAACAAGGCAGCTATGGTGGATGCCGAGAGAAGGCAGGGAGCTGAGGACACCTCTACTGAGAAGCTTCGCCAGCTTCCCCAGGTTCCTCGCTGAAGAGCGGCAGGGAATCAGTGTCTAGTAGACAGGCCCCCAGGGCCTGGCCTCACCTTTGTTTTTTTGTATGTTCAGCTCGTAGCACCAGGTCAAACTCCTGGTAGGTGTTTTGTCAGTGGTTATTATGATGACTCTGCAGGTGATGTGGGGGAAAGGTCCAGGAAAAAGCCAGTGAGTGGAGGGTCCTGTCTAGAGGCCCGTGAGCCCCCTATGGTGGAGGAGGCGTGGTTCTCCCCTCCGTGTCCTGACTGCTGGTGGACACGTCACAAGTGGTTTGGTTCTGGCTATGCCCCTGCCGGGGGTCTCCCCATACCCCTGGCCTTAGTGGGCCAAGTGGAATCCTCAGGCAGGATGCTGGTCTTGGCAGCCAGGCAGGGCCCAGCGTGGGGACACAACCTTTGAAGTCACATGCCCAGCCCCGCTGGTCGCCTGACCTTGGGCAAGTTACTTAATTCAGCGTTGGCTTCCTCATCGAATAGACAGAAATAATAACATCACTGGCCTGATGGAGCCAGTGCGAGGATTAAATGCGACCTCAGAGATCTGGATTTAGGGTATACGCCTGACTCTTGGATGCTCCCCAAGTGTTGGCGCTGCTCCTTTTTTCTGGAGGGAGCATGCCGTCAGCTGCGAGGAGAGGGTTAGCAGTTTCGCTGTTCTTGTCTGTTAGTGTTGTTTGTGTTTTTTATTTTTTTTATTTTTGTGTGTGTATGTTTTAAAGATTATTTATTTATTTATTTATTTATTTATTTATTTATTTATTTATTTATTCATGAGAGACACACACACACACACACAGAGGCAGAGACACAGGCAGAGGGAGAAGCAGGCTCCATGCAGGGAGCCTGACATGGGACTCGATTCTGGGACTCCAGGATCATGCCTTGGGCTAAAGGCAGGCGCTAAACCGCTGAGCCACCCAGGGATCCCCCTGTTGTTTGTGTTTGACAGAAAGGTTCATGCATTTTGCCGAGCTGGACAGATCTGAATGTGAGTGTGTGAGTGTGTGTGTGCACATCTGCTGCCCACCACCTGTTCTCTGTGAGGATGTGTTCTCGCTGCCCGGGACACTCCTGGACCCCCGACTCCCCACTTCTGCTGTGTCCTGTAGTCTTCTCTCTTTGATCCTCCTCTCATTGGCCACCTGTGCTCCACCCCAGCCTTCACCCTCAAGAACTTTATTACAAGTTACATGTGTGTAAGTGTCCTTACTATAGAATGGTCTAGTTTTCTGGTCTGTAGCCCAGGGCGTCAGTGAGTGTCTTTGGTGTCCCCATGCACCCAGGTTTGGCCAAGTTTGTCTCTGGGTCCACTGGCTTGAGCTGCAGGGTGGGATAGGGGCCTGATCCTCTCTGACTGCTGGGATCTGGGGGGAGGGGCAGGCAGGAGGGACAGTGCAGTGACACTCCAGTTGTGGCTGTTTCTTTGAGGTATCCCCAGTCATACACCCAACCCGCACTAGAGTGAGCTTCCCATTTCTGGTCTACATGAGAACGTTCTGTTCCTCCTGCTGGTGAGCCTCTGAGCCTCTCCCCAGTCCAGTGATGGTCCTGGCTTTCCCTGCAAGAGCACCTGCCCCCTCTGTCCTAGGTTATGTGATGAGACCACAGGAGGGTGGGGGCAGGATGGGGTGGGCAGGGCAGTCCTTGGTTTTAATCCCACAGCTTGAGAAGGATCAACGCCCCCCCCCCCCCCAACGAATCTGAGGGCTTTACGGACTTCTCTGTATTTCACTCACAGTCAAGTTACTTCCTTAGTAGGGACACCTGGGTGGCTCGGTGGTTGAACATCTGCCTTCGGCTCAGGTCTTGATCCCGCGATCTTGGGATCCCGTGGTCCTGGGATCGAGTTCGGGGTCAGGCTTCCTGCAGGGAGCCTGCTTCTCCTTCTGCCTATGTCTCTGCCTCTCTGTGTCTTTCATGAATAAATAAATAAATCTTTTTTTTAAAAGATTTTATTTATTTATTCATAGAGACAGAGAGAGAGGCAGAGACACAGGCAGAGGGAGAAGCAGGCATCATACAGAGAGCCTGATGTGGGACTCGATCCAGGGTCTCCAGGATCACACCTGGGCTGCAGGTGGCACTAAACCGCTGCGCCACTGGGGCTGCCCATAAATAAATCTTAAAGAAAAAAAAGTTGCTTTCTGAGTGGGAGAGAACAGGTCGATCCAGTACTAAGCTCTTTAGTGTGTCTCAACCTCAAACCTTCCTTCTAAAAGTTGGCTTTGTGCTGCAGGGGTGGGGTCACAGCTGATCCAAGGAAACTGGGGGGGCTGGCTCTGCCCTGAGGGAAGGGGTGTCACACAGGGGAATGTCATCACCTTTGCTGGAGTCCCATGTAGAGCTCAGAAGCCCCAGCCTGGGCCCGATTCTCAAGTTCAGTGTGGCCATTACCTTCTGGGCTGTCTCTAACAGCCACCCAACTGTGGCTCTCTGTCCCCTCCCGAATCTTGTGGGGCATTGGTCTGAGTATGCCCGACTGTGATTTTTAATTTTTTTAATTTTAAAAATTTATTCAGAGGGCAAGACTAGATCTGTAGTACAAAATATACTTTTGTGAACAAACAGACTTTAGTTTTGAAATAATTATAGATTCACAGGACTTGGCAAAAATACGGCAGAGAGGTCCAGGGTACCTTTCACCCAGCTTTCCCCATTAGTTACATTTATATCCTTTTTTAAAAAATATGTTACTTGGGGGATCCCTGGGTGGCTCAGCGGTTTGGTGCCTGCCTTCGGCCCAGGGCATGATTCTGGGGTCCCGGGATCAGCTCCTGCTTTGGGCTCCCTGCATGGAGCCTGCTTCTCCCTCTGCCTGTGTCTCTACCTCTCTCTCTCTCTCTCTCTCTGTGTCTCTCATGAATAAATACATAAAATCTTTTTTAAAAAAGGATGTTATTTATTTATTTTAGAGGGAGAGAGAGAGTGTGTGTGTGAGTAGGGGGAAGAGCAGAGGGAGAGAGATGAGCAGACTGCACTGAGCATGGGGCCCGATGTGGGGCTTGATTCCAACCACCCAGGTGCCCCTTTTTATATAACATTTATATTTATTACAAGTTACATGTATATGAGTCTCCTTCAGTAGCCAGACCAGAAAATTGACATTGGACTGTGTGTGTGTGTGTGTGTGTGTGTGTGTGTGTATCTCTGCCATTTTACCATGTTCAGATTTGGAAAATGGACTTTCAAGTAGCCCCCACCCCACTGTCCTCAGCTTTGGTGTAGCTTCCTCAAAGATAAGCCCAAGGACTCTGGGAAGAGGGTCTCGTGGCAATCCCTACTCCCGTGGGTCTATAAGGCCCGGCTCCTGGTGGCAGGGACCGTGGTGGCCTTGCATATGGCCCTCGGAGGCAGAGGACCCTGGAGCAGGGCCAGGGAGTCATGTGTGGATGGCAGCCCAAGTGTGAGGACTGCAGCCTTGAGGGAGGAGCTTGGGGAGGAGAGGGCAAACTCCCCATTAGCACGATAGTGGCTCCCCAGCAGGGCGAGGACACCCTGCTTGAGGGGGGGCTCCGGGGCTGGGACAGCGTCGGTCCAGGCTGAGTGGCAATGGGCCAGCAATGTTGTCCACATCACTGAGCTGCTCCTCCCTGACAAGTCCTCCACTGGGTGCTGGGGTCACAACAATGACCCAGACCCACTTCTAGTTCCCCAAGGGCTCATAGTCAGGTGGGGAAACAGATACACATGAATGACATGGAAATAATAAAATTCCCGATTATATCATCGGACACTTACTGGGTGCTTACTGTGTACTTTATGCGAATTGTTGCATTTAGTAGTGATGCCTCCCTGTGAGTGGAAGCTGTGATTACCCTCACTTCATAGATAAGGAAACACTGGTCTGAGAGGTTAAGTCACTTGGCCAAGGCTGCTCACCCTTAAAATGTGCAGCCAGGGATCAGGGCAGGTGGAATGTGACAGGGGCATCAACCAGGTGTGTAGGGTATGAACACAGAGAGAGCACAGAAAGCACAGGGAGCACATGGCAGGGATAGGACCAATATCTCCAGATATCTTTGGCTGTTGTGACTGGTGTGTGTGTATGTGTGTGTGTGTGCGTGTGTGCATGTTACTGGCACCTAGTGGGTAGAGCCCAGGGGTGCATCTGGGATATACTCTACAAGAAAAGAATTGGTTGCTTATCTGAAATTTGAATTTACCTGCGGATCCTATACTTTATCTGACAAACCTATTGCTGAGGCCCGGGGAGCCCCAGAGGCCCCCACCACCCTGAAGCCAACATGAAGGGGCTGCTCAGCTCCTCGGAATCAGTGAGAGAGGGCCTGGAGGGAGCCCGGGGCCTGTCCTGCCTCAGGGCAGCTGGCCCGGGACAGCAAGGCACCTTTCCGTCCCATCTGGTCCATGCTTGTTTGGCCCCTGCCCCTGTGCCCACTTTGGCAGTGATCCCACCATGCCCTAAACCCTAAGCTGGAAACCTGGTCATAGCCCTTAATCCCTCTTGCTCCTCCCAGATCTGTCCCTCTTGCCTGTCCCATCCCCATTCCTTTTCCAACAGCCTGCAGCCATCACCTGTCTTGTCCTGCCCCTCCCCTCCCAATCCAGTAGAATGACCTGTTTACATCCCAACTTTGCATCATAATTTTATTATCATGGGTTTTAATACTGCCAGGTCATTGTTCGTTTAAAAAAATAAAAGGGCAGCCCGGGTGGCTCAGCGGTTTAGAGCCACCGCCTTCAGCCCAGGGCATGATCCTGGAGACCCGGGATCAAGTCCCACTTTGGGCTCCTTGCATGGAGCCTGCTTCTCTCTCTCTCACTCACTTTTTCTCTGTGTGTTTCTCATGAATAAATAAAAAATAAAAAAAATCTTTAAAAAAATTAAAAAATAATATTCAAGGGCATGGGAATCCCTGGGTGGCTCAGCGGTTTGGCGCCTGCCTTTGGCCCAGGGCGTGATCCTGGAGTCCTGGGATTGAGTCCCACATCGGGCTGCTTGCATGGAGCCTGCTCCTCCCTCTGCCTGTGTCTCTGCCTTTCTCTCTCTGTGTCTCTCATGAATAAATGAATAAAATCTTTAAAAAAATATTCGAGGACATGTAAGAGATCAAGGACCTCCCAGGAGGAAAGTGGGGACCTGGGGCTTCACTGAGGTAGGAAGAGCTGTAACTGCATAGTTTTTGAATTCTGAATTATATAAATATATTACCTATTTGAAGGGTCAGTTTTTTCAAACCACCGCCTTAGCTGTTAACTATCTTTGGCCCTCGGCAGAGGTCTGAGGGTGCTTCCGAGTGCAGACAGCCAAGTGAAGGAATAGGTGAACGAGGAGATACTTGGGGTCCCTGACGCTGAGTGGAGAGAAGTGTCAAGAGGATGTGCCCTGGTGCCTGCCCCGTGCATACTGTGGCCACTTGCAGTGCCTGAGTGCTGCTAAGAGACCGGGGCCCTTAATTAATTCTTCCTGAGGGGCACAGAGCATAGCCACAGGAAGAAGCAACACCTAACTTAGGGCGCCTGGCTGGCTCTGTTGATGGAGCGGCTGCCTTCAGCTCAGGTCATGATCTCAGGGTCCTGGGATCGAGCGCTGCATCTGCAATGGGCTCCCTGCTCAGTGGGGAGTCTGCTTCTCCCTCTCCTCTTCCTCCCTGCTCGTGCTTTCTCTCTCTCAAATAAGTAAATAAAATCTAAAAATATATATGGTTTCTTAAAAAAAAGAAAAAAGAGCTGCTTCTTCCAAGTTCCATGGGGTAGAACTTGAGATTCCAAACACACGCTCGCAGGCCTTGGCCAGAGGCAGGCTGGCCTCTGAGGGGGCCCAGCGGCCCCCAGCTGCAGCCCCTCGCGCCAGGGGCTGGAAGCCTCTGCCTGGAACTGGAACCAACCACACGGCCCCAGTGGGCACGTGCTCTGGAGACCCGAAGGCCTGGAAGAGATGTCAAAACAGGTGACAAAAGCAGCGAGCACAACCCACCCCTGGGAGAGTTACCTCCCTGAAGAGCAGAGCCCTCGTCCTGCCTCCAGGGCCGGGCTGTGCCCGTTGGGCAGGTCTGTCTGCGGTACAGCTTCCGCGGAGCGTCCTTGCTGTGCCCCTCGGTGTCCTTGGCTGGAGCTTCCGGTTACATTTTCGTGCCGTTTTAGTCCAAGTTTCTGCAGATGGAGCGTGAAGACAATGTCTTTCCTGATTTGTCTTCTCCTGGCTTTGCCTCTGCTGCCTGGATCCAGAGCCTGGGGACCCGCTGCCTTGCAGTTGGTGGCTCGTCTCAGGGGTCTGTCTGATGGCTTATCTTGGGTGGATTCTGGGTTCAAATCCTACCTCTGCCGCCTTCCTCCCTGGGTGACCTGGGGTGGTCACGTGGCCTCTCTCTGTCTTGGTTTCTGCTTCTATCAAGGGTGGATCATAAGGCCGCTGACCCGCTGGGCTTGGAAGATGAACAGATGACACGTGTGAGGTGCAGGGCACTGAGCACTCGGTGAAGGCTGTTCGGCTGTCTTCACGAGGCTCACAGTGATCCCAACTGGGAAACTCTTGGTGTTCTTCTGGAAACAGGCAGGCGGCCTCTTCGACAAAATTAGCAAAATCTTCTGGCCTGATTAAAATATTGGAGGAGGCTGACATCTGCATTTTCATTTGCATGTATCTGCATAAGAAACACCTTAGTGCTGCTTTTGCATTTGGAACCACTGCCCTCCTCCGAGTCCAGAACTGCTGTCCCGCTGTGGCTCCTGGGCAGTTTGGAAGAATCCCATGAGGATGAGGACAAGGGCGCAGACCAGAGGAGTCGGCCCTGGGGAGCAATTCACACTCAGCCCCCACCGGGGCACCTGGTCCTGGTCGCCACCCTCAGGGACATATCACTCCTGCACCCCTCCCCACACTGCCAGGGGCTCAGAATGCAAAGCAGTGCTCTGAAGATACAGAGGTTTCCAAGAGAAACAGGCACAAAATAATTGCAATAGGGTGCCAAGAGCTTTACCCCCCTGACAGCCCCCTCAGGCCTGCAGGCTTGCCTGGGTGGTCAGTGGCAGAGTGGCAGCTGGGGCTTCCCAGTTGCTTCCCACCTCCAAACACTTAGCATCGCCACACTGAGTGGGTGCAGCTCTTTTGACTGGCTGCCACCCTGTGGTCATGGATACCTGCGAGCTGATGGTGTGGGTAGCTGGGGGGTGTGAGGCAGGGAGGCCCTGGAAATGCAGCTTCGGGGGATGGTGGGTGTTCTCAGGGCTTGCAAAGGTCCTGCTTTGCTTGACTGTGCCCGACATGGACTCCGGTGCCCTCTCTGGCCCCTCCTCCAGGTATGCTCTGCCTTCAGCGCTGAGTACGCCAAGTATGGACATGTCAAGATGCACCACGGTTACACCAACGTTTTGGGCCTGGGGGACTCAAGCACGTGGAGGTTGCCTTGCCTCAACCGCTATGTGTACATGTTCCTGGCTCCTCTCTTGATCCCCATCATAACCCCACTGGTGGCTGTGGGTGAGTATGCCAGGGCTGTGCCCTGGCACGACCTGCTTCCCCGCTTTCCTTACTTCCCCTCCTGGCTTCCCGGAGGCCTGAGACAGCCATGCAGGGTGGAAGGGCCCTGGACCCAGGGCCAAGTCTGGCTCTGCCACTTACTTACTGGCTGATGACCATCAGCAGGTAATTTAACCACTCTGACTCAGGTTCTCACCTGGTCCTCAAGGGTGGTGTGAAAGCACTGTGAGGTCATGCATATAAAAATACTTCGCACATGCCTCAGGTTACACTGCATGTTAATATCATGGGAGCAATATCATACGGCGGAAGGAGGGGCGGGAGGGCAGCACACCTGGGTCCCAGCCCTGGGTCCCTGCGACTTACTAGCAGAGTGGCCTCTGTCAAGTTGCTTAATACTCTGCTTCCATATCCAGAAAATGGGTGGACGTACTTTTCGGGACTGTGTGGATGCACTCTTGGCCCTAGTTAGCTCACTAGTTAGCAGCACTGGGGCCGCAGGGAGCCGGCTTGTGTCGGAGCAGCACCTTGCCCTCCCCTGACCCCGGCACTCTACGTCTTGCTCCCTCTGGCAGAGCGGCTGAGGAAGGTGGAGCTCAGGTTGGCTGCACGGTCGCTGGGCCTGATTTTCCTGGGCCTCTATGCTCACTACTGGGTGCTCCTGAACGTGTCTGGCTTCAGGAGCCCTGGCTCGGCCCTGCTCTGCATGCTCACCACCAGATCCCTGCTGGCCCACCCTTACCTCCACGTGAACATCTTCCAGGTGAGCCCCCCCCGCCCCCCCGCTAGACTCAGTGTTCTAGGGAGAGAGAGGGGCATTCATTCCTCCACTTTCCACCCCAAACTCTCTGTGGGTTATCAGGTAAAGAATTTGCTTCTCTTCAACACTGGCTACCATTCACATGTGGATGGTGGATGGAAGATTTAAGAAACTTCTACGCCTTTGGCACTTGATTAGGTGCTGTGGAGGGATAAGTGATTAAGAAGGACCCCATTTCCTGCCCTCGGGGCACTTACTGTGATAAGCCCAAGTGACATGAGCTGTGGGCCATTACAGAGGCCCCAGTGCAGGCCACGAGGCTGGAGAAGCCAGAGACAGGAGGTCTCCATGGGGGCCAGGGGCTCAGTACTCAGATCCAGGGTCATTTCCATATGGATGTGACCCTGCTCCCTGGACATGAAGCCAATGATGACTTCATCTCAAAGTGCACCGCTCCTGGAGTCATCCTGCCACCTGCCTGTCCTGCTAGTGCAGATGCTTCCATTCACTTCCAAACCCCTTAGGGGAGGCATTTATCCATACTTGTTGAGTGAAAAACTGCACGAGGGTACACAAACTTGATCTTGAACCCTGAGCAGGATTGTGACTGGTGCAAAGAAACCAGGGAAGGGTCTCTCCAGGACGAGACAAAGGCATAGTGGCATGAGAGCAAGCAGTGGGCAGTAGTGGGCATGTCAGTACCATGAAGTCCAAGGGGCATCCAGGCCAAGCCCCTCATTTGTACGGATGGAGACAGAGGCCCAGAGATGGGTGAGACTGAGTTCAGAGCACAGGCGGAAGAGTCCCAGCCTCTCGCCTCTCTGGGTCCTGCCAGAGTGGGAGTGAGGGAGGCAGAAGGACCCACTGGGTCCCCAAGTGGTAGGTGGGGATGTCCAGGGCAGGGTGGGGAGGTACAGGGCTGCCCGGCCCAGCCCTAGGGTGTGACCCCCGTGTCTGTCACAGCACATTGGGCTGCCCATGTTCTCCCGGGACAAGAAACCCCCCCGGATTCACATGATGAGCCTGGGCGTGCTGAACTTGCCGCGGCTGCCTGTGCTGGACTGGGCCTTTGGCCACTCCATCATCAGCTGCCACGTGGAGCATCACTTCTTCCCCCGGCTCTCTGACAATATGTGCCTGAAGGTAGGTGGGGATTGGGCTGGATGAACCGACTATCCGAGGGCAGAGGGGGGTGACCCTCAGGGTCCACCTGAACCCTGGGCCCCCTGGCTGGCCTGGCCTGAAGTACCCTGGAAGTCAGCCCTGTGCACAAGCAGCAGTGTGCGTTTCTGATCAGAGACGTGTGGGTTTCTTACTCCCACGGTGACTCTGGACAAGTTAACTGAATGTCGAGGGGCTGCAGCTTCCTCATCTGGAAGATGAGAGTAAGCAGTGCTTGCTGGCAGGCTTTAAGGATGAAAGGAGATGGACCTGAAATGCTGGGTACACAGTATGTGCTTGGTCAAAGGGAGCCCCAGTTTTTATTCCCTATGCCAAGGAGGACTGTCATGGAGTTGGGCACCCTGGGTGAGGGGATGTGGATGAGAAGCCCCCGACCCCTTTTCCTTGCCTGCTGGGAGGGGAGAGGTAGGAATCCCACCTACCCCTGCTGCCCCTCAGCTCCTCCAGAGCATCATGGAACCAGGAGACAGGGGCTGGGGCCGAGAGGAGGAAGGGCTCCCCATGGGGAGGGGGTCTTGGCTCAGTGGCCTCTCTTGCCCATCTCCTGGCAGGTGAAGCCCGTGGTGTCCCAGTACCTCCATGAGAAGCAGCTGCCGTACAACGAGGACTCTTACCTGGCTCGCTTCAGGCTGTTTCTCAGTCGTTATGAGGAGTTCATGGTACAGACCCCTCCCATCACCGAGCTGGTGGGACTGCAGTGAGGGGTGGGCAGCACAGTCACCCTGCACCCCCCCCTCCCTGGCCCAACCTTAGCCCTCTTGCTTCTGCTGGCCTTCCCTCCGCCCAGGAGGGCTTGGGCCCTTCCCCACTGCAGTGGCTGCTAAGGAGCCCTCTCCCTGGGGAGCATAGGGAGAGGCTACTTTTGGCAGACTTTCCTGGTTTCTCAGCCAGAGAAGCCTCTGCAAGGCAGAGGCTCAGCAACTCCTGAGACCTGCACCATCAGTGAAATCCAAGTGTATGTGTTTTGTGGGGAGAGCATTCCAGGGGAACTAAGGGCATAAATAAGAGTGTAAATAGTTTTGAGCTTGACCTTGGCTAGCTTGAGAAAAAATCTGCTTTGTTCCATGATGTTTAGAAGGGGTGGACCCAAAAGAACTATCAATTGCAAAGAGAAAAATTACTGAGAAGGTAGTCAAGGCTGGAGGGGGGTGATGGGCATAGGGTCTAGAGGACAGGCGGCCTTTGAGGGGAGATGGCGGAAGACAGGGTGCAGATACAAGGATTTGGAATCAGGAGCAGGGCTTGCCTGTGAACAGGCGCCTGCAGCCTGAGAGGGAGGCAGGGATACAGAGAATCACCGATGCCAGCCAGAGGAAGAAGGCAGCGTGCTAAGACACCACTGAGAGTCAGCCCAAAGTGGGCAGCCTGGAGAGAGGGCTGGGGGCCACCCTAACCTGTGGCTGGATGAGAGGGCGCAAGGAAGGGCCCCCAGCTGGAGGCAGAGGGAGGGACAGAAGAGGCCAGGCCTATGACAGGAGCCAGAGCAGTTAGTCCAAAGCACAGTTTCTTATGTTGGCAGTATTGACATTATGGCCAGATGGTTCCTTGTCACTGGGCCCTATCCTGGGCATCCTAGGATGTTTAGCAGCATCCCTGGCTTTTACCCACAGGGATGCCAGGAACCCAAGTTGTGACAATCAAAAATGTCTCCAGACATTGCCAACTAACTGTCCCCTAGGGGGCAAAATCATCTCTGGTTGCAAACGTGCAAGTCGTGTTTTAGCACACAACTGCCTTGTTTTTCAGTGAAGCCTTGGACAGGGTGGAGGGCTCTCATGCTGGCTCTGATGCTGGGAAGGCTAAATGCAGCCATTGGGATGGGCAGAGGGGTTAGACAGCAGGCCACGCCGTCCTGTCAGCCTGGTCCTGGTGGAGAACCCATCTCTGGCCCCCTAGATCCATTCCCTACCCTACTCTTTCTCCACCCTGCCTTCCTCTACCAAAGACCACAGCTGCTTCTGTGCGGTGCCCTTTCCCACAGCTCTCACTACTTTTGAAACTGCTTCCTCCTTTTGTTCCTTCGGGCCCTGGGTGGAAATGGCTTCCAGCCGTTGCTAGCCAGGGGGGCTTCACCATCCACTGGATCCTGCCCACACCTCTGTAAGAAGTTCCTTCATTAAACTCTTTTCAATCAGCCCTTTTGAGTGTGCCATCTGTTTCTTGCTGGGAGGCTGATAGAGCAGAGTTCTGGATCCAAGCAGCCCTCTTGGAACAGGAAAGGGTTGGCAGCCTCCCCAGCTGGCTGCTTTGCTATACGTTACTGCTGCTCTTTTGAAATGCATTAACAGCTCAGAAGTGGCCCTCGGGTCTGGGAATGTGATTAATCAAACTGCTAATTCTCCAAATGACAAAATGCAATGTCAGAAAAGGTCCCATTGCATAGTCCTGGCTAATGACCCAAACCATCCTAATCCATACCAATGACTCATTATTATTGATCTGGGCCTGAGTGGGGAATGGGCAGCCCTCGTACCAGACCTGGCTGTACCACAGGAGCCTGGGAACAAGACACTTGATTTCTTTGCGGCTCGATTTTCTGTCACTCTAAGGATGTGGGCTGGGAATGCAATGGGGGTTGAGAGGGAAGGAGGGGGTGATAGGAGAGACTCTACAGAGACCTAAGATCTAATTTACAGAGGTATATGGGAGGTGATAATATTGATGATGGTGATGACGATAGCTAACATTTTCAGAACTTATGGCAAACATTTTTTTGAGAGGGAAGGGGAAGGGAGGGGCAGAAGGAAAGGGAGAGAATCTCAAGCAGGCTCCACACCCAGCACAGAGCCCTACACGGGGCCCAATCCCCCGGACCCTGAGATCATGACTTGAGCTGAAATCAAGAGTCAGGCACTTAACCTATGGAGTCACCCAGGTGTCCCGAGATAATATGTATTTTGGGCTTGGTGGACCATATGGTGTCAGTCACCACTACTCAAGGCAAGTGTGAAAACAGCCTCCGAAAATATGTAAAGAAATGAGCATCGCTGTGTTCTAATAAAACTTACTTCTTTTAACTTTATGTCATTTTCATAGGCCACAAAATATTATTCTTCTCAATTGTTTAACCATTTAAGGATGGAAAAACCATTAGCTTGCACTAGCACGAAAACGGGTGCTGGGTTAGGATTTGGCGTTCAAGCCCCTCCCTGGTCTAGAGGGACAGGCACAAAACACAAGGACTTGGTAAAAACCAGGAACAGTGTTTACTTCTCAGCCGGGTGTGTGTGTGTGTGTGTGTGTGTGTGTGTGAGAGACAAAGAGAGGCACGTGTCCGACATCTTGTGGTAATTCATCAAACAGTATATGTATGATTTGTGCACTTTTCTGTTAGGGTTCAATAAAAAGGCAATTAAAAAATGGTAAGGCAGGGGCAGCCCGGGTGGCTCAGCGGTTTAGCGCCACCTTGGGTTCAGGGCCTGATCCTAGAGACCCGGGATGAGTCCCATGTCCAGCTCCCTGGGTGGAGCCTGCTTCTCCCTCTGCCTGTGTCTCTGCCTCTCTCTCTGTGTCTCTCATAAATAAATAAATAAAATCTTAAAAAAAAAAAAAGGTAAGGCAGTGTAATAACCGATGATGCGATAAAGTAGAGCGTCCAGGGGACAAGCAGGGGCCTTAACCCAGTGTGGGAGAGGACAGGTCAGGGAAAGCCTCCCCAAGGAAGTGCCTGGCGGGAGGGACCATGGGGGAAAAGGAAGCTGAAGCTGGCCTTAGGTTATTGGGGTCAGAGTTGATCACGGATCCCGTCTCTTAAATATATAATTTTGGGGGCCCCTGGGTGGCTCAAGTGGATCTGCTTTTGGCTCAGGTGGTGATCCCGGGGTCCTGGGATCGAGCCCCGCATAGGGCTCCCCATAGGGAACCTGCTTCTCCCTCTGCCTATGTCTCTGCCTCTCTTTCTGGGTTTCTCACGAATAAGTAAATAGATAAAATCTTTAAAATATATATATTTGGGCAGCCCCAGTGGCTCAGCGGTTTAGCCCCGCCTTCAGCCCAGGGCGTGACCCTGGAGACCCGGAAGTCCCACGTCGGGCTCCCTGCATGGAGCCTGCTTCTCCCTCTGCCTGGGTCTCTGCCTCTCTCTCTCTCTCTCTCTGTGTGTCTGTCGTGAATAAATAAATAAAATCTTTAAAAAAATTTTTTTAAATAAAAAAATATATTTATATATATTTGGTCACCGTGGATTTTTTTGCATCAGTTTCGACCTCTTAAAATGTATTAACATATTATTTACCTTAATTACTGAGGTTTAGTTGCGCCCCCTGAACTCCTGCACCGAGACCAGGGCTTCAGCAGCCACCCCTACCTGAACCGGACAGCATCCGGCCGGGGTCACACCTGCAGACGACGCAGGTGCGACCAAAGTCCCCGCAGGAGCCCTTTCTTCCCGGACTTCCGGACTCCGTGGTCGTCACGGTAGGGGCAGGGAACCTGACTCGTGATTGGCTGGAAGAAACCGGGCCCGGGCGCGGCGGGTACGCCTTCAAAGGGGGCCGGCTCTGCGTCATCAGAGAGCGACGGGAGTCTCCGAGGGGGAGGGGCTAAGAAATGTAAGCTCCTTCTTAATTGGCTCGCTCCTTCAGGCGGGATTGCAACAGCGATGGAGATTCGTTCTCCTTCAACTCCGGCCTCCCGATGATTGGGTTGGGGAGACATTTATTAAGTCTTGACGGCTCCGAAGTCCTGGGGGCGGGCCGTCAGCGATAAGGGGGTGGATCCGCGGGCGGGTTTCTCTGGGGGGGCGGGATTCTCTCGGGGATGGGGGCGTGGCCTCCACGCGGCGCGTCCCCGGAGCGCGGAAGGCGGGAGCTGGGGGCGTGGCCGCGTAGGGGCGGGGCCGGGTAGGGGGCGGGGCCGGAGCCCGCGCGGAGCTGGGCTGTCCCCGCGCTCAGCGCGGGGCGTCTCCGGGATCCTGTCCTCCGGCTGGTCGCTCTTCCCAGCCATGGCTCCGCGTTGCTGGCGCTGGTGGCCCTGGTCGGCGTGGCGTCGGGCCCGGCCGCCTCCCGCCGGGAGCACCCCGAGTAGGAGCAAGGAGGGCACTTACCTACCTGTAGGGCGCGGGAGGCCTGCGAGCGCCAAGTGCGGGGATCCGAGCGGAGCTGGGGCAGGGCTGGAGAGGGGCGAGAGGGGACCAGGGCGAGACCCGAGCGGTGCACTCACGCCGACGAGATTGGCGTGGGCCCGGGGGCACGTGGGGGCCTGTGCGGTCAAATGTGAGTCAACAGAGGTGAGAAGGGGAGACCGTGAGGTGCACAGGTGTGAGGCGGGGTGCATGGGGGTTATTGAAGGTCCGAGGTGAAACAGGGGTCTGTAGGAAGCACCGGGCTCCATAGGGACAATACGGTGTTCCGCGGAGGGAGAGTGAGTCGAAGAGGTGCAGCCGGCGCTGTGGGTGATCAGAGGACACCCACAGCGCCGGGTGGGGATGATTTGGAGTCGCTGGAAGGATGTGGTATTCTAACTGGGTGGGTAAGGACCCCTGTAAAGCAAGATGCTGTACTGTGCAGGGCAGCTTCAGGGATGATGGAGGTTATTGAGTGGGCATAGTAAATTCGTGGTGAGATGCGGGGCTCTGGACTGAGACACAGCCTTTGGGGTTCAGACGAAGTAAGGGACCCTGCAAACGCCAAAGCCTTGAAGAAGAAGAAGAGGAGGAGGGTGCAAATGGAGGTGAAGCTTGGGAAGTTCTAGCTTCTGTCTGGTGCTGATATTGGCTTGGGAAGTGCTGATCTGACCTTCCATCCCTTCCCCCCTGCCCCCCATCAGGCTTCCGGCAGCAGTTCTCCACGCAGGAGCAGCCCCCCCAGATCTGTGTGGTGGGCAGTGGACCCGCTGGCTTCTATACCGCCCAACACTTGCTAAAGGTAAGCCACATTTTTCTGGTTCTCTCTCCCATGATTCACCTGCTCCAATCCCGAGGGCAAGCCCGACCCTCTCTGGGTTTTAAAAGCACCCCTGGATCCCTGATGGGGACAGGGCTCCCAGTACATGTAGATCGGACACTCCCTGTATACTTTGTCATCTACATCCGGGGCTCCCCACTCTAGGGCCTTAGGTATGGGAGAAGTGGTCAATGGCAGATGGTCTGCTCTGCCACCTTGGCCAGGGCCTTCAGGGAGTTTATGCAAACGTGCAGGGTGACTTTATCCTGCCTCTCATCTTCCCTTCTTCTCTCTCTTTGTGCTTAATGTCCTATGTCTGAAGGCTACTCCCTCTTCTCAGGGTTTTCTGTCCCTGAAGCCAGCCCTCCCCATGCTATGTTGTTCTTTCAGCCTGCCCTCCACCCCCCTTCCCTCCCACCCCAAGGCCAGAGCCTCAAGGCTTACAGTGTTGGCCTTTGGTGGGCAGGGCCCCAAGGCTGCTGGTTATCCTTGAGACTTGGGCAGATCTGGGTGGGAGGGAGGAGGGAAGAGGGAGGGAGAACCTCGGGTGGTGGGGGAGGAGGAGAGGAAGACTTATGCTGACTGTCTTCTGTCTGTGCAGAGATAGGAGAAAGGGTGAATATGTTAATTATATACACATATATGCAGAAACTGAAAAGGTAGGGTGATCCATCGCCCTAGTTTGCCTAGGGCATGGTGCTATGTTAAGACCAGGAGGTCTCGTGGAGACTAGCATGGGTTGGACACCCTGCTGAAAAGTGACCTATAACTTGCCTTCCAAGCAACACAGGTGAAAGAGCTAATTACTGAGATGTGACCAGCAGGAGCTGAGTTAGGTGCAGTCAGTCAAAAAGTCTTTCCTGGAGAAGGTGCATTTGAGCTTCACTGAAGGAGGTCATGGGCTCTGGAGAGGATCTGGCACGTGTGAGGATCATGCAGGGACCAACTGCCTTGTGGTAGAAGAGCCCTGGGCCCTGGGACAGAGACCAGGGCTCTCATGGGGCCTGGGGGGGGGGGGATCCTGGAGGGTTTTGTATAAGTTGCACTTGCTGGCTGAGCCTTAAATTTGGGGAGTGGGCCTTCCAGGCAGGCTTCTCAGTGCCCCCAGTGTGAGCAACGGCTCTGGCCTACACTCAGCCAGCACACGCTTTCCTAGTGAGAGGTGCTGGGGGATGGACACAGGAGCCAGTTTCAAGCCAGTCCTTGCCCACGGGGAGTTCCAAGCTACTGGCTGTGCTTCTGAGCCAGGAACATGTGCAGTACATGTGGGGCGGTGGCACTGAGCTGAGCCAGGTGCTGGACAGTGTGTCTTTTCCCCTCAACAACCTTTGAGGCAGGTGTATGACTCTTACTTCATAGGTAAGGACATTAAGGCTGAGCGACATTGCCCAGGGTCCCACCTGGACAGGGAAGATGCTAGGATCTGAGTGCAGGCAATCTGATGGCAGAGCTGCTCTTTTTTTTTTTTTTTTTTTAAATTAAAAAAATTTATTTTGGGGTGCCTGGCTGGCTCAGTCAGAAGACTGTATGACTCTTGTTCTTAGGGTCTTGAGTTCCAGCCCCACCTTGGATGTAGAGATTACTTAAATAAATAAAATTTAAGATTTTTTATTTTAATTGAAGTATAGTTGATACACAATGTTACATTAGTTTCAAGTATTCAGCAGTGATTCTCCACAGGCCTGTGTGTTGTGGGGATACACTCATCACAGGTGTAGCTACCCTCTGTCACCATATACTGCTTTTGCAGTGCCATCGACTGTATTCCATATGCTGTACTGTTCATCCCTGTGACTTATTCATTCTGTAACTGGAACCTGTGCCTCCCACTCCCCTTCACCCATTTTGCACAACCTCCCACCCTCTCCTCTCTGGCACCCACCAGTCCGTTCTCTGTATTTATGGGTCAGAGCTGCTCTTGAGTTCCATGCTGGGCCATCCATTCAGCAGTGATTTATTGGACCCTGATATGTTCTAGGCATAGGCTCGACACTAGGAACGTGGGTGTGAGGAGGACAGACATGGCCCCTATGCTCAAGACATGACAGCCTAATGTGGAGGGCGTGGTTTATGGAGTGGAGGGGAAGAGGGTTTTACAATTCCTGAGGCTCTAATAGTGTAAGCGCAGAAACTGGGGGTGGAGGGTGTGGAGGGCCTAGTGCACAGAGAGCTGGGCCCAACCCAGCCTGGAGGAAGAGGTGTCCATGTGGAGGAGCTGCCAGCTGGACAAGGGGTGGGTGGCAGGCCAGAGAGTCCCCAGCACAGACAGTTGCATGGATGCAGGTCCGCAGGGGAGAAAATGCCCCTTCGGGGACAAGTGAGTTGGGGAAGAAAGGCTTGTGGGTAAGGGTGGAGAGCTAGGGAGAAGGCAGGTGAGCCCAGATCCAGGGAGCCTCCGAAGCCAGCCTTGGAGGCAGGCAGTTTCTCATGGTTCTTTCTACTCCCCTCCCTTCCTTCCATCACAGTCCTTGGGGGTACCTATCAACATGCACATTTCCGTGCCTAGTTCAGACCTAATCAAACTGCTGGTTCCATGGCTGGATCCTAGGAATCAACCATTTTAAACAAACACCCCAGGGGATTCTGAAGCCCACTGCTCTGGGTAGTTGGCTTCACTGAAAGGTTCTAGGCAAGCACCCCCATTTTGACCTGTAGAGCAGACAGTGGAGCGGGGAGGCAGGGCTGCAGGCCAGGAGAGCAGTGGGGAGTGGGGAGGAGGAGGGGAGGGTGGGTGACTGGGCAGCATTGAGCGGAGTTGGGGATGGGCCCCGGTGAATGGGTTAGGAGGGAACACAGGAGCAGGAGGAAATAGTTTAGGGGGAAGGAGGAGTTGACTTCCATCTAGATGGGTTTGAGGGTCTGCAGTGTCGTCCAGGGCTGTCAGGTTTGGAGGGGGCAGTCCTGGCAGGGGAGAGAGTAGCTCTGCAGGAACCTGAGGCCGTAGGAGGGAGTGGATACGACTTCCCCAGGGAATGTGTATCAGGGGTATGGGAGGGGTCCCACATTGGAAGCACCACAGAGAATGTTTAGAGGGGAGCAGAACCCTGAGAAAGAACTGCCAGAGGGAGAGGGGAGCTGAATTAGGGAAGGGAAGGTTGCTTGAAGACAAGGTTGGCCATGAGAGATATCCAGTAAACACGCCCACAGGCCTAGGATCCCAGCGGTGGCCTTGGATGGGACAGTGTGACCAGGAGGGGAAGGATCCATGGCAGGAAAGGACAATAAAGGTGAAAAGCCAGGCTGTGTGTGGCATAGACCACTAGGCTAAGCAGTTTGAACTCTGTGCCTGGGTGGTGAGCAGCCAGGGAAGTTTTGCAGGCAAGGCCGGTGACCTGCAACAGTAATAGGAAAGGGCAGCTTTTTGACTGAGCACTCAGTGGTAGGTCAGGTGCTGGGCTCAGTGCTCCAGGCCTCGCTCTTTAAGGAGAAGTTCAGAAACATTCCCTGTGGCACAGAGCCTGGCAGCGGAGGGGCTGGGCTTGGTCCCTGCAGCGTGCATGCAGCATCAGTGGGGCGTGAGGGAGTTGATTTGGGTGCTACCTATGGGTGGCACAGATGGGCAGATGGAGAGGGGCTAGACCTGGGTGCAGGCAGTGGAGTGGAGAGCAAGAAGGGATTTGGACAAAGGTAAGGAGGTGAGCATGAGCCTTTGTAAGGGTGAGGGCAGCTGGAGGGCAGGAGCTCATTTGGCCTGAGTCCCACTGGGCCTGAGTCCCACTGGGCCTGAGTCCCACTGGGTCACGGCAAGAGCCTAGGATGGGGTGCAGGCAGGGCAGTGTCATCCATACGAGCCCCAGCTGCTGGACCAGTGGCCCCACATCTCTCACTGCCCTGACCTTCTGGATGCTTCCCAACAACACGAGAGGGGCCTGTTTTCCATTCCAGTTTACAGAGGAAGAGTCTGAGGCCCAGGCCAGGCTGATTGGTGGCAGAGCCAGACCAGACTTGTCTGCCCCACCGCCACCCTTTGCCTTCCCCATGGTCAGTGCTCCCGAGGGCAGGCAATATGGAACCACTGGATCAGTGAGCTTGTTTTTTCTAAGACTGAGAGTGAGCCACTTCCATCTCCCTCTGACCCCTGAAAGCCTCAGCTGTGCTCCCAGCCCCGTGGCCTGTGCTCCTTTTTCCAACAGGATGGTTTTGGAGACTGGAGCTAAGGCGGGTGTGAATTTCAAAGGGAAGTTCCCAGCTCATCAGACTGGCGGAGCGTTTCTAGAAATATTGAAGGGTTTGAGGGCAGAGCTGTGTGTTGTGCCTGGCCCAAGTAGATGAAGAAGCTCCCCTGGTACAGCTCCAGTGGCGGGAGAGCTACCTCTCCCTTGGTTGGCCAGAGTCCTGGCCGTCTCGATGGGCCGGCAGTCCTGAGGTCTGGCCTCATCGGCCTGGGCTACTGTGCTGCCCCGCTCCTCCTGTCCGGCTCTCCTGGCAGATGGGGAGTCGGGATCCTCTCTTTCTCCCTGTGTCCTCAGCGCACTGAGCTGGGCTCTGCTGCCCCATCGGGGAGGGGAGGACCCATAGGGCTCCGCCTCTCCCTTGGCCCCACCAGCTTCCACCCTCTCCCCAGCACCACCCCCGGGCCCATGTGGACATCTACGAGAAGCAGCTTGTGCCTTTCGGCCTGGTGCGCTTTGGCGTGGCGCCTGACCACCCCGAGGTGAAGGTGGGTCTCTCTGGGCCAGAGGAGGAGGGGTTTGGAGACTTGGGTCAAGGTAAGGAGGGGAGGGAGGCTCCCCGGCTGCATGGAGTGATCCCAGGCCCTCTGTGTGGATGCCACGCGGGTTCCCTTCCAGGGGACATTGTGAGGCAGGGGTGACACAGGCAGGATCCCTGGAGTGCCTGGGCCCTAACCCCTTCCCCTCTGGGGCCTTGCAGAATGTCATCAACACCTTCACCCAGACGGCTCGCTCGGGCCGATGTGCCTTCCATGGCAATGTGGTGGTAGGCAGGGACGTGGCCGTGCCGGAGCTGCAAGCAGCCTACCATGCTGTGGTGCTGGTGAGTGTCTGTGGGGGAGAAGGGGCTTGGGGCAGGGCAGCAGCCTGCTGAGGGATGGAAGGCAGTAGGGGAGAGGCCCAAACTGCTGGGCAGGGCCCTGGGCAGGGCTGGGGGTGGCAGCTGGGGAGGAGGAACCAGGAGGAGGCCTGCCAGGGTGGGCCTGGCCCCTTAGCTGCTGCCAGACACTCTGGGTCTTTCCTCAGAGCTATGGGGCAGAGGACCATCAGGCCCTGGAAATTCCCGGTGAGGAACTGCCTGGCGTGTTTTCGGCCCGGGCCTTTGTGGGCTGGTACAACGGGCTTCCTGAGAACCGTGAGGTGAGTTTGAGGAGCACTCCTGCTACTTCTTCCTCCCCACCCCTCTGCCAGGGCCAGGGGCAGCTCTTGGATGCCACAGCCGGGCAATGAGGGAGCCACTGTCCCAAACTGCAAGGCTCCCAGTGAGATGAGATGTGAGCTCTCTGGCTGCCTGAGAGGGGAGGTCAGCCAGGGAAGGCCTCTGGGAGAAGGTAGGGCTGGGTAGGAGAGAAGGGGCATCAGCTGAGGCTCAGGTGGGGAGGGCTTTCTGAGCTGAGACTCAGGTGTGGGGAAGCCTGGGGGCTCGGCTGGTGTCTGGGGCTGAGCTGAGATTAGCCTGACTGGGGCCAAGACTAGAGGAGCCCTACCCAGACCTCTCCCTGCCAGCTGGCACCAGACCTGAGCTGCGACACTGCCGTGATCCTGGGGCAAGGGAATGTGGCTCTGGATGTGGCCCGGATCCTGCTGACCCCACCTGAGTATCTGGAGGTGAGTGGGCAGGTCAGGGGCTGGGGGAGTGGAGGAGAGGGGGTCATACGGAGGAGAGGGTGCTGCTGCCTACAAGATTCAGGCCTCCCCTCCATGCTGAGCTCAGTGCCTCTGTTTCCCTAAGACTCCAGGCAGTGGCCTTCTGAAAGGCAGCCGGTGAGCTTTGCTTCTACACTCCAGCTACATGGGCCTTTATTTTAAACAAAACAAAACAAAACTCTTCAGTGTGTACACATCATTCCACCCTGCTAGTTGACCTGTGTTCATCTTCTAATTCTTGGCTCAGATGTCCCTTCCTCCAGGAAGCCCTCCAATATCACCTTAATGGGTCCATTTCCCTGTAATACCTTCTCAGTTGGCTACTTCTTTCAAAGCTTGTCACCACCACAATTTTGTACTTATTCGTGAATATTTGACCAGTTATCACTCTTTCCACCAGATCAGAAGCTCTATGAGGGCCGGCACCATGTCTCTTTTGCTTACCTTTGACACCCCACCCCCGGGGCCCCTTGCCTAGTGCCGGGCGCTTGCTAAACACAGAGGAAACACTTGTTGAATGAAAGACCAGGAGCCTGGTTTGCTGCTAGTAGTTGGAGCCCTTTGCGGAGCTGGAGGCAGTGCTCCATCCGGCCACCAGGAGGCGCGGCGGCGCAATTCCGGCTGCAGACCTCCCCCCTCCCCCACGGAGGATAGGAAAACCACCGAATGGAAAGTCCCCTTGCGCGGTCACTGTCCAGGTGACAGCAAGCCCTCCTTTTGTGCCAGAAAACAGACATCACAGAGGCTGCCCTGGGGGTACTGAGGCAGAGTCGCGTGAAGACGGTGTGGATAGTGGGCCGACGTGGACCCCTGCAAGTGGCCTTCACCATTAAGGTGCTGGGGCCAGAGGGGGATCAGGGTCCCAAAGAGATGGCCTGCCCTTGGGGGGTGTGGCAGGACTGAGCCCCCCAGAGTGGCTGCCGCCTGAGGTGGGAGAAGGGGAGCCAGGCAGGGCCCTGGGACCTCATGCTCCCTGTGGTAGGTGGTGGGGGGCTCCCCTCTGGGCTGGGCTCTGGGGTGGGCTCAGGAGTGGACAATGCTCTGGGCCTGAACTCCTCCCCTCCCTCCCACCCCCAAGGAGCTCCGGGAGATGATTCAGTTACCAGGAACCCGGCCCATTTTGGATCCGACGGATTTCTTGGGCCTTCAGGACAGAATCAAGGGTGAGGGGCCCTGACCTGACCCCTGGCTCCCTAGGGAGGGGATGGTCTAGGCCAGAGAGGGCTGGGGGGAGGGCAGTGACACAGGACAGACCTGAGATGTTCTCATTGCTGACAGAGGTCCCCCGGCCGAGGAAGCGGCTAACAGAGCTGCTGCTTCGAACGGCCACAGAGAGGCCAGGGGCCGAGGAGGCTGCCCGCCAGGCGTCGGCCTCCCGCACCTGGGGCCTCCGCTTTTTCCGAAGCCCCCAGCAGGTGCTGCCCTCACCAGATGGGCGACGGGCAGCTGGCATTCGCCTGGCAGTCACCAGACTGGAGGTGAGTCTCATGCTACCCAGAGACACCCCTCTTCTCAAGTCTCCCCACTGCAGCCTCGTGCTGCCCACACTCTCCTCCACAGGGTGTTGGTGAGGCTGCCCGCGCAGTACCCACTGGAGACTCGGAAGACCTCCCTTGTGGGCTGGTGCTGAGCAGCGTTGGGTATAAGAGCCGTCCCATCGACCCCAGCGTGCCCTTTGACTCCAAACGTGGGGTCATCCCCAATATGGAAGGCCGGGTTATAGATGTGCCAGGTGAGAGGATGCAAGAAGGCAAAACACCAAACTGGTGGGGGATGGAGAAGCTGGTGTCTCCTGGGGCCGTTCATTCATTCATTCGGCCAATGACATGCACAAAGAAACTGCTCAGAGCAGGCCCTGTCCCTGGACAGCGTCCTGGGGCCCAGCCACCCTCCTCCTGGCTCCAGCTGGGAGGGAAGGCCCCGTCTAGCCCACGTGCCCTCATATGCCTGCTTACTTAGTCGTGCAGTTGACCAAGGCCTGCCCTGGGCTAAGCCCCCGTGTTGGGGCTGGGCTTAGAGATACACCACAGCGCCTGTCCTCAGGGACCCTCCAGTCTGATTAGACACCCACATGCCTGTCTAGTCGTTCATTCATCCAGTTCATGTTTCAAAGGTCCTGCTGAGAATGGTGGCAGGGCAAGACCCATCCATCTGCTGTCCTCAGAGAGCTCCTGGACGACAGGGAGACTGAGGTGGGAGGGGTGGTGTGGTAAAAATAGGTGGAGAAGAATCCAAGGTGGTGGGCCAGCGGCCACAGTGGGCCCAGGCGACAGGGCTGCCGGGAGGACTTGGGGTGTGCACATGTATGTCTGCACATATGTGTGTGTGCTGGGGGCCCAGGCTTGCCAGAAGCATCCAGCCACTTCCCCTTCGCTGAGCCTGTTGTCCCCTGCCAGGCCTCTACTGTAGCGGCTGGGTGAAGCGGGGACCCACAGGGGTCATTGCCACTACCATGACCGACAGCTTCCTCACCGGCCAGATGCTACTGCAGGACCTGAAGGCTGGGCTGCTGCCACTGGGTCCCAGGCCTGGCTATGCGGCCATCGAGGCCCTGCTCAGCAGCCGAGGTCTGGGCCCCACATGAGCTCTTGGGAGGCATGGTGGGCAGCCCTGGGCCTTTCCACTGTTGGGGAGGAGGTGTATTGGGCTGGGGGTGGAGGAAGAGGAGGAGGAAGTGAAGGTGGTGACTTATCTTCCCTGTGCTTCAGGGGTCCGGCCTGTGTCTTTCTCGGACTGGGAGAAGCTGGATGCCGAGGAGGTGTCCCGGGGCAAGGGTGCTGGGAAGCCCAGAGAGAAGCTGCTGGATCCCCAGGAGATGCTGCGGCTGCTGGGGCGCTGAGCCTAGATCCTGGCCCGGCTGGCATGGAGAGAAGGTCTGCTGGGCCCGGGAGAGGGCCTGGGGCCAGTCAGCGGGACTCTGCACCACAGCTGTGTCACCTGCCCACCCTGCACCAGGTCCCGACTGCCTGTTTTCCAGGGACCTCTGAGCACTTCCTCGAGGCAGAAGGTTGCCTTGCCAGAGATAACCTTAGGGATGGGTGGAGGCGCTGGCTGACTTTCCTCCCTCCCGCCTCTTTCCTGTCAGACTGTGGAGGGTCACCAGGTCGGGAATACACTGGAAATAAAACAGCTGTAATGGAGGGCCAGTGGTTGATGTGCGACTTCTTTTGGGGCCCGGGGTCACCTTCCAGCCACGGCACCCCTCCTGTCACCAGGTGGCGCTGCTGAGCCAGCTCCCGGCTCAGGGGCCTCTAGGGGGCTTGGGGGGGTTGGCAGCCAGGCCTGGAACCCACTGTCCCTCTCGGCTTGGCCCTGCTGCTGCGACCTGCCCGCCTTCTGCTCGCACTGCGGGCATCCTGGGACCCCAGCCTGCCCGCTCTGCTGGCCCCTCGGCCCAGTTCCCTTCCTGTTAGCCCTCCGCAGAACCAAAACAAGAAGAGAAAAGGCGGGAGTGAGGAGTCTGGGCGGCGGCGGCTGGCCCGGGGCCCACCTGGTGGCCCAGAGCATCTGGTATGGGTCCTCCCTCTCTGGCCACTCCCAAGGCCTTCACCTCTTGCTTTCCAGCCACATGGACAAGCGTTTTAAAAAGTCCCTGGGTCTCTGTAGGGCTTTGCCCTGTACAAGGCGTTGTTCGCCGCCTTCCATGCCAGTCCCAAGAGGCTGGTCTCACTTTAGAGACAGGGATCCTCGGAATTCACGGGCCAAGGTCACCCAGCTGGCGAGCTGTGGGCTCGAACCCGGGGCTCCAAGCAGGCAGTTGGTCTCTCCGAGGCCGCACCTGGCCCCAGCGTGGGTCCGGGGACGCGGCCCTGGGGGGGAGAGGGGACCCAGGCGTCCGCGCCGGCCGGCCTAGGAGGGGCCTGGAGCGGCGGGCAGCGGGCGGCGGGGCGGGCCGGGGCGGGGCGGGGCGGAGGCGGCGGGCCCCGGTGGGGCGGGCCGCGCGGGCGGCGCCGAGCGCTCCGCACAGCCGGCTGGCGAGCCCTGGGAGCCGGAGGCGCGGCGCGCTGCCCAGCCCCGGACGGAGCCGGAGCCGGGCGCCCAGCGGGCCCCGGGAGGGCGCGGGCGCAGGGGGCGGGGGCCGGGGCCGGGGGCCCTCCCTGCCGCCAGGCCGCGCCACGGACACGGGCCCCGCGTGGCCCGGGCTCCGGTGCCCGCCGAGCTAGGACGGAGCGCGCCAGCGCGGGGCCGAGGCGCCGGGACATGCGGCGCGCGGGAGGCGGCCGGCGCGGGCTCTCGGCGCGGGCGCAGCGCCCCTTCCCCCCGGTGAGTGGCGGGCGGCGGGCGGCGGGCGGGGGCGGCGGGCCGGGGACGCCAACTTCGCCGCCAACTTGGGGCTGGGCTCGGGCGCCGCGCGGGCAAGGACGGCGGAGGCAGACGCGGGAGTCCCGGGGGCGGTCTGGCCGGCGGGGGAGCCCGAGGAGGGGGCGGCCGGGGCCCCGCGACCCCCGGGGACCTGGCCTGGGACTCGGACCCGGGCGGGCGGAGAGGAGGCGAGGCCGGGAGGCCGAGGTGACGGGCGCGCGGCGGACGCGAGGGAAGGACGCGGGCGAGGCGCCCAAGACGTTCGCCTCCCGGGTCGCCGAGCCCTCCGGCTCCTCTTGGGGGGGGGCGGCGCCGCGGGGCAGGGGGCGGCGCGGGGACGCGGGAGTCTGGGCCGCGGGCCCCGCAACTGTTGCTGCTGGAAGCCGCTGGGCGGGGAGCTGGGCCGGGAGCCGGGGCTGCCGCTGCGCGCGGGGGGCTGGAGAGGGCCGGGGCGGAGAGGACCCAGGGGGCTGCCTCCCGAGGTTCGCCGAGCACCTTCTGCGCGCCTCTCCCTCGACACCCCGCCCCTTCACACGCTGCGAGTCCCCCAGGTCCTTACATCCCCCCGCCCCCGCCCCGGGCTCTCCTCCTGCTCCCTCCCCTGACCTCAGGGAATCAGCCCCGGCTTCACGGGGTTTGGGGGGAGGGGGTCTTCCCAAACGCGGACCCAACGCCCGGAGGACCCGGGCTCCGAGGGCGCAGAAGGAAGGCTGGGCGAGGAGCACCAGGGGGGACCGTGAGCCCGGAGCGCTGGGCCCTGGCTGTCGCACCGGCGGGCAGCTGCGGCCCCCCCGGGGCTTCGACAAGGATCCCCGACGGCGGGGAAGGGGAACCCCGAGCCTCCTGCAGCGGAAGGCGCTGCGAGCCCAGGCTAGGAGGGCAGGGCTAGGGACTTGGGAAGGAGGGCATCAAGCGGCCGGAAAACCCCCGCGGTGCGCACCAAGACCCATCGGAAGGTCCTGCTGGGTGAGCGAAGCGAAGCGGGGATCCCAGCCCGGTTCTTGACACTCGCACCACTGATGCACCCGAGCACCCCCTTCCCCCTGCTCGCCCGGCGGGACTTCTGGCTCGGGGTCCCCCAGGCCTCCCGCGGTGGTACCGCCCCGGCTCCGCCTCTGACCCGGGGCCACAGGGAAGTCGAGGAAGGCTCAGGCGCTGTCTTGGAGCCCGTCTAGTTTCCGGCTGCGCCAGTCGGTTTCAGGTCGGCCCCTAAACTCCGTACTAAGAATTTGGATAGGAGCGTGAGGGGACCCCGGTACCTGGAAACCAGACTTCTGGGTTCGCCCCAAGCCCCGGCGCCCCGCCCCGCCCGCAGCCCGGCCTGCCAGGCGAGCACGACCCCCTTCCCAGCCTGCGGAGCTCGCGGGCCGTGGGGGCGGGGGCCGGGAGCAGCCGACGCCTGCGGGGAGGGGGTGGGGTGCGGCCGCGCGGCGGGGGGCGCGGACGTGGTGCCCAGTTTGGCCGCCAGGAGGCGTGGCACGGGTCGCGGAGCCCGGAGTCGCCGCCGCCGCCGCCGCCGCCGCCGCCGCCGCATCGCGAGTGTCCTTGAGCCGCGGGTGACGGTGGCTCTAGCCGCTCGCGCCCCGTCCTCCCGCGGGGGGAGCCTGATGCCACGTTCCCTATGAATTATTTATCGCCGGCCTAAAAATACCCCGAACTTCACAGCCCGAGTGTAAGAGATTCCTGCCAAGGGGAGGGGGCAGGGCGCCCCCCGGGGGGCCGGGGCGGAAACAGCGGGGGGGGGGGGCGGGGAGTTCATCTTGGAGGGAGACTTCGGTGCCCGCGCCGGTGGGAGCGAGATGCAGGGCGGGCTTCTCCCCGACGCCTGGGTGCGGATGTTAGCTCAGCAGAAGTGATGGAGGGAGGGAAACCCGACGGCAAAGTCGAGGCCGCTCGCCAAAGGGCCGTGGACACAGCGGGCAGAGCAGCCTGGGCCCCTCGCTCCCCCGAAGCAGCGCAGCTGGTGGGTGGGCGCGTCCCTGGGGCCAAGGCTCGGGCCTGGGAGAGGGGGGAGCCACCAGCGTCCGGGGCGAGTGTGCACGTGCGCACATCCGCGCTGCCTGCGGGGGAGCCTGCCCCGGGATGAGGGAGGGGGCTGGGGCGCGGCGACGGGAGCTGCAAGCCCGCGGAGGTGCTGGGGAGCTCAAGGTGACGCCGCCGGGTGTCTCAGAGGCCTGACCACTACCATCCTCCCCTGGGCCTTTTTGGGGTGCCAATGTTCATTAACTTAGCCCGTTAGTGAAAGGTGGGATACCTTGAGAGGGTGGGCAGAGGTTCCTAAGCCAAAGTCAGGTGTGTGGCAGGGGCTGCATGGAGGGTGGCCAAATACCTGCCAGTCACTGAAGTGCCATAACTGGGAGCTTCTTGCTCCAGGAGAGGTGGGGAGGTGGGGTAGGAAGGAGGTGGCCTACAGCCCCACACAGACCCTATATCTTCTCACCCCCAAATGCCCAGAGGCTGGAGGGACTAGGGCAGGTGCCTGGTGGGAAAGGGATTTAGGTTGGGCTCTGGAATTTTGTTATGTAGACAAGAGAGAGGCCATGGGAAAGGGGCATTCCAGCCTCAGGGAACGACAGAGCAGAGACCCGGAGACGAGGATAGTGAGGGGCTGTCTAGCCAACAGACCCCCAGGAGTGTGGGAGGAGAGGAGAGGAGACAATGGATGGGTGTCGGGGTGTGCGGGGCTCAGGTCATGGGATGAAGGTGTCTAGGCTTCGTCTGTGGGCACCAGGGAGCAGCTGTGCTGTGTGGGCAGGGGTGCGGTGGCCAGAACAACGTTTTGGACCAGTGGGGCCAGAGGGGAGTGAGGTGGATGGGGGAGTGGAGACACTGGGGGGCCAGGGCTGAGAGTATGACCCTCCTGTCTTGTGGGGGAAGCCAGATGTCATGAGGGGATGAGGCTCTGGGGTCTGAGTCTTTTTGTATCTGCCCATTGCTGTTTGAAGCTCAGAGAGACTTGCCTGATGGGGCCTCTCCGTCCAGAGGTATTCTGTGATCACTCCTGGTGAGAGGTGTCACCTGCCTGGACTTCCTCTCCTTCTCAACCCCTATCCTAGAAGACATCTTCCCAGCCAGGGAGTCTCTGGGGGTAGTGCCCCCTTGGGGGAATGCCTGGGTCCTACAACTAGAGTCATGTCCAAAAGAAGCAAAATGAGAGCTGCGTGTGTAATTGTAAATTTTCTAGTGGTCACATTAGAAAAAGTAAAAAGAAACAAGTGGAATTAGTCCTAGCGGTATATTTTGTTCAACTCAATGTATATAAACTACTATTTCAACCTGTAATCAATATAAAGAACATTAATGAGACACTTTACATTCTTTTTTTCATACTAAGTCTTTGATATACAGCATGTATTTTACTCTTAGAATAGTGGAGCCTTAGTTCAGACGAGCCACATTTCTGGTGCCTATAGTCACTTGTGACTGGTGGCCGCTGTTCTGGACAGCACAGATGTGAAGCTCAGAGCTGGGAGGCAGAGATGGGGGGCTTGGGGCTGCCCTGGGGATAGGGAACTACGGGGACTGGGCTATGGGCAGATATGGGCACAGAAAGGCCTCGCAAAGGGAGGAGCAAGCATGGTGGTGCCCTTCTTGGGGTCCCTGATTGGTGGTAGCTGAGGCTGGTTTAGGTTCCAGTACCAGACTCACGCATGTCTCTGGGCTGCCAGTCTGAGTCGCTGTACTATGAAACCATACCTGCGGTGGGGTGGGGGTGGGGGTGGGCATGGGGGGTGGGCGGGGGGGGGGTGAGGGGCAAAGGAGATTTCAAGGGTACCAAAATGAGTATTCCCTCCCCTGCCAAAAATCTTGTCTTCTCAGCCTAAATTAAACCAGGTTCACCCTGGTCACCCTTTGGCTCTCTTGTTCAGAAGTTTTGCTGGGGATGTGATGAAGATGGAGAAGGTGGCATAGCTGTGGCCGATGGCCAGCGGGGAGGGAGAGCTGCGTCAGTGGGCACCACTCACTGGCTTGGCTGTTGGTTCCAGTCCAAAGCAATGATGTTTATTTAGCAGGGATACACGTCACGTCCTTGGGTTAGGTCAAAAAAATCTTGCACACCAGCGATGGCCTGGGGAAGCAGCTCATGTGTAAGACGCCTCAGGGTTTCAGGAGATCCTGAGTCCCGACCAGGTCAGTGGTGTCACACTCGGGCTGTGGAATGGCTGCTACCAGTTGAGGCCAAGGGGGAAGGGTGGGGATGTCTGGTGTCCAGGAGGGGGGGAGTCCTGTGGCAGGCAGGGCCACACAGAGCAGGGCCTTCGGCGATGTTAGATTCCATTTAGGATGGAGAATATGGAAGGCAGGGCAGGGAGTGTCACAGACGCTGCCTTCCTTCACCTGGACGTGCAGCTGTCACCTATAGGACAAGGATGCTGATAGCAGGGGGTAACCTCCTTGCCACTGCGTAGGAGGTAGGTCCTGTGATTATTGTGAGAAAACGTACCTCAGTGGCTTCCCCAGCATCACACAGCTAGTGGCAGAGCTGGGACTTGAACTCAGGTCTGTCTGACTCAAATCCACGCACTTGGACACCAGACTAGCATTTTCAGTGTGCCTTTCTGGGGCAGAGCTCAGACAGAGGAGTTTCCAAAGGTCTGGCCTTTCCAGCACAACAGCAGAATGGAAGTAGTGAGCACCTCTGGGGACTCGCGTCCTTCCAGCCCCTGCCCCTCCAGGCGGCTCTGGGGACGCTCAGCTAGACTGTCTCTTTCTCTTTATCTGTGTCTGGCTGTCCCTTCGTCTCTGCCTTTCTTTGTGGAAGGAGATGTTCCCTCTTTTCTTTCCCTCGGGATGTGTGTCTCTGACGCCGGCCTTCACCTCCTGTCCACGTGCTCATCTTTTCTCTTTGTGCTTCTGTCTCCCTATCCGGATCTCTCTGCAGGACCCTCCGGTGGACATGGGTGGCGCTCTGGGGCCGGCCCTGCTGCTCACCTCACTCCTCGGTGCCTGGGCGGGGCTGGGCCCGGGGCAGGGTGAGCAGGCTGTGACCGTGGCCGTGGTGTTTGGCAGCTCGGGGCCGCCGCAGGCCCAGGCGCGCACCCGCCTCACCTCCCAGAGCTTCATGGACCTGCCTCTGGAGATCCAGCCGCTCACCGTGGGAGTCAACAACACCAACCCCAGCAGCCTCCTCACCCAGATCTGCGGACTCCTGGGTGCGGCCCGTGTCCACGGCATTGTCTTTGAGGACAACGTGGGTACCGAGGCGGTGGCCCAGATCCTGGACTTCATTTCCTCCCAGACCCACGTGCCCATCCTCAGCATCAGTGGGGGCTCTGCTGTGGTCCTCACCCCCAAGGTGCCTGTCCAAACCCCTGTCCCTTCATCCCTTGGGCCAGGAGCCAGGCTGGGGCTGCAGGAGCGGGACTGAGGCATGGCCAGGGAGAGACTTAGGTTCTGGGCAGCTGGGATTGGGTGGGACCAGCAGGGAGGTGGGGGCTGAGGGTGCAACATTGGCGGGGGAGTGGGAGTGGGGAGAAAGAAGGCCATGGAAACGATGTTCCTGTGTTCTAGAAGATAAATTTCCTGGGCTGCTTTCACTTTGTGTCTAGATGAATGGGTACAGGTGGTGAGCTCACCTCTGGCTTTGGTGGGCAGTCTCAGCCCCCCTTCCCTCTGCTTCTCTGGCCTTCCTTGGTTAAGCTCCAGACCCAGGAGCAGAGGGGGCCAAGCTGGGCAGAGGACCTGGTGCAGTTAATCTGCAGGGAGACCATTTGGTGGCAGGTCACTGTCCTGGGATGCCCTCACAGAGTTTGCATCACGTGGGGAGAGTGTTCTAAACACACATTCATCTGCAGTCATAGCTGGGACACGTACTCTGAAGGAAAAACGCAGGAGGGTCTTAGAGGGCCCCCGTGTGTGTAGGGGGTTGGGCGGAAACATTCTCTTAAGAAGTCATATTGAAGCTAAGGTCATGAGGATGAAGGAGAGTTGGCAACTTGTGTGTGTTTTGGGGGTGTGTGTGTGTGGAGTGGGAGACAGTGTTCCAGCTAGAGGCATCAGGGGGTATGAAGGCAGCAGGTAGAAGGAGCTGGGAGATTTTGAGAGAAGGCTGGAGAGGAAGGTGAGATCCTGAACACATAGAAAGATATTTGGGTTTTGTTCTAAGTAACTGGGGGAGCCCAAGAAGGTGCTGAGGGGACAAACCAATCTGATTTGCTTTTCTTTTATGATTATTTTTTATTATGGAGAAATTTGAGCAGACATAAAAAGCAGAAGAATATAAGGACCCCATGTACCATCCACCCCTGGCCAACCCTGCCCCATCCTTACCTCCACTCACTTCCCCCCTCTCCTGTGTCATTTTAAAAAAATATTTTACTTATTTACTATGAGAGACACAGAGAGAGGCAGAGACACAGGCAGAGGGAGGAGCAGGCTCCCTGCGGGGAGCCCGATGCGGGACTCGATCCCAGGACTCCAGGATCATGACCTGAGCGGAAGGCAGATGCTCAACCACTGAGCCACCCAGGTGCCCCTCTCCTGTGTCATTTTGAGGCAAAGCCCAGGCATCCTGTTGTCCCAACTAGAAATATTTCAGTATATACCTCTAATAGATAAAGGCTTAAAAACCAAACCACCATACACGATCACATCTAAAAAAATAAAAATTCCTTAGCATCATCAAACATCCGGGCAGTGTTCAAATTTTCCCATAGTTTCATAAACATCATACATGCTTATTTTTACGTTTGTTTGCTTGAATCAAGGAACAAATGAGGTTTCCACGTGGTGATCTGCGGATGTGGCTTCTGAGCCTCAATTTCTAGGATCCTCCTCCGTCTCTCTCTTTTTGTTGCAATTTGTTTGTTGAAGGAACTGGGTTACTTGTCCTGTAGGGTTGTCCCGGATTTGCTCTTTAAAAAGACTGGGACAGTCGCAGTGTGATGAAATCTTGGAGGACATGTAGGGGCGAGAGGCAGCCCACAGTTTAGGAGGGGAGGGCGCTAGCCTGGCTCCAGCGGGCAGGGCCCTGGGCATTCGTGATGATGGAGGCGGTGGAGAGGAGGAACTTTCTCATCTCCGGGGCTCCGTGGAGGGTGGTGTTTTCCCAGTTATCCTGGGGCCCCCGCGGAGCTCTCAGCACAGCGCTTCTCTGCCTTCACGGTGCTTTAGAAAAATACACGCGCCCAGGGGCCCACCTCTGAGATTCCAGTTCAGTGGGTCTGAGGGTCGGAGGCTTCCCAAACTAGAGGATTCAAGGATGAAACCGAAGAGCTTGTTAAAAATACAGATTCACGGGCGCCACCCCCAGGGGTTCTGACCCAGTGGGTGCGCGATGCGCCCGGGAATCTGCATTTATGTCCGACAAGCTCCGCGGGCTGCAGCTGCTGCAGCTGGTTTTTGATCCCGGCCTTGCCTGGGGGGGGGTGGGGGTGGCGGGGGGCGCTTGGGGTGATTCTCCACCCGCAGCAGGTTAGGAACCACGTCGGCGGCGCGAGGCAGGTGTTGCAGCGCAGGGGCCCGCGGGGCGTCTGGGGGCTGCGGGAGCGAGCGCAGCGGGGGCGCGCGGCGGGGCGGGGCGAGGGCGCCCCGACTCAGGCCCCGCCCCGCCCGCCCCGCCCCCAGGAGCCGGGCTCCGCCTTCCTGCAGCTGGGCGTGTCCCTGGAGCAGCAGCTGCAGGTGCTGTTCAAGGTGCTGGAGGAGTACGACTGGAGCGCGTTCGCCGTCATCACCAGCCTGCACCCCGGGCACGCGCTCTTCCTGGAGGGGGTGCGCGCCGCGGCCGACGCCAGCTACCTGAGCTGGCGGCTGCTGGACGTGCTCACCCTGGAGCTGGGCCCCGGCGGGCAGCGCGCACACACGCAGCGCCTGCTGCGCCAGCTCGACGCCCCGGTGCTGGTGGCCTACTGCTCGCGCGAGGAGGCCGAGGTGCTCTTCGCCGAGGCGGCGCAGGCCGGCCTGGTGGGGCCCGGACACGTGTGGCTGGTGCCCAGCCTGGCGCTGGGCAGCACCGACGCGCCCCCCGCCGCCTTCCCCGTGGGCCTCATCAGCGTCGTCACCGAGAGCTGGCGCCTCAGCCTCCGCCAGAAGGTCCGCGACGGCGTGGCCATCCTGGCCCTGGGCGCCCACGGCTACCAGCGGCAGCACGGCGCCCTGCCCTCCCCGGCCGGGGACTGCCGTGGCCACCCCGGGCCCGTCAGCCCTGCCCGGGAGGCCTTCTACAGGTGGGCACCTGCCCAGGGCCTGGGAGTGGGGGCGGGGACCGTCGCCCCGCTGGCCTCCCCTCCCGCTAGCTGTGAGCCTGGGTTGCCAAGGTGCCTCACCTCTCTGGGCTTAGTTTCCTCAACTGGAAACAAAAAAAGAAAAAAGCCGGGTGTGAAGGTGTGTCGAGGGTTGCAGAGGGTGTGTGTCAATACAGGGAACCAGAGCAATAAGGGCGCCGTGAGTGCTTCCTGGTGGTGGTGACGGAGGTGAGGCAGAAGGCGAGGGAGGCGGCCTCTGGTCCTGGGCAGGGCTGCGGGGACACCCCTGGTTTCTCTCCCCCATTGCAGGCACCTACTGAATGTCACCTGGGAGGGCCGAGACTTCTCCTTCAGCCCTGGTGGGTACCTGGTCCAGCCCACCATGGTTGTGATCGCCCTCAACCGCCACCGCCTCTGGGAGATGGTGAGAAGGGGGTGAGCCCAGGGTCCCTCGGTGCCGTCTCATGTTGTCCCCAGCCCCTCTTGTCCCACAGCTGAGCAGAGGGTCCCTTCTGTCCTTCATCCAGCCCCTCATCCCAGGTCTCAGCTGAAGCAACTGCACTGCACCAGGGTGGGTGAGGCACGTCTGCTCAGGGCTCCCAGGGCACCCTGGCCTCCCTCCATGGTAGAACTTGTCGGGCTCTCTCATCACACAGTCCTGCCCCTGGGGGATCTAACCCACAGCTATGCTGGCCGGCCAGACATGTAAACAAGTAGAATTTGGGGAGATCAGCAGGAGAGAGGCGTGCACAGCATTACGGGGGTACTGAGAAGGCCCAAAAATCGGTTCTGCCTTTAGAGGAGCAAACTGGGGAAGGATCCACAGAAGTTGGGACATTTGGGCTGCGCTGTGGAGGGTTGAGTAGGAGCCCATCAGGGAGGGATACCAGCCTGGTTTAGACAGAGGGGCAGAAGGGTTTGAGGCATTCTGAAGTGATGTGTTTGGGGGGTGTGGAGACTGAGGAAGAGCGGGGTGTGGTGGACTGGAGTGCAGGAGGTCTGGGGTACTGGGTGAAGAAGGACTTTATACTGAGGTCTGGGTGGGGGGTGAGGGTTGTGGTGACACAGGCTCAGGTCTGGGCTCCGGGACGATGCTGTGGGCCAGCAGCAAGTGTGGGGGCTGGATGGGAAAAGCATGGGGACCAGAGGCTGGGAGGAGGCTGCAGGGAGCCCTCCCTTCCTGTCCATGCCCAGCTCTTTGCCCCGACTCTCCTGGTCCCCAGATGCTCCTGCCCTGCTGTCCCCAGGTTAGGGAGGGGGATTCTTGGCCCTGGCAGGCCCCCACCAGAGGCCCCCACCTAGAGGGTGGGGGTATTGGGGGTGGAGGTCCCAGGCTGACGCTGGCCGCCCTTTGCAGGTGGGGCGCTGGGATCACGGCGTCCTGCACATGAAGTACCCGGTGTGGCCTCGCTATAGTGCGTCTCTGCAGCCTGTGGTGGACAGCCGGCACTTGACGGTGGCCACGCTGGAAGAGCGGCCCTTTGTCATTGTGGAGAGCCCGGACCCTGGCACGGGCGGCTGTGTGCCCAACACTGTGCCGTGCCGCAGGCAGAGCAACCACACCTTCAGGTCTGCGAGAACACACGGGAAGGCCCCGTGGGAGCTGCGTGCTGCCATGCGCTGGCAGGCGTATAGAGGGGTGGGGGCCACATGCCAAACCGGAGGAGCTGCTGGCCCTGACGTCTGCTCTGGTCTCTTGGTGGCAGCAGTGGTGACACGGCCCCCTACACCAAGCTGTGCTGTAAGGGCTTCTGCATTGACATCCTCAAGAAGCTGGCCAAGGTGGTCAAGTTCTCCTATGACCTGTACCTGGTGACCAATGGCAAGCATGGCAAGAGGGTTCGAGGCGTGTGGAATGGCATGATTGGGGAGGTAGGCCCACCCCCGAGGTCCACCTGAGCCCACCCCCCGTGCCCGCCCGCCACCCCAGGCCCCACGCATCACTCAGTCACCCCTTGATGTTCCTGTGCTGGGGGTCAGTCAGGGTGGGGCCTGGGCCCAGCTCCCAAGGCTCTCCCAGCTGGCAGGGAAAGTGGGCTGTCACCAGTAATGCTCCTTGGGGTCGTCCCTATTGCAAGTGGAGCTCTGAGGACCCCAGATGGCAACAGCCGACTAAGCCCCGGGGGTGCTGGGGGAGGCTGGGGAGGGTGCTCCAGCCTGTGGGACCCTTCCTCCAACCCGGCCCTGGCCCCCATCGTCCCAGGTGTACTACCAGCGGGCAGACATGGCCATCGGCTCCCTCACCATCAACGAGGAGCGCTCCGAGATCGTGGACTTCTCTGTGCCCTTCGTGGAGACGGGCATCAGCGTGATGGTGGCGCGCAGCAACGGCACCGTGTCCCCATCGGCCTTCCTGGGTGCGGCTCGGGGTGGGCAGGGACGGCTCCAGAGTCTGAGGGCTGTGCCTGGAAATGGGGAGTTTGGGGTGGACCTCAGAGGGCCAGCACAGCAGCCATGGGTGCCTTGGAGTTTGGCCAGAGGCCTGAGCTGCAGGAGAGGGAAGAGGTTAAGCCCATGTTCCATTCTGAGTCCGAGTGTTGGGTAAGGAGGGTGGTGGGGCCATTTCGAGGGCAGGAAAGCCTGAAAGGCAGGCTGACTTCAGGAAGTGTCTCACCGGCTAGGACGCCCTGGGGGAGAAGCTTCACAGGCAGTTGGGGAGCCACCCCAGAGAGTGGGAAGTGGTGCTAGTTTGTGACCTGATTGGGAATTCAGCATTTGTGGGGCAGCCCCTTTCACTCTAGCTGCTGGGGATACAGCCATAGTCCTTGGGGTCACCAAGTGCCCTGCCAAGAGATCAATGGGACTTGTGGTGTGAGGTTTACAGAGAGCCATGAGGACAGGCAAGCCTCAGCCAGGAGCAGAGGAGAGAATCTCCTTCCTGCTGGGTGGCCTTGGACAAGTCACTGAACCTCTCTGAGCAGGGTTCCCCAGCCCTGTAGGAGACAACAAACCCCACCCTGCAGGATGGCCACTGCATCAAGGGACACAGTGTTTATGGCAGGAATGCCTCCTTGTTCATGGAGATGGAAGCCAGTGAGCAGACTGGTCAGAGAAGCTCAGTTGGTCTCCCCGCGTTTGGTGCTTCGGGGTCCTGTCAGTAGGATCAAGAGTGAAACTTAGCCTTAAAGACCCTGCCTGATTCCAGGCAGAGCAAGCAGCTCCTCAATGCTGGGCCAGGCAGGGCACTTCCAGAACAGGAGTATGGTTAGCGGTGCTGGCAGGTGAGGGAGGAGAGGGAATGAGAAAGTTGCCCTGGCCTTGTGGAATCCGGCCAGCTGGGGAGGAGGAGGGGAGGAGGGACGGAGCAGGTTGCAGGCTAGCGAATGGGACCCAGAGGAGAGAGCGCACGGGGTGTAAACTCTCTTTTTGAAAGGCAGTTGGGGGTGGGAATGGGATCCAGGGGAGATGTGCAGTCAAAGGGAGGTTTTCTGGGGTGGGGTGATGGGATCTTGTCCCAGGCCAAGGGGAGGGGGAAACTGAGAATGCTGGAGAGCTTGACCTCCCTGGGGTGTGTGAGGGGGGTCTCTCCTGGGGCTCTGCTGCTCTAAGAGTCAGGGACCCCCTTGGCTCAGTCCTTGGGGCTGATGGGCCCCATTCTGACCAAATGGATGCACCTGTCTTCACCCAGGGCTCTGGGAGGGATGGTAGTGAGGCCTCTGAGCTGCCTCCCTCTGTTCCCAGAGCCCTATAGCCCTTCGGTGTGGGTGATGATGTTTGTCATGTGTCTCACTGTGGTGGCCATCACGGTCTTCATGTTTGAGTACTTCAGCCCTGTCAGCTACAACCAGAACCTCACCAGTGGCAAGAGTAAGCTCTCAGCTGGACCTGGGAGAGGGAGCATCAGTGGAAGTGGGGTGGGGGTGGGGGGTGGTGCAGGGGCCCTTCGGGGGGGAAAAAAGGAAAAAGGGCTGGATCCTGGGGGAGGTCTCTGGCTTCCGGACAACCTGCAGGGGCCAGTCAGATACACAAAAGAGAGAAACAAGGTGGGCTGGCTTGCCCTGGGGCTGGGGTGGCTGGGGAGGGGGCCCGCCCCAGGCACAGTGCAGACCTGAGTCCCTCTGTGCCCACGCTCTCACTCCCAGAGTCTGGGGGCCCATCCTTCACCATCGGCAAGTCTGTGTGGCTGCTGTGGGCGCTGGTCTTCAACAACTCAGTGCCCATCGAGAACCCCCGAGGCACCACCAGCAAGATCATGGTCCTGGTGTGGGCCTTCTTTGCCGTCATCTTCCTCGCCAGCTACACCGCCAACCTGGCCGCCTTCATGATCCAGGAGCAGTACATCGACACCGTGTCTGGCCTTAGTGATAAGAAGGTTCTGGGGACACGGCTAGTGGAGGGCAAGGGGTGCCGAGAGCAGGGGCAGGCCTGAGGGACCGGGGAGGGGGGATTTGAAATGGAGCAGGGAGCAGGAAGGCTCGGGTCCCCCGATGGAGTGGTGACTGACCCAGCCTCAATGTCACCATCCGTAAAACACAGGAGTGGCCTGGACCGTCCCCTGGACTCCGGTGTGCTCACTGTACAAGCGGGGGACAGGGGCGGGGAGTGTTGGTGCCTGGGGGGCTGGACAGAGGGTGATGGAGGGCGCCTGCCCTCTGCCCACAGTTTCAGCGGCCTCAGGATCAATACCCACCCTTCCGCTTTGGCACGGTGCCCAACGGAAGCACGGAGCGCAACATCCGCAGCAACTACCGAGACATGCACACCCACATGGTCAAGTTCAACCAGCGTTCGGTGGAAGACGCACTCACCAGCCTCAAGATGGGGTGGGTCCTCAGCTCTGCACCCACCCTCTGACTGTCCCTACATACATGTCTCCCTGATGACCAGCCGCAGCTCTGGTCCTTCCTGAGAGACGCAAGGGACTGGGGTCTTCCTGGGACGTTGAGGCTGGGGTGTCCCGTAGGGCTCCTGGGGAAGGGGGTAAGGTGGTCTTGGGACAGGGTCAAGTTTCAAACAGAACTAGATGCTCACCGTGTGGCCCAGAGACACAGCTGAGGTGTGGCCCAGGGTTCAGCCGTGGTCTGACGTGGTGGTTATGACTACTTAGGGTCCTCAGGGCGTGGAGGGGCTGGGCAGAGAGGGCATGTCCTCTGGGGTAGAGGGTTCCCTGGCCTCTCTGAGAGGAGGGCAGGTGGGATCCCTGAGCTGCAGGAAGGGTTCTTCTCTGAATCTGGGACCCAGGGGAACTGGAGAAGGCCCTGCTCACTCATCCCTCCTGGTTAGTGCTCTGCGGGCTCCTAGGGCCCAGATCCCTGTCAGGCCCCAGGTTCGGTGTCCCCACCTCACATGACCCTGGCCTGTCCCCAGGAAGCTGGACGCCTTCATCTATGATGCTGCCGTCCTCAACTACATGGCAGGCAAGGACGAGGGCTGCAAGCTGGTCACCATTGGCTCTGGCAAGGTCTTTGCCACCACTGGCTATGGCATCGCCATGCAGAAGGACTCCCATTGGAAACGGGCCATAGACCTGGCGCTCCTGCAGTTCCTGGGGGATGGTGGGTGCTGCCGCTGGGGGGGGGGGCTGGGATCCAGGGTGGGCCATGGAATCCTGGGGTGGGGGGACAGCCGCCTGATGGCTGTTCAGGATCTCCATTACTGTTCTCGGAGTCCCAGGGCCTATGGGCAGGAAGAGGTCTCTGGGAGTGAGAGCTGGGCCAGTGAATGAGGGTATTTGGAGGGACTGCATGAAGTCCTGGGGAAGAGGTGGGCTTGCCAGGAGGAGTGGGAGGTAGGACGACAGGAGAGTCTCTGAAGGGCCGGAAGAAGGGAGGAAGCTCAGGCCACACAGTGGGGCTTGCGGGGGAGCCTCAGATCCTTTCTTTTTCCTCTAGACCCCTGTCCCCACCATTTCCATCTTGGCATCACCTAGTGTAGAGCCAGCCACGGGCCTGCCCAGTCCCAGAGCCCGGGGCCCAGGCTTGCCTTGAACCAGGGGCTCAGATGTTTAAGCAGTCCTGCTGATCCTGCCCCCAAATCCAGAGGTTTCAGTGCGAGAAGATAAAACTGTGATTTTTCCATCAGTACCACGGAATGAGAATGATAGCAGTGAAAGTGCTGTCATGTCCTCAGGGGCTAGGTCTTTTGTCCCTGTGTGCCCAGCTCCGTGCCTGCATGTCGGTGACCAATAACTTTGCCCCAGTCACCCGCCCAGTCAGCAAACTTTTACTGGGCCTGTGCGGGGCGGGCACGTCTAAGGGTGGCATCGCCTACCCCAGCTCCTACTCGGTTCTCCTTTCTTCCTGCTCATTGACACTCCCGACCCTCCCATCCTGCCCCCCGTTGGGCTAGATCCCTGTGTGGTCCTGCAAAGGGGTGGCACCCTGGCTCCAGACCTCTCCTTGCTCCAGGCTTGGGGGAGCCCTGGGAGGGTCTTTCCTGAGCCAGGGGTGTGTCCCTTGTCCCCACCCTTGCCAGGGGAGACGCAGAAGCTGGAGACAGTGTGGCTCTCGGGGATCTGCCAGAATGAGAAGAACGAGGTGATGAGCAGCAAGCTGGACATCGACAACATGGCTGGCGTCTTCTACATGCTGCTCGTGGCCATGGGGCTGGCCCTGCTGGTCTTCGCCTGGGAGCACCTGGTCTACTGGAAACTGCGCCACTCGGTGCCCAACACGTCCCGGCTGGACTTCCTGCTGGCCTTCAGCAGGGTGGGTGCCACCCCCCCACCCCCCAGGCAGGCCCCAGCTTTAGGGGCACCAACCCAGAGAAGTCAGAGCTGGCCATGGCCCCATTACCGAGGTAGAAAGTGAGGCCTGCGGGCATCACACAGCAGATGGGAAGCAGAGCCCCCTGCAGCAGGCCGGGCGGTGTCGGGAGCCAGGCTGACCCGGGCCGAACCCTCGCGGCTATTTACAAGCTGTGTTCCTCCAGGAGGAGAGCCTCTCAGGGCCTCCGACTGCCCTGGGAGGCGTGCTCGCAGTGGCACCAGGCAGGTGTGCTCGCAGTGGCACCGGGCAGGTGTGCTCGCAGCGGCACCGGGCAGGTGTGCTCATAGGGCATCGGGCAGGTGTGCTCACAGTGGCACCATGCGGGCTGCACGGGAGGCGCTTACCCAATGTCAGTTGCTCCCTGGGCCCTGGGGACACCTGGGCCGGGGCCTGGGCCGGAGGTGGGCGCCCGGAGGGGGGCTGGCCGCTCACGGCTGTCTCCTCCGGGCCGCCCAGGGCATCTACAGCTGCTTCAGCGGGGTGCAGAGCCTGGCCAGCCCCGCGCGGCCGCCCAGCCCGGACCTGACCGCCGGCTCGGCCCAGGCCAGCGTGCTCAAGATGCTGCAGGCGGCGCGCGACATGGTGACCACGGCGGGCGTGAGCAGCTCCCTGGACCGCGCGGCGCGCACCATTGAGAGCTGGGGCAGCGGCCGCCGCGCGCCCCCACCGCCCGCCTGCCCCGGCCCGCGGCCGCCCAGCCCCCGCCCGTCCCCCGAGCCCAGCCCCACGGGCTGGGGTCCGCCCGGCGGGGGCCGCGCCGCGCCGGGGGCCCGGGCCCCGCCGCCCGCGGGCCGCCCCCCGACGCCGCGGCCGTCGCTGCCCGACGTCTCCCGGGTGTCGGGCCCGGGGGCCCGGGAGGCGCGGCGGCAGGTGCGCGCGGGGCGCGGCGGGCGGCACCTGGCGGCCTCCGAGCGGCGCGCGCTCCCAGAGCGCCCCCTGTCGCCCGAGCGCTGCCACTACAGCTCCTTCCCTCGGGCCGACCGGTCGGGGCGCCCCTTCCTGCCGCTCTTCCCGGAGCCCCCGGAGCCGGAGGACCTGCCGCTGCTCGGGCCGGAGCAGCTGGCGCGGCGGGAGGCCCTGCTGCGCGCCGCCTGGGCCCGGGGCCCGCGCCCGCGCCACGCCTCCCTGCCCAGCTCGGTGGCCGAGGCCTTCGCCCGGCCCCGGTCGCTGCCCGCGGGGTGTGGCCGCCCGGCCTGCGGGCACTGGGCGCCGGCGCCGTCCTACCGGGAGGCCTGCCGGGCGGGCGTGTGGGCCAGGGTCCCCGCCTGGCACAGACAGCACGCCTGCCTGCACGCCCACGCCCACCTGCCGCTTTGCTGGGGGGCTGTGTGCCCCCCCCTGCCCCCCTGTGCCAGCCACGGCCCCTGGCTCCCTGGGGCCTGGGGGCCTCCGGGGCGCAGGGGCAGGACCCTGGGGCTGAGCACAGGCTACAGGGACAGTGCGGGGCTGGAGGAGGTCAGCAGGGCGGCCTGCGGGACACACAGCTTCCCCGGACCCTGTACGTGGAGGCGGATCTCCAGCCTGGAGTCAGAAGTGTGAGGGGTCAGCTACTCTGGCTCCGGTCGGCTGGGTGCCCGCCTGGCGCCGTCAGGGTCAGTGGCGGCAGCTCTCTTGGGCGTTTCTGGCTTCTGCCTGGAGATCAGGGCTGTGGGCCCCCAGTGACAGAGGTCCAACGTGGTCAGTTCAGTGACCTCGGCAGTCTCAGGTCCTGGAGGGGGCTGGGTGGGCTCTTGCTGTCCTCTCACGCAAAGTCCTTCCCACGTGTCCTGGAGTCACCGGGAGCAATGGGGTCTCCCTGCCCTGCCGTTAGCTAGTTCCCCGTCCTGACTGCCAGGGGGCCTGGCGTGGGAGCACGGAGGCCTGTCCCACTCCTTGCCCCCCCTGTCTGGAGTCTCTCCTAAGAGCACTGGGGCATTAAACAAATCTTTTACAACCCACTGGTCCTGGCTGCCTCATTCTGCACCCCTGTAGGGGGCACACCACAGCCTGTAGGCGACAGGAGCACCTTGAGGGGACCCGGGCAGGGTGTCTGTCCAGAGGTGGGCAGCTCCTTCTAGGCAGTGTCTGGGAGAGGAGGCTGAGAAAGGGCTCTGGGCAGCAGAAGCCACTTGGTATTCAGTGCCAGCTCCTACCCACCCTGGCACTGGATGTGACAAATGTGCTCAGCATGGGGGCTCGGGTGGTGACGGATGGAGTTCATCCTTCAATCTCCTTGAAAAGAGAGGCTCATGCCAGGGGCTGTGGGTGTCCCGCCTTGCCAGGGGCCCCCCGGGAGCGTGACAGCTCACTGGTGGAAATGCAGAGGGAGGTCTGCTGGGGCGGGGGCGGGGCACGGGGCTCTCCTGGGCCCTGGCGTATTCTCTCTGTGGGGACTGCGTGGGGCTCCGGATGCCTGGCACAGGCAGCTTCTGAGACCAGACGCCGCTCAGCCTTGCTGGTGCCCGGACTCGTGAGGGTCAGAGCCCCAGGTCAGAGAATCTGCCGGCGAGCTCAGGCCTTCACCCTCCCTTGGGGCTACCCACCCCACCCCACCCCACCCCAGCTCCTTTCTCTGTCACATGTCCAGGACCATCTAGAAGGATGGCCCTTGCTTAGGATTTTCAGTGCTGTCACATCCGTGGTTGTGTGCAGCAAGCACTCGCGCTCCCACCCACTCCACAAGCGGTACGATTGGTGCCGTCAGACCTCGTCTGGGTGTCCTTGACAAGTTGGGTGAGGCAGGGCAGAAGTGACCTCCACGTAACAGGGAGGAGCCGGGGAGGCCAGTGCTGAAGGTCAGCACCCCGGCCCTTGCCCACACAGCTCCGGCTGGGCCTGCCTTGGGGCACTCTGCTACTGGGGTGGAGCCATGAAAACTGGAAGTTTTTTTGTTTGGTTTTAGGGGTGAGAGCAGCTGCAATGGTGGAGAGGGAGGAAATCCTTTTTTTTTTTTTTTTAAGATTTTATTTATTCATTTGAGAGAGAGAGAGAACCCGAGCAGGAAAGAGAGGGAGAAACAGACTCCCTGCTGAGCCAGGAGCCCAACACAGGTTTTGATTCCGGGACATGGAGATCATGATCTGAGTTGAAGGCAGACACTTAACCATCTGAGCAAGGCCGGTGCCCCAGAACTTTTTTTTTTTTTTTTTTTTTTTTTAAGATTTATTAGATTAGAGAGAGAGAGATCAGAGAGAGGCAGAGAGAGAGAAACTTTAGCAGACTCTTCCCTGAGTGCAGAGCCTGATGCGGGGCTCGATCTCCTGGCCCTGAGATGACCTGAGCTGAAACCAAGACTGAGAGGCTTAACCAACTGTGCCACCCAGGCGCCCCTGGAGTGGGGGGAACTTCTAACACTGCTCTGTGCCTGACTGGAGAGCTGGACTATGCCAGGAATGCGTGGCCCCAGCCCATTACAGTCAATGTCCTCTGCCCTATGGATTTTCACGGAGCCAGGTCTCAGCCACAGGTGGTAATGTGGGTCTAGGTGAGTGCACGAGGCCAGTACCTTGGGAGGGAGTTGACCTTGACAACAACTACAGGTGGTGAGAGAGTTAACTGTTGGCGGCCAGCCCCTGGACCTGACCCCTCCTGCTCCCCGAATCTGAGCTTAGCTCTGCAGCAGGTAAGCTGGGAGGAGTCTTGAGGTCCAGGCTGCTCTCCGCTCTCTGCCCAAGATCATTAATAACCAAGAACTGGAAAGATAATTAAAAGCCAAATGTGGAGCTGAGCCTGCTGCTGACTGGCTCCGAGGAGGGGCCAATCCTGCTCCTGGAGCCAGGCTCTTGGCTGCCTCGTCCCTGCTCTAGGAATGTGTTCTGGGGAGAGGTGAGCCCCGTGGGAAGTGGAGGCAGGGAGGACGCCTCCTGCAGGTTCAGAGCTTGCTTGGCCTGGCTCCCCAGCCTCCTGCTCAGAGCCCTGGCGCCCCCTGCGCCATCCAGGAGGAGAGCAGAAAGCCTGGCAGTGGGGGAGGAGGGAGCCTTGTCGCAGGGCCGCAGATCAGTCATCATGAACAGGGCCCGACTGTGGAGCAGAGAGCCAGCTGAATCCACCCAGACACCAGACACCCAGACGTGGCTGCTGCTTTTGGTGAGATGCCTTCAGGAAAAGGGAGGCTCTCGGTCACCTGTCTCAGCAGCAGGAACTTTGTCTTACCCTGCTGCTGCGTGGCTGTTTCCTCCATTGGCTTTACTGAGCGGCTCATCGTCCACACCACCTCTTTCCAGGGGCTGCTAGCGGGCAAGGGGCACAGAGCTGAGCCACGGGCGGGCATGATGGCCTCGGTCAGCATACCTGGGCTTCCATCCCGGCTCCAGAACTCTCCAGCCACGCCTCAGTTTGGCTCTTTGAAAGGGTCCTTAAGTTCCCTGGAGCAGGGACAGACCACTTTCGCCCTCTAGACCCTGAAGAATTCAGCCCAGTTTCCCGTCTCTGAATTGTAGCAGGCAGTTGACCCAAGACAATGCATCGGGAGGCTAGGAAGCCAGCAGGTGCCTGGGGACCCATCCCGGGGTCTTCGGTGAATCCGGGGTCTGTGGCTATGAGCACAGCTATATGGCCGGCAAGTGACAAGACAGCCGAGCATCCGTACGTAATAGCTTTATTGAGCACTTCTGTGCCAGGCACTAAGCTCAGCACTGAAGGTCCCACAACCGGTCAGCGGTGCAGGCACTATCACCTCCACGTTATGAATGACGGGGAGGAGCGTGGAGGCTCGCCGCCTGCAAGGGGCAGGTCCGACGTCTCGGTCCACGTTCCCAATCCCCAAATGATGCCAAGGTTCATGCGGACAGCAGCCAGCACCGTGTCCAGCACAGACCAGGCACTCGGGGGGCTGCTATTCTTTCTCCCACCAACACTGTGAACCCCAGCTCCGTGGGAGAAGGTGTGCAAAGCTCTCTCCTGCAGTCCTGGATCTCGCTTTCAGAAGAACAGCTTTGCAGTGGCTGTGAGCATGGCCAGGCTGGGGTCAGCCCTTCCCCGGGGAATCTATGGGCACACGGCCTGAGGGCCTGGACCTGCCGGGCTCGTCCCCACTGTGACTTCAGCCTGCTTGAGGCCCAGGCTGCTCCTGGCCCCCAGGTGGTGAGAACAGCTGTGTAGCTAAGGGCCTGGCGAGGTGCCCGCTGCCCACCTTCCACCACTCAGCAGTGCCTCGCAGCCCTGTCACCTGCCATCTGCCCCATCCATAAGCCTGCAGCCACCTCTCTGGCCGTAGGGGCAGGAGCCGGTGGCACCCCGGCCGGAGGGAACGCGACTCCCACCGTGGCCTAGCCTGCCCTTGGGGCCAGGCTGGGTGAAAGGCATGTGGAGGCTGTTGAGTTTATGTGCTCCTCCACAGTGACACCTGTACGAGGGCCAGGTCGGGCTGGTGGTCTCCTCTGCCCTCCCTGCCACTGACCCTGGGAGGCCCAGATGTAAAACAGGAATCAAGATCCAACTCGCCCACCTCACCACACTGGTGTAAGCACTTGCAGCCAAGCCTGGTCGATGCACTTGGTGAACAAGCATCATCAGGGGTCTGTCTAGCTGTCGGCAGCCCCCCCCACCCCAGCTATCAGCAGGAGAGCGGAACGTGACCCCATCCAACCTCCAGCAGGTCAGACAGCAGGTGAACACTGAGGAGCAAAGGAGCCCAGACAGTGGCAGTGGGGAGTGGCCTGGCTCACCCTCGCCGTCAGCGATGCAGCCACCTGGGGCCAATTCCCTCCCTCCAGGGCCCGGGCTGCCTGGCTCGGAGGAGGGGAATGGAGCCACCCGACTGCACTGCCATGTGGCTCCAGATTGTCACATAAATCAACCTGGGCTTTATGATGCTAATAAACTCACGGCCAATATTTGGTTTGGAGCCTGGGGCAGCAAGATGATTTAATTTGCTTTGTCCTTAAGCAAGAGGGGATGTAACTAGAGGAGGGTAAGTACAGATGTTTTGAGTTTTCAGCAAACAGCTGGGCAGCTCCAGGTAGGGCTGGAGCCATGGAGTGTCTGCTATCCAGGAGCCCTCCCTGCTCTGCCCGGGGTGGGGTCTCCTGGGAAGAAGCCGCGGTGACAGATGGGGAGGGGTGGTCTATTTTTCACATGGATGGAAAAATCACAATACTTGGGGACGGATAAAGAGATGTGTGACAACAGTGAGAAAGCAGACCACGGCCAATCACGTGCGACCTGGGGTTCTCACAGGCTGGGGCAGCCAGGGCGAGGGGTGGCACCGCCTGTGGACTGCCCAGTTCCTACAAATCTCAGGCCTTCCTCCCACTCCCTCTGAGACCATCAGGGGCCCCAGGAGAGCCAGCGTGGTTGCTCTGTCCAAGGTACGAATACCAGGCCATGCAGGGGAGGCTGGAAGGTTCCCGAAAGTGGGCTGAGCAAGGCACTGAAATCAAAGGGGGGAGTGGGGGTTGGGGACCTGAGACCCCACCCCAGACAGGCAGCTCTGGGTCAAGCTGCTCTGGGCTCCAGGACAGGTGGGCCAGGCCCTGGGCTGGGGGCACGCCAGGAAGGGTCAGGAAGGACCCCCAGGTCCTGAAGCAGAAGGCACATTGAAAATGCAGAGTTCCCCAGTCACCTGTGTTTCCAAAGAAGGCTGGCCCAGCAGACGCATGCATGATTGTGACAGGGATGGGACGACGGAAGAGCTGGTGAGGTGACCAGAAACCCTCGCCTTCTTCCATGAGAATGGTGGCTGGTGCCCCATCTCGCTCCACAGCACCCAAGGGTCATGGAAAGTATGAACAGAGCACCCACAGCCTGGCTCAAAAGGGAGCCACCCTTAGTACTGGAGCGGGAGCAGGGTCAGCCAAGCTTGCTGCCGCCCCACAGGCCTGACCTCTTATAGGGTTGGAAGCAGAGCCTGCCCACCACTGCATGGCTGTGGTGCTCTCAGGCCACCGCGATGGTGGCTTGGGGTGGCTCCCTTTAGTGGTCCTTATACACCACCCCCCATCACGCAGGAGCCCCTGTGCGCCCCAGTGGGGCAGTCAGGAGAGCAGAGGATCCCTCTGAGGGGTCACAGGCTCTGGGCTTTAAATGGTCTGCCGGGCTGCTGTACGCCGAGGAAGGAGTGCTCCTGCCTGTGGCTCCGAGTCATCACGGGCTCAGGAGCTCAGGACGGGCGCTGGCAGCCACAGCCAAGGGCCCCATTCAGCTACAGTCCGGGGACCCTGGTGCCGATTAGCACTTCCTGTTCTTGTTGTGGGGGCTGGAAACACACCCGTCCCCCTGGGCGTGGCACCTGGCCACTCCAGGCCTGAGGGGAAGGTGGGACCTGCCTGTCACTGGCAAGCCCCAGGGGAGGAGGGTTAGGGCCTGGGACTCGCCCTGAGGCAGCAGCAGCTACTAGTGGAGCAGATTCCCCAGACACAGATGCAGGAGGGACTGGGACAAAGGAGGAGGGGACATGGTGTCTGGTATAAATAGTGGCAGTGCCAGCACTGCGTCCCCACCGTACGGGGAAGGAGCCTGCCCCCATGGTTGTCGTGGTGGGGCCTGTGCGTCAAGCAGAAGCCGAACCTGGAATCCGGGCAGCTGCATGCCCGGGTCGTGCAGCCTGGCTGGCCAGGGGAAGCCCCACGCAGGAGGGCTTGGGAGGAGGGCCGCCCGGCGAGGGAGGCGCGGTGCGGAATCCTGGCCGGGGAGAAGACCTCCAGCTGGAGGTGTGGAGGGCCTCCTCCCAGAGTCCGGTCTCGCCTGCCCCCAGGAACCCTGGGAAGGAACTAGATCTTGGCTCTGCAGGCGGGAAGGTGAATCGGGGGGCCAGAGTGCAGCCCCCACCTCTCTTACCACCAGACACGTTCCGCCATCAGACCTTGGTCTCACTGAGGACAATGTTGGCGGTGACGAAGAAGAAGCAGGAGAAAGCCCAGAGCAGCACGAAGCCCACCCAGAAGGTGTGGCGGAAAGGGGACCTGTGCTTGTTGACGGTCCCATAGCCCAAGGTCAACTGGGTGTCCTTGCGGCAGTGGTACACCAGGAAGGCAGGGATGACGTACTGGATGCCCGTGCCTGCATAGGCCCCCGTGATGCCCACCAGGGACTCCAGGTCATGGGTGCAGAAGGCCACCAGCACGGGGGGCAGCAGGGTGATGGTGGGGAACACCACGCGGTCCACCACCCAGGGGTACGTGCCCCCCTCGCGGTGGAAGAGCGTCTTCCAGTTGTTGCGCAGGGTCACGGCGATGATGGGGAAGTTGGTGCTGATGGTGAAGACGGGGAAGAGGCCCAGGAAGAAGCGCACGGCGGCCACGCTCACGACGTCACAGCGCGCGAAGTTGAGGGTGTACATGTCCATGAGGCTGTCGCCGCGGAAGCAGAAGATGGCGGTGAAGCACAGGAGGCCGTAGAAGGAGAGGATCAGCACGTAGTCCAGGAAGACCAGGCGCGTGAGGTGGCGCTTGGAGGACACAGGTGTGATGAGGGACGGCAGGGAGTGCTGGCACATGAAGGAGTAGACGCACACGCCGAACAGGTTCCGGACCCCGGAGAGGTCGGCCAGGGGCGGGTGGCCCTCCCTGTGCCCGTGCCCGATGCGGACCAGGGCCAGCACGATCATGATGGCGAAAGCTGGAAGACAAGAGGGCCGTCGGCCAGCTGAGCGGGAACGGCCCTGGGCTGGCCGGTTGTTGGGTGGCGCCCGCCCAGGGGCTGGAGCTCCACGGGATTAGGAAGCTCGGGGGCCCCTGAGGGCCGCGTGGTGGGGCAGGTCGGCAGTGGCTGCTGCCGGTGCTCCCTCTCCCCTGGGGGGGAGGGTACGTGTCTCGGGGGCGCCTGGGCATGGGAAGGGGCTGCACTGGGGCGGTGGGCAGGGCGGGCCCACGCTGTCTTCTCCGAGGAGTGCGCGCTCCTGGCCAGGCGCTGCCTGGCTCCCTCATGGGGCTTCTCGGGGCCTCTGCCTCTCCCTGGCAGGTCTGGGTTGGAACTCACATTCACCCTCCCTCCCTCGGCTTAAAGAACCTATGTGTGGGGAGCTGGGGGCAGTGGAGGGGTCAGGGGTGCCGAGCATTTGGGAGGATTTGTCCTCTGGGGCCACGGGCACCTGCTTAGAGGCATCTGAGGGGGGTGGGAAAGAGAGTCGGTGGCTCTGAACAGAGGTGGGCACCCAGGGGCCTACAGCAGGCAGGAGGGTGCCCGTGGCCGCTCAAGAGAAGAAATGGCATCAAGACCAACACTCGGAAGAGCCAAGCCCTCTGAGCTGCTGGCTTCAAGGCTGGAGGCAAATGGCACATGGCCCTGTTCTCCTGGACCTGGTGGCAGAGGCAGGGGACGAGGGAGTGACCGTGACCTGGGTTTGCTATAGGGCAGAAGGGGACCTAGGGCTGTTCGGAGCGAACAGATTCCAGCAGGTTTTACAAGAGCCCCTCATAAGGGTCTCACACCCGGAGCCGCACTCATCAGCTGGGGCTCCCGGAGGCAGACACACTGCGAGGTCCAGCTGACGCCCCCGTGTCTCTGGCTTCTCACATCTGCTACCCAGACTGCCCAGGACCGCCTTCGCCGTCAGCCACTTGATACACACAGAACCCCTGGTATCCCTGTCCTGTTTTGGAGTTCATAAACCCGGCTGTTCAGGCCAGACCTGACGGCCCCCCTAGCCTGTGCTCTGGGACACCTGACATCTGTTGCTGGGCCACACAGGTGAGCGGGAAGGGGCAGCGGGGCTGAAGGAGGCCAGCCTGTCTGAGGCACAGGGCCCCTCCTTGTGTGGGAGGCTGGGGGTGTCCCCGCTGTCCCCTCAGGCCATGTCACAGCCCCTGGTACCCTGGAAAGCAGTGGCCTTTTTCCTGGGACTCACAGAAAGCCAGACCAGTGTGTTCCCACAATGACACTCGGGAGTGGGATTGACAGAAATGTCACCTATTCCTTTTAATCAGAGCTGTCCGACACGGGGGACAGGAGCAGGGAAGGAGCACGGGAACAGGCCTGTGCAAACTGCCAATATAGAAGATGATTTGTTTCTTCCTCAGCCTGCCCCAGTCCCTGCCACTCCCGACTCTGGACAACTCTGAGGACGCCACGACCCTCGCTGCTCCAGAGACGCTGCTTGTCTTCCTTCCGCGCTCCCGCAGGTCAAGAGGAAAATGGGGAGCCAGCTCCTCCCGTGGGGTCTTAGCCCAGGGAGCTGTCTCTGGATTAGCCCCTGGAGGATGGTCAGGGGCCGACGGGACAGCCTGGGACCCTGGCAGCCTGGCTCATTGGATCTCTGGGGCTGAGTGCAGAGCAGAGATCCCTGGGTGGAAGTGCACTGGGCCAGGGTGGAGGTAGAGTCCCCTGTGTGCCAGGCAGTCTGTCTCAGGGCCAGAAAGGGTCACAGCACAGAACTGAGCAGTCAGGTGGCTACAGCTGGCAGACGGGGTGCATTGGCCGGGGGCGGGGGGGTGCCTGGAGCTTAGCTACTCAAGAGGCCGCTGCTGACCGTCCCGCGGAAGGCAGCCGCTCTAAGGCAAGATTCCAACCTGACTCTGCCACCACCATCTCAGGTGTCACCTCGTGACCTGGTGCCACTCGCAGCCTGGAAAGAGGTGCGTGGAGAAAGCTGTCCCTGTGGCTCGGCCTCAGGGTGCCGTGGGAGAAGACAGAAACAGCAACTCCGAGTCACTGAGTCACGGCTGCCTCTAGCCCTGGATGCTGGCCAGTGCCTCTCCACCCACCTTCCTCCTCAACGCTACATCTCCAGGAAGCTGTGGGACACGCAGGCTTGCTGACTTCCAGGTGAGCAGTCTGGGCAGCCCTGGGCTTTCCTTACTGCAAAAACACCGATTTACAGAGGGTTCCAAAGACAGGAGACTGAGTTTTTATGCTTTTTTATGCATTAAAGCATACAGAGATATTGGCAACCTCTATCCCGAACCTATGGCTACTGACTGGTGTCTCCTGGAGTCACCGTCTCGGGAACCGTGTCTTTATGTCAATGATGACATGTGACATTTTCTAGAACTTTCAGGGTGGCTGATAAAAAGCATGGCTATGGGAGATAAGAAAGCTTATCTCACAATCTTCTAGCTATAATTAGGCTTACCTCACAATGCTATGACCTCGATTCGTCACCCATCTTGTTCTCTTACTCAAGTCTATTTCCAAAAACCAGATCTACCCCCAAGGGCTAGATGTTGGATCCTATCCAGGAATGAAGATGCCAGAGACTCTTGGGAGGTGATTCTAACATCAAAAAAAGTAGCAGCTCCTGGAGAAGGGTCTGGAGGGAGACAGTCTCATCTGGGGGCCATCCCCGGCGAGCCCCGCTCTCATCACCCACATGCTGTACTGCTTTGTTGCGTGACCTTGCAGCACAGGGAAGCAGAGGTGCTTCATTTGCCCCCCTGGATCCTGACCCAGTACCCACTTGGTGCCAGGCCCCACCCTGCTCCTGGGACACTTAATGCTCCAGTCAGGGGGAAGAGGGACATTCGCTGGAGCAGCGTGTGATGCTCACCACATGAGCACACGGCTCCAAGCTGAGAAGCTCTTCCGAGGAAGGGCACACGATGCCCCCGGAGCAGACGCCTGAGGAGCACTGCCTGGGCTTGGAAAGCGCTGAGGACTGGCTCTGCGCCCATGAGCCCCAGCAAGCCTTGGGAAGGGGCAGTGGAAGTCTGAGGCACCGGAGCCCTTCGGGTCCCCCCAACCCACCCCGCCCCCGTCACTGCGAGGTCACAGGGTGGGCGCTGGCCTATGTTCTCAGGAGTGGAGAGGCAAGGCCAAATGTTCCAGCCTGGTCTCCAAGTGGGCAAGTTCAAAAGAAAGCAGGGATACCCCAACTTCATGTTGTAATGGAGGAACAGAGAAGGAGAGGACGGGAAGGAGGCAGGAGGGCCAGCCAGGTCCTGGACTAGATGCACCAGGACTCACCCCTGAGCGGCTCTCCGGCCCCTGTCCTTGTGGCCACACCCCTTAGTCCATGGCTCCTACCCCCGTGGCTGCGGGAGGAGCAGAGTTCAACAGACATCTCCTAGATGGATGGTCCCATCCCTGGCAGACAGCTGCTCCCCAAACTCATTAGACCTGCTAATAAATCAAGATGAAAGAGGGTGACAGGCTGTGAGTGACAGACTGTCAGGAAGCATGACAGACAGCAGGGCTCTAGGTGTCCACACTGACGCCGAGACTCGGCCGGCTACCGCCAGATGCTTGGCCCACCTGGCCGGGGCTGTGGGGCGGACACTAAGGGCAGAGTGGTGAGTGCTCCCCGACACCTTGCTGCCCAGGCCCTGACTTCTCTCTGACCCTCATAGGCCACGCTCAGAGACCCCAGGCGATAGGACGAGCACCTGGCCCACATCCACCCGCATCGGCGCTGGAACTCACACTCCAAGGGGTGACGAGATGCAGTGAGTTGCCGGGGAGGATTCTGTGGTGGGGAAGGAGGTGAGGGCCTGGCACATGTCACGTGAGGAGTGGCTGTCGGCCTTGGGAGGCACAGCTGCAAGGTGATGAGGCAGGACAAGAGACTTCTCTTTAAATAGCTGAAATAACAGCCCATGTGAAAAACTTGCACTTGTTTTGTGTAACTCATGGCTCTGCTGGGACTGACCACCCACCTGGTGAAGCCGCGATGACTGCTTACATGTTCTGGGCACCTGAGGACAGTGCACTGAGCAAATATAATCCCTGTCCTTCGGGAGCCCACTGTCCAGGGGAACTGACAGACGTTGCAGAGACAAATTACAAGAACTGGTAACAGCCACATTAGCTGCAGGGTAGGTGATGAGATCCCTGCTGTGGGAGGTATCCAAGTCCTATCCAAGCCCACAGGCAAAAGACAAGTGGGGGGTCGCAGAGGAGCAGGGGTTCTGGTTCTGGCAGCCAGAGGAGGAGGGGCTGGAGGTAGGGCCCTCCACGAGCATCGCAGTTTCCAGGCTTCCACTCTAGTGACTTGGCCTGGAGAGGTGTGCTACCCTCACACACTTACTCTGGCAGCTGCTCTGAGGCCAGCGTCCTCCGGCCTCACCACATCCACTGGCCTTGGGCCACAGCCTGCCCCCGGTTCCCACACATTCAGTCCTCTGGAGGCCTGGGCAGATGGCCTAGTAAAGACACTTCCCTTCTCTATCTGAGGAAGCGTGGTTCAAAGTAAATTTTACACCAGGAACATCCTGCACGACAACACCAGGGTCCCATCACGGGGATGGCGGCGACTTCAACCATGGCGGGTGGTCAGGGTAGTACTGTGTATCAGGTGTCCTCTCATCTACCCAGGCACTAACTGGGCTCTCAAAGTCGTCAGAAGAAAATACGGCTTTCCAGAGGCAGTCTCCTGCTCTCCCTCTCTTGCCAGCAAGAGCCAGAGAAGCAGCCTGGCCAGGAGCTGCGGGGCCTCCCGCTGTCTTTCTGTCCTCACAGCCACACTCCTTTCAGAGAGTAGGACAGGTGGGCCAACACCCTTCTAAACTCCTGCCAAGGGGCAAAGATGGTCCCAGTTTGCAGGGGGAAGAGTGAGAGACAAAGGCAGCAGCACTCGGCCTCCCCGGCTCCTCCCTCCTGAGTCCCTCTCTCCCAGGCCCTCCACCCACAGATGGGTCAAGGCTTCCCCGGAGGGGCAGACTTGCTCTTGGGACAGAATGAGAGACGAGCAGGGGTCTGAGGGCCCAGGGCTCGGGTGTGTGCGTCTGGAGAGCGCAACCAGCAACTGTAGTTTACTTCTCTCTATCCTCCCCGCGCCAAAACCCATCCCTGTGTGAGTAAGGGCCAGCCTGTGTGGCAGGGGTGGGGAGGGAGGAGCTCCTTCTGGGGCCTCCAGCAGCCGTGACTGGCACTGATCTGGCCTCGGCCGTGGGGAGGCTCTGCCCACTGCTCCTGCAGGGCTCCACTTTCCTTACAGAATTCCAGGGTCTGCGTGGTGCTGGCATGAGCTGGACCACCTGCCCTGGCACCACTGGAGTTGAGGAGCCTGGGGCAGAGCTCTCCTTGCCCCCCCACCCCCAGGACTTCCCCTAGGGGTGCTGCAGGCACCCAGGCCATTCCGGCAACTGGCTGCGGTACCCTGCCTGGTCTCTGCAGGGCTGCTTCCTGGAAAGCTGCTCTCAAGTCTCCGACCTCTGAACCTGGCCCCAGAAGCCCCGGGGCTGTGGTAGGCCCCAGCCTGGGCTGCCCCAGATACCTCGCTGTTCTCTGAGCCCCGTAAGCAGCTTTAGCTCTGACACATAGGAGGCAGAGGCCATCCGTCAAGGCGGCTGTCACGAGGATGGCACCCTCTTCTCCAAGCAGAGAATCAACATGCCAGGGCTAATGATAATGAATGGCCGTGCTGTGCCCATCATCAGAGCTGGATCCGGGGAGGATGTGGTACCAGCTTCCTCCTCCACAGTGCTGCCCTTGGAGGAGGCTGGGGCACAGATGTGCCTCCCTTAGGCTGGTCAGAGGTTGGCCTGGGCTTCCTGAGATTCAGGAGGGCTGGGGGGAGCAGATGGGGTAACACCCGGCTGAGCTGAGAGAAGCTGAAGACCAGGTTTCAAAGCCCTTAAGCAGGAGCAGGTGACTGGGCATTTGTTCCTTAGGTAACAGGACCGACTGTGAACAGAGCGCCCACAGGGCCCGGGGTGTGCGTGGGGGCTCACTTCTGGAAGCTCTAAGGCCTCGGAAACCACCAGGGGGAGGGTGGGAGCCCACTGCTCTTCCTCTCAGCAAGTTCAGCTTCACAAGTTACTCTGGATTCAATCAGGTCCTGCCACCGAACTGTGTCATCTTGGGTGGTCCTGTCACTCTGTCACTGCCTCCATTTTACCACCTTTAAAAATGGAGGTGATCACGGCACCTCGTGGAGGATGGGACAAGATGGTGCAGTGAAGCACTTGGGCGGAGCCTGGCCCAAGCCATCCCTTAGGAATGAGTCATTGTGGAAACCTTATCTCCCATCCTGAAAACCCTGGTCCTGCGCAGGTAGGAACCTGCCAGCCCTCAGTTTTCACCTGACTCCTTTTGCTCCAAGGAGGGGAACTGGGATCATACTAGGGGCCCCAGCTGCCCTGGCTAGGTCAGGTGCAGTCATCACCCTTCCAGGAATGCCCCTTGTCCTGGTCCTGGCATCAGACCTGGGCTGCTCACACCTGCTGTGAATGAAGCAGCTCCCTCTTGTTCCACCTAAGGCCACACAAGGACAATGTGTTCCCACCACTCTGTCATCTGGGGGGGACCCTGGGTGTGGGCTCTCTCCAAACGGGGCTGAGTGAAAAGGAGTTATGCTTGGATTTTGGGGGCTCACATTGGCCCATCCTACTTTGATCATCACCCTCCCACCTGAGCACAGGCTATGGGTTGGGTGGGGGCTCCTTTCACACCCCGAGAAGACAGGACATACTGGCCTGTCATGCTGGAGGGAGTCCCCTTAGGGAAAAATGAGAAGTTCCCTCACAGATGTGCTTGTCTGCAAACGCATCTCGGGACTGGATTAGGTTTCATCTCAGGCCATAAGACATTCTGTTATTGCTGGCCTTACCTGGACAAATTCACGAGAAGTCACCTGTGTTTCTACTGAAGGGAGGGGATTCAAAGCCAATCTAACTACGTTGCCACACTGACTCAGCCCCTGTGGTTTCTGGAGGACTCCAGCCCTGTTGTCCTCATGGTCACTGTCATCGTCATCACGGGACCAGAGAGAAGGACGCCTGGATAATTAACTTATGGGGTCACACTCTGTGGCTAAGTATTTACCTCCAAAGGGGTACAGGCTCCTCAACTCCAGTGGTGCCAGGGCTGGTGGCTGACTCAGTCAGTAGAGCATGTGACTCTTGATCTCGGGGTTGTGAGTTTGATCCCATGTTAGGCATAGAGATTACTTAAGAAATATTTCTGAGAACTCAGAGCAAAGCTCCTTTTTCCAAGTATGCCAGAAAGAGGGGGCCGTGGGCAGAGTAGGTATTTGAGTCTCTAAAGCTATCAAATCTCAAGTAGGAAGTCAAGAGTTCTGGCTTTTCCATCGCTCCCCTTTCTACTCCCTCCAAGCACGGCAAGTGGCGCCTGGGAGGCAAGTGTCTCAATTTTTCATTCTTACGCTGTCAGAGCAAGCTCAGTTTGTAATGGCCGGAACAGTGAAGCCGTGGGGCCTCTGGCTAGTAGCCGACTAATCTCCTTCCAAAATTGCAAACATAAAACTTCGGCTCTGTCACCCTTCCTGAATGCTGCTCAGTCCTCTCCTCTTGTTGCGGACTGAATTATCTCTGTCTCTAATTCCTACGCGGAAGCCCTGGCACCCCTTGAGACTGCTTGGAGATGGAGCCTCTAAGGAAGTGACAAAGGTTCAATGAGGTCATAAGAGTCCTAATCTGACGGGATCCGCATTCTCCTAAGAGGAGTGAGAGGTGCCAGAGCTCTTGCCCCCCCACACACAGAGAAGAGCCTCTGTGAGGAAGAGCAAGAAGGTGGCCATCTACAAGACAGGAAGAGAGGCCTCCCCAGAAACCAACCCTGATCTTGGGTTTCTAATCTCCGGAACCGAGAAGATAAATCTCTACTGTTTAACCACCCAGCCTGCAGTATTCCATAATGCGGCCTGAGCCCACCGAGGCACCTCTTCTGCGTAGCTAGACGCACAGACAAACCAGGACGGAGAAAACGAGAAGTACTATGGTACCGGCGCTCGGCTTCCCCTGGTCAGCTGGGGCCCCACCAGCTCTGAGACATCTAGGGCTGCTTCTGACGCACGGCTGAGGTCACCCCGGCCCATACGAGGCCCAGTCTGCGCAGGAACACACCTGCAGCCACTGTCACTGGTCCAAGACCTCATCTTGCTGACCACAAGCTGGGCCTTACCTCCCTCCTCTTGCCAGTGTCCAGGCGGCTGGCCCACGACCCCCTGGGGTTGTCTGATGGACCGGCCAGCACGCGTCTCAGCCACATGCAGAGCAGAGCTGCTGACCACAAAGGCTGTTCACAGAAGCGGGGTGGCCGTGGGGTGGCCTTTACTTGGGGCACAGCATGGCTCCTGGGTCAGTCCCGTGAATGAGATGGGTAATCTGGTGGCATGGGGCTGGTTTTTCCAGCAAACTTTACCTGGGTGCCCACTCTGCCCTGAGAGCAGTAAGAGAGAAACTACATCCTCCCTTCCATTAAACTGTTAGCAGAAAGAACTTTTAGGAAACCAAGGATAAAGTCCAAAATGAAATATACACAGAAAGGTTTTCTTGGATTCCCTCCACTGGCTGAGGAACGAGGGGAAGCCACACACTCGATGGCCCAGGAGAGCCCTGGACAGGGGCCCAGAGAGAGGGTGGGTGGGGAGCGGGTGCTGACAGCGGGGTGGGGTAATGTTGAAGGTCGATGCTGGCTGGCTGGCTACTCAGAGGGGGCCACAGGACCCGCTTCCCAGCCCTCCAAGAAGCACCAGTGGAGAGGACAGCAGTGAGTGGTTGTGCAGGAATTCATGCACCAAGCTGGCATGTGGAGCCGACAGGATGTGGGGAACAGATGGCCCAGACAGAGATGACCCCTGGCTGCTGATGGTGACAGATAGAGCAGTCCCACCAAGAGACACTCAGCTGAAACAGTCATGGATCTGCAGGGGAGTCAGCCAAGCGGCCGCAGATAATCCTGGGGACAGGTAAAAGCAGAGCCCTTATGTTCCCAGGTGACGGTCTCCTCCTGGGGACCTTCTGCTTCTCGGGCCACCACCGCCGAGTCCCACCTCTCCCTGCTGGGTAGGTCTGGAAGACAAATCTGGGGCACTTGCTGGGGGGAGGAAGGGAAGGCTGGGCCGAGGAGCTTCATGAGGTTCAAGTTTGCCCACGGACGCTCGGAGAGGCTGGCACCTGACCCACTTTGAGGGGAGCACAGAGAACGGGTGTGATGTGCGCTGCGCTGCTCTGAATACACAATCAGAGGAAGGAGCCCTGTGGGTCCTCGCCAGCCCAGACCAAGGAAGGCTGCCGTGCCTCAGAGCAGTCTTTATTAGAAAGAATCGGGTTTTTAATAACACCAAATGGGGCACCCCGAGCTGAGCCAGCTGTGTGTGTCCCCAACTGGGAGGTGTGTGTGGCGGAAGGTGGTAACGGGGGTGAAGTAATGACGCGGTTTCAGCCCCTCCTGCGGAAGGGCTCCCTGTGAGGCAGCCCAGGTGGGGGCAGTCTACAGTTGTTTGCTTAGTGGTCTGAGGCTCAGACTCTGTGGCCACAGCTACGGGGCCTGTGTCTCTCCTGAGTGTCCCCGGCCTATTGACCACTTACGGAATGAGAACCAGGAACTAAAGAGGAAGCCCCAGGCCGTTCTGCGAGATGCACCTGCTTCTCATTTCTCTTTGGCTCAAGCTTCCTGGAAGGTGGTGAGGGTGGAGGCTGCTGGGGGCGCCGGGTGCCCTGGGGACCAGCCCTGGGAGGTGGGGCAGAGAGAAGGCTGACAGAGCCAACTGGCGATGCTTCAAGATCTCACTGCCAGAGCCATAGCTCCTTCTGGAGGTGGCCTGGGCCACCTCCCTCGCAAACGTCCCTGATCTCAACGGCCAGCCCCAAGGGGGGCTCCTGCTGAGGCCACCCCCAGGACGTACCGGCCAACAGAGATGATGACGGCAGGGCTGCATATTGTGGCTACTACCTGAATGCTGACCCAGGGCCAGGTACAGTGCTAACAGCCCTTGCCACACGGTCTCGGATCCCATTTTAACTTCAGGGCTGCTCTGTGGTGAGGAGTCTTGCCTTGGCTGCTGCCGGGTAAGGAACCTGGCTGAGACAGGTTCAGGCCGTTGGTGCACACTGAGACCGAGTGGAAGGGAACACTGGGAGGAGGCGCCAGAACCAAAAGCCCTGGGCTCAGGAGCCTGCCACTAGCCCAGGGGTGAGTGATGGGACAGAAAGGACAGCTGCTCAGGAAGTCTGCTAAAGCCTCAACAATGGTCTCACCTGCCGACGGCACCTGGAACCCACCGTGTACTTGTCAACTCAGAGGCACCTGGTGTCCAGGTCTCCCAAGCTGACCAGCCTGGTCTGCCCAGAATTTATTTGGGGACCAAGAGATACATTAACACTGGCACTTGTCATACACGTTTCCACATTTTCCTGGACAGGTGGCTATTTGCAAAAGCCCATTCTGGCAGCATGAGGCGCTAATAACCGAAGGAGCACACCGAGGTGGCCACGAGCACTGGCCTAAAGGCTGCTTGGCGAGTCCCGAGCTCTGGGGCCCTGCTCGGGGAGGGGCTCCTGCAGCCTTCCCCAGCCTCATTTCAACAGATGGCAGAACAAATTCCTAATTAAGCACAAGAAAGTTTCCGGCTCAGCACATTTATTTATGATTTTCCGGTCCCTTTGGTGCTCATTCTTCCCTTTTGTCTTCCTAGAACTCAAGTCGGCTTATTGCCACCCTGCGCTCCCGCTCGGCTCTCTTGGACAGTCTGGGCCCTAATCTGGGGAGAAGGAAGGGGTAGGGTGTGCGGGAGTGTGGGAAAGGAGGGAGGGTCAGGGGGGGACACGGCCACACAGCTGCTTCTCAGAAGCAAGATGAAAAGGAGTTTGTTGCAAATTGACAACTTGGCACAGACTTGAGAGGACAAACGGGCTTTGGTGCTCGCTGCTTTGGAAGGTTCTAGAAGAACCTCTCTGGGGAGAGACCTCCTTCGCAAACATACTGTGGGCAGACCCTGGTCCTTCCTGCAGCAAGGCCGCCTGTTGGCTGGTGCTTGGCGGCTCCCTGGGACTCCTCCATCCCTGTCCCCTGGCCCCGTCCTTGGCTCCCAGCGCTGTGTGGCTGCTCGGGCTACGTGGGGCCAGGATGAGGGAAATCCCTCCCACCAGACCCACGGAGGAAAGGGCCCAGGTGGCTCTGATGCCCCTGGCTGGGAACTGAACCCTAGGCTTACCTACAGTCCAGTTTATTTAACTGGGCATTTTCTCTTTTGCTTCAGAGGGCTTTGTGTCACAGAGAGGTTAGCTTTCCAAGGGCAGGGTATGAACCTGTCTGGGAGAAGAATGACTACAGCTGCATGGTCACCCAGAACACTCTGGAGAACAGGTGTGTGGAGAGTCCAGTGTCATTTGATCCTCTCTCAGATCGAAGGGAGAAATGAGGCAGACGACTTGCAGTGACAACAGTGTCACCATGTGAAAACATGAGCGTGGGTGACCTTCATGTGCTGTTCTTTCCTCAGGCCCTTGCTGCTGTCAAGCACCCCTCCCAAGGCCACTGCCACCTCGCTCTGCTGCACTGCAAGGGGCCACCTCGCAGGTCCTAAGAGCCTCAGGGAGGTAGACACAGTCCACACTGCAGTCCCCGGGGCTAACTAGCCTTGCTGGCCTGCACAAGGGGACTCTGGTTGGGAAAAGGGGAGGCAATATGGGGTCACAAGGGAGCAGGATGGTACTACTCTGAGAGGAGAGGGGGCAAGGGGTGCTCTGAGATGCTCTTGAGGCCCCCGGGGGCCTGCCTGCTGGAAGCTCAGTGCCTTCTCTGCAGGTGGGAGCTGAGTCTGGGGGGCATCTCCTACCCTGTCCTGAGACAATCACTCTTTATTTACCACCAGCCTCCTCCCCTCCTTAACAATCTCCCCCTTTAAATGAATGTACTGCTCACCCAACGCGAGGACTTGGTCACGCTCCACCTCAACAAGCTCAGGGATTCACAGAAACCATTAACCGTCATGATCTGGGCAGCCCTCTCGTGGGCTGACGAGGGGATCCATCATGCCGGCTAACGCATAGGAGCCCTCCACCTCTCCCCACCCTGCTCCTGCCCTCCCCGTGAGGACTTCTGATGTGGCAGGTCAAGGACAGCTGTCCTGAGTGGGGGAGGGGCAAGGCTCTCAGGACTTTGGGGACTGGCTGTTGGGAGCAGAGGAATAGTGACAAGAGGGGGGCCAGGAGGAGACGAGGGAGCGTATTTTTCTCTGAGTGCTGTTTTACTGAGAAAACTTTTCCTTCTGAAGGTCACAAGGGCTTTCACCTACTTCTTATAAGCAGACTTATAAGGAGAAGGATGGACAGCAGGGATTGTGATCCCTGCTGATCCCAACCTGGGGATGTAAGTCATCCTGGCACCCAAAGGGGCTCCACTGCAGCACCTTTTCTGTTGATGCCAGTGTGATCTTTGTGTTCTAAGTAATGAGTTTTCATTTTTTCCCAGGTGGTCGTATTACTTTAACCTGGGGCTTTGATACATGTGAATAAAATTTGCAAAGAGCACCGTGTAGGTGCATATAGGACTGGACCAGCTGAGTGGGGTAGACCAGGAATCCTGCTCCATCCGGGCATTGGACAAGTGACCTCCTGCTCCCTCGACTTGGCTGGGTGAGGAAGGACAGGTTTATCATGTTACAGAGGCCCCAAAAGCTAACTAAGCAGATGACTCAGTCTTGCTCTTAATTCCTTGCAAGGAAGGACCAAGGTGGAAAGAAGTCACAGGCTGCCAAGTCGGGCTCAAGACAAGACAGGACTTCCAGTGACGACAACATCCCTTCAGAGCGGAGCAGGGGCCACCCTGTGCGCGTGCCCGTGGAGCCTGCCCTTGTGGGGTGAGGACTACACTGGATGGCCGCCATGGTCCCTCCCAACTGAAGATGCCAGGAACCCCGTGATGCAGCGGCTCCTTATACTGGGCTTCTGTAATCCTGAGCAGGATGTGCCAGAAAAGCCGGAAATCATTTTTATCAGAAGCTGTGCTCGTCATGATCTAGTGCTGAGTGCTGGCGTGGAGGAGCAAGGTGCGCGCTGAATCCTGATGAGGGGCGATGATGGGGCAGATGCAAAGGCAAAAGGAGATAGAGAAGAGGGCCAGGAGGGAGGCGTCCCAACCCCGGGCTCCTCAGGAACCTCTGTGCTGGGGCCGGCGAGGGGCTGGAAACTGGGCAGACTCCCTCTGCCAGCCTCTCAACCAGAACAGCAACGGTATTCTTTGCTTTTAGACCCAAACACGGAATACAAATGATCCCAGAGCATGTGCTGGCCAATAGGGACCCCGCACCCTCCTGCCCTGGGCCTAGGGGTCTCAGCAGCCGGAACCTTCTGGGACAGTGCGACGGAATGAATGGGCTCCCTACCACAAACCTGCTTTAGGCGGAGAGACCCCCCCAAACACCCCTGAGGATGACGGTGCTCTGGCTCAGTAGGGCATCAGGCAGTCAGAAGGCATTGTGGAGAGGGTGTCTCTTCATGCCCCACGGGCCAGGAACGCGGAGGCGGTTGCCACAGCCCGCTGGGTTTTATGGCTGTGCCACACAGGGCACCCACAAGAAGGCAGAGCAGAGCCCGACCTGGGCCTTCAGGGGTCAGCTGGCCCAGCGGGGGCGGGGGGGGGGAGTAGGGGCATGTGAAGACAGTTGGGCCTAGCTCTGGCTCCATGCACACTACGTGATCTTTACTGCAGTAAAAAAGCAGACAGAGCCCCTGCCCCTCTTGGCTTTCGGGAATCCACGGAACCCCCGCCACATTCTAGCTATGCCGAGTGCACACAGCCGTCTTGGAAAAGGTGAGGAAGGGACCAGGGGACAAAGGGCAGACTCGAGACGTCTCTCACTCACCAACCCATCTCATCAGGGAGGTCAGGATCTGCAGGTACTTGGTCTTCTGGACGTCAAAGAAGGTGAAGGGTCCAAGGAGAAGAGTGAAGACAGCCTGGGTGACAGAAACAAGGGTGAGGGGGTGCCGGGGCTGGGCGTACACAGCACACACCGCGTGTGTGGGGAGAACACGCCATCCATGCAGCCTCTGCCCGCAGCGGCTGGTCCTAACTGTGCTGTGCACCTTGACTGGCAGAGGCTCCCCAGGGGCAAACATCATGTGGGGAGCTCCTTGGGGTGCAGGAGAAATCCAAAGCCGTGCTTCGTAGCTGCTCCTCATGCCCCTGGTCCTGAGACAACTTTCTGGGCCAGCCCCAGTCAACACTCCAGGGACATCGCCTGCTACTTCTCTTCACCAAATGCTAAGGGTTCCCAGGCCCGGCACAGAGCTGGTCACGAGCCCCAATTAGGAGGTAATCAGCAGGAAGATGAGGATCTAAGAGGAACCCAGGCGCGCCCAGTGCCCCGACAACACAGGGCAGTGGAGAGATCACTGCTGTGCTCCAGCGTTCAGAGAGGATCAGTCGGGATGTCGTTAATCAGCAATGTTTAGGACTTGAGGAGGGTAGGCCTGGAGAGCCAGCGGCTCTAGGCTTCCAGGGCAAACCTCGCAGAGGACTATCCTGAACCAAGAAGAGAAGGGGCTGCAGCCAGGAAAAGTGGGAGCTGAGTTTGGGGCTCAGTGCTCTTTCCTTTGGAGAACAGGAAAAACTAAGTGTTTACTTAGGGAAAATAAAGATTCAAACCCTATCTTAGAAAACCAGTCTGTGGGGAATCTGAACCCTCTCTGCAAAGGAATATGGGGGTGAACCTGGCACAGCAGAGCTGGGCTGGGGGCTAAGGGGAGGTTAGGATTTCCATGCCAAATTGGCTGCTCAGGGAGCAGAGGAATTAAAAGCTGCTGGTTGGCGTTAGGATGATGGTACCATTTCCGATCTGCCACTCGGAAGCAGCAGAGGCAACAGACCTTATTAACATTTACACTGCGCCATTTTATCACGTTAATGCTGATGACACTCGCCAGAGGTGCAGCAGGCGGCGGAGGCCTGAATGTGGGGAGCAGGGCCCACTATGGGGAGTCGGGCTCTGGCCCTGTGATCTGGGGAGGAGGCATCACAGCTGCTCAGCTTGGCGGCCAGTCCCCCGCTCCCTGGCTCCCCCGTGATAGGGTGACAGGCAGGCTGTGCCCATCCCTTCCCTGCCCCCATCCACAAGGAGAGTGGGAAGTGGGAGAAGCTGTGATCTCTTATCCAAGTCCATTATCACTGTGAGGATGACACCAAAGACTAAAGCACCGCTTAAGGAGAAGGCTCTAATTAGCTGGGGGCCAAGGCCTCCAGGCAGGCTCCAGGGCTGGGAGGCTTCTGGAAACAGTTTTCTGCTGGGGGCCTGGAACCAGCAATCCTTTAATCAGGAGGGGAAGTGCCATTAAGCTAGGGGTGCTGGGGGCGGGGTGTGTGTGTGTGTGTGTGTGTAGAGAAGAGGGGCAGGGGAGACCGTATCCCCTGCAGGCCAGACTCAGTGAGGCAGAGTCAGCAGCTCCATACAGCAAGCCAGCACGTAGCACCATCAGCCTGTCCTTAAGGAAAAGAACCACTTTAGGGAAACTTCGACAGATTTCTTTCTTGAAGGGTTAGAGAGGAAGAGGTCTTAGGGAAGAATACATACACAGCCACTTGACACAGATGTTTCCAAATTACCGTGGCTTGCTCGGAACTGGACTCCTGATGTGTGGGCAAGTGTGGGTGCTTCCCCTCCAATCTGCATGCCCACTGTGCACGCTGGATGGTTTCTTAGGGGCAGCGTATGTGGGAGGTTGGAGCTCATCTTTGAAGCCTAAAGACGGTTTTCAGAAGGTTCTACTATGTAAAACCAAGGCTGGGGGTTGGGGGGTGGGTGGTGATACAGCAGAATCAGCCCTGAAGGGAGGCAGGGAATCGTGCTACTCTAGTAGCCTGCCAGGTCCTTTTCCAGATGCCAGATCCATCTTCATCCTCCTCCCCAGCAGCTGTTTACCAAGATCTTTCACACAAGAGGACACATTTTATAAAACCCTGTAGGGGTGGGATCCCAACCCCCAAGAACTTCCCTCTTTTTAAAGACACTAACCATACAAGCACATCTGAGAAAGGTCGAGTAAGAAGTGTATGTGAGATGCCATCTGAGTGGTGGGGAACAGGAGTGGAGAGGGGCTCAGGAGTCTCCAAAACTGCTCGGCCCTCCCATGTCCTGTTCTAGGGACGGCAGTGGGGACTGGCAGCGGAGGGCTCTTTTGGAAGATTCAGGCAACAGCTATGACACCCACAGCGGGATGGTGGCCAGAATATAGTTTTAATGCTCAGGAGTGCAGACTGACCACATCACTCCAGAAGCGGGGAGTGCAGGGCCTGCCTGGTCAGAGCAAACGCGCACACACTGCCAAACAGCAGCCCTTGCACGGCTGCTAGCTCACACACTGGAGGGAGCCCAGACCAAGATACACAGCACAGGCTGGGGCTAATTAAGGAACAGGTGTCCTCTGCAAATTAGTTAGAGCCAGACTCGGCGCCCGCAGGGGCCAGCATCCAGAGCCGGAAAGGACGCCGTGGTGTGGCTGCCAGGTCTCTGGGAAGTAAGGGGGCATGGAAGGAGAAACAGCCCCCATGTTCCCATGGTCTAGTGGGGATGGAGTTCATCTTTGAATGCTGAACAGCCAAGCGTGGCACCTTCTGTTTTCCCTTTCCTTTTTCAAAAAGAAGAGATAAAAAGCCAAGAGACAGCCTATCCTCTTGGGTCTTCTCGTCTAGCCTATATGACATTATAAATTAGCTGGCTCCTGAGCAATGGTCCAACCCCCAAATGCCATTGATCAGTTCAGACTCAGCCTCTGTTCAAGGACTCTTGGAGCCCAACTCATTACAGGAGGCAGGGACAGCAACTGTGCAGCCAAACGGGTTCCAGAAAAAAAAAAAAAAGAGAAAGAAGTAAGGAACGATTCTTTGGTTTCTAATGCAATCTTCAAATTGGTCACTGGGAATGAATGATGTTTGAGACAGACCCGGGAGGGTGCAAATGGGGCCGCTCAGGTCTCTTCTCGGGTCAGTGAGTTTAAATGTGCACCAAAGGCCCCATGGCAACCTTGCCAGTCTTGGTGGACACAAGGCAGCTCACATTGCTAAGGCACTGCCAGCAAGGCCTGGGCACAGCTTTTACAGTGTCCTGGTGGCACTCCGAACTTAACGCGGCGTCTCCAGTGCCATCCAGCTGCTGCTTCTCTCCTGTATCCCAGGCAGGTTAGGCACACTGTTCACCTCCAGCTGCTCTGGCTCTGAACTCCCAACCACCTCGGACTCCTTTCTCACTCTCTGTACTAGTATCTGTGACTGCAGTAACCTGGTGGCTTAAAACCACAGAAATATATTTCTCACGGTGCTGGAGGGGAAATGGAGCACACAGCATGGGCTCCTGACCTTGCCTGGCTGGGGCTGTGCTGGGGTCACTCAGGGGAACATCACAGAGAAAGAGATACCTCAGGTGAGAGCAATCAGGTAGGCCAAGAGCTGGGGAGGGTTCAGGACTGCCCCATGGGGGCTCTGTCCTGCTCCCTTTGCCCCTGTCCTCTCTTTCCTGGGCCCAGAGCCAGCTGGTCCCAGTGTTGTTTCCCACACACCACCCCAGCCTCCAACCTGTGTCTTTCTTGTTCAATTCTCAAAGGCTTGTCACTTCAGAAATGACAAAGTCCACTGGCCCATGACCTGGTTCCAGCCACCTTTTTCAACCCTGCCCTTGAAGACAGCACCCCCCAGAACCTACTCTCCAGCAGCCCTGGCCTGTGAGTTCCTGACATTGCCCAAAGCCTTCTTACCACTGGGCCTTTGCTTGGCAAGCTCTATTTCTGTTGGCCGAAGTTCTGCTACCAATCCCACTCCCAATCTCCTGTACCCAATTGTTCTCTTCCACTTCTCCTCCCTGGAATCATTCGTGCGTCTTCCAGGAGCCCTCAGTGGCTCCGCATGGGCAGCGGCTGCAGCTCCCGTCCATCTGTGTTCCCACAGTGCCGGAAACAGTGCCCCCCCACTGTAGGGCTGTCCCAACCCCAAACGCCCCGGAGGATAGGAGGAGGCACATTTCTGCCAGAAATGAGACCCAAGGACAAGGGAATAGGGTCCCAGCCCTCTGCCTGCCTGAGGCAGGAAGGGAATCCCCTCCTCAAAATCAGTCTGAGAGATGTGGGAAAGGGGGGTGAGGGGCTGTATGTGGGCATTCCCGGGATAGAATGGTGGCTTTGCTGAGATCCCCAAGGGCAGAGGTGCGTGTCCACATGGTGGCTGGCATTGGGAAGCCGAAGGCTTACCCCCTAACTCAAGCTGCCACTTGACTCTTGGGTGCTGTGTGAGCAGCCAGTCACCAACTGTGGAATGGGAGAAACACCTGCTACTTAAGAGAATGGAACTTTGCCCCAGAAAGTCTTGAGTCTGAGCTGCTGAGGGGGAGCCACACTCACTACCTGCCTCCATCTTCTCGAGCTTTAAGCCCACAACCCACCACGCTCACAGAGCAAAGGTTCCCTCCAATGCCACTCCACCTTGCTTCAGCCACAAAACGAGCCCAGGCTTGGCTGCAGGCTACACCCTGCGTTGAGGGTACAGAATGGGGAAGCAGGAGCCTGTGGGTCGACACGGGACCACAAAAACACTCAACGCCCATCTTCCCATTTCCCAAATTTCTCTGCAAGGTTAGCTGGTCAGAGAAACAACATGGAAACTTAAAGCTGCTGCTGAGCCTAAACTAAACTCCAGCGGGACAACAGGTTGCAGAGTCTCTGGGTCCCACCCCTTGCCCTCCTTGGCTCAGTGAGCTTGTCACTCCCCTTCCTGCTGTCGATCCCTCCTGCACGTGGCTGTCTTCTGTTCCGTCACATCCACCCCAACCCTGTCTTCCTGCTGCTGGTCCTGTCAACCACGGCCTCACGTCCTCGCTGTCCTGGGGGAACATCACTGTCCAATGCTGCAGGACCCCATGCTCACAAGTGCAGTTTTGTATCATGTTCTTGGCCATCAGTGAGGCCACCAGGCAGGTGACGATGCTTCATTTTAGTGATGAGGGGCCTCAGGGACCAGGGAGGTGTGTAAGAAAGTGGCGGAGGGGGAGTAGGAGTCTCCTGACCCCATCCTTCTGACCACAGCGATCTCTGCACGCTGCATCCTATTAGCTGTCTCCCCAACACCTCCTCTCTCCACATCACACTGCTGCTCAGCCTCATGCCTTTACCCTTGTGATTCCACCTGCTGGCACAGAGTTTCGCTCTCTACCTCCCTTACTCCGGTCCCCTTCGAAGCTCCGCTCGGGTAAAGTCTCTGCACAGTGCTCCTTTCTGGGGCTCTTGATTGGATCACCAAATACAGTTGGTACCATGTTACCTAATCCTGGTAGGTTCTGAGTTGCTCCTTTCTCATGGGTTGATTTTGTACATGCCCCCTCACCCCGTGGAGTATGAGCTGCATGATGGCAGGGATTGCATTCTTGTTCGCCACAACACCCAGGAAGGCTTGGCGCATGTGAGATGCTCAATGAGCACCTGCAGAATACAGTGAATTTGGTGGAGAAAGGGTGGGGCAACCCCAGTCTTGCTGACTTGCCTTGTACCCTCTACCTGTCCCTCTTGCCGCGGGCAGCATCTGAGCTGGCAAAGCGCACAGGTAGGCAAGTCACCCGCTCTGCCCGAGAGCGGTTCACTGTGTCAGGAAAAAGCCTTTCTTCCTCAAACTGTTGTGAAATCAACATGCTTTGGTTTAGAAAGAGCAAATTGAAATAGCATTTGCTCTGAGCGGACCCCCTGGTTTCAGGAGACAATGATATTCAGCTCTAATAAGGAGAAAAGGCCCCTCCGCGAAGAGCCCGGGGCTCTTGGCTGCCTTCCATCAGCCTCGTCTCCCGGGAACCCAGCAAGGAAGGGGCTTGGACCACTGTGAAGGGGCTGTGACCACTCCGTGTACCTGCCTGGCCCCCAGGAGGGGTGATGTCTTAGAAGAAACCTAATATCAAGAACATAAAGGTCAAAGAAAAAAAAAAACAACCTAAAGGTCTTCAAAGAAGTGACTCTTCCCATGCCTCCCTCTGGGAGACCGTGGATCCACAGTTCCCAGTCATAAACTAGCCACTCCACCAGTTCTTCTCTCACAAAACAAAATTAAAGCCCCAAATCCTGTTTGCTGTCATCTCTTCTGCTGGGAAGAGGTGCAGTGGATTGCAGCTTCTAATTAGAACTTAAACTTGGGGGAAATGCAACAAGACCCCTAGTCCATCTCACCTTCCTCAAAAAGGAGCAAGAGCAGGGTAGGGTGGAGGGGGAGAGGGGAGGAGAGAGAGAGAGAGAGAGAGAGAGAGAGAGAGAGAGAGAACACATGCCTGCTGTTCATGGAGGAAAGGGACAGCCACCATACAGAACAAATGTCCTAAGAACCTCTGAGCCAGTACACAGGACAAAGACTGATACACCAATTATCTCCTGCAACCAGGGACAGTGAGGAAAACTAGCAGAGAAGCAGACAGCTAGGTGACTGTCCACCCAGCCAGGGAGGTTCTCTCGAGGCTCTGTCCCCCAACCTAGACAGAAGCCAAGGGGCAGCATCCCAGGGGGACGAAGGCCAAACAGTCCAGGAAGCCAGCAGTGGCCAGCGAAAGCACAAAGGTGATGCTTTTGTGGTGTTCTCTGGCTCCTGAGGCTGGAGAAAGAAGGAAGTGACACTCTGCTTGGCTGACGCTACTATGAATATGGACGAGGTGGGGGGCCGGGGGACCTGCTAGATGGCTAGTTCCTAGAATGCCTGATTTATTTAGTTCCTCTAAAAATGAGGGCTTTGGGCTCATCTGTTTGTGGCTCCCACAGCGCAGCAAGATGGAGCTTCCAAGAGACCAGGATCCAGCCATTAGCAGCTGCCTCTGCATGCCACCCATCAGCTGCCAGTGTCAACACAAAAGGCAAGCGGATCCACTCAGAGCCTTCCTGGTCTAGGGTTTGAGGTAGGGTAGGGGGCTTGATTTCCCTATTAACTTAGCAGGAATGACGAAGTAACAAGTCTCAGGAAGTGGAATGGTGACATACTATCTGATCTATCCTAAACATGCAGGGGTCCCCAGGGGCCGACTATGGAATATGAGGTTCTGGCCATTGCAGGGCTCAGGGCTGCTGGTTCAGGCAAAGGTGGGGATGTGCGGATGGTGTAGCTGAGCTCTGGACAGTTCTGGAGGCTATCTCAAGTGACAAAGACAATGAGCGCCTAGATTACAGGGCTGTCCTCATTCCAGGGTGCCAGGGGTTAAGAGTTAATTGGGGTTAATAACAACCCAGCATGAACCCATCCCTAAACGGGAACTGAACTTTCAAGGCGTCCTTGAAGTGCAGCGAAGAAGTGTTCAAGGATTCTATTTTTATTTCTCAAGTGTCTGTGCACATTTCGGTTTGGGAGTTTTTATTTTCCCAACTTGAATGACAATGTCTGGGATTCATCCACAAAAAAGAAGAGGAGCTCGGAGTTTGTGAGGGACCGTGGAGGGACCACAGGCTATAGGGTCACGTGTGCAGGGCTGGGGTTTGTCTCTTGGTGCCGCTAACCATGAGACCCCCAGGCTGGAATGAATCGCTCAGAGCACATCATGTGTGCACAGGTGGCCAACAAACATCAGCCCCCAACAGTATCAGCACGCAACCACATTCTCACACCTCATCAGTCCTCCAGACACCCCAGGTCAGGGAATGCAAATACCGGAGGCCAAGTGAGGACTTCCAGCCAAACAACATCAGGTTGCTCCTATTCTCAATGGACTTCCACCACCTGCGTCCAAGCTCAATAATGGCCCAAATGCTCTTGGGCGGGGGTGGGGGGTGGAGTTTAAGTTCTTCCCAACTAGACAGACAGGATCAGCTGTCACGCAGAGGATGGTGAGATCCCAACAGCATGAATAGGTCTGAACCTGGGGCAGCAGCCTCTGTACACCAAGCCCAGTGAACCATTATCACAGCTCATTTGCCAAAATCCTACAAGAGGGTGCATCACGCTATTTAGAGGAGGTGGAGATCCCGTAGAATCTAGATCCACAGAGACTGGTGCTTTCATATGAAACTTCATGAGAATGGGGTTTTCCCACAGGGCAGAGCCGAGCAGCCTCCTTCTGAAGGCCCAGCCCAGTGTGAGGCTGGCCCGGAGAAGGTGCAGAGCCTGCCCTGGGAGGGAGCTCTGCGAGGACAGGCTGCTGGGCCTCAGACACCAGCCCAACCATGATGGAGCTGCGGCTGGCGCTTCACCCATCCATCCTTTGAGTTTCCTTTCCCTGGTGGAGGAAGAGTAATGGAGACAGAGAAGGCTGGGATGCCTCTTTCAGCACACCTACCCATCCGCAGCACAGATGAGCATCACCCGTCAGCCCTGTCCCCTTACCCCAGAATGTGCTGCTGAGAGCAAGTTACTGCATCTTATTGTCCCTGTGCCATCACCACCCTCACCTAGAAGGGATTGGGAAATGCTTACTGAATGGATGGAGAGATGGAAGATTCAGGGAATGCCTGAAACTAAAAACAGAGAGTTTATGCCCAGATATTCTGAAGAAGCAAGCATGTGTTCCTGGAGCACATGCCCTTCTCGAGCTATGGGCTCACGATGACCTATAGCCAAAAACCAAGTCTGTTCACAGCAAACGATTCAGCCCCACTTGGAATGCAGGAGTGTGGACACATGTCCTATTTGCAAAAAGCAAGTGTGTACTTGCTGGAAGAGGCTGAGCCAGAGATGAGAGGGTGCTGGGCTCCAACAAAGGCAACAGTGAGCCCCAAAGGTAGACTCTGAAGGACACTCTTAGTGGCTCCTGAGCTACAGAACAGAGAGCCAGGAAACCAAACCCGCACAGCAGCCAGTTAGACCAGGATCAAGAGGCTGGCCAGGAAGAGACTAGTCCCAGCACCTGATTAACTGGGAAGAGGATGAAGCTCTGGGGTGCCTTCCCTGCGGAGCTGAACGCTGGCCAGTGAGGTCATGCCCAAACAAGTTCTGCTGAACTATGAGTGCAAACATTGTTTGTCTTGATTTCAGGGAGAGGCCATGGCTGGGGTGGCTGCTCCCAACCTTGTATATGCAGATAGCTCCAGCTGTCACAAGCCCAGAATGCCCCCTCCTGGAGGCTGGGAAGGGGTTAGATGTAAGAGTACAGTTAAGAATCTCCTGGACAGAGCTGAGGGAACTGCTCCTGGGAGGCTGGAAGATGAGTGGCAACCATGACATAGGCCGTGTGGGGTGAGCACTCCCAGACCATCCGCACCAGCTGAGGGGGAGGAGGGCTGGACACAGGGCCGTCCAGGCTCCTGGAGCGCCACTGGCCAATACTGGAGAAGCCTGGGTAACACTGATCCCAGCCCTGTCAGTCTGGAGACAGCCAGGGCTCTCACAAGGCACTTCCTGGGCTCAGTTATTCCCCAAATACACCAACTGGAACACCACCTGTGACTATCTGACAGCTGAAAGCATCCCCAGGTCCCTTCCTCCAAATTTTCTGCCTCTCTTTTCTCAAGGCAATTGGAAACAGAGCAGACCTATGAAAAGACCCAAATAACCTCCTCCTCTGAATCTACTGCTCTAAACATCCCCTGCTCTACTTAGATGAAATAGAAATCTTCAGTAGGGACCTGAGGTTTATAACCTATCTTTATGGTTTTTCCTCTAAGAGGGAAAAAAAAAAAAAAAAAAAAAAAAAAAAAAAAAAAAAAAAAAAAAAAGCACATCTCCTAAACCTACAGATGGCAAAAAAGAAAGATCAGGAAATTCATCCCAAATTTCTATCATCAAGGAGCATGATGTCTTACTGGGGGGCCTGGCTGCTAAACTCAGTGTTAAAGATGTGTGGAACAAGCAGCTACCTGTGAGGGAGTGACAGGTTATGACCCACGGCAGGGCACACTCAGTACCCGGAGGCCTGGCTGTGTACTGCCAGGAAACAGCTCAGGTGTCGTGACCGCCACTGGATGCAGCCTGTGTCTTTCCAGAACGCATGCCGTGGCTCCCAGGCAACTGTCTCCACGATCAAGTCACAATCCCTGGCCCCAGCCTGTGGGATAGGAACAAGTCCCACACACCTGGTCCAGGTATCCCCCTACCCAATCATCTCCAAGCTCCCAATCGGGAAATGGTTGGGGTTACATTTGGAGGGATGCTGTCAGCAGAGGGAAGAATTATGCCCACTGTCTCGCCCCAGAACCTCCCCTTGCCTCTGATCCATCACCCAGAGAAGGCTTGGCCTTGGAGACAAGGGAACCCACACCAGTAACATGACCTGAGCACCCACACACAGTACCTTCCATTGAAGACCCCGACACCCTGGGAATTGGTTACTAGCTCCACTTTAGAAAGCTGAGGTAAAGTGGATAAAATAACTTGTCAAGACTGTAATGATGGAGACAGCTGAGATCAGAAGTTAGGCTGTGTGTATTCAAGGCTGGCCCCCTTCCTAGGGCATTTACTGCTTCCCTTGATTATGCCCTAGAGAACGTCTCTCCACCACCTCTAACCTCAGCAAAGCTGCTTCCCTTGGGGGCAGGGGTGGAGGGCTGGGCCGGCTGGGTGGGATTAGCCTGGCATGGCTGCTGTCCCCCTCACCCCCTACTGGAGGACAGGCCTGTGTGCCTGTGTTGTCTCTCAGCTGAAAAGCCAGATGGTGCCTGGTGGTGGGCAGAGTTCCAAGGATTTGGTGCCAGAGCCGCAACCCTTGTGGTTTGGGGGGGGGGGGAGATAAATATTGTGGAAAACCCACATAGTCACTCACTTAATGATTATATGCCATCTAGGCTAATTATTAAGGGCAGCCTGGCTCCTCACAATCATGAGAGAGAGAGAGAGAGATGGAGATGGGTCTGCATCTACCTGCCCAGGTGAGAACACAGGCTTGATCTTGAGCAAGGAGGGCTTTAAGGGGCAGTGATGACAGGGGGCTGGCGGGACAGAGAGGGTGTGTGTGTGAGGAAGGCTGGGGGCCCCGCCTGGAAAAACAGATCTGCCTTTAGACCTGGCACCTGTCTTAGCACTTTACTGCTTGCATTTTAGGCGCCAAAGAGGAGGTGGCAGAGAGATGGGTGAGCCACCCTAGGCTTCCTGGCATGTGGTCAGCGCCTGACTGCTCCTCTCTGCCCTCAGCCTACAAAGACGGGTGCTCCTAAGGCCATGCTGAGGGGTTGCTTTTCCGGCCAGTGCGGTACAGAAGATGGCTCGTGCCTTTGGGAAAAGTAAAGCCAGCTGGATGTGGATTTTTTCTGGCGGGAGCAGCAGTTGCCAGCCATGATGAGCCATGGGCATCGACAGCCCTGAGACCTTAGAGACGGACTGGACCAGTGCTGGCCACGGACCCAGCAGTGACAGCACACCCGAGTGCTCTCGGTTATTTAAATGTTCATGGAGCAACTACCCTCTGTGAGGCCCACGCTAATACCAGATGTGTGGGTCAGGCACAGCCCTGACTTCGAGATGCTCATGGGGAGTCCACGTAATTAGACACCAAAGTGCAATTATTGCCATGGTTGGGGGTTGGGGGAGGGTAATGGCTGCAGGTGTCTTTAAAGGAGGCACCTGAATTCAGTTCTGGATGAGTGCTCGTCAGACTCTGAAGCAATGCAAAGGTATTGAACGGGCACAGAGTCCTGAAAGCACCCAGAGTCTTTGGAGGACAGTGGCCAGTGAGTGGGGGGCAGTGGTGAGAGAGAAGGTTCCAGAAGGATATTGGAGCAGACCATACCACGTGAAGGAATGTAAATGTTCCTTTATGAGAAGAACTTCTAAAGGGGTTTTAAGGCAGGGAAATGACAGTCACATTTGCCTAAAACCAATGTTGAAAGGATAAAGTAAGAGAAAAGCTCTGTGGCCTTGGGGCAATCCTTGTGCCTGGACTACAGGGATGGGGGCTGGGCAGTGTCTCCTGCGTGGATGAGCACACCAGTCGCCCTGGCCTCAGGCTCTCCTGAGTCCTCTGTGCTGATGGGACAAGGCTTAAAAGGGACTGTACTAGTTTGAACTGTAAGTTCTGGGGGGCAAAAGAGAAAAGGCACACCAGGGGTGTCCTGGCTAGCGGGCCACAGCAATAAATGGGTGAAAAGTGCCACCTTGGTGCTTGCAGTGAGCCCCACGGGAGCCAGAGTGAGTAAGCACACGCCGAGATGTTAACTTCTCCTGCACTGCACGCTTGGTTTACTGGTTCCCACTTTTTTCACTGGTTCCTGAAATCTCTTCACGGAGAACCAAAATCAGCTCTGTATCTTGGTCTATTTATGCTGGATGGCAAGGAAGGGGAGACGGAGGGTAGATAGCACTACTTCCCCCAGGGCTGTGCTTTGCCCCACACACGGAAAAGCTGGAGGTACTCTTCTGGCTTGGCCACGTGACCCAGGGCCTGAGGAGAGTTGTGGGGCCAGGTTATGGGTCAACTTGTCCTCAGAGGTCCTAAGAACAAGGGGCCTTGAGGGGAACGGGTGGACTCTGCTGTGAGTGATGGGGGTGGGGAGCCTCTGGACCATCCATCCAGCCCCTCAGCTGCTCCCTTGGAGAAAAGCAACTCCCCTCACCCCCACCATCTGATTCTGTTAGGAGGTAAGCTGAGATACTTTCAGTGGCTGGTGCATGGGCCTCCTGGACCTTAGAACCTGCAAAGATGTTAGCATCTCCAGTAACCAGCTGGAATCTGATTGCGTTTAGTGTCCCTGTCCCGGGGATGTGAGGAGGGTGAGCCATTGCTCTCCATCACCTCAACTGCTTGGTGTTTGTGCAGCACTTGACGAGAGGTGCCAGGTGATGGCTGCAGGTGTTCTGGAGCCTTCCCTTCCTCATTCTACTCTTCCCGCTCTCACCTCTGCGCAGGAAGAGTGGATGGTGGTGGGAGTGCTCCACGCTGGAGGGGAGGGAGGGAGGGAAGGAAGTCAGGTGCCCAGAACACGGGAGCCCTGCAGAGAGGAGCACAGGCCAGGCTGGCTCCACCCCTTCCCTGCTGACGTCAGACCTCGAAATAGACAGATTGGGGAGCAGGATTCTTTGCCGACACTGAGTAACCTTGGAGGTGGGGAAGGAGGGAAGACAGGGCTTCAAGCTGGCTGATTAACAAGCTCTGTCCAATTGGGTATAAGAAATTGCACTACCATCCCCACGCTTCCTCCCTAGTTGATGGTCAGAGTAAAAGGCCTCTCCATGGGGCTGGAATACTGTGGGCTCTAAGAGGAAGCCAAGAGCACCACCCATGGAGACCCAGGAGGGATCTATTGGCCCTGGCTTAACAAAGAAGGCACTAGCAGAAGGATGTCACTGGAGCCCCTTTCCTCCCGGGGACACACAGAGTCTGAAAACAGTCTGATCAGAGGAGCGATGCTCTTCTTCAATCTGCACTGAAGGGCATGAGGCATTAACTCCAGTAGGTTACTTGTGACACCAGACTGGACACCTGTGGATGTGTGGCCATCGTCCTCCCCTGGAAGAGGCAAGGCACAGAAGTCCCCGACTGCGGCCTCCACGGCTGCAGACCGGAGATCAGAGCAGGCCTCTGCCCAAGAGATGGGGTGCCAGCAAAGCCGTCTACCACTGTGACAGGTCCTCAGTCAGCAGGATTTCTCAAGGGGGAAAGTACACAGATTTCTCCTCAGAACTGGTTGAAAGTGCAGATTCCTAGGCCTCACAGCCTTGGAGCTGCTACATGGGGCTGAGGCTGGGATCCAGGAATGTGTATTTTTAACAAGTACCTCAAGTTGGTTCCTGGAACCAAACCCTGAGGTACAGTTGAGGCTCGTACTCTGGACCTGGGGGAAGGAAGAGAGCTGGACAGTGTTCCCAAGGCCGTGTGCCTATCTTGTGGGTAGAGCACAGCCTCCCTACAGCGGTGAGGGGTACGCATCACAGACCGGTTGGCACCCAGCACCTGGCCCGGCCGTCTCTTCCCTCCTGTCAAGGTGTTCAGGGAACGTCTCAATCTGAGGCTAGAGAAGTTCTTCCCGGAGCCAAACTCACTGGGCCCTGCTGTGCTCTGTGACCCTTCCTTCCAGATTCACGCTCACCACGAAGCATCTGCTCAGCAATGCGCTCTGCGGCACCTCCCTTTGCACTTGAAGGCTTATTAAAATGTACCTTGGTCTGCTCTCAGCTAATCCACGAGACAGCCCGAGCTCATGCTAATTAATCAGATGTCATCATTAATATGCACCCTAATTGTTCAGCTCCCCTGATGCCCATCACGCTCGGGTCGGCATCTCTGCTGGCTGCAAACCCTTTGGACTTCCTCGGCTCCTGCTTTTTCCTCTGGGCTGGCCTGCAGTCCGGAGGACGTGCCCAAAGACACTTTTATTCTCAGCACAGTTTGCACAGCCAGCGCCGCTGGCTAGGATGCCAGCAACACAGAGGAGCGCAGTTATTACTTTAGAATGAGTGCTTTATTTAATTAAACAATTATTGCCGAGGCCCTGGGGCGCTATTTAGAAAGACACTGGATTCGGCTCACAATAGACACCCTGTAACAGAGAGTGAGCATCGCGCAGGGGGCAAGCACAGCCCCACAAACTCAGCAGGGCCCTCACAAGTACCATGGGTCCTCTGTGCAATGAAAACATCAGACGGACACAGGGCAGGAGGGAAACAATGGGCTGGCATGCACGGTTTCCATCCTAGTTAACACAAAATATTTAAGAACATTCTACCTTCCTCTAAAACCACTAGCAGGCTGCTGGGTTCTAGATGATGTTTTGTTTTTTTTTTTTTTTTTCCCCCTGCACTTTTGGGGGAAATGAAACCAAGTGGGGGAGGAGGGGAGCGAGATGTGAAATCAATCAGGACACTTCCTTAAAGGAAAAAGTCACTTTTAGCTCCTTACCCAGAAACGGAAGGCTGGAAGCAGAGGGGATGTGGAGCATGGAGATGGCCTGGGTTGAACCGTTTGGGGTCAGCCCAGAGCAGCTTGAGGGGAATGCTGAAAACACACACAGGTCAGTGGCAGGGTCGGCCTAGGACGCTTGTGAAGCGAGGAACGTCAGGCATTTATCCCTACTCGTGCCACTCACAGAGAAGGCGTGCTTAAGCCTCAAGCTCAGGCTGCCTGGGATGAGTGTGGATAAAACGGTCCTGAAAAAGCACAGTGCAGAAGGTCCCCAGCAGGGATGAGCACTCCCCATGGAGACCTATTTGGAAGTTTCCCAACCAGATTGGCCCGTGCAGGAGTGTGGGCCGTGGGCATGCACTTAACAAGCTCCATGAAGCTTCCCAGCCTGTGTGTGTGTACAAGGGTGTGTGCATCCCTGGCTCTCTTGTAGGTGGGCTGCTCATCGCTGCTCATCCCTGTTTCCACACGAACCAGGCTTTGGATTGCTGCCCCAATGCACGTATATAGGTGGATACTTCCTTTCTGCCCCAATGCAAGTGAATAGGTGGTACTTCCTTTACAAGAAACAGGCGTATAAAAGTTCTATTTATAAATCCTCAGTTTTCACGGAATAACATCTTACACCCATTAGGAAAACCAAGTACTCAAGAGAAACCTGCAGCCAGTCCTTTTACGAACTAATGAAGTACTTTGTAACTATCAATTACTTTCCCTGTTTGTTTTATGCATTTGGACTTCCATACAGTGAGGTTTCTTAAGAGCTAAGCATGCTGGGGTAAGGGTGGCCAGGTGATGGCACAAAAGATAATTCCCCCCATCTCAAGGCACCTACCTGGCTGAATTGAGGATGGGGGCAGGGCGGAAGGATGAGAATCCAGGTCAGTTTACCTGACATCTGCCCATGGGCCCAGGAGTCCAAACAGTTTGCCCTGGGCAAATGGCATTTGTAAGCAGGTACTCATGACTTGCCAGACAATGGATATAGGGGTAGAGACCTGGGACGTTCTAAGAGGGCAGAGAGATGCTCAAACTGCCAGCGTGTGACAAGGGAGTCTGGGCAGTTCACCTGGCTCAGGAGCTAGGATATAAGTTCCCTCCATCTACCAGGACAGAGTAGAGCATGCAGGACCCCAACCAATGGCAACGAACAGCTTCTGAGATTTGGGGAAGGGACAGTGGGGACTGTCCAGGAGAAGCGAGGACCACCAGCTTGAGATCTAAATTCCCATCACCTGGTATCTTGACTGGGAGCAGAGAGGCGGTGGCACTGGGGATTAAGTGTCACCTTCTAAGCCAGTGTGTCAGGTGTCTGCCATGGCAGAGACAGGATGTGAGGGTGATGGATGGCGGGCTTAACGCCAGCCGACAGAACCCATGTCCCTGAGAGGCACATTAAAAATAAAAACAGCAATCCTCTCACGGAGCTGAAGAAGGAAGCTCAGCCCCAACACCCAAAGGTGCTGGGGGGTGGGGCAGGGGGCAGCGGTCCCCATGGCCCAGGGAGTAGCGTGCTACCCAGGTTTGCATGGAAAGGTGAGGGCTGGTCTGGAGCATGCTGGGCAGCAGCCGGACAGACTCTCGGGATGTGTGGGAGGCTGTGCCCAGGCAGCGGTAGCCATGGGTGATGGGCGGGGTGCTGGAGGCTCATGAGGTCCTTCGCAGGAGTTCGAGAGACAAACCACAGTGTTGGAATGAGTGACAGACCAATCTGAATTTCATTTAGAAAGGGCTGGGTGGGGGGGTGGAAAGCACACCAAAAACAAGAGGCCATTCCCAGGATGAAATATATAGACAGCTCCCTTGAAAAAAGGAGAGAGAGAAAGAAAAACAAAGACCTGTCCCTGTATTATTGATTTCCTTGAGGAAGAGAGACAAGCTAATCCTTTAAAGTCAGTCACTTCAATGTAAGCACGAGCATTCCCCCACATTAGAGATCCAGCTCTTGTTTGGGTTGTGGGCCCACGCATTTTTGGGGCATAGGGCAGAAATTTCATTCATGGAGACCCGGCATTGCGGGTTGAAAGTGGAGGCTCGGCACACGGGGGAAGAGGCTCACGAGGACACTCTGCTGCACAGCTGGCTGAAGACGCCGCAGGCCACCATCAAGCCGAAGCCCCCGGTGTCTGCCAGGCACAGGGGATGAGGGCTGCCCCGCTCATCCCACCTGCGGTGACCAGCCGGTATGACTGCTATCTTCCCATGAGTGAGTGGGGAGAAAGAGGCCAAGCGAAATGGACATTACTGAACATCCAGATGGAGTGAAGGGGAGCTGACAAGAAGCACATTGTGGGGAGAAAGGAAAAAAAAAAAGAAAGATGGGCTTCCCTGGTAGTCCTGGTAGGTGGCCATCCTACAAAGGACGCACTTTGATATTCTAGACCCCATAAGCAACCCATGCAGCCAGGAATCTCCTCTTGGCCCGTTAGAGTCCAACCCATGTGCACCAGACAGGAGGGCAGTGTGTCCTGGAGAAGGGAAGCTGCCATCAGGCCACTTGTGGGCTTAGGGCACTGCTCTCTGCGCCCAGACAGAGCCACCCAATGAGCCCTCCACAAAGACAGCTCATTTGCCCTGTCAGTTCCCACCAGCCCTCTGGGGCCTCCCTTCTCAGCTTACTGTCACCTTCCACTCCAAGTTCCCAATAGTGGCAAATCCAGGGGCAGCGTCCATGCCATGTCCTACTGGGGCACACGGAGGTGCCTCTGGAGGTATGCAACAGTGTTCCTGAGAGCCCCCACATCCTGTCATGTCACTGTGGCTGCTAAACCTTGTTGCGCCGTGCTTTCCCCCCCTCACTGGTCCTGAAGGCCTCTAGGCCACCTCTTGCCCCAGAATTGGTAAGAATAAATATTCAAGTGATGGCAGCAGTGACCCACTTATTAGCAGATGCCACAGCCCCAGGGCACCGTGGCTGATGCTGAAAGAACACAGAAAGGGACCATGGCAGGGACAAGAAACGTCCTTGGGAAGATGTGTCCAATGCTGGTGATCCTTGAGCGAATGTGAGAAGTCTGCTCCACTATCTAGGAGTGAGGGGCAGCAAGAAAGACAGCAAATCCATCAAGCAGACAGGCAGGGTAAGCAGACACGGATCACTGAACAGATCCCATCCTGGGCAGCGCCACCCCACCCCTCTGCAAACATTAAGCTCCAAGGGCTAATGACCGGGTGAGACCTGCCCCTTCTCTCGGGCCTCGCCAGCAGGGCAGCCCACAAGTCCAGCAAGGCTGTGACCAGGGCCAGAGGATGGGGGTGGGAACCCCAGGAGCTGGGCTTCTGTCTCTGCCTTGGCCCTGGGAAAGACACAGTCCCAAAGTCTCAGTTTTCTCTGCTGTAAAGTGGGATGATGCCATGAGCCTTACTGTGCAGCTGGAAGGGCCAAATGAAAAATGAGAAAGTGAGTGGCAAGAGGCTACACCCACGCAAAGCTGCAGTAGGAAGGGCCGGTCAAGGCTTGGCATGGCCATGCAGGCACGTCACACCCCTCTCCATCTCCTTACAAAAAGGACGTTCACCCCTTGAGTGGTACTGTCTTAGGAAAAGACTCCTGGGTTTTAAAAAGGGGACTACATGGTATTCTAAATGTTGCAGATGACAGACAAGTATTGCTGCGTCAGGCTGAGGCAAGATGGAATCAGAAAACATGACTTCCTGGCAGACGGAGAAACTGGGACTCTCGTGAAGGCCTAGGAAGCCCCTTCCCATGTTTACCTGAGCCTGAATCGGATTGCCCTACACCCCTCAGAAGAACCTAGAAGATAGAAGTCCCTAAACTCCCCCACGGCCTCCAATACACACCCCGCTTCTTGAAGGGGGTGACCAGGCACCTGCAGGCTGGCTGTCATCTCTCTCCCGGGCCACCTCCTGTATCAAGGCAGGATGGCAAGCCAGGGTGACCTTGTCCTGTCCCAAGGCAGCTGCGAGGGCCCCCACTCCATACCATCGGTTTGTAGCCGAGCCTCCAGCAAGGATGAGCTCCGTTGTGCCATCTGCGCTCCCGGCTCTGCTTGGCCAGTGCCTGCTGGGCTGCCGGTGACCCAGCAGCATCTGTCCACCTGTAAGAGGCAGAGGCCACTCCTGCGAACCGGCAGGAGCGCTTGGCACCCAGGAAGTCCCACTGTGGCCTCAGGGCTTCCCTCTGACACTCTAGAAGCAGGGGAAACATCAGGGCTAGGCCCTGGGCCGGGGGTGTGGGGGACGGGCTGGGAAGCGCTGCAGGGACAAGAAAGTGAAATGAGCAACTCGCAGTGCCCTCGACTCCATGGAACAGCGGCACACATCCTGCTTCCCAGACACTCGGGAAGGTTGGGTTCCTGGAGAGAACTGATTTATGCACAACCACACCACTTCACCACTGGTCCTTGGCTCCTCCTCACCGCACAGGGGAGAAGGAAGTGCTCACTTCTCACTGTTTCCTAGCAAAGCCAGAGAAGCTCTGCACAAAGAATCCCAAGATATTCCCCAGCCTGGAGGCGAGGTTACTGGTTTGAAAGAGGTGGGGCACCTGACACTTTCTCACTGATCCTTCAAAGGAGCAGAAGGGGCATGTGTGGGGTTCTGAGAATCTAAGGCCAGCTGACAGCAGGTCCCGATGGTTAATTCTCATGGGCTCTTGCCAGGGCCCAGGTCACTGCTGGCTCCAGCTGCAGCAGCCTGTGGGGATGGCCCTGGCAAGCACGTGTGACTCATGGGACCCCCGCCTCCCAGTGCCCTGTTCTGTGGCTACTCCAAGGAAGGAGAGGGAGAGACTGACTCATATCAGCTGCACTGGCAATCACAGGATGTGGACGGAGGTCGCAGGGTGGAGGGGAGGAGAAATTTTCCATTCGTTATGGTCAAGGGCTTTGGGAGGCGACTGGTAGCTGCTGATGGAGAAAGCTCCTTTCTTATCATGATGCTACGCACAGGCTGGCCTCTGGGTAGAGTTAATACCCCAAATATTCTCATTCTATGTGTGCATTTCAGTAGCATTCCTGGGAAGACACGGAAAAGACGGTTTCCAAAGGACCTTCATCTTCTGAAAATTAAACTACAAAATAAAAGCCTGTATCTTTATTCCCCAGAATGTACTGTCCCAAAATAGCAATGAAGAGATGGTTATTACAAGGCCCTTACAAAACATGCAGGCTGTGCAGGTGCATCACCTACCTAATACCTGAGACAAGGAGAGGATTGTGCACGGGGTGGGGGTGCTTTAAAGCTGCCTGCCGTCTCACCCCACATTGTGGTGAAGTCTGGCTGCCGGCAAAAATCAGAAACCACGGGTAGAGAGAGGTACTGGGAGTCTCCAGAAGGGATAAACAATGACTAAAGCATTCACATTCAGGGAGAAGTATGAGCCTCCTCCTTTACATCTGCAGAGGCCACCTGATAGAATGAAGACACCCGGAGGAGCCCCATGGGTCAGGTTTGGGAAGGGAAGGTGCCCCTGCCACCCCCAACAGAGAGCTCAGGACCAAGGAAGGAAACCTCTGTGTTTGCTGATCCCTTCCAGGTCACTGACAGGGGTGAGGTTTGTGGGCGCACGCCCAGTGTGGCGAGGCAGGAACCACTGTTCTTCAGAAGCCACAGACCCCGGGAGCTGGACACAAAGTTCTAACTCCTGAGACGATGTGGAGATCTAGCTGCCTTGAACTTCTCCAAACCAGGGAGGAAGCACATTTGGACACAACAGCTGAGCAAAGCAAGGCCCCCAGCAGTGGACCGGGAGGAGGGGGAATGGAACAACAACCCGGCGGGATAGGCTCTATTCCCTTGGGCCCTTCCCACCCCTGCAGCTTTTGCGGGTTGGGTGGTAATCAGCCCTGGGAGTTCTAAGCACAATATCTGAAAGATGAAGGTGGTAATTAACGCCTGTCTGCTTTCCTGAATGGCTCCTTCTTCCCCATCAGGGGGTTATTGAGATTCAGGGAGGGAGGCTCCCATCATGTGGAAGGTTTACGGGAATAAGTGGGGGAACATTTTAATAAAGCAATAATAATGCTTCTAAATAATTTACCAGGCAAATGGCAGCAGCCAATATTCCCAGTACTTGTATCTGTTTTGCTGGGGAGGGGACGTGCCAGGCAGATTAAGCACAGATTCTTTTTTTTTTTTTTTTTTTTAAGATTTTATTTGAGAGAGCAAGCGAGCACATGCATGAGCAGAGGGGAGGAGAAGAGGGAGAAGCAGATTCCCTGTTAAGCAGGCAGCCTGATGCGGAACTCGATCTCAGGACCGTAGGATCACGACATGAGCTGAAGGCAGACGCTTAACTGAGCCACCCAGGAGCCCGATTTAGCACAGATTCTATCAGCTTCTCCTAGAAAGACCCACCTGAGGTCGGGTCCCTCTGCCGGTCCCTCTGCCCTGATGTGCTCCAGTGTCTGTGTTGAGCCTCTTGGACCCCTTCCTCCACCTTCTCCTGCCTCCTCCTTCCTCTAGTTAGAGATCTAGGCAGGTCGTTTTACTCACTGATACCTTTGCTAATATCATCAATGATGGCTTGTTGAAATGCTAAGAGGCCAACGGGTCTGAGCTGTGCTGCCCTCCTAACAGTGACCCCCGTCCCTCAACAAGGCTGGGCAAGTAGGGAACGGTGCCAGGGAATTAACTTGCTTCCAGATTCCCACCACATGTAGGGGGATTTGAGATATGATTCTATTAAAAGACAAATTTCTAGTCCTAGGTGACCATGCAAGCCAAAAACCAGACCATCCGATTGCTCCAGCAATGCCGAAGAGGAAAACCAACCTCTCCCTATGCGTGGGCCACAGGTTGCCTTCAGTAGGTCCACAGGGTGGGACTGGAAGGCAAAACCGGCACTCAGTGGCCCGGTAACTCAGAACCAGGTAACCGCTGGAAGCACCTGCAGGAACCTCTGCCAGGACACGGACAGGTAAGTCAAGAGGCCAACTCCCCGAAAGGCTTGCCTCTTTCCTGAACCCTACCTCCTTCCCTGAATCAGTGAAGTGGCCACGTGTCAAACTCTGTGTCACCTCACACACCTAAATCTGTGTCAGGTTGAGGAGGACCAAGAGGAGGCAGAGAATATTAATAGATCCTGCAAAAGGGAGAGGGAATCATTTCTGAGTCCTGCCCACAAAGTAGGCAGAGATAAATAATGGCCTCTGGTTTCATGTCTGGCATGGCATCCAGTTCCAGCCCACGTCCCCCCTGCCCATGGCACAGAAGAGTCGAGAACAGCCTGGAGATTCATCTTCCTCCCTCACCTGCAGGGAGGAGGGGAGAAAAGGAGAGAGCTGGGCTGATCCTCCCCTATTTGGAGAGCTTGTTTGTGGTCAGGGCCAACAGCTAAGATGGTTCAGTCCTGCCTGCCCAGTTGGGAAGCCCGGCACCTACCATATGCTCTTGGGCTGGCCAGGAGTTAAGTCAAAATGTGGCAAGTCTCCAGGAAATTAGCCCTGACACACTTAAAGAGCTATGCTGAGGGTGCCCCTCAAACCGTGAGCTCAGTTTATGAGTTCACAGCCAGGAGCTGGCAATGACCCGAATGCCAACAAAGAGGCATGTGTGACAGGACACCCAGGCTATGTTCTTAGTAACCTGGTGTGTTTTCTGCCCAGGACCATTACTCCAGTAACTAGCCAGAGTGTGGAGCTGTGTAGACCCTCCTGTCTGGGAAAAGAGCTTGATCAAAGAGTAAAGTTCAAATGCCCCCAGCCACCCAGGCTGGGCAGAGGTGAGGCCACTCACCAGGTAGATGCGGTAGGCGTCCACACGGCGCAGGGGCCCCCAGCAGGGGTCAGTGTCGTTGTGCTTGGTGTCGGCCTCCACACCGCAGGACTCGTTGCCAGTGGCGCTGCTGATAAAGAGAAGAGTGGCTCAGTGTGGCCCCCACTTGGCTGGGAGCAGACAGGATGTAACGTTACTAATTATTAGCCACCACTGCGCCTCTACTCCCGCTGCAGCTGCTTCTAGACCAACCTCACTCAACATGAATCACAATCCTCAATCTCTTTGGGCAGGTGCTACTTGTCCCTTTGGCGCCATTCCCCAGTGACCCTGGAGCCCCTGGTGGGAATCCTAGTCATCTTCCAGGGAGGGGGCAGTAGAGTGTGTTTCCCAGGGACAGAGTGAATAGCCAGCTGTGGTGCCCATAGAATGGGGCCTCGGCCTCTCCAATCTTTAGATGCTGACAAATTTGCTGGGTGTTGTGCTTCTACCAAATACTCTGCCCTGACTGGATGAGGAAGCCTGTTTGGCTATAGCCCAGGTGGTGATGGGGGGAGAGGGGAGAGACACTCACCAGGTCACCTGCATGAGGGAGAAGGGGACAGCGGCAGCGTAGATGGCCAAATCCCCGTACAGGTAAATGATGATGCAGAAATAGAACAAGTTGACCCCCACTGAAAGGAACAGAGTCACTGTCAGGGAGCCACGCAGGCGCCTGTGTTCTTTCCTGACCATGAGGTCTCCACTCTCCCACAGCTTTCCTTTCTCCAGAAAGAAAGCAACTAAGTTCCGTGGCTTGTTTTGGCTGGCTGCACTGTGTGGCGGCAGGAGCCACGGCCGCCCGTGACCTCCACCTCAGCGAGGCTAGGCGAGGCTGGGGGCCCAAGACACTCCACATCCAGGCAGGTGCAGGGCAGTGTGAGGTGGGGGCTGCCCAGGGAGGATCAGAGGGGTCTCTTTGCTTGGGACGGGCTGTCTGGGCAGGAGGAGTAGAGAGGCCCTGGGTCAGGAGCCTGAGCGTGCCTGGATTGGGGCCCCTCACAGCCTAACACAGGACTCTATGACAAAGGCTGGTACTGAGGACTGGAAAGCGAAGAGAACCGAAAATGGCCCGGGTTCTGAAGCTGCAAGAAGGTGAAAAGCCCTGATGTCCAAAGCCTCATTCTGGTGACGGATCACCAAGGCTCAGATGGGAAGGGGGGGGCTGGGCTGCTGCCGACACAGGGGGCCATGGGAGGGGCCGCTCAAGACGCGCTTGAGGTCAGAACATCTGCCAGGGAGGATGCTGCCTTCTGAAGGTGCCCGTGGAAGCTCCCTCCACAGAGGCAAACCTTGCCCCCTTCCCCCTCCAGCGCAGCATGAACCAGGAGGGAATGTGGGCTCTAGACCCAGCGCCACAGATCTCACTTCCTGACCCGTGACAGAGGCAAGTCCCCGACCACCTCCCATCCCGCACAGCGAGAATTATTCCACCTGTGCTAAATTCCCTACGTGATTCCAGCTTTACAGACCAGGTGTAAAAGCTCTGAAAAAAGCATCCAGGCCCTACAACCTCGAGGTCACAGCCCCAGACAGCCAGTCTCAAACTGCCTTTCAGACCGACTGCTCGTTTTTGATGTCATGGGTCTCAGGCTGCCAGCTTCTCCAAGAACAGAAAGAAAAATGAAGTGACAGTTCCCTTCTAATCCTGGTGGCTCAGAAGAGCCTCTAGGGTCCCAAGGGGAAAACCAGGGACATGTTCCTCCTGGCCTATTTGAGGTTAGCTCTGCTCCTAGGAGTCTGGGGGAGAAAGACCAGGAAAACACAATTCTTGCGAGGACCCTGGAGGCCTCAGGTAGTGTCCGTGTCCAAGCTCAGTCAGTGGTCCCTGGGGTCTGGCAGCTACTCGCACCCCAGGCCCCTGATTGTCTTTCTGCTCTGACACGAATGCTCTCTGCAGAGAGGTACTGTCCCCTCCCCACTCAACCTCTCTTCCTCTTGCCTGTGAACTGCGGTGTCAGCTCTGTTTATAAACTGCCATTGGCCCTCCCTGATCAATAAATCTCATTACTAGACACAAAATGGGAGGACCGACGAGCTTCCTGAGAAGACGGCAATGACGAGGCCTGGCACTGCCAGTCACAGGAGTGAGCCTGGAGCCCAAAGGGTCTTGTCGTGGAGGGTGGCAGGTCCTTCCCAGGGGAAGAAAACTACCCCTGGATGAAGGACAAGGCAGAGCAGTGGGTTTTGCCTGGGGGTGATTTTGCCTCACAACCCCCACCAGGGACCTCTGACAACGTCTGAAGACGTTTTGGTTGTCACGACTGGGAGGTGCTACTGGCATCTAGTGGGTGGGGGCCAAGGATGCTGCTTAATATCCCACAATGCAAGGGTCAGGCCCCACGACAAAGAATGACCCAGCTCAAATGTCATCACTGCTGAGTGTGGCAAACTCGTAGCAGAGGAGAAGGCGTCCCCTGAGTGGGAGGCTGCTCTTGTATGAGTGAGCTCCTTTTCTATTAGAGTGGGGGGGAACCAGAAGTCTGGTCTGTAAGGGAAGAAAAAAAATAAAACCATTGGTTCCCAGAATTGTTAAAGAAACTGGGGCGGACTGTAAAACATGCTGATCAGAAAGGAGGTTTCAAAGGTATATGTCCTCCCTCCAACATGCGGCTGCCAGGAGGAAATGTTCACACTCTTATCTTCATCTAACGAGATGGGGAGAGATAGAAACGGAACAGAGGAACAGAGTGGGTTGGACATGACCAGTCTGGTTTTCATGAATTCTGGAACCCTCTGTGAGGCTGGTAGGGAGGGCGGGACCCAAACACTCCGGCAACCTTTGGATGATGATCATCATGCTCTGGACTGTCAAATTGCAGCACCAGTGATAAACCGAATGCTTAATGTCCTGAAAAGCAGTCAAGAAGACTCTGGCTTCTCTGATCCCTCAGGCTCTGAGTTACTGCAGTCACATTTAAGACTAGAAAGAACCAGTAGAGAGGACGCCCCTGGAAACAGGCGGCTGTGACAAAGGGGCAGGAAATCTCCCAAAGAGAAAATTTTCACAAAGACAAGGGTTTATTGAGATGCGTCTGACTGTCCATGGAGGGGAAACCAGCAGGTCTGGGCACTAAAAAACTAAGCTCTTAAGCAGATCATCTTTCAAAAGAACAACATTTGCTGTGGAGATACATGGTGTTGTCACTGAACACCCGGCAACCTAGCCTCTGAGCTGGGTCGGGATCCTCTGAGCTGCAGGCAATCCCACCAAGGAGCAGGTCATGAATAGACACTGAGATTCCCAGACAGCAACCCTGTGCATGGACTCCTTGCGCCCTCTGCTGGCCACCAGGGTGGGGGGGCACACAGAAAATGAGGTAGACGCGTGTACACACACACACACACACACACACACACACACACACAGGTATGTGCACAGTGTATCCGTCACAGGTCTCTGCCCTGCGTTGTCCTAGACTGAGCAGTCCAGAAGAAAAGGAGACACGTCAGGAGCAATCAGGCAAGAGGCACAAAACTACCAGCTGGCTCCAGTGGCTTCCTTCCTTGGAAAACTGCTTAGGATTCCTGACCTCTACAAACAGTAGGAACCAAGTAGCTGCTTCTTTCTTCCTAGTGCTGATGATGAACGGGGAGGGATCAAGGAAGACAACACGAGCGGTTCAGTCCTCTCAGCAAGGTGGCTGCTCAAGTGCACCGGCAAGCCTGCTGACAGTCTGCTCATCTGTGTCTGCATTGCTTGCCCCATCCCTAGCGGTCAAGGTCTGTTGGAAAGCACCACCTCTCTTTGCCCTCACCCCACCTTGGGAAAGAGCTTATACCTTTATTGAAGAACATACAGGCCATCTGTCCCATTTCCACCCGGTCTGTGATTTCAAAAAGGTTCAGAGATCCACGTCTCTCTGTGGAGGTAATGGACAAGGAAGAGGAAGCGGTTTTCATTTGGAAAAGCTCTCAGAGGGGGTGCTGAGCTCACAGAATTCTCCAGAATAAGGAAATGCTAGAGCACTTCAAATTCTTCTGAAAACTTCTACTGTTTCCTACCTGTAATACATTTTATTTTATTTTTCTTTCTTTCTTTCTTTCTTTCTTTCTTTCTTTCTTTCTTTCTTTCTTTCTTTCTTTCTTTCTTTCTTTCTTTCTTTCTTTCTTTCTTTCTTTTTTTTTTTGTAATACATTTTAAAACAGTACAGGAAAGGATCCTAGGGTGCTCACTATGGATGGGCAGGGGGTGGGGGGTGGGTAGCTGGGATACCTGGCCCTGGCTCGCTCTGCTGGACCAGGGATGGGACCTGTCAGGCATCGTGCATAGTGGGACAGGAGGACATCCCACATTTATTTGAGCATCCAGTGTGCCCTGGGCACTGAGGTGGGTAACCTGCCCAAGTTACAAACATTAGCAAGCGGGGGAGCCAGCAGGGTGAAGCCTGGGCCTGGGGCTTGTGTTCTGGCCAGAGGGTCTGTGCAGAGACTCCTGGTCCTCTTTACAAGGAAAGGGAACCCTATGGACCAGCCGGCCAGCTCAGAACCCCAAGACTTACGCACTGACAGGATGGGCCGTTTCTCTGCCCGCTCATAGTTGTCCTGGACAAGGACATCACTGTCGGAGGCTGTGGAGGAGTCGTCATCTTCTTCCTCCTAGAAGGGGTGGGGTGGGGGAAGGGGAGCAAACAAGAAAGAACAAAGGCTACAGAAAACCCACGGAAAATTGAAGAACCCCATTTCTTCTGTTATTTCTTTCCAGAATGTGTCTGATCAGGGGCATCTCTCAGCACCACTGTGCTCCCACATTAGGTGCAGACACTGAGATGTCAGATCTGAAGCTGTACCACAGGTCCCGGGTACGGAGGCTCAGAATGACAGGCGAGCTCAAAGTAGGGGGTTCAAGGGACCCATCATGACATGATGTTAAGACAGCAGAGGCCTGGGGCACCTGAGTGGCTCAGGTGGTTAAACGTCTGCCTTCAGCTCAGGTCATGTGGGATCGAGTTCCACATCAGGCTCCTTGCTCAGTGGGGAGTCTGCTTCTCCCTCTCCCTCTGTCCTTCCCCTCACTCGTGAGGGCATGCTCTCTCTCTTAAATAAATAAATTTTAAAAATCTTTTTTTTTTTTTTTAAAGAGAGCAGAGGCAAAAAAAAAAAAAAAAAAAAAAAAAAAGAGCAGAGGCTGCACCTGTTCATTAAGCTTATGTGGCCGTCAAACCCGAGCTCTAGGACAAAGGCACAGAGTAGTGCTATGGACACAAGCCTAACATACATGGGGAAGGAAAGAACCAGCCCCTGAGGGCTGCCTCACGGCATAGGACTGGACACAGGCACTGCCTGGAGACAAGGGCGACACACACACCTGGTGGTTTTCCATTCTCTTCCAGCGGAGCTGAGCATTGGCTGCTGCCATGGCCTCTACCACGAAGGTAGTTGTCACAAAGCTGCAGGAAAGCCACAAGGTAATTGTCAAAGGCAGTAGGAGGTTAGAGGTGGTACAATGAAAAAGGAAAATCCACTTTAGGACCTGACCGAACCAGCGAGCCCAAAGCATTCTCTCTTCTGAGAACTGTTCCCTAGGAACTTTCGAGTTGCATCTGACTTATTAAAATGTATGTGTGTAGGTGCATGCTTGCCTTGATTGCCCTGTCTATGTTTAGGATGTGATTTGATGCACAGGAGAGGGGTGTGCAATAAGCTGCTGGTTGCATGGGGTAGAGCATAAGCCCCAGGGAAGAGGGGATGTGGGGCGATGTGACAGCGAACACTGAGAAGGGTCCGCTGGGGGCAGGGTGCGGAGGAGGTGGATTCACAAGGGACCTTCTGAAAGCTTCAGGGAAGGGCAGCGGCAGCTCTCACCTCTCCTTGATGGGACACAGTAAGTGGTCAGCTCCCAATTACACACGCTAATGGACAGAGTGCCAGCGTGGATAATTGTAAAGGGTGTTTGGCTCCAGAATGTGTTTGTATGTTTCCTTCCTTTTTCGGAAGGACCTTCACTTTCCCAATAATCTAGGTGATGTAAAAATAAGCTTGCGTTTTTATGGCTCAAATCAAAAGGGACACTGGGAGGTGGCAGTAGACGTCTGCTGAGGAGTCAGACTAGAGTGAAAAGCCATCTTGGCTCTTCCTCTTAGCAAAGCTGGAGAGGCCCAGACTTCAGCTGGAGTGCAGGGGGAGCATCTGTCAGCAGAGCTGTGGGGAAGGCCACATCCCCCCTGCTGAGCGCTGGACAGCACAGTCACCTCCCTCCTCCCCAAGGCTTCACCCCAGCCCTCCTCAAGGGCCCTCACCCGCCACAGGCTGCTGGCTCAACCCTTCGGGGAAGGTGTTTAATCCCCCACCCATTCCCTCTTGGTAGGTGGAGGGCAGCTGGCTCTGAGGCTCCCATTCCGGTGCCTCAGCACCTCCTGGAAAGGTTTCTCATTATCTTGCTTAAGTGACCATTTTAAGGACTTTAGATTTTCCCTTCTTTTTGCAAGTAAAACTAGAATCAATCTTAGTTAAGGCATGAAGAGGCTTCTCATGGCTGCACAAGGGCCAACGCATCGATCATGTTCAAATATAAATGGGCTGAGCAGGGAGGGGACATGGCAGTCCCTACCTGGGGGCCCCCAATAATCACTTCCCATTCAGACGGCTGCCCATGCTGAAGGTCCTTTAAAGGGGACAGCAGAGTCAGGGGAGGACAAGGACTTCTAGGGCTCTTGGCTGCCAGGACTCGCAGTATGCAATGAGCAAACGGTACCCCAAGGATAGCCACAAAACCCCCAAAAGAAAGTGGGTGAAGGAACAGAGAAATGTTTTCTTATTCCATTCAGCCTCTCTGAGGTCCTCACTGGCTTCAACTGTAGCCCATGTCATCCTTCCAAGGGCACCCAACTCCTCCCTCCTTCCCATCTGCCAAACCGCCACCCTCCATGACCACCGACTACCTGCCGAAAGCTGCCATCGCCCCCACCTTCCCTGTGCCTCACCCTGCGAGGCTTTGTCGGGTTTTTTCCACATTACTCATCACCTTCCAACCTACCCTACAATTCTCTTATCACCTTCACTCTTTATGTCTCCCCACCGAGAGAGAAGTCTTGAGGGCAGTGATCTTTGTTCTGTTCACCCAAAAACAGTGCCCGGTGTCACCTCTCCCATGGAAGGGACCCCTGGGAGGTGTTTCCAAGTGCTCCCTTACCTTTTTTGGGCAGCTGTGGATTCCTACCTGGAAATGCATAGTCCTAAATCCCTTATGAGCCTGGGGTACTGGCTGAATGACTCCCCACCTGCCCGCAGAATCCCTGAGAAGAGCCTCAGGTACGATCTCCCCTCTGTGAAGCACCAGCTAGTGAATCCCACCCCCGCGGCTCAAGGAGCAGGAGGCACTGAAAGTGTGGGCAGACAGTGGCCACCCGTTTGCTACCAGGCACCAGGTGAGGTGAGGTGAACACTTTATTAGGTGTGTACCTGTGTGTTCGTCACTTTGTGAACTACCTTAAGCAAATTCTAAATTCCAAACTGACTTCTTATCACTGCAGATGTTTGTCCAATTCTTTTTCTGTGGCTAGGTGGTGTTTTCTCAGAGAACAAAAACGGTACCATGTATAAGTATATAAGAGAGTAAATCAAGCAGCCGGGGAAGCGATGTGAGTACCACGTGAAACATTCCAAAGCCTGATCAGATGTCTTGATTCTTAACTGATGAGGTTATATGACTTCTGTTAGCATGAGACCTGGAGACCTTTGTGCCTCCTTTCCTGTCACTGGGCCACCCTGGCTAGGATTCACCGTGGACATCTTCCTGTCACCTCCACCCTCCACCACTCCCCTGCCCTGGCACCATTCCTCATGTTAATGAAAAGAGGTCAGGGCTCCCTAGGCAGGCTCCTCCCGGCCACCCCCATGTGCCAGCCTCTTACCTCATGAAGCCCAGGAACACCAGCAGGACCAAGCTGACGAGCCACCCCGCGGTGGCAAAAGCCTTGGGCATGGTGAGCGCACCTGTGCCCACGATGAGGTTAAACATGTACACCAGCCCCACCTGGAAGCGACAGAAGTGACATTCAAGCCCCCAAATTAATTAACCTCTCCTTCCAGTGGCTCCCAAAGAGGACCCTGGGCAACAGCCACACTGGAGGCAGAGAGGCCAGCCTTGAGCTAGGGAAGCAGGTCAGAAGGGAGAACGTGGCGGAGGTTCGAAGGAGGCGCGCTCTGCAACCAGCTGCCAGGGAAGCAGATGCCAACACTTGGAAGGCTCAAGGCCCACGTTCTATGGGTCTTTCCAAGATGTCTCTACTGATCGGGTTCCTCCTCCGCTTCTGTGGTCACCATCCTACCACCTTGTCATTTCCTTGTATTTAGAGCTGCACTTGAGATGTTAGCTCCCTGCTCAACCAGGCTGTAGGCTTCCCAAGGACAGAGCACCATGTCTGGGGACCAGGCACAAGGATGAACCTAGGGCTGACCTAAAAAAGACCTGGACTCTTCCAAGACTTCTGAGCATGTGACCCAACCCTGCTCCCCACCCATTCTTGCCATTGTCTTTGGGATGCTGCCATTCAGGCTGCTTCCTTCTCCCCTCTGTCCTCCCCACACTAACTTCAAGGATGTTTATGAAACTTGAGATGCAATTTACGTACTATAAAATTCACTCTTAAGATATTTACAAATGACATATCCGATAAAAGTATCCAAGATATATAAAGAACTTACACAACTCAACAGCCAAAAAAAAAAAAAAAAGCAATCCACTAAGAAATGGACAGAAGTCATGAATAGACATTTCTCCAAAGACATATAGATGACCACCAGACATGAGATGCTCAACATCACTCATCATTAGGGAAATGCAAATCAAAACCACAATGAGCTGTCAGCTCACACCTGTCATAATGGCTAAACTCAACAACACAGGAAATGACAGGTGTTGGCAAGGATGTGGAGAAAGGGGAGCCCTTGTGCACAGTTGGTAGAGATGCAAAGGGGTGCAGCCACTGCAGAAAACAGTACAGAGGTGCCTCAAAAAGTTAAAAAAAGAACTACCCTATGATCCAGTAATCACACTGCTGGGTATTTAACCCCCAAATACAAAAACACTAATTCAAAGGCATACATGCACCCCTATGTTTATAACAGCATTATCTACAACACCAATTACGGAAGCAGCCCAAACATCCATCGCGTGATGAATGGATAAAGAAGAGGTGGTATGTACGTATAACGAAATAGTACTCAGCCATCAAAAAAATGAAATCTTGCTATTTGCAACAATGTGGATGGAACTAGAGAGTATAATGCTAAGCAACAGAAGTCAGGGAAAGACAAATACCCTATGATTTCACTCGTGTGGAATTTAAGAAACAAATGAGCAAAGGCAAAAAAAAAAAAAAAAGAGAGAGAAAGACAAAAAGCAAGAAAGAGACTCTTAACTATAGAGAACCCACTGCTGGTCACTAGAGGAGCAGTGGGTAGGGGGCTGGATGAGACAGGTGAAGGGGATGAAGAGCACACCTGTCATGATGAGCGCCGAGTGACAGAATCGCCAAGTCACTACACTGTACACTGAAACTAATACAGCACTGTATGTTAACTACGCCGGAATTAAAAACTTAATAAAAAAATTTACCCCTTTGAAGGACAGTTTGGTGGCTTCAGGCACAGTCATAGGGCTGTGCAACCACCACCACCATCTGATTCCACTTCATCACCCCAGAGAGCAAGCAGGTAGCACCGCTTGGCCCCTGACAACCAGCCTCTGAGTAGAATTGCTGGGTCACTGAGAATGAGGTTGCAAACTCACATTCTCGCCAACCTGACTTCGGCTATTAACTATCATTTTCCTTTTTTGAGGTCTCAACCAGGAAAGTCCTTTCTTCTGCAGCCCTTCCCATTCCTGCTGACAGCTGTAGTCGCTCCACCCACCCGATCCAGGCCACTGTCTCCCCAACATCATTTACCACAGGCTAGCTTGCTGAGCACAGTCCACCCAGGCCTCACGCGGCCTCCCTTGTGCTGCCCCTCCCGACGCTAGCCTTGGATGGACTAAGCGCCTGCTTCCTCTGCTCCCTATACAACAAGCCTGCTAAAACTTCCACGGTATTTTCTTTTTCTTTTTCTCCCTTCCTTCCTTCCAGTTACAATTATTGGTCCCACAGCAAAAAGCAGTTCCTTCACCTGTGCTCTGAGAGCATCACACCGGTTTTATTCCACCATGGACTTCTTGGCATTTCCCACAGGAAACCATCGAACCTCACTCTTGGCGCCCCAGCCCCCACCCTTCTCAGCTGAAGGCCGCGTCCTCTGTTCTGGAGGTGCCCAAGGCCATGTGACATGCCCTCCCCAAGCCCACACTCCCTCTATGCTCAAAAATCAGTGTCTGCATCCTCCCAACCCCCTCCCTGCCTGTGGGGAATGTGTGTCCTTCTCCCTGGGGGACGTTAAGCCCTGCACCCAACCTTCTGGGCTCAGTCCTTTCTGGAATCTTCCTTCCACCAGCTCTTCCCCTCTGCCTACACAGGTCCTCGGCAACTTTGAAACACAATTCTCTTACTTCTCTTAACCAAACTCAGTGAAGCAGCTACCTATTTCCTCTGCCTTTGCTTCCAAGTTTCTGTACTTTGTGGTTTCCATCCCTAGGGCTTTTTTGAAACTACATTCTTCAAAATCACCAATTACCTCCTTCCTATTTGCCTAACCCAACGGCTTTCTTAGTCTCTATTCCTTCTTACGCTCTGATGTAAGTGGTCTCTTTTCCTACTTGCTTTTCCCTCAGCAACTTCACTCAGTCCTGCAGCTTTAACTACCACAGCCAGACAGGGGGTGATGGACCTTTCTCCGCATCAGCCTTCCTGCAGACCTCAACTCCACTGTCTGCCGGTCACCCCCCCTCCCTCCTCGCTTCTGTGTACCCCAGCTCCAGCCATTCTACTTCTGAAGTCTTTTGTGGCTACCTCTGGTCCTATTCCCCTTTACCACCTAATTGCTTCCAGCCTGGACTGTGACAGACAGGAAGAGGCTTCCTGTGACACGGGCTTAGTTTGCTTTACCACCTGTTTCTGTTAAAAACAACAACGTAGGGAGCCTGGGTGGCTCGGTGGTTGAGCGCCTTTGGCTCAGGGCATGATCCCAGAGTCCTGGGATGGAGTCCCGCATCGGGCTCCCTGCATGGAGCCTGCTTCTCCCTCTGCCTGTGTCTCTGCCTCTCTCTCTCTGTGTCTCTCATGAATAAATAAATGAAATCTTTAAAAAAAATAAATAAATAAAAAAAAGACAACACAAATGATTCATCTCTGGGAATACCTACCCATCTCTCATTTATACTTCCCTATTCTTACAAATATGCTCTCTTCTATATTTTAAAATTTTTCCTAAAATAACCATGTACTGAATTAAAATTTTTGTTTTATATAAATTCAATTTGCCAACATACAGTATAACACCCAGTGCTCATCTTATCATGTGCCATCCTTTATGTCCATCACCCAGTTACCCATTCCCCCACTCTCCTCCCCTTCTGCAACCCTATGTTTGTTTCCCAGAGTTAGGAGTCTCTCACGTCTTGTCTTCCTAATTCATGTACTGAATTTTCTTTTTATCAGAAACCTACAAATTGAGGCCCATTTTCCTAACATCACTCAGAAGTTTTTTGTTTTTTTTTTTTTTAACTGAAATGTGGGGAGAGGGAGCTGGGCAGTGGTTAGGGAGGGGCAAGCTTCCAGGCAGGTGTTGACTGTACATCTGAGTGAAGGACAGGAAGGCACCCTGTGGACAGAAAAGAGCTCTACCCACAGTCCATTTACATTTGGCATAGGACATCACCCCCCCATGCCTCCTGGCCAGCCCCTCAAATCCCACCCAGCACTCAAACGCATTCAAATGTTACTTCCACCACAAAGCCCTCCCAGTCTTGCACTTTTGAACCCCCAGGGCAAGAATACTTCTTATGTCCTAGTTTGGGTTTTCAATGTTATCTTTTTCCCATTGTTAAATGTGAGGCTCACTGTGGCCTGTGTGTCACTTCTCAGGGTGCCTGCCATACAGTCTCCAGCTAGGAATCCTCAGCTGAGCTGACTGGACCTGGCTAGGTCCTCTGACGTAGGTCTCCCGGTCTTTGTCCTGTTTTAAACATCACAGTCTCTGTTTGATCCCACAGACAGATCTCAGAAGGATTAAAACAAGTTTGAACCGTGTTCCTACAGCTCCCTGCAGCTCTGTTCTCTATATGCTGCTTTTCTGAGCAGTAACATTTAAGAAGGGTGGACCCTTTTTCTTTATGGAAAAATGGCCCCGGTGAAGGTTCGATGAAAGTAGAGAAAGTGCTAGTTCTTAGCCAAAAGTTTTACAAGGAAATGAAACAGTACAAGAGGCATTTGTGAATTTGGTGATACCTAAAGGTCATGAGATATAAAGGTCAAGGGTCTGCTGTAGCGCAGGGACTTTCAGCCTGAGCACTGTTGACATTTGGGGCCGATTCTTCTTTATTGTGGGTTGTCCTGTGGACTGCAGGATGTTTAGCAGCATCCTGGCCTCTACCCAATAGGCTCCAGTAGCCCCCAACCTTGCACCTGTGTTGTGATGATCACAAATGTCCCCAGGCACTGGCAGGTGTCCTGGGATGGCGTGTGTGTGGGTAAGATGGGCAAGACTGCCATTGCTGAGAACCACTGCCGATAAACACAATAAACACACTCCCAAAGGAAACTTCAAATAAATCTCGGTAAGAAAGATCCTTGAAGAACTTTACAAGAAGCTAACTAGGGACAGACCGTTAGCAGTTGGAAGCAGAAATGAGTAATCACATTTGTCTTATGCTATCTCTATTTTTTAGCTTCAAAGCAAGAACTCTGGGCATCCTGTAGAATAATATGAAACTTCTTCACCTCCCTGGCGAGAGTTAAAGCCTCTCAACCTTCAGTAAAGGTGCCAGTGAGGCCCAATTACAAGGACTATGGAGCAGGAAGCAAATCTGAGCTGAGCCACGGGCCAGGTCAAAGGCAGTTGTGGGAGGAGGAGGAAGGAGACATTCTCTTCTGCTCCTGGCCTGACAGTTGTGGTGGGATAGCCTCCTGGAAGGTGTTGCCGAAAGCAGAAGCAAGCCCTGCTACAGGCTAAACAGTCTCTTCCCGTTTCTCTTCCCTCTTCCATCATTCTTTGGGATGAAGTAGTGGCTCCCTCACAACCTGGGGAGTTGAGCACAGTGTTCCTGCTGCCTTATCTCCCACCCAGCAGCCTCACCCACAGATGTGCATGAGGCAGTAGTCATGGCGGTTTTTGTCCACTTCCCCAGGGACAGCTGTTAAAGGAAACAGAAGCCAGTAGAGATGCGGAAGCAATGACTAGAATTTAAGGCTGTGAAACGAGTAACCTTTCCTTCGAAAGCAACGGCAGTGGTCTTTAGCAAAACTGGTTGGCAGGGCCCTCAGCGGCTGGGCCTTGTGTGGGTGGTGGTCTGCTTCATCCTCTATTTGGATCACATAGTCCCTGTAGCCCTGAGCCACTCCTGGTCCCCGTACACAGGGAACCAGACACGCCCGTTCCGAGATCACTTCTGGGGAAAAGTGCTGGCCGGAACCAGGTTCTGAATCCAGCATTATCCTTGAGAGGGCCTGTCACATGAGTCCCCTGTGAGGCTAGTCTGTCCACTACACATATTTTATGCAGAATAATGCAAGCTAAGGCAAACACCCCTGACACCCACAAAGGGGAAAAGAACTGGCAACAGAGCAAACACAGAGGCAGGGAGAGGCTCTGTGTTGGGAATACCCCAGGTTATGGGCTGATGCACCTTCATGAACCAAACAGGTTTCCCGAGACCTAGAGAGCAGGTCTTGCCTGTACTGGGCCGGGCAGGGGATTCAAAGCAGCGTCTACAGTGAAGCAGTTCCACTGCTTTTCTGGGCTCAGCGGATGGTGAACCTATGCCCTTTGCCTGGTCTCACAAGGGATCAAGAACCACTCTCTCCGGATGGCAGAGTTAGGGAAAACTCAGGAAGAAAGCACGGTGTCTTCTCAAACCCTAACTGGTAACTTCCGACTAATGCCAGCTCACCTTCAACATCACCCATCTCTTCTCTACATCTCTCTCCACTGGTAAGATAAGAGAATACAAGTTGTTAATGGCAAATACCCAGAGTATGCCCTTAAACACAGGCCTCAAACAAAACCAAACACACAGGGAAGTTGGGGGGTGGGGAGCAGAACCCACTGAGGCTTTTCGGCCTCACTGCCCGAATTCCTGTGGGCACACGCTGACACGTGAAATGATGATGTGAATAACTGGAAACACAAGAAAAGTGAGCCTATCAAAGTTTTTTTCTTTCCTAAAACTCAGTTACAGAAATAACTCATTTTCTCATCTCTAAATGTATAGATGCTCTGAGAAGCAGCAGGAAGCTTGGCAACTTTTATGGACAGTGGGAACATTTCACTGCTGATACCAAGAAGAGACAGTGAGCTGTTACACAATTCCTCAGATGAGAACAACACTATTAGACTCGATCCAAAGTTCAAGAAAGACTACCCCCCGATAAATTATGGAGAGAAAGGAGGCTTCTTTAGTGCTATACACAAAAGGCACAGACCCAGTAGGAAGACCCTGGTGTGAGAAAGGCTTTTTGCCAGCTATTTTCTGAGACACTTTCATATCTATCACACCACAGCCCTAGAGTCTGTGAAGCTAGCAGAGACAAAGCCAGGATCCTCAGGCTAGGAAATAAGTGGAAAGCGGGGCAGCTGCTTAAGGTTAGGTAAGTTCTAGAAAGAAGACTTTTGTTACTTAAGGCAGTGCCACTTTTCCTTGGGATACTTAGTAGCACCATGAGTCAATCATTTGATTATTCCAATCCTCCAGCTAGGTATCCAGGCAAGAGGACTCTGTGATGTAACCAGGACCAATCTTTCATGACTCAAAGATAAACTGAGTGCACCTGTGGGAGGTGGGGGTGTGTGTGATGCAGACCCAATACAGTAAGAAATCAATCCTTCTAATTGTTCTAATTACAGACTCCTGCAAACTGCACTTGGAAGTCTCTGCATGCTTTCTCTGCCTCTTACACCATCCAAGACTATAAAAGTTGTGCAACTTACAATTCAGCGGGCAACCAAAGCGCTTTCAAACTGCTGAGATGAGCAAACCCAGAGTCAACAGCTGTCAATCATCATCCCCGGACAGCAGCTCAGTTTGCAAGTGCTAGTGGCCAGGACACTGAGATCGCAAGGAATTAACAAGTCAGCTTTGTTTCCTTGCCCACTCTCTGACCAGCACTGAACACGTGCACAAACTCTCATCACATGCTCTGGGCCGGGACGGCAGCAACATGCCTGCTGCTGAATGGAGTTCCCCAGCCTGGCTTTCGCCAGGATCTACAAGCAGGTGTCCTCACTAGGCTCGTACAGTCCAGGAAGCATCGTGCTTCTCTAGGAGCCCGCAGCATCGATGTGGGTAAAACAGGTTCTAAAAAAGTAAAACTCACATAAGGAGAATAGAGCTCTCCGGTCTCTGTGATTTCACCCGCCATTTCCAAAAGTGAGGAAGGGTCAGTGGGCCGAGATTCCTTAGGTTTCTTCCTTGCTTGGGCGGCGGCTGCTGCGGCTCCCTAAAGGGGAAAGAGCAGACTTCACCTTTCTGATAGAGGTCGCTGGCATCTGGGGGACGGTTCTGGAGAACACCCCTCGGGGGCCCTGTACTTTGATTACAGACACAGCCTCAGTATCCACCAGGAGGATACTGCAAGAGTGACACCTGCGTGCTTTCCTCTAACTTTTTCCTACGAAGGTATTCAAGGTCGTTCAGACTCCAAGTGACAGAGGGAGCCCCACAAGCCACTAAGTCTCCCTCACCACAAGCGCCCCCCTTTGCACACTGTGCGGTGGCCGTCCACACTTAATGCCAGCCAGGAACGGCGAGCTCACTACCACACAGGGCACTCGAGATCAAGGCAACAAACTGGGGGCTTGCCCAGGTCGCTGCCCACCCCCACCCAACTGCTGGTCCCCCCATTCCCCGCCCCCCCCAACCTGTTTTCTGCCCTGCTTCGGGCTCCCCAGCCCCAAGCCTCCCCCTCTTCTCAAGGGCCTCCCCCCGACTTCTTCCTCCGTCCTGGAGCAGCCCCGAGCCTGGCGCCGCCCCGGCCCGTCCCCCCCCGCCCGGCCGGCCACCTGCACCCCGGCTCGCTCCGGGCCGCCGCGGCCGCCGCCTCCGGCCCCTCCGCCGCCGCCGGTGCCAGCTGTCCCGCACCAGCGCCCGCAGCGCGCATGCGCCCGCGCCCGGCGGCCACTTTGGCCGTGCGCGCCCCGGGCGGGGCGCAGCGCGCTGATTGGCCGCCTCGCGGAGGCGGGACCGGGATTGGGCCCCGGCGGCCGCCGTCTGCGGGGCGGAAGCGGGGGAGGAGCACTTCCGCCCGCGTGCGGGGAGGGGCCGCGGGGCTGGGGACGCGTCCGTTCGCCGGGAGTGGGTGTGAGCGGAGTCGACCCGGGTCCCCGGCGGTCGGGGTGACCGAGGAGGGTGGCCCACGGGTCCGCACACAGGGGAGGGCGGCCTGCTCGGACCTGGCTGGGGGCGGGGGGCGGGGAGGCCCCGGGGGCTGGGGTGGGGGGGGGGGTCGCCGGGAAGAGGGGCTGGACGTAGGCGTCCGCCCGCTAGGCTGCAAGTTGATCGTGGGGCGGAGTCTCCGGCCCGGGGCACGTGATGGGAGCTTCGGGGTTAAGCCTGGGCCGCCCAGCTTGGGTCGGAGGCCTCGCGGGTCAGCGAGGTGGGAGGGAAGGGGCGCGCAGAAGCGGCAGCTCGCGCTTAGCCCCGTGGAGCTGCGATGCGAGGATCTTGTAGTCCCCTTTACCCGGCCCACTTCCCCTTGTCGCGAGGGGTCCAGAGTCCGTGTCCTCTGAAAGGTTTCGAGAGAAAGAAGGAACCAAGGCTCGCTCTCCTGACCACTTAGCTCCGGGAGGCATTTAGCAAACTCGAGGCCCGGGGCTCCCACCCCGAGTGGGAGGAGACGCAGGGTCCTGGAGTATTTGCCCTCCCCTCTTACAGGCCGGCGCCATGAGGTTAAATGAGAACGTCTTGCTGCTGGGGAAGAAGGTGGTGCTGGTACCCTACACCTCAGAGCACGTGCCTAGGTAACAGTCCACCTAACGCGAGGTGCAGGCCAGCTCTCCCAAGATGCAGCGAGGAGGGTCAGCCTGCCTTGCCTTAGTCCGAATCTCAGAGGCTGTTTCCCCTAAGAAGGAGAAACATTGCGGTGAGAAGTCATTACAGAAAGAAGTGAGCGCTGAAGCAATGAGGACTCCCCTGGAAGAAGTTACCCCCCCATCCCCCGCCTTTCCGTTTCAGTCTTCTCTGCTTCCTTTTTGGACGCTCAGCAAGGAATTATTTTATGTAAACTAGATGTGTGTAAGAAAGAGTGCCTGATTGTAAATTAGTGACATTCCTCTGTTGTCAGCGAATATGCTTAGTTTTTGTTTTTTTTTTTTTTTTAAATATTTATTTATTTACGGGCGCCTGGGTGGCTCAGTTAAGTGTCTGCCTGCCTTTGGCTCAGGTCATGATCTCAGGGTCCTGGGATCAAGCCTGGCAGGGAGCCTGCTTCTTCTGCCTCTGCCCTTCCCCCTGAGCATGCTGTTTCTCTCTCAAATGACTAAGTTAAGTCTGGGGGAAAAAAAGATTTATTTATTTTAAGGGGGGGTGGGAAGGGCAGAGGGAGAGAGAGCATCCTGAAGTAGGCTCCCCTCTGAGTGTGGAGGCCTGACACAGGGCTCCATCCCAGGACCCTAAGATCAGGACCTGAGCTGAAATTTGTAGCCTGCCAGGCATGGGTGCGAGCTATGCAGGCACCCCAAATATGCTCAGTCTTGAAGACTTAACGTTAGTTTGTCAGAAAACTGAGTTGATGGGTTGTTCTGATGTCTACTGTTTAGAAAAGCCAGAACTGAGTGCCAGGGTGGGACTCTTCCTGGGGCAATTGGCTAAGGTCTGGTAGGCTGAGCAAAAAAAAAAAAAAAAAAAGGTCTGGTAGGCTGGGATGGCAGTGATGTAGGAGTGTATTCTCTACTTGTAGGTTTTTTAAAAAAATTTATTTATTTATTTGAGTGAGAGGGAGCGAGAACGCACATGGGGAGCGGGGAGAGGGAGAAGCAGGTTCTCCACTGAGCAGGGGGAGCCCTACTCGGGGCTTGATTGGACTTGATCCCAGGATCCTGGAATCATGACCTGAGCTCAAGGCAGATGCCTAACTGACTGAGCCACCCAGGCACCCTTGTAGTTTTTGGGTGTTCCTGTGTCTGGCCTTTGTGGAGATATGTCCAGCTTTCCTTAAGGAGGTCAGATTGCCGTATACTTCCGCTCAGGAATTTGAGGAATGTTTGACTTAAGACTACGCCCCAGCACTGACCCCGGAGACAGGATGGGAAGCTGGATAGTTCTCTTGTAAGACCAGCCTGCTTCTAGGTCTTGTGCTTGTGCCCCTCTGCCTTAGGAGCTATTATAACCCTTTCCTTAGATTTTTTTTTTCTTTCCAAAGAGGGGAGAAAGCGTGCTCACACAAGAGCAGGGGGAGGGGCAGAGGGAGAGAATCCCCAGCAGGCTCCACACCCAGCTGGGAAGTTTGTGTCCAGCTGGGGGGAGGAGGCATGTTGCAGGGCCTCACAACCTGGAGATCCTGACCTGAGCCAAAATCAAGAGATAGACGCTAAACTGACTGAGCCAGCCAGATGCCCCTCCTTAGATCTTTTAGAGCTCTGTATTAACTTTGTGGGGTTCTCCTATCTACCATCCACTTCATCTCAAAAAATGTCAGACCTGTACTCCCAAATCAGTCCTGCATGCCAAAGGCCATCCTCCTGTCCCTGCAGGTACCACGAGTGGATGAAATCAGAGGAGCTGCAGCGTCTGACAGCCTCTGAACCGCTGACCCTGGAGCAAGAGTATTCGATGCAGCAGAGCTGGCTGGAAGATGCAGACAGTGAGAAGCAGAGGCCCTGGGCTGGGCTGGCAGTGGGAGGGGTGGCTCCAGAGGCAGTCTCCAGGATCCCTCCCTTTCTCATTCCCGCTGTAGCCCTTCTGGGCCCCAGAAACTTTGAAAATCCTTCATGAAAAGTCTGGAAGTTTCCTGAAACTGTCATACCCTGATGCCCACTGAGGCCAGTCTCTGTGACTGGTGCTTTTGTGTTTGTTCACACTCCTTGCATTGGGCTTAGAAGGATTTAGAGAAAGTAAAGCATTTAGGGCTCTGGCTGTAAATGGAGGCCCTGTCCATCACATCTCTTGCTCAAACCCAGTTGTGGTTACTGCTTTCTGAGAATAGTGCTGCTGTTTGGACTCCCATCTTTTCTTGCATGAGGCAAACTTAGGGCTTTGTAATCAGCTAAAGGAAGCTCTGAGCCCGATTTCCTCGTGGCAGACAGAGGCAATGGTGTCATACTACAGTTCTCTGGTTTGGGTCAGAAGACTGTTGTCACTTCGCTTCTTTGGGAAGTGTAAGTGAGAACCCTGTTGCCTCCCTCCTTAGAGTGTACATTCATTGTGCTGGATGCAGAGAAGTGGCAGGCCCAGCCAAGCACCACGGAAGAGAGCTGCATGGCGGGAGATGTAAACCTCTTTCTCACAAATGTAGGGGACCCCTCCTTGGGGGAGATTGAGGTCATGATTGCAGGTTTGTTCCACTTGGCCCTCCCTTCCCTCCCTTCTGCTGAACTTCAAGCCAGCTGAGGCTGCATAGGGCACTGGGCTCAATGGGAGGTTCCCAGTGGTGAGCCCAGCACCTACCTGGGGCACACTGCCCCCTGGCACTCCATTAGCCTGCTGCTCCACCCATGGTGGTTTACTCTATTCCCGTCTTCTGCTTAGGTGTGAATTTATTTATTTATTTATTTATTTATTTATTTATTTATTTATTTATTTATTTATTTATTTATTTTTTAAAGATTTTATTTATTTATTCATGAGAAACGCAAGGAGAGAGAGAGGCAGAGACACAGCAGAGGGAGAAGCAGGCTCCATGCAGGGAGCCTGACATGGGACTCGATCCCAGGTCTCCAGGATCACACCCTGGGCTGCAGGCGGCGCTAAACTGCGCTAAACCGCTGCGCCACCGGGGCTGCCCTTAGGTGTGAATTTAACCTTGAGTTTGAGGATCTTCAGGCTTCATTCTGCTCCATTCCTGCTGGGGGGCTGGGCACTGGAGACCCTCCCAAAATAAAAGACCTTTCCTGGAGCATCCTTCCCGTGCTGTGGAAGGAGCCCCTCTAGTTTGTGTCCTTCATGGTCCACAGCCTTCCCCTAAGACTTCCCGATGAGGCAGCATGCTGAAGGTAAGGGGTCAGCTTTGGGGTCAGGTTGCTGGGTGTGTCTAAGCTGGGAACCCTTGTGCAAATTATTTCAACTGCTATGTGTCTGTTTTCCTGTCTGCATGATGGCAATGATAGTACCAACTGTGTTGAGTTGAGGCTGAAATGAAGTTGCAGCTGCATTACTGCTGTGCCTGCTGCGGAGCCTGGCGCACGGTGCCAGTGATTGCCATTATTCCTCCTAGAGCCCAGCTGCAGAGGCAAAGGCTTTGGCACCGAGTCTGTTCTCATGATGATGTCTTATGGTAAGGAAGTCTGAGCAGATGGTAGAGAAGTGGCCAGGCCTCAGATCAGGACACGGGCATGTTGGGAAGTATCTTCTTCAGGCCTGAGGGTGGGGGGCAGGTGACAGGTGCTTCCACTGCCAAACAGGAGAGGAAGGGTAGGGGATAAGAGGGGGGTGCTTCATCCTGTGTCCCATCCCTGTCTCTCTCATCTTCTCTGGGAGGGGTGACCAAACTAGGTCTGACCAAGTTTGAGGCTAAAATTGGGCAAGGAAATGAGCCAAGTATCCGGATGTTTCAGAAACTTCACTTTGAGCAGGTAAGGATATCTCTCATGGGAGGGCAAGGCCTGGGCTGGGGGTGATGGGGCCCAGTGGTGCTAGAGCTTGTGACTGTAACTTAGCTGCCCCTGCTCTCTCTGGCTTATACAGGTGGCGGTGAGCAGCGTCTTCCAAGAGGTGACACTTAGGCTGACAGTGAATGAACATGAGCGGCAGTGGCTTCTGGAGCAGACCAGCCATGTAGAAGAAAAGTGCTATAGAGATGGGTCGTCGGAGTCCCATTGACAGCCAGCTGGCCTTTCGGGCAGGGCAGCCACCTTCTGTGAAGTGGAGTGTTGGAACCACGCAATCCAAAACACCAGAGCCCTGTAACAGAAACTGAACTATTGGGGCATTTGAGGCATAATGCCCCTAGCCCCTCTCTAGCCTGGGAATCTCCTTTAGGGGCCCTTCAGACTCTGGGCCAGACTTGCCTTGGCCTTCCTCAGGCTGGCAGTGTGGATAAGTGACTCCAGGTCCAGGCTGTCCTCCTGACCAGACCTGGATTCTTGGAACCTGGAGCGGATAGCACGAATCCACAGAGGGCAGGGTGGGTGGAGGTGGGAGCAGAGGCGAGTGGGCCTGGTGCATGGAAGGCCAGAGGGGGTAGAGTCCCTGGGGTAGAGGCCTGCCTAAGAGTAAAGTATACTGCACAGCACCTTTCCTGGCTATTCCTTAGGCCTATTTGCAGGTGAGCCACCAGAAGGCCCAGCCTACAGCATCCAGTCCAGGGCAGGAGGAGCTCAGTCTGCTTTTGGCCTGCAGAAGCAGGCGGAGTGTGACCCCCAAGAAGTTTGGAAATGAACGAGCAAGGCTCTGAATGACAGGTGGCTTGGAAAGTGGACAAGTATCCTTGTGCTTGCTCCTTTTCTCCTCTCTGGACCCAGGAGTTTTGGATGCAGCTCCTTGTGACTGGAGCCTCTGCTCAGTTGCAAGGGCTGCAGGAGGAAGCAGAAGCCACTCAGCGGTATCTTCCTGAAGGGACCTGCCCCCTCCTGCTCTGCTCACTTCTTGGGTCTCTGGGAGCCGTGGCACCTGACGGCCACAAGATGGCGTTGGAGGCACAGCCTCAGGATGTCTCCAGGGCCTGACAGCTGGTGCTTCAGAGGCAGAGCTGGAGCGGGAAGGGGGGGGAGACGCTCCTCTGTTCCCAGGTGCCCTGTCCTAATCTGGGGTGGCCCTTGAGAGGCCGGACAGGTTTCAGGGCAGGTCGTGGAAGAGACCCTCAAAGGCAGTTGGTATTCTCAAGGGGAGGAAACCTTGATGTGAGTTGCTGTGCCTGGCTCAAGGTAGCAGAGCCAGAACTGTTGCTGGCCCCCCCAGCCCCCCACCCCTCCCCAGTCCTGGCATATTCCAACACTACTATGAAGGTAAAAAACTGGAATCTACCTTTGCTTGCAGTATACCAAAGGGTTTGTAGTGTGTCTGGCCCCTCAGCGATCAAGGAGTTTCAACCTTGAGCTTCATCAGAGGCCCCACCCAACAGGTGAGGTAAGGAGGGATCTCCCCCCACCCCACTGCCTTGTGGAGTCCTCTCCAGGCCTTGCTTACAGGTGAGAGGTCACAAGGTAGAGGCAAGGTTGCGAGCAGGCGGGCCAAGCCCAAGGTGCTGTGGCAGGGTTTTGAATAGTATAAAGTTGGTCAGAATCCAAGCTCCAACAAGAGGCCAAGATGGCCAGACAGTGACCCACCCCTCTTAACCCTAGAGGCCCCCCGGGTCCTCTGTGATGAGTGCTTTCCGTTAGAATCCACTTCCCATCCTTCTCTCCAAGCACCTCTGGGCCTGGCAGCCTCAGCCCTTGTGGGCCACCCTGGCGGCTCCCAGGGTGTGGCCTCAGGTGCCAGAGGTGGAAGAGACCTGGATCTTTTGAGGAGGCGTAGGGTATTTTGCCCTTGGAAAGTCCGCTCCGCCCCACCTGCCCCAGAGCATGTCCAGGGCCAGATAAGATAATCTGGTGCTAGCGCAGGCAACTCCTGGGAAGCCTGCACCCCACTGGCTGTGAGGGGTTAGATGAAAGCCCAGTCTTTGCATTGAATGAGGCTCGATCCAGGATTCACCATTTCAGTGCTCCAGAATTAGAAACTACATAAAGACCTCTGAGCATGTGGATCTTCCCTCTTACTTCCTACAATAAAGGTTTCTCTGGGGCAGCCGGTTGCATGCATTCAGGAGCTGGGCGGGTCTCACTCCCACAAGACTTGTGCAAAGCCCGGGCAGCTACAGGACCCAAGGCCCTCTGATCACAGCCACCCACATTCTACTCCCCCGCCTGGAGTCAGAGAACCTTGGACTGACCTCCCCTCCAGGCTGTACCCCAATCTCTCAGCCAGAGGCTCCCCTGGGAACACCTAGGGCTCTAAAGGAAGACACAGAGGCTGAGGCAGTTTGGAAGCCAGTTGAATTTCTGATGGAGTTTCCTTGACAGCGGGGGGGCCGGACAGGGGTGGGGTGGCCAGACCCTCCCCATGCCCCAGGGGCTCTGGGGTAGGAGCAGACACAAAGTTTAAGGCTGTTGCCCCTATATCCTGGATGCAACAACCTGGAAAATCATATTAATCAAGGAGACAAAAATCCCTCTAAACTCTGATACTGCACTCAAAATCAAATGAACAAAAGTAAGATGCCCAAGCCACAGCTCTAAGGATGACAGACCCCTGTCCCTTCCACAATGTTGTTGCTGTCATCAGGAGTCCTCAGTCAACCCTGGACTCAGTCATCACTTGGAGTCATGAGGGTGTAGGACTCTTGCTTGGTCCCTCCATCCTTGCTTGGTGTGGGTTCCAGTGATCTCCCAGGGGAGTGGCGAGGGGCTGAAGCACTCAGGAACAGGGGGAGTCTGCTTCCTGATTGGGGCAGGATGGAAACCCATTCACCTTCCCCGAGGTAAGGGAAGAGCACAGTTCTCTAGAAAAATCATTCACCGATAGAGGGGGATGCTGGTGCTGATTTGTAGGTCGATTGGGGGTAGGGGGGTGGGACAAGTGAGTGGGGAGGAAGACGAGGGAACTGAGGGAGATGGGTCCGAGGGTGGTGGGGCCTGGGGGCTGGCCGGCCCTCCCAGCTCTCCTGGGAGCCTGTGGGAGGATGCTCAGAGGTTGCTGAAGAGTTCATTTTTCTTGCTCCAGTCCATCTGCGGGGCCCGCTTGCTGCTGCGCTTCTGGTGGGCCCGCTCCCTGGCCATGGCCAGGGAGATGTTGAAGTCCAAGATGGGGTCAGAGGAGGAGGAGGTAGACGAGGGTGCCGTGGAGTCCTGTTTCCTGGGGCTGTCTTGGGAATTCAGCTGCAAAGAGGGGAGGCGGTGGCAGAGAGCGGGAGTCAGTGCCTGGCAAGGCGTCCCGGTCCTCGGCCTCAGCAAGGTGGCTCCCTTGGGGCAGTGCCCAGGGGAGCCAGGTCACAAGAACAGAACGTGGCATAGCATGTGACCTGCAAGGCAGGCTGGTGTGCCAGGAATGAGTGTGGCTTGGGAATGGGCTTCCTGTAACCCAGGGCCACCCTCTGCCCGCCCAGCCAGCAGCCTACCTCCTCACTGGTATCACTGGAGGTGGATCTTGCCAGGGCTGATCTGGGGCTCTCAGAGGCTACCTCGGCCAGAGGTTCACGACTGTTCTCCTGGCAGAGAGAGGAGGGATGTGGGTTGGCAAGGGATGGGGTGGGGAAATCCTGAATAGGGAAGGGTGTTCCCAGGGAAGGCAGGTGCCTCTGAGAAGCTCCACTCAAGCTTTTCCCATCCACCCCGAAGCCCTGCTGCCTGAGTCTGATGAGAGTGGAGGGTGGGGGGTTGGGGCCTTGGGGATTGACATTTTACATTCCTCTGAGGATCAGAGGGCAGCCTGGTTCCACCACGTAGGTGGGAGGGACCATTGTGGGATTAGTGGAATTGCTTACACACACACCCCACCTCCCTAGCCTTCAGTCTTAACCAGCATTTTGGGCCAGTGACCATGCAGGGGCTATGTGGAGTGTGGGGAGATACAGGAGGCCTCTCCTTGGCACAGGGAACATGTGTGATATTCCCTGAATTTCTTGCGGCCCACTGGTTTACTTGGCCCTGACCCTAGGAATCTGACGTCTAACCCCAAAGCAGCCAAAGGCTTTGAAGGAATAATGGGGATGAGTGTTCTGGGCCCACAGATGGAGTGACAGAAGGTTCAGGTGGTCCAGGGCCACCCCCCTTTGCAAGAACCTCTGGCAGGATCCCTGGGCGGGGGGGGGGGGGGGGGGGGGGGGGGAACCTTTCAGCAGACCCTGCAGAGAGCTCCGGCTCTGTGGTCTGACTCTGAGTCAGCCTGTCTTAGAGTGAAGGTCTTGGCCAAGGCTTCAGCTTGGTGCTCAGCCTCTGCCTGGGTTCCTCTGTGGCCTCAGCTGGCACCAGGCCCTGCCATCTCTTCCCCAGCCTCCACTGCCTTCTCTTCCCTTCTGCCCAGGGAGAAGGGGAGGAGGGGCTTTGTTCTTCCAACCCAGACTGGAAGTAGCAGGGCCCAGGCAGCGTGCGTCCAGACACTGAAGCTCTGTTCTTGGGGGGAAGAATGGCCTCTTCTGTATGGTGGGGAGTTGAAGGCGGGGCCTGTCACCAGGATGGCGGGCTGCAGAGGGGCCCCGACCGGGCCTCTGCCTCCCGACCGCCTTGGCTCTACACAGGGGTTGAGGGGTGCACGGGCAGTTATATAGCTTGGAGCTCAGGAGGGAGCAGCTTGGCAACAGGAGTTTCAAGCTGAGCCAGACAGCCGTCCTTAGCCCAACCGCGCCACCTTCCACCCTCCTTCTGCAGCCCCTGGCGTGAGAGCCAGAGAAGCATTAGAGGGTCTGCCTTTACCTTCCGGATCTCCCCATTGGTAAAGGGCTCAGGCAAGGGACCTAGAAAAGGGAAAAACGAAACAAAACAGAGGTGAGTCCAGGAGCTCTGCGGAATGTGGATGGAGTGGCGCCCGAAGAAGAGGGAGAGCTGCGGGGTTTGGGCCATAGTTAGACCTTGCTCCCTCCATCCGTGTCTAAGTCTCTGGCCTGCAACCCTCTGGACGTCTGTCTGACATCCTGATGATCCAGCACACACACAGATGCGCAAAATAACATTTACCCTTGCTACATCGTAATGCTCTCCAATATTTTCAAAGCAACTTAAAGTACGCTTGTCTCTGGCTATTAAGTTGATCTTGGGAACCAGGGATGGATCATGAGCAATTTGGAGAAACTGTTGTCCTAGAGAGAGAGGAAATTCCAGGCTGGCTGCCTGAGAATCTCCTGGGACGCTTGTTAGAAATGCAGATCCCCAGGCCTGGGCACCAGAGCCTGCTGTTTCCTAGGAGAAGACGCTGTCGCCAGAGTTGGAACCACACCCCAGATTCTGGTTAGTACCTGCCTCAGCTCAAAGAGAAAAAAATCCCGGCTCCTGCTTGCCAATGTGAGGGTGAGGGGATGGGGTGGGGGTGCTCAGAAGATGAGAACACCAGCCTGGGGTCCCCCTCGCTGTGCTCGCTCAGGTGGGGGCTCCACCTGACTGTAAGGGGGACTGGTCAGCTTGGGTGGGTTTTTTCTGAACTCTTAGTTTAAGTGCGTGTTTCCTCTGGCCTGGACATTGGGCATACCTAACCCTCACCATTTCGTCCCAGCTGGGCAGGGGATCACTGGGATGCAGGGACTCTCACCGATGCCCCCCCCCCCCCCAGGCGGTCTCATGTGGTCTGGAGGCAGCTGCTAGGGGGAGGGCATTCCTCTCTGTGGGGGCAGTAACACTCAGCTGGCCTAGAGGACCCGCCCCCCCCTTTCACCCAGGGATACCTGGGGAAGAGACTTGCCCTCAGGCCCCTCCCTATACAGCTCCTCTGGCCAGAGGCTACAATTACTGGAGTTCTCAGGGCCCTTCCCACCTAGCCAGAGAGATAAGAGGAAGGAATGTCTGAGGGCTGATTTCTGGGGGTGGGGGTGGGTGGGGGGATGCTAGAGGCCTCAGGAGAAGGTATTTGAGAAGCTGTGTGGAATCTAGATCTTTGCTGTCTTCCCCACACCATATTGCCAAGGGGCTTCTCGGGGCCTCAGTTTCTCCCTCACTGAAGGCGGCCACTAAGTTATCTGGTTTCTGTGAACTTGGGAAACAAGGGTAGGGTGGTGCCCCACTGCCCATGCTCGGAGTCTGCTGGGGACTTTCACGGACCCATCCCTGCTTCCAGGAACCCCCAGGACCCACCTGGCCCCTCCACCTAGGGACTTAAATCTATGGCAGGACCTTTGGGTGGGTCATCCCCCTATAAATAAAACTCTGACACCCTTAGGGAGGCCCCACCCACTGCAAAGTCCAAAGAGGTCCCCCCACCCCTACTCCTCCAGGAGCCATCTTTCCAGGGAGAAAGTCCAGACCGGAGAGCAGAGCTTTGCTTTAACACCTCCCTGCCTTGGGGCAGCAGCCTTGCCCTGTTTGGCTTGCGCTTGGGCAGGAGGAGGTGCCAGGCTTGGCAGCATCATATGGGGGATGGGGAGGGCAGGGGCCCAGGGACCAAGGAGGGACCCACTGCTCTCTAGAGCCAGTGAGCCTGGGTTTCCAAGACAACCTGAGAGAAGGGAGGGGAGGCACTGGGCCCCTGTCGCTGGACTCTGATCTGACCAAGCAAAGCTGGAGTTAACCCTTCCCTTGCATGAGTACTGCCTGGAAAACCTGCTGGGGGTGCAGGGGTTGGGGGCTGAGGCCTCCCTTTGGTGCTACAGCTTTGGTCTGGAATATAAGTAGCTCCGTCCTGCCTCCCCATCCGTCCCGCCTCCCCATCCCTCGTGCCAGCCTAACCCTATCACATAAAGCGTCCTCAGAAATCCACTGCCATCCCTGCTTCCTCTCCTGACATCAGGCACCTCTTTGCCAACCTACATTTCTGACCTCCCCTAAAGGGGATGGAGGAAGTTCTTAAGTGGGAAGCTGTCCACCCCTTGCCTGGGACACAGTCAAATCTAGAGCACTGACCCCCCATTCCTGACCTGGGGGCTTCCAGCTGCCCCACCCTGCTCACCAGTCAGGTGCTCCTGGGACGGGATCACTTTGCATTTCTTGAAGAACTCATCAGTCTCCTTGTCTACCACCAGCAGCTTGGTCTCGTCCCCACCAGCCTTGATGGCAGATACCACATCCCCATGCTGCTTGCCCTCCACGCAGACCCCATTCACCTGTGGGTGGGGGCAGGGGTTACTGGCACAGTTTTTTTTTTTTTGGAGAGGGGAGGCAGAGGGGATACAAATGGTCCTCTTCGTCCTTGGCCAGTTGGTAGTCTGGGGACACTAAGTCCTCCTTGCCTGTGGAGTCTTACATTAAGCCAAGTGGTCCTCCCACTTGACAATCAAATGAGGAGTTAGGACACATGAGAAAAGCCAAAGAAAATACAGAGAAAAGACTAAACAAACACAGCTGGGACAGACAGGGCAGGAAAGATCAGGGAGGCCTGGGATGGGCCCTCACGTTTCTATGTGTCTGTGTCCGACTTCCCGCTCAGGGCTGTGGTTTGCTCACATGTAAAATGAGAAGTCTTGGGAGAGCTGATCTAGCTCTGAGGCTCTAAGACTGAGATTCTGGGGCCTGCCCAAGGCACGGGGTTCATGTTTCCTTTCCTCCTGAGCACCTCCCAAGAGTGTCTGAGTGCACCTGCCAGCACGGAGCCCTCAGGCAGTAGGAAACTCCTTGGGTGGCCCCACACATCTCCTGGGATGGATGGGCGACTCCTGGGCCACTGAGCGTGTCTCTGGGTGAATAAGAACCCAGAGAAGGTGAGGGCAGGAAGGGAGTCCACCATCCACCACCCTCCCTCCTGCCCACCGTTCTTCCCCTCTCTCTGGCTCCTTCACTCCCTCTATTGACCTGGCACCTATGGGCTGCCCAGAACCCCTGGGCTAAGCTAGGAGCAGATGGTGTGATGGCTGCTGCCCCAGGGGCTGCTCATAGGTGGGGAGGTTAGTCAGGAAGGCAGGGCCTGGAGAGAGCGTGAGAAGCATTACCTCCACAATGCGGTCCTGAGCCCGGAGCCCCGAGGCCTCAGCTGGTGAGTCTGGGTCCACCGCCCGGATGAACTGGCCTGGCTTGGACTTGTCGCTGTGCAAGTTGAAACCGTAGCCGTTGGCGCCTTTCTTCATGGCGCAGAGCCGAGGCCGGAGCTCACGCTGTGGGGGTAAAGGAGGGGCCGTGGCCATTCTCCATCATCCTAGGTCCCGCCCTCCCTGCCCTGCACCTGACCCCTCCTTGCTCCACCCTCCTCAGCACTTGGGAATAAGGCAAGTTTGCTGAGATCCCACACAACAGGTTGAGAGAATGCTGGGCTGGGACCCAGAAGACCTGGCATTGTAGCCAACTGCCCAGGTGCCCCATCCAAGCCAGTTACCTCTTCTGGCAAATGGGAGGTGGGGTCAGATTAGCTCAAGCCCCCTCCTCTTGTGCCATCCAAAGATATAATTGTGTTATTTTGGTTGCTACCTTATTCCTCCCCTCCAAAAACTTCAGTCTGGCCCTCCTGGGAGTGAGGGCCACGCCACTGTCAGCCTGACTGGGTGACCGGGGATCCTGGGCCCCTTGGTACCCCGTTCTTTGCAGCAGGGGACACAGGGGAGGTGTTTACTGAAAGCTGGTCAGAGTGTTTATAGTAAAGCCTTTCCCCATCCAAGCCAAATGGCCCAGCCAAAAGGAAGCAGGAGGCCAGATGACCACAGAGCTGGGGGGGAAGCATAGCAGAGTCCTGGACAGGATTGGGACCCCCACAGTAGAACCTCAAAGACTCCGTTGGGAAAGCCTGACTGGGGAAAGGACCATGAGAAGCAGGGCAGGGCTGCAGGGAGCCCAACGTGGCTGTGGCCATGGCTCAGGGTGGGGACCTAGTGAAAGGGCTCAAGCAGGTTTCTCTCCAGCACTCGGACACTCAGCTGAAAATGGTTTTCACCATCCTTTGTCCAACTTAAGCAGCTTAGCTTAGACGCTGCAGCCCTAGGACACATGTACACGATGGAGGGAATCTGGGTATGCATGGGCCAAGCAACCTGAAACCTTGGCCAGAAGCCTGAGCCCAAGGCCTAACTCAGGGGTTCCTCTCCCCTTCCTCCCAGGCCTGGGCAGGGCTGTAGCAGCCAGCCTGCTAGCTCCGGGTGATCTCCCAGGCCACCAGGCAATGAGCAAAGGCAATGATCTCCCTACTTATTAGCTATGTGACCCGAGGCAAGTCATTTCCTTCTAGTGCCTCAGGTTCCTCATTTATAGACCATTCTTCGTGCCACTTGCCTCCTCAGGTCCCAAGGGCGCTGTGAGGCCAAGTGAGATAATTCATACAGGTGGGGACACTTCACAACTTCAAAATCCCCCTGCACATATAGACTTTTCCCAGTGCTGAGAACACTACCGAATAGTCCATAAAGCTGAGAAGGGAGATTCTGGGGAGTAGGGTGGGGGCCAGGTTGCTCTGAAACACCAGTCCCCAGCTAGGAGTAGAGCTGGCCAGGAGGCAGGGAAGGAGAGGAGGGCTTATAGGCCTCCTGCCCCAACTTGCCAGTCCCATCTGGGGCTCCCCACCCCTCCACTCTCACGGGGGGGGGGGGGGGGGGTTGGGGGGGCGGTGGCCAAAGGATGACTTTGCCTTCCTTTAACTGCCCGGGCAAGTCTCTGTGTTTCAGGATGTTGGTGGGGGGGTGTGGAGAGGAAGACAGGAAGGAGGTGTGATGGTTGGACCTGCAGTCACCCTGATCTGGGCCACAGGCCCTGGGCCCTTCCCTAGTTTCTCCTTCAGTAGGCTTCCCTCACCCCATACAATAGCAAAGACAGAGAGGCAAGCAATAAAAAAGTGGGGGAGGGGCAGAGGGGGACCCCAGTAGCTGTGAAACATCCCCTTCTCTCAAACTCCCTGTTGGCGGGGCGCAGTGGGGCCAGGGTGCAATCCCAGGAGCCCCTCCCCCGGCTCCCCACCCCCCACCTGCGCTGCTTATCCCCTGGCAGCCCCCACGGGATATTGTTCAGGAGTAAGTGAGGCTCTTCTCCCCTCCAGCTAATCCCTCCACAAAGCTGCCAGCCCAGCCCTCCCCCAGGCCGAGGTGAGCAGGAACAGGTCTGACCAGTTGCCACCACCTTGCAGGCTCAGCTTTCTGCCCCAGCCAGCAGAGCCCGCAATCACCCTGAGAAAGTGGGGAGGATCGCACCAGGGGCTGGGTGGGGGGGTGGGGGGGGCAGTGGTGCGTGCGAGCAGCTCTGACGTCCCCGCTCCCCTCCACCTCCCTTCATTCCAAAGAGCCTTCCCATAGCCACCTGGCTGGGGCTGGTCACCCCATTTTCAAAACGGGGAAACAGAGTCCAGATATTAAGCCCACGGCCTAATGTCCCACGGCTTCACAGTGGAGGAGCCAGAGCTCCAGCAAGGTCTCTGAGTTGGACCCCGTGTTCTTTCCACCATCCACGGGCTGGCCCCAAAGGACCTGAGTCCAGACTGGGAGGAGAACCCAGCAGGAGTCGTAAACATGGGTTGCTCCCCCGCAGTGGCTGCAGTCTCTGCTGGGAGGCAGCTGGTGGCTGATGAAACCACAGCCTTCCTTCCGGGTGTTCAAGGCCTCTTGCGGCCAGAGCCCCAGCCTGACTTGGGATAAGCAGGGCTGCGGTGGGCAGGCCCGGGCTGGGGCCGCCCAGTGGTTCGGGGAGTGCTGCTCCTGGCCAGCAGGGCCATCGGGCCTGGGTCTCAGTGCTGGGGGCATGCTTCCCGATCCTCCATGCTTCCCTGCACCTTCTGGTGCCCTGTCATCAAAGCCGGAGGGCCTGCTTTGAACCTTGCTCCCCTCTGCCAGTCCCAAGCCATGAGGATTGGAGGAAATGGGGCTCAGCTCCCCCACTGCTCCCTTCCCCCTTTACTGGGACCTGCTCCACTGCCCTCTGGGGGTGGCTGAGCTTGGGGACAAGCAGCAGCAGGTGGTTTTCTGAAGTGTTCGGACACAGGCTCCATCTTAGCGCCCTTCCTTCCCAAGGCCCCGGAGGCTCCCTCCTTCCCCTCCCCTCTCATGGGAGGGGTGGGGGCTTCTCATTCTTCCAGGGAGACCAGCCAGTTTTACTCCACCCCTCCCCCAGCTGTCTCCCGGAGGTGTCACTGCCAGCTGCTGAGTCAGCCCATCAAAGGAGCCCATCCCAGCCAGGGTGGAGGTTGGTGCTTGCAGGAGGAGTCCCTGGGGGCAGCCTCCCTGGGGATCTGATGGGGAGGGGTCAGGTACCTGGGCAGAGCCTGGCCACTGTTGCTCCTGGGCCCCAACCCTCAACCCCCAACGCTGAAGCAGGACTGGGTTCTGGCTTCGGGGAAAGCGGGTAGATGGAAAGTCCAGGCCATCTTGGTCCTGGTGTGTGGCCCCCAGGAGCTCAGGAGGGGGCGGGGGGGGGGAATTTCAAGGGGAACCCGGCCTCAGAGTGTCCAGAGTGCCAGGTGGGGCTCCCAGTGACGATGTTGGCTCAGAAGGAGAAGTCAGGATTTGCTCAGTGAGGAGCCTGGTGGAGACCCGGAAGCAAGAGGAAGGGGCAAGAGGCAATGGTGGCCAAAGGACGGAGCAAATGAGCTGGGGTGACTGGGGTGCTGGGTGGGCCTGAGTCTCACTTCTAGGCAACATCAGACAAGCTTTCCAAAAGATCTTGCCAGCAGAGCCGCCTCCAGACTCTTCTCCCAGAGCCTTCTCCCACCCTCAGGTTGTCAGGCTGTCCCAAACCCTGTCACAGGCCCACAGGACCATCCCTTCCCTCTTCTCTCCCAGGGAGCTCAGCCCAGCCTGAGTGGCCGCCCAGTCACCTCCACCCACGCAGTCCAAGCGGACTGCGGGTGCGGAATTCAATAGGCGCCACCAGCAGCCACCTGGAAAGCCGAGGAAAGTCGATACCCTAATCCAAGTGCCTGTCTCTGGGGAGTAGGCCCAGGGCCGCTCCCTGTTCCTCCTCGGGGAGGGCTGCTGGGGGCCAACGCCCCACTGGGCCCAGCCCCTCCCTGGCAGGTGTCATGGTGATGGGCCCTACAGAATATAGCCAGGCTGCTTCCAGAAGGCCAGGCAGCTCTGGGCCCCACAAGGAATGGGCTGGAAGAGCTAAAAGACCACCAGGGTGGCTGGGGGAACAATAGAGGTGACCCTCACCTCCCAAGTCTGCCCTTTCCTCAACCCAGCCAAGGCCTCTTGTTTATGCAGATAAGACCAATGCCTGCTGCCCCAGGGAGATCAGCCCCAACAATGGGGTGGGAGACAAGGGGACAGGGCAGTGAGTAGGAGCCCTGGCTGTTCTGGTGGAGGTACCCTGGGCAGGAGGAACGGTGGCTGCTCTGCGACGCAGCTCATTGTCTCACGGAACACTAGAGACACAGCTTGGGTCTGGTGCCAGCTCTTCAAGGAAGCCACGATGGACGGTGAGAGCTGGCCTGGCCTAAGGGTGACATGTGACTGGGCAGCAAGGGGGCACTGTCCTCAGGGCAGGTTGGGAGGTGACCAGGAGCTCTGACCACTGGCCAGTGAGTGTCCAGAGCTGTAGGCTAAAGGTATCCTCTCTTCACTTGGGTACAAAAGGCTTGGCGGCCACTAACCCATACTCACTCCATCACCCTGGTGTGGCTTCACTTCACCCTACAGACCTCCCCCGCCCAGGTCTGTGCAGGGAAGGTGGGCACCTTAATGTGCAAAAAAAGGATCTACTCTAGCTTTTGATCTTGTCCTTCCTGTTTCTCAGTTGGAAGGCCCTGCTCCGGAACTCAGCTGGTAGATCCAGGTGGGATCCATATGCTAAAGAGGGAGCTACTTCTCCAAGGTCCCAGGAAGGGGCCCCGAGCCAGCTTTTCCCTCTGGTTCTTTTCTGCTGGTGTCGGCCAGAGACCCACCCGAAAGAGTTTGGCTCAGGTCTGCCTAGGGCTGGGCAAGCCTGGGACGGAGCAGGCTGGTACGTGGGCTGCTGCCTGGCTGGACACCATCCAGGCTGGCCGCCCCATGCCCGCCTGCTCCACAGCCACTGCATCCTCATCCAGCCTTATCCTCACCCTCCTTCCAGGAGTCACTGGATTTAACTCCTGCAGGCTACAGACCTTCAGGGAGCTTGTGGAATTGGGGCAATATTAACAAACAGAAGCTACTGTGTACTGAGCACTTACTGTGTGCCAAGGACTGCTAAGGACTGCACTAGGATTTTATGGGTATTTTCTCATTCAAACCCAATTATAATCCTGTGAGGAAGGTATCACTCAGGTTCAAAAAGATCACATAAACTGCTCAAGTGTGCAGTGGAGGGGAGGAGGAGGTAGGCTCTGAACTCAGATGTGGAGCTGCACTGTCCGATGGGAACAGAATGCCAGTCAGGTAGGTAGGCAATTAAAAATTTCCCAGGAGTCACGTCAAAGTAAAAAAGAAATGAGAAATTAATCATAATTATCTTATTTCATATAATAAACCCAAACTGTTACCATTTCAATATGGAATCCACTTAAAAATGATTAATGGCATGTTTTACATCTTTTTGTTTGTATGAAGTCTTCAAAATCTGGCGTGCATTTCATACTTCCAGCACGTCTCAATTGGGATGAGCGCACTTTGAAGTGCTAAGAGCCACATGTGGCCAGTGGCTGCCACAATGGACTGCTGATATCCTAGAGGCCTCACTCTCAACCATTAGGCTGTTAGCTCCAAATAGTTTCCTTTTCTAAAAAAAAAAAAAAAAAAGACTTATTTATTTGAGAGAGGGAGAGTGTGCGTCAGTGCCTGCCCAAAGGGCGGGCGGGGGGTGGGGGGGGCAGAGAGATGGAATCTCAAGGCCCCCGCCCAGAGCAGAGTCCTACCACAGGTGCTCGATCCCATGACTCTGAGATCATGATCTGATCTGAAATCACACATGGGACACAACCGACTGAGCCACCCAGATGCCCCCCAAACAGTTTTATTTATTTATTTATTTTTATTTTTTTTTTCCCCAAACAGTTTTATAAATCATCCCCCCTCAACATACACATTTGAATTGGGCACCATGACCTTATAACACACCCAGGAAGAGGTGAGAGCCTTGAACTCTAGAAGTCAGAGCTCTAGCTTCAGATAACACAGCAATGAATGAGCAGCACTTCAACCCCAGTTTTACGGAATCTGTGCCACTCATCATTTTCCAGGACACAGGAAACTAAACACTACCCAGAGGGCTGGGGACGTGGTGAGTTGTCCTACTCCAGGGGTGAAGTAAAGCCAAGGCTAACAGTAGAGGTTGGCCTTCAGGAGGTGCCCTATGTGCAAGGATCCAGGGGGTCAGGTTAAGGAGAGACTTGGTGGCCAGACTCCTGGTCCCAGCCCATCAAGGCAGAAGGTGGGGCCAGGAGCCAGGCCACTTCTGGGCTGAGGCCTTCCATCAGGGCTGATATATTCTCCTGATGGTGCCAAAGGACACCCCCTAGGGAAGGAAGCTACCTGGACCCCTCCTTGCAAGGAGCCTGAATTTATTCCAACGTGATGGCTCTTATGTGGCCCAGGATGTGATGGGCAGAGACACCAGCTGGACAGTCGGGCCCTCAGGTACAAGTCAAATGTGTGGCTGAATAAATAGATGTGTAGGTACTGGAGTCAGCGAGAGTTGGGTTCCAGGATACACCCTCCTCCACGTGGTAAGGGCTCACTAGCTGACAGCCTGGGGCAGCCCACCTGGACCGACCAAGGCTCAGTTTCCATGTAGACCACGGGGGCTAATATCTGCCTCATGGGGCTGTTTTATAGATTGAATGACATCAGGCATATTCTTATTTTTTATTTTTTTTTAAAGATTTATTTGAGAGAATGAGCACACACATAGACCGAAAGAGCAGACTCCCCCGCTGAGCACATCTCATGACCCTGAGATCAGGACCTGAGCTGAAATCAAGAGTTGGATGCTGAGGCACCTGGGGGGCTCAGTGGTTGAGGGCCTGCCTTCGGCTTAGGGTGTATCCCTGGGGTCCTGGGATCTAGTCCCGCATCAGGCTCTCCGTGCGGAGCCTCCTTCTCCATCTGCCTATGTCTCTGCCTCTCTGTGTGTCTCTCATGAATAAGTAAATAAAATCTTATTAAAAAAAAAAAAGACTTGGATGCTTTAATGGACTGGGCCACTCAGGCGCCCCGACAGAGGGCATGTTTAGTACACAGCGCATTTGCCGGACACAAATAATAGCTATCATTTACTGAAATGATTACTCTCGGCTCACAAAATGGAAAAACTGCTACCTAATTTGCAGGGCTGTCCTGTCCTAGGGGAATCCATGAAATGAACATCAGTATCTCTGTGGCACAAGGCTGCACTAGAACTTTTGAGTTTCCTTTCCCTCTATGGCTGCTCCATCTCAGAGCAGCAACAAGCAGAGGAGCATCTAGTAGTATTAGGGTCGAGAACTCTGGCTTCTCTCTGTAAAAGGCCTGCAGCACTAATTCCTAAATGCTCCCCCACCTCCCTGGCGCCCCGTGGGATGGGAGGCTGGAGAGGGAGAGAAAGGCCTGCATCTAGACACATGGAGAAGGATGCCCCATTCTGTCTCCAAGAGAATCACCCCCAGATTTACTGACTTAACTTTATAGGAGCCTGAAGGTAAGAACCAGAAGAGAAAGAGATCCCAAATATGCAGCTTATGAGAAGGAACCAACAACACTCAAACTATCACATACCCCGTTGATTTAAAATCCAAACATCCTGCAGCTCAGATTCTGTTGTGCCCTTCCAAACACCAACTGGGACAGTGTGGAATGGCCTGTCCCGGGAAGGAAGTTGGTAGTCCGCCAGTTAATTGTGTCCACCCACCCACCTTGCTGCCTGGGGTGCGCCGCACTGTTTCTTTCTTTCTTTTTCATTTGAAATTTTTAAGTAGGTTCCACATCCAATATGGGAAATCAAACTCAAGACCCTGAGACCAAGAGTCACATTCTCCACCGACTGAGAGAGCCAGGTACCCCTGAGCTGTTTCTGCCTCTGGGATCAGAGTCAGGTCTGGCAAGAACACATCCCAAGCTGGGCACCAACACATACACACACACCTATCATCTCATCAAATCTTCCCCCCTCAAAAAAAAACTCCCCAAAATCCTGCATGGTGGGTTCTGGTGTTCCCACTTCCCAGAGGAAGAAGCTGAGGTTTACAGCCAACAATGGCCAATTAGGGTGCCAGAGCCAGCTGACCATGACGTCCAGAATTTTAGCTTTCTAGTCCACAGATGGAAGCTGCTAGCAGGCAAGAAAAAGGAGTGGGTAGGTTCTGCCTGGAATTCTGATCTCTGGGTGTGCCTGGAATTCTGATCTCTGAGCACAAATAGGTCCAGGTGTGCTGGACTGAGATGAATTAGGATAAAGGTGCCTGATGGCTGTTAGACATTCATTCATTCAAAAATTATGTGGGCCCCTCCCTACTCGGGGCCAGGCACAGCGATGGGGATGTAAGTACAAAGAAGCCTCAGCCTTTGACCTCCTCACCATCGCAGTGGGTCAAGATCAGGAACAATTGACTCAAATACTGTGTGTTCAGAGCAAGAAAAGATGTATAGGACAGGGAAGAGGAGGAGAGCAAAGGAAAATCTCATTCTGCTAGTGGGCTCTAGGAAAGGCTCCGAGGGCCATGAGTAGTTTTGCAGAGTGTGCCTTGTGGAGAAGGGGACTGACAGGTTCTCAGGCTGAAGGGTAGTTATCCTCCGGCTGCTGGATTGGGCTGCAGAACACCTTTCTATTATTCAAGAACAGCAGCCTCTAATTGAGCACTCATTGAGCGCCAGGCTTGGACATGGCTGCACTTGCCCAATGAGGGGTAGATCCAGGGCTGGCTGCCCCAGGGGTGGGCATGTAACGATCACCGTGAAATACTTATCAGTTCCAATACCAAGAGTGACGTTTGCTGAGCACTTACTTAGTGCCAGGCACAGAGCTACTGACCACCCCCTATTATCTCACCCATCTGGCAGCTGCTGTGATCCCAACATACACCAGAAGGCACAGGGAGGTTAAGACCCTTGGCTTGAGGCGGCCCAGCTAGTACAGCTGAGGTGGCTCAGGCCTGCTGCCCATCCACCACTGTGACTGCAGGGGTGGAGGTGGGGACTGGGGGGAGGTAAGCTGGGGTGTTGTTTTGTTACTCCTCTCTCAGTGGGGGTGGGGAAACCACCAACAGAGCAGGTGGGCACAATTGGAAGTCCCCTTCCCCCCACTCAGAGGTTCTACAGGGACCCCACACCCTCTGCCCTCTATGATTCTCAACCCAGGCTGGTCCTCCCAATGAGATATCATCTGCCGCCCACTCTGCGTGGAAATTTTCCACTTAACACCTTTCTCACTTGTGAGAACCAATAAAGATACGATAAGAGTCCCAACTTTGCAAACAAATTCAGGCTACAGCAAATTAGTAAAACTCAAATTCTTTATAGGAGATGCTTTTTAGGGAAAAAGTAAGTCTTACTGTGTTTATTAGCTTTTTTCCTCTTTTCCCAATGACAGAGTGGTGGTCCCTTGCATGGCCACCATACCAGATTTCATGGGAATTTCCTACCAAAGGGACTGGCTTTGCATGAGAATGAAGGAATCCTCGCTCAAATGCCTGGACAGAGAAGTGCTCAATTCAGCATCCACTTGGGACTCAAGTACTTCCCACTATTTGTAAAATCCTGGAGGAGGCAGGTGTCACTGTATTACAACACTCTCCGTTTTACAGATGGGAGAACCAAGGCTCAGGGAAGTTCCGTGACTTGCCTGTTGACCTGAAAGGGCCCAAGAGGTCTGGTGATGGTGTCCGCAGGACTGGCTGGAGGGTACTAGACTTTCCTCTCCTGGCCTAACATAACAAAGTATGCACAAATGCAGATGTCATGTCACCATCTGGAGGAATCCGATTCTGTTGTCACCCAGAAAGCAGGAAGGCAAGCTCCGCTGCTTTTTCAGATGGCATGGTGGGAGTGCATATGCTAGGTCAAGCCTCCACGCCCCTGGCATCCTCCACCTCTCCCCAGATCCTCCCGCACGGAGCAGAAAAAAAAAGAAAAAGAAAAAAAAAAAAAAAACAAACAAACCCCGAAAGGGCAAGGGGAGGAGCTGAACATAACAGCATCTTGGCGGGGGATGGGGAATGGGGTGGTGGTTATTGGTGTCAGTGCCAAAGTCCAAAAAAAAAAAAAAGCAAGCAAGGAAAAAGGGAATGGCAAATTGATACACTCAGTTCAGCACGAAGTTCAAACTGGATTTCTGCCTGGGATCAGAGGTCATGGGTTCCAACTCCCTAGTGTAAAACCCTTGCCAGGGATGCTCCGACCCCTCCCCCACCATTGCCAATGCCAGCTTGGCAGCGGCAGGAAGTGGGAGCCCGGCGGCCCTAGTATTCCCAGCACCCAGCTCCGGCTGGATGGGGCTCCTGGTGACCTCACTTCCACCAAACCAGCTGGTCCTTTAGGGCTCCACCTTCTACCTTAGGGCTGAAGGGTGCCCTTTATATGTCCAGGAGGCTTCTCTTGGCACCATGGACACTCCTGCCACACGCTGCCACCAGGTGGAGAGCTGGTGCAAGCCAAATGGGCCCTGAGAGGCCCAGGCTTTGCTCCACTCCCCTCCCGTCCGCCCCCAGTCTGTACCCTAAGGCTTCCCCCTTCACTCTCTGGGAACAAGAGGCTCTCATCCCAACTCCTGTTTTGCTACTGCCCCACCTGTAGCTGATCCAAACTGAGATCGTTTGGGGAGAAACCCCAAACATGGGTAAAAGGCAACCAGCCTGCTTGCTGTCCGGGGACTGGAGTGAGACAGACAATGATAGGGCAAGACCACCTGCCGGGGGCTGAGTCCCGCTGGCTTGCGCATCGCCCAGCAACAGGCACCTCTCTGTCCCCTCCTTCCTCCCAGCCGCTGCTCTTCCTCCAAGGTCCTCCCCTCCCGTTCCCAGATACGAGCTAGCGCTTACTCCTCACATTCCTGAGACTCATAAATCCTCCTGGGTGGCAGGGCCGCCACCCCCCTCCCCAGACGCCTCGGCACCTCCTCCCCGCACCCCACCCCCACACTTCGCCCAGAGGTGGTGGGGCTTCCTCTCTTGTTAAGTCACACTGTACTTCAGGAGGATGAAGTCCAGCCGGGATGAAGTTAATGATACACGCACCGGCCGGCGGGGGTGCGGGGTGCGGGGGTGCGGGGAGGACCCCGTCGGCGACCCCTCCCTCCCCTCGTGCTGGGGCTCCGCACCGAAAGGGGTCTGTCATTCCTCTAGCTTTCGGAAGTCGGGGTGGGGGTCGCTCACCCCAGCTTCATCTACCACCCGCAGGGGCCGTGGAGGAAGCTGGCACCGCCGCGGCGGCTGGGAATGGGGTGGCCGAGGAGGGCCTGGACTGGGGGGTTCCGAAGAACGGGAGCAGACGCCGCCAAGAGGGCGGGGGAAAGACGCCTGGGCTCCCTCGAGCTGCCCTCCCTCCCTGCTACTCCCAAAGGCCAAGGGACGAGAAGCGCAGGTGGCCAGGCGCTCGGCGGCCCCGCGGCCCAGTCTGGGGAGGCGGGTGGGGTAACGGGACGCAGCCCCAGGCCAGCAGCTCCCAGCGCGACCTGTCGGCCGGCGGAAGCAACCGCCCCCTCGAGGATCTGGTTTCAGAAAGAGGAGGCGGGCGCGGGGTCGGCCGTCCGAGGGCGCCCGGGTCTCTTCCCGATTCCCCGCCCCACCCCGTCCCGGTCGCCGCCGGGTCGGGGCCCCACACTCACCCGCTCCGGACCGCTCCTCTCGGCTTCGCGCGGCTCCGGCGCGGCGGCCTGCGGCTCACTTTCGGCGCCAGCCCCCCGCGCCTCGGTGGCGGCCGGCGGCTCGGCCTGCCCGGGCCCGTCCTGGGCGCGCAGCAGCTCCTCCCGCACCGGGACGCCCAGCTTCTGCAGCCGCTCGTCCGCGTCGGGGTCGACCACCAGCAGGCGCACGGCGTTGAGCGCGGCGCGGATGCGGCTCACCACCTGCTGGTGGGTCTCCTTCTCTACGTTCTCGCCGTTCACCTCCACCAGCCGGTCTCCGGCCAGCAGCCCCGCCTTCTCGGCCGGAGAACCAGGCTCCACCAGCCGGATGAACTGGCCCACCTTGCCCTTCTCCCCGTGCAGGTGGAAGCCGTAGCCGTTCGGGCCCTTCTCCAGACAGCAGAGCCGGGGCAGGGGCGCCCCCGCGGCCGCGTCCGCGCTCATCTCGCCCCGCGACGGCTCAGCGGTGCGACGTGGGGTCCGGCTGGGGGCCGGTGCCGCCCTTCTCCCGCAGGCGGACCCGCAGGCGGAAGGGGGGGCGCGCTGCAGAGAACCGCCGCGCCGCGCCGCGGGACGCGCTGAGCCAACAGGTGGGAGACGAGCGGCGGCTGCGGACTGCGAGGAGCCGAAGCAGGAGCGCGTGGGCCAATCCGCACCCCGCGCGGCGTCTGAGCGCCCGCGAAGCTGCTCCAGCCCCTTACCCCGGGGGCGGGGCCGGCCCGAGGGTGTGGACACCGCGGCCCAATCAGAGGCCTCGGGCAGGGGCGCTCGGGCCGGGTGAACGACGCCGACCAATGGGAGCGCGCGGGGGCGTGGCCCCGCGCGGGGGGCGTGGCCGTGCTCGGCGCGGCGCCCCGCGGCGCGAGAAGAAAGAGGGCTCAGGAAGTGGAAGTGTTTGTTAGCGAGCGGCCGGAGTTGGGGCGGGGGGCGGGGCGAGTTCCCGGTACTGGGCGGAGAGGCCCGTAGGCTCCCGGTTCTCCCTACCCTTGGCGGGGATCGGGGAGAGCCAACCCACGGATAAGGGACTCTGACGCTTTAACAACCTTTAGCTAAATTCTTGTGTGCACTTCTGTGCGGGGGGTGGGGGGGCGGGGGGGGGAGTGGGAGCGTCCGTTGCCAGGGAAACCACTCCAGCTCCGGGGCTGCCGGGTCCCAGAACCCTTACCAATAAGAACTAGGTCCCCCTCCTCCGGAACCTAACACAGTTGTTTGAATAACGATACTTTCCCGTTCGTGGACTTTGCGTTGTTCAAGGACACGCTACCGGGGTGCGGACTCTCATCCTCCCTGGGACAGTGTGAGGGCTCCCCAGCTTCCCGGGGCTGCCCACTGCAGACAGGCCACCTAGGACAAGGGTGTGAGCAGGGGCGTCAGCTTTCAGCTAGGGCATTGGAGGGGGGAGAGGCGGAGCAGAATCAGGTCACCAACCTCTTGGGTACAGGGCAGAGCCCTGGATATTTTATTTTATTTTATTTTATTTTATTTTATTTTATTTATTTTATTTTATTTTATTTTATTTTATTTTATTTTATTTATTTTATTTTATTTATTTTATTTTATTTTGTTTTCTTTTTTTTTTTTTTTTTTTTTGAGCCCTGGATATTTTCAGTAAAAACCAACAAACCCACAATGAGACCTTAAGACAAACCTTTCAGCTCCTTGGAGATGAGAAAGGCTGGTCACCAGAAGTTGGGGAGCAGTTGGGGGCATTGAAATATAAAGATCAATGATTTGGGCAGTCATTGATGGTTCTCCCAACACGCAATAACAATCCTTTCAACGTGATCTCCCCTGTCCCCTCTCCGGCGCACCTCAGAGAAGCAGTCGGATTTTACTTTCCATATTCCGCAATTTACTTTGCAAATTCCGCAATTTAATTCTGAAAACACCACCGGCTAGAGGCCCAGAGCTGCCCACGTGATTGGATTGCCTGCGACTTGCCTTGGGCCCCAAAAGAGCCCATCAAGGTCAGGCTCCTCCCTGCTTCTCCTGGGAGAAGCCTCAGAGAGCTTCCTTATCAGGCTCAAGTTGGAGCTGCTGACTCTGCTCAGAGGGCAAGATTTCTGCCTTGAAAGCATATGCAGTGGCCTTAGAAATGCGCAGTGTGTACTTCTTTCTCTCCTTCAGGTCATGACCCACATGTCTCCTGTTCATCTTCATTTGCCAGGGTCAGGGTTCTGTGAGACAGGTGACCTTGGCCCCACAGAAACTTCTTGGTGTCTCTCTCTTCACCTGGTCTTACCTACATGACCTTGTTTTGGACACGTTGTATTGGTTTATCCAGAAATGGGTGACTTCTCACTCCCTAACCTGGCTCAGTGGGAGGGGACCTAAAGCAGTTTTGGTCTCCGTGTCTGTCCGAAGGGAAACGGCAGGAGTGGTCAGGAAGTAGGCAGCGCTTGGGTTTGGGGGGGTATGTGCGGGATGAAGTTTGCTGGGTTCTGCCTCCCACCTGTTCCAGGAGTCAGGGGTTTCTCCTTATCTGATTCTTAACTCAGTAGAAGCACTACAGCTATTTGAAGTAGCCTGTGGGGCTGCATATCTGCCAAAGTGTTGGGGCAGAAGAAAAAATCTTTCCCTAGCTGTGACCTTAGGTGCCCAGGGGCACAAGCCAAAAGGTGGAGAAGACTAGGGATTTGGGGAGGGGGTATGGGGAGGGGTTATGGGGGGGAGGTTCCCTGGGGGGGTTCCCCTGGGACCTGAGGTCCAAAGAACAGGAACCAAATGCTTTCAGTTTGTGGGTACACCTTTCAGAGTGGGGCTAGCCAGGCTAGAGGCAGCCAAACCGATAGACCTAGCCTGTGCTACTCCTCACTTCTCTACCCACAGAGCGGGGTCACTGTCCAATCTCCACATCGCTTATCTTCCCTGGGCGTTGGTCTGGCTCCCAGCACAAGGGCCCATCTTACCGGGGAAGACTGTTCCCTGGGTGCAGGAGGAAATAAAGCTGGAGTCTGCCTCTCCTGTCCAGCTGAGGTGAGGGTGGCATGGGGGTCACTTCCTGCCCTCCCGCTGTAGAAGTGCATCACTGCCCTCTGGCGCTGAGCTGGAGAATGCCACCCTTGTCATGGCTAGGAGGGAGCCTCCGCCCCCAAGTCCTAGTGCAGAAGGCAAAAGGGCCACCAGGTCCCTGTCTTCCCTTTTTGCATTACATTATGTATCATTAAAATGAAATAAATACTTTACCCTCCCCCAGGATGCAGGGAAGCTACAGGAACTAGGGTAAGAGTGGGAGGAATACAGCTTCTTCTTGGGAAGGGGCTGTGCCCTGGATCCCCCAACTCCCAGCTGCTTCAAAATACACCAGATCTGGAGGAGGAGGGTGCATCCGTGGGGGCCTCTGGAGCATCCTTTCAGCCCCTTGGGATTCATGAGAAGGAGCAGCAGCTGGGCTGTTTCTTCTGGGATTCCACAAAGTCTCGGATCTGGAAGCGGGGCCCATCAGGGTGCCACAAGGCTCTGTACTTCAGCTCCCTTGAAGAGGAAGAAGCAGTGGGCTGGGCAAGGAGTGAGGAACCACCCCCTGCCCACTCCCACAGCCTGGGGCTACTGGACCTAGAATGCACCATGCATTGGGGTAGGGGCTGGGCTAGGGGCCAGGCCCTACTGGATTCCCAGATGGTGCCACCCTGCCCTGCACGGTTCCCTTCCTTGCTCAGCTCTTACTTGGCAATGGCCAGAAAGGCTAACTCCACATTCATGCCCGTCTTGGCGCTGGTCTCCATGAAGGGAACGCCGTACTCCTGCCAGGAGACAATGTCCTCAGGGCCAGCCTCTGGCTGTCCCCACCCCTCGTCTACTCGGGGCCGTCACTTACCCTGGCTAGTGTCTCTCCATCCTCGGAACGGATCACCCTTTCATTGCTCACGTCCGCCTGTCAAGCCCAGGTGGGTCACTCTGGGGAAGGAGACCTCCACCCCAGCTGGTCCCTCTCCTGCCTGGACGGGCGCCCCAATTTGGCCTCAAGAGCAGCCCCTGCCTGCCCTCTGCTGGTGGCCTGTGGGACTGCGGGTGGTATCATTGGCTTGGAGCCTGATTTGTACCTTGTTCTGGCTGCGTTCCCCAGCTCCCAGCCAGAGGGGATCTCACTGCCGCTTGGGGAGATGGGAAACGTGGTGACCAGCCTCAGAGAGGTGACAGGAGCTGGGACTAACCCTTGCTAATTTTAGCTCCTCCTTTGTGACCCTACTTACTATGATCTGATGGGGGCTGTGCAGCTGGGCATCCCTGGATCTCCCAGATGGCAGCTTGGGCTCTCCCTGGAGGGAGCCTTTTCCAAAACTTTAAGAGGGCAGATGAGATGGGTCGAAGCAGCCAAATAGGCCTGACCCTTGAACTGGAGTCTGGAAAGAATCCTTTGCTGGAAGGACATGCAGCTAACCCTCTGGGGCAGCTGTGGGGGCTTGCTTAGAGCTAGTGAGAGAGGAGGCACAGGGATGGGCTGGCTCACCTTGTTGCCGAGCAGCATGATCACTACATCCCTCTGGGCGTACTCATGAATCTCAGTGAGCCAGGCCTGTGGGAGAGGGTGAGCCGAGCCAGGTGGCACCTGAGAACCAGCCCTACCCTCCCTCCTTCTCCCTTGTCCTTCTTTTGCCCTGTCTGGTTTTCCTGGGCTACTGCCTGTCCCCCTGCATTCTTTTATCTGCCTCTGCTCTCTGGCCTATCGGGTCTTGATCAGTCTTCCTTACCAAGCCCCAAGCACTGTAACTCCTCATTCTCTGGAAGATGGAGATGGCAAGAACAGAAAGGTTCACTGTCTGCTAGAATCACTTTCTTTGCCACCTGGGGCAGGACGTATGGCTAGACTCCCCTGCTTGGGTTCTCCCCTTGGCCTCTGTGGGTGGGTAATTGTCACAAATTGCACTCAGGGATCACAGGGCTAAGCAGGTGGCACAGGCGCCCAGCAGCTTGCCTGGCCTTCATGTCCACGTGCCGACCAAATGCCCAGCAACAGCTTATTACATCTGAGTCATAGCTCAGGTGTTTTCAAATAGGCGGCAGTGGTCCACGCTCCACCCCCTCCCACAAAGCAGGAAGCAGTCCTAGCCTACGGAGGCCCCGCCTTGGCTGCTTATGGATGGCATGTGAAGGGGACCTACCCGGATGTTGTCGAAGGAAGACTTGTTGGTGATGTCATAGAGCAGGAGCAAGGCTGTAGGGAGAGAGAGAGATCACACAGGGAACATGGAGCTGGGGCTGGGAAGGGTGGGTATCACAGGTGGGCTGGGGGCGGGGGGACTTACCCTGGGCATCTCGGTAATAAGCATGTGTGACACTGCGGAATCGCTCCTGCCCGGCTGTATCCCAGATCTGGGAAGGGACAGACAGATGGTCAGAAGGAGGCTGTGGGCCCGAGCCATGCTGGGCGGAGGGAACCCACGTTGGAATAGGAGAGATGTGTGGGAAGGTACCCAGAGGCTTTTGAACATCTGATGTCCTAGACAGTGGTGCTATTGAGTTCACCAGTTCATCCAGGCTGCAGCGTCCTCCCTAGCCCAGGGGTTGGGGGCATCCGGTCTCCCAGAGCAGATGAGGCCTGGGAAACTGCAGAGGAGCTGGAGCAAGCCTAAGCTTGTCTGAAGGCACGTTGAGCTGCCTTTGCTAGAAGAGAGGGTGGCTGGGGAATTGCTTTTTCTACAGACTTCAAAAGCCATTTCCTCTGGGCCCCACAGGAAATTGCCCCAGGTTGAGGGCAGGGCTGCAGGCCTCCTGCGGTTTGGGTGCAGAACAAGGGCAGCCACCTCCATCTTCCCCCCTCCCCTGTGGTTCTGGTCTCACCTGCAGCTTCACCCTCACACCATCCACGGTCACCACCTTGTTCTGAAAGAGACAGGGCAGAGGGAGGGTGGATTTGGAAGGCAGGGGAGGCTTGGATTCTTGACATCCTACTGAGAAGCAGACATTCTGTCCTGGTGGCTGCCCTGGGTTAAAAGGGGTGCAATGAGCCCCAGAGACACCTCCAGCCGGATCACCCCTTCAGGGCAGCAGGACCCTGTCTCCAGAGACCCCTGATTGCAGAGTTCTTAGAGGGACTTCTGTGCTTCTCTTACAACATGCCGGGGCCAGAGGAGCCTGAGAACCCACCTGGCTCTCCCCAGACCTCAGCACAGGGCTGGTTCCTGGGGGCCCCTTGCCTCTTTCCCCACTTCCATCCATCTTCCCTGGAGCTCAGCCCCACCCTGCAGAACCCAGCCCTTAGAGGTAAGATGCCCCCCAGCATCCTGGGCACGGCAGAGGCTGGATCTGCAGGGTGGTCTTTCCTCTGGATGCTCACTAGTTCTCCTAAGTGAAGCTTCAGTTCCCTTCCTGTTGGGAGAGAGGCACCCAGCCTCTGCATAGCCTCTGTCCCCCCACCCCCCCCCACCTGGGTGAGACCTTATTCTCCTGGACCTTTTGGGTAGAGAGTGGCAGAGTGCTACATCCCTGACGCAGATTGGTAAAGATGGGTTCCTCAAGATGACAGGGAGCCTGGTGAACCTGGCTCTTCAACCTAGCGCAGTGCTGTGCTTCCAGGAACTCCAGAAAGACCTGCGGGCCTCTGAGGCCTTGCCAGACGGGTCCAGCTCAGAGGGCAAAGAGCAAGGGTGCCCTAGGCCAGGAAACTCAGCTCACACCGTGGGATGTGTCTGCCCTGCTGTGGGGCAGACTTTTAAGACTCAATGTCTCATTGCTCATCTTGTAGGTGGGCAGAGAGCCCCCCACCATGCCCAGACTCCTTGAACCTGGCCACCTCTGTGGTCCCAAGGGGAGCACCCCTGGTGCCCTCTGGGCAGTGAGCCACAGCAACTCTGAGGAGCCAGGGCAGGCAAGGAGAGGACAGCACACTGTGCCCAAGCTCTGGCCCCCTGGCTTGCAGCTGGGAGCAGGAGCCTGTGGCCACCTCACCCTGAAGTCTATGCCGACGGTGGCTATGAAGTTTCCGGACAGGAAGGCCCCGTCTTTGAATTGGATCAGGAAACAGGTTTTGCCAACGCCTGAGTCTCCCAGAAGCATCACCTAGGAGATGGGGGCAGAGGCAGTTAATGGGGAGTTGGGGCAAATTTCTGGGTTTCCAGGGAGAGAGACCCTGAAAAGAGGGGCAGAGGAACAGAGGGCCAGGGAAGGATGCTGTCAGCACCGAGGGCTACCTGCTTCTGGAAAGTTCACCGTTCCCTTCACCTGCCTCTCCTCTCCACTCCTTGGCTCAGCTCATTTCTCAGGCCCTCCCTCTGGCCCTCCCTCTGACTCTTCTGTCCTCACCCAATATCCTGGAAGCCTGTGTTCAGATCTCAACACTCACAGGTCAGCAAATGGACTCAGTGGCCTCAAAGAACCACCCCTTCCAGAAGGGAAGTGTTAATACCATGGACAGGGATCACCACCCAAGGGAGGCTACAGGATCTGATAGGGGCGGGCACTGTTGTGTGCAAAGGCATATTCTAAAATTACCTCTGCTCTTGTTTTCCTTTCTTTTTTTTGGTCACAACATTTATCTGGAAGTTTCTAATGACATTTTATGTTTATAAAAGGGTTGCATGAGGGGCACCTGGGTGGCTCAGTGGTTGAGTATCTGCTTTCAGCTCAGGTCATGATCTGGGGTCCTGGGATCAAGTCCCACATCAGGCTCCCCACGGGGAGCCTGCTTCTCCCTCTGCCTATGTCTCTGCCTCTCTCACTGTGTCTCTCATGAATAAATAAATAACATTTTTTAAGAAAGGGTTGAATGAACTAGGGAGGGTTGAAATTTATACTGAAATTAGGAGACCACAAATCTGATGTTCCTTCTGTAGAAAACTCCCAAGTGGGATGGATGGCTGCAAATTAGCATCCTTGGGCCACTGTAGAGGAATCTGGCCCAAGGAGCTCTTGCCAGGCTCCTCCCAGACTGGCCTGGACTCAGTCTCCTGCAGCTAAGCCAGGAGCCCCCCTCCACAGATGCTGCTTGACCCAGGGGAGATGGAGGGCTGGAGGCTGGGGATCCCTCTGGAGCCTGCACTTCTCCCTGGCTCCTGGGTCCTAGCCCTGGAGGGGAAGGGGGGAGAGAAGGCGGGGGTGGGGGGTGGGGGGGTTGGGAGGGGAGGGAGGGAGGGTGAGCTCCTGCATACTTTACAGATCACAGCTGCCTGGAACAAGATGCTCACCACCCATCCAGCCAGGCAATTCCACCAAACATAAACACCCGCCCAGCCTTGCCACCTCCTAGGCAAACAGCCCAGCTGGCTTGTCAGGCCAGGAGGTCAGGCGGTCTCCACCAGCCTGGGGGCTGGCCCTTAGCAGCTCCCCCTCCCCTGAAAGCATAGGGGCCCATTTCCTGCCACCAGCCCACACAGGACGCCTATCTCAACGGCTCTGGGTGGGTGACTTGCAGAGTAGCTTCCCCTGAAACAATGAGGGTGGAGGCCCCAGATCCTAGTGAGAGTGAACCTGGGGTGGGGGTGGGGGAGGACACCAAGGCACAGGAAGAGGCAGGTCTCCTCCAAGGCCACGCAGCACAAGACAGGGCAGCCCCTCACTCATCCCCAGCGTTACAGAGGAAGAGTGGAAGCTCCCTCAAGGCCTCTTTCAGAGTTCCTGGTCCCAGCCTCCTCCGTGGGCCCAGAGGGGGGGCAGACAGACCAGTGTCCATCACTTTCCCTCACCTGCTTCTGTACAGGGCGGCCCTGCAAAGGAAATGGGCCCCAGAGAACTGACTTAAGCTCACCCACGGGGGACTTGTGACTAAGTCACAAGAATCTTAAGTTCAAAAAATTCTCAGGTGGGCCTGCACTTTGGTTAGCAACATCCTCCTGGAAGAAGGTGGGAGGCGATGGCTGCGGGGGCGGAAAGGAGAGGGGGTAGGGGTAGGGCTTGGGGGCAGGGGGACCTACAGAGCTCCAGGCGCCACCGAGAACTTAGCGGGGGCGGGGGGAGTGGGGGGGAGGCGTGAGCCCCACAACTGCGCTGCCGCCAGGGGGTGTCCTCTCCGCGTCGCCGGGCGTCCTTATAGCCTAGCATTTGGAGGTGCCTGTGCCCAATGGGGTTGGATGCTCAACCCATATGGAGAAACGCGGGCTTCCCGGGAGATCGTAACAGCAGGGTGGGTTGGGGTCCGCCGTGTGGGGAGTCACTCGTCCTTCCGACCTTCCTCTCCCCACCCTTGCTGAGCCAGCCCAGCTCTCGGACGTGGGCATGGAGCCAGGCGCAGTCTCCACCCTTCCTCCCTGCTCTGGGAGACCCGGCTTCCTGCAGACGCAGCCAGAAAGGGGCTCCGGGCGGGGTCTCGGGGCAAAGGGTGCGCGGAAGGGGTGGCCCTCAGAGCCGGCTGGGGAGTCCCCAGCGCGGGGCGCAGTGCCCACCCACCTTGCCCGTGACATCGTAGCTCGGACTGCAGGGCGGGGAGTGCTCGGGGGCCTCTCCATCCCGGGTGGCAGCGGCGCCAGACATGCCCGTCATGTCCCCTGGACCAGAGGTGAACTAGGGCTGGTGGCGGGCGAGGGATAGCGCAGGGACCGCCCCGCTCTAGGCTCCACCCAATCCTCCCACCCTCCACTGCCCCGGCCCGGACCCCGACAGGCTCCTCCCTCCGTCCCGCCGCCCCGACGGCACCTGCCGGGACAGGCTGCCTCGCGGGGGCGCGCGCAGCTGCAGAGACCCGGGCTGGGTCCCCCGGAGGAGCAGGTCCTGGAAATGCAGTCCCCCTGCAAGGTCCGCGTCCCGGGGACCCGCGCTCGGGCGCCCGGTTCTCGCTGCCGCTGCGCAGCGCGGTCGGCAGGCGGCGCCCCAGCCCCGGCCCGCGGCGCCAGACAGGTGTCCCCGCCCCCCCACCCCCACCCGCGGCGCGGCTGTGGGCTGGGGACGCCCCTGGGCAGCCCGGCGCTGTTTTTATTTTTATTTTTTTTATTTATGACAGTCAGAGAGAGAGAGAGAGAGAGAGAGAGAGAGAGAGAGAGGCAGAGACACAGGCAGAGGGAGAAGCAGGCTCCATGCACCGGGAGCCCGACGTGGGACTCGATTCCGGGTCTCCAGGATCGCGCCCTGGGCCAAAGGCAGGCGCCAAACCGCTGCGCCACCCAGGGATCCCCCGGCGCTGTTTTTGAGACCAGGTTTGCAGCGTGAGGAAGGCGCTCAGGCACTTTTGCTTATGCTAATCACCCCAGCACGACCTCATCTGAATATCATTTTATTTACCCACCGGAATTCGCCTCGCCGTACATAGACACTGCGGGGTTTCACGGCCCCTGGCGGGTGCCAGGACTTTGACCCTTTCTAGGGGAGATCAGCTCTCATTTCTCCCCGACCTGTTGGGCCGCGCCCAGAATGACCCATCCTGGGAAAGCCTTGTCCCCCCCAGCTCCCCACTTCCCAATCTAGGCGCTCCTGAAGGCAAGGCTGACCCTATTCACACGTGGCCCTGGGCTCCTGGCACTGAGCAGGCCTTAAATGTTTGCTATTAAATGAATTCATGAAGTGGCGCATCATTTTGAGCAGACTCTCCAGGACATCCCAGGTGACATCCCAGGTGACAGAGTGGGCGTGTGTCCTGGGTTGCCCCTATTAGGCTTCAGGGGCTCTGTTGCGAGGGCCAACCATTCACTTACTGCCGTCCCAGCATTCTATACAAGCACACACAGCAGACAGTGGCATTACAAAGGAATGGATAAAGGGCATGTAGGCCAAGAGGGGCATCTGCACCTCTTTACTTAGGTGTTGGGGGGTAATGGGCAAGGGACAGGTGTGGCTTATAGGAGGTATAGGTGGGGACTGTGTGTACACCTGCCTCTAGCCCTGTGATTTTGGCATCAGCTGGAGCTATTTTCTGGCACTGGGCATGCCGTAGCCTTGTCTGTACGTAGGGTGGGCCTCAGAGAGCCATCTATGGGAGCGGAGAAGCTGTACAGTACTCTGCAGATGTGCACTGTTGCCTGCTATTTGGATGCCAGGGTGTCTTGCTGCAAATAACGTCCCAGCCCATTCAGTGTCCCAGGCACTGAGCTCCTGAGTGCTTACACTGGAACCTTGCAGGGGCAACAGTTTTTAGAACGAGAGGCCGAGGAGCGGTGAGAGAGAGGAGGTGACATGGCCCTTGCCCCCTTTCCACTGCAAAGCACACTGTTATGGGTTACATTATGTCCCTCAAAACATCTGTTGAAATCCTAGCTCCTAGTTCCTCAGAATGTGACTTTATTTGGAAGTGGCGTTGTTGCTCATGGGACTAGTTAAGTTGAAGTCATACAGGAGTAGGGTAAGCCCTTAATCCACTATGACTGGTGTCCTCAGAGGAGGAGGAGGAGCGGACACACAGGGAGAAGATGGCCCTGTGAAGACAGAGACAGAGATTGGGGTGGTGCATCTACAAACCAAGGATTACTGGGAGCCACCAAAAGCCGGGAGAGGCAAGGAAGGAGCCCCTCCTAGAGCCTGCAGAGGGAAGTGTGGGTTTCTAACTTTCAGCTGGGGTTTGTGTTGTCGGCTCAACCAAGACCCTCCTTTGTCCTGTGGTAGGTTTGGGAGAACCAGGCCTGTCCTGTGTCAGCCTGCTTCAGGCTCTCAGTTTGACCACATAACTTTCTTCCTTCTTAGAGGCAAGATGCCTCACTTTTCTTACCAGGCTAGTGGCAAAATTTGGAGGTCCCACCCCTATGCATCTGGGGAGTATGAATCAGAGCTTTCCCACTCACATCCACCCCACTGTCTTCTCTCTGAGTTTGACTGGTGGAAGGATGGGCATGGAATGGCTGGAGGGAGAAGGCTGGTAGCTGTAAGGGCCCCCTATGACCTCATATGCTGAGGGGCAGACTGGGTATGGGCTCATGGTGGGGGATGCCTGGCATGGCAGCCTCATTCAAGGCCCCAGGAAATGTCTGCAGCTGTGCTCTCCTGGGACTCAGTCCTGCCTTTCCCAGCATTCTGTTGGCCGGTCATGGGAGAACCCTGGGCACCAGTGTCTCAGCTTGGATTCTAGGCCCTGAGATACACGCTTTCATTTCTGCTTTATCTGAATCCCTGTCCATCACTAGTCATTGCCTTCCTTGCTCTGACCCAACAGGCAAGCCCAGTTTCTAGGGTTCCCCTTGTCTCTTCCCACCAGTATGGTGCTGCTGCATCCCAGCCCTGGGTCTGGTCCCACAGACCCTGTGCTCTGAGGACGTCCAGAGTGCTTTAACCCTTGACCTGCAGCTCCCTAGGAACCACACAACAGTGTTAAATTTGAACTGTGCTTAGCATTTGAAGCTATTCTTTTGCCTTTCCACATTCTTCTTGCCTTGGAAGGTGGACCTGAGCAATACGTATCAAAATATTCTTTCTAGTTTCAGTTGTGTTCAGCCAATGGGGAGTTCTGGGAGGAGATATGGGAGCAGGAGGAGAGTAAGGAAGGAGGGAGCTGACTTGCTGGGTCAGCTAGCTCCCAGGAGGATTACTATGAGTTGCTGTGTTTCTCCTCTGAGGGTCACAGCTCCTGCCAGCCAGCCCTCCCCATGCAGCCTTTTGTCCCTGGGTTCTGGCAGTGGTTCCTTCCTCTCATTTTTTTTTGGGGGGGCTAAGGTTAGAATGGAGGGTCTGTGCTATGCATGGGCACTGCCTCATATCCCCTGGTTCTCCAACACCCTGCCTCCACCTTGTTAAGTAGTCTTCTTATTAAACTTTCTTGAATGATCCAATGTGGACATCCACCTGTTTCACCTGTTTCCTGCTGGGACCCTGACAGAGACACACCAGGGCTCCAGAATCTGGAGGTACTTACTGTGAATCCAATGCCCACGGTGGCCGAGAAGGAGCCTGGGATGAACTTGCCCTGGTCGAACTGAACCAGCAGAGATGTCTTCCCCACGCCACTGTCACCCACCAGGATGGTCTGCAATGGAGCAAGAAAGGGTCTGTGGTGTGAACTGGGCTTCTGAGATGTGGTGGTGGCTGTGGGAGTGGGCTCCTTCTAAACACACACGTGTGCACACACACAGAAGTGCACACATGCGTGCACACTAAAGTCACTAAAGAGGCATGAAAGCATAGAAGGAACCTTGTTTTGCCTTATGTTTTCTGTTTTGTTTTTAAGATTTTATTTATTAATTCACAAGAGACACACAGAGAGGCAGAGACACAAGCAGAGGGAGATGCAGGTTCCCTGCAGGGGCCTGATGTGGGACTCGATCCCTGGATCCTGGAATCACGACCCAAGCTGAAGGCAGACGCTAAACCACTGAGCCACCCAGGCATCCCGTTTCACCCCATGTTAATGGACATCTGAGGTGACCATGAGAACTTGCCTCTTAGACTTCACAGGGTCATAACTGACTGAGGCCCCTCTGTGTGCTCTGAGTCCTCCAATAGGTATGTTTGCACCCAGGCCATCCTTCTCATGGGCAGTTTCCAGCCAAAGACAGAGTGTGGCAGGGACACTGAGGAAGGCCTGTTTCAGGCTCAGGGACTCCCTCATAATTTTACAGATCCTTCCAGAGATTGTACAGCTGTCTCCTTCACTTGGGGACAGACCTGCATCATGGTCTGTGGGCTTTCCCTGACTCTCCCCACTTCTACTTGATTTTTTTCTTTTTTAATATTTTATTTATTTATTTGAGAGAGAGAGAGAGAGAGAGAGACAGAGATAGCAACAGAGAGCACGAATGGGGAGGAGAGGGAGAAGCAGGCTCCTGCTGAGCAGGGAGCCCAATGCCAAGCTTTATCCTAGGACCCTGGGATCATGACCTGAGCCGAAGGCAGATGCTTAACTGACTGAGCCACCCAGGTGTCCCTACACTACTTTTTTCATGGATATTTCCCTTAATAAATTCCCGGCACTTTTAATTCCCTTTGGCACCAGCTTCTAGGGAGAATAGCACAATGGGTCTCCCTTATAGGAAAGTCTAAAAAAATCATTGTCTATAGAATAAAAAAAATCAAAATGTCTGGATATTAGCCTTGGGAAGCGTTTGCACTTGGTCCTGGAGCATTGGAGAGGATAGCATTTCAAGAGAAGCAGAGCTTGGGAAAGAAGGGAATGGTTACTTCTGTACCTGGACGAAGTAGGGGGGAGGGTTAGCCTAGAAGGTCAGGTGCTATATTTCTAAGAAAATCATAAGCACCTGGAGGCTGGTACTCAGCAGCCTCTCAAAGAATGAATGAATGAATGAATGAATGAGTGGATGGATAAATAAATGAATTGTAAATGCCTTAGTTTAAAAGAGACAATAGCTACTTTCCAAAGACAAGCATTCAAGGTCATTAGAAAGGCTCAAGAGGTGCCAACTTTAGCTGGACTTGCAAAACCATAAAGATGTAAAAAAACAAAAATGTAAAAGCATAATAATTGACAGGGTCTCTTGGGGTTGGACCCATGGCCCCAATGGTGGCTCTGACAGTGGCCACTGAATTGGCAGCAGGGTAGACACGAGATTGTGATGTTGACTTTGGATGTCTCCTGACTGTGGCCCCCCACTCCCACTTCCCAAACCAAATTCTATTCAGCTTTTATTTCCTCCTGGGTAAAAGGGCTCCATTTGTTTGTTGTGTGCCAGTGGCTTTAATAATTTACATCTCAAATCCAACTTCCTCAGGCTTCTCAGAGAGACTATTCCAGAAGGTGAAGGGTCAGAGTCTCCATGTACACCTTCTTCATTTACTAAAGGATATAACACATTGACATTCTTTTCCCTTTTATTCTTTTCCTTTTTTTAAAATATTTTTTTTCTTTATTTATGATAGTCACAGAGAGAGAGAGAGAGAGGCAGAGACACAGGCAGAGGGAGAAGCAGGCTCCATGCACTGGGAGCCCCACGTGGGATTCGATCCCGGGTCTCCAGGATCACACCCTGGGCCAAAGGCAGGTGCCAAACCACTGCACCACCCAGGGATCCTCCATTCTTTCCTTTTCAGAGTGAAGTATTCACATTCTTCTTTCATTGTATTAAAACAGTTCTATCTTCTTGGGACCTTTTCTGGTTTAGTGGGGACACAGTCCAGGGTGACAGAGTTCAGCATTTCAGATCCTGCTGATTCCTGCCTGGGGGCAGGAGCAGGATGTGGCTGCCACGTTTTTGGTGCAGAGCTTCTGAAAACCCTGTATTCAGATGTGTCTTCCGGGTTGGTAGGAAGACATATTTGTCAAGGTAGGAAGATAGGACACACTTGATTTGATAGTTTTCTTTTTTAAAAGATTTGTTTGTTTTTTTTTACTAGAGAGAGAGAGAGCTTGTGCACGAGAGAGAGACAATGAAAGCAAGCACACAGAGGGAGAGGGAGAAGCAGACTCTCTGCTGAGCAGAAAACCCAGTGTGGGGCTTGATCCCAGGACCCTGAGATCATGACCTGAGCCGAAGGCAGAGGCTTAACTGCCTGAGCCATTCAGGCACCCCGATTTGAGGCTTTTAAAGCTTGATTTAGGACATTAGAATATTGAGACATATGGTATATGGGTCTCCATTTGTATTCTAGCCCTGGTCCCCCAAATGTTAAGGATGAGCTTGCCTCAGTCCATTAGCTTAGATATACAATAGAGTTATTCTCTCCGCAATAGCTGCCAGGATTTTCCTGAAGTTTTTCCAGGTTGGCTCCAAATTTCACTGCTTGGAGAAGCTGAATGTCAACCTCAGATCCAGATTATCCACTGTACCTTCCCTCCTCTGGAACATTCGTGAAAATGTTAATTAATCATGGTTCTAATAGGAAATTTTGTGCCAACTTTGCCACCATTCAGACAAGTATTTTTGTTTTGTCTTTTTAAAAAACATTTAAAATTATTTTTAAAATTTCAATTTAGTTAACATATTATTAGTTACCGGGGTAGAATTTAGTGATTCATCAGTTGCTTATAATACCCAGCGTCATTAAATCAAGAGTCCTTCTTAATGCCCAACACCCAATTACCCCATCTCTCCACCCCTCTTCCCTCCAACAACCCTGTTTGTTTTGAGGAAGCTCCATACTGTTCTTCAGTGTGGCTGCACCAGTTTGCCTTCCCACCAATAGTGTAAGAAAGTTCCCCTTTCTCCAAATCCTCACCAACATCCGTTGTTTCCTGAGTTGTTAATTTTAGCCATTCTGATTGATGTGAGGTGGTATTTCATTGTAGTTTTTGATTTGTATTTCCCTGATAATGAGTGATGTTGAGCATGTTTTCATGTATCAGCCACCTGGATGTCTTCTTTGGAAAAAATGTATATTCATGTCTTCTGCCCATCTCCTAACTGGATTATTTGGTTTTTGGGTATTGAGTTTAATAAGTTCTTTATATTCTCTGGCTTTTCTATTGGTCCTTGCTAAAAGCCAGGGCCTGATATTAAATTGTTCTTCAGCAAACACCTGTTAATGGGAGCTGGGCTAAGGTTGCCTCAGCACCCTACTTTCCTGTGACTTTGTGATTCAGGGGGAACATTTAGAAAGCTTAGGTGAATGGGGTAGTTACCATGGCTCCTAAATCCAACCTTCTTAATAAGACAGAAATTTAGATACCATAAAGAAAAAGATGGATAGATCTGAATGCACAGAAATAAAAATGTTCTGGTTGGCAGGAGATACTGAAATCAAATGAGAAATGGTAGAGAGGAAATATTTTTAAGACAGACAAAAGGTTAGTATATGTAGTAATATAAAGAGCTCTCAAAAGAAAATCTCAATAGGAAAGTGAACAAAGAATAAGAACAGGTATATTTTGTGAGAGTGTAAATGTGGTTAGTTCTGTGTGTCAACTTGGCTGGGTGATAGTATCCAGTTACTTTTTTTTAAAAGATTTTTTATTTTTATTTAAGATTTTATTTATTTATGAGAGACACACACACACACACAGAGAGAGAGAGAGAGAGAGAGAGAGAGGCAGAGACACAGGCAGAGGGAGAAGCAGGCTCCATGCAGGGAGCCTGACGTGGGACTCGATCCCAGGTCTCTAGGATCACACCCTGGGCTGCAGGCGGTGCTAAACTGCTGCACCACTGGGGCTGCCCAGCATCCAGTTACTTAATTAAACATTAGTCTATTATGTTGCTGTGAGGGTATAATATGGACGTATAGATTTTTAAAACATTTTATTTTTATTTGTTTTGGGATGCATAGATTTTATATTACAGATATCATTAATAGATTTGCAATCAGTTGACTTGTAAGTCTTCAGAAATCTCTGTGAGCCTCATCCAATTAATTGAAAGACCTTAGAGCAAAACTGAGGCTTACCTGAGGAAGAAGAAATTCTGTTCAAAATTGCAGCATCAACTTCTGCCTGAGAATTTCCAGCCTGCCACTCTGTTCTACAGAATTTAGATTTGTCAGCCCCCCATAGTCATGTAAGCCAATTCCTTGAACTAAATCTTTCTCAATATATTTTGTACTGGCTCTATTGTATATGTAATACAATATTACATATAATACTTTGATAAAAGTATGATAATGGTCAATATTGGTTGAGATTTGGGGAAACAGGCACTCACATATACACCATTGGTGGGAGCATCCTTTGGGGGCATTTTGAAGAACAATTGACAACATCTATCAAAGTTACAAATGCAAATTCCTCCGACTCAGCAGTTCTATGGTTTTACTTACAAAATTTTACCAAGATGTGTGTACAAGGATGTTCAAGGTCATATGTATAAGAGCAAATAATTCAGCCATTGGGACTGTTTAAATAAGCTGTAGAATATCCAAGCAATGCAATACTATGGGAACCCATAAAAGAATGAGGTAGGCTTGCCTGGCTGGCTCAGTCCATGGAGCATGCAACTCTTGATCTCAGGGTTGTGAGTTCAAGCCCCACATTGAGTGTAGAGATAAATTTCTTTTTTTTAAAAGAATGAGACAGATCTCTATGTGCTCTTTGGGAAAAATGATATTATGGAGTAAAAGAAGGGGCAGAGAGGTATGTTTGTGTGCTGACTTATGTTGACTTCACTTGGGTGTATATGCTGATGATGCATACACTTTTTTTTCTTTCTTTCTTTCTTTTTTTTTTTTCTTAGAGAGGCAGCAGAGGCTGACTGTGGCTACCTTTGGGGTTCGGGAATGAAGAGAAGACTTTTACTTTTCTCTTTATCTCTTTTTATCCTTCCTTCCTTCTCTTCTTCCTCTTCCTCCTTCTCCTCCTGCTCTCCTTCTTTATAAAAACATTGCTTGCATTATTTTTTTTAAAAAGTGTTAACTGGAAGTATTGCAGAGTGGACATCATTGGCCAGGCTTTCTTTTTGTACTTTTCTGTATTAAAAATAAGTGTAATAAACTGGTTGATGAAGTAAATTCATACTTGAGTTGATCCTTTACTTAACCTGAAATAAAGTGCTTTTCTACAGAAAAGAACAAAACATTGGTTTTGGAGACAGCTTCATATATTAAAGAAAAGTTGTCTCTGCATGGGGAGGGGGATCAAGAGTGATTTAAAATGCATTCTTTATGTTCATTTATATTCCATTCTCTTTCTGTTATGAACACACATTCCTTTGTAATTGGACACACAGAAGTACATCTGTGTATGTGTTAGGGAGGCACCCTGTGCTGGGTGACTCAGGTAAAAGCAAAGAGGTACGCACAGAATCTAGCCTAACTGTTGCTGAACAAATGCTTGATTTTACTTCTTCCAAATAAAGATGGCCCACTAAACAGTGCTTAAAAAAAGTCAGGTTCTCTGGGCAGAGGGAGCCTGAATGGCAGCAATTTCACTTTGTGGATTTCAGTGAGTGTTACCTTAGATTTCTGAGGGGCAATGACAAAGCAGCCCACACTCTGGCCTGAAAATTGCAGAGCTCTTTCACCTCATCTTTCCGGAGGGTTAACCCACTCTTTGGAGACCTTTGTTTTTCTAAAAAATAAGCTTTGCCTCTGCCTGAGTGCCTGGATAAGAACTTGGTTGAGACTCAGTTTCCTGTTCCATAGACTGCAGAAAAATGGCATTAGATCTGGAAAATGTTAAGGTTACTGTTATCAGTGACTTGCTTTGTTAAATCGACTTCTAGTTTATGATAATACATTCTTGCGTTTTGGAGGAACCTGTTTTAGAAATAGCCGTGGAGTAGATACTCTGCTGCCAGCCAGCTCAAGGATGTGCTGTCTTACTAACTCTTGGCTATCAGGTTCAATCTTCATTGTGAGCACTGAACAGGACCAGAGGGCAGCTGGCTTCTGTCTCAGCCTCTCAAGTAGGAGACAGGATGGTAGGCTTTACAAGCCAGACCCAATCAATGCATCGACACACACATGTAATATACGTGCACATACACTACATGTGTGCACACAAATTGCCATGGCATACGTAGCATGTGTACACACACACAACATACATGTGAGGACACATAGTGCTAGCCATGCAATGTACATATGTGTACACAGCTCCCACACATGCCTATGCACAAACAAGAAAACACCACACACGTGTTCATCCACACATGCACACCCATCCACAAGCACTCATATTCATGCTTGTGCGTGTGTGTGTGCACGTACACACACATCCACAGGTGCTTTAGGGGAGGGGAACCTCAGAAGAGCCGCCCAATCCTTTCTTCCACAGATGGGGACATGGGAGCCTAGGGAGGGAGCTGACTTATGCAGGAGTTAATGACCAAGCCAGGACTAGGGCCTCCAGTAGGTTTTTGAGGATGCAAAGCTCCAGAACAGCCTGACTTCCCTGTAGTCCCCAGAGGTGCTTGTTTAGAGGAGCAACCTTACCACCATTCAGAGACACTCAGATAATGATGTTCTTGACTCAAAGGGAATCCTTGGGATGCCTGGGTGGCTCAGTGGTTGAGTGTCTGCCTTTAACTCGGGTCATGATCCCGGGGTCTTGGGATTGAGTCCTGCATTGGGCTCCCTCCCAAGAAAGGGAGGGGACCCGAGAGAGTTGCCGTTTTGGTGTTCAAATCTAGGGTTTTTTATATGCACTTTCAAGGAACTATCTTGAGCATCCCGAGTGTGGGCCTCCTGTGGATTGGCCACTGAGGTGTGCCCATCAGGGCTCTGATCATGCACCCGCATACCTATTGGGTTATTGTTCATGTGTTGATGGTCTTTTGGGCTGACATCTGGAGACTAAACTGCCTCAACTTGTGATAGTGACCCATATTTTATGGTGAATTTTTTTGCCTCAGAATGTTTTATAAAGGTCACTCCTGTAGAGGCTGCTAAACAGGATGCTGTTGTGGTCCTGTCTAAGCTGTAAAACAGGATGCTGGTGTGATCTTGTCTTAGGTATCCTGGCTCCCTATTTTCTTGTTGGGGACCCTGGCCCTGACTACCTAACTGACCCCCTAACTCCTAACACTTGGGTAAGCTGGCCCAGGAGCAGAGGGCCAGGCCACAGGCAGGGCTTTGAGCAGCTCAGATCCTGGTAATTCTTTACCCTATATGATCAAGAAAGGAATGTTTACCCACAACTCAAAACATTTGTCCCTTCGGTTTTCAGGGATGTCCCAACTTGTTCAATTCCTCAGTCATTTCCCCTGGAAGCCAAATAGTGTTCCTGTTGCAAAGGCCGATGTCTCCCTTCTATTCCCTTTCACTATTATTTATATTCCCCAAATGAATGAAGGGAAGGGAGAAGAAATGGGTAGGAAATATCAGAAAGGGAGACAGAACATGAAGACTCCTAACTCTGGGAAAGGAACTAGGGGTGGTGGAAGGGGAGGAGGGCAGGGGGTGTGGGTGAATGGGTGACGGGCACTGAGGGGGGCACTTGACGGGATGAGCACTGGGTGTTATTCTGTATGTTGGCAAATTGAACACCAATAAAAAATAAATTTATTATTAAAAAAATGCCATTAAAAAAAAGGCTGATGTCTCTCAGCCTAACTATACAGTGCAGAGGATAGTCTCATTGAGCAGTGAGGACCAAGGGCTGACTGAGGCCTCACCCCAAATTGTTGATCTTACTTTATGGTCTGGAGATATGTAAAGTGGAAGGCCGTCTTTGGCCACATCCTGGAAACACTTGGCTTATCAACTGTTGTGTTTTTGTGTGTGTGTGCAAATAAGCCTCCTACACACCTACTCATTTCTGATTAGGATGTGAGGAGCTTATGCCCCTCCTTGGGACTCACTCGCTTCTCAAGATGGCATGTGACACTTAAGTGTGTGTGACACTTAGCAAAAGTGGCTCCAGGGGCAAAATCTGAGAAAGGGTCCTATCTTTCCCTAGTTTCTGTGCTCCCCCTTGGGGCTTGCTGGGATCCTGATGGGGCAGGTAGGGGATGGACACAAAGTTGTCAGAAAGAAGGAGTAAGACAGACAAAGCTGGCACTGACCTTCTTCCTACTTCCATAGGTAGTTATTATAAGGTGGGGAGTGGGGAGAGAGGGGGTAATAGCTATGAGCAATGAGCAGTTTTCTTTAGGAAGGAGTCCTTTATATAACTGAAAAGTTTCTGGAGGCTGGTATCAATAGCCACAGGTTCTTACTCGGTGGTCTGGGGCACCGCAACGAGAGTTTCTAGTATGTTCTGAGGACAGAGGCCCCTCTTGCCCATTGGACCAGTAGGTCCCTACTCACATACCTCTACTCTTTGAACTCCTTTCTTTGCCATCTGGGATTTGATACTGTCTACCTCCTCATTCCACTCTCTGGTCTAGAATCTCTCCTCTGGCTTCTGGGCTTTGGCCCAAGTTCCCCAACAGGTGAACTCCTGATGTTCTTGGCTCCCAAAGCTACACCTGAAATTCCACGTTTCTGTCATTGTCCCTCAGCCTCGGCTCTCCAGGACCTCTGTGATATAACTGGGTTCTCTCTTCCTAGTCTTCCCAACAGAGGAAGGATTGGGTAAGAGCCAGCCCCATCCATTGGGTCTATGTCTGCAAATTTCCTCAAGGCCTGGAAGGAGTAGCAAAGTCCTCTTTTTTTACAGAATCCTTTGTGGCTGAAGACAGGAAGGTATTTCTCAAAAGCTTATTCACGATCACTGAGACTTGTTGCATTGCTTGTTGCCTTGAGATTTCACCCTTTCTATCTCCTTCCTCTTTTTGCTTACTCATCAGTGAGAAGTGGCTGAAGGAGGAAGTGCAAAAGTGGGGAAAGCAGAAGGGTTGGATGATACAGGAGCTGAGTCGGAGTTGACTAGCTTCACCAAGCGGGACTTGTGAGAAGAGAGGAATGCACCTGCTACTGCTCTTCCTCCCCTTCTTCCGAGTTGCAGGTGAGTGAGTCCTGGGTCTGTGCTAGAGAAGAACTTTGGGGGCAGGATGAAATGGCTGGTGGAGGGAGGAGTAGGGGCCCAGCAAGGGGTCCTGCTGAGAAGCAGGGTCCCTTTCTTTCTTTCTTTCTTTCTTTCTTTCTTTCTTTCTTTCTTTCTTTCTTTCTTTCTTTCTTTCTTTCTTCTTTCTTTCTTTCTTTCTTTCTTTCTTTCTTTCTTTCTTCTTTCTTTCTTCTCTTCCTTTCTTTCTCTCTCTTTTTTTTATTGGAGTTCAATTTGCCAACATATAGCATAACACCCAGTGCTCATCCCATCAAGTGCCCCCCTCAGTGCCTGTCACCCAGTCACCCCCACCCCCTGCCCACTTCCCTTTCCACCACCCCTTGTTCGTTTCCCAGAGTTAGGAGTCTCTCATGTTCTGTCTCCCTTTCTGGCAGGGTCCGTTTCTAAGCAGTTTCTCTAAGTAGTGGGTCTGTGTGTGTCATCCACCCCATTCCTCATCCTGCAAAAGACTGGGTAGTATTATCAGGGGCTGATAATTCCAAACGTACAGACTGATGGGACCCCCTTGTCTAGAGGAGCCCTGGTTGCTCAGGAGAGCTGGTGAACACTTGCTCCTGCACTGTCACCCTTTGAGAATGCCATATGGGGAATGGAAGGAGGGAAGATAGAGGCAGCTTTGGAGGAAGAAAACCAAGGAGTTTGCCAGACAGTGAGGGAGAGGTGGTTCTACGTCTTTGGGGTAGAAGGAATAATAGAAGTTGCTGAGGGGCTGAGATGAGGGTGCAGGGTGGTGAAAGGAAACTCTAAGTTGATGGATACCATTTTGATTAAAAACTAAGGGGGTTTTCTTGACCTGGAAATGCTGGAGGGCCACGGGACTCGATTTGGGCTTCTCTTTCTAGAGCCATTCTCTTCTTGATCTTTTCTCTTCTCTTGGCTTAAATATCACTTCTATCCAGATGACGCCCGATGTATCACTAGCCTGGATATCACCCTGGACCCCAGAATCTTTGAGTCAACTGCCCATTCAACTCTTCGCTAAGATGCTGACAATTCAAATGTGACCTGAACATATCTTCTACTTCAAATTCCTTTCTTTCACATCTTTGTGTTGGGCAGCTCCATCTTTTCTAGGTGCTCAGGCAAAACCTGGGGTCATTCATCTCTTCTCTCATATTCCGTAATGGTCCTTGGGAAATGCAAGCCAGATCTTGTCTTTCCTCTGGTCAAAACCCTCCAATGACCTCTGATTATGCTTAGAGTAAAAACACAGAGTCCTTACAGAAGCTAAAAGGTGCGTCACCTGATTCTCTCACCTCATCACCTCCCGATTGCCTCTTCTACTCTCCTCTCTCGGCTCAACCCACTGCAGCGAAAACGGTCTCTTAGATGTTCTTTGACCATGTTAAGTACATTCCTGCCTCAGGGCCTTTGTACTTGCCCAGAATGCCATTTTTCATATAGCCACAGGTTGCAGTCCTTCACATTCTGCATGTCTTTGATTCTCACTGAGGCCTTTATTTATTTTTTTTTATTTTTTTTTTAATTTTTTATTTATTTACTTATGATAGTCACAGAGAGAGAGAGAGGCAGAGACACAGGCAGAGGGAGAAGCAGGCTCCATGCACCGGGAGCCCGATATGGGATTCGAACCCGGGTCTCCAGGATCGCGCCCTGGGCCAAAGGCAGGCGCCAAACCGCTGCGCCACCCAGGGATCCCTCACTGAGGCCTTTATAAGTAAGAAACCTCATTAAAATTGCATTTCTCTTGCATTATTTTTCTCTACTGTCTGATTCCTCCCTTCCCCCACCTTGAAAGAATGTAAGCTTTAGGTAGGCAGGGATTTTTGCACCTGCAAAATATACTATTTGTCTGTAGATTAAACAAATAGTATTAGCTGAATGAGTGAATGTATCTCATGGAGAGGAAAAAATATGATTGCTATACTCCCCATCTTTCCTTGTCATAGAACTGAACACTGAGACTCTTGACATTATTTGGAGAGGACATCCATTGCTCATGAGAATGTAAAATGGTGGGGACGCCTGGGTGGCTCAGTGGTTGGGCGCCTGCCTTTGGCTCAGGGCCCAACCCTGGAATCCGGGATCAAGTCCTGCATTGGGCTCCCTGCATGGAGCCTGCTTCTCCCTCTGCCTGTGTCTCTGCCTCTCTCTCTCTGTGTCTCTCATGAATAAATAAATATTAAAAAAGAGAGAGAGAGAGAGAGAATGTAAAATGGTGCAGCTACTTCAGAAAACAATTTGAAAAAAAAAAAAGAAAACAATTTGACATTCCTTAGAATGTTAAACATGTGGTCACCACATAATCCAGCAATTCCACTCCCAGATGTATACACAAGAGAATTGAAAACATATGTCTATGTAAAAACCTGTATGCAAATGATCATGGCAACATTATTCATAATCGTTGAAAACTGGAAACAACCTAAATATACATCAACTGGTGGATAAATAAATAAAATGTGGCATGCTCATACAATGGAATATTAGCCATAAAAACAAATGAATATTGACACATGCTACCACGCAGACCAACCTTGGAAACATTATGCTAAGTGAAAGGATCTAGACACAAAAGGCCATATATCCTATGATCCTATGCCTATGAAATATCTGAAATACCTAAATTCATAGAAACAAAAGGTAGATTAGTGGTTGCCAGTGGCTTGGGGGAAGGAGTAAGGGAGAGTGACTGCTAATTGAGTGAGGCATTTCTTTTGGGGGTGATAAAAATGTTCTGGAATTAGGTGTAGTGAACGTTGAGCAGCTTCGTGAAAGCCCTAAGAATCATTGAGCTGTACACTTTGAAAGAGGGAATTGTATGATATGGAAATCATATGTCAATAAGAACATAACCAAAGATCAGAGGGAAGCCTCAGGAGCAGTAGAATTCTCCTGAGAAAAATCTCCCAGTAGCATTTGGCATTGTGAGACTGAGGCTCTGGAAGAAGGTGTTCACGGCAAGGGGGCAGCCCTTTATGATTTGTGAGTCTTTTGCATGGTTTAATTTGGTCATCCACCCCCTTGGTCGGAGAAATGAAAATGATACCTCCAAGAAGTGGTGCATGCTGTGAGGAGAGCGGAGCTAGGTGACCGGACACAGTGAGCCTCAGGGGGCAGGGGCTGGTGCTTGTAGATGGGGTGGGCCGCAAGGAGCCTCTGAGAGGAGGCATCTGAGCAGAGGCCTGTAGGACGAGAAGGAGCAGGCCTTAGGATTGGTGGCAACTTTTTGGGCACAGGAAGGAAACAGTGAGCAGGAAGGCTGTGATAGGGCCACGAGTCTGGCCTGGACAGGCCCAAAGAATGGACTGGCTATGGCGCTTTGTGGCATGCTTCAGAACAGCCTGGTGGGTGGATATCCACCAGATTGGGTGGATAAATCTCAGGGGAAGAAAGTGACATGTCCAGGACCACAAGGCTGGGAAAGGCAAAGCTGGGAATGGTCATGGGAATGGAGAGGGCAGACTCTGGGTGAGCCATTGGGAGGCAAATCAGTAGGGTGGTGAGTGCATATCAAGGACTGCTTCTTTTTTCCCCCGGACATCTGGAAACAGGGGAACTTGGTGAGCAGATGTGAGAGCAGCACTGGTGTGTGCGTGTGCATGACCAAGGCAGAGTGGGAACACCAGTGCGAAGCCAGAGGCACAGCTGTGTGTCTAGCAGGAACCTGGTCTGGGCTGTGAACCTTCATACCCCCTCCCTAGCCTCTCCCACTGAACTTTCCATAACAAGTTTACGCTGCACTGCTTCCCGCTCCTAAAGAGTTTGTTGTTTTAAAGGTATATAAGAAGCAAATACCAACCAGAGCTCTCACTGGGCTTTATAGTCTTCACTTTCTGTAAGAAAGGAAGAGATTTTTTTAAAAAAAGATTTTATTTATTTATTCATGAGAGAGAGAGAGAGAGAGAGGCAGAGACACAGGCAGAGGGAGAAGCAGGCTCCATGTAGGGAGCCCGAAGTGGGACTTGATCCCGGGTCCCCAGGATCATGTCCTGGGCTGAAGGTGGCGCTAAACCGCTGAGCCACCTGGGCTGCCCAAGGCAGAGATTTTTAATCATCCTATATTTTCAGAGAAAATCTAGCTGCTTTGTCCAACTTCAACCTCACCATAAGTGGTGGCGGACATGGACAAGACCCAAGTGTGCTGGCCCAGAGCAGAGGCTGGCAAATGTCCTGTGCTGTGCTGGAGTTGGGGTGTAGTCCTGTCACTCCTGATGGAGAGTCTGTCACCTCCCCCTGGGGCTCAGCTTCTTTTTCATCTAGGATTACTCTCCATCAACTAGTCTGTGAGTAACCATGCCTGCCTGCAGAGGATGCTGCTCTTTGGGGCTCAGGGCTGCCTTCTGTGTCAGGAGGGTGCAGACAGAAGGACCGGTACTCTGCCAAAGTTGGTGGGAGGGGGCCTCTGGACAGATGGTTCTAAGAAGCCAGTGGAGCAGATAGTTCCAGAGTCGGGCCCAGTGCCAGTGCTCAGGTGAGATGGGTTAATGCTACCTTATGAGTTTCCTAAGGCTGCTGGGACAAGTTATTGCACACTTAGTGCTTTAAAACAACACAAATTTGGGATCCCTGGGTGGCGCAGCGGTTTGGCGCCTGCCTTTGGCCTAGGGCGCGATTCTGGAGACCCAGGATCGAATCCCACATCGGGCTCCCGGTGCATGGAGCCTGCTTCTCCCTCTGCCTATGTCTCTGCCTCTCTCTCTCTCTCTCTCTCTCTCTCTCTCTGTGACTATCATAAATAAATAAAAAATTAAAAAAAATAAAACAACACAAATTTATAATGTTGCAGTCTGGAAGTCGGAGTCCAAAAGGGTCACCAGGGCTGCATTTCTTCTGGTGGCTTTGGGGGACAAACAGATTCCTTGACTTTTCCATGGTCCAGAGGCTGCTGCATTCTTTGTGTGTGGCCTCACCTCATCCTCAATGTCCCTTCTCCTTCTCTGACTGTGACCCTCTATGCTATGGAACAGTCTGTCCAGTCTGTATTTTTTTTCCCTATCATTTTGAAAGTAATAAATGCTCATTGTTGATACTTAGGAGGGTACAGAAAAGAAATGAAGAGTTAGGAATAATAAAATACCTTTATGTCCCTGATTTTAATGTCCAAGACAACCTAATGTTAATTTAATATTTTTACTTATTTCCTTTTAATCTTTTTTTCTATGCCTATTTTATTTTTTTAAAAAATATTTTATTTATTTATTAACGAAATAAACAGAGAGAGAGGCAGAGATGCAGGGAGAGGAAGAAGCAGGCACCTTGAAGGGAGCCTGATGTGGGACTCTATCCTGGAACCCCAGGATCATGCCCTGAGCCGAAGGTAGACACTCAACCACTGAGCCATCCAGGAACCCCTCAATGCCTATTTTAAAAGTTAGTTGAGATTATGTGGTATATGATATTTAAATTTTTTTCACTTCATATGAGGATTTTCTGCATAATTAACAGTATTTCTAAGCATAATTATCAGTGTCTGCATTATAGCTCATTGTTTATTTCCCCAATTGATGGCTGTTGACTTTGTTTCCTTTATTTTCCTCTTTAAATAATTATGTAAGGAGCCTTGGTGCATATGTTTTTGTTAGCTTCTCTGATCATTTCCTGAGGACCAAATCCAAGACATATAATCACTGGAGCAAGGGGAATGATTATTTTGAAATATAATTGCTACATTGCTTTTGGTAGTGGTTGGAACTGTTATGTCTCTACTAGTAGCTCCTCTGAGTGTCTGTGCCATGTCACCCATGTCAGCAATATAGTAGTCACAAAACTTGGTTGGCTTCATATGTGAAAATGACACCACTTTAAAATATTTTCATTTACTAGATTATTTAAATGGAACACTTCCAATTTTATTATCTACCTGAATTTCTTCATTGTGACTTGCCTTTTCTTGCCTCTTCCCAATTTTCTAAATGGAATCTTAGTGTTTATCTTTACACTCTTTCATAAAATGACTATTAATTCTTTTCTACATTATTTGTTCTAAATATTTCTTGCAGTCTGTTCTTTGCCTCCATTCAGTCTTTTTTTGCAGTATGTCTGAGTGTTACATTTTTTTATTACATATGGTTGAATTTACTGACTCTTGTGTGATGTCTTCCATGAATTTTTAAACCTTGAAAGTGCTCCCTTTCATTCAGAGATTTTATAAAGACTCTTCTACTTTCTTGTAGCTTAAGAAGTGATCTGTTATTTTATGTTGTTTTCTTCATCTCCCTGCACTTACCTGAGTGGAGCTGGTGGAGAGGTGACAGGATCCAGCAATGCTTCTGGAAACCCTTCCCCTCCCCACTTATCTTTTTTAGTGTCCTATGGTATGCTGTACTCCAGAGAATTGACAAACATCTCCGTGCAAATACCAGTAGTACATAAATGTTCACAGCAGCATTATTCACAATAGCCAAAAAGTGAAAACAACCCATATATCATCCACTGATGAATGGATAAACAAAATGTGGCCTGTCCCTACCATGGACTGCAGTGCCCACACATGCTACAATGTGGATGAATCTTAAAAACATTACGCTAAGTGAATGAAGCCAGATACAAAAGGCCACACATTGTATGACTATGTCTGCATGAAACATAGATTTCAGAATAGAGAAATCTATAGACAAAATCCAGATTCATGGCTATTCTAGAAAAATGAAAAGATCTTATACCACAGAGCCCACACCTTGCATGAGGACAATGGGCTGAAGTGGACTGGGGCCATACCTTTGCCTGGGTCATTTGCTCTCCAGGTGACATTGGCCATGGGGGGCAGGAGGAGTGTATTATAGGAAACTGTCATTCCTCAATGTGGACATTTTTGTTTCTTTGAGATGTATAGTTGTGCTCTTAGGGGATTTTTGTGATGGTTTTCACCCAGTGGAGTTTTTTTTTTTTTTTCCAGTGGAGTTTTGAAGGACAAAGTTCTGTCTTGTGGAAGGTATATTCCCACTTAGACTGTTACTCAACGTATCAAGCACTTGGGTTTATTGGAGCTATTTCTGATGCATGAGGCTGTGGCTCTGCCCTTAGGGGGTGGGGTGGTAACAGGCACCTGGGTTTGTGTTTTCCAGGTTCATATGAAATCACAGGTCCAAACGCTGTCAGAGGCTTGGTTGGGGGCTCATTGACTGTGGAGTGTTGCTATGCATCAACTTGGAAGACCTACAGTAAGTGGTGGTGTCGAGGATCTATTTGGCGAAGGTGCAATATCCTTGTTCAAACAACAGGATCAGAGCAGAAGGTAAAGAAAAACAAGGTGTCAATTAGAGACAATCAGAAAAACTTCACCTTCTCTGTGACCATGGAGGAGCTCACGGAAACTGATACAGACATCTACTGGTGTGGGATTGAGAAATCTGGAACTGACCTTGGGGTTGAAGTTAAAGTGACCATTGACCCAGGTAAGAGACAGAGAGAGAGAGAGAGAAAGAGAGAGAGAGAGAGAGAAGTGAGAGAGAGGGAATGTGTGTGTGTCTTCAGAGCCTCCTCTGTCCTGGTCCCTGAGGTTCCTCTCCAGTGATTTAAGTGTCATTCGGAAGGGACTGTCACACAGGGTGGTTGAGTCCTGAGTTCTCTTAGAAACCTAACTGACCCCTTGTTGGGAAGGCCAGGGCTTCTCTTAGATGCTCTCATGGCTGCAGTCATGTCCTCCAGGACAGGATCAAGCCTTTCTGGGCAGGTGGTCTCTGCACAGTGTAGTGCCCGAGTCTGTTGCCCACAGAGATCAAAGTGGAGGTCCCAGTTTCAGCCCATGGGCCAAAAGGACTTTCTTCTGTGGGTCTCAGAGACTCCAACTCCTGCCAATGACTTCCTGGATCTCTGGTGCCCACATGTCCCTGCTCTTTCTGGAGTTTGGGCCGGGACTTCATAGTGGCTCTTCCTAGCCCCTGTTCCATACACAGTCTGAGAGGGAAGAGGCCCAGCACAGTGGAGGAGCTGTGGTTGATTCCTAAAGTCCAGAAAGGCCTTCTCAGTCAAAGGGCTGCATTTCTGGTGCCTGAAATCTCATCACAAGCCATATACGCATTTCGGCTTGATGATGTGCTCTTCCTAAATACTTCTAGAATGCAAATGCTCCTGGGAGGGGTAGCTCAAAAATCTTGGTGCCTTGGTTTGAATGAGTTGGGTCTGTTGGGCTCTGCTTCTCTGAACTTTGGACAAGCAGCACCAGCTCACAGGGCACTTGTGGTAAGGGGACAGCATGGAGTCCCCAGAGCCCTGATCCTACCTGAATCTGTGAGGCAGGTTACCATTGCAAAGCACAACACATTCACTGTCTCATCGAATCCAGAAAATGGTCCTGAGAAGTGATTCTCCTTGCTGTAGAAGATTAATAACTTGCCCAAAGCAAAGGCTCTTACAGAACATTATGAGTTTGTTCAGGGGTAGCCCTGACCTTAGAAGTCACAGATCTTGGGAACGTTAGCCATGGGGCCTGCCTGTCCTTTCTGGATGCGTAAGATTGGCAAAGGCATTGGCAGAGGCCTTGTCATAAGCAGTGAGTGTTTCAAGTCCAGCTGAACTCCATCTGCCTTTGCCCTGAGGTCCTAGGCACCCTCTAATCCTTTCAGGGCCTGCTTAACATCCTCCCTGGACCTGTACTCAGTCCTTCTTGCCCCTGAGGCTGAGTCTCCTAGTGGCCAGGGAGATATAAGCAGTCCAGGTGATAGGCCCTTCCCACGGCCCAGCTCCAGGTTAGCTCCAGGCTCCCTGCAAGCTCAGCCACATCCAGGGCTGTGGGCAGGTTAGCAGGCTGAATAGTGTATAATCTGGTCTGTATGCCTAGCACCAACTACAGTATCAACCACCACCACCACCACCACCACCTCAAAAGCCAACATGTCCACAGCGCCAGCGGAGACCAAAGACCCCCCGACTGTGACCAGCTCCCACTCCAATGACAGGTAAGCCAGCTCCGGTATGCTGTTTCCTTTGGCCTACTTAGCCCAAACTCCTCCAATGGTAGAATGCTTTGCACTCCCAAGTGCCAGCCAGAGCTTGTCCCCAGACCCTTAGCCTCCACAGAGAGGGCAAGAATGCCAGGGGCTCTTCCCACTTGCTATCAAGCCCCACAGTGTCCTTTGGAACCTACCCAGATCATTCCTCCTGGAGCTCAGTACAGTTTGTACATGTATTGGCACATTCACTCTTCTATCTCATTTCTACTGAGTTAACATCTGCATAGCCAGCCCCTTGTTGAGCTCAGGAGGTATAGGCATGGAGTTTCCCCCTGGAACTCGGAGTGCAGGGTAGGAGACTGGTGAGCAGATAATCAGTGTGGATGGCATGGGCAGGGTGTGTAGGGGCATGGGTGTCGTAGGGCCTCAGGGATGGCTCTTGGTCCAAATACCAGAAGAACAGGGAGAGCTTGGGGACATCCTATTTCCCTTAATTATTGTTATGACAGGAACAGTACTGATGGTTTGTCCCATCTTGAGAACACCTGACAGCTCACACAGGGCTTCTCTGTCCATTGGCTGTTAATCCTTGGACCTTGCTTCATGAGGACGAGTAAGCAGGTACAAATGCCTATTTTATAGAGGAAGAAACTGAGCCTCTCTTAGGCTCCTGCCCAACCAATGCAGCCGGAGTGGTTTTTTGAACCTGGGAGGCCTCTTTCCATCTCCTTCTTGGTACTCTTGACTGCTGTCATCTCCTTCTGCTGGGCCTTCCTGCAGAATCCCAATGGAAGCTCCCCCACTGAGACTGGGGCCCTCACCCAGGACCCCCTCTCTATCCTTCTTCCCTTTGTCCTCTGTTTCAAAAGTTTCTTTCTATTAATCTTCTTTTAGTAAGTAATAGTTAAGGAATTTCCTCATTTTATGAATCAAAGCTGTATATAAGTACCAATTAAGGTCTTTGATCAGCATGAGATGGATTCATTCATTCATTCAGCAAATAATTATTGAGCCCCCACTAAAGCCTATCACTGTTTTGGGGGTTACAAGAGAATACTAGGATGAACAGAATAAATCAAGCTGTTTGTCCTCTAGGTACTTATAGTGGAGAGATAATTAATGGGTCAGATGGAGTTAATTAATTCATTGATTGATGAGTTTATTCTATAAATTCTGTGACTAGTGATGAATAAGAGATAGTCTTTGCATTAGTCTGCTCAGGTTGCCTTGACAAAGCACCACATCTCAGGCCACTTCAACAACAGTTGTTTATTTACATATAGTCTAGAGGCCAGAAGTCTGAGATCAAGATGTCAGCACGGTTGGTTCTTGGGGCTCAAAGGGAGAATGTGGTGGCTGCCGGGCATCCTTGGCACTCCTTGCCTTGTGGCACTATGACCCCTATTTCTGCCTCTGTTATCACATGGCCTTCATCCTGCACGTATCTGTAAGTGGCTAAATTTCCCTTTTGTAAGGACACCAGCCATTGGGTTAGGACCCCTCTCAATGCAGTAGGGCCTCATTTTAACTTGATTACATTTGCAAAAATCTTATTTCCAAATAGGTCACCTTCACAGGTTCTGAATGAGCATGAATTATGGGGATGGGGGACACTTTTTAATCCAGTACAGCAGGGGCAAATGTACAAGCAGAGAGACCTTCCCAGAGCCTGTCGCCATACAATTTCTGTCAGGTGTCTACACCCGCAGAAACCTGTGGAATCTTCCTCTCCTTTAATTTTTTTTTTTTACCATCTCTGAGGGTACCCAGGAGTGGGGTTCCTAGGCTAGAAACCACAGGCTTGCAGGTCAAAAGGTATGTGGCCCTCTCTGCTATCAGGTGCCTGGGGTGTGGCCCAGAAGCAAGAGGTGGGCCAGGGTGCATGGTGTTCTTTTATTGTTTCCAGGGATAATGCCATGACGCTCAGCGTCCTGATTCCCACCATCTTGGCTGTGTTGCTGCTTCTCCTGGTGGCAGCCTCACTCTTGACTTTGAGAATCATGAAGCAGCAGAAGAAAGGTGATCAAATATGGCTGACCTGCACTGAGGCTGGGTTGGGTGGGAGTATGGGGCTGTTGGCTGGTTCTGTTTCCGCATTCTCATGGTAAGTGCACCCATGCCACAGCATGGTCAAAGAGGAGGGGCAGCCCACTCTTGCTCATCACATCTCCTCCCCAGTGTCTATCTGCAAGCTAAGTTCTTAGAACTTAGCTCTGCAGTCCTCAGTAGCTAGGCTTTTGAAACTAAAAATCAGGAGAAAAGAACTTCTTGTTTCTTTGTTGTCTCTAAAGTGGAAGGTTGGGTGGGCAGGGAGAAACAGGAACCAGAAGCCCTTGAAAGCTGGTCCACGAAGCGCTGACCCAGCTGGCGTACCCCACTCAGAGAGCAATCTGGATGGGGCACTCGTGTGCTGGGCATGACCAAGCACCAGCGATGCAAGGAGGGGACTGGCTCAGCTGCCCAGCAGACCATAGTCCACCTGAAGCGAAATTCAATGGGACAAAGATGACCAGACAGACATAAATCAAGTGCCATGGAGCTGGGGTGGGAGGGATTCAGCACCCTGGGAAGCTGGGAAGGCAAGTGTGACTGTGAGTTGACTCCTGAATGACCAATCCAGTAGAGAAATGGGGGCTTTCCAGGCAGGACTTCTGGCAGAAGTTAGTCTGAGCCAGCAATTGCACAGCAGGGAAATTATCCTTGGGGGGCGCTGATTGGTGGCAGGGCCCTGATCGCTGTTCTATGATGTGGGGGAGATGGGCGAGGTCTTCTTATTTCTCAGGTGGAGAAGTGGAAGCTCAGGGAGGTGAAGTGACCAGTGTGACAGAGCATGTCATTTGAGGAATCAGATTTAGAACCAGGTCTAAGTCACCTGGAGCCTAAGTCACCTCTTTTCGTCCAGATTTCTCTTCCCCAGACCTGGGGGCCCTGCAAGTCTAGGGACAGGCTTTCTCATTCTGATTGTTTTTGTCTTTTAGCTGCTGAGATGTCCCCAGAGCAGGTAAGAGAATCCCCAAGGTCGGACCAGCGACCCCAGACAGCTCCTTTCTCTCCATCCTCATTTCCTTCTCCGAAGAGCACTGAGGTCCAGATGTATCAAACAAACTATGTGCCCAAGTGTCTGTGTGCTCATAGCCCACCTGTAGGGCCTGGGAGGATGGGGAGTGGATGCTGGAAACAGCCTGAAGTGGGGGGGGGCTGGAAGGGAGCAGGTGTGGAAGTTGCAGAGCAAGCTGAGAGAGGGAAACCCAGGGAAGCACAGAGTCTGTGTCCCTCCAGGGAAGAGGACCTGGGCTTTCTTTCCAAGGTGCTCCAGCCCCAGGAGGGGGACCTCTGCTATGCAAACCTGACCCTGCAGCCAACCCAAATCTCCCGCAACTCTTCCAAGAAGAAGGCCTGTGCAAAGCCCTCCCTCTCTGTCCTGGATGATCAGCTGGAAGTGGAATACGTCACCATGGTGTGTACTTGGTGGAGCTATGGGGCTTGGAGCCAGATCTGCCATTGCCCCCGCTTTGAGGATGGGCTTTCTCCTGCTCCTGGGGATGTGGAGGAGGAGGGGCAGGTGCTGGGCCAAGCCACAGCCATGGAAAGACTTGCCTGTCCAGCTCCCCCAGACTTTCAGCTTTTGGAAGTGTCTCCATAGCAGGCCTGAGCCCTGGGGACTCAGAGTTCCATCAGACATGGCCCTCATGCTTGGCAGCAGAGACCTGGACAGGGCGAATGATCTGGAATTCCATGTGAACTGTGATCCCCTGGTATGGAGTTGAGGGAGGGTCTTCAGCTGTGGCTGGAGCTCAGGGAGCTGGCAGGGTGAAGGGAGAGGGACTGGAGGGTATAGGAGTAGCATTCAGAAGCCCTGAGGGCTCTGTGTCCCCACCTCACCCAGGGTCTCCTCCGTCCATGGCCAAAGCCTCTTGCCTGCCTCTCTGACCCCTTGTGCATCTTTATTACAGGCCCCTCTTTCGAAGGAGGACATTTCCTACGCAGCTCTGTCTTGGGAGCTCTCGAATCAGGAGCCAACCTACTGCAACATGGGTCGCCCCGATACCCACGTTCCCAGCAGGAGCCAGCAAGAGCATATGGAATACAGCACCATTAAGAGACCTTAGTCTGAGCTCCGGGCCCCCTTCTCTAACCCACACGAGGCCTGTGAGCATATTCCTGCTTTGTCTGTTTTCTGCCCCCAGTCACTTCATGGGAGTCAACTGGTGACTGGAGCTTCGGCCTGGTCCAGCTAGCATCACCCCCAGCCCCACCTGGGCTTGGGGCCTGGTCTCAGGGGGCTTTCGGCCTTCAGGAGGTAGATGGGGGTCTCTCTCCATCCCTTTTTCTCCCATACAGCTGGGAAGGGGGTTGGGGATGTGCTCTGGAGCCGCCAATAGAGTAAGAATGATAATAACAATAATTGACCTTTATTTATTGCTTATCATGTGTGGTGGGCTGAATAATGGCCCCCAAAGTTATCTGTGTCTCAATCCCCAGAATCTGTGAACACTGCAAAAGGAGCTCTGTGGATGTATGAAGCTGAGGATTTTGATATGGGGAGAGTATTCTGAATTATCCAGGTGGGCCCTAAATATAATCATAAGGGTCCATGTGCAAGAGAGAGGCAAGAAGTTCACAAGAGGTGAAGGCGGCCGATGACAGGGTCAGAGGCTGGAGTGATGTGGCTAGGAAAGGCAAGCAATGGGCTGTCTCCTGGAGCCCCTAGGAACCACCCTGGCTGACACCCCGACTTTAGTCCAGTGAAATGGATTTTGTCCTTCTGACCTCCAGAACTGTAGGAGAATAAATCGATGTATTAATGAAGCCAGTAAACATGTGGTAATTTGCTCCGGCAGCAACAGGAAGCAGACCCACTAGGTGGCAGGAGCCTTCCCTAAATGCTCTACCCTTAGTAGCTAGCTGAATCCTCACAACAACCCTATGAGGCATCTTTATCATTGCCCCCATTTTACAGATGAGGAATGAGGTCCAGGGAGGTTCAATAACTTACCAAGTTTTATCGCAAGTGGATGAGTTGAGATTTGAACTTGGGTGTTTGGGCTCCAGAGTCTGGAGTCCGGGCCGCTGTCCTGCACAGCATGTGTCAGGACGAGGGTGTGTGTGTACGTTTAGGGACAGTTAGAGAGTATTCACAGGTGTCAGACTTCCCACCTCTGTTCTAGAGCCCTAGTAGCCCTCCCTCCAGAGTATGTCCTGAATCTTGGCATGGCTCATTGTCTCCGTGGTTACCAGCTGAGTCTACACAGCCAACCCTCTTACCTTTTCGGCCCCAGAGTCCATTCTCCTTCCAGCAGCCAGTGAACTTCCTAAAGCAGAGACCTGGTCACTTGCTGCTTATCACCGTCTGGGGCTTCCTCTGCAGCCCAGGAGGTCCTGGGGATGCATGGGGCCCTGCCTGCCTCTATGACCCCGGCTCTAACCACTCTCTTTCTGACAAGATGAAGCTTACTCTTTTCTCAGGGCATTGACATTTGCTGTGTCTTCTTTCTAGAACGTTCTCCACACAGATGTGTGACTAGTTCGCTCCTTTTTATCATCACATCTTAGCTCAAATGTCCCCTCCTTGAGCAGACTTCCCTGAACACCTTGATGGCTGTAGCCCCTGCCACCACTTCCGATTTCTCTCTGCCCTGTTACCCTGTTCCACTTCCTTCATAGCAGGCACTGCTTTATGAACTTATTTATTGGCATGTGGGTTTATTGTTTCCCCCTCTCTGCTAGGCTGTAGGCTGCCTGAAGGTGAGTGCTCAGTCTCATTCACTTCTGGATCTCCCGGCCTTGTTTTAAGGTCTCGTACACTGTGGGCTTTTGAATGTTAATATGTTGCTTTGAATGAATAAATAACACGATGGTCCAGATATGAGGACACAGGGCAGGCTTTCAGGAGCAAGGACACCTATGTCTGTTGTTCTAGGAAGGGGATCCTAGGCCACCTGGGGCATCTAAGGAATTTCAGCCTCAAACTCCCAAAAACGTGAAGTGGAGAAATTTTTCTGCCCTCCTGAAGCCAGGGGAAAGAGAAGGAGTCATGCTTCCTCCTGCCTAGAGGACAAAGGTCTATTATACTTCACTTAGGTCTCTTTCGCTGGGGGTTGGGGTGAAGCAGCAGGGAAAGGAGTCACGGTTTGGGAAGACCCATGAAGGCCATGTGACAGAGAGCTAGCCTTGGGCTACAGGCAGGTGCCTCAGTGGTACAGGGGCCATAGGTATGGTCATGGGCTGCTGTTAGTGTGTCCTCCCCAGGGTTGCCTGACTTGTCACAGCTACAGACACCCCAGGTGGCCTGGGGGTGGCGGCCTTGGTGGATGTCCACTGCTCTTTGCTTCTGCTCTCCCCTCCCTGAAAGATGATTCCCTAGAATCTCTCTCTCTCTCTCTCTCTCTGTCTTTTTTTTTTTTTTAAAGATTTATCTATTTATTCATGAGAGAGACAGAGACATAGGCAGAGAGAGAAGCAGGCTCCACTCAGGGAGCCCGATGTGGGACTCGATACCCGGACCCGGGATCATGCCGAGCCAAAGGCAGACACTCAACCGCTGAGCCACCCAAGTGTCCCGATTCCCTAGAATCGCAAGAGCTGTACCACCCTGCAGAAATTACAGAGCCTAGGAAAACTTAAATATTATTGGGCTGCTCATTTAAGCTGGTTGGGTCTGTGAGACTGCTTTCAACCCGGAGCAAGAAGTAGCTACAGAAGGATCTTTAAGTGAAAAAGCTCAAAGCAGAGCAAACCTAGGGTGAGTCAAAGTGTTAGATTAACAGAAAACATTGGGCCAGTGCATTGCTGTGACATTTTAGCTATTGTGCATAAAGTGGCTTTATTGCTGAGTTTTTAAGCAGCCAGCCACCAAATCGAACCTGTAAGTACATGGTTATTCTGGATAGTAAGGAATTCATCTATCACAGAAACTACTGAAGTTTAGTGCCTTGACAGTTCTGATGTAAATCTAGAAACACAGGGAAGACTAGAATTTAGCTCAGTTTGGTTTGACTGGAGGAGTCCGGTCGCTTCTGCTTTTATCCATTTGTCTGCACAGTCGATATGGGCTGGAGATGGAAGGTTCTGGCAGCCTAGCTGAGCTGAGGAAAGGTAAATCCACTTAGAAAGACAGATCCATTCTGATCACTTTTAATTGCCTTATTTAAGCTTCTAAAAAGATGTCTGCCGGATATATCAGTGGCAATAATGTTTTTATCCAAACTTCCAGCTGTCTGGATTGGTGGCTATCTGAAAAGGGACTTTTTCATGTCCTGAGCGGTGGGGTTGACTAGCTCATGACACTTGTGAAAGCTGTCCAGTCCGTTCTACATTCTGCATCTGGAGCGGATTTCTGATTGGTGGTCCTCCCGGGAAGCATTCGGGTTCTTCAGGTTTGGGTCATGACTGCAGGGATCTGCCCTGCATCCAGTCCAATTTGTTCAAGCTTCAACTGAAGTTTAGAGAGTGCTGGGGGAAGTAGTCAGGGCCAGGGGAAGGGAGGGAAACATATGCAAGCAGCTTAGCTTGAAAGGAAACGGTTTCATAATGTTTATAGATTGGTATCATGCGGTTGTCTCAGCCATATCCGGCTGCTCCATAAAGATTTTGCTAAGGCAGGGGTGCCTGGGTGGCTCAGTCTGTGAAGTATCTGCCTTTGGCTCAGGTCATGATCTGGGGGTCGTGGGGTCAAGCCCCACGTCAAGCAGGGAGCCTGCTTCTCCCTCTCCCTCTGCCTGCTGCTCTATTGCTTGAGCTCTCTCTCTTTCTCTCTCTCTGTCTCTGTCTCTCATTCTGTCAAATAAATAGAATCTTAAAAAAAGAAGATTTTGCTAAGGCAGATTTTGGGTGCCAGACTAGCACCTTTACTGCAAGAGTGAGGAAGTTCAAATGTGTTTGCTGTGGTCTGAATTGAGAGTGACATGTACCATTTTGCTGTATGGTTCTAGGAAAGCACATTCGGTTAAGACAAATCCAAGATATTTAACCACTCAGCTCCGACTGAATGCCTAATTATTTATAGCCTGTCTAAAGTTGCTGGGGTTTCCCTCCTTTGGTTTTTAAGTTATTAATATTTAAAGATCCTACTTTTGGAAATTGTAGTGTTGGGACAGTATCCTTTTGACAACTGTATGCACATTACTGGCTTCCAGAAGATGGAGCCTTCTTAGGGTCAGTTGAGGGAGAAAAATATACTGGGTTGGTAATCTTCAAAATACATGATTAAGATAAATGTTGGATTGAAGTGAGGCTGAAAGCCTACCTTTGCCTGACATCTTGGAGATAGAGCTTATAGCCACTAAGCCTTGGAAAGGCCAGACTGCTGGAATCAGTTGATATCATGTACAAAATTTATTTTTAGATTGGGAGGGATTGCTGTTGTGGCAAGCCTTCTCTTCTACCAGGTAGGTGCATTCTTTTCCAATGTAAATGTCATTGAGAATTGGTCAGATCATTGAAAAAGTTGGTTAAATCAAGGAGTTGTAAAGGAAGCATATTCTTTTTTTAAGCGACTTTAAAAAAAAAAAGATTTTTATTCATCCATTCATGAGAGACACACAGAGAGGCAGAGACAGGCAGAGGGAGGAGCAGGCTCCATGTAGGGAGCCTGATGTAGGACCCGATCCGGGGACTCTGGGATCACCTTGAGTCAAAGACAGACGCTCAAGCGCTGAGCCACTTAGGTGTCCCTAAGTGACTTCTTCCTACTCAAAATATCTAAATGTGTGGTAATTTGCTAGTGTTTTGATGTAGACCTAAGTCTTATCTTTGCTTATGGGTCTACTGAAGGAAGAGCTCATTGCTGTTTCTGCACAAACCGCCCATGTTGTATTGTCCCAGAACGCTTGTTCCAGTTTCCCTGACATGGAGCAAGACATTCTAGACACTTATGAAGCAATCAGATTGCAAAACCTTTCTTTGTTGGTATGTTTTTCTTCCAAATATTTCATGAATGAGTTCTCTCACTAATTCCTAATTTGGTTAGCCTTTTCTTTTTTGACAGAATTTTTTAAATCATATGCTTTTATTGTATCTTTCCAAAGTATTCAATCTAGTTTTTGCAGAAATGTCTGTTCTCTTTTTTGTTTACACATTATGCCTTTGGCCAATATCCTTTTTGTTTGCATTTTTAATTGATTAGTTTATAAATGGATTAACTGACATAATTATAATCAGTGCGTGTAGTTGTCCAGAGATTGAAGAGTGTTGGCTAATCTAGTACATGGATTAAGAGAGGGTTTGGTTAAGAAAGTTTCTACTAAGCTATCTGTTATGACCCTAATTTCATAAAAGAAAGGACATTTGAGCGGGCGGGCGTGGGGGGAGGGTATAAAAAAAAGAAAAAGAAAGGACATTTGAGCACCCTTAAGCCATAATAGTAGACAGGTTTCCTAAGAAAGGACAATTGATAGCTTTCTGCTGATATGGTTTGGGTTGTGTGTGTGTGTGTGTGTGTGTAATCTCCTACAAATTGATTGATGCTTTGTTCAGGTCTGGTAGTCACATGTGGACTAAGGACTGGCTGCTACTGATCGTGTTCATACTGTTCTCTGGACATGGATACTCTCTGCTACATCCCAGCTGATGTGGTCCCCAAAGGCCTCCAGTAATCATATTCGTTGAGACACTAAGGTTGTGTTCATGGGGGCCTCACAGCCCTACATCAATTGGGAAAAGTGACCCTTCAATAAAATTCGCCCTGCCCAGCAGCCTTTCCTTAAACTAGCCCACTGTGATCACAAACTCACATGACCCTGTCTTGAGGGTGTGTAGTTCTTGCATCCAGAAAGGGTGATAGACTCAGTTCTGCTGACAGAATCTCTGAGGACAAGTTCAGAACTAAAACAGTAAGAGTGCTGGTATTCGCAGCACATGTAACAAAGAAGGAGTAAGATTTTGTTCCTAAGAACAAAGAGACAAATGGAGAAGAGACATTCTAAACCTTTGTGTTGTAGACAATCTACTTCAGTAGAGAGGAGGTATTTACTATGGGTTCCAGAATAAAAATTCCATCCTGGGGAGTTTCTGAAGCCTCCCACATCCCTTCCCATCAGCTTCCTATCTTCTATGTTGCAAGCCCAGATGTCCTCCATCCTGTCTTTTTTTTAGCTTACTGTTTCATTTTAAGTTACAAAATATTTGATACATCTATATAACATATATACATATGTTATAAAAGATAATGAAACAAACACCCATGTACCTGCCACCTTACTGAAGCAATGGAGTATTACTAATGCCACCAAGGCTACACAGCTCATTATTTGCCTTTTTTCTCCTAAGGAGGAATATACTTGCATAACATGGCTCACAGCCCTTGACATACTTTCCTTGCCTTCATGTTAATAAGCCAGGTCATCAGGCGAACTGGTGTGCATTACGTAGCATTCTATACTAAACTGACAAATCTATGCATCTCTTTTTATTTTAATATTATTTTTCTCCCCCAATAAAACCAATGCACAATTGTGCCTTTGTGTTATTTAAGGATATGGCCATTGGTTTGCCATTGGAAAAGTAGCCACAAAGAGCTTCCTTCTGGTATTCCCATGCAGAGTGCTGTCCTCTGCCAAGGATAGTGAGGGTTTCTGTGACAAGGAAGTGAAAGGTCATAGCTCCTGGTCTCAGACATACAGCCCGGTGCCAGCCCTCTGGTTATTGGAAAGATTGCAAAGTTCAGACGATGACCTCATTTCAAAATTTCACACTGACTTTGCAAGATTAATAATAAAGCCAAAAAGCAGAAGGACTAAACCTGAGAGACCTCGTGATCTTCCGCTGAAACCCCTGGCTAGTGAAAGTAGGAGCCATGGAGAGGTAAAGTATTTTCTCTTAAAACGCAGTGAGACATGAGGACAAAAGAGAGAAAGTAGAGGTAAAGTAAGGGGGAGTCTTCCCCAGAGTGGTGTTGGTGGCAGTTAAGTTTAGGCTTTCTTTCCTGGGGTTGCTATCCTGCAGTTGGGTTTCATGGAAGCAAATCCCTAGGAGGTAATGTTGCTTGGCTCCTCTGCCCTTGAGACCAAATTAGCGGTGACTCACTGCAGTAAGCTAACTTTCCAATGGCATCTGGACAGCTCAGAAGGCAGAGTCTTGAATCTGCATTGCGAATGAATGTCCCCCACTGGCATTGACTCTGCTTTACTGTTTGTCCTGGGCCAGGCTGAAATTGTCACCAAGGCTGCACTAGAATTGTGGGAAGTCACCATCAGAAGGGACGGCCTCCAGTTAAAGCCTTGCTTTTTCTGAGAACCCCGGGGTCAAGGGAGGGCCATGCCCCCATAATGCAGAAGCATTCAGGGCCTTGGGTCAGATGCCCTGGGGTGGAGTTCTGTCTTTTATTTACTTGATGAGTGGCCTTGCACTGTTACAAAATGTCTCTCAGGGTCCACTGACTCTTCTACATAATGGAGTTTCACCAAAGTGCCACACTGTCTGGCCTGTGATTTCAAAACAACCACGATAACCTTCAGGTTCCCAATGTGTAATAGCATGGGTCTGCACCCATATCTCTCCAGCAGATACCATCTATCTCTGAGAGGTCCCTTGGAATTACCACTCACATGCCCCAGAGAAGGCTCCTTCAAGACTTTTTTAAAAAGCAAAATGCTTTTTTGTATGTATTTTTTGTTATGGTATTCTCTGTGCCTTTTAATAAGCTTCAACATTTCAGAATTACAATGAATTTTCATGTTCATACAATGGGATACTATACAGTCATTAAAAATAATGAGGGTGAGGGACACCTGGGTGGTTCAGTGATTGAGCGACTGCTTTTGGCTCAGGGCATGATCCCAGGGTCCCAGGATGGAGTGAGTCCTGTATTGAGCTCCCTGTGAGGAGCCTGCATCTTCCTCTGTGTATGTCTCTGCCTCTCTCTCTCTGTGTCTCTCATGAATAAATAAATAAAATATTTTTTTAAATGAGGGTGAAATGTGAATGACAAAATGCCTGTGAGGTAGCTATGAATATTTACAGCCTACCCTGAACAATGGCGGGGGGGGGGGGTTAGGAGTGCTGACCCCGGCACAATTGAAAATCCACATATAACTTTCGACTTCCCTCAAAACTTAACATCCTAGTGTACTGTTGACTGGAAGCCTTATTGATAGCTCGGTTGATTAACACATATTTTGCATCCTGTATGTATTACACACTGTATTCTTTCAATAAAGTAAGCTAGAGAAAAGAAAATGTTATTAGGAAAAATCATAGGGAAATGCCATACCGTACTATACGGTATTTACTGAAAAAAATCTGCATATAAGTGGATATGTGCAGTTGAAAGCCATATTGTTCAAAGGTCAACTATATATATATTTTTTTCAGAGAGTAATTCCATTTTTATTTAAGATATGGGTTATGAAACAGCATCACAAGTAAGTTTTGTTCTGCATTTCACACATTTTGTAATTAGATATTAATAATAATGACTCCTATGATTAACCAATAACCAACAAAAGCTGACTGTTCAACACAGTGCTTAAGTCACAAATGCAAGTCTCATTTACTTCTTCCCCAGCCCTATGTAGCAGGCACCTGCCCCTGAGGCTGGGGCCTCCCCTGTCCACCTTTGGGTTCTGATTTGCCTTCCATGACATGCTTCCTGCTGCCTATGACCCTTGCAGATTGTTCTTGCAAGTGAATGCTATTGGTGACACAGTGACAGCCCTGTGGCAGGGGTGGGGATACTGATCACCTCTTTGCCATTCTGCCCAGAGCATGAGATAACTTTTCTCTATCTCCTCATGGCTCATCTGAAACCAGGCATGAGGTTAGATCAAAAGAAGGGGATGTGCCCAAAAGAATAGCTCAGAACTGTTGCCCAGACCTGGGTTCAGACCCTCCAGGGGTGGTTGTTGTTGTTGTCCTTCTCCTTCTCCTTCTCCTTCTTCTTTCTTCTTCTTCTTCTTTTTTAAGTAGGTTCCATGGACAGCATGGAGCCCAACTTGGGGCTCAAACTCACTAGCTTGAGATGGAGACCTGAGCTGAAATCAAGAGTTGGACACTCAGCTGACTGAGCCACTCAGGCACCAGGATGCTCCAGGGGTTCTTATTTTACAGCAGCAACAGTTACATAATTTGGGGTCCAGCACAAAATGAAAATATGGGTTTCCTTGTACAAAATATTGAGATCTCAAGATAGTGACAATAGGGCATTAAACCAATCATAGGGCCCTTCCCAACGTGGAGCCCCATGTGACTACGCAGGTGGCACACTCATGAAGCTGGACTTGGGAGGCTCTTGTCTCAATTCTCATCTGCCCTTGTGTGGCCATAGACTGCTCATGCCTTACTCCCACTGGAAAAATTCAGGTGTCTTCACACCAACTGACCCTGGTCCCAAAACCAGGGGGAAAAACTTCCCTTCATTCCAACCTTAGCCTTGCATCCTGTGTCCTCATCCGCTGCCCCTACTCTGACCTCCTCCAGGGGTGGTTGAAAGTTGGGTCATCTGTTTCCCCTACAGGAAAGTCTATTCCCACCCATAGGGTGAGGTTTGGCTCCACAACCCCAATAAGCTTTATAGGGTGACATCAGTTCATTACCTAAGTATGGCAATTAATAATCTAAGTCTGGGTATCCAGTCTTAAATGACACCATGTATGGGACACAAGTAGCCCAGTTTCAGCGGGAGAGTGACAAGTTCAGTTCAGCTCTCTCAGTTTCTTCTCATTAAAGATTTAAAAATACTGGAAAAAGAAACAAAGGGGGTGCCTGGGTGGCTCAGTTGGTTGAGTGATTGACTCTTGATCTCAGCCCAGGTCTCGATCTACACTGGGTGGGGAGCCTCCTTAAAAAAATTGGGACCCAGATTTCCCCAGAATTACCATGGGGTCCTCTTGTTTTTGCATGACTAGCCTATAGCTAACACACCCTCATTTTCTTTGGAAACCACTTTCTTCCACTCATGGCTGATAAGGCTTGGGTGGGACTATCTCCTCCTCCAGGGGTGGGCGCATGACTCATTTCAGTCAAATAAGTATTGGATCTAGGACTTTAGTGGAAACTATCAGCCCTGATGCTGTGACTTGGAGCTTCTGGCCATCAGGTGACCCCATGAGGAGAACCCTACCTGTAAATAAAGTGGAGTTAGAGGGAAGACTGTTGAGAGACAGAGACAGATGCCATTGTTTGAATCCCTGGATCCAACTGAGCAGCATCTTCAGGTTTCTCAGTTACATGAGCCAGTGGATTTTCTTTATGTTTAAGATGGTTTGACTTGGGTTTTGTCACTGGCAACCAAAAGGGCCCTGACCAAGAAAGTTCCCCCTTGACAGGCAACAATGATACCTGGGCCACTTATGCTGTGCTATGGAAATCAGACGAGACAGTTTATATGCAAGTGCTCTGCAAACTGTAAAGGGCTGTTTGAATGGAATGACCAAGGAAATACAGTTGGCAAAAGGCATAGCTATGATATAAGCCTTTTTGATATAAGCCTTTTTTTTTTTTTTTTTTTTTTTTTTACATCCCAGGTCCCTTCTCTTCTTTGACTAATGATCTGCCTCTAAGCAAATCACTGAACAGGCAGGTGGTGAACAGGGCAGGGGATAGACAAGGCAGGGGGTGGATAGGTCAGGGGATGGGCCAGACAAGTGGTGGTCAGACACTACTCTGTGTGGCCTTCTCATGTGTTTGTGGCACTGCACTATGATGTCTGGAGGAGACTGGGCTCTTTGGGCATGGGGGAGTGAGAGTTCTTGAGGGCATGACTGCAGAGCTCACCTGGCCCCTGCCTCTGTCTTTCCCAAGCCTCTCTTCATCAGCCAGCCTGTCATCCCCCAGGGTCAGAATCCCGGCGTTTTTTAGTTTGGATGTTTATCATCTCAGATCTTTGGAGATGTTCAGGGAAGGGGTCCCAGCTTTGCTTCTCCTTATCCAACTCTGCCAAGCTTGGGCCATAGATCTTTACTCCAGGCACTTCTCAGAAATACACTGGTGAACTCCTTACTGTCTTGGACATGGACTTGAAGGGATTCCTGTCTTGGGGGCCCAGAGCCTTTCTGACCTTCAGTGCTGGCACTTCCTCCTGGAGCTGTGGATTTTGTAGCCTTTCAGATCAGTCCCTGAGTCAGGACTCAGAACTTGGTAGCTAGAGGGAGCTGTAAACATTTGACCTTGTCCCCAAGGGCCCACTTCTCACTTCCCATGACCTTTAAGATGTCTTCATAGACACTGAAGCTCATGTGTCATATTGAGCTGAAGTCAGATGTGGCCTGAGTCATCTTCATGCCAGCCTAGTGACCCGCCCAGCCTGCCACACTCAGTTTCTTGCGGGGTAGGGAATGGGTTCCCAGGGCTCAGAAACACATGGTGCCCAGCAGAAGTTTGTTAAATTCATTCTCAAGATTCTCAACCAGTGACATCTGATTTCAAAGGGTGCACGTGGGCTGGGGTGGTGGTGGGATATGAGGAAATGGCCCCAATCACTTTTTTTCTTTCATGATTCTTTCCCCTAATACCAAATCCCTAAGGCCCTGACAAGGGCAGTAAGAGAAATGAAGGCAGAGAATAAGGTGACAAATGTTGGTATGTCTGATGGAGGCTCCTGAAAAGGGAGCATTCCCACCCTCTTGTCTCCAACCAGGTTGAGTCCTGGGCATTCTCAAGCCCAAAAGCATGTGGTTCCTAAAGGAGCACAGGAAATGAGAGAGAATAGCACACCCCTTTCCCCTGGCACTAGGGTTAAATACAGCTGGGGGTGGTGGTGGGGCAGGGTAGAGAGGCCCCAAGGTAAAGGGCTGCAGGAGTTGTACATCCGGGCTGTACTCACACTGTAGCCAACCATCATACTATATCAGCCTGGTTTCATTAAACGTCTGAATCTTCCAAGTCTTTTCCCGGATTTCATGCTTAGCAAACAATCCCCTGATTATAATGTGGTTTGACATCTAGCACAATCCATCAGTCTTGTGAGTTTGATTAACAGGAGCATGCCTGGAGTGATGGGTCTACTCTTGTGTGAGTGAGCAAAACCAGGCTCTAGTCCTACAGAGCTGGGGGCTACACACTGGACTGCTGTTGACACCCTACATTCAACTGCTGTGACCCCTTCCTCAGCAATGTGACACCCTTGGCAAAGATCTTTACCCTCTCCTGACCCTATCTGCTTGGATCTCTAACTGTTGATGTTAGAGTCTGGGCTCTGTCACTTATTAGCTGGGTGACCTCAGACAAGTTTCTTAATGTTTCTGTGGCTTGTTTACTCATCTTTTTTCTTTTATTTTTTAAGACTTTATTTATTTATTTAGGGGGGAGAGAGAGAGAGAGAACCTCAAGCAGACTCCATGCTGAGCATGGAGCCCAACACAGGGCTTCATCTCATGACCCTGAGATCATGACCTGAGTAGAAATTAAGAGTTAGATGGTTAACTGACTGAGCCACCCAGGCACCCCTCATTTACTCATCTTCAAAATGAGATTAAAATCGGAAAAAATAAAATAAAATAAAATAAAATCGGGTTGTTGTAGGATTGAATGTAAAGGGCTCAGAATAGTGCCTGGCACATAAGTGCTTTTAGGGGTTTGCTGCTATTATTGAAATTCCCACAATACTTTCCTGCTGTGACCTTGAGCAAGTAACTTAATTTTTTTTTTATCTGGCCTCCACTCTCTATTTACAATATGAAATTAGTATTAACATCTCCTGGAAAAAGCATGGAGTATTAAGTGTTATAGTATATATTAAAGTATTTAATAACTTTAAAATGCTCCACTGATGAACCATTGTTAATTTTTATCACTTGTTACTAACAACTACTAGTCTCACTGGGTCCCTCTAGATTATAGCACAGAGAGGATTTTATACTTTTTTCCTAATATTTTATTTATTTATTCATGGGAGACACACAGAGAGAGGCAGAGACACAGGCAGAGGGAGAAGCAGGCTCCCTGTGGGGAGGCCAATGCAGGACTGGATCCCAGGATCCCGGGATCATGAACTGAGTCAAAGGCAGACGCTCAACCACTGAGTCACCCAGGCAGCCCGATGATTTTATACTTCTTAGTTCACAATCTGTGAAACCTGAGAAGGGGACCAGAAGAAGGGGGAAGAATCTGGGTGAAGATTATGGCTCCCCCCCTGCCCTGCCCCCACCGGCAGAAGGAGGAGGATCCTGGGGGTCTGGAGGGGGTCTCTCTCCATCTGAGCTGAGTCTACCAGCAATGTCATTCCTTCTGAAGGTTGAGGCCTTTTTAATGCGAAGTTGGAAGGGGCTGGAAAAAGCTGAGTCTACCAGTTCCTCACGGTCCTCTGGGGGTATTGCTCTGACACATGGCAGATCTGCTTTTTAGTAAGCAGACTTCCTGGGAGTGGTATGGATGCAAAATTCAAAAGGCAGAGGGAGGAGGAGGGGGAGGGGAAAGGTTTGCTTTGCCTTTAAAAGGCCCTTAACAGGACAGATGGGTGGCTCAGCGGTTTAGTGCTGCCTTCAGCCCAGGGCGTAATCCTGGAGTCCTGGGATCGAGTCCCCTGTCAGGTTCCCTGCATGGAGCCTGCTTCTCCTCTCTCTCTGTGTCTCTCATGAATAAATAAATAAAATCTTAAAAAAAAAAAGGCCCTTAACAGGGTACCTGGATGACTCAGTCAGTTAAGCACCTGACTCTTGGTTTCAGCTTAGGACACGATCTCAGGGCCTTGGGATTGAGTTCTGCATCATGCTTCACACTCAGCGAGGAATCTGCTTGAGATTCTCTCTCCTTCTGCTTCTTCCCCCCTCTCTCTCTTTCTGTATCAAATAAGTAAATAATTTTTTAAAGTTTGCTATTTGCATAAGCACAAAGTATTAAATAACACCTTCATGTGGATGTGTCAAAACTGTCTTCTAATAAGCAGAAATACAAATAATAAAGGAAGGAGTAGACCTTGGCATCAAGGTCAGTGAAACAGGAATTGTCTACTAGGGGATTCATGAGCTCTGTCTGTTTTAACAATTATTTTCATAGGACCTTGCTATTTTGAGGAGCAGGGTGAGGTCTGGGGAGCTTTTTTTTTTTTTTAAGATTTTATTTATTTATTTATTCACGAGAGACAGAGAGAGAAAGAGGCAGAGACACAGGCAGAGGGAGAAGCAGGCTCCATGCAGGGAGCCTGACATGGGACTCGATCCTGGGTCTCTAGGATTGTGCCCTGGGCTGAAGGCAGTACTAAACCTCTGAGCCACCAGGGCTGCCTGGTCTGGGGAGCTTTTGACTGGCAGGGTCAGGTAAGGGTTAACACATCCAGAGCTATTGTTTACTACTGGCTTGGAGCTCTCTCACTTGGCCTGGGAAAACCTACTCTGGTTGGCTGGTGGGAAAATGGTCCAGGGTTGCTCCCAACTGGGGAAGTGCATTGCCTGAGTGCTTTGCAAGTTGGCAAGGGAGCTGTGAGCTCCATTCTCACTCGCCATCTCCAGAGACTGCTTTTCTTGCTTGAAAGGGGAGGCCGGAAGCAAGGAGCACACTGGGATAAGTTTAGAGCCACTTCAAATTTCCCGTTTAACAGTTCCCTGGCCTGGTGCTGGCCTCTGGCTGTTTACTTCCAGAAAAGGTGGGTTTCCTGCCCTCAAACTGAAGGAAGTCAAAGCCTCTCCCCAAAACAGCTTATAGGAGGGAATATTTATTAGCGAACCAACACTAGAAAATCTCAGATATTTTCTCCCCAAAGACACAGGAACTCCAAATTAGAGAGACAAGTGCTTGGGGAGGAAAGCTTGAAGAGTTTGGATGTTGGACAGATTCAGCTTCATTTCCTGCTGGGTTATCCAAGAGAACCAGTCAGCACCACTCCCCAAGCCAGCTGCCTGCTTGGGATCTGGCAGGATAGACAGATTAGTCAAAGGAGTCCAAGATGGCCGGAGATCCTCAGTGACGTAACACACACTTCATTTATTTATCTGAAAGCCTCCAGAGCAAGCAAGAAAGGAAAACAAGCAAATGGAAACATTTGACAGGGAGCAGCTAACTTTTCCTAGCTTTTTTGTTTCTGAACTGAGGACGGAAATCTCGCAATACTGGAGCTAGTGCTCTCACTCTGGTTTTACACATTTTTTCTTAAAAACAAAACAAAGCAAAGGCAAAACCCAAACCCTGACACTGCTTTTTTGAGGTACAATGAACTCACCTGAAAGTAAAATCTCAGGATGTCTGGGTGGCTCAGTGCTTGAGTGTCTGCCTTTGGCTCAGGGCATGACCCCAGAGTCCCCGGATAGAGTCCCATATCAGGATCCCTGCATGGAGCCCGCTTCTCCCTCTGCCTATGTCGCTGCCTCTCTCTTGACTAAATAAATAAAATATTTGAAAAAAAAAGAAAGCAAAATCTCTTCACCTATAGGGTACAGGTTTTCCTGTAGAATTGGATTCCTTTACTACAAATTTGTGTTCCATGAGCATTGTTTAATTGAGAAAAAAAGTCCCTGAGGGATAAAGAACGGTAGAGGGAGACAGAATAGTGGGTATGGCCTTTTGCAGGGATGGCTCTTTCCATGGTAACATTTTCTGGCAGGGAAATAAAATGCTGCTGAAACCAGAACTTTCTCCAGGATCAGCAGGCGATGGATGACCCATTGGGAGAGCAAGGCTGGCTGGTGTGTGGAACTCTGGCTCTCTTAGATATTAATTCTTAATCAGAGGCCATTTCAAATTGAGGTTAGAAGTAACCCTTTCTTCCTGGGTTATCCCACTGTACCTTCTTATACCTTTCTTCCTGGGTTATCCTTAACCCTTTCTTCCTGGGTTATCCCACTGTACCTTCTTATACCTTTCTTAGGGCATATCTGAGACTCTACACAGTATTATAGTAATTTATGTGCATGTCTTATAGCCACAAGCTTATTGAAAGTGGGAACAATTTGTGTGTGTATGTGTGTGTTTTCTTTATAATACCCAGCATAGGTTCTCACACTTGGGGCATGCTCAGTACATGGTTGCTGAATGAATAGGTAAAGTGTGTGGACCACTGAGGGGTGTGGAAATCACAAGATGAGCAGTAAACAAGGGACAGTGCAAGTGAAGAGGGGGCTACTAGAGATGAATCTCTTGCCTATCTTACTCAGGGATAGAAGATATATTAGAGCAGAGTCAGAGGGAACAGAAATCCCTTGTAGCACAGAGGTCTTTATAATTCAATTTTTTCCAGCAAGGACCAAGCCCTGGATGAATGGATAAGCAGTCCACATCTTTCTGCCCCCTGGTCAATGGTCTTTCTGAGATACTACAGAGGAGAGAGACTTTGGTTTAGTAATTAGTTTCTCCTCTTGGAAAAATGGTGGCATGTAGGTGTGTATCAGAGCACTGGTGATGGTGAATTAGGAAGTAAGCTCTTGAACTGAAGTCTCTGTGTCCTGATTCATTAGCATCCAGGGCAAAGCTCTGTGATTCACTTTTCCTAGAGTTTACAGTCAGACCCTGGCACAGCAAGAATCAAATCTGTGGGCTGTTCCAGAGCTTTCAAGTCACACCATTACCCTTGATGGTTCTCAAGACTATACTGGTAGCAAGAGAAGGCTAGGAGTTCTCTTTGCAAAAGAGCAGCAAGGTTGTTCACATGTTTTAAATTATTTAGTTGCATCAAATATTCAGTTTTGTGAGAACAACAGCAACTCTATTTAAAAACATCATCAAGCATGTGATGGATGAACTCAATGTTTCCAAGCAGTTCCCAGCTTCCAGCCCACACTCCAGGAATATCCTAGGAGTTACTCAGGCTCCTCTGGGTCACCCTCTAACTCTTGGGACTAGCTCAAGTGCAAGTGCCTTTGAAGGCTGATGATATGTGGCATGTTTTTTTTTATATAAGCGAATTTTAAGAAGAGGTTTTATTGTGCCCCATGCTTCACCTTCCAGAGAAAGGAAATATTCAATTTAGGACGTCAGGGTTAGGATGTTCACATGGGAATCTTGATGGTGGGTGTGTGAGATTAATTCCATAGGATTGTGTTCCTGAAGAATGTGTGTGTGTGTGTGTGTTAAGATTTTACCTATTTATTTGTGAGACACACACACACACACACACACACACAGAAAGGCAGAGACACAGGCAGAGGGAGAAGCAGGCTCCATGTAGGGAGCCCGATGTGAAACTCGGTCCCGGGTCTCCAGGATCAGGCCCTGGGCCAAAGGCAACGTTAAACCATTGAGCCACCAGGGCTGCCCTGTGTATGTGTGTCTGTGTAAGGAGCTGCAGCTCTTCTCACAAAGATTCATTATTTTATTTTATTTATTTATTTTTAAAGATTTTATTTATTTATTTGAGAGACACAGAGAGATAATAAGAGAGAGCACAAGTGGGGAAGGGGAGCAGAGGGAGAGGAAGCAGGCCCTTCTCTGTTGAGTGGAGAGCCCAATGTAGGGCTCCATCCCAGGACCCTGGGATCATGACCTGAGTCGAAGGCAGATGCTCAACCAACTGAACCACCCAGGTGCCCCAAAGATTCATTAGTTTAGGTGACACTCAATGTGACACCTATTGAAGTTGCTCTGAAGCCTGAGATATGTGCCCTAATAATAACCACCATTTATCAAAGGCTTCCTATATGCCAGAGAAATATATATATTTATATCTACATATTTACATTATATTATCTAGCATTTTCCCTCAAAGACAATAAGCTAGGTAATATTACTTCTATCATATAGATAAGAAAAAAAGGCTCATAGATGTCATTCAAAGTCATATCAAGATATGAATGATTTCGAGCCTAGAGTTTTTATCCATCATACAGCAATGTCTCTTCCCTATGAGTTTCTAAAACTATCCCTACATAAAATCCGCCATCCCTGATAAAACATTGAATGATACTTCCCCTCTATAAAGGTAACTTCTGGGGAGGAGAAGGGGGAGTATGAGGAAGGTGTGTGTATATGGGGTTCCTGGGAAGTTGGCAAGATTCTATCTCTTTATTTTTGGAGTGGTTGCACAGAGGTGCTTACTTTGTGATAATCCATCAGGGTAAACACATATGATTTGGGATTTTCTTGTGTTTACATCAACAAAAAGTTTATCTAAAAAAATCATTCTCCCTAGCAGCTAATTTGGAGGGAAGTCCTGCTTCCCATGGCCAATATGTTCAAATGAATCAACAAGAATTTCTTGGATTCTATTATATGGCAAACTTAAAAATAATATAAATATATTGATACCTTACCCCTTTCCATAAAGGTAGGTGGATCTTACGTGGATCACATTAAAAAGTCGTTCAGAATAATAAAATCATATTAGGAGGAGGTGATCAACATAACATGAAAGGGCAATTTTCTACATGCATGTTACTTTGTCGGGCACCACAGAAGGTGTAAGTCCAGCTTCTTCTCTCAAGATGCTCACAACCAAGCTGAAGAAAACAAACATTTACTAGTAGTAAGTAGACACTTGTCTTCGAATATATTGGAAGTTGTCGGAACAGGCTGTCTCCCACTTCGGTGATAAATAAACCCAAAGGCAGTGAAATTCTTTTGGGGGGTACATCCTATATTTCATATGTGGGTAATTGAGGTGGTAAAGACCACACTTATCAATAATTTGAAAACTTTGACATCCAAATCTTAAAGTGCCAAAATGAATGTTTACATCTTTATAAGATGGGGTTTTATTTTATTTATTTTTTTAAAGATTTTATTTATTTATTCATGAGAGACCCAGAGAGAGAGAGAGAGTCAGAGGCACAGGCAGAGGGAGAAGCAGGCTCCATGCAGGGAGCCTGATGACGTGGGACTCGATCCTGTGTCTCCAGGATCAGGCCCTGGGCTGAAGGCGGCGCTAACCTCTGAGCCACCCGGGCTGCCCAAGATGGGGTTTTATTATTTTTTTTTAAAGATTTTATTTATTCATTCATGAGAGACACAGAGAGAGGCAGAGACACAGGCAGAGGGAGAAGCAGGCATCATACAGAGAGCCTGACGTGGGACTCGATCCAGGGTCCCCAGGATCACGCCCTGGGCTGCAGGAGGCGCCAAACCGCTGCGCCACCGGGCTGCCCAAGATGGGGTTTTAAAAAAGATTTTATTTATTTAGTCATGAAAGACACTCACAGAGAGAGAGAGAGGCAGAGACATAGGCAGAGGGAGAAACAAGCTCCATGCAGGGAGCCCAATGTGGGACTTGATCATGGGACTCCAAGATCACACCCTGAGCCAAAGGCAGACACTCAATTGCTGAGCCACCCAGGCATCCCTGTAAGATGGTTTAACTTGGAAAGACCCATATATCTAATTACCAGGGTGTTTTGTAACTGCTCTGTAATTATGTCCCTTTGCTTGCATGCACTTTCTACTGGGTCTAGGTTCACAACCTCAAAGAACACAGATCTTACTCTAGTTTATTTCAAACTGCACCATTTTAAAACTTCCTGGCTGGGGCAGTTGTTATAATTTCTCTCTTTCTCTATACCTTAGGGGTTCAGGGACCTGGTGGGGGAAGTCACATGGACTATTCAAATTTACAGATGTCAGTAGTTGATTTTCCTTCATTTGTGTCAGAAATAGCCAGGCCCATGCATCTGAAATTTTATTGTGCATATTTATTTTCTAGAGGTCATTTTAAAATACAAATTAGATTCAGTGGGTCTGGAATGGGACCTGAGATTTCACATTTTTTTTTAAGAAAGATTTTATCTATTCATTCATGAGAGACACAGGCAGAGGGAGAAGCAGACTCCTCTCAGGGAGCCTGATGCAGGACTCAATCCCTGGACCTGGAATCATGCCCTGAGCCGAAGGCAGATGCTCAACCACTGAGCCACCCAGACATCCCGAGATTTCATCTTTTTTAAAAAAGATTTATTTATTTACTTTAGAGAGTGTGCGGAAGAGAGCACAAATGGGAGAGAGAGGGAGAAAGAATCTCAAGCCGACTCCGCACTCAGCATCCACCGTAGAGGGGCTCCATTTCATGACCCTGAGATCACTACCTGAGCCTAACGAAACCAAGAGTCAGAAGCTTAACTGACTGTACTACCGAGGTGCCCCTCACATTTTTAACAATCTCTCAGGTAATGCCAGTGCTGCTGGCCTGTGGATCATACTTGTATAGAGAAAAAAAGGTATTAGATTTGGAGTCAGAATTTCAGGCTTTTAGTACCAGCTCTGCCATTTACTATCTTCTTGGACAAGATACTTTGCCTCTCTGGACTTTGGTTTCCTCAAATATAAACTTGTGTTATAGGGGAAAAGGGTGAATCAGCTTATTTAAAAGCTTGCATTCATGAGATTTTTATTATTTATTTGTTTAAAATTTCTTTGTTTATTTAAGTAATCTCTATGCTTAACATAAGGTTCTAATTCAGGACCCCGAGATCAAGAGTCACATGCTTTTCTGATTGAACCAGTCAGGTGACCCACATTCATGGAATTTTTTGAGTGACATTTAGATTTAAATAATCTCCAAACATAGAACCATATACAGCTTTTCAGGGATCTAACAGATAAATTGATATTAGCAAAGTAGGATAAATAAGGACTCAATGAGGAGGGCAGAGCAAGGTGTGAGGAGCAATCCATGACTTCTCACGACAAATATAAGGCTCTGATTCTTTTGAAGTGATGGATTTTGCATTAAAAAAAACTTGCCTAGAGAGAGACTGCTACTTTTCCCTAACAACCACTTCAAGAGAAAACCTACATTGAGAATTGGGTTGCATAAGAAATTTGAATTAGAGGAGCAACGGATGAGTTAGAGCTTTGAAATAAGCGAACACTTTCAGTAGGCTGAATAGTAGCTGGAAGGCAGCTTTCTGGAGCCCGGAGGCAGTCTAATTTAAAAATAGCAGTTTGTTTCTGCTGTAGATCATTTCTGTGATCATTTCACCCAGGAATTCAGGTCTTTGGCCACAACGGCCAGATCTGACAGGGTCAGAGCTTGGGAGGCAAGGGTGGGAGGACAGACAGCCTCCTCCCAGAAGGGTCACGGTCGGCCAGGGTGCTCAGAGAACACGGGAGTTCAAATGGATGAGAGGCAGGAACGAAGTGAGTGAGAAAGGGACATAGGTGAGTTACATGAATTGAAAGGAGCTCCTGATAATCTGAGCCTCTGAAGTAGGCCCCTCCCCCAGTGTTTACGCATATCTGTTTTGAGCTGCAAACAGGATCAGACAGAAAGCGTTCCCATGCTCGCAGATAAGGGCTGGTTTCTCTTTAAGTCCCAAAGCCAAGTCAGGGGAGCGGAGAGAACTCTTGCTGAGCACCCTCTCCCAGCTTTGGGATGGGGGCGGGGGGGCTGCCGGAGATTCTTACCTTATGCAGGACGTGCTCATTGAAGTCACGGCTAGTTCCCCGCTGGTAGGAATCCAGTCTTTGCTGGTCCATGCCCGGCGTGGAGCCCAGGGCTTCTCGCCTTCCCTGCGTTCTGCGTCAGCGCTCCCAGGCTCGGCTGGGTGCGGCAGGCTCGGGTCTAGCCCCGCGGGCCGGGCCGCACCCGGGTTCAGCACTGGACAGCTCCCGCGGCGGCGGCGGGAGTGGAGGGTCGGGTGGGGGGCGGGCAGGCCCCTCCCCTCCGCAACGTTTCAGCACCAGGAACAGCGACACGTCCCTCTGCGCCTGGGACCGGAGTTCCGAGATCCCGTCCGCTCAGAATCCCCTGTCTTGTGACTCCAGGTTGCTGGCAGACAAGCACGATTGCGGTGTAGCTTAGTGGTCCGCGCTTATCTGGTTCAGCTACCGCACTTCGGAGGCTCAGAGTCCGGCTGCGTTCCCAGGGCATTGCGGTCCCGGGAGCTCACCCTTCCTGATTCTCAGAGAACGAGCATCCCGGTTATACCACGCAGCTCAGCTCTCCTCCCGCGTTTGCAGGGGTGAAGTGCTGAGGCTCTGGCGCAGCTTCTCTTTTGGTCCCTGGACAGCTCCCTCCATTATGTATGAGGTTCACAGATGATGGGGCTTGCGAGTCCTTGAAGTCCTGAATTACTTTGCAAAAATTCTGCTTAACCACCTTTTCCCTTTTCTAGAGCTTAATTACAATCTCCAGGGTGCTCCTGACCCACAAAAGTAAGGAACAATTGGCCCGGAGAGGCAGAATGGTGGTGTGATTAAGAGTACAGGCTCAGAGTTCAAATGTGAGCTCTGAAAATTATTGGTTGTGTAATCTTGGGCAAGTTACTTCACCGTCCCTAGGTGTCCACAAAATAGAGATAATAATTATACCTACACTCTGGTGTTGTTCTGAGGATTTAGTAAGTTAATTCACATAAATAGCCTAGGTGGATGCCTGGCATATATGAAGAACACAAAGAATGTTTGGTATAATGCTCTTGGGGCAGGGAGATGGGAAGCTCTGCCTATCTCTTCTAAACACCAAGGGAGTCCTTCGGCTGGGACCTCCCATTTGCAGTCATATCACAGAAGAGCATGGGACTGACCACCCTGGAAATTGGGGGCTGAGATTTTGGCCTTGGGGGTTATCCTTATATGATGACCCTGGTGTTCAGCAGGCCGTTACATCACTAGGCACAAGTCCTATTACCACTGGCACTGGTCAATATGGAGGGGAAGGGCCAGGCCTAAGGTTAAAGAGTGTGTATTACTCCTGGATTTCAGTTCCTTTTTGACTAGTGGCCTTAGCCAAATCACTTACGTCTTTGGGATTATGTTTTTTTCATTTGTAAAATGGGTAGGGCAATGTGTGCCTATCTTATTGTTTTTTTGTGTGTGTGTGTGTGAAGAGTAAATGAGAAAATGTATGAGAAAATCTTTCTTTTCTTTTAAACAGTGGATCAAATTTCACTTATAAAGTGTTAGTCTTACTGGAATCTCTACACTGTAGATATTCAGTGAGTAGTGATTACATCAACAAAGCCAGATAACCAATGTGTTTATGTGTATGAGATTCTCACTAGGCCTACAATTGGGGTTCTTTTTTTTTTTTTTAAAAAACAGAGATTTTTATTTATTTATTCATGAGAGACACACAGAGAGAGGCCGAGACATAGACAGAGGGAGAAGCAGGCTCTCCACAGACAGCCCAATGTGAACTCCATCCTCAGACCCAGGATCATACCCTGAGCTGAAGACAGATGCTCAACTGCTGAGCCACCCAGGCATGCCACAATTGGGGTTCTTAACCTGAGGTAAATAAATGGACTTTAAGGAATTGTGAACTATGAAAACATTATCAAAAGTTTTCCTTATGTGCATTTTTCTGGTGAGGAGTCCCGTAGATTTCATTAGGTTCCCAAAGTTGACATGAAGAGCAATATTAATCAACTTGATCTGATTGATATTTATAAAATACTCCATCCAACAACAAAATGCACATTCTTCTGAAGCTCACCTGAAACATTCACCAAAATAAATCACAAAACCCACCTTAGCAAACACATCTTTTCTAAAACAAAAAACAAAAAACAAACAAACAAAAAAAACCACCTTAGGACTAATAGCTTGGAGAAGTTCTCATCATAACTTTCGCCTAGGCTTCTTCACCATCCATTACTGTTGTAGATAAAAAGGTTCCAGAAGAAGCCAAAGGTTGCTTTGTTTCGAGCCTCATACCTAGGAAGGGTCACCCTTCTCAGAGTATGGTTCTGAGCTCTGAGGATTCAGAAAGATGATTTCATCTGTTTGCTATGGGCTATGAGGAGTACATACCATAGAGGATCCAAAATAATATGGAATTGATGACAGAAGACTTCCGTGAGAAATGATATTTAAGCTGAGATCTGAAGAAAGAGCTGGTGGAGGAAAGGGAGTTGTGGAGGGAGTGGTGGTGTGACTCTAGGAAAAGTGATCAGCATGTGCAAAAATGTTACAGTATCAAGGAGCCAAAAAAAAGACCAGCCTGAGTGCAGTACAGGGAGGGAGAGGTGAGGGATGATGGGAGAAGAGTCTAGAAAGGTGGGTGAGGACCAGATCATGTGGACTATGTTAAGGGTTTTGGATTCTGTCCTAAGAGTGATGTGAAGCCATTGAAGAACTTTAAGTAGGGGGGTGACACAGCCAAATTTGAGATTTAAAGATACTATTCTTGTTGCTGTGTGACTTCAGAGCCAAGAGTAAATTTGCTCATTTTTTCTTATTTATTTATAAAATCTCTTTATATATTAAGGACAGCAATCCTGTATGTCACAAATATTTTGTTATGTTCTGTGGATTTTTCAATTGTTTATACTTTTGTTATAAAAGTTATTAAAGTTTTTAATTTTGTTTTTAAATTTTTATTTATTTATGATAGTCACATACAGAGAGAGAGAGAGGCAGAGACATAGGCAGAGGGAGAGAGAAGCAGGCTCCATGCACCGGGAGCCCGATGTGGGATTCGATCCCAGGTCTCCAGGATCACGTCCTGGGCCAAAGGCAGGCGCTGAACCGCTGCGCCACCCAGGGATCCCAAAGTTTTTAATTTTTAAGTTTGGACTGAGCATGAGTAGGCATTAGCCAGGCAGAGAATATCAGAAGGTATATTGTTGAGCAAGCAATAAAAGCAAAGGAAAATAACCACTTTATTGTACACCTAAAATGAATATAACACTGTATGTTAACTATACTGGAACTAAAACAAAAAACTTTAAAAAGTAAAGGAAAATAGACATTCATTAAGGAATATGTCCACTAAAATGTATAGAATAAAGATTAGTTTTCTTCCTTCTAGGGCTATTTATGTTCAAATAACCAATACTACTTTAAAATGGCATGCATTGTGTGATTTCTATTCTTTTAAATTTGCTAAGGTGTGTTTTATGATTTATTTTGGTGAATGTTTCCGGTGAGCTTCAAAAGAATGCATTTTGTTGTTGGATGAAGTATTCTGTAAATATCAATCAGATCAAGTTGATTGATATTGCTCATGTCAACTATATCTTTATTGATTTTCTGCCTGCTAGATGTGTCAGTTACTGACAGAGGGTTTTGAAGTCTCCGACTATAATTGTGGATTCATCCCTTTCTCCTTTTTGTTTTGTCTGTTTTGTTTTGTGTATTTTTACACTGTTTTTAGGTGCATACACATTTCTTGGAGAACTGACTCCTTTATCATTATGTAGTGCCCCCTTTATTATCACCTTTATTGGTGATAATTTTCTTCCGAAATCTTTGTCTGAAGTTAATATAGCTACTCCAGCTGTCTTTTGATCTGTGTGGTAGCATGAAATAACTTTCTCCATTTGTTTCCTTTTTTTTTTTTTTTTTTTGAGAGAGAGAGAGAGAGAGAGAGAGAGAGAGAATGAGCACAAGCCGGTAGGGTCAGAGGAAGAGAAGGAGGAGGAGAGAGAAAATCTCAAGCAGGCTCCATGCTTAGTGCAGAGCCTGATGAAGGACTCAATTTCAAGACCCTGAGATCATGACCTGAGCTGAAATCAAGAGTCAGATGCTCAACTGACTCAGTCACCCAGGCATCCCTCCATTCCTTTAATCTTTTTTTAAAAAATATTTTATTTATTTATTCATGAAGGACAGAGAGAGAGAGAGGCAGAGACACAGGCAGAGGGAGAAGCAGGCTCCCTGTGGGAAGCCTGATGCGGGAATTGATCCCAGGATTCCAGGATCACAACCTGAGCCAAAGGCAGAGGCTCAACTACTAAGTCACCCAGGTGTCCCTATTCCTTTACTTACTTTTAACCTGTTGGTGTCTTATTTTTAGTTTGGTTTTTGCAGACAATATATAGTTGTCTTTTTAAAGACAATCTCTCTTTTAATTGGCTTATTAAACCATTCACAGTTAGAATGATTATTGATATACTTGGATTAATGTTAACTGCGTTTATAGTTATTTTCTATTCATTGCCAAATGCTTCTTCCTTCTGAATTCTCCAGTCTTATTTATTTTAAAGATTTTATTTATTTATTCATGAGAGACACACAGAGAGAGGCAGAGACACAGGCAGAGGGAGAAGCAGGCTCCCTGTGGGGAGCCCCATGTGGGACTCGATCCCTGGACCGGGATCATGCCCTGAGCCAAAGGCAGATGCTCAACCACGGAGCCACCCAGGTGTCCCGTATTCTCCAGTTTTAAATGAACAATTTGTATGATTCCATTTTATCTTCTTTCTTAGTACATCAATAAAAAATTCTTAAAATTCTTTTCAGTGGTTGTCCTAGAGTTAACAGTATATATTTTTAGCTAAACTAAATCCACATTCAAATGATGCTATTCCTCCTTCACTTGTAATGTATGTACCTTTTTTTTTTTTTCCACTTTCATTTTTTTTTATTGGTGTTCAATTTACTAACATACAGAATAATACCCAGTGCCCGTCACCCATTCACTCCCACCCCCCGCCCTCCTCCCCTTCTACCACCCCTAGTTCGTTTCCCAGAGTTAGCAGTCTTTACGTTCTGTCTCCCTTTCTGATATTTCCCACACATTTCTTCTCCCTTCCCTTATTTTCCCTTTCACTATTATTTATATTCCCCAAATGAATGAGAACATATAATGTTTGTCCTTCTCCGACTGACTTACTTCACTCAGCATAATACCCTCCAGTTCCATCCACGTTGAAGCAAATGGTGGGTATTTGTCATTTCTAATAGCTGAGTAATATTCCATTGTATACATAAACCACATCTTCTTTATCCATTCATCTTTCGTTGGACACCGAGGCTCCTTCCACAGTTTGGCTATAGTGGCCATTGCTGCTAGAAACATCGGGGTGCAGGTGTCCCGGCATTTCATTGCATTTGTATCTTTGGGGTAAATCCCCAACAGTGCAATTGCTGGGTCGTAGGGCAGGTATATTTTTAACTGTTTGAAGAACCTCCACACAGTTTTCCAGAGTGGCTGCACCAGTTCACATTCCCACCAACAGTGTAAGAGGGTTCCCTTTTCTCCGCATCCTCTCCAACATTTGTGGTTTCCTGCCTTGTTAATTTTCCCCATTCTCACTGGTGTGAGGTGGTATCTCATTGTAGTTTTGATTTGTATTTCCCTGATGGCAAGTGATGCAGAGCATTTTCTCATATGCATGTTGGCCATGTCTATGTCTTCCTCTGTGAGATTTCTGTTCATGTCTTTTGCCCATTTCATGATTGGATTGTTTGTTTCTTTGGTGTTGAGTTTAATAAGTTCTTTATAGATCTTGGAAACTAGCCCTTTATCTGATATGTCATTTGCAAATATCTTCTCCCATTCTGTAGGTTGTCTTTGAGTTTTGTTGACTGTATCCTTTGCTGTGCAAAAGCTTCTTATCTTGATGAAGTCCCAATAGTTCATTTTTGCTTTTGTTTCTTTTGCCTTTGTGGATGTATCTTGCAAGAAGTTACTATGGCCGAGTTCAAAAAGGGTGTTGCCTGTGTTCTTCTCTAGGATTTTGATGGAATCTTGTCTCACATTTAGATCTTTCATCCATTTTGAGTTTATCTTTGTGTATGGTGAAAGAGAGTGGTCTAGTTTCATTCTTCTGCATGTGGATGTCCAATTTTCCCAGCACCATTTATTGAAGAGACTGTCTTTCTTCCAATGGATAGTCTTTCCTCCTTTATCGAATATTAGTTGCCCATAAAGTTCAGGGTCCACTTCTGGATTCTCTATTCTGTTCCACTGATCTATGTGTCTGTTTTTGTGCCAGTACCACACTGTCTTGATGACCACAGCTTTGTAGTACAACCTGAAATCTGGCATTGTGATGCCCCCAGATATGGTTTTCTTTTTTAAAATTCCCCTGGCTATTCGGGGTCTTTTCTGATTCCACACAAATCTTAAAATAATTTGTTCTAACTCTCTGAAGAAAGTCCATGGTATTTTGATAGGGATTGCATTAAACGTGTATATTGCCCTGGGTAACATTGACATTTTCACAATATTAATTCTGCCAATCCATGAGCATGGAATATTTTTCCATCTCTTTGTGTCTTCCTCAATTTCTTTCAGAAGTGTTCTATAGTTTTGAGGGTATAGATCCTTTACATCTTTGGTGAGGTTTATTCCTAGGTATCTTATGCTTTTGGGTGCAATTGTAAATGGGATTGACTCCTTAATTTCTCTTTCTTCAGTCTCATTGTTAGTGTATAGAAATGCCACTGACTTCTGGGCATTGATTTTGTATCCTGCCACGCTACCGAATTGCTGTATGAGTTCTAGCAATCTTGGGGTGGAGACTTTTGGGTTTTCTATGTAGAGTATCATGTCATCGGCGAAGAGGGAGAGTTTGACTTCTTCTTTGCCAATTTGAATGCCTTTAATGTCTTTTTGTTGTCTGATTGCTGAGGCTAGGACTTCCAGTACTATGTTGAATAGCAGTGGTGAGAGTGGACATCCCTGTCTTGCTCCTGATCTTAGGGGAAAGGCTCCCAGTGCTTCCCCATTGAGAATGATATTTGCTGTGGGCTTTTCATAGATGGCTTTTAAGATGTCGAGGAATGTTCCCTCTATCCCTACACTCTGAAGAGTTTTAATCAGGAGTAATGTATGTACCTTAAAAGCAGTATTCCTGGGACACCTGCATGGCTTGGTGGTTGAACATCTGCCTTTGGCTCAGGTTGTGATCCTGGGGTCCTGGGATTGAGTCCTGCATTAGGCTCCCCGCAGGGAGCCTGCTTCTCCCTCTGCCTATGTCTCTGCCTCTCTCTCTCCGTGTCTGTCATGAATAAATAAGTAAAATCTTCAAAAAAAACCCCAAAACCCCCAAAACCCAGTATTCCCAATTCCTCCCTCTCACCACTTGTGACATTGCTGTCATTCATTCCACTTATTCATATGCAATAATCATTAAATACGTTGTTGCTATTGTTATTTCAAGGTTATTTTTTAGAAGTATTAAGAATGAGAAAGGTAAGATTTTTATCTTACCCTCATTTATTAGCACCCCTTTCTCCCTTTCACTTCTTTCTCCCCTTTATCTTCCAACCTCTGTCAGATATGCATTTTAAAAATAAACACTCTGTTTTAAATTAATTTATGCTTTCAGAGGAGTTGCATGAATAGTATAGGGAATTCTTAGATACCCCACACCCCATATCCCCTTCTATTAAGATTTTTACATTTGTCACAACTATGAACCAATCTGATACAGTATTATCAACTGAAATCCATACTTTATTTGTATTTCCCTAGTGTTTTGTTTTTATTGAAGTTCGATTTGCCAACATATAGTATAACACCCAGTGCTCATCCTATCAAGTGCCCTCCTCAGTGCCCGTCACCCAGTTACCCCAACTTCCCGCCCCCCTTCCCCTTCAGCAACCCTTTGTTCATTTCCCGGAGTTAGTAGTCTTTCATGGCATATTTCCCTAGTTTTTACCTAATATTTCTATCCTGTTTCAGGACCCCATCCAGGATATAACATTGCTTTTAAGGGTTATGTTTCCTTAAGCTTCTTAAGGCTATGAAAATGTCTCAGACTTTGTTTTTGATTGTCTTGATAGTTTTAAGAAGTACTGGTTAGGAGCAGCCTGGGTGGCTTAGTGGTTAAGCGCCGCCTTCATCCTAGGGTGTGATCTTGGAGACCAGGGATTGAGTCCTACGTTGGGCTCCCTGAGTGGAGCCTGCTTTTCCCTCTGCCTCTCTCTGTGTCTCTCATGAATAAATAAATAAAATCTTAAAAAAAAAAGAAGTACTGGTCAGGCATTTAGTAAAATATCCTTCAGTTTGGATTTGTCTGATGTTTTTCTTATGGTTATACTGAGGTTATGTGTTTTTTTGCGAGGAAGACCACAGAGGTAAAATTTCATTATCATATAAAGAGTATGTGTTATAAGTACAACGTATCACTGATGATGTTAACCTGGATCACTTCACTGAGGTAATGTTTGTTGGGTTTATCCACTGACATTAATTCCCTCTTTGACATCCTTTAATTGTTTTGTTTTATTTTCTAAGTTTTTTTTTTTTTTTAAAGTACGCTCCATGGTGGGCTTGAACTCACAACCCTGAGATCTTGAACTCACCCTGAGATCAAGACCTGAGCTGAGATCAAGCATTGTACATTTACCTGACTGAGCCACCCAGGTCCCCATTAAAGTTTTATTTACTTAAGTAATCTCTACACCCAATGTGGAGCTCAAACTCATGATCCTGAGATCAAGAGTAACACGCTCCTCCAACTGAGCCAGCCAGGTACTTCTTCTTTTGTTTGGAACACTTCTTTCATTCTAGAACTAGAATCACAGGGTTCTAGCTCTAGGAGTATCTTGTATGTTCTTGCCCCAACCTTAGAATCAGTTATTTCTTTAAGGATCCCTGGTTCCTTTTATTGGAAAATAGTATTTGGAACCAAGATCTGGATGCTTTATGTGGTCATTGCTACTAGGGTATTGTCAGGTGTACTTTTACTTTCCAAGTTTTTCAACTGATAGAAATCACATTTTAAATGTTATCTTAATTATATAATATGTAACTATCATTTTTTGTAATGTCTTTTTTAAAAGATTTAATTTATTTACCTGAGAGAGAGAGACAGAGAGAACACAAGCAGGGGGAGGAGTAGAGGGAAAGGGAGAAACAGATTCCTTGCTGAATGGGGAGCCCCACGTGGGGCTCAATCCCAGGACCCCGAGATTGCCACCTGAGCCGAAGTCAGCCACCTGGGTGCCCCATATCTTCTGTAATTTTTATAGATTTATTCTAAAATGTGAACTTCTTCCCAAACCTCCAGTATTTAAACTGCTATCATTAGGCAAACATAGTTTACTTACATGGCCAAATAGCACATTATGTTTGCTTGCATTTCATTTTCAACAGCTTATATCATCAAGCTAAAAACTATTAAAATTAAAAAAATTTTTAAAATTAAAACCCCATTGCTAAAATCATGCATTGTTTTATTTATTTTTTTTTCATGCATTGTTTTAATCTGTACTCTGCCATTTTACATATTTCTTGTGTTGTCTAAAGTTTCTGATTGCCTTTCTATTTGTTGGGAGAGGAGATACATACCTTCTTCATTGTATTTTTTTTAACACTTAACTTTTTTTAATTTTAAGATTTTATTTATTTATTTGACAGAGAGAGTGTGAGCACAAGCGGGGGAAGTGGCAACAGAGGGAGAGGGAGGAGCAGATTTCCCACCAAGCAGAGAGCCAGACATGGGCTCCATCCCAGGACCCTGCGATCATGACCTGAGCTAAAGGCAGACCCTTAACCGACTGAGCCACCCAGGCACCACTTTCATTGTATCTTTTATCTTGCATCTCTTCCATCTCTTTAACTTTCCTTTTCCCTTGACAAACAATTCCTTTTTTGGATCTCAGTCACTTCCTGTTCTGATACAAACTGTTTTTTTTTTTTTAACTTTTTAAAGATTTTATTTTAAAATAATCTCTACACCTAACATGGGGCTCAAACATACAACCCTGAGATCAAGAGTCACATGCTCTACTGACTGAACCAGCCAGGCATCCATGAACTGTTTTTTGTCTCTTTTGTTTTTGTACTTAGATAATGACTTTCTCATATTTCCTTTCTCACTGAATTTCTAATTGCTTTTAAAGATTGAATTCTGGGGCTTCATCATATGCTTAAGGCTTATTTTCCAAGTTTTCTTCTATATGGCCTCATAAACCTCTCTGCTGTAGGACTTTATTTTCCTTTCCAGTCTGAGCTGGTTGCTTTCTGGACCTGCTGCACAGCCATAACCCTGACATTTCCCTTTATTTAGCCTTATTTCTATATGGATTAAGTATTCCCTGTGGCCCATACCTTCCTTTTTCTTGGTTTACTCCCTCAGGAGTTTGGTGTACTTTTCTTGGTTTACTCCTCATGGAAAGTATTTGAGGAAGTTACTTGAGAATGTACCCAAATACTTCTTTTTTAAAAAAATTTTATTCTTATGTAATCTCTACACCCAATGTAGGCCTTGAACCCTGGGATCAAGTCACATGGCCTACTGACTGCGCCAGCCAGGCAGCCTCAGATAATCTTTTTAAAAAGGGGACATGGGAGTCTTTGCATATCTGAAAATGTGCTTGTTCTATCCTTATTCAATTTCAGCTGGATTTGGGATTCACAATGAAGACAATTTCCTGCAAGCTTGAAGATATTACTGAATTGCCCTCTGGTATGCTAACAGGAGGTAGTACTGCTAATTGGAAGTGTTGCTAACAGAAGATCTGTTGCCAGACTAATTCCTCAGATTCGGGAATTGACTGAATTATTATTTATTTTTCTTGGGCAGCTTTTTTTTAATAATAAATTTATTTATTTATTTTTTAATTTTTATTTATTTATGATAGTCACAGAGAGAGAGAGAGAGAGAGAGAGAGAGAGAGAAAGAGAGGCAGAGACATAGGCAGAGGGAGAAGCAGGCTCCATGCACTGGGAGCCCGACGTGGGATTCGATCCCGGGTCTCCAGGATCGCGCCCTGGGCCAAAGGCAGGCGCCAAACCGCTGCGCCACCCAGGGATCCCCAATAAATTTATTTTTTATTCGTTTCAATTTACCAACATACAGAATAATACCCAGTGCTCATCCCGTCAAGTGCCCCCCTCAGTGCCCGTCACCCATTCACCCCCATCCCCCGCCCTCCTCCCCTTCCACCATCCCTAGTTCGTTTCCCAGAGTTAGGAGTCTCTATGTTCTTTCTCCCTTTCTGATATTTCCCACACATTTCTTCTCCCTTCCCTTATATTCCCTTTCTCTATTATTTATATTCCCCAAATGAATGAGAACATACTATGTTTGTCCTTCTCTGATTGACTTACTTCACTCAGCATAATACCCTCCAGTTCCATCCCCGTTGAAGCAATGGTGGGTATTTGTCGTTTCTGATGGCTGAGTAATATTCCATTGTATACAGAAACCACATCTTCTTTATCCATTCATCTTTCGATGGACACCGAGGCTCCTTCCACAGTTTGGCTATTGTGGACATTGCTGCTAGAGACATCGGGGCACAGGTGTCCCGGCGTTTCATTGCATCTGAATCTTTGGGGTAAATCCCCAACAGTGCAATTGCTGGGTTGTAGGGCAGGTCTATTTTTAACTTTTTGAGGAACCTCCACACAGTTTTCCAGAGTGGCTGCACCATTTCACATTTCTTGGGCAGCTTTTAAGATCTTGTCTTGATCCATGGTTTGCCAAAGTTTTATGTTAATTTATCTAATTGTGTGCCTTTTTATGTCTTTGTGCTAGGCACTCTTAGACCTTTTTATTTATTAATTTATTTTTAAAGATTTTGTTTATTTATTTGAGAGAGAGCACAAGAGAGCACAAGCAGAGGGAACAGCAAAGGAGAGGGAGAAGCAGCCCCCCACCCCTCCGCTGAGCAGGGAGCCTAACATGAGGTTTGGTCCAGAATCCTGGGACCATGACCTGAGCAGAAGGCAGACTCTTAACCGACTGAGTTGCCCAGGTGTCCCGCTCAGTAGACCCCTTTAGTCTGAAGATGTGTGTCGCTTTTCCTCCCTGGGAAATTCTCTTGATTTAACTCTTTTTCTCTCCTTAATTATTATTATTATCTTCTGACATTCCCAAGGAATAAGATGTTGCATGTTCTGGGTTGTTACTTTGTGTGTGAGAGATTATTTATTTATTAAATAGGCTCCATGTCCAATGTGGGGCTTGAACTAATGACCGCGAGATCAAGAGTCACATGCTTTAAGATCTGAACCAGCCAAGCACCCCTGTTCCTTTTGCTCTTTAAAAAAATCTCATACTTTACCTCATCATCTTTTTGTTCTAAAACTAAGACATTTCCTCAACTTCATCTTTAAGTCCTCACATTGCATTTAAAGGTTTTAGCAACATTCCCTTCGATTTTGAAGAATTGCTTTTTTTGTTCTCGACTAAGATGCTTAAATTGTGATAAAATAAACACAATATAAAATTTATCACCTTAACCATTTTTAAGTGTGTAATTTGGTAACATTAAGTGTGTTCACATTGTTATGAACCCAATCTCCAGAAGTCTTTTTATCTTCAAAAAGGAGACTGTAGGGATGCCTGGGTGGCTCAGCAGTTGAGCGTCTGCCTTTGGCTCAGGGTGTGACCCCGGAGTACCGAGATCGAGTCCCACATCGGGCTCTCTGCATGGAGTCTGCTTCTCCCTCTGCCTATGCCTCTGCCTCTCTCTGTGTGTGTGTCTCTCTCATGAATAAATAAATAAAATATTTAATAAACCCCCCCAAAGCCAAAAAATCAAAAAGGAAACTGTACCCATAAAACAATAATCTCTTATTCACTGCCACCCCATCCACTAGCTACTACTATTCTAAGTTCAGTGTCTGATTTTGACTACTTTAGGTAGCTCATTGGAATGGAATCATAGAGTATTTGTCTTTTTGTTACTGGCTTATTTTACTTAGCATAATATCTACAAGGCTTATCCATGTTGTAGCATATGTCAGAATTTCCTTCCTTTTAAAGGTAATATTCCATTGTATGTACATGCCACATTTTCTATTTTCCTCTGCAATTTTTTTGTTCATCTTTTTTTTAAATTAAGTTTTAAAAAAATAAATAAAATTAAGTTTTTAATTTTAATTCCAGTATAGTTGACATACAGTGTTATATTAGTTTCAGGAGTACAATACAGTGATTCAACAATTATGTACATTACTCAGTGCTCATCGGGATAAGTGTATTCTTTAATCCTCATCACCTATGCTACTCATCCCCTCCCCACCTCCCCTCTGGTAACCATTACTTGTTCTCTGTAGTTCAGAATCTGTTTCTTGGTTTCTTTCTCTTTTTCTTTGCTTGTGTGTTTTGTTTCTTAAATTCCACATATGAGAGAAATCATATGGTATTTGTCTTTCTTTGACTGACATTTCACTTAGCATTATACTGTCTAACTTTATCCAAGTTGTTGCAAATGTCAGGATGTCATTCTTTTTTTAAATGGCTAAATTGTATATATATTTCACATCTTCTCTATCCATTCATCTGTTGATGGACATTTGGGCTGCTTCCATAATTTGGCTATTGTAAATAATGCTGCAATAAACATAGGAGTGCATACCACATTTCCTAAATCCATTGATGGACACTTGGCTAGCTTCCACCTTTGGTTATTGTGAACAATGCTGCTATGAACATCAGTGTACAAATATCTCTTAGAGACCCTATTTTCAATTCTTTTGGGTGTATACCCAGAAGTCAAATTGCTTAATCATGTGGTAATTCTATTTTTAATTTTTTGAGGAACTGCTATGCTCAATTCCTTTTTTTTTCTCAATTCCTTTTTATACCTTTGTATTATGGGTGAAGTATCTTCTCAAATCTCTCTGAGTTTTAAAAAAATTTATCTCTTGGGACACCTGGGTGGCTCAGTGGTTGAGTGTCTGCCTTCGGCTTAGGGCGTGATCCCAGAGTTCTGGAATCGAGTCCCACATTGAGGTCCCCATGGGGAACCTGCTTCTCCCTCTGCCTATGTCTCTGCCTCTCTCTGTGTCTCTCATGAATAAATAAATAAAATGTTTAAAAAAATAAAATTTCTCTCTTGTTCCTTAAATTTTGTCTGCTTTGTTAGGTCAGTTTTGCTATTTATTTTGGTTTTTCTCTTTTATGTTTTTTTTTTTTTATTAATGAGATCTGTTATCTTTCTCTTTATTTTTTTATAAACTTATTTTTTATTGGTGTTCAATTTGCCACAATATAGAATAACACCCAGTGCTCATCCCGTCAAGTGCCCACCTCAGTGCCCGTCATTGCAGATTTCTAAAAAACAATGCCTAAGGATTCTTGATTACCTTCATGTTTAAGAATGAGGCATTGCAATGGCTCTAAGATCTCTATGTGTGGGCGGGATTCATAGCAGGTTAAACTTTTAGATGAGTTGTAAGGAAGTTTGTGGTAATCTGAGGAAATCTGAGGAAACCCTAAAGTTAGAGTGAACTGGACTCTATCCTGGGAGTACCAGCACCTGTGTAATCACCTTAGATGTCCCTGTACTAGACTCAGCTTAAAAAGCTTTTTAAATTAAATTCAATTTAATTAACATATAGTGTATTCTTGGTTTCAGAGGTAGAATTTAATGATTTGTCAGTTGCATATAACATCCAGTGCTCATTCCACCAAACACCTTTCTTAATGCCCATCACTCAGGTACCAAATCCCTCCATCTACCTCTCCTCCAGCAATCCTCAGTTTGTTTCCTATACTTAAGAGTCTCTTATGGTTTGTCAACCTCATTTTTTTCATCTTATTTTATTTTTCTTTCCCTTTCCCTATGTTCATCTGTTTTGTTTCTTAAATTCCATATATAAGTGAAAACATATGATATCTGTCTTTCTCCGGTTAACTTATTTCACTTAGCATAATACCCTTTAGTTTCACCCACATCATTGCAAATCGCAAGATTTCATTTTTTTGAATGGCTGAGTAATATTCCATTTTATATATATATATATATATATATATATATATATATATATATCACATCTTCTTTATCCATTCATCTGTCAATGGATATCTGGGCTCTTCCCATATTTTGGCTATTGTGGACATTGCTGCTATAAACACTGGGGTGCTTGTACCCCGTTAAATCACTATGTTTGCATCCTTTGGATAAATAGTAGTGCAATTGCTGGGTTTTAGGATAGCTCTATTTTTAAGTTTTTGAGGAACCTGCATACTATCTTCCAGAGTGGCTGCACCAGTTTGCATTCTCATCAACAGTGTAAAAGGGTTTCCCTTTCTCTACATCCTTGCCAACATCTGCTGTTTCCCACGTTGTTAATTTTAGCCATTCTGACTGGTGTGAGGTGGTATCTCATTTTGGTTTTGATTTGTATTTCCTTTATGCCAAGTGATGTTGAGCATTTTTTCGTGTGTCTATTGGCTCTTTGTATTAGACCCAACTTTAAAAAATTAACATTTATTAAGCATTTACTATGTTCCAGGCACTATACTAAATGTTTTATGCACTATCTCACTTAATCTGACTGATAATTCTATGAGATACTTATTATTGTATCCATTTGACAGAAGTAAAAACGTGATCAGAGGGTTTTAAAAAGCTTACATAGCAGGTTGGAATTTGAACCTAGGAATATGTGACTTCAGATTCTGTACTCTCAACCAATATACTACTTTGATTCTGAAATTTTGAGCTGAACCTCATGTGGGAATTAAGTGGCAGTTTCATTTGGGGTCCCTAAGGAAATAATCTATAAACTGTAGTTATGAATATAAAACAAGAGAATGGCTGAGTTCAGTGGATTTGAATAAAATATCCAGAATGAATTCTATGAGGATTTAATACTGCAAAAAGTTGTGGAATGGAGAGATGGGATGGCTTTTCTAGCAGTAAAGATCCAGCAAACATCTCTTCTAGTGAAGTGGTTGGCACTGCTCCTGTGGCTAAGCTCTGGGCTCTTATGTGAGTGAGGAGTGTGCTTCAGGGAAGGTGCAGCCTGTACATGCAGCTACCTGCCCTCTCCTCATCCTGCAAAGCTTGGATGGGAATAGAGATTATGAGTCATAGAGACTTAGGAGGAACAATGGTGCTATCTCCTTCCTTGGTACTTTGGAGAAGATGGTTCCTTCCTTCCTTCATATATTCATTTATTCTTAGCCAGGCACTGTGCTAAGTGCTAGGGATAAACAGATAAAAGAGCCACAGTTCCTGCCTCTGAGGAGCTGACACCTACAAGGTATGACTAACACAGCTATATATATCATGTGATAAAGGCCATGACAGGATATAAGGGAGACAGACAGTATGATACAGTGGTTAAAAACACTGGAGCCAGAAGACATGGGTCTGAATTCTAGCTCTGCCATTTTTTGTGTCTTTGCAACTTGATATATTATTCACTTTGTAACCTTCACTTTCCTTCTTCATAGGGTTATTGTGAGGATTAAATGACATAAGGCATGGGAAGTGCTCATCCCAGTGCCTCGTATGTACTGTGTGCTCAATATGGGGAGTTGTTACTGTGGATAATATGGACTGAGCATGCTCCAAGTCTGGAGAAGGGGGTGTCCAAATCTGTCCACCTGGAGGTGAAGAGTAAGGTGGGAAGCAGGGAAGGTTTTACTCAGGAAAAGGCCTCCAAGAACCAACTCTTCCTTCCTGAGAAAGGCCCCTATCTGGTGTCTTCCCATGTCCCAGCACCCCAAAGGGTCACATTGTTGACAGTTGATAAACAGCTTGCATTAAGGGAGATTGTCTGTAAGGCCAAATGGGCAACTCTCTATGATAGCAGATTTCTTGCTACTTTGTCTTCTCCCAGCTTCTTTATTGAATGCTTTCTGGGAGAGACAAGAATGAATAATGAATGAATGAACTTCTACTATGGACCACCATGTGCCAGACTCTTTTGCATATATTATCTAATTTAACCTTACCAATAATCCCCTGGAGGAGGCTACTCTTCTCCCCATTGTATGGATGGTGGGAGTGAGGTTCAGGGATATTAAATTCATCACCAAGGTCATGCAGATGGCAGAGAGAGCTGAGATTCAGTCCCCATCAGTGTGTCTCCAAGTTGATATGCTTTCCACATCCTGCAGCTGCTTTGTTCATGTGGACTTCTCAACCAGAAATCGTGGTTCAGGAAGGGACTGTGAAGATTCATTCAGTATTTTTTGCTCCATAGATGGAAAAACTCCTTGGTATATAGGGTTTTTTTTTTTTGTACTCTAAATTTCATCCTTCCCTGCCATTCCATCAGCGTTAGAGAGAAGAGACACAGAAGAAAGTCTTCCTCTCTAGAGGTACAGAAGTGCCTGGTGGTATCTGTGCCAACACTTCCATTACTGGTACATAATGGAAATGCCACAAAGCACAGAGCAGTGTTCCAGTACCTCTCTTACCAGGAACCTGGGGAAGTAGGACAACCCCCATGGGTTAGACTAGTGGTCCTTGTAATTGTCATTAGTACTGAGCTCTCTCCTGACTCACATACAGGCCAGCAACTGCTGACCATGGGACCAACTGAACATTCAGGCAGGCGCACCGCCCCTCTATAGAGCTGAAATCTCTTTGCAGCTTACGTTCTCCTCCTTGTGGACATTTATCCGTGGCAGGTCTCAGAAGTTAGCAACTGTGCATTGGAGAACTGCTAAGCTCATGGCCCAGGGAGATTAACTTCTTTTGCCCAATAGGCAAGGAAGGCCAGACAAAATGGGAAAATCAGCAAAGTTTACTTGTACTCTTCTCAGCCACCCCATTCTGCTCTATCTCCTCTTTGTGTAGCTTAACTCCTTTTCCACATAAATGATTTTTCCTATAGTCAGCAGCAGGTGTGTGTGTGTGTGTGTGTGTGTGTGTGTGTACTTCTGCATGTGTACATGCATCTCTGTGTGGGAGGCATCATATTTTTGAGGATTTTTCTCTGCTGGAATCACACTTGGCCATGATCTTATTCTGGCAGGCCCTCTTACACAGCCTGCCACCAGCTTGCAGAGATCAGTGTATTCAATTTCACATATTTTCCAGGAGAAGTGGAAGCTATTCTGAGCTCCTTTGTGCTAACCTTTGTGGTTTTCTCCTCAAGGCATACAACTGAGCATCGAAACTGGGAAAAGAGAATTCAATCTCTCCTTCTAAGAGCTGATAATGCAAGGATACAAACCATTTATGCATCTATTAGCCAATTTTTTTCCTTTAAATTGGACCGCAGGGTGCATAGAATTGGGATAATCAAAATAATTGAATTCTGACATACTTCATTACTCATCCATGAATGGTCCTTCCTTCTTTCCTTCCTTTCTCCCCTTGCCTCCTTTCTTTCCTTATAATGTAATAAGAACCTAGGGGATCCCTGGGTGGCTCAGGGGTTTAGTGCCTGCCTTTGGCCCAGGGCGTGATCTTGGGGATCCTGGTGATCGAGTCCCACATCGGGATCCCCATGGGGAACCTGCTTCTCCCTCTGCCTGTCTCTGCCTCTCTCTATCTCTCATGAATAAATAAATAAAATCTTTAAAAATAATGTAATAAGAACCTAAATAAAAAACTAAGGTCTTGACAATAATCTACATTTAACTATATTTCTACCCTCCACGTCTTCCATTCCTTCATCTGAGTTTGTGATCATTCTGATTCCTGTGTCCATCACTTCCATCTTTTTAGGTAGTTTTGTTGCATTTGTATGCATTTTTAAAAATATATTATTTTATATTATTTTATATTTATTTATTTATATATATTTATTATATTCTTTTATTTTAGGTGGTTTTTTTGTTGTTGTTGTTTTTCCTCCAATACAGGGCTTGAACTCACAACCCTGAGATCATAACCTGAGCTGAAATTAGCTCAGTTGGATGGTTGACCAACTGAGCCACCTAGGCCCCCTTGCTTTAGTGTTTTGACTTAAGATTATATTAATAAGACTCTTCATTATTTTTTATTGTTGCTACAGGTTGTTGTTTTGAGTGCTATGTGTGTTTGGTTGAGTAAATAGATTACATATTTTCATTTCTTCTCCCATGGCAGGGAGCCTGAGCTGTTCCCGGTTTTTATCTGTTGTGAACACACTGCTGTGAGCTTTCCCCTACATGTCTTTTGTACATGTGCAAACATTTGTCTTTATTTCTTCGTCTTGGGAGCATTTATTCAAACCCACTGCATGTGCTGTCTTGGTCTTGGTGGGGAGTGTGGCATTCCTCAAGTCTGGGGAAATCTGTACTTTTGATAAGGGCACCCAGCCATGACCATGACCATGTTGTGGGGTAGGGTGCTTGTGCCTGGCTGGCTCAGTTGGTACAGCCTGCAAATCTTCATCTTGGGGTGATGAATTCAAGCCTCAGGTTGGGCATAGGGATTGCTTTAAAAGACCCAAAATACTGAAAACAATAAATCTTTCTTTAAAAAAAACCCCCAAAACCATGTTGGAAAGGAGTGTGACATATTGAAACAAACCTGGGATTTTGATTCAGACATACCTGATCCAAGGTCCACTTGGGCCATTTACCAGATCTGTGAATTGGACTATTTCTTGACATCTTTGAGTTTCAGTTTTTCCTCATTTTTAAAATGGGGAGCAATAACTCCTCCTCATAGAGTTGTGAGGAATAAATGGGCAAAAGCTTGCCTACCATATAGTTGGTCCTCTGTGTATGCTCATTTTTGCATTCTTCATTTTTGTTGATCCCCACATGCTATCATTACTCTACAATACCATATGTATTACACGTATTGTATTAAATTATTATGCCTGGTAATAAAGAAATAAAGCATGCAATTCTCACTGTAGAGGAATTTAAAATGTAATTGGAAACGAAGAGTAACATAGAAGAAATAATAGACATCAAAGCATAGCTGGAGATTCAGAGCTGCGTGACAGTAAGTGTGCCCCCCTGAGTCAGCACATTGGGGTTCACACTGCACTAGCACACTCTACTTACTAGCTTATAACTTCAGGTACCACACTTGACTTAGAGTCTCTGTTTCCCTGTGGAGGTTAGTAATTATACTGAGCCCAGAGGCTTTTGTATGGATTAAATGAGATAATCCATAATTCCTGTGCCTGGCTCCCAGTGGGTGCTCAATCACTGGGAACTGCTGTTATTAACCTGGAACATAATGTGAGCTCCTTGTATAGGCTGAGTGTCCATTAGGCAAGAACACTGTGGAAGACACTCAAATACTGGATTTGGAGGGAAGGGATCTACAAATATTTCCCAATAGACTTCAGATGAGTTCTCATGGGACTGAGGAGGTTGAGTGCCCTTATCAAAAATAGGGATTTTCCCCAGACTTTATGAATAAGACTCTCTTGGGGTGACACTTGGGAGTTTGCATGATTACAAAGTTTTGTGGGTGAGTGTGACATGAAGACAAGTTTAGGAACTACTGGATTAATGGCTTCTAACATCCCTTTCAACTCTTGTGCTTTGGGAAACCATTCAAAAATGGCTTCTCTTCCCCAAGAGAGTTTAGGAGAACTTCTGTGGGGCAGGAGGAAGAGACGGGGTGGAATTAAGAAGAGCATCCAGATTTCTTAGGAGAGGAGAGAAGACATAACCCCAGTTGGCCACCTGAGGTCACTCTAGGGAGCACCTTTTTTAATAGAATACAGTGGGAATGATCCCTAGTTCCCCAGAGCCCAGCATTGTGCTCTATAAGATGAGTCCCCCTGAAAGAGTGCAACACATTCATATACTTCTACTTAGAAATAACATCTATTTATATTATTTTTCTCTAGAGCCAGACCAACTGTCATTGAATCTGGATCCATCCCTTACTGTTGTTGTGTGACTTTGGGCATGTCATTACAACCTCTCTGTGACTCATTTACCTCATCTGTGAGACAGGGATGATAATAATATATACCACACAGGGCTGTTGTAAATGAGTTATTATATAAGACTTAATAAAAAGGCAGAGGTAGGTAGTATCTTGTGCTTAGAAGGTGATATGCTGGGCAGCCCGGGTGGGTCAGCAGTTTAGCGCTGCCTTCAGTCCAGAGTATGATCCTGGAGACCCAGGTTCGAGTCCTGCATCAGGCTTCCTGCATGGAGCCTGCTTCTCCCTCTGCCTGTGTCTCTGCACCCCCCCCCCATGAATAAATAAATAAAAAAGTAAAGTGATATGCTGGTGTTATTTCCATCATCATCATCATCATCATCATCATCATCACCATTCTGCCATAAATCCCACTTATAAGATTCTGTGAATGATCACCTAAAATACAACTAGTCCTGTTTAGAAAAGGATAGAAGAAGATAGCTATTATTTTCCTTTCCCTACTATTTTGGGTAAGGAAAATAATATTTCTAAAAATATAAATGTAGAAAAAATTGCTAGTTAATCCCCAAATATCTGCTCTTTGGTTTTACAGTGACAGAAATTTTAGCTAGACATATGACTGGGGGGTAAAAAAATCACATTTCCCAGCCTCCTTGCAGGTAAATGAAATGACATTCTTAAGTTCTGGCCAAGAAGATGCGTGAGTGGAAGCCATATCTATAACTTCTGAGTCATGCCCTTAAGAAGAAAAGAGTAAACCCTCTCCTTCCCTTATTTTCTTCTTCCTGAAGAATGGCAGTGGTGGAGGAAGCTGAAGTAGCCACCTTTGACCTTGAGATGGAAGCCAGGTCCTGAGGATCACAAAGCCATGGGCTCGTAGGAGCTACCATGTGTGCTCCTTGACTGCTGATCCTTAGAGGAAAGATAAGTGTATTTATGTCTTGTGTATGCTATCCGTACATTGGCCTTTTTATAAAACTGTGAATTTCTTTTTAAAAAATACTTATTTATTTATTTGAGAGAGAGTGAGAGCACACACAGGAGCAGAAGGAGGGGCAGAAGGAGAGGAAGAAGGAGAGAAGCAGACTCCTCGCTGAGAGTGGAGCCTGGCATGGAGCTGGATCTCAGGAACCTGAGATCATGACCTGAGCCAAAACCAAGACCTGAGATGCTTAACTGACTGAGCCACCCAGGCACCCCTTACATTGGCTTTTAACACAAGAGCTGAATTGGTTTTGTACATAATGTAGTTATTATGTATGTAAACATTCTACCAGCTGGTCAAAAGAGCAAAGGAGTAGATAAGGATGGGAGAAAAATACTTGTTTGAGTGATATAAAGATAGAAATATGGGAATGGAAGTAAAGAATGGGAACAGGTCTAGGGTGAGGCAAGGGAGGTAGCTATGGATAGTCACTGCCAGGGTTGTTTAAACTTTGTGCTCTGGGTACCTCTCCTGTGGTCCTGACCACGGAAAGAAAGAAGATGGGATTGGAACTGAGAATAAGGATGGTGGTAACATGGAAAGAGAGGAGAGAGTAGGGTGGGCTGGGCTGAGAGGAATCACAGGAGAAGGAAGTTAGAAAGAAAAGGGAAAAAGAAAGGAATAAGGGTAACCTTCAAGTTAATAGTTCAACATGAAAAGTTTTTAATTCAGGGAGAATATTCCTTTACGCCTGATAATTTATTAGAGGGAACAGATGGAAGGTCTTATTTTATCTACCTGCTCTAAAAATCAGGGATAGACAGGGAGAAAAACACCGTTGAAAAAACTCAAGAGAGAGTATGTGACAAAGGACAAGGATGTGTGAGAGTCAGGTGAGTGTCACCAACCCGACACCTTACAGTGGTACTTGAAGTGAGGTCACAGGCATTGGCTGTGGCTGAACTAGAGGAGAGCCTATTTTTATGAGAGATCAGAGGAGGCGACTTTGATCCCACATTCTTCCCATTTGCAGGAGGCCAATGCAAGTGTCAGAGCTATTTTGTTTGGTCCTATCTTTGATGGCACCACAGTCTGCCAGGTGATCAGTGGCTGTGAGACACACAAAATAAAGTCAGTCTGGAAAAATCCCCAGAGTCTATCCCTGCCTTGTCTGATGTATAATTCAGGCTTCACATGACCTCATTGCCTGCCCTGAAGATTTCCATGGCTCAAGGCACAGAGAAGGGGAGATCCAGACTTCAGGGAGGAGTCACGAGGATAGGCGGCAGCCCACTGGATCTTGCAGTTGTCTGGAATTGCTGTTTGGCCCACAATTAACAATTGTGCCTAAAAATATAATTTAAATAGGGCTTTGTTTCCTTCAGAGATATGGGAGAGAGTCTTGGTAGGAATAGAAGTAGATGGTAGTAGAGATAGGAGAAGAGATCATTTTTTCCTTAGGGAAAGGCCCTAAGAAAGGGGCTTGCTGAGAGAGACTTATCTCCATTTCTCTGTCATCTTCTGGATAATTTACACCTTGATATTCCACCCACCAGTGGAGAGATAGTAGGAAGAATGGGTGAGATGTGAGCTTTGAGTCAGACCTGTGTGATTTATGACAAAATTAGCTATTATTATTAGCAATAATAATAAGAAAGTTTCTTATGTTGCACAGCATGAACATTTGATGTGTTGTTTGATTGCCTAATGGGGAGTTGTATGCAAAGGGTTTAGTTCTAGGAATATCTGCTCCATAAATCTATGTGATTAAGATAGAGGAGATTGTCCCCTCACCTCTGTCATTTCATCTCCTATTGCTTTTCCACCCTTTCTAAGTTCCTCAAGAACTACACCTACAGTCTGAATTCCATCATCTTCACCTGGCTTCCACTCCTCCACCTCCATTAAAATGGCATTTGGATAGATCACCAACAATCCTTGCACTGCCAGATCCCAAGGCCATTCTTTGTGTATTTTGTTAGACCTTGATATTGTTGATTTCACCCTCTTTCTTCAAACTCACTTGGCTCCTATCAGTCTGGGCTCTCCTGGTTTTCCATCTATATGTTCTATCACTCATTTTGTCTCTCCTTCCTGATTCCTTCACCTTTTCACCCTTGAAATCTCATCCCCCTACTCCCTCCACCAGGGTTATGTCCTTCCTTTTCTTTTTTTCTTTCTAAACACTCACTAGGTGATCTCAGCCAGTTTAATGCCTACAATTCCCCTTGTTCTCAGTGGGAACCACCATTGCTTTCAGCCTCAGATATCCCCCAGCCACATGTCTATAATGGAGGGGGATGTGGCACCATTTTAAATGACGCTGCCCACTTGGCCATAATTGAATGGTCCATGAATGGGCACCAAGTGAAACCCAAGATAATCTTAGTTCTTCCCAAGACTTCCTTTTTCTTTTAATCAAGACTCAGGAAGGAAGTAGGGTTTTCCCTGGGAGAGAAACCCATAAGCTGGTAGACTTGAGAGATGTCAGTGGCCATATGTCCTTCCTCCTGGAGGAAGCTGTTACTAAAGAGATATAATAGAGGCTGTAGAGGAGCAGAGAGAGAGAGTCCAGGGCATGTTCAATTGTTTGGTTCCAGTCTTCCCCAAGATTGAGTTGTATCCTTGCCTTCCCCATGGATTGTATTTGGATTATATACAATATCCTAGTAACTTTCTAATACATGCCCTCTTTTGCCTAAGCTGTTCTAGGTCAGTTTCTGAGATCTGAAACTAAAATAGATTCTGCCTGAGGTAGGTTCTAAGGAAACAGAGACCCCAACTAGGGGTTTGGAGGATTGGATTTATATTGACTCTGATACTCACTTGCCATGAGGCCTTGAGTAAGTCCCAGACCCCTGAGAGTCAGTTTCTTCTGATTTCCTTCCATTTATAAAATGAAGAGCAACAAAATCTATCTGCTGGTACACATGGTTGTAGGGGGATTAACCACTGAAATCATACAACATCTAGAAATATAAAAGTTCACAAACTGCATAATTTATTTGAAACATTTTAGAAAACATTTGTATTTATTTTTATTTTTTTGACAGAGAGAGAGAAAGAGGCAGAGGGAAAGGGAGAAAGACAATTTTTTTTTGAGAAAGACAACCTTAAGCAGGCTCCAAGCCCAGTGTGGAGCCCAACGTGGGGGGTGGAGGGTCGACCTCACTACCCTGAGATCATGACTTGAGCTGAAACCAAGAGTCAGGAACTTAATACACTGAGCTACCTCGGCACCCCACTATTTGTATTTTTAGCACAAATTTTTATTTTCTTTCCAGCAGCTCAGTTACAGCTGGATGTGTACCCTGGACAGGAAGGTGTGTGCTGACAGCATCACCCCCCAGGGTAGAGTGTTCATAGTCCATGGGGTCGGGTATAGCAGAATATGCAGTGAACGTTTAGAAGCCATGGTGGCAGTGGGAGGCCCAGAATCCAAAGCTCATTTATGAAAGCACTTCCTGACCCTGCTTTGGGATTTTATTCAGGTTTCCATGGGACAATAGCCAATCCAAAGGGCCATGAGCAAGACCCTTAGGAAACAGTGGAAAGAGGAAACACCTTAATCTGGGATAGGTTAGGAAGGAGCTGAGGGTCACCTACTGCTCTTAGCAAGCACACTCAATGTTTCATGTGAGACTTGAGGTCCAGAGCTCACAATTCCAGCCCTCACTTTGTTTCTAACTTACTGGGCAAGACATGTTATTTCTCTGCTGAGTCTCAGTTTCCCTGTTTCTCAAACTGGAAATGGGATGGGGTGAGAAGGATATTCATAATTATACCTTACATTTGTAACATTTTTAGAGTTTATGCTTACTGTCACTTCATTTTTCATAAAATCAAGGAAGACACATATTATTATTGGTCCCATTATATAGACAGCTGGTAAAAGTAAGAGATAACACTTGTTCTGAGGTCTCCTTCTGCTCTAAGATCCTTCCAGTAGTAAAGCTCTGTGATTCTCTTATCACTGTGTTCTTGAATACCTACTGTATACCAGCTACCTGGTATAGAGTCATTTATCTGCATGCCCTACCTGCCCCACTAGATTGTTGACTCCTTGAGAACAATACCCATGCTGCCTTCTTCATTGCCTTCATCAAAGCACTCAGAACAGTGCTTTATCCTCTGGATAAATAATGTTAAATAAGATGCATTGACAAGGCACAGGCAATAAGTACTCTCGGTATGTGTTGAGAATCTGTCCTGGACTCAAACTTGGTTTGGTCTATAAAGAAGGCTTCTTGGGTATTTTTGCTTATCATGGAAGTGCTAGCTTTTGTTTTCTTTCTTATCTCCAGAGATGCTTTCAGCCTCATGAGACTCAATCATCAATCAATATTTACTCTCCAGATACCACCCTGTGCCAGACACACAGGATGCACTTTATCAACCTCTTAATTTAGTTTATGTTTCAGGTAGAAGCCAGACAAGAAAGCTTTTCTCCATCTATCAATTCCTGCTTCTGGTTCTTTTTGGCAAAACAACTTCAGTTCAAAAGTACGCATATTTAGGGATTGTTTTCTTGGAATTTTGGGGATGAAAGGATAGTAAGAAATTAGCCGTTCTAAGAAAAATGGTCATGATGGAAAAAAGGAGACAATTTATATATTAGGATCTCAACTTCAGAAAAATAATATACACCCAGAATAAATAGGGAAGCATTGGTACTAGAATATTGGTGGTAAGGTAATGGGATTGTGGTGATTTTTGTTTTCTACCTTCTGGATCTTGCAAAATTTATATAGTGAATATATGTTACATTTAAATCAGGAAACAGGAGTTAAAAAACTTTAAAAATTATCTTTCATAAACTGGGGGGCACACAGATGTGTATTTTATTTTATTTATTTTTTAAAAAGATTTTATTTATTTATTTGAGAGGGAAAGAGAGCAAAGTGCAGAGGGAGCAGCAGAGGGAGAAGGAGAGGCAGGCTCCGCAATGAGCAGGGAGTCCAATGCAGGGCTCAATCCCAGGACCCTGGGATCATGACCTGAGCAGAAGGCAGACGTTCAACCAACTGAGTCACCCAGTCGCCCTACAAGTGTATATTTTATTCGTCTTCTCTATCTTTTACTTACAGATTGTACATACTCTTTGTATAAAATATTTAACAGCCCAACTTTTTTCAGTTGCTAAACCTCTTGTTTAAATGAAATTTAGTCTGGAAGCTGTCTTAATTGAAGCAAGGGGTTCCCGGGAGGCTAGCCTAACATATGATCTATCCTGGAAAATTGTCCATGTGTACTTGAGAAGAATGTGTATTCTGCTGCTGTTGGATGGAATGTTCTGCATGTTGTTAGGTCCATTTGGTTCAAGTCCAACATTTCCTTATTGACTTTCTGTCTAGATGATCTATCTACTGTTGGAAGTGGGGTATCAAAGTCCTCTCCTATTATTGAAGTCTCTACCATGTTGTCTATATCTCCCTTTATATCTTTTAGTATTTGCTTAATATATTTAAGTGCTCTGATGTTGGGTGCATATATATTTATGATTGTTGTATCTGTTTGATGAATGAATTCTTTATAATTATGGAATAACTTTCTTTGTCTCTTGTTACCATTTTTGGAAGAAAGTCTATTTTGTCTGATATAAGTATAGCTACCCTTGCTTTCTTTTGGTTTCCACTTGCATGGAATATCCTTTTCCAATCCTTCACTTTTGAACCTGTGTGTGTACTTAAAACTGAGATGAATCTCTTTTAGGTAGCATTTAGTTGGGTCTTATTTTTATCTATCCAGCTAATCTGTGCCTTTGATTGGAGGATTCAATCCATTTACATTTAGAATAACTGTTGATATGTAAGGACTTAATAATGTCATGTTATTAATTGATTTCTGGCTGTTTTGTAGTACCGTTATTCTATTTTTCTTCTTTTTTGGCCTATTTTTATGAATTGGTGATTCTCCACCGTAGTATGCTCTAATTTCCCTTTCTTTATCTTTTGTGAACCTACCAGAGTTTTTGCTTTGTGGTTACCACGAGACCTTCATAAAACATAGATTAAAAAATCAATTTTAAGCTGATGGCAACTTAGCTTTGACCATATACAAAAGCTTCCCCTTTTAGGCATTAGATGTTATGTTTTCTTTGAATGTATCTGTTAACAAATTATAGTAATTATGGTTTTTTTTTTTGAGAGAGTGTGTGAGTGGCAGTGGGGGAGGGGTAGAAGGAGAGGGAGAAAATCCCAAGCAGACTCCATGCCGAACACTCAGAGCTTGACATGGTGCTCAATTCCACAACCCTGAGATTACTACCTGAGCCAAAATCAAGAGTTGGACACTTAAATGACTGAGCCATCATTTTGGGTCCCCATGTCTGTTAGGTCCATATCTGTTAGGTCCATTTGGTTCAAGTCCAACATTTCCTTATTGACTTTCTGTCTAGATGATCTATCTACTGTTGGAAGAGGGGTACCAAAGTCCTCTCCTAATATTGAAGTCTTTACCATGTTGTCTATATCTCCCTTTATATCTTTTAGTATTTGCTTAATATATTTAAGTGCTCTGATGTTATGGTAATTTTTAAAAAAGATTTTATTTATTTATTCATGAGAGACACAGAAAGAGAGAGAGAGAGGCAGAGACACAGGTAGAGGGAGAAGCAGGCTCCGTGCAGGGAGCCCGATGTGGGACTGGATCCTAGGTCTCCAGGATCAGGTCCTGGACTGAAGGTGGCACTAAACTGCTGAGCAGCACCCACAGCTCCCTTGCTCCCCACCCCCCGGCCGCCCCAATGTGGGTTACTTTGTAGGTTACAATAGATTTTTCTCTCACTGCTTCTTGGAATTCTCTCTGTCCTTGAATTTTGACAGTTTTATTATAATGTGTTTTGGAGAAGGTAATTTTGCATTGATATAATGATCTATTAGTTTCCTGAACTTGCATATCTAAGTTTCTCCTCAGGTTTGGGGAGCTTTTACCTATTATTTCTTTAAATAAACTTTCTGCCTCAGTCTATCTCTCTTCTTTTTATGCAACTCTAACTATTCTGATGTTTATACTTCTGATGGGGTCTCACAGGTCATGTAGACTTTCTTTGCTCTTTTTCATTCTTACCTCTTTGGTCTTTTCTGAGATTATTTCAAAATTCCTAGCCTGTACATCACTGATTTTATATTCTGTTTGGTCTATTCTGCTGTGATGCTCTCTTATTACATTTTAAAATTTCGCTCATTGAATTCTTCAGCTCCAGAATTTCTATTTGATTCTTTTTTTTAATGATTTCTATCTCTTCTTTAAATTTCTTATTTTGTGCATATATTGTATTTCTGTTCAATTATTTTTCTGTATTCTCTTGTTTGAGACCTCAAAAGAACGATTTCGAATTCTTTATCAGGTAAAACACAGAATTTTGCATCTTTGAGTTTGGTTACTTGAGGATTATTGTTTTCTTTTGATGAGGACATGAGTCTTTGATTCTTCGTGGTCCTTGGAGATTTGTGTTGCCATTTTCACATTTGAAGTAGCAATCATGTCCTCTAATCTTTACTAGTTGGCTTCAGGTAGGAGATATATTTCATTGGTCCTGCTTTTATCTGGAACTTCTCCAACCTAGTCCAGATACACCTACTCCTTGCTACTTGCTCCCTTTTGTGGCAGAATTCTTAGGTTTGTATGTCTTCTATCTTACAACTCACTGGCTGTTGGAACCCTCTCTTCTTTTCCAGAAGGTGGTGTTACAGCTCAAGTTTGTAATTTTCAGTTCCCATAGAGGCTGGCCTGATTTGGGCAGCGCACTCCTCTGTCTACCAGAGCTTGCTCTTGCCACTACAATTGGGAGTGTGCCCAGGGAGCTGGCTGCAGAGTGGACAAGGAAATGTGGGATTAACACTTAGGGCCTTTAAGGTTCCCACAGTCCAAGCTGGTGGATCCTAAGGTGAGGTTTTCTCATCAGCTCATGGGCAGAGTTTCCTGCTGGAGTCCTGAATGCAGTCAAGAACCACATCCATTTCATACCCTTTGATAGTCTTATCTGCTTCTTCCCTGGTTTCTTCGCTCACTCCTGTCATGGAAAACCTGCTTCAATAGTCTGGTTGCTGCCAGAGGAAAATGTTTTTTTCCAGTAGTGTCTCACACAGCTGGGAAAGCCAGGCACTCACCCACCCTCTCCCTTTTCCCCTCGAGAGAGGTCACTGCAGGCTAGTTCAACCTAACAGCTGTGCCTGCCTTGGGGGAGGGGTTATGCAGGCAAAATTCCTTTTATCCTCTGTAATGGGTCCAAACTTGTATTTTTTTTTTCTCCAGTGGAGGGCTGGCCTCTCTCCTTGGGAAGATTGGACTTCTACAAAGGCACTCTCATCTGTGGGTATCCACTTGCTAGCACCAACCCCAGCTGGGGAGGGTGGAGGCCAGCTCATTGGCTACTGCTAGTTCTGCAGCCCTTACCAATGTCTGTCTACCTATTACCATTGCACAAGTGTGCAAGAGTCCTCCCAGGTCTCTTGGTGTATGGTACTGGATTGCGCAACTTCCACAGAGGCACTATTGTTTTTGGAAACATGCCAATTTTTAATTGTTAAAAGGGGGGATAAAGAGGTGTCCGGGTGTTTCAGTTGGTTAAGCATCTGACTTTGGCTCAGGTCATGGTCTCGGGGTCCTGGGACTGAGCCCAATGTCAGGCTCCCCATGCAGTGGGGAGTCTGCTTCTCCCTCTTCCTCTCCTTCTGTCCCTATCCCCACTTGGGCTCTTTCTCTCTCAAATGGATAAATAAAATGTTTAAAAATAAAAGGGGGGGGCATGGAGATAGAAAGGAGGGATGTCATATGTCACAATGATGCTCTATCTCATTTCTTTTAATCAATGAATGATATTCCTTTGTATGATAGACCACAGGTTGTTTACCCTTTCACCTACTGAAGGACATCTTGATTGCCTCCAAGTTTTGGCAATTATGAATGAAACTGCTATAAACATTTGTGTTCAAAGGTGTTCTTTTAACACTCCAAGGAGACTCTACAACCAGTACCAAAGCCTGTGGCACACTGATTTCCTCTCCATGGCCACAGTGCTGTTGGGGGTTTTTCAGACTACGAGAACAGAAGGAGATTGCCATATAATTGTTTTCTAGCACTTGCTTGCCTAACACTTGTTTTTCAGTTTTTTCCTCAAAAAAAAAAGGAAAGGCAGCAGAATAAAAAATGATTGGGACTGTGAATGGAAGCCACAATGATTAGAGAAAGGCATGAAAGCAGAAGTAAGAGAATGTAGTCCTTGGTCTCTGTGGAGTTGGCCCAGAAAGAGTCTAACATGGCTGGGATGTGTAGAGGGAAGAAATGAGTTTTGTGGCCAGAACCATGAACCTACTTGTGGTCACCTTCCTTCTCTCTCTTCCAAGTGCCTGGGGCAAAAGTGTTGATGGAGAAGTGAATAAAAATATTGAATATCACAAATGTTGGTGGAGAAGTGAGTAAAAATGCCAACTGAAATGGCAAAGACTTTGTTTATTTCTGCAGCCATTCATATATGCCTAGTAGAGAAACTGATAAAATCACCTGTGCTATTTCAGGGATTATTAATTCCAACTATCTTCACCTGCATATAGCATTTTTAAAAGTTTTATGTTGAAATTTTAGATAATACAACATTTTGTAGTTTGTAAAGAACTTTCTATTCATCAACTCATTTAATTCTCGTAGCCACTATCAATGAGAAAACTGAGGCTCAAAATTTATTTGGCCTGCCCAACATCATTTGGCATGTGAATGGCAGAGCTGAGACTAGAACACAGGGGTATTAACTCCCAATCCAGTGCTCTTCCCAACTAGCTGAGGCCAGGGGCAAGTGAGAAAAGTGAAAGGACCAGTGGAGGTGAATGGGTGGTGAGGACAGCATCTAGGGGAGCATGCACAGAGAAAGGTACTCAGGTGGTAGTGGCAGGTGATAGACAAGGATGGGTAAGAGCCAACTTGCTTTTAGGTGGGGCTTGGTGGAGTGGTCTCAGTTCAATGGATATCACCATGCTTCCGGGCAGAACTTGGCTTTGATGGAAGAGAAATCAAATTTGTTTTTCATTTCAGCAAATTTTTGCTCACCTAAGTCTTCAGTCCCATGCTAGAGAAAAGGAGATAAGATTTACTCTCATAATGAGAAGAGTTGATCGATGGCAGGATGAGAATATTTCACCTCATCTACATCCCCTGAGACACTGATTTATAAGCCAGTTTCTAATTTATTTATTTGCAATGGAAAACATTCTTAGCATGATAACTGGTGATTTTTATTTACTAGGTAGAAGTTCTACTCAGGAAACCAAATCATCAATCTGAATATTGCTTGATGAAAATAGAATTAGCAACCAGGAGGGGTACCATCAAAAGTCACCTATGTCAAGCTGATTCAATCTGCTTTGTGTTTTAACGGTGTGCTATGTTTGTCTCAGTAATAGGCTTGTCACTGTCTACTGGGGAGACACTCATATGTCATTACTCCCAATTATTTTTTCCTGGATTATTTTGGTTATTAGATAACCAAATAATCTGCTTTGTCCAACCTCATGGCTTGGAGACAGTGCCTGGGGATGAGAAGGATGTGTGTTCTGGGATCTGGTGGCCCACATTTGAATCCCAACCCTGTCACTCAATTATGACTCATGCAGACACTTAACCTCTGCTTCTTCTTCTGTAACTGGGGCTGAGACTGTTTTTGGGGAAGGTCCCAGTTGGCTCTAGGCAGATACATGCTGCGATGAATGAAGATCCCCACCCTCCTGCATGGACTATGATGGCAACTAGTCAGGAATGTGTGTTACTAGAGAAAGAATGGATAAAATAAAGGATCTGAGATGATAGAAAAGTCCACATCAGTCAGGAGGAATGATCTTCAACTTCCTGAAAGAAGCTTAGAATTTTGATGGTTAGCCGAAAAAGCCACTATGATGCTGACCAATTTAAAATTTTTGTAAAATAAGTATTAAAGACAGCATTTGTATGAGTGAGAGGAAGGGGAAGTGAGGTTAGAGGAAAGACAGAAAACAAAGTAAAAAATTTTAAAAAGCCAAAGCCAGAGTCACAGGCTTGAGGTTTGCGATGGATTCAGTTCTGTGCATTTGAGTCCAGTGTAAGTGAGTATCATGAAAGGAGGGGGCTCCACAGGGCAGATGTGAGGACTGAGTAAGAGAGTGTGTAAGCCCAGGTCAGGCCTCCTGTAGACACTTGGGCCCCATTACAGCTCTTGCTTCTTTATCTTTCCTGATAATTATGTTTGCTCTCGCTTCACTACTTCCTGGCGACAGGAAGGCAACTGAACTTCACGGATCATGGAGTGGGACGGTGAGTTGTAGGCCTCACTGCTTGGGTATTGATTTCTATGGCCATTAGTTTTGATGATGTAGGAGTTCATGGGACAGGATTTTGCAGCAGTGAGATCAAGGTCCCTCCACTTTATAAATGACGACATGGGGAGTCTGAGTTTTTTTGTTTTTATCATTTTAGTGGCTGTGAAATGGTATTTCATTGAGGGGTTTTGTGGGGGGGAGTACATTTAAAATTTTTACTGAAAAAAAATAAAATACTTACTGAAATTAGGGACAGATGCCTGTGTGGCTCAGTGGTTGGACATTTGTCTTTGGCTCAAGGCATGATCCCGGGGTCCCTGCAGGGAGCCTGCTTCTCCCTCTGCCTCTCTATGTCTCTCATGAACAAAGAAAGAAAGAAAGAAAGAAAGAAAGAAAGAAAGAAAGAAAGAAAGAAATCTTTAAAAAAATAAAAAATAAAATTTTTATTGAAATTAATATTAATATCTGTTAAAACCTTATTTATGTTTCTACCTTGTCTGTGAAATAAATACATAAAATTATTGAAGTTAGTGATGACACTAAAGATCTACTTGTTGGAAAGAAAGATAGGAGGAGTAGGTTGTATGCATGTTTGAACAAATCATTTTTCTGAAGATTACGGTTTTTCAAACAGAGGTAACCTCTTAAGCACCTATGTGTCCATTTCCAGTCTTTTTTTTTAAGCTGTGGTAAGATATTTATAACATAAAACTTACAATTTTAATCATTTTATTTATTGATTTATTAAAAAGATTTAATTTATTTGAAAGAGCGAACACCAGCAGTGGGGAGAGGGGAGGGGCAGAGGGAGAGAGAGAAGCAGTCTCCGTGATGAGCAGGTTGCTCAATGACTTGGGGCTTGATCCCACCAGGACCCTGAGATCATGACCAGAGCCGAAGGCAGATGCTTAACTGACTGAACCAACTAAGTGCCCTCATTTTAATTATTTTAAAGTGTACATTTCTGTGGCATTAAGTACATGCATGTTTTTTGTACAGTCACCAATGCCATTCTTATTGTGGCTTTATTTTATTTTATTTTAAGTAGGCTCCATGACCCTAAGATCAAGACCTGAGCTGAGATCAAGAGTCTAATGCTTAACCCACCCAGGTGCCCCTCCCAATGTGGCTTTAAATCCAATTTCTCTGTTGACTAATGAGGCTTCACACCTTTTCATATGCTCATTAGCCATTCATATATCTTCCTTAGTGAAACATCTGTTCCAATCTTTGCCCTATTTTAAAAAACTTGAGTTGCTTCCCTTTATTATCAGTGATTTATGAATTCTTTATATATTCTTGATGTTCAATGTCTATAGTTCATGGCAAGACACATGTTTTGTGTATATTCTTCCCCTGCCTCTTCATCTTCTAAATGATGTCACTTAATGAACAGAAAATTTTAGTTTGAATGAAATCCAATCTGTAATTTATGGTGGTGCTTTTTGTGTCCTAAGATAATAATTGCCTACTTCAAGGTTGCAAAGATATTCTTTTATGCTTTTTCCCCCTAAAAGTCTTATGGGTCTGGCTTTTAGGTTTAGGTCTGTGATCATTTTTAAAATTAATTAGTGAATTAATTCTAATTAATTCATGTGTATGGAGTGAGTAGCAGTCAAGGTTTATTTTTTCCCACGTGGATATTCAATCATTCTAGCACTTTTTCCTTTGGCATGGAATTGCAAATCAATTAGCTGTGTATATGTGAGTTTGTTTCAAGAGTCTCTGTACAGCTCCATGGATCTATTAGTATGACCTTGCCTGGAGATTTAGGGTGACAACAGACAGTTAAATCTGCAACCTCCTAACCAATGAGCAGAGAAAGCCCTGAGAGCTTTTGTGGCTGCATCTCACCATTATTTACATCCTTCAATTTCCCCAGGACACTCCCTCTGTCTCTTTCCTCTGCTCCCTCAAACTGAGCTCAAACTCAAACTACATATCTTATGAATATGAGCTGAAGCCCATGGTGAGAAGGAAGAAAGTAGCAGGGAAACCTTATTCTGATATTCATCTCCATCTTCCTTCTCTTGTCTTGACCTCTGGCAGTAAAGCTCTCCAGTGAAATCCTCCTGCTAGACCTGAAGGTCAACTTTCCCATCTATCCCATTTGATATTGTTGACTTCTCCCTTTGGGAAACTGTCCTATCACATCTCCTGGGTCTCCTATTTCTCTGAATTTAAAATTTTCAGTTTTCTTCATTGGCTTCTCTTCCTCAGTCAACTCTTTAAATCCCAAGGTCCTTCAGTATCCCTGCCTTCTTCTTTGTCTGCAGTAGAGGTTCTCTTGGACATCCTTGTGGTTCTGACACACGCTTCAGTGGGAGATAGTACTTTTCCAATCTTGGATGGATTCTCAACCATTCTGATAGTCTCAGTAAGTCCCTCTGTCAGACTCTCCAGTCAGCATATCTACCTTCCACCTCCCTCTTGAACATCCACCTGGACTTCTTCACATTGCTGTTCCTGAAACCCCTCCATCTCCTCATGCTCCAGGTCACACTTCTCGCTTCCCTCTCAGTCTCCTCTCCATGGCTTCCCTGACTCAGTTCATGGTGACCTCAACCCCATCTTTACCAAATCTAGACACCCTACATTCTTTTTTGGCTCCTTATCCTTTACCTCCATTGGGTCACAAGTCTTGTCAATTCTACCTTTATCTAATAAATCATTTTTTTCTTATTTTCAATTCTCATAGCAACTCTTGTGATTAGGATTTTTATTACCAGCCTCTCCTTTTTCCAGTCCACTCCACATATCTCTGCATGAGAGGTCTCTTTCTAAACCTCACCTTGATCAACATTCCTTTGCTCAACATTCCAAACTTTCAGGGGCTACTTGTCACCTCTAGTTTGCAGTTCAAGGTACCCCATGACCAATTCCTCTCCTAACCTCTGTAGCTTTATCATTCCCCACTCCCACAACATCCCCTGCTCTAGTCACAATGGATTGACCCACCTCTCATCTTTTCCTTCTGGTTTCTTCTAAGTGCTTGCTCTAGCTCTTTTTTTTCTTTAAAGATTTTATTTATTTATTCATGAGAGACACACAAAGAGAGGCAGAAACATAGGCAGAGGGAGAAGCAGGCTCCCTGCAGGGAGTCTGATGTGAGACTCTATCCAAGGACCCCGGGATCACACCCCAAGCCGAAGGCAGACACTCAACCACAGGACTACCCAGGCTTCCCTGCTCTGGCTCTTCTGACTGTAAAAATCTTTTCCTAAGACCTAGTCAGCATCACCTCCTCTGGGAAGCCTCCCTTGACCTGTCCAGCCATAGCTGGCAGTGCCCATCATCTGGGTTTTTCTTAGCACATTGTGTTATGGTTGGTTGCCTGCCAGGCTCTCAGTCCCACTGGGGCTGGGAGCTGCCCTGTTCATCTTTGTATTCTCCCATTCTTGGTATTGGGCCTGCCCTAGCATAGATACTTTGTAAAGGTTGGTTGTTGCTGAGCAGAGCACACTGTAAGACTAGGTACTTCTATAGGCATTTCTTTGTTGCATCTTTGCTATGCAAATCAAAGCCCAGTCTCTTGGTAATCTGTTGGTAATATAACAACAGTGGTATATAACAACACACATTAATATTGGTCTGCTTTTGATAAACTTCATTCCTTGGACCTTGAAATGAGTTGTTCAATGAATTACAACATCAAAATAAAACATTCTCATCCAAATGAAGGAAGAAGAGACCTTCATTGGGAAAGTTACCACAAATGACACAAAAACAGATGTTAGATGGAAAAGCAGCTTCAAAACAAATTTCCAGGGGAGACCAAAAGCTTAGAGGTGGTGATTTTTGAGAAGCTTATATCCTGGAGCTTGTCAGCACTAACCAAGTGGTTTATGGGATTATTGAGAGGAGAATCGGGTAACAGGCAGAAGTGTTTGAAAAGTCAAAGGTGCCATTCTAATGAAAGTCATTATCCAATGAGTGGTTGGTTTGTAAACTGTTTTTCCAGAATCTGGTGTAGGCTCAGTTACTTTGTGGCCTTCAGTTGGCAGAGACAGGTGGAAAAGTGTTTCTGAAATGGATATTTCATATCCCTCGTCTACTTTTAGTATCTTTCGCACCTGGTAGACCTCCTCTGTGGCTCTACATGGGCCTGTTATTTTTTTTTTAATTTTTATTTATTTATGATAGTCACAGAGAGAGAGAGAGGCGCAGAGACACAGGCAGAGGGAGAAGCAGGCTCCATGCACTGGGAGCCCGATGTGGGATTCGATCCTGGGTCTCCAGGATCGCGCCCTGGGCCAAAGGCAGGCGCCAAACCGCTGCGCCACCCAGGGATCCCCATGGGCCTGTTATTAAAATGGGTGTGGCTTTGGGACCATAGTGGGCCCTGAGGAAGAACAGATTAGCCACTCATCACCTGTCTCCATGTCCCTCCCACAGGTTTCTGCTCAACATCCTTTCCTCCCTGCTTCTGTTCCTGTTGAAAGTGTCCCTAATCCTGAACCTCTCTGTGTTGTGATCTGGGTGAAGCGGTTTTGGAAAAGTTGAAGCTGAGGGGAGTCAGAGCAAAGACCTTAGTTTCTGTCTACAACTGCCTCCGATACCAGTCATTTAGAGGAGACAAAGTTTTGACTCTTAGCCCTCATCCCTTTCTGATGGGTTTAAGAGGATAATCAGAGCTAATGGCCTATCTAAACCTGTGGGCTGTGATGAGTGGCCAAGATCAAACCACCACCAGATTGTTCTTGGGACAGTGATACCATGGCTACTCCCCAAATGGACAATGATATGGGATAATTCTGGTGTAGGACTCTGAAGCTCTGGGGAACCTGGGTTGCTCAGTTGTTGAGTGTCTGCCTTTGGCTCATGTCATGATCCCAGGATCCCGGTTTTGAATCCTGAATCAAGCTCCCTCCCTCTGGGAGCCTACTTCTCTCTCTGCCTATGTCTCTCTCTCTCTGTATCTTTCATGAATAAATAAATAAAATCTTTAAAAAAAAAGACTCCAAGGCTCTGCTTGATCAAACCAATATAGACTCTAAACTGGAAATTGCCCTTTATCTCCCCAGAGTTCAAGATCTGGAACCATTTCCTAATCCAGGATGCTGCCTGGGGCAGTAGTCCTGCATACCCCATCTGCCTTTATATTTTTTATGTGTTTATCAGTTAGTCTCTATTTTCTGTATCTGCCCTCACCTCTTGGGTGTTTCTATTTTTTTAAAGATTTATTTATTTATTCATTCAGAGAGAGCGAAAGAGAGGCAGAGACACAGGCAGAGGGAGAAGCAGGCTCCATGCAGGAAGCCTGACATGGGACTCGATCCCGGATCTCCAGGGTCACACCTGGGGCTACAGGCGGCGCTAAACTGCAGCGCCACCAGGGCTGCCCTCTTGGGTGTTTCTAAATGTTGGTAGAATATATGTGCTGTCGAAGTGAGCACATAAATGTTGGTAGAATTAATTCACAAGAACGCTGTCATACTTCTGAAACCCTAGAACCTACCTAGTACCTGGACCATGGCAGGCAATGAAAGAATGAATATTTGTTCAATGACAGGATAAGTGAATCATGCTGTTGCTCTTTCCCAAAGGCTGTAGACATAGGAGGGAGGTGATCAGAGATCCATGATTGGCACTGAATCTCCCACTTACTGTAGGCGTTGAAGGTGTAGATGCATGAGTCTGAATGTGAACCATGGGATCAGTCTTACAGAAGAATTAGCCACCATGCACTCTTAATAAAGACTAAAGTCTTTATCAAGATCTATGAATCTATGCCTCTCCCTTGCCCTTTACCAGGTATGGGAATGATGGCAGTGAGAGTCCATTTACACTTTATTCTTGGCACTAGACTCCTATCCCCATCAAAGTTTCTGTCCGCCCAGCAGTGCCCTGGGGATGTCTCAGGGATGGTTAGCACGGAGCCTGGGCCATCTTCTCCTCCTGCTTACTGAAGCCACCTGAGTGAAACACCACTGCCATGGCAGCTGGCATGTCCCTGGATACATGTCACAGTCTCCAGATGAGCTCAGATCTGCTAGCCCCTGGGACCCCAGAGTGGCCATGCTATGTCCTTCTTCTTGTCTTTGGATCACACTTTGTCATGAACCCCTGAGGCAATGTTATTTGTCCCTCCATATATCACAGAGGGCTGATGAGGACAGCTCTATCAGCTGCTACCTGTAGCCATTCTCCGCACAGGCTAAGTCCAAGCTCAGGTGCAGGAAGAAGGGCTTTGAGAGACGCCTGGCTGCCGTCCCCCTCCCTTGCTTCTTCTGATCTCAAGCTCCTTTCTCCAATATAGATGGACCCCTGGAGTCCACCTGGAGCCTGCCTGCTTTCTGGTTCATCAGACGTGGCTGGGTGTGTCTCTGGACGTATGTTATATTTATATGAAGTGATCTGGTGACTAATGTCAGAATGACCAGTTTCTATAGGGCAACTAATGTCTCAAACTAATTCCATGGGCATGTTTGGGGGGGGCGCATTGTACCATTTCACATGGTTTTGGAAGGCAATAATCATCTGGATGCCATGCCCTGCCTCTGGTTGCCAGGTAGACGGACATTCATTCATTCATATATTCACAAAGCACGTGTTTTCTGAGTGCCTGTTATGAGCTAGCCATTATACTAAATGCTGGGGTTCTTAGTCTTATTGGACAGTAAGACTTCGCCTTCTGGCTTCTGGTGGGGATCAGCTAATGGACAGTGGGACGTGGAAGGACATAAAGAAAGGTGTTTCTCTGTTGGATTGGGAGTGTTTGTGCCCCTCCACCAAGGGCCTCAGCTTCTGTCAGGTGGTCCTTACCCTCAATCTGCTGAGAGGTGTCTCCAAGGGCTCTGCTGTGTTCTGGTTTTTACCCCTCTCTTCCCTTCTTTAGTCTTAAGGGTGGTAAGAGCTCTCTGCTGTTGCTGCTAGCCCTGGGTTTATTCTCTATTTTTTGTTGATTTCCCCTAACTCATTGCTGTATGATCATAAACATTCCCCTCATTAAATTATCCTTAATTATACTTTCTTGCATATGCCATCTACCTGCTACCAGGATCCTGGCTGATGTGCCATTTCTTATTTATCTGTATACCCACAGGGGCTGGTACCTAGCAGATGTTCATTAAATGATTGTCAAATTAATAATAATATAATGTTTTAAGGGCCATGTCAGCAGATTTTATGACTTGCTCTGGGAACGACCATGCAGATTTTTCTGGAGTCAGGGCTAGAAGTTGGACTTTCACAAAACAAGTCTTATTTTGATGTGATGAGAAAACAAACTGAAGTATAGAAAAAAGGGACATAAGGAAACAGTAAGAAAAATGGAAGGTATTTCAGTCTAGCTGCCATAGACACTCCCTAAATTTTGGCCGCTGAGCAGAGAGAACAGAGAAACTCTGCAATGCTCCTGGTCATAGCTCTACTCCTGGGTGTCCCAGGTCGTTGGTGGGAGGCTGGTTGCAGTATGAGGAGCAGGCCTAGTGCGCTAGAGTAGGGGAAGTGGAGGAAGTCCAGCCTCTCTAGGGAGAGAACAAGGGAATCAGAGAAATGCCCAGCATTCAGGCTCCAATTCCAGATGACTGGTGATCCTGCTGATGGTAATTCGGAGACCCAAGCAAAGTCAAAGTTCTCTTCCATCCTGGTCTGGAAAGTTTCTAGCTTTGCCCTTTGGGGAAAAAAAATCCTTAATCTTACTGCTCTTCTCTCCACTTTCTCACCTGTAAAGTGGGTGCTCAAGGGTGTGAACCTTCAACACTGTGTCTAGGACCCCTGAGCTGGTCTTGCTCACCCGGTGGTTGAGAGGAGGGCAGGAGTGACAGAGTTTTTGCCTTCATGCCATAGCTGTGGAGCCTCTGGAAGAAGTCCTGACAGTGATTCTAGCAGGGGACAGAGTTCTGACTCCCAACCCCCATTTAAAAAAAATGAATCATTTTTTATTCTGATGCAAAGACACATGAAACACAGCTTCCACCTGTGCTGAGGTCCAGTTGGTTTTAACTTTGGTCTATGTGCAGCCAGGTTTCTCCCTTATCAAGTGACAGAGAAAGGTACAACTGAGGAAGCAGGGTAGGGCTTCCTAAGCCCATGATGTAGCTGAGCCAATGTGAGTTAGCTTCTTGAGTGAGTCAGAAATTGCACCAGATTGATTTGTTGTGCAAAGAAAGCTTTTATTTGCAGCAAATAAGCAAATTTGCACAGGAAATGGCTTCCAAAGCCGCGACCTCCCAAGAGAAGCTGAATGTATTCCTTTAGTTCAAGGTTAGAATGACTATTTAGATAGGGAAGGCTTGCCATCCTAGTACAGGTGGGCATTAGGTCGTGCATGCGACAAGGAAAGATGCTTATGCATACAGTCTGTTATGTAAATGAGACTGAGGCTCCTCCCTGGGTGGAGATTTTAGAATTAAAGGTAAAGGTAAAGGTAATGGCAGGTCATCCTACGGGGTCAATCCATGGTCCATGAGTTGGGGGAGGGGAGCGGTTAGCTCAAAAAGTCTAGGTGGTCTGGACCTGGGGAGGGAGGTCTCGCCAGGGCAGTGGCTGTCACCTGAAGGGTAGTTTCAGGTTTCCTTTGCCTGAGTTAAGAGGAAAGCCAGAAAGAAGGGCTCAAGGAACAATGTAAGACAAAGGTTAGTGAATACAAGCAGGTGGGCAGTAAAAGTCAGGTCTTAACTTGGGGGGTATCTAACTGGTGATAAAGGGGCTCTAAATCAGGGTCAGTACAGGTTCTTCCTTCTCCCTCAAGCAGACTTGTGTGTCTCTTACAGGAAACAGGTGGCCTCAGTCTTCCCTGCTTGAGAGCAGTGGCCATAGACCAAGTTTCGTCTGCTTGTCAAAAGGAAACAACTCTACTTGGCACTGGTGGCAGCTGATTTTCCAGGAGTCCCCTGTCACCCAGCCTCTTAACTTGACAGAAGCACCACATCTGCTGTGGCATGGCTCACTTCCCCATTGGTGGCATGCAACAAATTTTCCTGTGCTTGTTTCCTGAGGACAAGGCAGGAGGGTGTGTGGGTGGGTGGGGAGGGGTGTGGAGGGTGGGGTTGGTGTATCTCTCGGTGTCAGGCCACCTGAGCTGATAGTTCAATCTAGAGCATGATGTGCTCCCTCCACCTTGTATGTGGCTGTGTGTCTCAGTGAGTTCAGGCAGCATAACAAAACTTCACAGAGTAGGTGGCTTATGAACAAACAGCTATTGCTCATGGTTCTGGAAGCTGGAAGTCTGAGATCAAGGTGTCCACAGGGTTGGATTCTCCTGAGGCCTCGGTCCTTGGCTTGTAGACACCATCTTTTACCTGTGTCTTCACACGTCTTCCCTTGCTGTGTATTGGTGTCCTGATCTCTCCTTACAATGACATCCATCACATTGGATTTGAGCCCACTCTGTTGACTTCGTTTTACCCCAATCATCTCTTTTTTTTCACTTTTTGAAGATTTATTTATTTATTTAAATGAGAAAATGAGAGCAGGGAAGGGGCAGAGGGAGAGGGAGAGAGAGAGAATCTCAAGTGGCTGAGCCTAGAGCTTGACACGAGTGCTTGATCTTACAACCCTGAGATCACAATCTGAGCTGAAACCAAGAGCCACACGCTTTACTCACTGAGCCACCCAGAGGCCCCCTTCACCCCCACCGCCTCTTTAAAGACTAATCTCCAAACACAGTCACATTCTGATGCCTTGGGGGTTAAGATATCCCATTTCCTGTCTTGTCTGAAGAGACCCTGAGAGGTGAGGGTGAGCACATATCCCCCCCCTTTTTTTTTAACTTTAATTTTTTTTAATTTATTTTTTATTGGTGTTCAATTTGCCAACATACAGAATAACCCCCAGTGCCCGTCACCCATTCACTCCCACCCCCCGCCCTCCTCCCCCTCTACCACCCCTAGTTCGTTTCCCAGAGTTAGCAGTCTTTACGTTCTGTCTCCCTTTCTGATATTTCCCACACATTTCTTCTCCCTTCCCTTATATTCCCTTTCACTATTATTTATATTCCCCAAATGAATGAGAACATATAATGTTTGTCCTTCTCCGACTGACTTACTTCACTCAGCATAATACCCTCCAGTTCCATCCACGTTGAAGCAAATGGTGGGTATTTGTCATTTCTTTTTTTTTTTTTTTAATTTTTATTTATTTATGATAGTCACACAGAGAGAGAGAGAGAGAGAGAGAGAGGCAGAGACATAGGCAGAAGGAGAAGCAGGCTCCATGCACCGGGAGCCCGACGTGGGATTCGATCCCGGGTCTCCAGGATCGCGCCCTGGGCCAAAGGCAGGCGCCAAACCGCTGCGCCACCCAGGGATCCCGGTATTTGTCATTTCTAATAGCTGAGTAATATTCCATTGTATACATAAACCACATCTTCTTTATCCATTCATCTTTCGTTGGACACCGAGGCTCCTTCCACAGTTTGGCTATCATTGCCATTGCTGCTATAAACATCGGGGTGCAGGTGTCCCGGCGTTTCATTGCATTTGTATCTTTGGGGTAAATCCCCAACAGTGCAATTGCTGGGTCGTAGGGCAGGTATATTTTTAACTGTTTGAGGAACCTCCACACAGTTTTCCAGAGTGGCTGCACCAGTTCACATATCCCCCCTTTTTTATGCCTATTAAGGCGATATGATGGCGACTAGTCTCCCCTTCCACCTTCAATGACTTGACTCGTAGACAACAGACAGCAGTGCAAAGACATGGTTCCCCTCCCGGCTCTGCAGTCTTATAGCCGTGGGACCTGGGGCACATCTCTAGTCTGGTCCCTCTGTAAACCAGCAGGTCAGCTTCCATGAGCCTCTCATTGTGATTCACGTTGTGTCATAGCAAGAAAGAAGTAACTTTGATATTTATCCAATGGATTTCTTTGAATAAAGATGAAGTTTTATGTAAAAAGTGGGGCAGCATCTAAACTGATGTTACATCATTAGAAGGGCAAAATTATGTAGAAAAGCATATTTTTGTGATCCTCTAAAATGAAGACCTTCCCAAGAAAGCCTGGGAAAGGGGCTGCTGAGTATGTCTATTCACACACCTGGAATCAGCCCAGATTCTTGGGGGAGCTAAGTTTGCAAGTCAGAAGAAGGCAGAGAGGTCTTTTTCCAGGAATTCATGGTTTGAGGCTGGAAATGGGGCTTTGATCCCTGTTTTCAGTCCCTTTAATTTCAGTGTGTTGCTTATGTTGTAAAGAAACAGACCCCACATGGAGTCTTATTTTAAGCCCCCCCCCCCCCCCCCCCCCCCCCCGCCCCACCGGGCCAAAACCTAATAGCTAACCTAACAGCAGCAGCTGGCTCTCCCAGGAAAGGGAATTCTTTTTTTTTTTTTTTTTTTTTATTGGTGTTCAATTTACTAACATACAGAATAACCCCCAGTGCCCGTCGCCCATTCACTCCCACTCCCCGCCCTCCTCCTAAGCCAGTCCGTTGCCTGCGAGGGAATCTGCCTCATAAACTCCCTCGGCTCTTTCCCCCAAGGGAAGGTGACCTTCTCTGGGACAATCCTTATTTTCTTTTGCTAATAACTTCCTTGCCCACCCTCCTTCCTCTAAAAACCTGTTTTGTACAGCTCTCAGGAGAATCTCTCTACTTGCTGGATGGGATGCTACATGATATGTAGAGGCTGCTTTTAGGCAACTGGCTTGAGCCCTGGAAATTTAGCAAGGCAGGAGGGCCCTCAGGGACCTGACACAAACAGGCTCGGTAAGTGACCCACCTCCAAATAGCCGTGGGCACTCGCCCACCACTTACAATGGGGCACATTCCTAAGATCACCCAAAAAGGGGGGAAATTCCATACGTTCCATAACTTCACACTCCACCCTGCACCTGTGGCTGCTCACTCCTACCTTGTGACAGACGGCCTCTCCCAGGCTGGCCTGCCTGCTGGCCCCTGGCAGTGTGTTCAATAAACTTTCCCCTTCATTCTGCCTTGGGGGAATTCTTTTACCTGGCGCCGTCAGTCCCCACCCCATGGCTACGCCCCCCATGATTCATGATAATAATGATTTGGGGCCGGAGCTTGCAGTGGTGAAAGAATTCTTGAGATGTTTTTGGTGCTGAAAAGTGGTTTTATTATAGCATGAGAACAGGACTCGTGGGCAGAGATAGCTGGCCTGGGCTTGCGAGGAGTGACTGGTTATATACTGGTCCTTATGGGGATTAGGGATAGTGCAGGTCTCTAAGGAATGTGTGCATGTTTAGAAGCAAGGTCTCGAGGACCTTGGGAGGCTGGCTGCTGTTAAGATAAGGTTATTTACCACTGTCCCATAAAACATCAGTCATGAGAGCCTTCAGATGTACATCACTGGGCCACATGCTTGAAAGGTGACTGCTAATGATTGTCTTGCAGGGGGTGTTTTGGGGTATCAGAGGGAAACGACACTAACCAGAGCAAAGTTATAAAACATGAAAAGAGACCATATAATGTTTGTCCTTCTCTGATTGACTTACTTGAGCACTGGGTGATATGCCAAATGTTGGCAAATTGAACTCCAATAAAAAAAAAAAAAAAAAAAAACCCTGAAAGGAAGTCCCTGTGGGAGATATAGGACTGTTACAGTCTCCATGCCTCAGGCAACCTGCCTGGAGGTTGTGAGCTACCTCAAAGTCCAGCATTTGCTCTTTTTCTCCCACCACTAATAGTAATAATAAAGCCTCTTAGATCTTCAAAAGTACTCCATTGAATTTTTGTTTTTTTCTGCACTCGATTAATGCAAAATAATCTTATCCCATGGGCAAAGCATTATTTAGTCTCTCCCAAATCATTTCCAGGCTGCTCTCTTCCCTCCCTTTCTGCCTTCAGTTCATGCTCATTAAACCCCTCGTAAGCAGCAGATGTTGGGTCAGGTACCAGGCCACTTGCAATGACAGTACCCCTGAATATGTGCAGGACTATGGAGGTACGCAGAGGGTGATCGGAGTCAGCTTTGAGAGCACTCCCAGGAGGCTGTCTGAGGCCTGATGGGTGAGGCTGTGTGTTCTGGCTCTCCCCTGGGCCTTCAGGGCTTAGATCCCCACCTCGGAGGGGCTCAGTGACTAGCAGCTATTCTTCCCACGCTGCCCATGCTGCCCAGGGTGGGTCGGACCCCATTTTCTCTGTGGTTTGGCTGGAGGTAGAGAAGTTACTGTCTAAGCCTCTGTTTGCTAAGCTGCCTCTTTCCTGGTTCTTTGGCAAGAGAGATGGCTTTTGAGGAGATCGCCCTCCGCCCCCCAGGCGCCTGTTAATATTTCCTGTTAGCATTTCCTGATGGCTGGCTTCTCCAGTTGGGGTATTTCCAACTTTGGGATATATGAAGCAAAAAGAAAATCCTGACTCCTCCCAAGGGCTCTTGCCAGTCTACTTCCTCTCCACCCTTAAGAACTTTTTGTTTTATGTGTCAACTCCAGGGTTTAGTTGTCCTTAGTGGGAGGGATAGAGAAAAAGACTCTTCCTGGAAGTAGAAATACATTTTAAAAAATCTTTTTTATTTTTAGAGAGGGAGAAATGGGAGGAAAGGGAGAGAGAGATCCTAAGCAGGCTCCATGCCCAGTGTGGAGCCTGACTTAGGGCTCCATCTCATGATGCAGAAATCATGACCTTAGTCAATATCAAGAGTCAGATGCTTTAACCGACTGAGCCATTCAGGCACCCCCAAATGCATGTTATAAGGGCCCAGTGTAGAAATGGCTTACTTTGTCTCTAATGACATCGCATTACAGAGCCTCTGTCTCATGGTTCCTCTGGATATGGGTGGAGGTGAGTCTCACCACTTCTGGGGCTGGCCATAAGACATCTATGTAATACCCCTGCCCCCCCCCCCCCACTGACTACATGGTGAAAATAGGAACCAGTATTGAAGCTGTTGGCATCATATGCTGGAATGAGTCCAGATCCTTCCACTTAGAGATCTCCTTGACTTTCCTTAGAGTGTGAAAAGTGAATAAATAAACTTTTAGTGTTCTGAGCTGTTGAGACATTAGGGCTGTTTGTTACAGCAGCTAACATTACTTATCCAGACCAGTACATCATGCCTCTTCCCTTTTCTTCACTTTCTCCCCTAACCAAGGTTCAGCATTGGAACTCTGCTCTATGCAATGTTTATCAGGTTCCCCCCTTGTCTTTCTGTTGCATGTATCTCCAACTGTTCATTCTCCATCACTTCAGCCACATACTTTCTTTGTCTTATTCTTGGGCAACTGAGTGCTGCCGAGTAAAATTCAGTGATGGTGCCAGTTAGTGCCACCCCATCAATGTCAATTCTCTGAGCTCTCAGCAATTCTTAGACGTGCCCCCTCGTCAGTCCCCTCTCATGTTCTCTCTCGCAACTATCTCAAAATTTTACTCATTCCCTATTCCCCATTTCAACTGTTTGCTTTGCCTTAGAGTGGAAAAATCTTCAGAGAGGTATAAGCTTCCTCAGCCTTCTGTCCTTTCATTTAGAAGCTTCTCTATATGCTTTCTGTATTTTCTATATCCCCTTCTTTAGTCTGGAGAGAGATTACCTTTCTATCTCTTGAAGCATGTGAGTTTCCTAGGGCTGCCATAATAAAGTACCTTGAACTGAGTGGCTTACACAGCTGAAATCCATTATCTTACATTTCTGGAGGACAGAGGTCCAAGATCCAGGTGTCAGCAGGTTTGGTTCTTTCTGAGGGTTGCTTGTGGTTTGCTGTCAACTGTAGGCATTCCCGATCTCTGCTTTATCTTCATGTGGTGTTCTCCCTAGGTGCATCTCAGAGTCCAGATGCCCCCTCAGCTCTTTTCTCCAACACTTGCTTCTCCATCTGTGTCTGTAGCCTGATGAATTGCACCAGCCTCCACCAAAGACAGAAGAATATTATCAATTGCATTTGAGAAGCACCCAGTGATCAAGTACTGAGGATTCTGCTCCATGTCTGCCAGCTGTGTCCTCCACACTACACCAAGGATAGTCATGATCTGCTTAGGAAATTGAAAGGGGTCCTAATGGTCTCGGTGCTTCCACTCTAATTGTCTTCTACTCCATCCTCCATGCCCTCCTTCCCAGATGCAGCTCTTGGTTTTTTGTTTTTTGTTTTTAATGTACAGTTCCTTTGTGTGTGTGTGTGTGTGTGGTAAAATATACATGTAATATTTATCATATTTACCATTTTAAGTGTACAGTTCAGTGACATTAAACATATTCACATTGCTGTGTAGCCCTCATCACAGTCCACCACCAGAACTCTTTTCATCTTGTTTCATCCGGTTTCATCTTGTGAAACTGGAACTCTGTCTTTGTTAAGCATTAGGTCCCCATTCTCCTTCTCCCTCAGCCCCTGGTACCTATTATTCTGCTTTCTGTCCCTATGGTTGTGACTATTCTAAGTACTTTGTGTAAGTGGAACAATACAGTATTTGTCTTTTGGTCTTTTTGACTTTCATATATCATAATGTTGCCAAGATTCATCCATGTTGAGCCATCAGAAAGGACAAATACCCACCATTTGCTTTGATGTGGATGGAACTGGAGGGTATTATGCTGAGTGAAATTAGTCAATCGGTGAAAGACAATCATCACATGGTTTCACTCATACATGGAGTTAAGAAATAGTGAAAGGGACCATAAGGGAAAGGAGGGGAACTGAGTGGGAAAAATTAGAGAGGGACGCAAACCATGAGAGACTCCTAACTCTGGGAAACAAACAAAGGGTTGCAGAAGGGAAGGTGGGAGGGAGGATGGGATAACTGGGTGACGGGCACTGAGGAGGGCACTTGGTGGGATGAGCACTGGGTGTTATACTATATGTTGGCAAATCAAACTTAAATAAAAACAAAAGTAAAAACAAAGATTCATCTGTGTTGTAACACATTGCAGTACTTCTTCCATTTCAAACAGTGGATAATTCCATTATATGTATATGCTGCATTTTGCTTATCCATTCACCTGTCAATAGACACTTGGGTTGCCTACATGTTTTATCTATTGCCAGGAATGCTACTGTAAACACGGGTGTACAAATACCTCTCTGAGACTCTTTTCAATTCTCTTGGAATTGTTGAATCATATGGTTGTTCTATTTTTGATTTTTTGAGGAATCACCAAACTGCTTTCCGCAGTGATTGTATCATTTTGCATTCCCACCAATAGTGCACCAGGGTTCCACTTTCTCCACAACCTCGCCAATACTTGTTTCCTGTTTTTTTGGATAGTAGCCATCCTACTGGGCATGAGGTTGTGTCTTATAGTTTTGATTTGCATTTCCCTAATGATTCGTGATTTTACATGCTATTGGTCAATTGAATATCATTGGAATAATGTTTATTTAAGTACTCTGCTCATTTTTTGAGCCAAGTTGTTTATTTTTTTGTTGAGCTGTACGAGTTCTTTATATATTCTGGATATTAATCCCTTAACAGACATATAATTCGCAAATACTTGTTCCTGTGTCTCTTTTTTTGCTACAGCTTTGCTGAAACACTGGACCCTTGCTAAGTGTGCCTATTGGGTAATCCTAGCTGAGTGTGAGGGTGGATGTGGACTGTGCTGGAACCACCACAGCCCGTAGCACTCCACTTTCTGCCCATAGCACCCCACCCTTTGCTGATGCTCAGCAAGTCCCCAGACTGGGCAGAGCTGACAGTGCAAGCTGGTGACTCAGGGGTGGAGTATGGCATTGGGGCCAGCAGCCTTGGGTCCTGTGCTCTGTAATGCACTGCAGATGTGGACTTGAGAAGGATGAAGACAGAACCACCTGCTCGAACACAGGAGAGGGGAAGAAGGGAGTGGAGGGAGGGAAGGAAGAAGGAGTAGGGAGAAAGGACGTAAAGCAGGCTACTGCTGGCTCTTCTGTCTTTGTAAGATGATAATTTTACATTCAAAGAGGGGTTGCCCAGCACTCTCCCTTGCTCTCCCACTGAGCTGAGAATTTTCCTGACCTCAGGGAATGCTTGAAGTAGCAGCAATTACTTTGGACTTTCATTACCTACAGTCCTAAGATCTACCTTAAGCTGACTGGCTAGAGGCCTTGTAAGAAGGAGTGACTCAGGGAAAATGAGTGGGAAAAATTAGAGAGGGTGACAAAACATGAGAGACTCCTAACTCTGGGAAATGAACAAAGGGTAGTGGAAGGGGAAGCGGGTGGGGAGATGGGCTGACTGGGTGATGGGCACTGAGGAGGACACTTGACGGGATGAGCACTGGGTGTTGTACTATATGTTGGCAAATCAAACTTCAATTAAAAAAAAATGGGGATCCCTGGGTGGCGCAGCGGTTTGGCGCCTGCCTTTGGCCCAGGGCGCGATCCTGGAGACCTGGGATCGAGTCCCATGTCAGGCTCCCGGTGCATGGAGTCTGCTTCTCCCTCTGCTTATGTCTCTGCCTCTCTCTCTCTCTCTCTGTGACTATCATAAATAAATAAAAATTAAAAAAAAAAACCTTAAAAAAAATATGTGACACAATTCAGCCAGAGGTGAGGGGGTGGTTCTTTCAACAAACTAAATATGTGTTTTGTATCATTGAGGTAATACTAGCTGAGAGAAAGAGCCCTGGATCAGAATCGTGGGGTTCTGGATTCTGGTCTGGCTTTGCATCTGACCAAACAGGCTGGCCTTGTTTGAGTCTCTTAACTTTTGGGCTTTGGTTTCTCCAACCCTAATTTGAAAGGATTGGCCTAGGTCAGTAGGCCATGATGAACTCTTACACCATACACAAAGATAAATTCAAAATGGATGAAAGATCTAAATGTGAGACAAGAATCCATCAAAATCCTAGAGGAGAACACAGGCAACACCCTTTTTTAACTTGGCCACAGCAACTTCTTGCAAGATACATATATGAAGGCAAGAGAAACAAAACCAAAAATGATTTATTGGGGCTTAATCAAGATAAAATGCTTCTGCACAGCAAAAGAAACAGTCAACAAAACTAAAAGACAACCTACAGAATGGGAGAACATATTTGCAAATCACATATCAGATAAGTGGCTAGTATCCAAGATCTATAAAGAACTTATTAAACTCAACAGCAAAGAAACAAACAATCCAATCATGAAATGGGCAAAAGACATGAACAGAAATTTCACCAAAGAAGACATACACATGGCCAAGAAGCACATGAGAAAATGCTCCGCACCACTTGCCATCAGGGAAATACAAATCAAAGCCACAATGAGATACCACCTCACACCAGTGAAAATGGTGAAAATTAACAAGACAGGAAACAACAAATGTTGGAAAGGATGTGGAGAAAGGGAAACCCTCTTGCACTGTTGGTGGGAATGTGAACTCATACAGCCACTCTGGAAAACTGTGGAGGTTCCTCAAAGAAATAAAAATAGAGGCAGCCCGGGTGGCTCAGTGGTTTAGCGCCACCTTCAGCCCAGGGTGGGATCCTGGAGACCCGGAATCGAGTCCCACGTTGGGCTTCCTGCATGGAGCCTGCTTCTCCCTCTGCCTGTGTCTCTGCCTCTCTCTCTCTCTCTGTGTGTCTATCATGAATAAATAAATAAATCTTAAAAAAAAAGAATTAAAAATAGAACTGCCTGACGACCCAGCAATTGCACTGCTGGGGATTTACCCCAAAGATATAGATGCAGTGAAATGCCTGCACCCCAATGTTTATAGCAGCAATGTCCACAATAGCCAAACTGTGGAAGGAGCCTCGGTGTCCATCGAAAGATGAATGGATGAAGAAGATGTGGTCTATGTATACAGTGGAATATTCCTCAGCCATTAGAAACAACAAATACCATTTGCTTTGACGTGGATGGAACTGGAGGGTATTGCTGAGTGAAATAAGTCAATCAGAAAAGGACAAACCTTATATGGTCTCATTCATTTGGGGAATATAAAAAATAGTGAAAGGGAATAAAGGGGAAAGGAGAGAAAATGAGTGGGAGATATCAGTGAGGGAGACAAAACATGAGAGACTCCTAACTCTGGGAAATGAACAAGGGGTGGTAGAAAGGGAGATGGGCGGGGGGGATGGGGTGACTGGGTGACGGGCACTGAGTGGGGGCACTTGACGGGATGAGCACTGGGTGATATGCTATATGTTGGCAAATTGAACTCCAATGAAAAAAATAATTATTAGGTTATAAAATCAACATGAAGAGTTACAACAAGCATTTAAAAAAAGGATTAGAATAGAAAACATCCTCATGCACAGTATTATTTTATGAGACTTTTGTTTCAGACATAAATATAGGTGGTAATTCTGGGCTGAAATGTAAAATGTTTTTTTTTAAGATTTTATTTATTTGAGAGTATGAGAGAAAGCATGAGCAGGGGAGGGCAAAGGGAGAGGAAGAAGCAGACTCCCCACTGAGCCGGGAGTCCAGTGGGGCCCAACCCTAGGACCCTGGAATCATAACTGAAGCCAAAGGCAGATGTTTAACTGGCCGAGCCACCCAGGTGCCCCATGAAATGTAAAATGTATTTCTTACTCTAGGTTTCAGATGAAAACTTTTAAGAACACCAGAATGGTAGATGAAGTTCTTTCCAGCAAATACATTTTATATTTCTAGGTTAGTTATAAATACCCCAAGTAAATAATATTTTTAAACCACTTTCCTAAAAAAAAAACCAAAAAACAAAAAACACTTTCCTCTCCTCACCTGCATACACACATATATACACACACACATAAAAATTTTCCCAGGGATCTTCCTTTATTTATTCATTCTGAGAAATCAACAAGCGATGGGACTGCAGGAGTGGCAGTGGAAGAAGGAACACACAAAGAGAAGCAAGAACTTGGTTTTGGGTTTCTGAAAGACATGGGGCCCAGTATGCTATTCCTCCTGTACATATGGTGGAGGAGTGATCCATCGAGGCCAGAAGATGTGTCTTCCCAGGACCTTCCTGTTCCTCTGCCTCCCTGGTGACTGTTACTTGGGACCAGAGCCTATCTACTCTGTGGAGCTGATGGGGAGGAAAAGAATCTATAGGGAGATATCCATATGGGAGGTTGTGGAAGGCTGGGAAAATCTTCCAGAAATATTTGAAGTACTTTTCTACTTACTTGATTCTCCCAACTATCCTCCCTTGTGAATGGAGAAGGGAAAAATTATCCTCAGGAAAATCACCTACCTGACTTTTCCTGACTTGGGGCATAACCTCTATTGCCAGTGGGGCTTCTATGTGTAGAATCGTGTATCGCCTTGTTAGGGAGCAAAAGGGATTAACTGAAGGCTAGCCTCTCTCAGCTCTTATCCTTTTCTGCTGTGTCTTTTTTCCCACCTAACTCCCTGGCTGGAGGGGTAGCATCCTCTACCCCTCACCACCACCACCCCCACCAACCCGGTGAACAGCAGATTCCCCATTGCAGAGTCCTCACTCAGAAGCAAGGAGGGTATTCCAGCTTCAGTCCCATAGCTTGAGAGAAACTCCCTCTCTCCCTTCCGTCTACTATGTTCCAATTCCAAACCCCACCCCTGGCAATGTTGTGTTAACATGGGGATTAATGAAGCCCAGGCATGATGGGATAGTCAGAGATGAGTCCTGAACAGGGCTGCTTTAAGGATTAAACCCACTGACACGTGTGAAGAGCATCAAACAGTGCTGGCTTCTTCCTAAACCCTGAATCAGTGTTTGCTAGTACAATAAAGATGATGCGGATCCTTGCTCAATTTTCTCTCATGCCCCCTCTTAATGGAGGAGGTCCAAGTTGGATCTGTAATGGAGTGAAAATTGCTCAAGAGAGGTGAGTCACAGCAATATCACCTCCAGAGATCCAGGATGGTCAAAATGGCTTGGGAGGGGAGAGGTGAGTGTGGAGGGAGGGTTTGAGAGATGATTATATGTGTTCTGAGAAGGACAGTTCATTTGCCACAGAGGGAGGGTTTTTCTGGTCTCCTAGAGAAGCAGCAGAAAATTCATCTTGATCACAGATCTGAAGGGAACATAGCAGCCCATGTAGGCATGTGTTTGTGCAGCTAGGTGTATTTCCTGTCGAGGGATGAGCATGTGAGGATGTGAGGGGACATGCAAGGGTTAGAGATGGTGCAGGGATTGGGGATGGTGTCTCTGTTCATTGAAGGTTATTGCAAGCCCTTGAGGGGGACGGGCAGGAGCCTCAGGATGCACTGGCTAATGGTGTGTGGGTTTGTGTTTTTCAGGTTATTTCACCTTGAGCATTTACAGGATCTTGACAGGCACAGTGGGAGGAATGATGGTGATGGAGTGCCAGTACAATGTGAGAGAGGAGGGTCACAGGAAGTTCTGGTGCTGAGGGCTCCTCTGGAAAGACTGTCTCTGAGTTATTGAAATGACACAAGCAATGGGGCAGGAGGTGAAGCTTGGCCGAGTGACTCTTTGAGACAACCCCAGAGAGCATCTTTTCCATGTCGTCATGGAGGAATTGGAGGAGGGAGATGCAGATACTTACTGGCATGAGCTGGACAAGGCCACAAGTGTCCCCCTCTCACTCTGTTTAGTTGGTGACAGGTTCAGTGTAAGTGTGTGTTGAGGGGTAGTGAGGTAGAGATTAAATGGTGTTTGAAGGGGGAGGGGCTACCCTGAGTACAGGGCACCCAGGAGGGTCCCTCCAAGGAGGTGGTATGTGAGCTATGTCACTGCCCCCCTGTCCTACGGCTCCCTCAGGGCTCCAGCCATGCTCTTCTGTTCCTTCTTAGCCCAGCATGAATGCAACTATGTAGTTGCAGCTTCCTCACTTGGGCCCCCACTCAGAGGGAGCATGGGCAAATCCACCAGTGTTTTTCCCATGCTTCTATTTTATGCCATGTGCCTGATCTGTGTATAGGGGTGAGGGAGAGCAAGAAGATCTGGGTGCCTACTGTGGTGGGAATGTGCTAGACCCTCACCTAAAGGCCTCTTGTGAGGCTTCCTGGAGGACTGGCTGAGGCCCCTGAAAAACCTCTCCTTCCAGTGTCCACTGTCTCTTCCAGGGGTGTTCTGCTGTGGGACAGGGCTGGGGGCCCGCAGAGAAGTAATAGGGGGTCCTCCTCCCTAGCCTTGGTACCTCTGCAAGGGAAAGTTCTCCTCTCTGTATAATCCCAGGGTCCCTGGAAGAAGGGGAGATGTGCAGTTTCATGATGACTGCAGACTCTGAGCCATTGGGAGGTTGAGGCAGAGAGTGACTTATGAACTGCTCTGTAGGCTCAGCTGTAGTAGCAATAAGGACCACTGAGACATTGGCCAGCATGGGAGCCCCGGCTCTGACCGGTCACATGGCCAGCCCTGCCTTCTTGCCTGGTACGAAAAGCCAAATCCCTGCAGGAGGTTCCTACTGTCCTGGCTTTATAGTCCTCTGGTGGGGATGCCTGGCAGGGGCACCGCTGGCTTTGGTGTGACACTTTAGTACTTGCTGCAGGTCCCAAGTAGAGCCAGGGCTCCTGTACCCAGCCTCTGCCTTGGTTCTCTGCTCTTTTTCCCCATCTCAAAGTATCAGGGTGTTAGCGGCCAGTGTTTGGTTTCCAATTGTCACTCTACTTTTAACTAGCAGGGTAATGAAACTGGGCAAGTCACTTAACCTCTGTGTGTCTGTTGCCTCATCAATAAAATGAGGATGATTCTAGCAACTATGACTGTTTTAACTTCTTGTGGTTGTTTTTTGCCAAAAATTGGTGACATAATGTAATTATTTATCATGTTCATGGATTCTGTGGGTCAAGCATCTGGACAGGGCATAGTAGGGAAATTTGTCTGAACCTCAGCTGGAAGGCTCAAATGCTGGGGGCTGCAATCCCTCAAAAGCTCTTTCACTTACATGCTGTTCACTCACATGGCATTAGCCAAGGTTATTGACCAGAATCCGACGTGTGGCCTCACATATGGTCTGGACTTCCTCACAATATGGCAGCTGGATTCATGAGCAAGTGTCCTATGAGAACCAGGTGGGTGCTGTCTCCTCCTGACCTGTTCTCAGAAGACACACATCACTTCCACCATGTTCTATAGTCAGAACAGTCACAAGCCCACCCAGCTTCAAGGTAAATAGATTCCACCTTTGGATAGAGATGGGCCAGGCTTCTGGAAGAGCACATGGGACTAGAAATATTGGTGTGGCCATTTTTGGAAAATACAACGTGCTGCAGGCATGATAGCAGAACAGCCTTATGTTGTGAAGAAACATGAGATGGACAGGGTGAAGTATGGAACCCAGTGCTCCTGACATCGTGAGCCATTCTCTCTTCTGCTCTCTCTTGTCTCTCTGTGGCTCTGAGGAACAAATGGTCAGAACCAGCATGAGGGGCTGATGATGGTCCATGATGGTCACATGATGGCCATGTGCTGGGATCAGGGTCCAAAGGTGGGGGACAGAATGGCCTCTTTCACAGGTGTGCTACAACCACTTTCTCTGACTCCATTGCCTTGACCAGGTCCTTCCTGCTCTTTGTCAGCTTCTTCTTCCTGGTCTTGCTGAAGGCCATCCTCTTCCTGAACTGCTATTTGGTTGGCCTGGTTTCAACATCATCTCTGATGGCGATGGTCTGCCTGGCCCAGTGAAACTGCAGCTCCTACACCAGGGGCTTCCTGTCTGGTGACACAGCTTCTGGCCAAATTCAGCCCAGGCCCCTACCTGGGATGTGAAGTTGGAAATGAGTCAGTCCTACCAGAAGCTTTTATACTTGGGTGTTGAGTCATCTTTGTCGGATCCTTTCCTAAGGCTGACCTGGCAGCAGACAGCAGGACATGGTGCAAGGACATGGGCTCTGGACTGAGAGAGTTGTGTGTTCAAGCTCCAGTGCTGCCTCTTACCATGTGACCCAGGAGAGGTTATTGATGACTCGCATCATCTGTTTCTTGGATTTGTATATTATTGAGATAATACATGGAAGACATTGGCCATGTAGGAGAAGCTCCCACATGGAGCTGCCATGGGGTACAGGGAAGAGGATGGGCCAATAAAGGACTTGGGAGGAGTGAGCCAGGCCTCCTGGGACTCCTGCTTGACTATGGGTACAATGAGGGGAGGTGGTGAGCCCCCAGAGACCCCACCCACATCTGTCTGTGCCAAACATGCATTTGGCAATAGATGAAGGGGATGAAGAAAGGGGGGGGTCTTGCTTTAAAGTAGAGCTGAGAGTGCCACCCCTATGTGCAGTAGGTGCTGGGAAGAGAGTTTCTTTGTGATAAGCTGCAAACAGAGTTGTAGAGGGTCAGTGAGTGGTTAGGCATGAGGGAGCCTGAACCAGCTCCAGACTGAACCCCTCCCCCTCATTCTCTCTGTGCCTCGGTTCTGTGTCCTCAGTTACCTCTGTTCTGGGGAAGAGTTCTATCTCCTTTCTTAAGGTTCAGCTCTTAATGCCCTGGGTACAGAAATCACATATTATCTGTTATTTTTTTTTGATGTTTCCCTCTCCTGGATTTGTGTGATCTCCAGAAGAATCCCACATGCCTTCTATGCCTTCGTCCAAGGTGTTGCTAAAAATATTGAACAGGTGAGCCTCCAGATAGAGCCTTTGGGCATCTGATTGCAGACCACCTACTAGGTGACTTGGCTTCTTTCCTGCAGGATGAGGAATGTGGCGGCACCCTGGCACTGTCCCTCTAGACAGGTGTGACAACAGGCTGTGAGTTGGTAGTGCATCACTTCTAGTTGAAAAAATATATCCTGGGCAGCCCCGGTGGCCCAGCGGTATGGCGCTGCCTTTGGCCCGGGGTGTGATCCTGGAGACCCAGGATTGAATCCCACGTCAGGCTCCCTGCATGGAGCCTGCTTCTCCCTCTGCCTGTGTCTCTGCCTCTCTCTCAATCTCTCTCTGTGTGTCTGTCATGAATAAATAAAAATTAAAATCTTAAAAAAAAGAAATATATCCTCACACCTTTTCATGAGTTAGTTAGGAAGACAATAGGCCTCTTAACTCCTAGCACCCTAAGTAAGTGGCTTTCTTTATACTGAGGGGCTTACAAAGGGGGCCTACTTAGAGCAGGGGTAAATGAATACGGGCTGGACCCACTCACTTCTAATGAATAGAATATGGCAAAATAATAGGATGCTGCTCTGCCATTAGGTTACAAAAAGACTCTGGTTTCTGTTTTGCTGGCTTTCACTTCTTTGCTGTGATGGAAGCCAGATGCCATGTTGCGAGATGTTGGAGAGGCCCATATGGCAAGGAACTCAGGGGGCTTCTGACCAATAGCCAGAACAGCCCTGAGTTCCATGGTCTGTGAGCAACTGGGAATCCTGCCAGCTACCACATGAGCAAACTTAGAAACTGACCCACCCTCATTTGAGTTTTCAGATGAGAGTGCAGTCCCAGTCGATACTGCCTGCAGGTTTGTGAGAAATCTGTAGACATAGATAATAATACACTTATACTTGGTGACTTCAATCTAGCTCTTTCTATACTCGATAGGTCTTCTAAGCACAACATCTCCAAAGAAACGAGAGCTTTAAATGATACACTGGACCAGATGGATTTCACAGATATCTACAGAACTTTACATCCAAACTCAACTGAATACACATTCTTCTCAAGCGCACATGGAACTTTCTCCAGAATAGACCACATATTGGGACACAAATCGGGTCTGAACCGATACCAAAAGATTGGGATTGTCCCCTGCATATTCTCGGACCATAATGCCTTGAAATTAGAACTAAATCACAACAAGAAGTTTGGAAGGACCTCAAACACGTGGAGGTTAAGGACCATCCTGCTAAAAGATAAAAGGGTCAACCAGGAAATTAAGGAAGAATTAAAAAGATTCATGGAAACTAATGAGAATGAAGATACAACCATTCAAAATCTTTGGGATGCAGCAAAAGCAGTCCTAAGGGGGAAATACATCGCAATACAAGCATCCATTCAAAAACTGGAAAGAACTCAAATACAAAAGCTAACCTTACACATAAAGGAGCTAGAGAAAAAACAGCAAATAGATCCTACACCCAAGAGAAGAAGGGAGTTAATAAAGATTCGAGCAGAACTCAACGAAATCGAGACCAGAAGAACTGTGGAACAGATCAACAGAACCAGGAGTTGGTTCTTTGAAAGAATTAATAAGATAGATAAACCATTAGCCAGCCTTATTAAAAAGAAGAGAGAGAAGACTCAAATTAATAAAATCATGAATGAGAAAGGAGAGATCACTACCAACACCAAGGAAAGACAAACGATTTTAAAAACATATTATGAACAGCTATACGCCAATAAATTAGGCAATCTAGAAGAAATGGACGCATTCCTGGAAAGCCACAAACTACCAAAACTGGAACAGGAAGAAATAGAAAACCTGAACAGGCCAATAACCAGGGAGGAAATTGAAGCAGTCATCAAAAACCTCCCAAGACACAAGAGTCCAGGGCCAGATGGCTTCCCAGGGGAATTTTATCAAACGTTTAAAGAAGAAATCATACCTATTCTCCTAAAGCTGTTTGGAAAGATAGAAAGAGATGGAGTACTTCCAAATTCGTTCTATGAAGCCAGCATCACCTTAATTCCAAAGCCAGACAAAGACCCCACCAAAAAGGAGAATTACAGACCAATATCCCTGATGAACATGGATGCAAAAATTCTCAACAAGATACTGGCCAATAGGATCCAACAGTACATTAAGAAAATTATTCACCATGACCAAGTAGGATTTATCCCTGGGACACAAGGCTGGTTCAACACCCGTAAAACAATCAATGTGATTCATCATATCAGCAAGAGAAAAACCAAGAACCATATGATCCTCTCATTGGATGCAGAGAAAGCATTTGACAAAATACAGCATCCATTCCTGATCAAAACTCTTCAAAGTGTAGGGATAGAGGGAACATTCCTCGACATCTTAAAAGCCATCTATGAAAAACCCACAGCAAATATCATTCTCAATGGGGAAGCACTAGGAGCCTTTCCCCTAAGATCAGGAACAAGACAGGGATGTCCACTCTCACCACTGCTGTTCAACATAGTACTGGAAGTCCTAGCCTCAGCAATCAGACAACAAAAAGACATTAAAGGCATTCAAATTGGCAAAGAAGAAGTCAAACTCTCCCTCTTCGCCGATGACATGATACTCTACATAGAAAACCCAAAAGTCTCCACCCCAAGATTGCTAGAACTCATACAGCAATTCGGTAGCATGGCAGGATACAAAATCAATGCCCAGAAGTCAGTGGCATTTCTATACACTAACAATGAGACTGAAGAAAGAGAAATTAAGGAGTCAATCCCATTTACAATTGCACCCAAAAGCATAAGATACCTAGGAATAAGCCTAACCAAAGATGTAAAGGATCTATACCCTCAAAACTATAGAACACTTCTGAAAGAAATTGAGGAAGACACAAAGAGATGGAAAAATATTCCATGCTCATGGATTGGCAGAATTAATATTGTGAAAATGTCAATGTTACCCAGGGCAATATACACGTTTAATGCAATCCCTATCAAAATACCATGGACTTTCTTCAGAGAGTTAGAACAAATTATTTTAAGATTTGTGTGGAATCAGAAAAGACCCCGAATAGCCAGGGGAATTTTAAAAAAGAAAACCATATCTGGGGGCATCACAATGCCAGATTTCAGGTTGTACTACAAAGCTGTGGTCATCAAGACAGTGTGGTACTGGCACAAAAACAGACACATAGATCAGTGGAACAGAATAGAGAATCCAGAAGTGGACCCTGAACTTTATGGGCAACTAATATTCGATAAAGGAGGAAAGACTATCCATTGGAAGAAAGACAGTCTCTTCAATAAATGGTGCTGGGAAAATTGGACATCCACATGCAGAAGAATGAAACTAGACCACTCTCTTTCACCATACACCAAGATAAACTCAAAATGGATGAAAGATCTAAATGTGAGACAAGATTCCATCAAAATCCTAGAGAAGAACACAGGCAACACCCTTTTTGAACTCGGCCATAGTAACTTCTTGCAAGATACATCCACAAAGGCAAAAGAAACAAAAGCAAAAATGAACTATTGGGACTTCATCAAGATAAGAAGCTTTTGCACAGCAAAGGATACAGTCAACAAAACTCAAAGACAACCTACAGAATGGGAGAAGATATTTGCAAATGACATATCAGATAAAGGGCTAGTTTCCAAGATCTATAAAGAACTTATTAAACTCAACACCAAAGAAACAAACAATCCAATCATGAAATGGGCAAAAGACATGAACAGAAATCTCACAGAGGAAGACATAGACATGGCCAACATGCATATGAGAAAATGTTCTGCATCACTTGCCGTCAGGGAAATACAAATCAAAACTACAATGAGATACCACCTCACACCAGTGAGAATGGGGAAAATTAACAAGGCAGGAAACAACAAATGTTGGAGAGGATGCGGAGAAAAGGGAACCCTCTTACACTGTTGGTGGGAATGTGAACTGGTGCAGCCACTCTGGAAAACTGTATGGAGGTTCCTCAAACAGTTAAAAATATACCTGCCCTACGACCCAGCAATTGCACTGTTGGGGATTTACCCCAAAGATACAAATGCAATGAAACACCGGGACACCTGCACCCCGATGTTTATAGCAGCAATGGCCACGATAGCCAAACTGTGGAAGGAGCCTCGGTGTCCAACGAAAGATGAATGGATAAAGAAGATGTGGTTTATGTATACAATGGAATATTACTCAGCTATTAGAAATGACAAATACCCACCATTTGCTTCAACGTGGATGGAACTGGAGGGTATTATGCTGAGTGAAGTAAGTCAGTCGGAGAAGGACAAACATTATATGTTCTCATTCATTTGGGGAATATAAATAATAGTGAAAGGGAATATAAGGGAAGGGAGAAGAAATGTGTGGGAAATATCAGAAAGGGAGACAGAACGTAAAGACTGCTAACTCTGGGAAACGAACTAGGGGTGGTAGAAGGGGAGGAGGGCAGGGGGTGGGAGTGAATGGGTGACGGGCACTGGGTGTTATTCTGTATGTTAGTAAATTGAACACCAATAAAAAATAAATTAAAAAAAAAAGAAATCTGTAGACAAAGTCATGCATGATTCCTGTGAGATAGTATATATTATAGGTTTTTAAAAATTTTTTTAAATTATATTTATTCATGAGAGACACAGACATAGGCAGAGGGAGGAGCAGGCTCTCTGTAAGGACCCTGATGTGGGACTCGATCCCAGGACACTGGGATTAACTGCTGAGCCACCCAGGCGGCTTATATGTTATTGTTTCAAGCTAAGTTTGAGGTCATTTGTTGTGCAGCAATAGGTAACTACGATCCCATGAGCTGCCTGAGAGTAGAACCAGGAATGAAGGTTTATCTCTCTGCCACCTCAGCATCTAGTATGGCGTTGACACACAGAAAGTGCACAGAAATGTTGGTTGCAGTGTTGGTAAGTCACAGGTGTATGCAGGATTACCCCATCAAGGCAGAAATGGAGGCAGAAATGGGTAAGGCATGCTCATGCTCCATTTGAAGCATGTGTGAAGAAAGATTTAATGCAGTTCGTCTCTTTCATTTAGTATTTATTTGTTTCCAGGAATGTCCAGAGCCATGACAGTGACTCTTGGCCAGTTTGAGGACTAAACATTTGGAATGTTCACATAATCACTGATAAGTGAGGTTATTCTGTATACCTGAGACTGTGGATCAGGCTAGAGCAGGTCGTCAGTGTTGTTCTGTGTCAGCAGGAAGATTCATGCTATACATCTGGGGGGCGACATCTCACACACATCTCTAGTTTGCAGCCAGAGAGAAATGCATGTTCCCAAGGCACTTGCAGAGAGGGGTGACTTGCACCCCACCTCTCTAGTGTTTGCCCATGGATACCCTTCCTGCTACTCTTGCACTGTATCCTTCACTGCAACAAACCTTAGCCATGATCATAACTTGTCAAGTTGTATGAGTCTTTCCAGTGAATCACCAAACTAGTGGGAGATCATGGGACCCTTGGAGCAGAGTGAAATGATGTTTAGGGGGTAAAAGAGGAGCTTGTTGCTATAAGAGGAAGGGAATGTGCTCTATTCATCCTTCCCTAAGCTCCATTATTTGGCAGAATTGTGGTCCCCCCCCCAAAGATGTCCACATTATAATCCCCAGAACCTGTGAATATTTTACCTTTCACAGCAAAAGGAAGTTTACAGATGTGATTAAATTAAAGATCTTGAGATGGAGCGATTATCCTGGATCACCCAGTGGGCCCAATGTTATCGTAAGGGTTCCTATAAAACAGAAGCTGGAGGGTCAGAGTCAGAAAAACAGATGTGATGATGGAAATTGGGGGTGAGGTGATGTGGGGCCACAGGAGGTAGAAGAAGGCAAGGAAGTGGATTCTTCCCTGGAGCTTCCAGAAGGGGGAAGGAAGCCCTGCTGATGCCTTGACCTTGGCCCTGTGAAACTAATTTCAGATTTCCAACCTCTAGAACTATAAGACTGGAGTATGTCCCTACTCTTCTGTGTGACACTAAGAAGAGCATCCAGGTCGAAGAAGCTTTGAATTGTGTAGGACGTAAACATTGGTCACAGCTAGACCAGAAACTGTCCCCCAAGAGGACACATGCTGCGATCTCAGTGGGCAGGCACTTCCCGCAGACAGGGCTAGAGCCGTGGAGCTGTGGGGCTGAGAGCCAAGGACAGCCTGGCATCCAGCTGGGTGGGCCCTGCTGTGGCTCGGCGAACCCTCAGCAGGTTGGGGGACAAGGTGCCATCAAGCTCCCAGTGCAGTTCTGGTTTTGGGTCAATCTCTTTTTTGGCACGTTCTTCCCCTTTCCCAATCACTCTGCAACTTAAAATGAAGAAGCAGCAGAGGAAGGAAGCAGATAACAAAATAGGGACAGGAAGTGACAGTATTGAGGGCTGGAACTCCTAGGCCAGATGTCGGAAGACAAGGATCTGGATGTTCTGGGGCCAGGGAGACAGGTCCATCGGTCTGTTTGTCACTCGACCCCTTCTCTGCCTCCAGGTGAGTGGGTCTGGGACTAGTCACTTATTGAATCTTCCCTGGGTGGGGGGAAGAGGAGAACTTTTGTCTAGGAGAGCAATTTCAGGAGAGCAGGTAACACACAGGTCCCATGAAACTGCTACCACCTACACTGGGCGGGAGGATATTGGGACTGTGGCTGTTCACTGCCAGGCACAGAGGCGGGGGACATTTTGTTAGCCCACTGGGTGTGTGTGTGTGTGTGTGTGTGTGTGTGTGGCATCAGTTGCTAACATTACGCCAGGGTCTGTGCCTAACACTTGACATCAGTGATCTCATTTATTCCTCACAACAGTCATTAGGATGTGGATGCCACCATCCTGATGGAGGAACTGGGAACTAGAGAGATGCCAGGTAGGGAGAGGTGTACTCTCCAAAGGAATGGGAGGTGAGGGGTTAAGGGGACAACAGTCCAGCTTCCTAGGAGGAGCAAAGTGAGGACAAGCCAGAGGCTAGGTGTTTGGGTGTGTAGGACTTGGAGGAGCAGACCCCAGATTCCCAAGAGGCCTGATGAATGCAGTTGGAGAGGGTGACTGGGGCAGCAGTAATGTGAGTGGCCAGGAGAATGAGCCACTGTAGGCAGAATTAGCGATGGCTTGGGTGTGCAGCCACCAATCATCTAGAATCCACCTTGGCAAGTGCAGGCCAGAAGTGATTGTTGACAACCCACCAGAAGGTCCCAGCAGGTAGTCCTAGCTTTTGGCCTCGAGGAGCCAAACAAGGATGCTGAATTGGTCGTAAGCTGCACTGGAGAGCCTAGAATGAGGGATTTCAGTAAGATTTGAGGAACTATTGTGTTTTTTATCTTTTTACCCAACTGAATAAATCCATGCCAAACTGTTGGGGGAAGTCACATTGTAGAATTTGTGAAGACTCAGGTCTACTTAGTGAAACAGGTTCTGGTTGTAGACTTTGGCATCAAGGAATGAGACTCGACTGCCAAGTATGGCCATTCTGAGCAGCAATCTGTCTGGTTAAGGGGATGTTTACCCTAGAACCTGGAAATCCTGCTTTGGGAGCCACTTAGGCATCCAACATGGGGCTCTGATGAATGGCCTTGGGCGCCTGCTATGGAATACAAACTGAAGTTGGAAACAGCAAACTGTAGACATATAGTGACACGGATGAGGCTTAAGAATCTGGTGCTGAGTGAAAAAAGCAAAACCGGAATGAGACGAATGGCCCGAAACCCTGTGGTTTTAAACATATGCATACAGAGCAAGCATATGCGCCTTATGATCACACGAGGCAATGATGTCCACTGAAGGGCTGTCTTTGAGGAGTGTGAACAGGGGATGAAACGGAACACACCAAACAAAGAAATGACAAGTTTGGTGGGTGGAGACGGGGGGCACTTTTCTGGACCAATGAAGTCAACACACAGGACCTGAGGGAAACTCCAAGGACAAAACAAAACAAAACTCAAGACAGAAAACCCGATAAAGCATGTTGGGGCAGGGTTAGGAGAGAATGGTGTACACAGGTATGGCGGTGGCTCAGAGGCAGGGGGCAAGTCTGCCAGTGCCAGGGTTGGGAGGGAAGGCTTTTTCCATGTCTTGAAGGAAGCTGAGGGGGTGTAGGTGCCCCAGCAAGTGGATGGGAGGCTGGATGGGCCTGAGATCACCGTGTGCACCAGCTGACTGGCTGGAGGGAACACCTGCAGTTTGGGTTCTGGAAGGCTTTTGCGATGGCTGGGGCACAGAATATGAGCTGTGGAGGACAGGGAGAGGCTGGAGGCCAGCCAGGAGCTGGGTCTGGTGTATCGCACTAGGATCTGGATTTGACCATAGTTAAAGGGGAGATGGCGAAAGTTTGAAAGCAGGGAAACCACTGAATCAGATTTCACAGCTTCCTCCTTTTCTTTCAAAAGCACCAGCAAAGTGTGTGTTCTTCACACGCTGGGCCTCCAGATTTGACATCCATTCAAGGACATCACACCTCTCTATTCCAAAGGCTCTATTTCTATGGTAGTTGGTTATTAGTGCTGGTATTGGGGGGCCTTCCAGAGTTGGACAGGCCCCAGAAAAAATTTTCCTCAATTATTAAGGTTTTGACTCATATTATTCTTCATCTCCATGGTTTTATTTAGAGTTCACTTATTTTTCTTAGTTTTCAAAATGCATTTGTCATATGGTTATTTTATTTCCTAGAACTCTATATTGAGTGCCTCTCAAGAGGTGTGTGGATTTTTTAAAATAAAGTAAATCTTAGTAGAAGTAATTACAGGTAGCTTGTGCTCATTACTGCTTCATCCTTCCTTTGCTCAGGGCTGCCTATACAGGCAGGTGTCTAATTTTCTTTTCTCCTAGTTTTGGAGATGAGCTTTCTGACTTTTCTCCTACATATGGGTCACTCATTGCTGAGAGCAGGGGAGAGGTCCAGACACCTGTCTCTAGGAGGCGACTCTCTTGCGTGGCACCATCTCCCCTGCCCCGGTCCCTTCATTTCCTGCTGCTAATGCTCTGAAAAGCCTGGTCTTCCCAGGCCCATGTGCTGTGCTCTGGATAAAGAATAAAGACATAGAACAGGGTGTAGGACAGAGGAGAGTAACATTCTGAGACCCATCTCCCATCCGTATCCCTCACTTCCCACCCAGCCAGGTAGCCTCCTGCTTCTCTGTGTTCTCATTAAACAACAACGACAACAACACAACAACAACAAAAAAGATCTTTCTTGGGATATAGTTTACATACCATGCAACTCTCCCATTTAAAGTATGCAGTTCGATGTCTCTCGGCATACTCATCACTGCACTCGATCTTAGAGCATCTTCATCACCTTCAAAAGGAAACCCTATACTTTCTAGCTATCATCTCTCCCTGCATCTCCCCAAGTGCTAAGCAACCACTACATACTTCTGTATTTATAGGTTTCCTTATTCTGGACTTTCCTATGAATGGAATCACATATTATGTGGTCTTCAGTGACTGACTCCCTTCACTTTGCATAATGTTTTCAGATTCACCTTGCAGCAGGTTTCATTCTTTTTAATGGCTGAGTAATATTTCATTGTAAGGTTAGGTCACATTTTGTTTATCCATTCATCTGTTGATAGGCCCTTGGGTTATTTCTACCTTTTGACCATTTTGAATAATGTTACTAGAAACCTTTGTGTCCCAGTTTTTGTGTGGACATAGGTTTTCATTTCTCTTGGGTGTACACCTAGGAGTGGAATCACTGGGTCAGGTGGTAACTCTATGTGGGATCCTTTGACGAATTTGTAGACTGTTTTCCAAAGTGGTTGACCCATTTTCCTTTCCCATGAATGGGTGTATGGGTATTGTGACTTCTCGACATCCTTGCCAAGACTTACTATCTGACTTTTGGTGCTAGCCATTCTAGTGGGTGTAAAGTAGTGTCTCACCATGGTTTGATTTGTATTCCTTGATGGCTGCATTTCCCTAAGAATGTTGTCTGCACTTATCTTTGGACTGCTCCAGCCTCTACCTCCTCCCTAGAGTGGTGGAGCAGACAGTGGTAAGATGAGCCTTGTCTTCTAGGAGCTCAGCTTCTTCCCCAAATGTACATTGTTCCAGGTGCTCCTGACAATTGCTGGTGGGGCTGGGGAGGCCAAAGCCCTATGGGCCTCCTGTTGTCCCTAAGCAGAATGGCTCTGGGCATTGGGTTGACACCAGACGGTGGTTCTTATTTGTGTAAGCCATGCTGTGGATTGTGCAGCCTGTAGCCTCGGGCATTGGTAAGATGTTGGGGTGATGAAGGTGGGGAGGAAGCTGTGTTTCCTTTGGGAAGATGATGTTTGACTTCATAGCCACTAAGCTATTTGTCAGTTTCCTCCCTCCCCAAATCCCAAGGGATAACAAACCACACTGGGATTTGTGGACTTGATTTGGTGATGTCTAGTTTCAGGACCTCTCTATGCCTCCGTCTTCTTATATATAAAGTGGGGATAATGGTACCTGCCTTATAGCTTTGTTGTGAACTTGAATAATTTGGGTGAAGCTGATATCTATGTCTTTGAGTATATGATTCTGATGTGTAAGTTGAATTGGAGGCAATATATAGCTGGTGGACAGACCAGATGAGAAGCTAGTCCTGGTCCAGGACTGTTCTAAAGATATTTAATATTTACTGAGCAGTTGCTGCATTACAGGCACTGGGGCAAGTGCTTTACATTTGTTCACTCCTTTGTTTCCTATGAGGTAAGAATGGTTACTATTACTCTATTTTACAGATGGAGAAGCTGGGGATGAGAGTGATTTAGCAACATGCCCAAGGGCACATGGTTAGTATATAATGGAGATGGGACTCGAATCTGTGTGACTCCAGAACCTATGCTCTTCACCAACATTCTTATACTGATTTAGGTTAGTGGTATACAAGCAGGTGGAGCTTCCTCATAGGAAGTTAGAAAGTTGGGTCTGGAGCTCAGGAGAGAGATGAGGTTAGAGGAAGAGATATGAGGTCAACCACATGGAAGTAGTGGTTGAGAGAGTTATGGGGAATCCTCATACCAGATCTTTAAGTGGGGTGTTTTGTAACCCAAAAGGGACAGCTGGTTAGGTCAAGCAAGCAGCCTTGGACAGGAAGAAGCATGAGAGACAGGAACAAAGTTTCTCTTCTGTTGAAGGTTTCATATTTTGGGATTGACTTTCATGAAGCCTTCAGGTATGATCCAAACATTATATTGCCATTAAATGAAGGAAAAATCCTTCAGGTATGATCCAAACATTATATTGCCATTAAATGAAGGAAAAATCAGCAGATTTCTCTAATTGTTCTTAGTCCATTCTCTAAAGTATCTGTTGCCACTCTTCCCCTTTTCCTAAGTAGTGCTTCAAATTAGGAAGTGGATAGGAGATGAAAAAGGAAGGAGGGGAGAGACAGAAACACAAAGGAGACTTGAGTAATTAGAAAGTGGATGCCCCAGGCTCTGTCACAAACACCTGGATTCCAGCTGGAACCTGGATTTGCTGGGGACACCAGCCAGAGAGACAGGACCATGTGGCTGTCCCTGGTTCTGCTCCTTCTCTACCTCTCAGGTGAGTGGGGCTGGGGCTTTGGGCACCTGGTATTGGAGAGGGTGGCATAGTGGGTAGGTCCGTCCTGGTTTCAAACCAGAGGTGAAGTCTCAGCAGAACCTGGAAAGGCACATCCATTCACCCATCTTTATATCCTTCTATCCAGTCAAACATTCATCTACAGATCCGATATATGCTTACTGAGCACCAGCTGTGTGCCAGGGCCATTCTGGGTGCTATGTTTAAGAGCAACTTCTGCACTCAGGGACTCATGGCTGAATGAAGGAGTCAAGTCACTGTGATACAACATAGAACTTGCTGTAGAAGAGATTTATTCACATGATGTGGAAATGTACAACAGGTGCCCATAACACTACTCTTGATCTGATACAAGTCCTCACTGAGGCTCTGCTGGATGTTGGTCTTGATGGATGAATGAGTTGGCTGAGTGGAAAGTGGGAATAGCTTTTGCAAAAGTATGGATCTCTTCAAAGGTCATGGAAAGTTCAGGAATTAGCAATAGTTCTGTTTTGTTAGAGCTTAGTTTTAAAGGGGTTGGAAAGGTTTGTTAGAAGGAATTAATGAGAGGTCTAAGAAGACATCCTCAGCATCCCCCTTAAGCCCTACCAGAACAAGGTGTGGTGCAGTCGGGCAAATAAAATCGTCCATTGAAGGTTGGAGTTTCAGAAAAGAAAGTCTTTTTTTTTTTTTTAAAGATTTTATTTATTTATGATAGTCACACAGAGAGAGAGAGAGAGAGAGAGAGAGAGGCAGAGACACAGGCAGAGAGAGAAGCAGGCTCCATGCACCGGGATCCCGACGTGGGATTCGATCCCGCGTCTCCAGGATCGCGCCCTGGGCCAAAGGCAGGCGCCAAACCGCTGCGCCACCCAGGGATCCCAGAAAAGAAAGTCTTAAAAAAAAAAAAAGACATTCAACATGCATGAGAACCCATTCTCTGAAGGAAGTAAGGTTAGGGTAAAAATTAGGGGGTATTCTTTATGTTTGTAGAATAATTTTTATGTTGGGCAAGACATAGAACATGCCCAACATAATGATAGACTGTTCCACTGTTCCAGTATAGTGGGTGTAAAGGCAGAGGTTTAAAGAAAGATGACCCCCTGGGTGACCCTGGCCAAAGCATGATTTTATTCTCAGTAAAACAGAAGAATGGACAGGATAACCTTCAAGGTCCCGCAGGGCTCTCATAACTGAGATCTTAGAAGAACATCTAAAAGAGATGCATCTCATTACACATGGGAGGTGCTCAAAATGTCTTAAATGAGAATGACCATGATAATGGGAATTTTCTCCCCCTCCCCCATTTTTTTGGGTAATGGACTTTTTTCTGAATCACCATAATTAATGAAATGGGAACCCAAAGCAGTAGTGGCTGAAGCCGGCTTGTACCTGCTTACAAGAGCTGATTATGGCCTTATTTTTCCAACCCCATATCCAGTGACAGCATGTTGTTAGCCTGAAATCAGTCATAGTGAGAGTATCTACAGCACAGAAACTGGGGAACACTACAACCATGGCTTCTCCTTGACTTCCCTGCACTCCCCCTTGCTCCCTTCCCAAAGCCGGTTTTCTAGCACATCGCTGCTTCCTCATATCTGTTTGCTTAAATCTGATAAAATTGCCTAGCTTGGGTACAGTTAAACTGCAGCTGGAAACTTCTTCCCACCCCCTTCCAGTCCCACGGGGACTGGCTGATCTCTCCAGCCCTACAGGTTCACCTTTCCATCCATTTACAGCTAGGGTTCCTCTTGGGTCCAGATAAAAATTTTGGAGTCACTTGTAAAGACTGAATTTTTTTTTCCATCCCAGTTCTTGGCTTAGCTCCTTCCTCTCTGTCCCAGCATTCTCCCACTCACCACACCCATCAGAATTCCAAACACCATTTGGAAAAACGTGACCACTTTACATTTATGGAGGGTTGTATGGCTAACCTGAGAAGGGAAGGGGGAAAGTTTGTAGAGAAAGAAGGTAAGGCCCCGGGATGATGATGGGGCTGGTGGTGGTCAGTTCGTGCTCCAAACATGTGTCAAGAGGCCTATGAGGGTCTCCTTGGGATCCAGCCCTTCCCAGCAGTGTATTGCTCCTCCCTTGAGAGTGATTTGAATGAGAGCCAGGGGTTTACTTTTCCTCTTTTGAGAAAATGTGGAGAGCGGAGGATGCAAGAAGTGCTCAGAATAAGTTTGAGTTGCAGAAAACCTGAACGTAGAGCCTCATTCCAAAGGAAAGTGGTTTTGGACATGAGCTAATCTCATGCCTGGCAAAGGCTAAGGACAGGGCAGGACAGCCAGCAACCTCTGCGCCCTCTCCAGCTTCGTTCTGATTCTCCAAGGGCTGGGATCCCCATGTGGTTATTCAGTGTTTCTGGGCTCATAGGGAACAGGTCTCTATTCTTGTTGGCCATAGTCTCCAGACCCTCTGGTTTGGTCCTAAGCTCAGGTGTCCCTCCAAGTCCTCATCCCTGAGCCTGGGATCGTCCATACCTCCCTAGCAAATTTCCACTTGGGCTTCAGGCAGACAGCCCCTAAGGGGTTCCATTAAGACGGAGTCCTGCGATGTGGCTTATGTTTTCCAGGCTCTTTGTCCTTGACGGGCCCCGACTCTGTGATGGGCACCTTGGGTGGCTCTTTGAGTGTGCAGTGTCAGTACGAAAAGAAATACCAGGAGTATAACAAATACTGGTGCCGAGGAAACTATGACATAACATGTGAGAATATTGTGGAGACCAAGGGAAAAGAGAAAGAAGAGAGGAGTGGGCGCGTGACCATCAGAGACCATGCAGTTAACCTCACCTTTATAGTGACCATGGAGAACCTCACTGCAGATGATGCTGGATCCTACTGGTGTAAAATTCAGAAAATATGGCTCCTGGACATGTGGTCATATGACCCTTCAGTTCAGGTTAAAGTATCTGTTTTTGAAGGTAAGAGATCCTTTTACTCCATCAGTGGAGCTTATGGGATATGATTGAACGTGGGGACAAGGATGAGTGCCATGCTGAAGAGTGTCTCTGGGTCTTGTCTAGTCCTCAGGCCCAGTGGTGTTGGGAAGAGCCTGTGTTGAGGGCAGGGAGAGAGGCAGATGACTCTTCAGACTTGGCATGGGTGGGGGTGTGTATCTGAAGGTCCTCTCACTCTCATAGGGCCAGGGCCTCACTCTATTGCCTGGGAGGCCCCTCCATGCCAGACCAAGACTTTCCACTATGCTCTTTGAAAATCTGTACCAAAAGAGATAAACTCTTCATATATATATCTTCAGCTTGCTCACAGAACATTCCTTCTACTATACTGTCCTGAAATTGGCCTTGCTTCCCTCATTTCAAGAAATAGTCTTCTTGAGTGGAAGTGCTTTCTCCTACACCAAAGTGCCATAGGGCGGTGAAGCCATGTCCAAATTCTCCCAGCCCTCTATCACAACTTCCAACCTATCACTTCCCACCTGCTTCCTTTAACTTTTGTGTCACATGGCCACATGCATTCTCTACTTCTCCTTCCATTGGCGTCTAGGTTATTCCTTGACATTTCTAATCCCTGTCATAATTTTGGGAGTTTTTAATGAGTAACTTGTCTCAGCTTCCAGGACCTTCTCAACTGCAGTGACCTACATTTCCACTCTCCAGAATCTTACTCCATGGCACATCTTGCTGTCACCTCAAACTGGTCCACGTCCAGAACCCTACACTCAGACGTTATACTTTCAGACAACTTTCTGTGCATCAGCCTTCTCACATCCTCAGCCCTACTGACCCTATTCTCAACCTCACATATGCCCCCAGTCCTTGGATCTCTCTTTCCATTCTCTCCCCATTTTTTGCCTAACCCACTTCTGCCCTGACGTCACTTCTTTCCTAAGCCAGGCCCCACTATCATGCAAGACTACATTTTCTTCACTTACCATGCACTATTTCCTTACCCACGTCTCAAGACCTTCATCCCTGAATCCATCTTAAAATTAGGGTGAGCAACCATTGGGGTTTTCCTAGGACTGACAAGTTTCATGGGATGCAGTGCCTTCCATGCTAAAACTGGAAAAATCTCAGGCAACCTAGGGCAAATTGATCTCCTACCTAAAATCTATCTGCTGCATTAACTGCTAAAGAAGACACAGATGGCGCCTATGGGTGTCAATACAAGTTCATGGTTTCTGATATGACTCTCCTGGTCTTTTACTTTACCAAGGGCGCACGGGATATCGGACATGAACTCTCTCTATTTCTTTTCTTCTCCCTCTACAAACTTCTGTGATGCCTGACCCATTCTTCCCCCTTTCCCTTCTAGGTTGAGGGCCGTTTCCCTCCACCTATTCAAGAACAATCATCCTGAGGTTGGCTCCTCACTCTGTAGCTCCTTGCTTCCCCATCCCCTTGAGCCAAATTCCCTCATTGCTCTTCCTCCGTCAATTATCCTCACTCTCTTCACCCCAGCCAGGAAAAACACATTTTCTTGTCCTAAAAATATCTTGTAATCCCCATGGCTTCCTCTAGGTGCCACCATTCTTCATCTCTCTCCTTTCTACTTGCCTGGAAGGTAGCTGAGGTCCAAGTCCTCTGCTCCTGCTCTACTTGATGGGGTTCCCCCCTGTGCCCACTCTCTATCAACTTCAGTCCATCTACTTAGTTGCCTCTGTCCTGTGTGAGGGCAGGGATGGTGCCACAATCATCAATGAATTCCCAACGGCAAAGACATCAAGAGCTGTGGTTGGATGAAAAGGAGCCTGTCCTGGGAGTGCCAGGAGGGGCTAAGCCTCTGGGAGGCTTGATTTTTTGGGGAATTATGAGGTTGGGGCAGATTGGGCATGGGGACACAGATTGTATCAATAGCCTGGACATCTGAGATTTAGCCCCTCTTCAGCAGGGAGTTAAAATGGCCTTAGTTTCCATTTGAAGGGTGCTGTGAAACCCCTCCCACAGTCTCTTTGAGGCTTCTGGGCCACAGGCAGAGCCATCTTTTCCAGACTTGCCCCTGCCCCTTCTCCCTCTGGGGCTCCTCAGCTGGAGAAACCCATAAGAGACCCCTGCTCTCACTCTGGGTGGAGTCAGACTTGGAATGGAAAGAAAGATCTGGAACTTATTAGAGGTGGCTCTTATGATCAATTCTGGAAAAGTCTCATTTGGTCCCTGAGGAGCTCACTCCAGCCAGGAAGTGGCCTGGGGCTAGTTGCAGAGCATCTTTTGAGTCCCTTCTGCAAGTGGGCAGTTGTGTGTAGCACTGGATCCAAACAGGCACTTAGTGCATGGCTGGTGAGAGAGCGGCATCTGATGTGTGATTTGTCTCCAGCACCAAGTAAAACCACAGAGAGGACCACATGTCGAGCTGCATCTGCTGGCTTTCTGGGACCAAACACCAAGCAGAACCTCAGCACCGAGGAGGTGTTGACCTGCTCCGGGTAAGGAAAGGACTCACAGCCTAGAGACCACAGACGAGGGGGTTCAGCAGCCTTATGGGACTTTGGTCGGGGCTGGCAACACACCATGACCTTCTTACCTCACTGCTGGGTTTTCTTCCAGTTCTGGTCCCGATTTTTACATTCTCCGTGGCTGCATGGGGATTCCATGTGGAATGTATCACTTGTTTTGTGAACGCTCTCCCCCATGGGGCAGCTGCAGGGGAACAGGAGGCTGGTTCAGGTGGACATGTAGCCCCTCCCATGATCACTGCTCCCCCTCTCCTTTCCCACCTGGTTCTGGACTCTGGGTGCTGGTTCTGTGACCCCAAATTGGCCTTGCCTCCAAAGGTCTTTACTGTATCAGAGATCCAGGAGCTGCTTGTAGGGAGTGGGGGAGTTGGGCTGGCTCTAGGCTATTCTCTTCCCAAAGATACCCAGAAAGGGCCCTGCAGGGCAGAGGACAAGAGTCAGGGCTTTATTTTTTATTTTTTTTACAAGATTTTATTTATTTATTCATTAGACACACACACACACACACAGAGCTAGAGACACAGGCAAAGGGAGAAGCAGGCTCCATGCAGGGAGCCTGACATGGAACTCGATCCCGGGACTCCAGGATCACGCCCTGGACCAAAGGCAGGCGCTAAACTGCTGAGCCACCCAGGGATCCGTGAGTCAGGGCTTTAAAGTGAGAGTGGGGGTGGCTTTCAAGAAGTGAGTTGATAAGGAAAAATGTGAGAGGAAAGGACAGAGAGGAAGCTTCTGGAAAGCAGGCACTGCTGGGCCCCTCTTCTCTTTGCCCCATTACCTCTCCTTAGCAGGATTCTCATGATCAAGGGAGGGGAGGTGATGGGGCCCCAGAGAGGGGCTGCCTTGGCATGTGTCCTTTCCAGGTTTGATCTAGAAACCTGGAAATAATATGTCTCTAGAGTCAGGGCACAGGTGGTGAAAGAAGGGTCCTGGGTTTCCCCCTGAGGAGCCAGTCATTTCCTGTCCCTATATCCCCCCACAGGTCCTTGCTCAACAGTATCCACTTCTTGCTCTTGGTCTTCCTGAAGCTGCCCCTGTTCTTGACATTGGTGGGTGCTGTCCTCTGGGTGAACAGGCCTCAGAAGGGCTGTGGAGGAAGTCAGCCTGATGAGAAAACCCCACAACACAGTGCACCGCTCCCAGGAATGCCCTGTCCAGGAATATAACCTTTCAGAGTGGACAAGAGAGACCTTCAGAATTCAGACTCCAGGGCAGGGGGGTAGAAGTGCCTGGATTCTGGAGACACCAGGTCTTCTGGGAGTATGGTTCCCATGTTTCGATGGAGAATCCTGGGTCTTAGAGGACACTTTCTCTGAGTCCTCAGATACAGGGAGGATGAGTCTCCTGGGCTCATGCTTGGGGTCCTTCTGTGCCCCAGACCCTGTAGGTCCTTGCCCTCATGCCTACTTCCCAAAGGAAAGAATTCTCTGGAAGTTGCTGGAAATCCTGACTCTTTATGCTTCTCCTTGCCACAAAAGCTTCTCAGCTCAGTGCTCTCCTGGACAATAACCACCTCCTTCCTGCAGCCCAGAGGCTCCTTGAAGATTCACCCTTCACAGCCTCAGTCCTTGGGCTCACTGGGCTTCAAGCTCACGTATGTCCCTGTGATCAGGGAGTGTATGGCTGGGCTCAGCACATCTCTGCCTGAGCCAACCATGACTGAGAAACTTTAGGTTAAACTTCTGGGGCTGATTGGAACAGTAGTGAGAAGAGGCAATAGGTGCCCCTAACATCACTCCTGAAATCCCCCAATCTGGAGGGCCTCCTGTCCACAGAGTTGATGGACGGTCCACTTTAGAAGTCTGGCTGAAGCCACATGTCAAGTTGGTGTTTTCCACAGGAGAAGCAGACATGGTTTTCCAAAGACAGGGTACAGGACACAGAAGTGAGGAGATACTTCCCCACATTGGAATGTCATGATGCCACAGCCACCAGGAGGCACACCAGCCCCGCAAAGGGCTTGGTTGGTTTTGAATGCTTGTCAGTGGCTCCTCAGCTTCCAGAAAACACTCTGAGCTCCTGAGCCCTGTGTCCATAGGCAGGGCTGCCACACATGGAACCTGAGCCCTGGCATGGCTTCCACAAGGGCAGGGCCACTCATGGCAGAGGAGAGCTGCAAGTGGCCCAGGACTCCACTGAAGAAGAAGTTCAGCCAAAGAGGCATATATGGACCAAATAATAAAACAAAGGCCGATGTAGGAAACACAATGGTGGGCAAGAGAGAAGCTTGTGATGCACTTTATTTTTTTTTAAATTATTTTTAAGTATTTCAGTTTCTTCATATTTCCATATAAATTTTAGAATAAGCTTGTCTTTATCTACCAAAACGATCTTGCTGGGATTTTGATAGGAATCGTGTTAAACTTACAGATTTATATTGGGGGAATTGACATCTTTACAATGTTGATTCTTCCAGTCCAAAAACATGGTACCTCTTGCAATTCATTTAAATATTCTTTGGCTTTGGTCACCAGTGTTGTATAAATTTAGTGTGTGGATGCTGCACATGTTCTGTTAGATTTATACCCAGGTGTATCTTGTCAAGCAAGTGTGACTAGCACTGTGTGTTTCAATTTGCTTTCTACATGCTTGTTGCTAATATAGAAGTAGGATTGTGTGAGTCTTTATGTGTGTGTATATGTGTGTTTTTGTGTGTGTGTGTGCGTGTATTGATCTTTTATCCTGTGACTTGTTAAACTCATTTATTAGTTCTAACAGTTTGGCATTTTTTCCATAGATTCCTTGGGGTTTTCTACACAATTATGTCATCTGCACAGAGGGACAATTTTATTTCTTCTTTTCTAATCTGTGTGCTTTAATGGTGTCCTGGAAGCCCTAGGGAGCTGCTGGAAGATCTTAACTACTCTGGTGGCCATGTAGGACCTGCTGTTTTCTGGCATTTCTGTTTTTGAAAGAGAAACCAAAAGTGAAATTGTTCATGTTTACGTGTAAGCAACAAACTCCATTTAAAAAATATTCTAAAACAAAATATTGTGATCAAAACAAAACATATTTGTAACTTCATGCAATTCATGCCTGCAGTCTGTAATCTGTGAGTAAAGCAGAGAAATTGCTGAACTCCGTTGTGTCTGTCTGGTATTTACACTTGGGGCCATATGGTGCCCCCAACAGGCCTGGGAACTGACCTTTCAAGCACACAGATGGATTTGCAGGGACGCCATGGGGGCTGGCCCCAGGCTGGCTCTGGGGCAGATCCATGTCTGTTCCCTGGCCTTCTGACTGGGGCCGGTTGCCTCAGACCATCCAGGCACCTTGTTCTATAATGTGAAGTGAAAGCACTAGATCAAGATTCTTCCATGTGGCAATTCTAACATGGGACTGCAAATTTCTTGACACTCTTTATAAAGAGCTGAAGTTATGTCCCCTCCCCCTTGGGTCTAGGTAGGCTGTGGCTGCTGCAGCCAGTAGCCCAGAGCGGAGCTTTGCCAACTTTTTTCCCTTATAATTATCCTCCTAACAAGCCTGGTTATTCATTTTCTTTTCCTAGAAACGCCCCTCCCCATGCTATGGAATTTTAATACCAAAGATATACTTATATGCCTATGTTCTATCTATCAATTGATCCATCTATCAATTGATCATCTTGTATATATATCATTTTGTATATTAAAAAAGTATCATTTTTTCACCTTCCAAGAACTAGTGTTTGTCCCCATTGGAAGGCATGGATAGAGCATGGTGACAGAGACCCTGTGTGACTTCTAAGACCAGGCCAGAAGGAACCCTGTAGCTTCTTCTTCAGACTCTTGAAATGCTGGCTCTGAGAAGTCCCCCACTCAGAACCTGGTGGCCACATGGAGAGGTTACCTGTAAGGTCTCAGATCAACGATCAGGACTGAGTACAGTCAGGGCTGTGACTCAGGGTCACCCGGGCTCATGATCCGGTGCATAGGTGACAAGCTTCCAGATGACAGCAGCACCTAGCCATTTGAGTCACCCCACCCCACCCATTAAGTCTTCTAAACTGAGGCCTCAGACGTGATGGAGCAGAGATAGGCCATCTCTATCTCAATCCACTGGGATTCCTGGCCACAAAATCTGTGACATGACAAAGTGATCACTGTTTTATTCCATAAGGAAAATCTAAGCATAGACAACTGGACCGTCTGGGCTCTATCCATTCTAGGGTCAAGCAAGATGGTAAGAGGAACGTGCTGCCTCTGCCGTGGGCCTGGTGGGCTGTGAGGAGTTGCTGGCTGCTGCCAAGGGCCCCTGTGTGACTCAGCTCTGTGGCGGGGACAGCTGGGCAGGAGCTCCCATGTGGTAACATGCAGGCTGCTGGGCTTGAGGTCTTGCCCTTTCCTAACGGGCGACCCAGAACCATGTGGGCTGCAAGTGTCAGCATGTGGCAGAGGTGTTCCCCACTGCAGCAGAACACCTCCCTGCCCCGCCACATCCACTTCTGCAATGCCCCCACCTCATCAAAGGAAAGCTCTGGTCAAAAACCCACCAGCGCCTTTCCTAACAAACGGGCTCAAGGAGAGGAACAGAGCACCAGCAAAAGGCAGCTGGGGAATTTGCTTCAGAGGAAATAGTCCAGGACACAGAGCAGGGGGTCAGATAAGTCTACTTAGTCACAGAGGAATTATAGACAACACGACCTCACTAAAAGAAGGAGCTCAGGAAAGAGATATAGTTCCTCAAAAATGGCTCAAAATAAAATGTGGATACAAAAAAGAGCACCCAGAGTTCAGGAAAGATGTGAAGTGGAAGAGAAAAAAAAAAAAAAAAAAAACACCAAAGAACCAAAACCTTTATTGAGAAAAAATATGTATACTTTTGATAATTAAAAAAGAAAAAGGCTTGTGTCATTTTTTTTAATGTGTGAGCGAGAGGAAGTTACAGGAAGGGCTGAGCATCCCTGGCTTCCTCTTGCTCAGCTGGGGGGCAGGGTAGGGAGCATTGGAAGGAGTGGAAAGGCCAAACCCAGGAGTGGGTAATGCTGGGTCAGAGCTGGCTGTGGGGTAGACAGCATCACAAGCATGAAGGGGACAGTCTGAGCCCCTCGTTTGTCCTGTCTGGATGGAGAAGTCCAAACTGGCCCTGGAGCCCTGTGCCTGAAGGACCAGGGAGGCTAAGGGACCAACGGAGGGACAGAAATGAACTATTTTTGTGACCACTGGGTGAGTCCCCTGTCCTTGGAAGCCACCGATGTAGAGGGACATGGGGATACTTATATTGTTTCAATGCCCCTCTCCCCAAAATACTTATTACTTAGACAGGAAAAAGAGTAACTTCAATCAGTTTTGACAAATTTATAGTCATATATCTATACCTCTATTAAGATATTGATGCTATATGTTGGCAAACTGAACTCCAATTTAAAAAAAAAAGGGAAGGATAAAAAAAAAAAGATCTTGATGCAAAGACAGTAACCCAGGTATTCCTGCTTATGAAGGCTCATTCAACTGTACTCCTACCATGTGAAGGCTTTCTAATATATAATTCACATACACACACACACAAACACACACACCACAATACACTTTTTTAAAAAGATTTTATTTATTTATTCATGAGAGAGAGACACACACACACACATACACACACACACACAGAGAGAGAGAGAGAGAGAGAGGCAGAGACACAGGCAGAGGGAGAAGCAGGCTCCATGCAGGGAGCTTGACGTGGGACTCGATTCCGGGTCTCCAGGGTCACACCCTGGGCCGAAGGCAGGCACCAAACCACTGACCCACCCAGGTGTGCCCACAATACACTTTTTAACAAATACAGAAAATAGGGGAGACTGGGTGGCTCAGATGATTAAATGTCAGACTCTTGATTTCAACTCAGTTTGTGGTCCTAAGATCATGAGATTGGGACCTGCATCAGGCTCCCTGCTGGGCATGGGGTCTGTTTGGGATTATCATCCTCCATCAGCCTTTCCCCCTCCTGCTCACATGCTCCTTCTCTAATAAAATTTTTAAAAAAAAATACAAAGCCATCAATGAAATTTTACATCTACATAAGTGAAGCCCTCCTTGGGACCTCTCTGAGGGGTAAGAAGGCATCATCCAGGCCTCTCCCTTCTATTGTCCCCCCCCCCCAGTTAGTGTTGGATTTAAAGTCACTTCAAACCCTCTAGAATGGCCGGGTTGTCTTCTATATATAAAACATTGAAATAGTGTCCAAAAAATAATCTCAAGAGGCCAGAAAAGCCATAGATTTAATAGGAAATGTACAGAGCAAACAGATGGAATTTGAGTCAGGGATGGTCCAACCTTGTATACAATCTTACATTCAGGTGATTCATATTCTAGGAGGCACTGAATCAGCAGCAATGGATAGACCTGTGTACACCTGGCCCATCAAGGGTCTTTGTCCTTGGAACACTTGAAAGCTTTGGGTTTAATTCTGGTTTTATGGTTCCTGGTTGGTCTGGAACTGTAATATCCATCATTGGCCAGAGTCCTAAATGATATAAGAGGCCATTATCTTTGGCAGAATCACTACAGGGTCCCAAGGAAAGGAGGTACCAGAATATCCACACAGGTGAGAAAACAGGTACCCCTGAAGACTGAGGATGGAAAGAGGACATATCCTTTCCTTTCTGGGCTGCTACAGAGGAGGCCAGAGTCCTGCTGATTAAGAGTCCATTATCCTTGGCAGAGCCACTGCAGGGTCCCAAGGAAAGGAGGCACCAGAAACATCCATACAGGAAGATTCTTGGCTGCTACAGAGGAGGCCAGGGTCCATGTCCTGTGCAGAGCAGAGAGGGGAAACAGGGTTTATTCTGGGGTCAAGACAAGGGGAGTCCCTACCTAACAGGGACCCTCATTTCTCTTGGAAATGCAACCTCTGCCCATTCCTTGCTCAGAAGTCAGAGGGTGTGGGAGTATCATGAGTGGGAGCTGTGGTTCTCCTGCTCAGGCTGACTCTATTCTCCCCCTGGGTCCCCTGACACCACATCACAGTGCACAGCAGGAGTCCAAGTAGGGACCCCTTCACAGAGGTCAAGAGCGCAAAGCTGAGGTTGCAGAGCAGGACCTGTGCAGGGGGCACGGTGACAGGCGTGAGCTCCCTCTTCAGGGGCAGCCCAGCCCTTTTCTCCCTGACCTGACTCCTGAGCCCAGAGCTGCAGGCAGGCAGCCTTGGTTCCTGCCAGGGAAGCCCCTCTGAGGGCACAGACGTGCTGCCCAAGGCTCAATCTATAGGGGCCTCCCTGCAGGCTTAGCCTGGGGTCCAACACCCATGGCCCCTGATTTCATCCTGCTTTATGGCTGCTCCCCCACAATTCCCCTCCACCTCACCTGCAGGCCAGCCAAGCCCAAGGCTTTTCTTGGTCTGTCTTTCTCATCCTACTTCTGTCTCACCTTGTGTCAGTTCTGCTCAACTTTGAAGCTCAAAACTAATATTCCCAATTTGAAGAGAAGAAATTTCCCGACCCCTGTTCATCTGGATATTTACCTTCTGGGTTCTCCTGGTAGGGGCCTCTCTCAGCTCTGACCCCCATGTGGTAGCACCTATGAGGTATACTCTCTCTTACTTCCTGTTTAGTGGACATGGGATCTAGGAGGACAATGGCCCTTGCTTACATGTGTCCCCCTGGTGGTCCCTCTCAGTGTCCAAGAGTCTGACCCCCTCACCTCGGCCTCATCCCCTCCTCCCCCAGCAGGGTCAGGACCTGTGTAGGTCACCTTGCTCTGTCCTTCTACCTACCTTGAGCGTGTCGGGTCATGTGGATTTCACAGGTGGTGTTCTGGAGAGAGTGCATGCTGCTTTGCACTTCCTCAAAATATCCTTTAAGTCACTGTGCTCTTTTCACAAATTCCACTCCCTGTGGAGCTGCTGTCCCATCTCTCCACCCCACAGGCTTCTGTGCTCTCTGGTCTCCTAAAGTCCTGTGTTCTCCTCTCCTCATTGAACAGAACAACTGGTCTCCAAATATAGCCAGCAGGACAGAGTTGGTTGTGAAGCATGAGCCAAGTGCATCATCTCATTCAGAGGCAGGACTGAGGGATCCCTGGGTGGCGCAGCGGTTTGGCGCCTGCCTTTAGCCCAGGGCGTGATCCTGGAGACCCGGGATCGAATCCCACGTCGGGCTCCCGGTGCATGGAGCCTGCTTCTCCCTCTGCCTGTGTCTCTGCCTCTCTCTCTCTCTATCTGTCATAAATAAATAAAATATTTAAAAAATTTTAATAAAAAAAAAAGAGGCAGGACTGAACACACTGCCTGGTGGGGCCAGGCTCCAAGGAATAGGGGACTTATGACGGGGAGGAAGTAGACTGCAACTAGATGGGAGCTGATGGAGGGAGATCCGGAAGGTGGGACCCAGGGAGGAGTGTACCTTCACCCAGTCTCTGATGGGGTGAAACTGGGGAAGTGTTTGCCCTTTGATGAATGAGTGAATTGATTGTTTATTGGGTGACTCTTGGTGGGGAGGGGTTCAGGTCGATGGCCCAGCCTCTCTCCCATGTTGGGAATATGAGAAAGCAGGAATCCCAGCTTCCCACTCCTTCCCAGCATTTCCCTAGCACTTGGGGAGGGGAGGGCTGGAGCCATAGAGCAGATACCCACCCTTGACTGTGTGTGAGTGGAGTAACACCCCCCTCAGAGATGTCCTAATCCCCAGAGCTGTGAATGTGGTAGGTTACATGGCAAGGGGGAGTGCATGATGAGATACAGTTAAGATTCCCAACCAGCTGACCTAGAGATGGGGAGATTATCCTGGGCTATCCAGGTGGACCTTATGTCATCAGCTGTGTGTGTATAAGTGATAGAACAGGGGAGAGCCAGTGTCACAGTAATGCGGCATGAGGAGGACTTGACCACCACTGCTGCCTGCGAGGACAGAAGAGAGCCCAAGCCTGGTGGCCCAGGGGTCTCTAGAAGCTGGAAAAGACAAGGAAGTGCTTCTCCCTCAGAGCCTCCAGAAGAGCCAGCCCTGCCAGCACCTTCACTTTAGCCCAGGGAGCCTCATGTCAGACCTCTGCTCTCTAGAGCCTTACGTCATCAAACTGGTTTGTCTTTTGCCACCAGGTTGGTGGTGATTTGTCTCAGCAGCCACAGGAAAGGAACACAGAGCAGTTCCCTTCTGGTGTAGTTGAGGCTGGAACCACCTACACCTTTTTGGGGTCCTTGTGAGTTGGGAGGCAGGTCAGAAGGAGACCAGAGCCTTCTCTCCGGCCACCCAGCTGAAGAACTTTGTTAGGTTCTTCCTGGGGAGTGGGGAGCTCTTTAAGTACTCAGAGGCATAAATGAGGGGGCCCAGGGCAGACGATGCTGATTCTCCCCTGCCAGGAAACCTCAGAGTGTCCAAGGGGGTCCCTGCAGAGTGCCCCGAGGGGAGTGGTACAGGGCAGCAGTGGGAAAGGTCTGCTGGGGTCCAGCTCTGCTCACCTGCTGCCGGGGTTGATCACGGGCTGACTGCTGGTGAGGCCCTGGGTAGACGGAAGCAAGGTATGACTTGCCATTGTGGGTCTTGGCACAGTTTTGGGAAAATCTGTTGGATCTGGTGCTAAACACACAGAGGAGAGCATGGTGTGAGAGTGATGCAGGTGGCTCCCCAGGGCCATCTCCTCTTTCCACCCCCAAGGATGAAGAAGCTTCTGCCTTAGTGTCACTGCTCAGCCTCGTTGGTTTGCTCGTGCATCTTTTTGGTATCTCATCCCAAACATACTATTACTTCACTTGCAGAAAAACATCAGTTCACCACCATGGGAAGCATTTGGAGTGGGGAGCTCTGTAGGAATTGCATTCTGTTTGGCCCAGCTGAGCACATCAGAACCATGTTCCCACGCCTGGAGTTTCCATCAGCCAGGCCAGCTCCTTTCTGAGTCTCAGCCTTGCCTGAGGCAGGCTGTGTGCCACCTGCCCTGAAGTGATGTGACCCAGAGTGGCTGGCCCAGGGTTCCCCTGTCTCCTGCAGCCACCCACAGCCTCTATGTCCCCTCGGGTCCTCCCTGCCTCCCCAGGGCCTGCTTCCTTATTTCACCAGTCCTGTCGGCAAAGGCTGTCTTGTTAGAGGGTCCAGACTCCAAATATCTGTCACTGTTCCTCCTTCCCTCTTGCACATCCATCACCTTTGTTGTCTTTTTCAGTTAATTTCTGGAACATTCTATACCAGCGTATCTCTCCACTGCAGACATTTGCACACCATATTTGTATATACTAAGTGAAGAGACTTTTCTCTGTTTTAGTAAATGAGCTAATGAATGAGTAGCAGATGTATTACCTATGTAAGGATGGAAAATGTTGGAGAGAAGACTGCAGGACCCAGAGGCAGAGCTGTGGGGTGGGGGCTACAGCCTGACCCCCTTTCCAGGCCTGCCTCTGGGGGGCCCTTAGTGCCTCTGGGGCAGCTACAGTGGAGCATAGCGTCTCCTCCAAGGCATATAGGAAGCCAGAGAGGAGGTACCCACATCTGGAGGAGCCTGGCTTTCCTCTCCTAGAAATGAGTTCAGAGTCCCTCCCCTGCTGCTTTGTGCTTATGTGGCCAGAGGAGAGAGGGGAAGCAGGAGGGGACAGGGAAAATGTCTCTTGTCCGGTAGCTGAGACTATCAGGACCACAGCTTTCTAGCACCCCACTCCTCGCTCCCCCCTGGCAAGGTCCCACACAGTCTGGGGCTACAAGAGGGTCGATGAGACTGGGAAAGAGAAGCAGCCTTCCCTGGACAAGCCTGTCCTAGCCGAGTCTGTCCTTTATCGGTGCCTCTGGGAGAGCAGATGGAGATGTGCAGATGCAAGGGCTTGCTCTTTCTTCCATTTTTCCCAGTATCGTGGTGCCCCCAATACATGTTCATACATGTGTGCACACAACCACACACACACACACACACACACAGTCTCAGGCAAGTTTAGAGATCACTCTCTATTAATCAGGGAAGAAAGAGAGAGGTACAGTCTTGATTCCTCCGTGGTTGGGTACCAGGGCCCCAGAGCACAGGAGGGAGCAGTGCCTACTTGGGTCAAGAAACACGGAAAATTTCAGCCGGATTTCATCTCCTAATTTTTTTTTTAATGATAGTCACACACAGACAGAGAGAGAGAGGCAGAGACACAAGCAGAGGCAGAAGCAGGCTCCATGCAGGGAGCCTGACATGGGACTCGATCCCGGGACTCCAGGATCACGCCCTGGGCCAAAGACAGGCGCCAAACCGCTGCACCACCCAGGGATCCCCTCATTTCCTAATTTCTCTGTCCCACGCCAGTAGGTGTTTGTGTCATCCTGCTGTAGATTCTCCAAGATCATGGTAACGTGCTTGGCTGTGATTGTCCTGGATGGACACTTGGCCCTTCTTCATCAGTTTCTCTGACCCAGTGGTTTTTACAAGGATTTTACAGGAATCCCAGTCACAATCGCGGCACCACCACTTCTTGTAGGATTCCCACCCTTGGCCATAGGAACATTTTATGATCAGTGTGCCCATCAGTGTGCCTCTCACTGTTCTCTCCTGTCAGATGGAGAAGTGGCCTAGAAAACAGAAACCCAACATTCACCTCCTTCTCCCTTAATACCTGGGCTGGTCCTGGTGCTGCTGAGGTGCCTGGCACTGCCCTGAAGACCAGCCAGGAGCCTCTGCCCTCTGTGTAATCGCCCCATCCCACCTGTCCCTTAATCCCCTATAGTATGTCTTTTACTGTCCCCTCTCTCTGATGTCTCCTTGCCCAATACAGGGTCCTGTGCTCACTCCTCATCCTACTGACCACCCTCCTCTCCTTTGCCCGCTGCCGACACCTCTTCCCAGCACCACAGAATGCCCACTGCAGCCCCATGTGTATATCTGAATTCCAGCTCTGGATATACACTGAATATACAGATATACACTGTCTCTGGTGAGACAGCAGAGTCCCCTCCCCACCCACCTCATGACACTCTCACCCCCATTCACCTAAAATACCTCAGGCTCTGAATTCACACATGGCTCGGAACTAAACACACACTCTCACACAATAAATACGCACACACTTACTCACACAGGTGATTGCTGGTTATTTTACCTGCTCACCTTTCTCCTCTGAATCACAATACCTTTGCACAAGCTGATCCCTCTGCCTGGATATGTTCTCTCTTCTCTGCTTGAAGGAATCAAATCTTTATATTCATCTCTCCAGTTTTGACTCAGTGTCTCTTCTACGTGTTTCCAGTTTGTAGCCACTTGGTCTTTACTGGTGCCACCAGAGGACTTTGTCCCTCTCTTCATTGTTGTGTTATGACACCAGATCGTGGTCTAGTCTTTGGTCATTCAGAGCAGTCTTTGGCAGCCTGATGAGTGGGGTTGAGCAACTCTCCAGAGAGCCTGTCACACACTGTTTCTGCTGTCTTTCTTCCTCCCTCTAGTCTGAGCTCTTTAGAAGAGAAGATTCCTCCTATAGCTATAAGTCAAGACCAGTTGTGCAGGGTTTTAAATGTTCCTGAAGCCTGAACCCCACCTTGACTGAGTAGGTCTCTGGTGGAGGCTGAGCATCTGTGCTCCTTCAACGTTCCTCAGGAATTCATGCATATATATATATATATATTTGTGCATGGATGTGCTTATCATTCATCTATCTATATATCCATCCATCCATCCATGCATCCATTTATTCTTTCATCCATCCATGCATCTATTGATCCATCATCTGTCTCTCCATCTCCTTGGTAGGGATGACAAACAGTGCCCTAGAAAACAGACACCGTTTGTGTTATTTATTTTTATTTTCTTTCTCAAACACTAACTTAGTACCTGTCAGATTACAAAACTTAAAAAAATGTTTTTTTAATGAATGAGTGTCTGGATGAATGAAAGGCCCTGCCATTTCCCCTGGGACAGACCCCAGCCCTGCAGGTGCCCCATCCTGAAGCCCCTGCCTCACTCACCTTGGGTGACAAGAAGGAGCAGAACCCAGAGCAGCTTCATGTCCTGCCTGCCTGGGTTTTTTCCCTGGTGCTCAGCTAATGCTCCCTGCCCTCTGGGACTGGAACTGAGCTCAGAGGCTAACTGCCTTCTATTTTTCGAAATTAATCTTTTCTCCATCTACTTCCCTTAATTTTTTTTCCAGTTACTTCCTAATTTCATTAATTGGAAGAAAAGGAGTACTGTCCTTTGGAGCATATGGCTGATATGATGAGGTATCCCCTCTCTTTGCTCTGGTCCCTCACCTCAGCATCTCCTGGAATCTGGCCCTGACGGCCTTCTCTCCGGGGAGGGCCCCTGCTCCCCTCTCTAGCACCACCTCCAGTCTCTGCACACCTACTTCCTGCCACCTCCATCCCCCAACTCAGTTCTGGACCTCCATTGGCTACTGGAACCTTTGTAGAACTGTCTACCCTGTGAGCTCAGATGTGCTCAAAATGCAATTTCTGGTAATCTCCATTCCTCAAGTCAATCTGTCCCAACATCTGGTCCATGGGCCCAGGGCCACCCTCTCCACCAGCGCATACCAGACTAGCCTTCCTAATATAAAGCCCATGGGGCCTTCTTCCTGCCACCTACCACTTCAGAAGGCCTTGTTGGGATAGTGGGGTAGGAGGTGGAGCGGCCAAGGGCTTTGCCAGCAGGAGGAGGAGAGGGTGCTGTGGGCCAGTCCCCAGAGTTCCTGTCCCCTTCAAGGTCCTTCTAGCTGCACCAAGAATCAAATTGACATGAGACAGATGAACAGGAGAAACTCAAAGTTAATAGCATACATGCAGGGAATCCACATGGACATGGCAGTCAGGCATAATGGGCTCTGAATGTCATCCTGAATTAAGAGAAGAGGGTGGGGAGTTCGAGACTTCAAAGGGAAGGAATACAATTCATAGGAAAATGAAAACCAGTAAGCGTCTGGTAGGCAAACATTTGCTTGCCATGTAGTTGGGGTAGTCACAGAAAATTTAAATTTATTTTATTTATTTATTTATTTTATTTTTTAGATTAAAAAAATTATTTAGGGCAGCCCCGGTGGCTCAGCGGTTTAGCACCTGCCTTCGGCCCAGGGTTTGATCCTGGAGTCCCAGGATCAAGTCCCATGTCAGGCTCCCAGCATATTAAGACTCAGCGTCCTCAGGTAATTGAAGAACTGATGAACACAGGGAATTACTTTGGCAACCAGAGTCATAATTTCTTAGGCAGATACCTTAAAAGATAAAGAAATAGTTTTACTTACAATCTCTTATGGAAAGCAGATCAATAGTTCAAGAAAACTCTCTACTTTTAACAAAGAGAAAACAAAAACTTTGCACCAGTGCACTTTTGATGTTAAAACTAATTTCCTACATTAATTTATCGCAATCTTAGCTAGTATTGGCCACATATAAAATTTCTTTCTAAAGATCTTTTCTTCATAAACCTTCTTGCTCTTTCTGTTTTGCATTTAGATTTTGTCCTAAATGTTTCCTCTTGAAATAACTGGTCTCATGTTAGGACAAAATTATTTTCTTTTCCCTTCACAAATCTGTCTTTTTATTCTTCATAATTTTTCTCACCAACAGCACATATCCTACTTTCTTCACGTACAGAGGCGTTTCCCTTGTCATTTCCAGTAGTCTTAGTTATGTTTATCAGAAATCTTAATGCTTTGGAACCTTAATGTCCAGTGAAAACCAAGTTGCAAGCAAATGTGAGTTCAGTTACATCAATCTTTAAATTGGCAAATTGATGAATATATTTTATAATTTAGAAATGTGTTGTTTTCACAATACAATCTTTCAATAAAGCTTGAAACCTGTTCATTAAGCAGATAAACCTTTGTTCATTATTTTATCTTGCTTACATCTGTTTAATTTACTTGTTTTTAACAATTATGCCCAGACTGCCCCTAAAACTTTATGAGGCATTAAGTAAAAATCAATGATTATTTTAAGGTTTCTTTTTCTCCTAGTCACTTCGCAAGAGAGATGCCATGAACTTGTTTGACTCTTAGTAAACACAAGCCGAGTAAAAGTTTTATATTTAATGCTGGTAACTCTAAAGACGTATCTATTTTAAATAAACCAAAACCTTAAATTAGCTTTAGTGCTGTAAATTTTCCCAGATGGTATGAGCCTGAAAAACATTTGGGTGAGTTTTACCTTTGTGAGTTTAGAATGCCCAATGCTTAGGGTTGCTTCCCTTCAAAGTAACTAAATTGAGCTCTTTTGCAAATTAATTTTAACAATACCTCCCTTTGGGAGAGAAAACATCTCACATATATAACATGCATGGATACACACACACACAAAATACACAGAAAAGATGCACAGAAAATCTTATTTTTGTTTTGACTAATATTTGTGAAGAGGACATTATAGGCCCAATTTTTAAATACTTCCTGTTTGTTCTTTATTGTATGTTTATGAAAAACTTTCCACTAAGTTTCCATTTCCCTCTTTTCCTTCTTGTTTTTTTCTTCTTTAGTCTCAGAGATTGTAGGCTGTGTTTAAATTTCAAAGATATGAGAAGCTTTATGATTTCAAGGGACAGAGAAAGAATGTAAAATTTTTTTTCTTGAATTTCAGGGTAATTGCTATATAAAATTTACCATTTGAAAAAATTAAAGAACATTTTTGTTCCAATATCCTGATCTTTTGTAAATTTTACAAACATCTTGAGAGGAATAGGCAAGGCTTGGAGATTGATAGAGCTAGGTGGGCTTTAACTTGTTTCTACAGTTGTAATTCTGGTTTTGTAGAAATTTCTTTTTTTTTAAATTTTTATTTATTTATGATAGTCACAGAGAGAGAGAGAGAGAGAGAGGCAGAGACACAGGCAGAGGGAGAAGCAGGCTCCATGCACCGGGAGCCTGACGTGGGACTCGATCCCGGGTCTCCAGGATCGCACCCTGGGCCAAAGGCAGGAACCAAACCGCTGCGCCACCCAGGGATCCCATGGTTTTGTAGAAATTTCTACAAAAAAAGAGCAGTTGTTCTTCATTCCCCAAAGACCTGGATTACACCCTGAATATCAAGTCACTGCTCCAACTTGTTAGCTAAATTTGCTTTTTTAATCAGAGAGAACTTTAACTAAAAATGGAAACCAAATTATTTATGACTTTGTATAGCCTGTCTAACGCTTTTAATAAAGGTAAAAGCATTTTTTTGTGAATATGCAATGTAACTTTGGCTTCTATTACCCCTGAATACTGTCCTCCTTCAACTGATAATTTATAGGAGGACATAGGAGAAATTTTGGTCATTTGTCTCCTCTGTGAAGAGAGGGTTGTAAATATGGTCAAATAATATTTGTAATTCCTCTCTAAATCGGTTGAAGTATCTGAAAGTAGAGGTAAAAGGACGTTATAATTTAAAAGCTCTGTTGCTGTCCAGAGGACATGAATTTTTTGTGGTGAGGTGTCCAGGATACACCTGCAAACATACTGTATTAGAATTCTTGAGGAGGGCAGAGCCTGAGTACAGGGCCCTGGAAGGTAGGAGCAAAGGAAGCCTTGTTGCCAGTCCCAGGCACTGTTGTCAAATTCACTTTTGGGCTTTCAGCATTTATAGGAGCAACCTGGGTACTTTGAACCTAGAGGTCAGGCCAGAGTGATCTTTGTGAGTTTTGTAGGGAAAGGGAAGTTAATACAGGCATTGAGGCCAGAGTTTAAGGGGAAACACAACAAACAAACACAGAATAAAGAGACAAACCAGAAACCAGACTCTTAACTCCAAAGAACAAAGGGATGCCTCCCAGAGAGGACGTGGGTAGGGGGCTGTGTAGAATAGAGGAAGGGCATGAAGAGTTCACTTACTGTGAGGAATACTGACTAATGTATAGAGGTAAACAAACAAACAAACAAACAAAAAACCAAGACTAATGCCAGTGAAAAACTCAATGAAACTAAAACAAACAAGGAAGAGACAAAGGGGAATTTACAAAGATGTGGATGTTTATACTTGTCCTAAAGTTGAACTTCTTCTATCTTGTCAAGGGAATCCTTAAGGCTAGCCATGATACATGATACTAACAGGACAATTGAGAGCTCTTTATAATATATATATATCTTTTCAAAATATAGCCAATTGAAAGGATCCATCATCTGGCCATTGATGGGCAGGATCTATTACTAGCAACCCAAACCAATAAGCCTTTTTGTGGCTTAACCCAGGACACAAGAGGTGTCTAGAGAGGGCATAGTTGGTGCAGTCTCCATGATCCAGAAGATTACTCCCAAAATTCTGTTAAGAAAGCAAAGGCCTTTAGTACACAGGCAGTAAAGGCAGTATAGTGGAAAGAGTGTTTGCAGTCTCCCATGAAAATATGAGACTCCTCCCCTCACAGATCTCTAATCTGTGACATCACATGGGTGCTTCTGGAATGGGACTTTCCAGCACTAACAAGCAATGAGGGTTGAGACCACAAAGGTTCTCATGGGCTGGAACCTCTCATGACAAACACCGCTGAGAACTGGCACAACCTGACAGAGAGAAAGAGACTTGGATGCCCACTCTAGTCCACTGGCACCAAGGTGTCTCCTGGTGAGTGCACCCTCTAGATGGGGGAGATCAAAGAAAATATTGTCACTGGTCGTGAAGCCAAACTCTTAGGACATAGAAGAAAACCAGAGGAAAAATCTACCAGGTTGATCTAAGCCTTGAGTATCTTGGAACCAAAATAACATCTAGGAGGAATGTGTCACGGGGTTGAGTACTGTGTGTTGTGTGTCCACCAGTTTTGCTGCTTTGGCTTCCATAGTGGAACTCAGCAACAGATAACAAACAACATAAATGACATAGACCAAGGAAAACAGAGACCACCTCTGGGATGAAATGATCAGTAACTAAAGAGTATTCAACCGACCTGAACCAAACAGTCCCTGAGCCCAAGGAACTGGTTCCACAATATTTTCTCTTGCTGATCTAAATTGAGAAAGAGAGGAAAAGGACTCTGATCACTCTTGCTTCCTCTGCCTGAGCAGATAGCAATTCCAGGACGCTGACATGGGGAGCAATCTTACCTGCCACAGGCTCTCTGTCGGATGTCCCAAGAATGTCTCACCTGCAGCGCCATCGGGGGTGGGTAGTGTTCTTCTAGTTAAAGAATCCTACTGACTACACCAAGTGTCTGAGAGCGAGAATGTCACACCCCATTCTTGGGGGGCAAGAGTACTTGTCCCATTCAAGGTCCTTCTGGCTAGACCAACAATCAAATTGACATGAGACATTACCAGGAGAAATCAAATTTAATAGCACATGTGTGGGGAATCCACACACACATGGCAGTCAAGCATCATGGGGTACAGATGTCATCCTGAATTAAGAGAGCGGTTTGAGGTTTGAGACTCCAAAGAGAAGGAAAGCAATTCACAGGAAGAGGAAAACCAGTAAATGCTTGGTAAACAAATATTTGCCCTGCCGTGTAGTTGGGCTACTCAGATAAAATTTATCCTTGGCAATGACCCTTATTCTGCAAAGACTCTGCAACTGAGAATGCTCTATGTAGATAAGGGAGGGGCAAGAGTTTCCCTGGAGCTGCCCGTGTTTTTGAAGGCCTTCAGCTCAGAGTAATCTTCATGCCAAAGTGGCCCATCTAGGGGCCGCCTGCCTTCAGCCCCTGGACCTGTTTGTGTTCACGTGTGAGGGCTGAGCCTTCTGTGATTGGGGGTCTCAGCGAACCCTGGGGTTTCCACCTGAGACAAAGAATTTATGAAGGTGTGGAGGGGGGGCAGGAACATAGGCTTCCCTTCAAACTTTTCCCTCCCACCCTTTCTCAGGTTCTACTGCGGTGTAATTTGATAAAATAAACCTCACCCACTTAAAGAGCACAGTTTGAAACGTTTTTCTTCTTGTCTTTAGTACTTCTCAAATTTTACATGTGGTACAATTTTGTGGTGGATTTCAGTTCTACGTGTTAAACACACACACCATTTCAGGGAACTACCATCACAAACATACAAAGCAATGCTATCCCCTCCCCAGAAGGGTCTGTAACTAGGACTTCCGTTTCTCTGTTGGCAGGCAGTCCAGCTGCTGAGGTTAGGACTTCAAGTGCTGATGTGGTTTCCGTGGGCTGTGCTGCCACGTGTGCTGGCTCAGCTCTATGGAGCCCTGCAGGTGTTCCTCCGAAGTGCCCTGCGTGCACCCTCCAGGGGTCGGCCTGTGACTGGCGGCGATCTTCCCTCAAAGCTCTCTAAGTGGGTGCTCCCTCAGGGGCTCTGGTCAGGTGTATACAGCTGGAGTGAGAGACTGGGAGGTCTATGAAGTTAAAGAGCTTCCTGGGGATTGAGAATAGTTCTTTCTTGATCTAGGTGCTGGTTTATAGGTGTGTTTTATTTGTGCAAATGTATTGGGCTGTGCATTTCTGATGTGTGCACTTTCTGTGTATCTTTTACACTCCAATACAAAGGTTTTAAATTTTACCGGGGGGAGGCCTGAGTGGCTCAGCGGTTGAGCACTTCCTTCAGCCCAGGTCATGATCCTGGAGTCACGGGATCGAGTCCCACATCAGGCTCCCTGCATGGAGCCTGCTTCTCCCTCTGCCTGTGTCTCTGCCTCTCTCTCTCTCTCTCTCTCTCTCTCTCTCTGTGTCTCATGAATAAATAAATAAATAAAATCTTTAAAAAAATAAAATAATAAAATAAAATGAATTTTACTGGGAAACCTCTCCAAACCATTATACTCTGTTTACTTAATTCTTTAAATATAGCTTTCTTAATAGGGGGACACCCCAGTAGCTCAGTCCATTAAGCAGCCAATTCTTGATTTCATCACAAGTCTATCCCCCAGGAGGGTCTTTAACTTCATAAAATATTTGGGGAATCCAAGGCAGCTAGAGAGGATGTTAGAGGCCACCTTCAGCCTTCTTCATTTAGAAGACCTCTCTTTTCTCTACCAAGAAGGCATAGGCTGTAGGTCAAGAAGGGATGGAAGGCTCAAAGAAACTGGCACACTATGACACCCCTATTTCTTTCCCTTTTTAAAAGATTTTATTTATTTATTCATGAGAGACAAACAGAAAGCCAGAGACATAGGCAGAGGGAGAAGCTGGCTCCCTGCAGGGAGCCTGATGTGGGACTTGATCCCAAGACCCTGGGATCATGCCCTGAGCTGAAGGCACATACTCAACCACTGAGTTACTCAGGCATCCCTGATACCCCTGTTTCACATGCTGTGTTGTCCCCACATGCTCAGAGTCCCAATTATCTATGTTCTGGCTCATTCTCCATAACAATCAGGTAACCAACAACGATCAGTCATTTGAGGTATGTGTGGGATATAAGAGAGAAGGACCAAACCAGACCAAATCAACATATTACCACAGAGTGAGGAGAGTTTAAAAACCTCAGCAAGCAGAGAACTAAAAAAGAGCTTTTGAAATGAAAATATAATTCCTAAACTAAACATTTCAAGCAAGGATCGAAGAGATGTAAAAACACAAAACCAAACCAAATCTTCCCAAGAAGTAGAATTAACCTCTAACATAAGAGAAAAAGGAGACAGAGGAATTAACTCAGAGAGAAGAGGAAAGGAGGCAGAGGACAGAGGGAAGTGAGGACATGCGAAGGAAAAGGGGAGCCCTGTGGGCAAGTCACTTAGGAGGGCGTTAACATAAGCAGTTTGAGGGTGGGAAGTGGCCTTGGTCCACAACCAGCAGAAATAACCCAACAGATGGCAGAGGAAGTATGGAGGGCACAATGAAGCTGATAGGAAACAGTCACTTTTCCTTCCTTAAAATCTCCCTGTGGCATGTCTATGTCTGAGGAACTTAGAATCTCGAGGAGAAGCTTGAGGGTCAGATTCAGGATTGGACCAGGGCAAGGGCAGGAGTGGTGGTCTGGGATGCACTGAGGTGGGCTGCCTAGAAGGAGGGTTAGGATGGGGCTGTTTGTCCAGCAAGGCTGAGTGTGCGCCCTGAGCACTGCATTCTTCTCCATATGCAAATCCAATGTGTCCCTACCACTTCCTTGGACCACACTATGAGGGTCAGGTATCTGGGGCCTGTGGCACAGTTTCACTTAGATTGCTGGCAGCAGGCTTCCCAGCTCCTCAAGAACAGTGGCAAGTGGCACCCTGGCCAGTGGGACACTTTGTTTCCCTCATCATTGAGACAAATCATGCCAGTCATAGGCTCTCAAAATCTGGCACTGCACTGCCTTTCTCCTAATTATTGAAATTAGGAAATAACTGAAGAAAAAAAATAAGGGAAGTAGATGAGAGAAACTATAATAGAGAAATAGAAGGCATTTTTCCTTTGAGCTCAGTTTCAGTCCTGGAGGGCAGTGGGCATTATTAGCTGAGCACAAGGAAGACAACTCAGGCCGGCAGGGCAGGACATGTGGCTTCTCTCAGTTCTGTTGCTTCCTGTCATCCAAGGTGAGTGGGATGGGGGTTTCAGGATGGAGTACCTGCAGGGCAAGGGTTGGACATAGGGTCTCTCCTAGGGGAAATGGCAGGGTCTTTCACTCATTCAGACATTTTCTCATTCAAATTATATTTTAAAATTTTTTTGCTACCTGAAAGGTACTAAGTTAGGTATTGGGGGAAAGAAAATAAAAATAAGTAACACAAGTGTCTATTTTCTACAGCACCATTCTCCATCCCTGGCAGATAGATGGATAGACAGATGATGGATGGATGCATAGATGGATACATGGACGGATGGGCAGATGATAGGTAGATACACACAGGCACACATATATACACATATACCAAACATTAATTCCTGAGAAATATTTAAGGAGCCAGATCTCAGGCTGCAGCTGGCAACCACTCAGTCAAGCGGGGTTCAGACATCTGGATCATTTAAAAGCCTGCACAACTGGTCTTGACTTGTAGCTAGAGTCAAGATCATCTCTTCTTAAAAGCTCAGAGTAGAGGGAGGAAGACAGGCAGCAAAACCTGGGTGTGATAAGCTCTCTGGAGAGTTACTCAACACCGGAATTCAGACTGTTTGAGTCTTTCTCTGGATAAGCCAAAGACCAGAGCCTCATCCAGTTATTTCAGCTCAACAGCCAAGACAGAATGAGCAGTGTCACCAGGGAGGGAAGACCAGAGATGAGAAGATATCTATTTCTGGGTTGGATGTCAAATCCGTGGGGGCAGCTGATGCTTGATGCTCTAAGGAGGCAGGAGCAAGGTCCATGGCCCCCCAGCTCTGTTCTTTCTCCTTCTCCAGAAACACAGGGCTTAGGGCAAGCTGCAGAGAGTGTCTCCTCTGGGAAGGAAGTCATCATGGGAAATGAAGTGAACCCATTTACTTATCCGTTGACCTCTTTAAGATACGTATAGAGGTAAAACATTCTGATGGGGAGAGTCTTATGCAGAACACCTATTGGGAAAATGGGTGTCTTACTATTTTCTTAACTTGGAAGTTCATGTGCATAAGAGGGCTGCATATGCATATGAGTCATAAGAGTAAAAGACCACAGGCTTAGTGGCTTAAACTAGAGGAATTTCTTTTCTCACAGTTCTCAATGCTGGGCCATCCAAATTGAGGTGCAAGCAGATTCAATTAGTGATGAAAGCTCTCGTTCTGGGTTTCAGGCAGCCACCTTCTCACAGTGACCTCCACCTTGTGCCCAGGCAAGGAGAGACAGGGAGATCAGGAGACAGAGACAGAGAGAAAGAAGGAGAGAGAAGCTCTCAGGTGACTTTTCTTACAAGAGCACCGATCCCATCTTGACGTCCCCGTCACAATCTCCTCTAGCCCGAATGACCTCCCAAAGGCCCCATCTTCCAATACCATCCCGTTAGAGCTTACAACTTCAACAGAGGAATTTAGGGATAACACAAACATTGTCCTCGACAATCTAGAGGCAGAATTGATCAAGGGGTGAACAGCGCTAGCTCATCTGTTGTCACTTTGACATCACTACCACCCCCTCTAAGTCCTCTTCTGCATCACTGCCCCAAACCTGGGAATCACCTTTCCTCCAGTCCCCTTCCTTCAATGGGCTGGAGTTTGTCCATGGAAGCAGGTGTCAGAGATTTAGAGGGCGGGAGAACAGCCTCACTCTCTGGAGGCAGCTAAAGTGGCTTGGGTAGATGACAGATTCAGAGTGGCTTCCTGTCACATACCCAGGAACCTTTACTCTGCTGGTGGAGACTGAAGATAATTAGTGACATTTTCTCAGAGAATTTTCAGAATCACAGCAGATTCTTATGGACTCTTGAGAAAACCCATCCTGGGACTTCGGCTGCAAACACAGCATCACCTTCCCTCACCATGAGTCAGTACAGATACTAGTATATGACTGCTCATAGCAAGATTTTCGCTGGCCAAAAAGTCAAACGACCCATGATTCATCAGCTGGTGAACGGATAAGCTAAATGTGGCCAGTCCCTGCCATGGACTGCAGTGCCCACACGTGCTATCACATGGATGAGCCTTAACACACATTACACTAAGTAAATGAAGCCAGACAAAAAGGTCATAGATTGAAGGATTCCATGTATAAGAAGTGTCCAGAATAGAGAAATCTATAGACAGAATGTAGATCCGTGGTTGTGGAAGGCTTCAGGTAAGAGGGAAGTGGGGAATGACAAGGGATACAGGGTTTCCTTCTGCAGTGACAAAATGTTCTGGAATTAGAGGAGATGGTGGCACAACTTTGTGAAAGTCCTAAAACCACCTAAAGCTACACTTAAAATTCGTGATATGTGAATTATATCTCAACCTATAAAGTCAACAAAAGTAAACTCTGAGCCTTAAAATGCTTTAATTTGTTTTAGAAAGGGAGAAAATTCTCATTGTCTTTAACTTAACAGTTGGAAAAAGAGCACTAGTGGTATTCTTGAGAAAAGAAGATGAATAAAATTATACATATGAGAAAGTAATGACAGGAAATAAAAACAGAAACACGAACTAATCTCAAAGCTGGTTTAATGGGGAAAAAACATGGAGGAGAGGAGGAGAAACAGGAGGAGGACATCCCACAGCAGGTGTAATCCACCTAAATCAGACGGTGCATGTGGTTTGAATGTGTAATTAAAACAGAGGCAAACATTTTAATTATAAAAGCATACTTGCTAAGTGTAGAGGTTTATGCTAATAATGCTCTGTGAAATAGATTAACTTTCTGGGAAAAGGAACCAAACCAATAGAACAGATTCAAGAACCATCAAAGAATTTGAATAGTCGATATTCAGGGGAAAACAATTTCATGTAATCAAGAATTTGTCCCAATAATGAATTTGCCAGATAGTTTTGTAGATAATTTTTAGGATTCTAAAGACACAGAAATTCCTTTGTTCTCTTTATGTGCTGATCACCAGTATTTTCAAGTTGAGAGTTTCTGAGCCAAATCCAGATACCTGGCTACTCAAGAATAATGAAAACATCTAAAACCACAGAGTCCACATCTTGAATGAGGAGACTGGGCTGAAATGGACTGGGGCCGTGCTTTCCCCTGGGTCATTTGCTCTCCAGGTGACATTGGCCACGGGGAAAGGGGTGGATTATAGGAAGTTGTCACTGCTCAGTGTGGACATTTTTGTTTCAGTGAGATGGATAGTTGTGCGCTTAGGGGATTTTTGTGATGGCTTTGACCCAGTGGAGTTTTGAAGGACAAAGGTCTGTTTTGTGGAAAGTGTATCGCCTCTTTGACTGTTACTCAACTCATCAGGCACTTGGGCTTATTGGAGTTATTTGTGATGCAGGAGGCTGTGGGTCTGCCTCCAGGGGGTGGGGTGGGGTGGTGACAGGCACCTGGGTTTGTGTTTTTCAGGCTCACCTGCCCTCATGGCAGTGTCCGATGCAGTGAGTGGCCCAATGCGGGGCTCACTGACTGTGCAGTGTCGCTATGAACCCGGATGGGAGACTTACAATAAGTGGTGGTGTCAAGGAGCTGAGTGGAAAAGCTGCCATATCCTTGTTCAAACTGATGGATCAGAGAGGGAAGCAAAGGGTGACCGAGTGTCTATCAAGGACAATCAGAAACTGCGTGTGTTCACTGTGACCATGGAGGAGCTCAGGTGGAACAATGCAGACACCTACTGGTGTGGGATTGAGAGATCTGGAACTGACCTTGGGGTTGAAGTTAAAGTGACCATTGACCCAGGTAAGAGTATTTGTGTGTGTGTGGATGCGTCTCTTCAGAACGTGCTCTGTCCTGGTCCCTGAGGTTCCTCTCCAGTGACTTAAGTGTCATTTGGAGAGAATTGTCACACAGGATGGTTGAGTCCTGAGTTCTCCAAGAATCCCAGGTGACCCCTTGGGTTGGGAGGGACAGAGCTTCTCTCAGATGCTCTCATGGCTGCTGTCCTGTCCTCGAGGAAAAGATCAAGCCTTTCTGTTTCTCTGCACAGTGCAGTGCCTAAGTTTATTGCCCACAGAGATCAAGGTGATGGTCCCAGTTTCAGCCTATGGGCCAAAGGGATCATCTTCCATGGGACCCAGAGACCCCAATTCTTGCCAATGCCTTCCTGGACCTCTAGTGCCCACGTGTCCCTGCTCTTTCTGGAGTTTGGGGCCAGGACTTTAGACTGGCTCTTCCTACCCCCTGTTCCATACCCAGTCCGAGAGGGAAGAGGCCCAGCACAGTGCGCGAGCTGTGGTTGATTCCTGAGGTCCAGGAAGGCCTCCCCAGTCAAAAACCTGTTTAAATCTGTCAAATACTTTTTCTGCATCTATGAGATGACCATACCATTTTTTTCATTGACTCAATTAATGTCAATTAATATTATAATATTAATATAATATTAATATTATACTTACTGTTTTTCTCATGTTCAAACAATTTTATGTTCTTGGGATAAAGTTCTCCTGCAGAAAATAGAATAGTACCATCTGCAATGTATTATTGTTGGTGATGATGTACTATCTTTCTTCTATATCCTTGGATTCAACTTGCTGTATTTTTGTTGCAGACTTTTGCATTTGCGTTGAACAGTGATTTTTTTTTTTTTACTTATAATATTTCTTTTTTGTACTGCGCTTGTCAGGTTTTGGCATCAAGAGTATGCTACTCTCATTAAGTTGATTTGGAATTGCATCCTGTTTTCCTATGTCCTGGAATTTTTTTGTGTAAGACAGACACTGCTTTCTTAAATGTTAGCGGATATCTCCATTGAAGCTCTATGGGCCTGGAGGTTTCTTTTGGACAGGTTTTATTTTATTCATACTTATTTATTTTAAGTAAGTTCTCTAGCCAACGTGGGGCTTGAACTCAAGACCTTGAGATTAAGAGTCACAAGCTGTGCCCACTGAGCCAGCCAGGTGCCCCTTGGAGAAGTTTTTAATAATGGATGTGATTCTTTTAAATAGGCATAAGATGATTCTGGTTCTCTATTTCTTTTTGTACCTCTTTTATCATATCACTTTTTTTTGCTAGAAATTGGCTTATTGCACCTAAAGTTTCAAATTTATTGGCATAAACTGGTTTAGATATCCTTTTATTATCCTTTCCCCTTATTAACTCTCCTTTTTTAATAGGCTCAGAATATTGTGTGATGTGTCTGTTTTCACTCCTGATATTGATTATGAAGACCTATCCTTTTATCACAAATATCTTGCTAGGATTTTTAAATTTTTTATTATTTTAAAAAAGATTTTGTTTATTTATTCATGAGAGACAGAGATAGAGGCAGAGACATAGGCAGAGAGAGAAGCAGGCTGTCTTCAGGAAGCCTGATGTGGGACTCCATCCCAGGATTCTGGATCAAGACTTGAGTCAAAGGCAGATGCTCAACCAATGAGCCACTCAGGTGGCCCTAGGGTTTTGTTTATTTTTAAAGAACAATTGTTGCCTTTTTGGTCTTCTCTATTTTATATTTTCTTTCTAATTCATTAACTTTTTCTTTTTTTCATTATTTACTTGCTTCTACTTTCCTCTGCAAGTGATCGTGCAGTGTCACTATGGCCCAGGGTGGGAGACCTTTGTGAAGTCATGGTGTCCAGATGCTGATTTGAATAGTTGTGCCATCCTTGTTCAAACCACTGGATCACAGCTGAAGAAGAACCAGCTGTCCATCGATCAGAAAAAGCAAACATTCTCCATGGCCATATGGGGAGAGTAAAACAACTTTTGAGAACAAATCTGCTGTTGTTTTTCTGAGGTGCTGCCCAGGCGTTTTACAGTATGGCAACCCTGCTCACACCCAATATCTAGAAGTTTAAATAAGTCCCAAAGCTTAGAATTCCTCCCTGAGTTCTTGCTTTGTTCTTTGTTCTTCCTGGGGCACCATTTAAAATAACCACTTAGATTTGATTGCATGAAGAATGAATGGCCTCCGCCCTAACCACTGTATATACAAGAGGAGCTACTACCTTGCTCTTGGTCTCCAGCTTGCTCCCGGTCTGGGATGGAGGACTGCCTTTCCCCCAGGCTTATTGGGTGCCTCTCCCCTAGATCTGTAGACAATAAACTTCGTGCCTCTACTTTCTTTTGTTCCTTTCTTTGTTCCTCAAAGAGTTAAAAATAGAGCTACCTTATGACCCAGCAATTGCACTGCTGGGGATTTGCCCCAAAGATACAGATGCAGTGAAATGCCGGAACACCTGCACCCCAATGTTTATAGCAGCAATGTCCACAATAGCCACACTGCGGAAGCAGCTTCGGTGTCCATCGAAAGATGAATAGATGAAGAAGCTGTGGTCTATGTATACAATGGAATATTACTCAGCCATTAGAAATGACAAATACCCACCATTTGCTTTGACGTGGATGGAACTGGAGGGGATTATGCTGAGTGAAGTAAGTCAATTGGAGAAGGACAATCATTATATGGTCTCATTCATTTGGGGAATATAAAAAATAGTGAAGGGAATAAAGGGGAAAGAAGAGAAAATGAGTGGGAAATATCAGGGAGGGAGACAGAACATGAGAGACTCCTAATTCTGGGAAGCAAACAAGGGGTGGCGGGAAGGGAGGTGGGCGGGGGGTGGGGGTGACTGGGTGACGGGCACTGAGGAGGGCACTTGACGGGATGAGCACTGGGTGTTATGCAAATCGAACTCCAATAAAAATATACAAAAAGGAAAAAAAAAGAAAAAGTCTTGTGATTTAGTTTTGAATGAGTGAATGGGAAGAAGTTAAACCCAAAGGGCTGGGCATCCTGGACTTGCTGTTGCACTGTTGGCTGGTGGTGTGGGGGGTGAGAGCAATCTTGGAAAGCCCCAAAATGAGTCCAAACCCAGGAGTGGCTGATGATGGGTCAGAGCTGGAGTGTGGACAGCATCACAGGTGTGAAGAGGACAGATCTGAGTCCCTCATTTGTCCCATCTGGATGGAGAAGTCCAAACTGTCCCTGAAGACCTGCGCCTGAAGGACCAGGGAGGCTAAGGGACCAATGGAGGGACAGAAATGAACTGTTCTTGGGATCACTGGGTGAGTCCTCTGTCCTTGGAGGCCACCAAAGTAGATACAGGGACACGTGGCTATTTACATTGTCTCAAAGCTCCTCCCCACTAGCCACTCATTACTTACACATTGAAAAGGAGTAACTTCAATGAGTTTTGACAGATTTATAGCCATAACCTCCCAGTTGCCAGATATATTCTAAGTCTAGTGTTGGATTTAGCGTCACATGGGACCTTCTAGAATGCACAGGTCATCCTCTGACATATAAAACATTGAAATAGTGTCCCAACAAAATAATCTCAAAAGAGCTCAGGAAAGCTACAGATTTAATAGGAAATGCATAGAACAAACAGATGGGATGAGATCTGGATCTCAGGATGGTCCACCTGTCTGCAATCTTTAACATTCAGGCATTCTTTCTGCAGGAGGCACCGAATCAGCAGCAGGTGGAATGGGCAACCTCTGTACTCCTGGACCATCAGGGGTCTCTGGCCATTGGAACACTCAGGGGCTTTGGGATTTAATTCCAGTTTTATGGTTCCTGGTTGGTCTGGTCCTGTAAAAGCCATCATTGGCCAGAGTCCTGAATGATGTAAGAGGCCGTTATCCTTGGCAGAGCCACTGCAGGGTCCCAAGGAAGAGTGGCACCAGGAGGATCCACGCCGGAGGATTCTGGGCTACTATGGAGGAGGTCCCCGACCTGTGCAGAGCAGAGAGGGAACCAGTCTATTCCTGGGGTCAGGACAAGGGGAGTCCCCACCTAACAAGTACTCTTATTTCTCTTGGAAATGAAACCTCTGCCCATTCCTTGCTCAGAAGTCAGAGGGTGTGGGGGTGCCAATGGGACAGGAGCTGTGGTTCTCCTGCTCAGGCTGACTCTATTCTTCCCCTGGGTCCCCTGACTCCAGCTTAGCGACATCAGAGTACACAGCAGGAATCCAAGCAGGGACCCCTTCACAGAGGTCAGGAGCGCAAACCTGAGGTTGCAGAGCAGGACCCTGTGCAGAGGACACGGTGACAGGTGTGAGCTCCTTCTTAAGGCATGAGCTCCCTCTTCAGGGGCTGCCCAGCCCCTTCCTTCCTGACCTGATTCCTGAGCCCAGAGCTGCAGGCAGGCAGCCTTGGTCCCTGCCAGGGAAGCCCCTCTGAGGGCACAGACGTGCTGCCCAAGGCTCAATCTATAGGGGCCTCCCTGCAGGCTTAGCCTGGGGTCCAGCACCCATGGCCCCTGATTTCATCCTGCTTATGGCTGCTCCCCCACAATTCCCCTCCACCTCACCTGCAGGCCAGCCACGCCCAAGGCTTTTCTTGGTCTGTCTTTCTCATCCTACTTCTGTCCCACCTTGTGTCAGTTCTGCTCAACTTTGAAGCTCAAAACTAATATTCCCAATTTGAAGAGAAGAAATTTCCCGACCCTTGTTCATCTGGATATTTACCTTCTGGGTTCTCCTGGTAGGGGCCTCTCTCAGCTCTGACCCCCATGTGGTAGCACCCATGAGGTGTACTCTCTCTTACATCCTGTTTAGTGGACATGGGATCTAGGAGGACAATGGCCCTTGCTTACATGTGTCCCCCTGGTGGTCCCTCTCAGTGTCCAAGAGTCTGACCCCCTTCACCTCGGCCTCATTCCCTCCTCCCCCAGCAGGGTCAGGACTTGTGTAGGTCACCTTGCTCTGTCCTTCTACCTACCTTGAGCGTGTCGGGTCATGTGGATTTCACAGGTGGTGTTCTGGAGAGAGTGCATGCTGCTTTGCACTTCCTCAAAATATCCTTTAAGTCACTGTGCTCTTTTCACAAATTCCACTCCCTGTGGAGCTGCTGTCCCATCTCTCCACCCTACAGGCTTCTCCTATGCTTTTTGGTCTCCTAAAAGTTCTGCATCCTCCACTCCCCACTCAACAGAACAACTGGTCTCCAAACATCACCAGCAGGACACAGTTGGTTGTAAAGCATGAGCCAAGTGCCTCACCTCATTTAGGTCCAGACTCCAATCAAATCTCCAGGCCCTCATTCAGAGGGATACTGAGCACACTGCCTGGTGGAGTCAGGCTCCAAGGAATAGGGGACTTGAGACAGGAAGAAAGTATGACTGGAACTGGATGGGAACTGATGGAGGGAAATACGGAAGGTGGGACCCAGGGAGGGAATGCACTTTCACCCCGCCTCTGATGGGATGAAACTGGGGCAGAGGATTTGATCTTAGAAAGAACTAACTGATTCTTCTTTGGATACCTCTTTGATGATGCTCTTTGATGAAACAGCTAATTGATTATCTTTGAATGTTTCTTAGGAGATCAGCTTCAGATTGATAGCCCAGACCTTTTACCATGTTGGGAATATGAGAAAGCAGGAATCCCAGCTTCCCACTTCTTCCCAGCATTGCACTAGCTCTTGGGGATGGGAGGGCTGGAACCATAGAGCAGATACCCACCCTTGACTGTCTGTGAGTGGAATAACACCCTCCTCAGAGATGTCCTAACCCCCAGACCTGTGAATGTGGTAGGTTACATGGCAAGGGGGAGTGCATGATACAGATGCAGTTAAGATTCCCAACCAGCTGACCTAGAGATGGGGAGATTATCCTGGGCTATCCAGGTGGACCTTATGTGTCACCAGCTGTGTGTGTATAAGTGATGGAGCAGGGGAGAGCCAGTGTCACAGTAATGTGGTGTGAAGAGGACTCGACCACCACTGCTGGCTGTGAGGACAGAAGGGACCCCGAGCTGGGGGGTCTAGGGGTCTCTAGAGGCTGGAAAAGACAAGGAAGTGCTTTTCCCTTAGAGCCTCCAGAAGAGCCAGCCCTGCCAGCACCTTCACTTTAGCCCAGGGAGCCTCATGTCAGACCTCTGCTCTCTAGAACCTTACATCATCAAACTGGTTTGTCTTTTGCCACCAGGTTGGTGGTGATTTGTCTCAGCAGCCACAGGAAAGAACACAGAGCAGTTCCCTTCTGGTGTAGTTGAGGCTGGAACCACCTACACCTCTTTGGGGTCCTTGTGAGTTGGGAGGCAGGTCAGAAGGAGACCAGAGCCTTCTCTCCTGCCGCCCAGCTGAAGAACTTTGTTAGGTTCTTCCTGGGGAGCGGGGAGCTCTTTAAGTACTCAGAGGCATAAATGAGGGGGCCCAGGGCAGACGATGCTGATTCTCCCCTGCCAGGAAACCTCAGAGTGTCCAAGGGGTCCCTGACAGAGTGCCCCGAGGGGAGTGGTACAGGGCAACAAGGGGAAAGGTCTGCTGGGGTCCAGCTCTGCTCACCTGCTGCCGGGGTTGATCACGGGCTGACTGCTGGTGAGGCCCTGGTAGATGGAAGCAAGGTATGACTTGCCATTGTGGGTCTTGGCACAGTTTTGGGAAAGTCTGTTGGATCTGGTGCTAAACGCACAGAGCAGAGCATGGTGTGAGAGTGATGCAGGTGGCTCCCCAGGGCCATCACCTCTCCCCACCCCTAGGGATGCCGCTTTTGTTTTAATGCCACTGTTTAGCCACATTCGTCTATTTTTACATATTATTGGTTTTATAACATACTATGATTTCAATGCAGTTCGCTACCATGGGAGGCATGGGGGGTGGGGAGCTCTGTAGCAATTGCACTCAGCTCAATCTCTGTGTCCTGTCTGGCACAGCTGAGCACGTCAGAACCATGTTCCCACTCCTGGAGTTTCCATCAGCCAGGCCAGCTCCTTTCTGAGTCTCAGCCTTGCCTGACGCAGGCTGTGTGCCACCTGCCCTGAAATGATGTGACCCAGAGCGGCTGGCCCAGAGTTCCCCTGTCTCCCGCAGCTGCCCAGTACCCTCAGCCCGTATGTCTCCTCGGGTCCTCCCTGCTTCCCCAGGGCCTGCTTCCTTATTTCACCAGTCCTGCCAGCAAAGGCTGTCAGGTTGGAGGGTCCAGACTCCAAATCTCTGGCACCGTTCCTCCTGCCCTCCTGCACACATCCACCACCACGGTTGTCTTTTCAGTTAATATCAGCGTATCTCTCCACTACACATTTACACACCATATTTGCATATACTAAGTGAAGAGGCTTTTCTCTGCTTTATAAATGAGCTAATGAACGAGTAGCAGATACATTACCTACCTATTGTCTGTGTGTCTGTATGTTGGAGAGAAGGCTGTCTCTGGGGAGATTTGGGGGGAATGGTCCTAGTGACCCTGGGGCAGCTGGGGTGGAGCCCAGAATCATGGGAGCCCAGAATCCCCTCCAAGGCTTAGAGGCAGCAGAGAGGGGATCCCCACAGTTGGTGGAGCCTGCCTTTCTTTCTCTAAGAAATGGGTTCAGAGTCTCTCCCCTGCTGCTTTGTGCTTATGTGTCCAGAGGAGGGAGGGGGAGCAGGAGGGGGCAAGGAGAGGGGCTTGTCCTGTAGTTGAGACCATCAGGACCACAGTTTTCCTTTTTTTTTTTTTTTGACTTTATTTATTTGAGAGAGAGAGAGAGAACAGGTAGACAGATCAGCAGGCAGAGGGAGATGGAGAAGCAGGCTCTCAGCAGAGAGACTGATGCGGGACTCCATCCCAGAATCCAGAATCTGGGGTCCTGACCTGGGCTGAAAGCAGACGTTTAACCATTTAACTGACTAGGCCACCCAGGCTCCCCAGGAACACAGCTCTCTAGCACCCCACTCCTCCCTGCCTGCCTCGCAAGGCCCCACTCCACTTGGGTGTGCAAAAGGGTAGATGAGCCCGAGAAAATAGAAGTGCCCTTCCCTGTTTAAGACTGTCCTGGCCAAGGCTGTCCCTCATTGCTCCCTCTGGGGAGAGCAGATGGAGATATGCAGACATGCAAGAGCTCGCTCTTCCATCTTTCTAAGACTCATGGTGCCCCCCACACACACTGGCAAATGCCAACGCCCCCCCCCAGGCACAGCTGTAGTCTCAGGCAAGTTTAGAGACTCCTCTCCATCCATTAGGGAAGAGAGAAGAATAGTCCTGACTCCTCCATGGGTGAGTACCAGGGCCCCAGAGCACAGGAGGGAGTAGTGCCTACCTGGGTCGATAATCACGGAAAATTTGTACCCCAGATCTTTGCCAGTTTTCTCAATCCCACACCGGTAGGTGTCTGCATCATCCCGCCGCAGCTCCTCCAAGGTCATGTTGATTGTGCGTATGCCATGGTCATCCTGGATGGACGCTTGGCCTTTCTTCATCAGTCTCTCTGACCCAGTGGTTTTTACAAGGATTCTACAGGAATTCCAGTGCTTTCCGCGGCACCACCACTTCTTGTAGGATTCCCATCCTGAGGTGTACTTACAGTATGCCGTCAGTGTGCCTCCCTCTGGACCTCTCACCTCTGCTTTCTGGCAGATGAAGGAGTGGCCTAGAAAATAGAAACCCAACATTCATCTCCTTCTTCCTTGAGCCCATGGCTGGCCCTGGGCTCTGCTGGGGTACCTGGCTTTGCTCTGACGACCAGCCAGGAGCCTCTGCCCTCTGTGTAATCACCACATCCCACCTGTTCCTTTATTCCTTGCAGTATGTCTTGAGCTGTCCCCCTCTCTCTGCTGTCCCCCTTGGGGCTCCTAGTTGCCCAGTGCAGGGTCCTGTGCTTATTCCTCATCCTACTGACCACCCACCCCTCCCTTGACCTCTGTTAACTCTTCCCGGCAGCGCAGAACCCACCCTGCAGCCCCAGGTGTATTTCTAAATCCCAGAGCAGGTGAGACAGTGGCACCCTTTCCCCAGTCATCCCCTGTCACTCTAACCACCACCTACCTAAAATACCTCACTGTCTGAATCCACACATGACACACACACACACACACACACACACACACACACACACAGGTGATTGCTTGTTATTTTACCTACACATTTGCTCTTCTTTGTCTCCATATGTTCGCACAAGCTGATCCCTCTGTTTAAAATGTTCTCTCTTCTCTGATTGAAGGAACCAAACCCTTATATTCATCCTTCAAGGCTTGGCTCAAACAGTGTCTCTTCTAGGGTGTCTCTGCTTCCGCAGCCAAATGGGTCGTCCTGGTGCCACCAGAGCGCTTTGTCCCTGTCTCAGATGTTGCGCTTATGACACTGAACAGTGGTCTGGTCTTTGGCTCATCCAGACCAGAGACTCAGGCAACCTGATGTGTGGGGTTGAGCACCTCTCCAGAGATCCTGTCACACCTGGTTCTGCTGCCTGTCTTCCTCTCCATACTCTGAGCTTTTCAGCAGAGAGGATCTTGGTTCTAGCAACAACTCAAGGTCAGCTGTGCAGGTTTATAAATGATCCAGATGTCTGACCCCCTACCTTGACTGACTGGGTCTCAGCTGGAGCTTGAGCATCGAGGCTCCTTCAAAGCTCCTTAGGATTCATGCACTTATGTATGTATGTGTGTATATATGTGTGCATGTATGCACCTATCACCTATCTATATATTCATCTATCTACCTATCTTCCACCCATCCATGCATCCATCCATCCATCCATCACCTGTCTAGTGATCTATCTACCAGGAATGGCAAACAGTGTCCTAGAAAATAGACATAATTTTTATTATTTATTTTTATTTTCTTTCCCCAACACTAATATAGCACCTGTCAGGTAACAAAAACATAAAAAAAATTTTTTTAAATGAATAAGCATCTAGATGAGTGAAAGCCCTGCCATTTCCCCCCAGACAGACCGTGTCTGTGTTCCACCCAAGCCCCTGCAGGTATTTCGACCTGAAGCCCCCGTCCTACTCACCTTGAATGATGAGAAGGAGCAGAATCCAGAGCAGCTTCATTTCTCCCCTGCCTGGGTTGTCTCCCTGGTGCTCAGCTAATGCTCCGGGCCCTCCGGGACTGGAACTGAGCTCAGAGGCAAACTACCTTGTATTTCTCCAAGTTAATCTTTTATAGTTTCTCTCATCTATGTTTTAATTTTTTTCTTCAATTCCTTCTAATTTCATTAATAGGAGAAAAACAGTGACATTCTTTGGATCCTGTGACTGAGGTGTTGAGGTATCCCCTCTCCTTGCTCTGGCTTCTCACCTCAGCATCCCCTGGAGTCTGGCCCTGATGAGCTTCTCTCTGAAAAGGGTCCCTGCCCTCTTCTCTAGCACCACCTCCAGTCTCTGCACACCTACTTCCTGCTACCCCCATCCTCCAACCCAGATTTTGACTTCCATTGGGTATTGGTGCTTTTGTAGAGCTGTCTACCCTGTGAGTAGCTCAGATGTGCTCAAAATGCAATTTCTGGTCATCTCCATTCCTCAAGTCAATCTGTCTCAACATCTGGCCCATGGGCCCAGGGCCACCCTCTCCACCAGTGCACACCAGACTAGCCTTCCTAAGATAAAGCCCATGGGGCCTACTTCCTGCCACCTACCACCCTCAGAATGCCTTGTGGGGATAGTGGGGTAGGAGGTGGAGCAGCCAAGGGCTTTGCCAGCAGGAGGAGGAGAGGGTGCTGTGGGCCAGTCCCCAGAGTTCCTGTCTCCTTCAAGGTCCTTCTAGCTGCACCAAGAATCAAATTGACATGAGACAGATGAACAGGAGAAACTCAAAATTAATAGCATACACGCAGGGAATCCACATAGACATGGCAGTCAGGCATAATGGGGTCTGAATATTATCCTAATTAAGAGAAAGGGTGGGGGTTCAAGACTCCAAAGGGAAGGAACACAATTCACTGGAAGATGAAAACCAGTAAGCGTCTGGTAGGCAAACGTTTGCTTGCCATGTAGTTGGGTTAGTCAGAGAAAATTTAAATTTAAACTTCTCTGAAGTTTCACACGTTAAAAGTTGCACTGGTAGAGTGTTTCTTCCCATTGAAGTGGTCTATTAGTCTTGACATTAGGTCAGTTCAGGCAAATTCATTTCAGAAGGCAGCAATGCAGGTGCCTTCTCAACGTTAGGCCTATGGAGTAAGTCATCAGGTATTAAATAAGAAGCTTTTTTGGGGGCGCCTGGATAGCTCAGTGGTTGAGTGTCTGCCTTTGGCTCAGGTCGTGATCCCGGGGTCCTGGGATTGAGTCCTGCGTTGGGTTCCCTGCAGGGAGACTGCTTCTCCCTCTGCCTGTGTCTCTGTCTCTCTCTCTCTCTCTCTGTGTCTCTCATGAATAAATAAAAACTTAAAAAAAAAATAAGAAGCTTTTCTATGGAAATATTTCCCAGAAAAGTGGCCTAATTATTTATGTAAGTACAGCAAGCATAGCGTTTGACATAGCATTTCTGCTTTGCTAGAAATTTTCATAAGGAATCTCCAGATGAACGTCAACCACCTCTCAATGCCAGAAGCCAAGCCAAATACTTGCCATCACACGTTGCTGTAATGCCTCTAGATTTGGATGAATTCCTCTCTTCTCCCAAGTCCCTCAAACATCCTCCACCTGCCAGGAAGTGACCTTCTTTACTTACCTCGTAAACCTGTTGGGAACTCTGTAAGGAAGGTAGCAGTCTAGTATTTCCAAGGGGCTTTATCAGGTCACACTTGATTCTATGCACGTCTCCCCCAAATATGACATGCCAGTCCAAGCCCGGGTAATATAACCAGTGTTTCCAACTGTGTCCTACTATAAAGAGGACAGATTCTTACTAAACTGAAGCAAATAAATAGATTGCCATAAAAATAGAAGAATATTCACTGACATTTTCTGAACTCTAGAGGGTTCAGTTAAGGAGCAAAGGTAAATGTTTCCATTTGTTCAGAAAGGTATATTTTATCAAATTGTTAGCTTAAGAGACAAAGTTTCCTTAAATCTGTAAAAACAAAACAAAATTAAATTAAATTTAATTTAAAAAAACCAAAAAAACAAAAAACAAACAACAAAAAACAAAACAAAACAAAAAAATCTGTAAAAACAAAGCGTTAAAAAAAGGAACAATGTTTCAAACAAAAAGTCATATAGAATATAATTAATTATTCTCAAATTGTTCAGAATTGTGTTATTAATTTTGGTTCTGCTTGAATCCAGTTTTTGCACTAGTTCTGGAAATTTTCACTTTGTTCAGATTTATGGTCTTAAGCTTATCAGAAACCTGTACTCAGAGTTTTTCCCACGAATCTTGTTGAAAAGAAAGCATATTTTCACATTTATAGAGTCACTTGAGTACAAGTGTAACTATCTCTAAATGATGAAAGACTTAGAAATGGACAAGTTTGGAGATCTGCTTAGAGTTACTTCCAGTGCAGCAGACAAGAAAATCTGGTTATTTCTGTGACACACAACATTTTGAGATAATATCGCACCAGGACATCAGACTTCTAGGAGTTCCATATAATTTTTAGGATACAAGTTTTAATAACAGAAATTTGTGTCACTTATTTGGCAATGCTTCCCAGGGAAAAGTACCAAATAAGCCTCATTAGTTTAATTGGTCATAAAATCTCTGAAATGTTCCATGGGCTCTTTAGAACACCTCGATTGTGATCAGAAGACTTTATTTTAAAATTTGATTTTGGGAAGCGTGTCATAAAATGTCAAAAGGGTTTGAACTTCTGATTGAAATAGGGTCACAAATTATTTTTTTTAATTTTCATTTATTTATGATAGTCACAGAGAGAGAGAGAGAGAGAGAGAGGCAGAGACATAGGCAGAGGGAGAAGAAGCAGGATCCATGCACTGGGAGCCCGACGTGGGATTCGATACCAGGTCTCCAGGATCGCGCCCTGGGCCAAAGGCAGGCGCCAAACTGCTGCGCCTCCCAGGGATCCCTGGGTCACAAGTTATTATGAAAAAATATTTAAATTATTCTTTTAACCAAAGTGACAATAACAGAAACTCAAGGCAAGCACAGAAGGTTACATTGTTGTGAGCAAAATGTAACTCCTGTCATATTAAGACTCAGTATTCTTAGGTAATCAAAGACATGATAAGCAGAGGATATTCTTTTGGCAAACAGAATCGTGGTTTTTTTGGCAGATAACTTAAGGGATAAAGTTTTGCTGACAATTTCTTATGGAGGGCAGACAAATAGTTCAAGAAAACTCTGTACTTTTAACGAAGAGAGAACTAAAACTTCGTACCCGTGCACTTTTGATGCGAAACTTATTTCCTTATTTACTTTTATCACAATCTTAGCCAGTATCGGCCACACATAACATTTCTTTCCAAAGATCCTTTCTTCATAAACCTTCTTGAATTTCTTTCTTACATTCAGATTTTGTCCTAAATGTTTCCTCTTGAAATAACCAGTCTCACTTTAGGACAAAATCATTATCTTTTCCCTCAACAAATATGTCTTTCTATTCTTCATACCTTTTTCTCACTAACAGCACATATCCTACTTTCTTCACATATAGAGTTGTTTCCCTTGTTATTTCTAGTAGTCCTAGTTATGTTTATCAGAATTTTAATGCTTCTAAACTTTAATGTCTGGTGAAAAGTATATAATAGCAACTGTGAGCTTGGTTACAGCAGAATTCTTTAGATTGGCAAATTGATGAATATATTTTATAATTTAGAAATGTGTTGTTTTCATGATACACTCTTTCAACAAAGCTTGAAATTGGTTTATTAACAGACACAAATTTATCTTTAGTACAGCCAATTTAAAGGAGCCATCAACTGGCCATTGATGGGTAGGGTCTATTACTAGCAACTCAAACCAATAAGCCTTTTTGTGACTTAACCCAGGACACAAGAGGTGTCCAGAGAGGGCATAGTTGGTGCAGTCTCCATGATCCAGAAGTCTATGCTAAGAAAGCAAAGGCCTTCAGTGCGCAGGCAGTGAAGGTGGTCTAGTGGAAAGAATGTCTCCAGTCTCCCATAAAAATGTGAGACTCCTCCCCTCACAGATCTCTAATCTGTGACATCACATGGGTGCTTCTGGAATGGGACTTTCCAGCACTAACAAGCAATAAGGGTTGAGACTGCAAAGGTTCTCATGGGCCCGGGCCTCTTATGACAAACACCCCTGAGAACTGGCACAACCTGACAGAGAGAAAGAGACTTGGATGCCCACTCTATTCTACTGGCACCAAGGTGTCTGTCTCCCAGTGAGTGCACCCTCTGGATGGTGGAAATCAAAGGAAATATTCTCACTGGTCATGAAACCAAACTCTTCAGACTTAGAAGAAAGCTAAAGGAAAAACCTACCAGGTTGACTAGGCCTTGAGTCTCTGGATCCAAATTAACACCTGGGAGGAATGTGCCATGGGGTTGGGGGACTGTGTACCTTATTGCATGGAGGTTTCCTTGGGGCTGCTGTATAACTAGGGTCCGTCTATTCTGTTCCATGACCAGCTCATCCTATCAGGGGAATCCTTTGGAGGTGGTGAGCACTCTAAGAGATTTCAAGTGATCCTCCTGTGTCCACCAATTTTGCAGCTTTGGCTTCCATAGTGGAACTCAGCAAGAGATGACAAACAACATAAATGACATACCCAAGGAAAACAGAGACCATCTTGGGATGAAATGGATCAGTAACCAAAGAGTAATTAATGGACTTGAACCAAACAGTCCCTGAGCCCAAGGAACTGGTTCCACAGTATTTTCTCTTGCTGATCTAAATTGAGAAAGAGAGGAAAAGGACTCTGATCACTCTTGCTCCCTCTGCCTGAGCAGATAGCAATTCCAGGAGGCTGACATGGGGAGCAATCTTACCTGGCCACGGCTCTCTGTCGGATGTCCCAAGAATGTCTCACCTGCAGTGCCATCGGGGGTGGGCGGTGTTCTTCTAGTTAAAGAATCCTACTGGCTATACCAAGTGTCTGAGAGCGAGAATGTCACACCCCATTCTTGGGGGAGCAAGAGCATTTATCCCATTCAATGTCCTTCTAGCTGGACCAAGAATCAAATTGACATGAGACATTACCAGAAGAAAACAAATTTATTTTTTTTTATTTTTTTATTTTTTTTGAGAAAACAAATTTAATAGCACATGTGTGGGGAATCCACACACACATGGCAGTCAGGCATCATGGGGTACAGATGTCATCCTGAAATAAGAGAGCAGTTTGAGGTTTGAGACTCCAAAGAGAAGGAAAGCAATTCACAGGAAGAGGAAAACCAGTAAATGCTTGGTAAACAAATATTTGCCCTGCCGTGTAGTTGGGCTACTCAGATAAAATTTATCCTTGGCAATGACCCTTATTCTGCAAAGACTCTGCAACTGAGAATGCTCTATGTAGATAAGGGAGGGGCAAGAGTTTCCCTGGAGCTGGCCGTGTCTTTGAAGGCCTTCAGCTCAGAGTAATCTTCATGCCAAAGTGGCCCATCTAGGGGCCGCCTGCCTTCAGCCCCTGGACCTGTTTGTGTTCACGTGTGAGGGCTGAGCCTTCTGTGATTGGGGGTCTCAGCGAACCCTGGGGTTTCCACCTGAGACAAAGAATTTATGAAGGGGGGGGCAGGAACATAGGCTTCCCTTCAAACTTTTCCCTCCCACCTTTTCTCAGGTTCTACTGCAGTGTAATTTGATAAAATAAACCTCACCCACTTAAAGAGCACAGTTTGAAACGTTTTTCTTGTCTTTAGTACTTCTCAAATTTTACACGCGGTACGATTTTGAGGTGGATTTCAGTTCTATGTGTTAAACACACACACGATTCACAGGGAACCACCCTTTGCAAACATGCAAAGCAATGCTATCCCCTCGACAGAAGGGTCTGTAACTAGGACTTCCGTTTCTCTGATGGCAGGCAGTCCAGCTGCTGAGGTTGGGACTTCAGGTGCTGAGGTGGCTTCCTGGGCTGTGCTGCTACGTGCGCTGGCTCAGCTCTATGGAGCCCTGCAGGTGCTCCTCCCAAGTGCCCTGCGTGAGCCCTCCAGGGGTCGGCCTGTGACTGGCGGCGGTCTTCCCCCAAAGCTCTCTAAGTTGGTGCTCCCTCAGGGGCTCTGGTCAGGTGCACACAGCTGGGGTGCGAGTCTCGGTGGTCTAGGGTGCGTTTCTCCAGGGGCTTCCGCTTGTCCATCCCCCCAAACATCGCCTCCCAGCTTTCAGAGCCTCCACCCCCTCCCTTCCTGGTCCTTTGGCTGGGAAGCTTTGCAAGCTGAGGCTTTTCTCTCCCCAGTCTGCCATTTACTTCCTGTGGTTGGGTTTGTTTCCAGGGCCAAGCAGAGAGAGGACAAAGAGACAGAAGATGCAGTGATAGTCATCCGTTGCCCCCCACCCAACCTGCCAGGTCTGGGAACGCTGGAAGTTCCCCCAGGTCTGGGACCAGCTCTGGGACCCTAGCTCTTTTAGGCAGCAAGGACTCTTCTGAGTTCTCGCTGTCGACCCCCGGCGGCTGCAGGTGGAATTGCAGCTTCTGTCCAGAGGCTTGTGGAGACCTGGTGGGAGGGAAAGAAAACGCAACCGAGAAAAGTCCTGGAATCGGACCTCCCTCTTCCCTGAGGTCATCTTTTGTCTGTGCATCCTGAGCTCTTAGGGTCCCTGCTGGGCATATACTTTCAGGATTTGAGCTGCATGGTTCACGCTCAGGCAGGAGGGTGGGGGTGACTGGGTGACAGGTACTGAGGGGGGCACTTGATGGGATGAGCACTGGGTGTTATTTTATATGTAGGCAAAAGGAACACCAATAAAAAATAAATTTTTTAAAAAAAGGAGGATAAGGAAGGAAACATAAACAGAGAACTCACAGCGGCGTTGCTCCTATACTTGGTCTGGTTCCCTTCTCATCTCCCGGTGAGGTTCATTTTGCCGGCTGCTCAGATGGCTGCTCCATGTACCCTGTCTGGGTTCTTAGCTGTAGTCGGGGGAGAGCTCTGTGGCGTGTGACACTCATCTCACCCGAACTGGAAGCCTGCAGCACAGATTTGCAAGAGCAGATCTGGGAATAGGGACAATGGCCAAGAATACAGGAATAGTTAGTTACGCCTACTAAAGCCACATAATGAAACACCAAGGCTGCTAGTTAAAGGTAAGTAAGCACAAGTGTAATGGCTTGGAGAGATTTCACAGTAATTTTAAAATCTTTGTATTGGGGGGATCCCTGGGTGGCTCAGTGGTTTGGCTCCTGCCTTCGGCCCAGGCCGTGTTCCTGGAGTCCTGGGATCGAGTCCCGCATTAGGCACCCTGCATGGAGCCTGCTCCTCCCTCTGCCTGTATCTCTTCCTCTCTCTCTCTCTCTCTCTCTCTCTCTCTCTTTCTCTCTGTCTATTATGAATAAATAAATAAAATCTTTAAAAAAAATAAAACCTTTGTATTGGAGTATAAAATTCACACAGAAAGTGCACACATCAGAAGTGCACAGCTCAATACATTTGCATAAAGAAAACACACCTATGAACCAGCACCTAGATCAAGAAAGAAACATTCCCATCCTCAGGGAGATTCTCTAACTTCATAAAATATGTGGGGAATCCAAGGCAGCTAGAGAGGATGCTGGGGGCCACCTTCAGTCCTCTTCATTCTGGAACATAGAAGACCTTTCTTTCCTCTACCAAGAAGGCACAGGCTGTAGGCCTAGAAGGCATGGGAGGCTCAAAGAACTTGGCACACTGCGACACCCCTGTTTCACACTCTGCGTTGTCCCCACATACTCAGAGCCCCAGTCAGCTATGTTCTGGCTCATTCTCCATCACGTTCAGGCGACCAACAATGATCAGTCATTTGAGGCACGGGGGGAGAAGGACCAGACCAGAGCAGACCAAACCAACACATGACCACAGAGTGAGGAGAGTTTTGAAGACTTCAGCAAGCAGAGAACAAAAAGGAGCTTTTGAACCAAAAATATCATTCCTATACTAAATATTTCCTCCAAATATTGAGAGAGAAAGTAGAATCAGAAAATGAAACTGTCCCAAAAGTTAGAACAAACTCACAAACATGAGAAACAAAAAAAAATTTTTTCCCCATTCTCACTGGTGTGAGGTGGTATCTCATTGTGGTTTTGATTTGTATTTCCCTGATGGCAAGTGATGCAGAGGTGGGAATGTGAACTGGTGCAGCCACTCTGGAAAACTGTGTGGAGGTTCCTCAAACAGTTAAAAATATACCTGCCCTACGACCCAGCAATTGCACTGTTGGGGATTTACCCCAAAGATACAAATGCAATGAAACGCCGGGACACCTGCACCCCGATGTTTCTAGCAGCAATGGCCACGATAGCCAAACTGTGGAAGGAGCCTCGGTGTCCAACGAAAGATGAATGGATAAAGAAGATGTGGTTTATGTATACAATGGAATATTACTCAGCTATTAGAAATGACAAATACCCACCATTTGCTTCAACATGGATGGAACTGGAGGGTATTATGCTGAGTGAAGTAAGTCAGTCGGAGAAGGACAAACATTATATGTTCTCATTCATTTGGAGAATATAAATAATAGTGAAAGGGAAAATAAGGGAAGGGAGAAGAAATGTGTGGGAAATATCAGAAAGGGAGACAGAACGTAAAGACTGCTAACTCTGGGAAATGAACTAGGGGTGGTAGAAGGGGAGGAGGGCGGGGGGTGGGAGTGAATGGGTGACGGGCACTGGGTGTTATTCTGTATGTTAGTAAATTGAACACCAATAAAAAAATAAATTAAAAAAATTTTTTTCCCATTCTCACTGGTGTGAGGTGGTATCTCATTGTGGTTTTGATTTGTATTTCCCTGATGGCAAGTGATGCAGAGCATTTTCTCATGTGCATGTTGGCCATGTCTATGTCTTCCTCTGTGAGATTTCTCTTCATGTCTTTTGTCCATTTCATGATTAGATTGTTTGTTTCTTTGGTGTTGAGTTTAATAAGTTCTTTATAGATCTTGGAAACTAGCCCTTTATCTGATATGTCATTTGCAAATATCTTCTCCCATTCTGTAGGTTGTCTTTGAGTTTTGTTGACTGTATCCTTTGCTGTGCAAAAGCTTCTTATCTTGATGAAGTCCCAATAGTTCATTTTTGCTTTTGTTTCTTTTGCCTTCGTGGATGTATCTTGCAAGAAGTTACTGTGGCCGAGTTCAAAAAGAGTGTTGCCTGTGTTCACCTCTAGGATTTTGATGGAATCTTGTCTCACATTTAGATCTTTCATCCATTTTGAGTTTATCTTTGTGTATGGTGAAAGAGAGTGGTCTAGTTTCATTCTTCTGCATGTGGATGTCCAATTTTCCCAGCACCATTTATTGAAGAGACTGTCTTTCTTCCAATGGATAGTCTTTCATCCTTTATTGAATATTAATTGACATAAAGTTGAGGGTCCACTTCTGGATTCTCTATTCTGTTTCATTGATCTATGTGTCTGTTTTTGTGGGAAACCACAAGTGTTGGAGAGGATGCGGAGAAAAGGGAACCCTCTTACACTGTTGGTGGGAATGTGAAATGGTGCAGCCACTCTGGAAAACTGTGTGGAGGTTCCTCAAACAGTTAAAAATAGACCTGCCCTACGACCCAGCAATTGCACTGATGGGGATTTACCCCAAAGATACAGATGCAATGAAATGCCGGGACACTTGCACCCCGATGTTTATAGCAGCAATGTCCACAATAGCCAAACTGTGGAAGGAGCCTCGATGTCCATCGAAAGATGAATGGAATAAGAAGATGTGGTTTATGTATACAATGGAATATTACTCAGCCATTAGAAATGACAAATACCCACCATTTGCTTCAACGTGGATGGAACTGGAGGATATTATGCTGAGTGAAATAAGTCAATCAGAGAAGGACAAACATTATATGTTCTCATTCATTTGGAGAATATAAATAATAGTGAAAAGGAATAGAAGGGAAGGGAGAAGAAATGGGTAGGAAATATCAGAAAGGGAGACAGAACATAAAGACTCCTAACTCTGGGAAAGGATCTAGGGTTGGTGGAAGGGGAGGAAGGCGGGGGGTGGGGGTGAATGGGTGACGGGCACTGAAGGGGGCACTTGACGGGATGAGCACTGGGTGTTATTCTGTATGTTGGCAAATTGAACACCAATAAAAAATAAATTTATTATTTAAAAAATGGGGGACAGAAGAATTAACTCAGAGTAGAGAGGGAAAGGGAACAGAGGACAGAGGGGAGATGACATGTGAAGGAAGAGGAGAGCCCTGTGGGAAAGTCACTTAGGAAGGCATTTGCATAAACATTTTGAGCTGGGAAGCAGCATAGTCCACAGCCAGGGGAAACACTGCTAGAGGTGGCAGAGGAAGTGTCTAGGCCACAATGAAGCTGATGGGAAAAGGCTACTTCTCCTTCCTTTTAAAATCTCTCCTCTGTCTCAGAAGGGCAGAGAATCTCAGGGGGGAGCCTGAGATGAAGGGGCCTGCAGGTCAGGCTCAGGGCTGGTCCAGGGTCTAGGGCGGGAGGGGTGGTCTGGGATGCATCAAGGTGAGTTGCCCAGAAGGAGGGTTAGGATGGGGCTGTTTGCAGCAATGCTGGGGTATGAGCCCTAAGCACTGCATTCCTCCCCACGTGCAGACCCAACATGCCTCCATCACTTCCTTGGACCAACACTCTGAGGGTCTAGTGTCTCTGCCTTGCTGCACTGTGTGCCCTGGTTTGCTGGCAGCAGGCTTCCCAGCTCCCCAGGCACACTGGCAAGTGGCACCCTGGCCAGTGTGACACTTTGCTTCCCCAAAGCATCAAAGACACATCATCACATCAACCACAGGCTCCCAAAGGATGGCACTGCCTTTCTCCTAATTTTTGAAATTAGGAAGTAACTGAAGAAAAAAATTAAGGGAAGTAGAAGAGAGAAACTATAAAAGAATAATTTAGAGAAATAGAATGCATTTTGCCTCTGAGCTCAGTTCCAGTCCCTGGAGAGCAGTGGGCATTAGCTGAGCACCAGGGAGACAACCCAGGCAGGCAGGATATGTGGCTGCTCTTGATTCTCTTCCTTCCTGTCGTCAGAGGTGAGTAGGGTGGGGGCTTCAGAGCGGAGCACCTGCAGTTCAGATATGGGATGCGGATAGGGTATGTTGTGGGGGAAATGGTAGGGCCTTTCATTCATATAAAGATTACTTATTTTTAAAAAAAATCTTTAAAGTTTTTGCTACCAAACAGATACTAAGTTAGGTTTTGGAGAAAAAAATAAAAATAAATAACACAAACAGTGTCTGGTTTCTAGAGCTCTGTTTGTCATCCCTGGCACATAGGTGGATAGACAGATGATGAATGTATTGATGGGTCATGGATGGATAGATAGATAGATAGATAGATAGATAGATAGATAGATAGAAGGATTCATGCACAAGTATACACACATACATAAATGCATGAATTCTTAGGAACTCTGAAGCAGCCTAGAAACTCAGCTCCAACTCAGAACCATTCAGTGAACATGAGGTTCAGGCATCTGTATGATTTAAAACCCTGCACACCTGGTCTTGACTTGTAGCTAGAGCCAAGATTCTCTCTTCTGAAGAGCTCAGGGAGAGGGAGGAAGACAAGCAGCAAAAGCAGGGTGTGATGGGCTCTTTGGACAGTTGCTCAGCCCCACACATCAGGCTGCCTGAGTCCCTGCTCCAGATGAGCCAAAGACCAGACACTCATCCAGTGTCATTAACATAACCAGCGAGACTCATTGAGTGGCATCCCTGGGAAGGGAAGACCAGAGATTAGAAGGGCTGGATGGCAAATCTTTAGATGCAGCTGGTGTCTGATGCTCAGAGAAGACAAAAGCTAGTATGGCAGGACCATTTGGCTGCCCTAGCTCTGTTGCTTCTCAACCTCCAGAACCACAGGGCCTGGGGCAGGATCCAGACAGTGTCTCCTCTGGGAAGGAGGTCATCCTGGGACATAAAATGACCCCATTTACTCATCCATTGACTTCTCATCATAGAAGTGGAAGTAAACAACTCTGAATGAGAGATTTGCATGCAGAATATTTAATGGTAAAATGTCCATGTCAATATATTCTTTTTCTTTTTTCTATAAATTATTTTAAATTTTAGACACAGAGAGAAAGACAGAAAGACACACACACACACACACAGGGCGAGTGGGAGGAGGGGCAGAGGGAGAGGATCTCAAGCAGACTCCATGCTGAGTATGGAGCCCAGCATGGAGCTCAGTCTCAGGACCCTGATATCATGACCTGAGTGAAAATCAAGAATCAGCCACAGAATGCACTGAGCCACTCAGGTGCTCCACATACTACTATTTTCTTAATTTGGAGGTTCATGTGGATAAAAGATTACATATGCATATGAGTCATAAGAGCAAAAACCACAGGCTTAAAGCTTACCTAGAGAAATTTCTTTTCTCACAGTTCTCAATGCTGGGCCACCCAGATCAAAGTGCAAGCAGATTCAGTTTGTGATGAAAGCTCTCATTCTGGGTTTCAGGCAGCCACCTTCTCACAGTGACCTTCACCTTGTGCCCAGGCAAGGAGAGACAGGGAGATCAGGAGACAGAGACAGAGAGAAAGAAGGAGAGAGAAGCTCTCAGGTGACTTTTCTTACAAGAGCACCGATCCCATCTTGACGTCCCCGTCACAATCTCCTCTAGCCCGAATGACCTTCCAAAGGCCCATCTTCCAATACCATCCCGTTGGAACTTACAACTTCAACATAGGAATTTAGGGATAACACAAACATTGTCCTCGACAATCCAGAGGCAGAATTGGTCAAGGGGTGAACAGCGCTAGCTCATCTGTTGTCACTTTGACATCACCACCACCCCTTCTAAGTCCTCTTCTGCATCACTGCCCCAAACCTGGGAATCACCTTTCCTCCAGTCCCCTTCCTTCAATGGGCTGGAGTTTGTCCATGGAAGCAGGTGTCAGAGATTTAGAGGGCGGGAGAACAGCCTCACTCTCTGGAGGCAGCTAAAGTGGCTTGGGTAGATGACAGATTCAGAGTGGCTTCCTGTCACATACCCAGGAATAATTACTCTGCTGGTGGAGACTGAAGATAATTAGTGGCATTTTCTCAGAGAATTTTCAGAATCACAGCAGCTTCTTATGGACTCTTGAGAAAACCCATCCTGGGACTTCGGCTGCAAACACAGCATCACTTTCCCTCACCATGAGTCAATACAGATGCTAGTATATGACTGCTCATAGCAAGATTTTCGCTGGCCAAAGAGTCAAACGACCCATGATTCATCAGCTGGTGAACAGATAAGCTAAATGTGGCCAGTCCCTGCCATGGACTGCAGTGCCCACATGTGCTACCACACGGATGAGCCTTAACACACATTACACTAAGTGAATGAAGCCAGACAAAAAGATCATAGATTGAAGGATTCCATGTATAAGAAGTGTCCAGAATAGAGAAATCTATAGACAAAACGTAGATCCGTGGTTGTGGAAGGCTTCAGGTAAGAGGGAAGTGGGAAATGACAAGGGGTACAGGGTTTCCTTTTGCAGTGACAAAATGTTCTGGAATTAGATGTGGTGGTGGCACAACTTTGTGAAAGTCCTAAAAACCACCAAAGGCTACACTTAAAATTCGTGATATGTGAATTATATCTCAACCTATAAAGTCAACAAAAGTAAATTCTGAGCCTTAAAATGCTTTAATTCGTTTTAGAAAGGGAGAAAGTCCTCATTGTCCTTAACACTTGGAAAAAGAGCACTAGTGGTATTCTTGAGAAAAGAAGATGAATAAAATTATACATATGAGAAAATAATGACAGGAAACAAAAACAGTAACACAAACTAATCTCAAAGCTGGTTTAATGGGGAAAAATCATGGAGGAGAGGAGGAGAAACAGGAGGCAGACATCCCGCAGCAGGTATAATCCACCCAAATCAGACGGCGCATGGGGTTTGAATGTGTAATTAAAACAGAAACAAACATTTGAATTATTAAAGGATACTTTCTAACTGCAGGACTTTGTGCAAATACAAACTCCGTGAACTAGGACTTCCTAGAAAAAACAAACCAGAACAACAGAATGGATTCAAGAACCATCAAAGAACTTGAATCATCAATATTCAGGGGGAAACAATTTCCAGGAACCAAAAAATTTGTCCCAGCAATTAATTTGTCATATAGTTTTGTAGATAGTTTCTTAGGATTATAAAAGAACAGAATTTTTTTTGCTCTATTGATGTAATGATCTCAGGAAATGAAAAAGATGGAAATCTGCCAGGATAATTTTGTGAAAGGAGAATCTCTGATATCAAACCTCAGAAGACAGCACAAAGAAAATTATAGAGAAGAGCCTTCCTTAGGACTCTTGAGCTGGAGCTGAGCACTAATGGCCAGGGTCAGCTGGCAGGCAGGGGTTCTGGGGTCATCCTCTACTGAGAAATTAATAACATAGGAAATAAAAAGTTTTCTAATGAAACCAGTGCTTTAAAATTCAGAGGTTCCATACAAAATCTGGATTTCTGTCTACTCTAGAAAAATGAAAATATCTGAAACCACAGAGCCTACATCTTGCATGAGGACAATGGGCTGAAGTGAACTGGAGCCATGCTTTCCCAATGGTCATTTGCTGTCCAGGTGACATTGGCCACGGGGAAAGGGGTGGATTATGGGAAGTTGCCACTGCTCAGTGTGGACATTTGTGTTTCTGTGAGATGGATAGTTGTGCTCTTAGGGGATTTTTGTGATGGCTTTGACCCAGTGGAGTTTTGAAGGACAAAGGTCTGCTTGTGGAAGGTGTATCGCCTCTTTGACTGTTACTCAACTCATCAGGCACTTGGGCTTATTGGAGTTATTTGTGATGCAGGAGGCTGTGGGTCTGCCTTCAGGGGGTGGGGTGGGGTGGTGACAGGCACCTGGGTTTGTGTTTTTCAGGCTCACCTGCCCTCATGGCAGTGTCCGATGCAGTGAGTGGCCCAGTGCGGGGCTCACTGACCGTGCAGTGTCGCTATGAACCCGGATGGGAGACTTACAATAAGTGGTGGTGTCAAGGAGCTGAGTTGAAAAGCTGCCGTATCCTCGTTCAAACTGATGGATCAGAGAGGGAAGCAAGGGGTGACCGAGTGTCTATCAAGGACAATCAGAAACTGCGTGTGTTCACTGTGACCATGGAGGAGCTCAGGTGGAACAATGCAGACACCTACTGGTGTGGGATTGAGAGATATGGACCTGACCTTGGGGTTAAAGTTAAAGTGACCATTGACCCAGGTAAGAGTATGTGTGTGGGTGGATGAGTCTCTTCAGAACCTGAAGGATCCTCTCCAGTGCCTTAAGTGTCACTCAGAGAGAACTGTCACACAGGATGGTTGAGTCCTGAGTTCTCCCAGAATCCCAGGTGACCTCATGGGTTGGGAGGGACAGAGCTTCTCTCAAATGCTCTCATGGCTGCTGTCCTGTCCTCGAGGAAAAGATCAAGCCGTTCTGGGCATGTGTTTCTCTGCACAGCGCAGTGCCTGAGTCTATTGCCCATAGAGATCAAGGTGATGGTCCCAGTTTCAGCCCATGGACCAAAGGGACCTTCTAGAAGATCCAGCGATCCCAATTCCTGCTAATGCCTTCCTGGACCTCTGGTGTCCATGTGTCCCTGCTCTTTCTGGAGCGTGGGGCCAGGACTTCATAGTGGCTCTTCCTGCCCCCTGTTCCATACCCAGTCTGAGAGGGAAGAATCCCAGGACAGTGTGGGAGCTGTGGTTGATTCCTGAGGTCCAGGAAGGCCTCCACAGTCAAAGGGCTGTTTAAATCCATCCAATAATTTTGTCTGCATCAATGAGATAATCATACGATCTTTCTCCTTGATTCTGTAAGTATGGCATATAATGCTTACTGATTTTCTCACATTCAAACAATTTTGCATCCTTGGGATAAACCCAACATGGTGAATATGTATTCTCTTGCCTTTATATCCTGGATTCAGCTTGCTGATTGTTTGTTACAGACTTTGGCATTTATGTTCATGGGTGATTTTGCCTATAAAATTTCTTTTTTGCACTGCCCTTCTGTCAGGTTTCGGCATTAAGAGTATGCTAGTCCCATTAAATGGACTTGAGATTGCATCCTCTTTTCCTATGTCCCGGAATTTTTTGTATAAGACAGACATTCTTCTTTAAATGATTAGTGGATATCTCATTCAAAGCTCTGCGGGTCTGGAGATTTCTTTGGATAGGCTTAATTATACCTATTTATTCATTCATTCATATTAAGTAAACTCTACCCAAGATAAGGCTTGAACTCCTGACCTCCAGATCAAGAGTTGCAAGCTCTGCTGAGTCAATCAGGAGCTCCTTGAAGAGGTTTTTAATAATGGCTTGGGTTCTTTTTAATAGTTGTAAGATGATTCAGGTTTTCTTTTATAAAAAAGATTTTATTAATTTATTCATGAGAGATGCAGAGAGAGAGGTAGAGACATAGGCAGAGGGAGAAGCAGGCTCCCGGTGGAGAGCCTGATATGGGACTCGATCCCAGGACCCTGGGATCATGACTTGAGCCAACAGCAGATGCTCAACCACTGAGCCCCACAGGTGCCCATTTCTATTTCTTTTTGTTTCTCTTTTAGCATGTCACATTATTTTGCTAGAAATTTGTTTATTCCACCTAAAATTTCAGATTTATTGGCATAAATTTGTTTGGATACACTTGGATAGTCTTCATTATTCTATCCCCTTATTACCTCTCCTTTCCAATATGCTCAGGATATTGTGTGATGTGCCTGTTTTCATTCTTAGCATCGATTATGCAGACCTCTCCTTTTATCATGAATATCTTGCTAGGATTTTGTTTTGTTTAAAAACAAATTGTTGGGTTTATTGGTCTTCTCTATTTTATATATCCTTTCTACTTCACTAATTTTTTTCCTTATTAATTATTTTCTTCTTTCTACTTTTATGTGCAAGTGACCGAGCAGTGTCATTATAGCCCAGGGTGGGAGACCTTCATGAAGTCATGGTGTCCAGATGCTGATTTGGATACCTGTACCATCTTTGTTGAAACTACTGGATCAGAATTTAAGGTGAACATTTTGTCCATCAACAAGAAAAAGCACACATTCTTCATGATCACACTGGGAGAGTAAAAGAACTTATAAGAAAAATCAGCTGTTATTTTTCTGAGGTGTTCCCCAGGTGTTTTTACAGTATGGCAGTCCTGCTCACACCAGAACTCTAGAAATTTAGATAAGGCTTCACCTTAGATTTCCCCCATAAGATCCTGCTTTGCTTTTCCTGGGGCACCTTTTAAAATAAGCACTTGGAGTTAAGCCCATGAAGAATCAGTGGCCTCTTCCCTGACCACCTTATAAGAAATAGGTACTGCCACCCTTCTCTTGGTCTCCTGTTTGCTCCTGGTCTGGGATGGAGGACTGCCCTTCCTCAGGCTTATTGGGTGCCTCTCCCCTAGATCTGTAAACAACAAACTTTGTGATTCTCTTTCCTTTGTGCGGGTGTATTGGAACTGTGCCTTCCATTAAAATGACCCTGGATGTTTATTGGTTCAGAGTGGGACCTTAGCTATTTAGGGAGCTACTTGCCTCCTCATTCAGCAAGCCATGACGTGCATATTTTTAATTCAGCACACCAGCTCCAGCTTCTCAATACACCATGGAGGAACTCAGGCAAGTGAATGCAGACACATCTTTGTGTGGGATTAGGAGACCAGAGCTGACCGCGGGTCTCAGTTAACCTGACCATTGACCCAGGGAAGCACTCTTCTCTCATGTACCAATGTGGCATCTCCTCGGCAAGAGGGAGCCTGTGAAAAACTGAGCAGATTCTTCAACTTTTATATTTATTTGTGGATTTTTAGAAAAAGATATTTTAAAAGTACACAGAATATAAAGTAAAATATACTATAGTGTCTTCTACTCTAGTTGCTACCCAAAGGTGAGGAATGTAACCAGTGTGTGTGTGTGTGTGTGTGTGTAAGAGAGAGGCGGAGAAATTCTATGTCCCTGAAGCATATATATGTGTTTATATTCTTTCCCTCCCTCAAAGTAAAATATCATCTACTGTGCTACAGCTTGCCTAATTTCAAGAATGTATTTTGAAAATCATTCCCTATCAATATGTATAATATTTTTAATGGCTTCATACTATTCCGTGATAGCGGCATATCATGATTTGTTTAATTTTTTTCACTCCTGATGGGCATTTCAGTTGTTTTAAGTTTTTTGCAACTACATACAATTGTGTAACTAAACTCCTGCGTATGTGGCTTGATATCCATTTGTGGCTACACCTGTTAAGGTACGTTCCTATAATAAAATAGCTGTGTTACTGATCAGTGCATCATTCCAGTTTTGATGAATATTATCAAAGAGGTTGTAAACATTTCTACCCTTGTCTGAATGTGTTAATAAACAGTCAGCCCTCAAACCCAGCATTGGATGTTGTCAATTTTTTGTCTTTACACTCTGATTGGCACACTTGACATGTTGACTGCACATGGCCTGGGCCCCCAGAATGCTGTAAGGGGATGAGGGTGAAGGACAGTTGGCAGAAGGAGTAGTGATAGGCACCAAGCAGAAAGTCACCAGGTAGGTGATGCTGAGTAGGCTGACAACCAGCGGACACCTGCCCTTGGGGTTGGGGGTGGGGTTCCAGGCCAAAGCCTGCTCCAGCTTGCAGAGCCTCCTAGTTATCTCCCTCACCACACTAGTCTTTGGCAAATACCAACTTTTATTCAAAGGGGGAGTAGCACCTTCAAAGGCTAATAGGTGAAAAGAAAAACAAAAGAATATTAGCACAAAGCAAATAAAGAGCATACACCATGAGAGGAAATGCCCAAAGAAACAGAGAAATCAGCTCATATGAATAGCTTTATTCAGTCTCAAGGAAACAATAGACAACGAGATGAATCTAGAAGTGTAAAGACAGTGCAGTACAAAATGGAGAAATGAAAATCAATCAGGCTGACCTGGGAAAGACAAGGAGCAGTGGAGAAAGACACATCATTGCCAGGAAGAAACAGGGGAATGAACCCAAAACCCAATGATAAATGTGCCTGCAATGCACCGATGTAGTTTCTTTTGGCAATTTCATAAAGGGACGTTTAAATAAACAGAATATACAAAGTGTGGAGAGGCAGATGTAGGTACAGGACACAAAGAGGTGATGGCACAAATGTTTGCTGTCTATTTCCTTAGAGGAGAAAAAGGAAGCCAAAAGTAAAACACAACTGATTTGGATTAGAAACTAGAGCTCTTTCAGGCTGTAACTGAGAGTTTACATGGTGAAAGGACTGTACAGATGATCCACACCCAGGATACTAAGAAGTTACAGAACCTCTAGGATAAAGACAGAATCGAATGGCTGGTATCAGGAATAATGACCCAATCAGAAGATCATACCAGAAGGAGCACGTTGTGTGAGACGGAAGTAGGCTAGCCTCAGACGTGATAACCACACCCCATCCCAGAAGACGGTGAAGGAAAATCTACATGCTCTGAGCAAATGAGAATATTCTGGGAATATTCTGACAACAAACAGTCTCAGGCATGCAAGGTCTTATGAAATACAGCACCCATGAGCAATTTAAAAATAGAAGATCCACATCATGATAAAATTTTGTCAACAGAGGGAAGTTAAATAGTGAAAAAAGAGAAGCTATGGTCAGCAGTGAATATGTTTTAAATTAGAAAAACCCCTAAGCAATGATGGGAAGTATTACAGAAAAGACTATAAATATCAATAGGTGCAAAGAACACTATGCTCACAAAATCAGGAATGGGATGAGGAGAGTAGACATAGGTGAGATGCAAAATCTTTATCTGTAGGGCACTGAGTCAATAGAGAATTTAAGTGTGTTGTTAAAAGGAAGATGGTAATGTAGGGGCTTGGTGTCCAGGCAAAGTGTGGATTAAGTCCCAGTGAGGGGTTGCTGGGGTTGGGGGTCAGGATCAGAGCAAGGTGTGGAAGTCCTTCCCACCAAGGCTCAGTCCAGGCTGGTGTGGAAAGACCCAAGAAGAGTGGCAAGGGCATCCACATGGGAGGTGGCTCAGTGTAGACATCAAAGCCCATGGAGGGTGACGCTGGGGGCAAGGCGGTGCTAGGGGCTTGGCATAGATGCCACTCACAGACCTCAGAATATATGAGGGCTCCCAGTACAGCAAAAATGAACAAGCAGACAATTTACTTACTGAAACATCCAGCTAAGAGATTCTTGACCACAAGACCCCAGAATTGTAGACTTTTCTGTTTACCTGAATCTGGGGTCTTGGATAAGACATTCCACATTTGCATCTGCCTTTTAAGTCCTCCCTGGCTGTTTCATGTCATTGGGCACATTTCTGGCCAAGTGCAACTGAGTTCTCATATGATATACTGAAAATTTGTAGCCTTGAGAATCTTGGGGCTCATTTAACCACACAGGTTAAAGGTAAGGATTGAGGCCTGGTCAGGAGCAGATTCAGGGCTGGGGGCTGAGAAGAGCAGAGCGTACCCCGAGGGGTACTCATCTTCACATTCTGCTCCAGCAACAGCCACAGACAGGGCTGGCTTCATGGGGGTGCACCTCTGCAGTCCCACTGGGGGCCTCTCAGAAGGGCTTGATTTAGTGCTCCTTTGTCAACATCTGGAAATCATTGGTAATTCTGGGACAAAGGTATTTTCATTTTGCACTGGACCCTGCAAATAGCAGCTGGTCTTGTCCAGAGAAGGCTTTGTCATGCCTGTTCTGCTCAGGACCACTCATGCCAGCCACGCCAGCCACAGGACATTTGCTATTCAGAGATGGGAGGCAGGGTGGAGGCTTGCTGGGAAAATCTAGCTGGAAGTCAGCTATGACCACCCAGCTGCATGGCAGGTGGGTGTCAGCTACAGGTGAAGTCACGATGAGGGCATCCTCTTCATGGGAAACAGAAAAAAGATCTGTGCATTGAGATGTGTTTCTGAGGATGAACTTTAGTGAATCCTCAGCTGACTACACGATGCCCTCAGCCCCTCACTTCCCCCATTTTCTGAGCAACTCTGAGAACAGAACCAAGAGGCTGAAGAAGTAAGCAGAGAAATGCCAAGAAAAGCAGAGGAGGGAGACAGACTGAGCGGCCCCTGGGTGAGGAGTGTTCCAGCTGCAGCTGGAGAGACAGCAGAGGGATGGGGCCATGTGGCTGCCATCGGCTCTGCTGCTCCTCTGCGTCCCAGGTGAGCGGGGCTGGGCAGGTCAGGGTGACAATGGTGTGGGGCAAGGCTGGTGATGGGAAGGGAAGAGATGAGGATACAAGCGAAGAGGGGAGGAGGTGAGCATGGAGAATCCTTGCCCAGACGAACAGGAGGAGGAGTTAATGGTAAGATGCTTCCCATAGGGGAGTGCGTTCTGAGCCCTACAGAACTCGACCACTTGGAATCATCATGGCCACCATTGTTGAAACTCAGGAATACTGTCTTATGCACCAGCCCAAGGGGAGGGGGGCAGACAGCTGATCCTAATTGGGCTAACCACTGTACTACCCGGCTTTCCCTGTAATCTAATCCAATTCTTACACAATCTTATAAAAACAAGAGACCAAGATGCAGAGAGATACAAATTCTTTACTGTAGATCAGTTCATAAAAGGCAGCCAAGGTTCAAAGAGAAATACGTTTATTTCCAAGGTCATTGCTCTTCTTCTAATACCTCTTTCCAAGGTCATCATCTTTTTTTAATATAATACAACAGCCACTTATTACATAACCCCCCCTTTGTGAATAGGTGTTTATGTATCCCAGGTGTTGACACATGTCCCCAGAAAAGATTTGGTTGGTTTTGAATGCTTGTCAATGGGTCGGTTCTGGAAGTGTGCCAGGCCCAAGCTTTTCCTGAGCTAGTGACGCCAGTTTCCAGAAAATACTCCGAGGTCCTGAGCGCTGCTTTCTCAGGCAGGCCTGCCATGTATGGGACCTGAGCCCTGGCGCAGCTTCTGCAAGGGCAGGGCCACTGATAGCACCTCGAAAAGAGCTGGGACTGACCCAGGACTCCCTTGAAGGAGAAATTCAACCAAAGACACACATACCGACCATGTAATAAAACACACACAGGCTAATGTCGGAAACACAATGGTGGGCAAGAGAGAAGCTTGTGATGCACTTTATTCTTTTCAAAATTATTTTTTTAAGTGTTCTAGTTTCTTCACCTTTCCCTACAAATTTTAAAGTAAGCTTGTCTTTATCTACCAAAATGATCTTGCTGGGATTTTAATAGGAATCATGTTAAACATATAGATCATTATTGGGGAAAATGACATCTTTGTGATGTCGATTCTTCCATTTTGTAGTCGTGGTACCTCCTGCAATTTATTTTAATATTCCTTAGCTTTGGTCACCGGTGTTTTGCAAATTGTAGTATATGGATGCTGCACAGGTTCTGTTAGATTTATACCTGGGTGTATCTTCTTGTTGAGCTAATGTGAATAGCACTGTGTGTTTCAATTCATTTTTTGCATGCTGGTTACTAGGATAGAAAAAGGATTGTGTGTGTGTGTTTATGTGTGTATATGTGTGTTTGTGTGTGTTGTCTTTTATCCTGTGACTTATTAAACTCATTTATTAGTTCTAGCATTAGATTCCTTGGGATTTTCCATAGATTCCTTGGGATTTTCTAGACAAGTGTGTCATCTGCACAAAGAGATAATTTTATTTCTTCCTTTCTAATCTGTGTGCTTTAATGGTGTCCTGGAAGTTCTTAAGGTCTTAACTGGAGCTGCTGGAAGGTCTTAACTACTCTGGTGGCCATGTAAGACCTGCTGTTTTCTGGCATTTCTGCTTTGAAAAAGAGAAACCAGAAGTGAGATTGCTCATATTTACATGTAGGCAACAAACTCCATTTAAAAAATATTATGAACAAGGGGTAGTGGAAAGGGGAGGGGGGAGGGGGGATGGAGTGATTGGGTGATGGGCACTGAGGGGGGCATTTGACGAGATGAGCACTGGGTGTTATACTATATGTTGGCAAATCAAATTCTGATAAAAAATATGCAAAAAAAGAAAAAATATTGTGACTGAAACAAAGCATATTTGTAACTTCATGCAATTCATGCCTACAGTCTGTGATCTGTGAGTAAAGCAGAGAAATTGCAGAACTTCGTGTGTCCGTCTGGTATTTACACTTGGGGCCATATGGTGCCCCCAACAGGCCTGGGAACTGACCTTTCAAGCACACAGATGGATTTGCAGGGACGCCATGGGGGCCGGCCTCAGGCTGGCTCTAGGGCAGATCCACGTCTGTTCCCTAGCCTTCTGACTGGGGCTGGGGTCCTCAGCTCTCCCAGGCATCTTGTTCTTTAACATGAATGAAAGCACTAGATTAAGATTCTTCCAAGGGTGCCTGGATGACTCAGTGGGCTGTGTGTCTGATGCTTGGTTTCAGCTCAGGTCATGATCTCAGGGTCCTGGAATCCAGCCCCACATGGGGCTCCCCACTCAGTGGGGTCCGCTTCTCTTCTCCCTCCCCTACTGCCACTCAGCGGTGCTCATATGGGCTCTCTCTCTCTCTCTCTCTCTCTCTCTCTGTCTCAAATAAATAAATACATCTTAAAAAAAGTTTCTTCCACGTGGCAATTCTAACATGGGACTGCAAATTTCTTAACACTACTTTCATTAAGATCTGGGGGTTAGGTCCCCTCCCCTTGAGTCTGGGTAGGCTGTGGCTGCTGCTATAATTATCCTCCTAAGGAGCCTATTTACTCATTTTCTTTCCCTAGAAGCACACCCTCCCACTTGCTGTGAAATTTTAATACTGAAGATATACTATATATGTCCACATTCTCTTGATTTATAAGTAAATTGATTGATTCATGTACTAATCGAACATCTATGTTTTGTATATGAAAAGAGTATCGTTTTTTTACCCTCCAAGAACCAACGTTTGTCTCCATTGGAAGGCACGGATAGAGCATGGTGACAGTGACTCTGTGTGACTTCCAAGGCCTGGCCAGAAGAAACCCTGTAGCTCCTTCTTCAGATTCTCTAAATGCTGGCCCTGGGGACTCTCCCAGTCAGAACCTGGAGGCCACATGGAGAGGCTACCTGGAGGATTTGGGATCAACGATCAAGACTGTTGGGTCACCCGGGCTCATGTTCCAGGTGCATGGGCAAAGAAGCTTCCAGATGACAGCAGCACTCAGCCATTTGAGTCACCACCTCCCCAACTGATCTTCCAACTGAGGCCTCAGACGTGACAGAGCAGAGATAGGACATCTCTATCTCAATCCACTGGGATTCCTGACACAGAATCTGTGACATGACAAAGTGATCACTGTTTTATTCCATAAGGAAAATCTAAGCATAGATACCTGGACCATTTGGGCTCTATCTGTTCTAAGGTCAAGCAAGATGGTAAGAGGAACGTGCTGCCTCTGCCGTGGGCCTGGTGGGCTGTGAGGAGTTGCTGGCTGCTGCCAAGAGCCCCTGTGTGACTCAGCTCTGTGGTGGGGACAGCTGGGCAGGAGCTCCCATGTGGTAACACGCAGGCTGCTGGGCTTGAGGTCTTGCCCTTTCCTAACGGGCGACCCAGAACCATGTGGGCTGCAGGTGTCAGCATGTGGCGGAGGTACTCCCCGCTGCAGCAGAAAGCTCCCCTGCCCCCGCAATCCACTTCCGCAATGCCCCCACCTCGTCAAAGAAAAGCTCTGGTCAAAAACCCACTAGCGCCTTTCCTAACAAATGGGCTCAAGGAGAAGAACAGAGCACCAGCAAAAGACAGCCGGGGAGTTTGCTTCAGATGAAATAGTCCAGGACACAGAGCAGGGGGTCAGAAAAGTCTACTCAGTTGCAGAGGAATTATAGACAACATGACCTCACTAAAAGAAGGAGCTCAGGAAAGAGATATAGTTCCTCAAAAATGGCTCAAAATAAAATGTGGATACAAAAAAAGAGCACCCAGAGTTCAGGAAGGATGTGAAGTGGAAGAGAAAAAACTCCATAGATCCCACAGTTTTATTGAGAGGAGATATGTTATATTTCTGAAAATTAAAAATGAAAAAGGCTTGTGTGGTTAGTGTTTAATGTGTGATTGGAGAGCCCCGCATCCCGGGCTGGCCTTTGCTCACCTGGGAGATGGGAGAATGGAAAGGCCAAAAGTTAGGTAAATCCCAGGAGTGGGTGATGCTGGGTCAGAGCTGGAGTGTGGACAGCATCACAGGTGTGAAGGGGACAGATCTGAGCCCCTCATTGGTCCCATCTGGTTGGAGAAGTCCAAAATGTCCCTGGAGCCCTGCGCCTGAAGGACCAGGGAGGCCAAGGGACCAAGGAGGGACAGAAATGAACTATTCTTGAGACCACTCTGTGCGTCCCTTGTCCTTGGAGACCACCGATGTAGATAAAAGGACACAGGGATACTTATATTGTCTCAAAGCTCCTCGCCACAGAACACTTATTCCTTACATGGGGAAAAAGTAACTTCAATGAGTTTTGACAAATTTATAGTCACATTGGGTTTAGAGTCACATGGGACTCGCTGCAATGGATGGGTTGTCCTCTCACATATAAAGCATTGAAATACTGTCCCAACAAAATAATCTCTAAAGAGCCCGGGTAAGTCATAGATTTAATAGGAAATGTATGGAGCAAACAGATGGGATGAGAGTCGGGGATGGTCCACCTGTCTGCAATCTTTAACATTCAGGCATTCTTTCTGCAGGAGGCACCGAATCAGCAGCAGGTGGAATGGGCAACCTCTGTACACCTGGCCCATAAGGGGTCTCTGGCCATTGGAACACTTGGGGGCTTTGGGATTTAATTCCAGTTTTATGGTTCCTGGTTGGTCTGGAATTGTAAAAGCCATCATTGGCCAGAGTCCTGAATGATGTAAGAGGCCGTTATCCTTGGCAGAGCCACTGCAGGGTCCCAAGGAAGAGTGGCACCAGGAGGATCCACGCCGGAGGATTCTGGGCTGCTACGGAAGAGACCAGGGTCCCCGACCTGTGCAGAGCAGAGAGGGACCCAGAGTTTATTCCTGGGGTCAGCACAAGAGAAGTCCCCACCTAACAGGGACCCTCATTTCTGCAACCACTGCCCGTTCCCTCCTCAGAAGTCAGAGGGTGTGGGAGTATCGTGAGTGGGAGCTGTGGTTCTCCTGCTCAGGCTGACTCTATTCTCCCCCTGGGTCCCCTGACGCCACATCACAGTACACAGCAGGAATCCAAGCAAAGACCCCTTCACAGAGGTCAAGAGCACAAAGCTGAGGTTGCAGAGCAGGACCCTGTGCAGGGAACACGGTGACAGGTGTGAGCTCCCTCTTCAGGGGCAGCCCAACCCCTTCCTCCCTGACCTGACTCCTGAGCCCAGAGCTGCAGGCAGGCAGCCTTGGTCCCTGCCAGGGAAGCCCCTCTGAGGGCACAGACGTGCTGCCCAAGGCTCAATCTATAGGGGCTTCCCTGCAGGCTTAGCCTGGGGTCCAGCACCCATGGCCCCTGATTTCATCCTGCTTTATGGCTGCTCCCCTACAATTCCCCTCCACCTCACCTGCAGGCCAGCCACGCCCAAGGCTTTTCTTGGTCTGTCTTTCTCATTCTACTTCTGTCCCACTTTGGGTCAGTTCTGCTCAACTTTGAAGCTCAAAACTAATATTCCCAATTTGAAGGGAAGAAATTTCCTGACCCTTGTTCATCTGGATATTTACCTTCTGGGTTCTCCTGGTAGGGGCCACTCTCAGCTCTGACCCCCATGTGGTAGCACATATGAGGTGTACTCTCTCTTACATCCTGTTTAGTGGACGTGGGATCTAGGAGGACAATGGCCCTTGCTTACATGAGTCCCCCTGGTGGTCCCTCTCAGTGTCCAAGAGTCTGACCCCCTCACCTCGGCCTCATCCCCTCCTCCCCCAGCAGGGTCAGGACCTGTGTAGGTCACCTTGCTCTGTCCTTCTACCTGCCTTGAGCGTGACGGGTCATGTGGATTTCACAGGTGGTGTTCTGGAGAGAGTGCATGCTGCTTTGCATTCCTCAAAATATCCTTTAAGTCACTGTGCTCTTTTCACAAATTCCACTCCCTGTGGAGCTGCTGTCCCATCTCTCCACCCTACAGGCTTCTCCTATGTTCTTTGGTTTCCTAAAAGTTCTGCATCCTCCGCTCCCCACTCAACAGAACAACTGGTCTCCAAACATCACCAGTAGGACACAGTTGGTTTCATAGCATGAGCCAAGTGCCTCCCCTATTTAGAGGGATACTGAACACACTGCCTGAGGGGCCAGGCTCAAGGAATAGGGGACTTGAGACAGGAAGAAAGTAGGACTGGAACTGGATGCGAGCTGATGGAGGGAGATATGGATGGTGGGACCCAGGGAGGGGTGCACCTTCACCCAGTCTCTGATGGGGTGAAACTGGGGAAGTGTTTGCCCTTTGATGAATGAGTGAATTGATTGTTTATTGGGTGACTCTTGGTGGGGAGGGGTTCAGGTAGATGGCCCAGCCTCTTCCCATGTTGGGAATATGAGAAAGCAGGAATCCCAGCTTCCCACTCCTTCCCAGCATTTCCCTAGCACTTGGGGAGGGGAGGGCTGGAGCCATAGAGCAGATACCCACCCTTGACTGTGTGTGAGTGGAGTAACACCCCTCTCAGAGATGTCCTAATCCCCAGAGCTGTGAATGTGGTAGGTTACATGGCAAGGGGGAGTGCATGATGAGATGCAGTTAAGATTCCCAACCAGCTGACCTAGAGATGGGGAGATTATCCTGGGCTATCCAGGTGGACCTTATGTCATCAGCTGTGTGTGTATAAGTGATAGAACAGGGGAGAGCCAGTGTCACAATAATGCGGCATGAGGAGGACTTGACCACCACTGCTGGCTGTGAGGACAGAAGGGACCCCGAGCCTGGTGGCCCAGGGGTCTCTAGAAGCTGGAAAAGACAAGGAAGTGCTTCTCCCTCAGAGCCTCCAGAAGAGCCAGCCCTGCCAGCACCTTCACTTTAGCCCAGGGAGCCTCATGTCAGACCTCTGCTCTCTAAAGCCTTACATCATCAAACTGGTTTGTCTTTTGCCACCAGGTAGGTGGTGATTTGTCTCAGCAGCCACAGGAAAGGAACACAGAGCAGTTCCCTTCTGATGTAGTTGAGGCTGGAACCACCTACACCTTTTTGGGGTCCTTGTGAGTTGGGAGGCAGGTCAGAAGGAGACCAGAGCCTTCTCTCCTGCCGCCCAGCTGAAGAACTTTGTTAGGTTCTTCCTGGGGAGTGGGGAGCTCTTTAAGTACTCAGAGGCATAAATGAGGGGGCCCAGGGCAGACGATGCTGATTCTCCCCTGCCAGGAAACCTCAGAGTGTCCAAGGGGTCCCTGACAGAGTGCCCCGAGGGGAGTGGTCACAGGGCAACAGGGGGAAAGGTCTGCTGGGGTCCAGCTCTGCTCACCTGCTGCCAGGGTTGATCACGGGCTGACTGCTGGTGAGGCCCTGGGTAGATGGAAGCAAGGTATGACTTGCCATTGTGGGTCTTGGCACAGTTGTGGGAAAGTCTGTTGGATCTGGTGCTAAACGCACAGAGCAGAGCATGGTGTGAGAGTGATGCAGGTGGCTCCCCAGGGCCATCTCCTCTCCCCACCCTCAGGGATAAAGCTTCTGCCTTAGCATCAGTGTTTACCCATGTTGGTCTGGTCTTGTGTCTTTTTGGTTTCTCATCCCAAACATTCTATTACTTCACTTGCATAGAAACATCAGTTCACCACCATGGGAGGCATGGAGGGTGGGGAGCTCTGTGGCAATTGCACTCAGCTCAATCTCAGTGTCCTGTCTGGCACAGCTGAGCACGTCAGAACCATGTTCCCACGCCTGGAGTTTCCATCAGCCAGGCCAGCTCCTTTCTGAGTCTCAGCCTTACCTGAGGCAGGCTGTGTGCCACCTGCCCTGAAGTGATGTGACCCAGAGCGGCTGGCCCAGGGTTCCCCTGTTTCCTGCAGCCACCCAGTACCTGCAGCCCCTATGTCCCCTCGGGTCCTCCCTGCCTCCCCAGGGCCTGCTTCCTTATTTCAATAGGTCTGACAATAAAGTTTGTCCAGTTGGAGGGTCCAGGCTTAAATCTCTCGCACCAGGTCCTCCTGACTTTTTGCACGCATCCACCACCTTTGTTGTCTTTTTCAGTAAATCTCTGGAACATTCTACACCAGCGTATCTCTCCACTGCAGACATTTGCGCACCATATTTACATATACTAAGTTTGTAGAGACTTTTTTCTGCTTTATAAAGTAGATGTATTACCTACCTATTGTCTGCATGGCTGTGTGTCTGTATGTTGGAGAGAAGACTGAAGGGTCCAGAGGCAGAGCTGTGGGGTGGGAGCTACAGCATGACTCCCTTTCCAGGCCTGTCTCTGGGGGGCCCTTAGTGCCTCTGGGGCAGCTGGGGTGGAGTTCAACATACCCTCCAAGATTCAGAGGCAGCCGGAGAGGGGGTCCTCGCACCTGGTGGAGCCTGCCTTTCCTTCTCCCAGAAATGATATCAGAATCCCTCCCCTGCTGCTTTGCTTATGTGGCCAGAGGAGGGAGGGGAAGCAGGAGGGGACAGGGAGAAGGTCTTTTGTCCCATAGCTAAGACTGACAGGACCACAGCCTTCTAACACCCCACTCCTCACTGCTTGCCTCCACTCAGCTGGAGCTGCAAGGGGGTGGACAGACTGGGAGAAGAGAAGCTGCCTTCCCTGGACACGCCTGTCCTAGCTGAGTTTGTCCTTCACTACTGCTTCTGGGAGAGCAGATGGAGATGTGCAGATGTGGGAGTTCGCCCTTTCTTCCAGTCTTTCCCAGACTCATGGTGCCCCCTCATACACACTCGCACATGGACACACACACACACAGTTCAGGCAAGTTTAGAGACTCCTCTCCATCATCAGGGGAGAGAGAGGAACAGTCCTGGCTCCTCCGTGGGTGGGTACCAGGGCCCCAGAACACAGCAGGGAGTAGTGCCTACCTGGGTCGACAACCATGGAAAATTTGTACCCCAGGTCAGAGCCGGTTCTCTCAATCCCACACCAGTAGATGTCTGCATCATCATACCAGAGATTCTCCAAGGTCATGGTGATAGTGTGGCGACTGTGATTGTCCTGGATGGACGCACGGCCCTTCTTCACCAGTTGCTCTGACCCAGTGGTTTTAACAAGCATTCTGCAGGAATTCCAGTACTTTCCGCGGCACCACCACTTCTTGTAGGATTCCCATCCTGGACTATACTCACAGTATGCCGTCAATGTGCCCCCCTCTGTGCCTCTAACCGTCGCCTCCTGGGAGATGGAGAAGTGGCCTAGAAAACAGAAACCCAGCATTCATCTCCTCCTCCCTTGAGCCCAGGGTTGGTCCCAGGCATGGCTGGGGTACCTGGCACCGCCCTGAAGACCAGCCAGGAGCCTCTGCCCTCTGTGTAATCACCACATCCCACCTGTCCCTTCATCCCCTACAGTATGTCTTTTGCTGTCCCCTCTTTCTGATGTCCCCTTGGGCCTCCTAACTGCCCAACGCAGGGTCCTGTGCTCACTCCCCATCCTACTTACTGACCACCCACCCCCTCCCTTGCCCTCTGCTGACACCTCTTCCCAGCAAGCCAGAGCCCATACTGCAGTCGTAGGTGTACTTTTGATTCCCAGAGCTGTTGAGACAGCGGGATCTGCTCCCCAACCACTCCGACACTCTACCCCCAACCACCTAAAATACCTCACCCTCTGAATCCACACATGGCTCAGAACTAAACACACACTCACACATACAACAAACATGCATACACACTCACACAGTGATTACATTTTTTTTTTTTTTACTACACACCTTGCTCTTCTGTGTCTCCATATATTTGTACAAGCTGATGCCTCGGCCTGGAATGTTCTCTCCTCTGCTTGAAGAAACCAGGCCCTTATAGTCATGCACTCAAGGCTCAGATCAAACAATGTCTCTTCTACGGTGTCTCCGCTTCTGCAGCCAACTGGATCATCCCGGTGCCACCAAAGCACTTTGTCCCTGTCTCCGTTGCTGCACTTATGACACTGGATGAGGGTTTGGTCTTTGGCTCATCCAGAGCAGAGCTTCAGGCAGCCTGGTGCGTGGGGTTGAGCACCTCTCCAGAGAGCCTGTCACCCCAGGTTTTGCTGCCTGTCTTCCTCCCTGTAACCGAGCTCTTCAGCAGAGAGGATCTCGGCTCTAGCTACAAGTCAAGAGCAGTTGTGCAGGCCTTTAAATGATCCAGGTGTCTGAACCTCATCTTAACTGAGTGGGTATCAGCTGGAGCTTGGGTTTCTGTGCTCCCTCAACATTTCTCAAGAATTCACACAGTTACATATGTGTGTATATATGTGCCCATGTATGCCTCTATCCACCATCTACCCATCCATCCACGCATCCATCCATGCATGCATGCATCCATCCATCATCTGTCTCTCCAAACATCTGCCAGGGTTGTCAAGCAGTGCCCTAGAAAACAGATACTGTTTGTGTTATTTATTTTTATTTTGTTTCCTCAATACCTAACTTAGTACCTGTCAAGTAACAAAACTTAAAAAAATTTCACAAATAAATGTCTGGATGTGTGAAAGGCCCTGCCATTTCCCCTGGGACAGACTCTGTCTGTGTCCCACCCCAGCCCTGCAGGTGCTCTGTCCTGAAGCCCCTGCCCTACTCACCTTGGATGACGAGAAGGAGCAGAATCCGGAGCAGCCTCATGTCCTGCCTGCCTGGGTTGTCTCCCTGGTGCTCAGCTAATGCCCCCTGCTCTCTGGGACTGGAACTGAGCTCAGAGGCAACCTACCTTGTACTTCTCTAAGTTAATCTTTTATAGTTTCTCTCATCTATGTTTTATTTTTTCTCTTCAGTTACTTCCTAATTTCATTAATTACGAGAAGAGGAGTGCCGTCTTTTGGGAGCGTATAGCTGATGTGATGAGGTGTCCCCTCTCTTTACTCTGGTTCTTCACCTCAGCATCTCCTGGAATCTGGCCCTGATGGCCTTCTCTCCGGGGAGGGCCCCTGCTCCCCTCTCTAGCACCACCTCCAGTCTCTGCACACCTACTTACTTCCTGCCACCTCCATCCCCCAACTCAGTTCTGGACCTCCACTGGCTACTGGAACCTTTGTAGAGCTGTCTACCCTGTGAGCTCAGATGTGCTCAAAATGCAATTTCTGGTAATCTCCATTCCTCCAGTCAATCTGTCCCAACATCTGGTCCATGGGCCCAGGGCCACCCTCTCCACCAGCGCATACCAGACTAGCCTTCCTAAGATAAAGCCCATTCGGCCTTCTTCCTGCCACCTACCACTTCAGAAGGCCTTGTTGGGATAGTGGGGTAGGAGGTGGAGCGGCCAAGGGCTTTGCCAGCAGGAGGAGGAGAAGGTGCTGTGGGCCAGTCCCCAGAGTTCCTGTCCCCTTCAAGGTCCTTCTAGCTGCACCAAGAATCAAATTGACATGAGACAGATGAACAGGAGAAACTCAAAGTTAATAGCATACATGCAGGGAATCCACATAGACATGGCAGTCAGGCATAATAGGCTCTGAATGTCATCCTGAATTAAGAGAAGAGGGTGGGGAGTTCGAGACTTCAAAGGGAAGGAATACAATTTATCCCTGGTGGGATGCCTGGGTGGCTCAGCAGTTGAGTGTGTGCCTTCAGCTCAGGCGATTCCGGGTCTGAGGATCGAGTCCTGCATCTGGCTCTCTGTGAGGAGCCCGCTTCTCCCTCTGCCTGTGTCTCTGCCTCTATCTGTGTGTCTCTCATGAATAAATGATAAAAAAAATCTTTTTAAAAATTTATCCCTGGCAATGACTCTTATTCTGCAAAGACCCTGCAACTGAGAATCCTCTATGTAGTTAAGGGAGGGGCAAGGGTTTCTCTGGAGCTGGCGGTGTCTTTGAGGGCCTTCAACTCAGAGTAATCTTCATGCAAAAGTGGCCCATTAGGGGGCCGCCTGCCTTCAGCCCCTGGACCTGTTTGTGTTCACGTGTGAGGGCTGAGCCTTCTGCGATTGAGGGTCTTAGCGAACCCTAGGTTTCCCACCTGAGACAAAGAATTTATGAAAGAGGGTGGGCAGGATATCCACCTCCCTTCAAACTTTTCCCTCCCACCCTTTCTCAGGTTCTACTGCGGTGTAATTTGGTAAAATAAACCGCACCCACTTAAAGTGCACAGTTTGAAACGTTTATCTTCTTGTCTTTAGTACTTCTCAAATTTTACACACGGTACGATTTTGAGGTGGATTTCAGTTCTACGTGTTGAACACACACACCGCAAACATTGCAAAGCAATGCTATCCCCTCGCCAGAAGGGTCTGTAACTAAGACTTCCGTTTCTCTGATGGCAGGCAGTCCAGCTGCTGAGGTTGGGACTTCAGGTGCTGAGGTGGCTTCCTGGGCTGTGCTGCCACGTGCACTGGCTCAGCTTTCTGGAGCCCTGCAGGTGCTCCTCCGAAGTGCCCTCCAGGGGTCGGCCTGTGACTGGCGGCGGTCTTCCTCCAAAGCTCTCTAAGTGGGTGCTCCCTCAGGGGCTCTGGTCAGGTGCGCACAGCTGGGGTGCGAGTCTCGGTGGTCTAGGGTGCGTTTCTCCAGGGGCTTCCGCTTGTCCGTCCCCCCAGACATCGCCTCCCAGCTTTCAGAGCCTCCACCCCCTCCCTTCCTGGTCCTTTGGCTGGGAAGCTTTGCAAGCTGAGGCTTTTCTCTCCCCAGTCTGCCATTTACTTCCTGTGGTTGGGTTTGTTTCCAGGGCCAAGCAGAGAGAGGACAAAGAGAGAAAGAAGATGCAGTGATAGTCATCCGTTCCCCGGCCCACCTAACTCCCGAGGTCTGGGAACCCTGGAGGTTCCCCCAGGTCTGGGACCAGCTCTGGGACCCTAGCTCTTTAGGGCAGCAAGGACTCTCCTGAGTTGCCTGGCGGCTGCAGGTAAAAATGCAACTTCTGTCCAGAGGCTTGTGGAGACCTGGTGGGAGGGAAAGAAAACACAACCAATAAAAGTCCTGGAATCGGACCTCCCTCTTCCCTGAGGTCATCTTTTCTCTGTGCATCCTGAGCTCTTAGGGTCCCTGCTGAGCATATACTTTCAGGATATGAGCTGCATGGTTCACGCTCAGGCAGGAGGATAAGAAAGGAAACATAAACAGAGAACTCACAGCGGCGTTGCTCCTATACTTGGTCTGGTTCCTTTCTCCAGTCTCCTGCTGAGGTTCATTTTGCCGACTGCTCAGATGGTTGCTCCATGTACCCTGTCTGGGTTCTTAGCTGTAGTCGGGGGAGAGCTCTGTGGTGTGTGACACTCATCTCACCCGAACTGGAAGCCTGCAGCACAGATTTGCAAGAGCAGATCTGGGAACTGGGACAATGGCCAACAATACAGAAATAGTTACTTATGCTACATTCACATAATGAAACACCAAGGCTGCTAGTTAAAGGATTAAGTGAGCACAGGTGTAATAGCTTGGAGAGAATTCACAGTAAAATTTAAATCCTTGGTATTGGAGTATAAAATACACACAGAAAGTGCACACATCAGAAGTGCACAGCTCAATACATTTGCATAAAGAAAACACACCTATGAACCAGCACCTAGATCAAGAAAGAAACATTCCCATCCTCAGGGAGATTCTCTAACTTCATAAAATATGTGGGGAATCCAAGGCAGCTAGAGAGGATGCTGGGGGCCACCTTCAGTCCTCTTCATTCTGGAACATAGAAGACCTTTCTTTCCTCTACCAAGAAGGCACAGGCTGTAGGCCTAGAAGGCATGGGAGGCTCAAAGAACTTGGCACACTGCGACACCCCTGTTTCACACTCTGCGTTGTCCCCACATACTCAGAGCCCCAGTCAGCTATGTTCTGGCTCATTCTCCATCACGTTCAGGCGACCAACAATGATCAGTCATTTGAGGCATGGGGGGAGGACCAGACCAGAGCAGACCAAACCAACACATGACCACAGAGTGAGGAGAGTTTCAAAAATTTCAGCAAGCAGAGAACAAAAAAAAAGGAGTTCTTGAGATGAAAATATAATTCCTAAACTAAATATTTCATGCAAATATTGGAAGAAAAGTAAAAACACAAAACCAAACCAAATCTTCTCAAGAGGTAGAACTAACCTCACACATGTAGATAACATAAAAGAAAAAAGGAGACAAAAAAAGGAGCTACTCAGGGGTGCTTGGGTGGCTCAGGTAATGATCCCGGGGTCCTGGGACAAACGCCTGCATTGGGCTCCCTGCTCGGCAGGGAATCTACTTCTCCCTCTCCCTCTGCACCCCCCCTGCTTGTTTTCTCTCTTTCTCTGTCAAATAAATAAAATGTTTTTTAAAAAGAGAATTGAGGGATGTCTGGGTCATTCAGCAGTGAGCGTCTGCATTCGGCTCAGGGGGTAATCCCAGGGTCTTGGGATCGAGTCCTGCATTGGGCTCTCCACGGAAAGCCTGCTTCTCCCTCCACCTGTGTCTCTGCCTCTCTCTCTGTGTCTCTCATGAATAAATAAATAAAATCTTAAAAAGAGAGAGAGAGAGAGAATTGACTCAGGGAGGAGAGGGAAAGGGAACAGAGGACAGAGGAGGAGAGGACATGTGAAGGAAGAGGGGAGCCCTGTGGGAACGTCACTTACGAGGGCATTTGCATAAGTGGTTTAGGGCTGGGAAATGGGGTTTGTCCACAGCCAGGGGAAATACACCAACACATGGCAGAGGAAGCATGGAGGGCACAATGAAGCTGATGGGAAATGGTCGCTTTTCCTTCCTTAAAATCTCCCCAAGGCACCTCTGCCCCCAGAGGGACTCAGGACCTCAAGGAGAAGCCTGAGTGGGTCAGGCTCAGGGCTGGCCCAGGATCCAGGGCAGGAGGGGTGGTCTGGGGTACACTGGGGTGAGCTGCCTGAAAAGAGGGTTAAGATGGGGCTGTTTGTCCAGCAAGGCTGGATGTGAACCCTGAGCACCGCATTCCTCCCCATGCGCAAACCCAATGTGTCTTCATTACTTCCTTGGACCAACACTCTGAGGGTCTAGTGTCTCTGCCTTGCAGCACTGTGTGCCTTGGTTTGCTGGCAGCAGGCTTCCCAGCTCCCCAGGCACACTGGCAAGTAGCACTCTGGCCAGTGTGACACTTTGCTTCCCCAAAGCATCAAAGACACATAATCACATCAGCCACAGGCTCCCAAGGATGGCACTGCCTTTCTCCTAATTGTTGAAATTAGGAACTAACTGAAGAAAAACTTAAGGGAAGTAGATGAGAGGAAGAAAAGACTAATTTAGAAAAACAGAATGCATTTTGCCTCTGAGCTCAGTTCCAGTCCCTGGAGAGCCGTGGGCATTAGCTGAGCACTGGGGACACAAGCTAGGCAAACAGGACATGTGGCTGTTCCCAGTTCTCCTACTTTTCCTTGTCCAAGGTGAGTTGGGCAGGGGCTTCAGGACAGAGCACCTTCAGGGCTGGGGTAAGACACAAACAGGGTCTGTCCCAGGGGAAATGGCAGACCTTTCACTCATCCAGACACTTCTATAAAAAAAAAATTTAATTATTGTTAACTGGCAGGTACTAAGTTAGGTGTTGAGGAAAGAAAATAAAAATGAATGACACAAACAGTGTCCAGTTTCTGGTGCTCTATTCATCAGCCCTGGCTGATTAATCACTAGACAGATGATGGATGGATGCAGGGATGGCTGGATGGCTGGATGGGTAGATGATAGGCAGGTGCATACAGGCACACATATATACACACATACACACATACACAAATGCATGAATTCTTAAGAAAATTTGAAGGAAACCAGAAGCTCAAGTTCCAGCTGATACCCACTCAGTTAAGATGAGGTTCAGACATCTGGATCATTTAAAAGCCTGCACAACTGCTCTTGACTTGTAGCTAGAGCCGAGATCCTCTCTGCTGAAGAGCTCGGTTACAGGGAGGAAGACAGGTAGCAAAACCTGGGGTGATAGGATCTCTGGAGAGGTGCTCAACCCCACACACCAGGCTGCCTGAAGCTCTGCTCTGGATGAGCCAAAGACCAAACCCTCATCCAGTGTCATAAGTGCAGCAACAGAGACAGGGACAAAGTGCTTTGGTGGCACCGGGATGATCCAGTTGGCTGCAGAAGCGGAGACACCGTAGAAGAGACATTGTTTGATCTGAGCCTTGTGGGATGACTATAAGGGCCTGGTTTCTTCAAGCAGAGGAGAGAACATTCCAGGCGAGGCATCAGCTTGTGCAGAGGTATGGAGACAGAGAAGGGCAAAATGTGTAGGTAAAATAACAAGCAATCACCTGTGTGTATGTGCACATGTTTGTTGTGTGAATATGTATGTTTAGTTCTGTGCCGCACATGGATTCAGGGAGTGAGGTATTTTAGGTGAGTGGGGGTTAGTGTGTCGTGGATGAGTGGGGAGGGGACCCCATTGTCTCACCAGCTCTGGGATTCAGAAATACACCTGAGGCAGTGCCAGACATCCCAGCAGTGCTCAGGATAGCCCCGGGCTCAAGGGAGGAAATGAGTGTTGGGTTTCTGTTTTTTAGTCCAGTTCTCCATCAATGAGGAAAATTTAATGAGAGGCACAGAGGGGAAAGCACTGGTGGTGTACTGCAAGTACCTCTCAGGATTGGAATCCAATGTGAAGTTGTGGTGCCGCGGAAAGAACTGGGAATCATGCAGAACCCTTGTAAAAACCACTGGGTCAGAGCAACTGGTGAGGAAGGGTCGAATGTCCATCCAGGATGATCACAGCCAACGCACAATCACCATGACCATGGAGGAGCTGCAGAGGGATGACGCAGACACCTACTGGTGTGGGATTGAGAACACAGACAAAACAACAAGTTACCAATTAACTGTGATTGCCAAACCAGGTAGGTATTAATCCCCTCCTGTGCTCTGGGGCCCTGGTACCCAGTTGAGAAGGAGTCAGGAGTGTTCCTCTCTCTTCCCTGATGGATGGAGAGGAGTCTCTAAACTTGCCTGAGTTTGTGTGTGTCGTGTGTGTGTGTGTGTGTGTGCGCGCACTTGAGCGAGTGTGTATGAGGGGGCACTATGAGTCTAGGAAAGATGGATGAAAGAGCGAGCCCTCACATCTCTGCACATCTCCATCTGCTCTCCTAGAGGGAGCATTGAAGGACAGACTCGGCTAAGACAGGCTTGTCCAAGGAAGGCAGCTTCTCCTTTCCTGGTCACATCCAACCTCAGCCCAGCCCCAGGCTGAGCGGGGCCTTGTGAGGCAGACAGGGAGGAGTGGGGTACTAGAAAGCCATGATCCTCCATCTCTTAGATGCTCTTACGGCTGCTGTCCTGTCCTCCAGGACAACATCAAGCCTTTCTGGGCACGTGTTTCTCTGCACAGTGCAGTGCCTGAGTCTATTGCCCACAGAGATCAAGTGATGGTCCCAGTTTCAGCCCATGGACCAAAGAGACCTTCTATGGGACCCAGAGACCCCAATTCCTGCCAATGCCTTCCTGGACCTCTGATGCCCACGTGTCCCTGCTCTTTCTGTAGTTTGGGGCCAGGACTCATAGCAGCTCTTCCTACCCCCTGTTCCAAACCTAGTCTGAGAGGGAAGACGCCCAGCACAGTGGGGGAGCTGTGGCTGATTCCTGAAGAAGGCTTCTTCATCAAAGGGCTGTTTAAATCCATCCAATAATTTTGTCTGCGTCTATGAGATGATCATATGATTTTTCCCCTTAACTCTGTTAATGTAGAATATTATACTGATTTTCTCATGTTCAAACAATTTTGCATTCTTGGGATAAACCCAACTTGGTGATGATGTATTTGCTTGCCTTTATATCCTTGGATCCAGCTTGCTGATTTTTTGTAGCATACTTTGGCATTTATGTTCATGGATGATTTTTGCCTATAAAATTTCTTTTTTGCGCTGCCCCCCTGTCAGGTTTGGACATCAAGAGTATGCTAGTCTCATTAAATGGATTTGGGATTGCATCTCCTTTTCCTATGTCCTGGAATTTTTTGTGTAAGATAGACATTCTTTCTTTCTTAAATGTTCAGCAGGTATCTCTGTTAAAGTTCTATGGGTCTGGAGGTTTCTCTTGGAGAGGTTTTATTTTATTAATCAATTCATTCATTCATTTACCTTAAGTAAGCTCTACACTCAACGAGGGCTGGAACTCTTAATCCTAAGATCAAGAGTCTCGTGCTCTGCTGACTGAGCCAGCCAGGCACCCATTGGAGGGGTTTTTAATAATGGATTTGATTCTTATAAATATGTAAAGATGATTTTAAAATGTGAGATGATTCAAGTAGTCTATTTCTTTTTGTGCTAATTTTAGCACATTTATCATTTTTGCCAGAAATTTGTTTATTACATCTAAAGTTTCAAATTTATTGGCATAAACTTATTTAGCTATCCTTTTATTATTCTATCCTCTTCTTAGCTAACCTTCTTTTAATATGCTCCAGTATTGTGTGATTCCTGATATTGATTATTCAGATCACTCCTTTCAAATTATAAGTACTTTGCTAGGGCTTTGTTTTGTTTAAAAAACAATAGTACACTTTTTTGGTCTTCTCTATTTTATATTTCTTTTCTACTTCATTAATTTTTTTTCTTTTCTTTGTTCTTTCCTCTCTTCTACTTTCATCTGCAAGTGACTGTGCAGTGTCACTATGGTCCACAGTGGGAGACCTTCGTGAAGTCATGGTGTCAAGATGCTGGTTTGAATAGTTGCAACATCCTTGTTGAAACCACTAGACCACAGTTGAAGAACATTGTGTCATTCAACCAGGAAAAGCACAACTTCTCCATGACCATCTTGCGCGAGTATAAGAACTTATGAGAAAAATTAGCTGTTATTTTTCTGAAGTACTGCCCAGGTACTTCACAGTATGGCAGTCTTGCTCACGCTGCAAATCTGAAATGTTAGGTAAGGACCCAAGCTTAGAATTCCTTCATTATTTCCCGCTTTGCTCTTCCTGGGGCATGTTTCAAAATAACCACTTGAAGTTGAGCCCATGAAAAATTAGTGACGTCTGTTCCAACCATTCCAACCACCCTGTAAGTAACAAGTACTACCACCCTTCTCTTGGTCTCCTGTTTTCTCCTGGTCTGGGATGGAGCACTGCCCTTCCTCAGGCTTATTGGGTGCCTCTCCCCTAGATCTGTAAACAACAAACTTTGTGATTCTCTTTCCTTTGTGCGGGTGTATTGGAACTGTGCCTTCCATTAAAATGACCCTGGATGTTTAATGGTTCAGAGTGGGACCTTAGCTATTTAGGGAGCTACTTGCCTCCTCATTCAGCAGGCCGTGATGTGCATATTCTTAATTCAGCACACCAGCTCCAGCTTCTCAATACACAATGGAGGAACTCAGGCAAGTGAATGCAGACACATCCTTGTGTGGAATTAGGAGACCAGAGCTGGTCGTGGGTCCCAGTTAACCTGACCATTGACCCAGGGAAGCACTCTTCTCTTATGTACCATGTGGCATCTCCTCAGCAAGAGGGAGATAGTAAAAAACTGGGGAGATATACCAACTTTTATATTTATTTACAGATTTTTAGAAAGAGAAATTTTTAAAGTTTGCAAATTGTAGAGTAAAAAAATGTGTTCTGAATTCTACCCCAGGCCCCTACACAAAGGTAAGAACTGTAACCTCTGTGTGTGTGTGTGTGGGTGTGTGGGTGTGTCCTTTGGAGAAATTCTGTGCACCTGAAGTAGATATATGTGAATATATTTCCTTCCTCAATGAAAAATGTCACATATTGTTTTATAGCTTGCCTATTTTTACTGAATGTATTTTGAAAATCATTCATGTTAGTATCTATAGTATTTTGTTTTTAATGGTTTCACAACATATTGACATATCATGATTTGTTCAAATTTTTCACTCCTGATTGGTATGTCAGTTGTTTGGGTTTTTTTTGCAACTACATGCAGCTGTGTAACAAATCTGTTGTGTTTGTAGCTTGATACCCATTTATGGCTACACCTGTCTGGTACATCACTATAAAAAAATAGCTGTGTCACTGATCAGTGCATTGTTCCAGTTTTGATGGATATTATCAAAGAGGTTGTAAACATTTCTACCCTTGTCTGAATGTGTTAATAAACAGTCAGCCCTCAAACCCAGCATTGGATGTTGTCAATTTTTTGTCTTTACACTCTGATTGGCACACTTGACATGTTGACTGCACATGGCCTGGGCCCCCAGGAAGAGAAGAATGCTGTAGGGGATGAGGGTGAAGGACAGTTGGCAGAAGGAGTAGTGATAGTCACCAAGCAAAAAGCCACCAGTTAGGTGATGCTGGGTGGGCTGAGAACCAACAGGACACCCGTCCTCGGGGTTGGGGGTGAGATTCCAGGCCTAAGCCTGCTCCAGCTTGCAGAGCCTCCTAGCTACCTCTCTCCCCACACTAGTCTTTGGCAAATACCAACTTTTATTCAAAAGGGGAGTAGCACCTTCAAAAGCTTGCAGGTAAAAAAAAAAAAAAAAAAGAATACTAGCATAAAGCAAATAAAGAGCATACACCATGAGAGGAAATGTCTAAAGAACCATAGAAAAATCAGCTAATATGAATAGTTCTAGTCAATCTCAAGGAAATGATAGACAATGGGATGAATCTCTAGAAATGTAAAGACAGAGCAGTACAAAATAGAGAAATGAGAAGCAAGCAGGCTGACCTGAGAAAGACAAGGAGCAGAGGAGAAAGATACATCGTTGCCAGGAAGAAACAGTGAAGGGAATGAACCCAAAACCCAATGATAAATGTGCCTGCAAATGCACCTACATGGTTTCTTTTGGAAATTTCATGAAGAGACGTTTAAATAAACGGAATATACAAAGTGTGGAGAGGCAGATGTAGGTACAGGACACAAAGAGGTGATGGCACAAATGTTTGCTGGCTATTTCCTTAGAGGAGAAAAGAGAAGCCAAAAGTAAAACACAACTGAATTGGATTAGAAACTAGAGATAAGGAGATCTTTCAGGCTGAAATTGAGAGTTTACATAGTGAAAGGACTGTACAGATGATCCACACCCAGGATATTATGAAGTTACAGAACCTCTTGGATAAAGACAGAATCGAATGGCTGGTATCAGGAATAATGACCCAATCAGAAGATCATACCAGAAGGAGCATGTTGTGTGAGACAGAAGTAGGCTAGCCTCAGACGTGATAACCACACCCCATCCCAGAAGACGGTGAAGGAAAATCTACATGATCTACGGAATTGCTGAGCAATTCTCATCTAGGAGCAAACGAGAGAATACTCTGGGAATATTCTGACAACAAACAGTCTCAGGCATGCAAGGTCTTATGAAATACAGCACCCCATGAGCCTTTTAAAAATAGAAAATCCACATCATGATAAAATTTTGTCAACAGAGGGAAGTTAAATAGTGAAAAAAGAGAAGCTGTGGTCAGCAATTAATATATTTCAAATTAGAAAAACCCCTAAGGAAACACTGGGAGCCTTTCCCCTAAGATCAGGAACATGACAGGGATGTCCACTCTCACCATTGCTATTCAACATGGTACTAGAAGTCCTAGCCTCAGCAATCAGGCAACAAAAAGAAATAAAAGGCATTCAAATTGGCAAAGAAGTCAAACTCTTCCTCTTTGCAGATGACATGATACTGTACATAGGAAACCTAAAAAACTCCACCCCAAGATTGCTAGAACTCATACAGCAATGCAGTGTGGCAGGATACAAAATCAATGCCCAGAAATCAGTGGCATTTCTATACACAAACAATGAGACTGAAGAAAGAGAAATTAAGGAGTTAATCCCATTTACAATTTCACCCAAAAGCATAAGATACCTAGGAATAAACCTAACCAAAGAGGTAAAGGATCTATACCCTAAAAACTACAGAACACTTCTGAAAGAAATTGAAGAAGACACAAGGAGATGGAAAAATATTCCATGCTCATGGATTGGAAGAATTAATATTGTGAAAATGTCAATGCTACCCAGGGCAATTTACACGTTTAATGCAATCCATATCAAAATACCATGGACTTTCTTCAAAGAGTTAGAACAAATAATCTTAAGATTTGTGTGGAATCAGAAAAGATGCTGCATAGCCAGGGAAATATTGAAAAAGAAAACCAGAGCCAGGGGCATCACAATGCCGATTTCAGGTTGTACTACAAAGCTGTGATCATCAAGACAGTGTGGTACTGGCACAACAGACACATAGATCAATGGAACAGAATAGGGAACCCAGAAATGGGCCCTCAACTCTATGGACAACTAATAGTTGACAAAGCAGGAAGGACTATCCACTGGAAAAAGGACAGTCTCTTCAATAAATGGTGCTGGGAAAATTGGACAGCCACGTGCAGGAGAATGAAACTAGACCATTCTCTTACACCATACACAAAGATAAACTCAAAATGGATGAAAGATCTAAATGTGAGAGAAGAATCCATCAAAATCCTAGAGGAGAACACAGGCAACACCCTTTTTAAAAATTTATTTATTTATTTATTTATTTATTTATTTATTTATTTTTGGCAACACCCTTTTCGAACTTGGCCACAGCAACTTCTTGCAAGATACATCCATGAAGGCAAGGGAAACAAAACCAAAAATGAATTGTTGGGACTTAATCAAGATAAAAAACTTCTGCATAGCAAAAGAAACAGTCAACAAAACTAAAAGACAACCTACAGAATGGGAGAATTTATTTGCAAATGACATATCAGATAAAGGGCTAGTTTCCAAGATCTATAAAGAACTTATTAAACTCAACACCAAAGAAACAAACAATCCAATCACGAAATGGGCAAAAGACATGAACAGAAATCTCACATAGGAAGACATAGACATGGCCAACATGCATATGAGAAAATGCTCTGCATCACTTGCCATCAGGGAAATACAAATCAAAACCACAATGAGATACCACCTCACACCAGTGAGAATGGGGAAAATTAACAAGACAGGAAACAACACATGTTGGAGAGGATGTGGAGAAAGGGGAACCCTCTTACACTGTTGGTGGGAATGGGAACTGGTGCAGCCACTCTGGAAAACTGTGTGGAGGTCCCTAAAAGAGTTAGAAATAGACCTGCCCTAGGACCTAGCAATTGCACCGCTGGGGATTTACCTCAAAGATACAGATTCAGTGAAATGCTGGGATACCTGCACCCCGATGTTTCTAGCAGCAATGTCCACAATAGCCAAACTGTGGAAGGAGCCTCGATGTCCATCGAAAGACGAATGGATGAAGAAGCTGTTGTCTATGCATACAATGGAATATTCCTCAGCCATTAGAAACGACAAATACCCACCATTTGCTTCTACGTGGATGGAACTGGAGAGTATTATACTCAGTGAAATAAGTCAATCAGAGGACAAACTTATGGTCTCAGCTATTTGGGGAATATTAAAAATAGTGAAAGGGAATAAAGGAGAAAGGAGAGAAAAAGAGTGAGAAATATCAGTGAGGGAGACAGAACATGAGAGACTCTTAACTCTGAGAAATGAACAAGGGGTGGTGGAAAGGGAGGTGGGCCGGGGGATGGGGTGACTGGGTGACGGGCACTAAGGGGGGCACTTGACGGGATGAGCACTGGGTGTTATGCTATATGTTGGCAAATTGAACTCCAATAAAGAAATATACAAAAAAAAAGGAACAACCCCTAAGCAATGATGGGAAATATTACAGAAGAGAGTATAAATATCGCAGGTGCAAAGAACACTATGCTGACAAAATCAAGACTGGGAAGAGAAAGGAGGGCAAAAGGTGAGATGCAAAATCTTTATCTTTTAGGGCATCGAGTCAATGGATAATTTAAATGTGTTATGAAACATAAGATGATAATATAGGGGCTTGGTGTCCAGGCAAAGTGTGGAGGGAGTCTCAGTGAGGGATAACTGGGCGTGGAGGTCAGAGTCCAAGCAGGGTGAGAAAGCCCTCGCCTCCAAGGCTCAGTCCACGCTGGGGTGGCAGGACCCAAGAAGGTTTGGAAGGGAATCCACATGGGAGATGGCTCAGGCCCCCCTCAGAAGGGCTTGATTTAGTGCTCCTTTGTCAACATCTGGAAATCATTGGTAATTCTGGGACAAAGGCATTTTCATTTTGTACTGGACCCTGCAAATAGCTGGTCTTGTCCAGAGAAGGCTTTGTCATGCCTGTTCTGCCCAGGACCGTTCATGCCAGCCACGCCAGCCACAGGACATTTGCTATTCAGAGATGGGAGGCAGGGTGGAGGCTTGCTGGGAAAATCTAGCTGGAAGTCAGCTGTGACCACTCAGCTGCATGGCAGATGGGTGTGTCAGCTGCGGGTGAAGTTACAGTGAGGGCATCCTCTTCATAGGAAACAGAAAAAAGAACTGTGCATTGAGATGTGTTTCTGAGGATGAACTTTAGCAAATCCTCAGTGAACCACATGATGCCCTGAGCCCCTCACTTCCCCCATTTTCTGAGCAACTCTGAGAACAGAACCAAGAGGCTGAAGAAGGAAGCAGAGAAATGCCAAGAAAAGCAGAGGAGGGAGACAGGCTGAGCGGCCCCTGGGTGAGGAGTGTTCCAGCTGCAGCTGGAGAGACAGCAGAGGGACGGGACCATGTGGCTGCCATCAGCTCTGCTGCTCCTCTGCGTCCCAGGTGAGCGGGGCTGGGCAGGTCAGGGTGACAATGGTGTGGGGCAAGGCTGGTGATGGGAAGGGAAGAGATGAAGATACAAGCGAAGAGGGGAGGAGGTGAGCATGGAGAATCCTTGCCCAGACGAACAGGAGGAGGAGTTAATGGTAAGATGCTTCCCACAGGGGAGTGCGTTCTGAGCCCTATAGAACTCGACCACTTGGAATCATCATGGCCACCGTTTTTGAAACTCAGGAATACTGTCTTATGCACCAGCATAACCAGGGGGAGGGGGGCAGACAGCTGATCCTAATTGGGGTAACCACTGTACTACCTGGCTTTCCCTGTAATCTAATCCAATTCTTATCACAATCTTATGAAAACAAGAGACCAAGATGCAGAGAGATGCAAATTCTTTACCGTAGATCAGTTCATAAAAGGCAGCCAAGGTTCAAGGAGAAATATGTTTATTTCCAAGGTCATTGCTCTTCTTCTAATACTTCTTCCCAAGGTCATCACTTTTTATTATTATTTTTTTAATAATACAATGGTCACTTACTAGAGAAGCCTCCTTGTGAATAAACATTTATATGTCCCAGGGGCTGACAACCACCCTGCCTCCATGGGGGCCCTTTGCCTCTGACAGGTCTAGGATGGCCCCAGGGGCCCTGTACTCCAAGTCCTTGTACACAGTGACAGTGACACTGCTGGAGACTTGTGGTCAGTCCTAGTCTGAGAATTCCCATAAACACGGCTTCTCTCTTTTTGGTTTTGGAACACTGGAGGGAAAATGATTTATTATAAAAGGGGGAAAAAATCAAGACAACTCACCAATTTGCTCTGGTCCAATAAAAGCACAAATGTAGCGATTAGAATATAAAGTAAGCTGATGTCAGAGCCAACCTTCAGAGCCCAAGCAGGAAAAAATAATTTCCCTCACCCCCAGCTACATTAATCAAGGTGCACCAAAACCCTTAAAATATCACTTCCAAAGAAGGACACTAAAATTCAGAACATAAAGATACTCTGCATGATAAAGATGACTGAATAGACAAACACATTAGACCTTTAAAGGTTGAGCAACTTGAAAGAAGAGGCCAGGTGGGAACCCTGCCCTGAAGGTCCCCATACCCCCACTCAGGTGCCTCCACAGCCTGAGCCTGGGGCCGCAGCAATTGCCCAGGGAAGGTTCAGTGTTGTCACCCCCACTCATCCCAGCCCCCAGCCTGGGTCTGGAGGGCCTCACCCTGGGGCATTTTGCCTCCTTGAGTGTAGTTCCTCAACCTCCCAACTGTTGACATTGGGGCTGGATCATTCTGTGTCAAGGGGCTCCCTTGTGCCCTGTAGCATGTTTAGCATCAACACCCATTGGATGCCAGGAGCAACTCCCCACCTCAAGACAACCAAAAATGTCTTAAAACATTGCCAAATGTTTCCTGGTGGGCAACATCACCCCTGGTTGAGAGCCACTGCTTTGTAGATTATTGGTGGGAGAGGTAGACATCCTTGTGATGGAGAATATCGATCAGTGGGCCACTTGAGCTTGCTTGCTGGGAAATGCATTGAGAAAATGCAAGGTATTTAAAATGAAGAAGCAAAAAAAAAAAAATACAGAGTTTCTTCTAGTTGTAGAACAAAAATAGCAAAAGCTTCAGTATCTATGGATGAAGATCCATATACTGCCTGGATAGGTGGATGGAAGGAGAGAGGAACGGATGGATGGGTGGACAGACAAATGGAGGATAGGTTGGTAGAGTCCATGCACAATTCTTTTTCAGAAGTTTGCTCTTTTGCTCAAATTGTTTCCGAGTATCCATTTGCCCTCGGGGTTACCATCCTTCCTTGTTAAGAGCAGGTCAGACAAGAGCATGTCTTGGAGTAATAAGGACCCCTCAGGTGTCAGACCAGCATGGCTCCCCAGGCCAGAGTTTAGGGGACTAGGTCCTGATTATTTAAAACTGGAGCTTCCAGGGTGACTGGAGGAGGGAGGACAATGCTAAAACTTTGGAGATGACAGGAGAACTAGAGATGAGGCCTAGGGCAAGCCATGGTCCCTAAAGATGTTAAGTGATGGCAAGTGTTGCCACAGGATTCCGTCTCGGGAGGGAAATCCAGGTGTGGATGCCCTTAATCAAACCACAACGAACCCCTTCCTGATGGTTTCTTTTGTACCTCCTGGCCGATACCCAGGAGGGTGACCCAGACCTCTGAGCAGGTGGTTCCACCTATACAAGTGGGGGTTTATAAGCTTGGGGGCTACAGATAATCATTTGCGGAGGGGATGTAACCAGAAGCTGAAGCCTTCATCTAGATTTCAGCACTTCATTTAGACTTCCTTGGTTCCCATGCTTGTTTCCTGTTTCCTGTTCCAACTGTCCATCCATACCTCCATCCATCCATCCATCCATCCATCCATCCATCCAGAGTATACTCAGTGGTGTTACTTAGTTCTTGATGATTGATGGGCACAGCTGTTTCCTCTCAGAACTGACACATCTTAAGACCCAGAACCCGTCTGAGGCCACCCAAAATCATCCTCTCCCCCCACATTCTGAGTTGGTTGAGCCCACATAGGCTGAGCATGACCTCTTGAGTCTCAGAATCCTATACCAGGCATCTCCTCAGGTCTTCCCCTTGTGTCTGCCAACACCCCATACATTCCTGGTTCCTGAATCCTCCATCCTTCAGCCTCAGGGTAACTTCTGGGTTCCCCTGGTTTCAGGACCAGGGGACCTGACTTCCCCAAGGTCCTTCCAGCTCATTCTCTTCAGGTGAAGAAAATATTGATGGTATCTTTCAGGCTGTTCATCTCTGAGTGGTCCCAGCACTGCGATGGGCACCATTGGGGGATCCCTGAGCGTGCAGTGTCGGTATGAGGAGAAATACAAGACATTTACTAAATACTGGTGCCGACAACCATGCTTGTTCCTTTGGAACCAGATTGTGGCCACCAGAGAGTCTGAGGAAGAAGTGAGGAGTGACCATGTGTCCATCGTGGACCATTCTGGGGACCTCACCTTCACTGTGACCTTGGAGAACCTCACTGCAGATGATGCGGGAAAATATAGGTGTGGGATTGCGACAATATTGCATGAAGAGGGACTCCTTGGCTTCCTGCCTGACCTCTTTTTCCAAGTTCAAGTGTTTGTTTCCCCCAGGTAAGATCCTCCCTTCTTTTCTTGGCTACCACTGAAAAAGGGATCTGAGCTAATCCCTCAGAGCATTTGGGGAAATCTCAACTCAGAAGAAAAGAACCAAGCCTAGGGTTTGGGCCTCAGAGACTCAGGACCAAGTGTGCTGTGTAGGTGTGACTGTGTGGGAAATGTGGGTGATGGGAGTGTGTGTGAGTATGAAAGAGCATGTGTGTGCATGCATGTGTGAGACAGTATGTGTGGGAGCCCAGGAGGGTAGAGGAGGGTGTGAGTATGACAAGTACTGGGGCCCAGGGGGTGAGATGATTGGCCATGAGCTGAGCTTGGGGACGTCTCTCCTGGGGGTCGATATTGTTGAGCAGCTTAAACAGAAGAGTTGCTCCCATGATCATATTGAAGGTGAGTCAAGACTAATTTGAGAGAGGAGTGCTTATAAGGGAGCATTTCATCCTCAAAGTTGGGGCCAGCAGGAGCTGAGTTCCCGTGAGTGTTGAGGGCTACAGATTCAGAAAGCTGTTTCTGGGAGCCAGAGTCTACTGGGTCCCCTCATCACTCTTCCTCTCCATTCCTTACCACCTCATCTTCATGAGTCTGCTGTGTCCTGACACTCAAGATTGAGTCTTGAGCTGAAGGACAGGAGTCTGTGGCCCTCAGTGCAGGGCTGTCAAGCTCTGATACCAACCAGCATTGAAGTTGATGTTCACTTGTGAGACCACAGGACCTGAGTACAATGGCTGGGGGAGAGGCAGACCCTGGGCCTTCCTGTCAAGGAGGAAACTCCTGTCAATCACCGTGTCCTTCCTACAGGTCCCTGCCTGGCAGTGTCCACTTCCTGCTCCTCATACTCGTGAAGGTGCCCCTGTTTCTGACTATGCTAAGTGCTGTCCTCTGGGTGAACAGGCCTCAGTGGGCAGTTTGTGGGAAACAGAGTCGACCTGATGAAGACAACAATATCTTGTCCTGAAGATACCGCCACTCAGACTAAAGAAGGAGGAACTTCTGGCCTCAAACCTTCTATTTCTTCTCACCTTATTGCCAAAAACTGGTATTAAAAAAAAAGTAATGAAATATATCACACACACAAGTGCAAATAATGTAGATGTGCATGGTTCTTGGCTGGGGTGAACAGGGGAAGCACTTCATAGGACTCCTTACTTGCTAGCAGAGACCACCAAGAACAGCCTGGTTGGCTAGAGGGGTGCAAGGTGAGGGACTGCTTTTCAGTGACCTTGCCCTCCTGAGAACCCGCAGTGCATCCTCTCAATTCAACATCCTGTCCTTTCTCCATCCATTCACCAAATATTCATGAAAAACCTATGGAGTGCCAGGCTTATTTCTAGGTGCTGGGGATAAAGCAGTCAACAAAACACAGCCTTTATATTCTAATGGGTGGTTTCAGGAAATAAAGAAACAAATATCAATTTATAAGGAGAATGATGAAGAAGAGTGGATGAAAGTCCATAAGATGGGGTGACAGAAGACAGGGATGGCCTGTTGGGTGAGAGTCTCAGACAGGGGAGGGAGGGAGCATGGAAGGTCTGAGCAAAGGCAAAGCTCAGGGCACTGGCGAATGCCCTGACCCAGACCAGTGGGGCAGGAATCTGGGGAGTCAGGTAGATGTTGATAGGGAAGGCAAGCTTTGAGGGGGCGGGTCTTCTGAGTGGTGGAGATCTCCAGGAGAGGAGCTCCATAGGATCAGATGTGAAGATGAATCAAGGCATTCACTTGAGGATTGGTTCATAAATGAGATTTGACCTGTGAGAAATAAAAAACAGTCCCAACTTAAGCTGAGGTCCTGGGAGCATGGATGGCAGAAGGAAGGGCGGGGCTTAGGGTGAAGAATCTGTTTCTGGAAGCCAGGTCCTGCCTGGGCAAAACCTCTCTCTCCTCTCAGTATCAGCCCATCTAATGTCCAAAGTCAGCTGCTGAGCTGAGGGCTTGGGGGGGAATATATCCAGATATCCACATCTGGCCCAAATGTGAGTTATTATGTTCACAAGGTCTTGGATCAGAGAGACAAGGGGGCAGGAAGGAAGGACCTGGGTCCTCTTCTCAAAGAGGCAGCTCACTGTCTGTCACTGTGTCCCCTACAGGTCCCTAGCCAGCAAGGTCCACTTCCTTCTCCTGGCCTTTCTGGAAGTGCCCTTACTCCTGACCATGCTCAGTGCTGTCCTTGGGGTGTCCTTCCTCCTTGTGAGGACACTCACCAAGAGAAACTTCAGCCCTTCATGCTTTTTGATATGCTGCCCAGACACACAGACCTTCAGATTAGAGAAGATAAGGTATACCACATCTTATTTACTCATTTTTCTGTTGATTGTTGATGGCTTTGGGTTTTGCCCATCTGGGGCTATTCCTCAGCCAGTGCTGCCATGAAAATTTTTGTACAGGTCACCTAGTACATAGGTGAAATGACTTCACTAGGGTATATACTTAAGGATGGAATTGCTAGGTTTTAGGTTTGTGTGCACTCAACCACACTAGATAATACCAAATGACTTTCCAAACTCGTCATCTAGGATTGAGGGCTCCTATTGACCTGTCTCTCTGTGTGACTACTTGGTTTGTGACATTTTAATTTTTAGTTTTTGCCAATTTGAAATAGTTTCTTCATTTAACCATCCACAGAGTGGCGTCTGGCTCAGGGCATGATCCCGGGATCTGGGATCGGGTCCTGCATCAGTCAAGGTCAAAACATAGGTAGGTTCAAACAGGAAAGAGGCCAGTGCAGGATTTGAGGTCACTGAGAACAGACAACAGGCGCACAGGCTCAAGGGGTACAGCATTTACTTACAGCAGAGGAGAGAGAGAGGGATTCAGGTGGTACGTTGGTCCCCCATGGCCAGCGCATCCACTCTGCAGCCAGTGTGGGTCGTGTGGCTGCATGTACCCCACTGGTCCTGCAGAGGAACCCTGGCCCCTACTGGGATGAGGCTAAGGGTCACTGACTCATGCACTTCAGCAGAACAAAGGCGCTCTCAGTGAGCCTGAAAAATATTACCACAAAAGGTAATAAACCCAGCACAGTTTGTGTGGGTTGTTTTTCTCTCAGTGAGAAAATGTTCCAGGCCGCAGGCACATTCTATGTGCCCAAGTAAGAGTCAGACAGGAGGTGGCCTTTCCCAACCTTCTTGTGGTTTTAATTTGAGCATCTCTGGCTGCCATAATGTTGAGGACCTTTTTATTTGCTATTCTGTTCAAGTTTTGCCCATCTTGCTTGGGTTTCTCTTTTCCTTCCTGAATGATAGGACTCATACTCTTGCTGGTGAAATTTTATCAATTATGCCTTTCAGATATGTGCTCACATAATTTGTGGCTTATCTTTTCACTCTAGAATCTTTTCATAAATATACTGCTTAACTTTAGTGTATCTGAATTCTCAAAATGATTATTTTTTAATACTTTATTTATTCATGAGAGACACAGAGAGAGAGGCAGACATAGGCAGAGGAAGAAGAAGGCTCCCTGCAGGGACCCCAATGTGGGACTTGATCCCGGGACTTTGGGATCAAGCCCTGAGTTGAAGGCAGATGCTCAACTACTGAGCCACTTGGGTTCCCAAATTCATCAAAATTATTATATTTGCTCTTTTATACCATATTTAAGAAAACCTTCTTATCACAAAGTTATAAAAATATCCTCCTATATTTTTTCTATGTAGTTTAAAATTTTGCAGTTCACATTAGGTCCTTGATCCATCTGGAATTGATTCTTTTTTGTGTGATGTGAGGTTGAAGCCACTTTCCTTTTCCCCATGTGAATAACCATATATTCCAACATATTTATTGCTTTTCCTTCTTTCCTCCTTTACCTGAGCTATATCAAGTATCCATGTAAAAACAGGTCTGTTTATGAGTGCTCTGTTCTATTTAATTAGGCTATATACTTTTTTTTTCATCATTAAACTTTTGTTTTAAGGGTCTCAAAATTCTGTGACAGATTTTTGGTCGTTTCCATTAAAAAGTACTAATTTTAAAAACTAATAACTTAAAATTGCCACACATGCACACACACACAAAAGCAAATCATCCACAAAACATTCTCCTTTCCTTCTGAAGGTTTTACGATGCATTGTTATCATTAACCGGTCTTTTACTATTAAACTTAAATGGCCAATTGACACAAACAGTTCTGAAACCATTTTTCCACCACTGATTAATACTGGGGTAGCAGGTATTGGGGATAATATTCATTTAGCCTTTTGAGCTTTCTGGGCAGACTTGGTGACTTTGCCAGCTCCAGCTGCCTTCTTGTCCACTGCTTTGATGACACCCAAAGCAATCATCTGTCTCACGTCAAGAACAGCAAAATGGCCCAAAGTAGGATAGTCAGAGAATCTCTCAACACATATAGGTTTGCCAGAAACCATATCAACAATGGCAGCATCCCCAGATTTCAAGAACTTGGGACCATCTTCCAGAATGACAATCTATCTTCTCCTTTAGCTCAGCAAACTTGCAAACAATGTGAGCTGTGTGACAATCCAGCACAGGTCCATATCCAGCACTGATTTGGCCTGGATGGCTCAGGAAATCAGCTGAGCCATGAAGCCAGCTGCTTCCATTGGTGGGTCATTTTTTCTGTCACCAGCCACATTGCCACGACGAACATCTTTGACAGATATGTTCTTGACATTGACGCCTACATTGTCCCCAGGAAGAGCCTCACTCAAAGCTTCATGGTGCATTTCAACAGACTTTACTTCAGTTGTAACATTGATTGGAGCAAAGGTGACCACAATGCCAGGTTTTAAAACACCAGTCTCCACTCAGCCCACTGGGACAATACAAATACCACCAATTTTGTAGATGTCCTGCAGAGGTAGATGCAAGAGCTTATCAGTTGGATGAGTTGGTGGCAGGATGCAATCCAGAGCTTCAAGCAGTGTGGTTCCACTGGCATTCCCATCTCTATGGGTGACTTTCCATCCCTTGAACCAAGGGATGTTAGCACTTGGCTCCAGCATGTTGTCACCATTCCAACCAGAAATTGGCACAAATGTTACTGTGTCAGGGTTGTAGCCAATTTTCTTAATGTAGGTGCTGACTTCCTTAACGATTTCCTTGTATCTCTTCTGACTGTAGGGTGGTTCAGTGGAATCCATTTTGTTAACACCAACAATTAGTTGTTTTACACCCAGTGTGTAAGCCAGAAGGGCATGCTCATGGGTCTGCTCATTCTTGGAGATACCTGCTTCAAATTCACCAACACCACCAGCAACAATCAGGACAGCACAGTCAGCCTGAGATAAGCCTGTAATCATGTTTTTGATAAAGTCTGTGTCCTGGGGCATCAATGATGGTCACATAATACTTGCTGGTCTCGAATTTCCACAGGGAGATATCAATGGTGATACCATGTTCACGGTCAGTTTTCAGTTTATCCAAGACCCAGGCATACTTGAAGGAGCCTTTTCCCATCTCAGCAGCCTCCTTCTCAATTTTTTTGATAGTTCTTTTGTCTATCTCACCACATTTGTAGATCAGATGGCCAGTAGTGGTAGACTTACCTGAATCTATGTGTTCAATGACGACAATGTTGATATGAGTCTTTTCCTTTCCCATTTTGGTTTAGATTTAGCAGTGGTTTTCACGACACCTGTGTTCTGGCAGCAAACCCATTGTGAAAAAGCTAATTAGGCTACTTACTTATCTGTGTTCACTACCATAGTGTCCTAATAACTTTAGCCATATAAAGTAGTTCCATGTTGTTTCTCTCTTTAAAAACAAAACAAAACAAAAAACCTAGAAATAAGATTTTAAAAATACAAAGAGAGAGTAATAGGATTGAGAAACTCATAACATAATATCCAAAATGTCTAGGATCCAATAGAAATAACTCATTTTACCAAGAACCAGCCATCTATAGATTCAATGCAATCTCTATGAAGAAGATTCCAGTGGTGTTTTTTATAGTAGCAGGGGGAAAATTCTTAAAATTTATATGGAGCCACAATAGACCCCGAATACCCAAAACAATCCTGAGAAAAAAGAACAAAGCAAGAGGCATCATATTTCCTGATTTCAAGCTATATCATAAAGCCATAGCAATACAGTATGATACTGATACAAACAAACAAACAGACCAGTGGAACAGAATGGAGAGCCCAGAAATAAACCCAAGTCTATATCTTCAACTAATATTTGACAAAGGAACCAAGAATACACAATGGGGGAAAAGGCAGTCTCTTCAGCAAACGGTGCTGGGACAGACTGGATATTCACATGGAAAAGAATGAAACTGGGCTCCTTTCTTTACACCATTCACAAAAATTAACTCAAAATGGATTAAAGACTTCAGTATAAGACCTGAAACCATGAAGCTCCTGGAAGAAAACAGGAATGAAGCTCCTTGACATGGGTCTTGGTGAGGATATTTTGGATATGACACCAAAAGCATAAGCAACAAAAGGAAAGAGAAACAAGTAGGACTACATCAAACTAAAATGCTTCTGCGTAGCTAAAGAAACCATCAACAATGTGAGAAACAACCCATTGTTGGGAAAATATATTTGCAAACCATCTATCTCATAAGGGGTTAATATCGAAAATATACAAAGAACTCATACAGTTCAAGAGCCAAAATAATCTAACCTAATTAAACAATGGGTAAAAGATCCGAATAGACAATTCTCTAAAAAAGATATATGAAGGGTCAAGAGACATGAAAAGATGCTCAGGATCACTAGTCATTAGGAAAATGCAAATTAAAACCACAATGAAAGAACACCTCACACCTGTTAGATGGCCAACAGCCAAAAGGCAAGAGATAACCAATGCTGCCAATGGATGTGGAGAGAAAGGAACCCTTCCATGGTGGTTGGAAATGTAAATTGGTGCAGCCATTATAAAAAACAGTACAGATGAATCTCAAAAAATTAAAAATGGAAATACAAAATGATCCAGCAGTTCAACTTTGGGGAATATAGCCAAAGGAAACGAAAATACAAACTTGAAAAGACATTTGTACTGCTATGTTTACAGTACCATTATTTAGAAGAGCCAAGATATGGAAACAATTTAAATTTCAGTAGATAAAGGAGCTGTGGTATGGATATGCAGTGAAATATTGTTCAGGCATAAAAAATGATGAAATCCTACCATTTACAACAACATGGATGGACCCTGAAGGCATTACACTAAGCAAAATAAGTCAGAAAAAGGGAAATACATTGTGATCTCATATGTTGAATCTAAAAAACAAAAAGAAAAAACAACCAATCTCATAGCAAAAGATCAGACTTGTGGTTACCAGAGGCAGAAGGTGTAGGAGATAGAATTGGAGGAAGGTGGTCAGGAGGAAGATTTCAGGGGTGTCTGGGTGGCTCCGGCGGTTTAGTGTCCAACACTTGATCTCATCTCAGCTCTTGATATCAGGCTCTAGGCTCAAGTCTTTTTTTTTTTTTTTTTTAAGATTTTACCCATTTATTCATGAGACACACACACACACACACATAGAGGCAGAGACACAGGCAGAGGGAGAAGCAGGTTCCATGCAGGGAGCCCGATGCAAGACTCAATCCCGGGACCCCAGGATCACGCCCCAGGCTGAAGGCAGGCGCCAAACTGCCGAGCCACCCAGAGATCCCCTAGGCTCAAGTCTTGATCTCAGGGTTGTGAGTTCAAGCCCCACGTGGGGCTCCATAATGGGCAAAGAATCTACTTAAAAAAAAAAAAAAGCATAAGATTCCAGTTATAAGGTAAATAAGTATCAGGGATGTGATGTACAGCACAATGACAGAAATCAATAGTTTGAAAACAGGAAAACATAAGAGAAAATCAGTGAAACAAAACTCCAGTATTTAACAACAATAAAAATGATAAACCTCTGGCAAAACTGACAAAGAGCACTGGGTGATGGGCACTGAGGGGAGCACTTGGAGGGATGAGCACTGGGTGTTATGCTATATGTTGGCAAATTGAACTCCAATTAAAAAAAAAAGACTGACAAAGAGCAAAGAGGGAAAGTACCATTGTCACTATCAAATAATATTGGGGGTATCACTAAGATCCTGAAACCATTAAAAGATAAAAAGAAAATGGTGCAAACAAATTTATACCCATAAATTTGACAACTCAGAAGAAATGGACCAATGTCTTCAAAGTCGCAAGTTACACAAACTCAACCAACATGAAATAAACACCCTCAATAAGTCCAGTAACCATGACAGAAATGAAATATGTGATTTTAAAACATCAAAAAAGAAATATCCAGGTTCATATTCACTACAGGATTCTACTAAACATTTAAAGACAAATTAACCCTAATTTTGATCCAGCAGTTCCACTTTGGGGAATGGATATGACACCAAAAGCATATCTTGGATATGACACCAAAAGCAATCTTTCCTACAAAAGAGAATAAGAACAAACAGTTCCCAATTCACTGTATAGAGCAGGTATTATCCTGATACCAAACTTGACAAAAAGAGTACAAACAAACCAAAGGCCACTAGGTCTCATGAACATAGATAAACATCCCCCACAAAATATTACCAAATGGAATCCAGCAGTGTATAAAAAGAATTATACACCACGAGGGAGAGAGGTATGCAACGCTAGTTCAACATTGAAAAGCCAGTCATTGTAATCCACTATACCAAACTAAAGAAGAAAAATCATAAGATCATATCAAATGACATTGAAAAAGTCTGTGACAAATTCCAATACCCACTCATAAAAAAAAAAAAAGAAACGCATGAAAATAAGAATAGAGGGAATTTTCTCAACTTGATGAAAATGATCTAAAGGAAAAGTACAGGGACGCCTGGGTGGCTCAGTGGTTGAGCGTCTGCCTTTGCCCCAGGGCATGATCCTGGAGTCCTGGGATCGAATCCCACATCGGGCTCCCTGCATGGAGCCTGCTTCTCCTCTCTCTGCCTGTGTATCTGCCTTTCTCTCTGTGTCTCTCATAAATAAACAAATTAATTTAAAAAAATTTAAAAAATAAAGGAAAAGTACAGCTAACATTATACTTAATGATGAAAAACTAAATGCTTTTTTCCTCTAAGATCATGAGTAAGGCAGAGACGTCCATTCTTACCACTGTTATTCATCTTAGCCCTGGAAATTCTGGATATTGCAATAGGCCAGAAAAAGACATATAGGCATAGAGAATGGAAAAGAAGAATAAATCTGTCCCTCTTTGCAGATGACGTAATTGTCTATGTAGAAAATCTCAAGCAATCCACAAAACTCTATAGAACTGAGAGGTGAGTTCATCAAGATGAACACACAAAAATCAATCACATTTCCATATGCTAACAAATGAACGTATGGAAACCAAAATTAAAAATGCCCTTCCATTTACATCTACTCCAGAGAAAATGAAATGCTTAAGTATAAACTTAGCAAAATATGTACTGGTTAGGCATTGCCAAAAATTACAAAATCCTGATGACAGAAATCAAAGAAAATTTAAATAAAGAGATGTCAATTCCCCCTAAACCTGAGCTCTAATCTATCTCACTGGAAAGCAAATATCTTTTTTCTAAGGGGCTGGAGACTTTCCTTGAGGCCTCCTCCTCTGTCTGGAAGGATCTGGGGGGATCATGACATGACCTGATACTCAAGGACAAAAAGGCCATTTCTATTTCCCAACCTCATGGATGAAAATGACTGTAACAACCAGAGCCCATTGTGGCAGTTCTTCAAGCCACCAAAAGATAATGAACTTCCAACAGACCTTCTTCAAGGACTTGAAAATAATTCTACTCTAACAAGATTGCCTCCCAGCAGCTGAGTCCCTTCTAGCTGATTCAAAGACTCTACTGAACATGGTCAGCTGACTTAGAACTTGGTGTGGTGACTGATATGGGAAACAAAGGCAGAAGAGAAATTATTAAATGTCCTTAACACCTACAGTTCATGGACAAGTCCTTGAAACAGGCAGAGTGACCTTCCTCTAGGGACTCAGCTGCCTCGATGTTAATGCTTTGCTAAGGGCAAAAGGCAATCTTAGCCCAACTCCCAGTATAAGTCTACTTCAACATATAAAAATTCCTTTGGAAACTTCCTTTATCTCTACTTCCCAACATACATGTTGGCAATCATCCCCCAAGCGTACGACCCACTGATGTACATCTGAAGGGTCTCATGACTCAGATTTTATTAGACAGTAGTAAATGACCTTTCCCCAACAATAGCAACCGCCCCCCCCATCAAGGTCCTGGAAGCCTTGCTTCCAAAATTCCTTAGAGACTTACCCTATCCCTACACCCCTCCCAGCTTGAAAGGATACAATGGGCCACTCCTTTTGACCCCAGTGCAGCTCTTTCTGCCCACAAGTCCTGTCCCTGAGCTTTAATAAAACCACCTTTTAGCACCAAAGACATCTCTTTACTCTGTGTGTCTCTGTTGCAGCCCCTTGAAACACCTACATTCCATCAACTCTGGGAGATGACATGGGAGGTCATACTGCAGGTGAAAAGAAGTGGTGAGGTTTTCCATCTTGCTGCTGAGTCCTTGCATGGATCTTCATGTTTTAGGTCCTCATGCACAGGGTTGGGGTTTGAAGAAGTAAATTGTCACAGGGTCAAATACACACGTGTATTGGTCAGGGTTCCCTGGAAATAGACTGATAGGAAAAATATGTATATGAAGAGCTTATTGTAAGGAATAGGATCCCACAGTGATGGGAGCTGAGGAGTAGCCAAGAAAACCAGTGGTGTAATTCATTCCAAGTTCAAAAGTCTGAAAGCCAGGAGTACAGAGGGTGGATCGGAGGAGTGTAGATTTCCCAAATGAAGCCACCAGGCAGCAAGGGGTGAATTCCTCCTTCCTCAGCTGATCATCCCATTCTACTCAGACCCTCAACAGATTAGATGAGGCCCACATACCCAGGGGAGAGCAACCTACCTCACTGAGTCCAGAAATTCAAATGCTAATCTCATCCAGAAACATCCTTTCAGACACACTCAGAGATAATGTTCCATCTGAGCAGCCCATGGCCAATTAACACATAACACTAACCGTCACAGCACGTACTCAAACCTAAGTCAAGTTTCTGTTGTAATTGCTCTGTTTGCCTGGTGGATCTTCCAATTTCATAGCTCAGCCAGGAGCCGCAGACACTGAAGTGTTTTCCGAAAAGAAAGATGCACTGGGGAAGTCTTTCCGAAAAGAAAGATGCTCTCCGAAAAGAGAAGCAGAGATGGTGGTGGGCTGAGAAGACTCGGGAAACAATGAGTCTCTGACAAGTTCTCAATTTGGGTTACAATGGCCACCAATTGCCTAACCCTTTCATTCCGCTTCATGGGTCTGAAGATGGTGCTTCTCCCTCTTGCTGGCTCTTGGCCACTGTCTCCCTGCCAGGCATGGTATGAAGGGAAAGCACTTGAGCAGTCATGCCAGAGGAATCAGGGTTCAAGTCTTGACATCATCACTTATAATATGCTTCCGGTCACTTTGTTGACTCAGCTTTTGGCAAGGTAGCTGGGTCGGGGAGGGGGATTGTGCAAACTCTTTGCCCTGTGAATAAAGACCAACAAATAGCAAACCTCCCCCAAAGGCTCAAGCAAAGTTTGAGAGGTATACTTTCACGTTTCAGTTTTTGGTCTTTAATTTATTTTATTGATGGGCAGCCCCAGTAGCTCAGCAGTTTAGCGCCGCCTTCAGCCCAGGGCCTGATCCTGGAGATCCGGGATCGAGTCCCACGTTGGGCTCCTTGCATGGAGCCTGCTTCTCCCTCTGCCTGTGTCTCTGCCGCTCTCTCTGTGTGTCTTTCATTAATAAATAAATAAAATATTTTTAAAAATAAATTCTTTTATTGCAGTGTTACACCAGAACAGGAAATTGCACAAATCATAAATACGCAGCTTACTGGTATTTTAGGAAGTGATATCCTTTCCAAGTCACCACTCAGATCAGATATCCACATCCTCAGGCAGGGCTCTTCTGCATTCTATCCAGGTGGGTGTGGGGTCCACATATATGGCAGAAGTAATGGCATATGACTTCCAAGGATAAATCATAAACATGTTATGCCTTGCTCTTTCTTGGATCACTCCCTCTGGGAGAAGCTAGTTGCCATATTATGAAGACACTCCTGCAGTTTATAGAGCCAGGAGCTAAGGTCTCCTGCCAACCGGCATGTGAGCATGCCATCTTGGAAGCAGATCCTCCAGGTCAATCTAGCCCTCAGATGAGTATAGTTTGGTCAACATCTTGACTGCAACTTCGTGCAAGAGACACCCTGAGCCACAGCTACCCAGATAAGCCACTCTCAGATTTGTGACTCTCAGGAAGTGTGAGATAAGAAATGTTTGTCGTTTTCAGCTGCTAATGTGTTGGGGGAATTTGTTATGCTGTGACAGATATCGAATCTAGTTCGACCACACTTGCTTAGGGTCAATATCTGCTGCCAATTCACTCTTTATTCATTCACTGGATTCACTCATTCACTCATTCAGTAAATATTTATCATAAGCTGACCATTTGTGATATACTGCAACTGGGCCCCAGGTCATTCTGTGATGAATGGAACAGATCCAGAACAGTGCTATGATATGAGCTCTGTCCTAGGGTGGAGATGGATAGAAACCACCAAAAGAAACTGTATTAATGAGGTTTGGTGAACTATGGAGGAACCAAACAGGGGTCGGTGATTGGGATAACAGAGTGACCCCTTGGAAGAGTGATCTGGAAGGACTTGCTGAAGAAGTGACATCCAAGGTGAAATCTAAAGAGTAAGAAGGAAAGAGCAGTGAGAAGAATTGGGCAAAGGGTCCAGAGAGAGGAACAAGCAGATGGTAAAGCCCTGGGGAAGGTCGGGCACTGTGGTTGGAGCACAGGCCGCTTGGGGTTGGGAGCAAGACGGAACTGCAAACATGGCCGTGGCCAGACCCACTCAGGCTGTGTAAGCCAAGCAAGGAGAGTGGGTTTCATTTGAATGGTGTAGGACAAAAGGTGTCCAGGGTATACTGACAAGTGTTCTCTTGCTGATAAATGGAAAAGAGGAAGGACCAGGCATGAGTGAACTGAGAAGAACAGGGATGTCACCATTGCACTGAGAAGATAAAGGACAGTTGTGATGTCAGGAGGAAGAGGGCATATGGGCAGATGGAGAGCTCCAGAATAAGCATTCGGGGGGAGTGGCAGAGAGAGGAAGCCCTGGGAGTATTGTTGCCTTTGATCTGGGTAAGAGTGTGGAGGAAGAGCAGATCTGGGGAGAGAGCGTTTCGGGGGAATTGATGGATCTGGTTGTGCATGACAAGGTTCAGAAGCTGGCATAGCCCAGGCAAGATGTTGGGTGTGGCACCTTGACCTGCCTCCCTGCCATTTCTAGGGCAACCTCACCCCAAACCCATCAGGTCATGAGAATGAACCAATTTAAGTTAGGACAGACCCGCCTTCCCACCTCCTGGAGAGGAACATTCCTTATCTCTGCACCTGGAAGACGCCCTCGTCACCTCTCTGAACCAAAAGGGATCCTGGCAGGCAGTGCTTTGGCAGACCACCCTCTCATTACACAACCACCCCCTTGGGCCATTGGATGGAGAGGAGGAGCCTAGTCTCACCGTCCCATGTCCCCACCGCCCCATCAGCACCTTCCATCTCTGGTCACTCTTGTCCATTCTCAATACTCTGCCCTGTGAGTCACAGTAGCGTGGACTTCCCAAAGAAGAAGAAATAAAAAAAAAAAAATTAAAAAAAAAAGAAGAAGAAATCAAAAGGGAGGTGCTCATGGGGTTGGTGACATCACTCTACATCTGTGTCTGGAAAACAGAGAAACGCACAGGAGGGAAGCACAGCCTGAGGGATTTGTACCCTGCTTGGGAACCCAGAACCAAAATGGGACCTTTGAAAGCATCTGAGATCACAGTGTCAACTTCTGTGGCCAGAGGAGAACAGATGTCCCATGTGGATTGTGGGTGCTTGGAGCTGCAGGCTGCGGGATCCTAATACCAATGTGATCACCACTGAGGGCGGAGAGGATGGGCTGCTCTGGGATCCACCCTGGACATGGTCCGTCTTGCTAAAGGAAGTGATGTGTCACAAGGTACGGAAGTTCCAATGAGGAGGAAAGCCTCCACTGTGTGCAGTGGGTGTGGACCGTGGGAGGAGCAGCTGTGGGCTGTGGAAGGTTCAGCAATCCCAGTCCAGTCCTGGACCTGGCTCTGGAGCCTTCCCGTCATTGGGATTGAGAGGTGCCTGAGTCACTAGGTCCAGGGCTCTTTCTCAGCCTGTGCTCCTCCCTCCCTGAACTTCATACACCCAAGCAGCTTGAGTCATCGTGGAAGAAGGTTGTGGAGAACAATGACAGGTTGGATGAGGAAGCAAAGAGGGCTGAGAAAGCAGAAGTGGGGTGTGGACACCAGATCCTCTGTTTTGGAGGCTTGAAATTGGTACCCCCCGGGTACCTGGCATTGCAGGGGTGACAGCTGTGCTGCAGACATGACCACGTGGGACTGGATGGTGTGGCTACCTGCAGCTCTGCTCCTTCTGCAGGTTCCAGGTGAGTGGGGCCAAGCCCTGGCAGGGAAGTCTGCCCCAAGTGGGAGTGAGGGAGGGAGGCAGGGGGAGTGTGGATGCAGGGCGGCCCAAAGGGAGGGAAGGTGGATGTAGGGGGAAGGCAGGAGAGCAGAGAAGATTCTAGGATCAGCCAACATGGCCTCAGCAGTGACAGGAAGATTCAGTGCCTAAGCAGGTGAGTCGTGTCCACTCTTCAGGACAGAGCAGCAGTGACGAGAGGACCACCCTTACCCATGGTGTCACGGTCAGAAATGACGTCTCAGTGCATCACACACACACCCATGCCACGGACACCCTCTCCTTGTGCCTCTCAGTGATGGGGGAGCTACTTCCCCTCCCTCTGGTCTCAGGAAAGGCCTCTGCCAGACCCTGAGGGCCCTCAAGGGACTCAAGGATCACCTTGTCCCCAGATCCCCCTAACCCAGGCCCATCTGCTGAGGGGCCACACTCGGCTGTGTTTTCCAGGCTGTTCGTCTCTGCGTGGCCCCGACTCCGTGTCGGGCACCGTGGGGGGATCCCTGAGCGTGCGGTGTCAGTACAAGGAGGGATTCAGAGACCATGACAAATACTGGTGCAAAAGCCCATGTGTGTGGAAGAAGATCGTGGAGACCACAGAGTCACAGAGAGAAGTGACGAAAGGCCGCGTGTCCATCAGGGACCATCCTGCAGACCTCACCTTCACAGTGACCTTGAAGAACCTCACAGAAGGTGATGCAGGAACATACAAGTGTGGGATCGACACACTGTGGGTTGACCCCACCTTCTCCGTTGTGGTGTCTGTGACCCCAGGTGAGCTGCGTACACCCCCTCCCCCAGCACCAGCACCAGCACCTGGGCTACCTGAGACCGGGCTGATCACCCTGCCTCTGTCAGGAGAGTAGTGGGATGTGGGAGAGAAAAGCGGGGTGAGGCTGGGGTCGGTGATGCAGGACACCCCGGACGTGCATGTATATGTCCTTATGTGTGTGTGTGTGTCCATGTGTGGAATCTGTTATATGTGCGTGTGCATGTCTAGGCATGGGTGCATTTGTGCATGTGCGCATTGTGTTGTCTGCACACTCAACATGCACATGCACATGTCTGGTTGTCCTTGGTGCCTCTGTACACTACGTCCCGACACACTCTCACCCCTAAAGCTCTCACGGGGGGATGAGTGGGAATGGCCCTGAGTCTGGGGATGGCTGCCTTCCTGTCTTAACAAGGGTCCTGTCCTCGCTCAAGGGGACCCGAGTCTCTCCCTGGACCTCACTCTGTCTTCCCTAGGACCCCTAGGGCATTTCCTCCCTTCCCTTACTGGCTGCCCCTGCGCCTGGACATGACTGGGTCATGGATGGTTCATGAGGCTCCAGCCTCACAGCTCTGATCCTGGGGGGTCTGCTGCAGCCTCGAGAGAGGGCTACTGTGACCATTTGGGGACCACTCAGCCCCTCCAGCTTGACCCTTCCCTCCCCCTCTGGCCCCTTGTCCCCACAGGAGGGAGCCCAGAGATTCCCCTAAAATTCCCCCCGCAGACAAAGGAGAAGAAGGATGAGAAAAATGAGTTTTCAGGTCCTATGACCCCAAATATACTTCCATGTGCTGCAAATAGTTTCTTTTTTTTTTTTTTTTAATTCATGAGAGACACAAAGACCCAGGCAGAGGGAGCAGCAGGGTCCCTGTGGGGAGCCCGATGCAGGATTTGATCCCAGGATCCTAGGATCACAATCTGAGCCAAAGGCAGACACTCAGCCACTGAGCCACCCAGGTGTCCCAATAGTTCTTCTTTACTAGAACTCTGTTTTTGCTGCCTAAGACCTGCAGGGAGGTCATCCATCTAAGGCTGTAGATTTGTATCTTGTGCTCTTATTCTGAATTTCTCTCTGGTTCCTCTGGGGTCCTTTCTGTAGGTCTTTGTTTCTCTCACACGGGACATTTCCCTCCCATGCCTTCTGTGGATTCCTGTTTAACAGTGAGGAGCTGAGTGTCCATGGACACCACCTGCCCTTCGAGGGAAACACCTTTGTCCAGTTGGCTTCAAGACAGACTTCTTTCTATGGGGTACACTGGGTGTATGTCTGTCCCTCTAGATCTTTCTTTCGGGTCATTCCCTACCCCAGAGAGGACTGTCCAGTGGCCACCCAGGTTCCCAGGCCTGGCTGACAATTCAGGGGCCTAGTCATTGAGTGCCAGGGTCGACTCATTCAGTGTAGACTCTGCTGAGTGCCTTGCTTTGTGACCCTCACTCCAGACATAGCCATGCCTGAGGACCCTGCCGCACCCTACCCCACCCCACACTCTGGATCCATCTCTACAGACTAAACCTCACCCCATCCTCTGCTGGGGTAAACAAGGTGTGGTGTGGCTGAGACCGGACCCAGCTGCTCTCTCCACACACTCTCATGTTCCCCAGGAAGCAGGATGACTCTGCATCTGAAAGTGTCCACCTGGCCAGGGTGCACCCCTGGAGGGTGGATCAAGGGAAGGGCCAAGTCCCAGTCAGGCCTGGGCATAGCTGTGGGGGGATGCCAAAGCCAGGACATCTGTCCAGGTGGCCTGAGTGACCGGAACTCTGTGAGTCAGAACCTCACAGCAGACAGAGAGGGGGAGCCTGGGGGAAGACTGCAGGCCTGACATGGGTTTCTCCCTCTCTCCCAGGAGACCCCAGTTCTGGGAGGCCCACCAGCACCTCAGTTCTTTCTACGATCCTTCCAGCATCCACGTGGAGCACCGCAACCCCACAGGAGACCTCCAACAGCAGGCAACGTCCTGGGTAAGGGGCCAGCAACTGGAGATTTCTGACACCAGGGTGCTCTCTAGGCAACGCGGAGGGGTGAAGAATGGGGGTGGGGCTCTCTTGACCTAGGTCCCTCACTTCTTTAGTAATTCCACGTCTAATTGTGGAAGTCCTACAAGTGCCCGCCGCTCTTCTGAGGACACGGCTCTGGGCCACCTAGACACAACCCTGCTCTGACAAAAGTTGGGAAATTCGCACAGTGAAGAAGTCAGCACATTCATCATTCGAAGTATGCCAGTTTGTGATGAATGCTTGGGGGAAATAGGACAGATGAGTCTGGGAGAGCATGTGTGGGAGGGTGACAGGTGGCAGGATCGTTATCTAATACACAATGATCAGAGAGGCCTTGCCAGGGAGAGGACATTTCCCTGGAGTCCTGCAGGATTGAGGAGCCAGCTCTCAGGTGCCTGCAGAAATCAGTCTCCAGGGACAGGAAAGAGCAAGTGTAAGTGTTTTCCAAAGGGGGCCTTCAGATCCTGGCCCAGGCCAGGTGCTCTGGGGCTCAGTGACCCCTGCACTCTCTCCCCTGCTTCCCCCACAGGCCCTGGATGGAGAGTCATCCTGTTGAAGACCAGGCCTCTGACGGAGGGGAGAGGTGAGTGAGGTCATTCCTTCCTTCCATCTCCACCCACTGAATTTTAAGGCTAACCTTTTAGAGGCACCGCACAGGCGCCAGATGCTCCCTGGGACTGAGGCAAACATTTCCAATCCCTCCTGGGAAATACTGTTTATGGAAGAGCAAACATCAAACAATAACCTTGACACTGATGTCTGTCCCCCACACAGAGTAACCCCCAAATGGGGAGGGCTTAGGTAGACCTCAATTCCCAGCCAAGGTCCCACCCACTCCCTGGCGTGTCCCTCATGTCACTCCAGTGGCCGGGCCCTTTCCGCATCCACAGTCCTGTCTCAAGGGCAGTTCTTAGCCTGAGGGTCACGGGAGTGGTCTGTAGTGTGGGGTTGCCCTGCCCATGGACCCACCTGGGACTGATCTCTGTGTGGACTGCTGTGGCCTCAGGACATGGGCCCAGGGACAGAAGGACAGTGGAGGGTACCAGGCCTCTACCTGAGGATGTGTGGCTCACTGTCTGTCCCCGTGTCCCCTACAGGTCCCTGCTCAGCAGGATCTACTTCCTGCTCCTGATCTTCCTGGAGGTGCCCTTGCTCCTGGGCTTCCTCAGTGCTGTTCTCTAGGTGAACAGACCTCAGAAGGGCTCTGTGGGGAGGCGGAGACCACCTGATAATGAAAACCAGTAACACCAAGACCCACCCACTGCGACCCGCCCAGAACACAGTCCCTCTGATGGATAGGAATGGCCCTCTGAACAATTCATCCAGCCATTGTCTGTATTCCCATCAGAATACTCTGTAAACATTTTTGTGACTTTTGCTGCAATGTATCATAGACATTGAGAATGTTCCCAATAAATGCACACTCCTTAAATTCCAAATACACTTCAACCCTCGGGTGCCCACCTCACAGCTTAAGTAAAAAAAACACTAAAAAAAAAAAAAAAAAAAAAAAAGTAAAAAACACTGTTAATATTTCTGAAGCCCCAAGGTCCTCTCTGAGGAAACCACTATGAATTTTAGATTCATTTTCTCCTAGTTTTCTTCATGAGGTTGCCACATATATGCATACATATTTTCAAACTATATACATGTATTTTTTAATGGTCCTCAAGTTTATTTTATTTTTTCCAGATTTATTTAGATACAACTGACATATTATGTGGTATGAAGGTTCAGCGTGTTGTTGATGCACACATATTGCAAATTGGTTACCACTGTGGGGTTAGCTAACATCTCCATCGTGCCACATCACTACCATTTCTTTTTTGTGGTGAGAATATTTAAGATCTGCTCTCTTAGCATCTTTTAAGTGTATAATAATTATTATTAACTGTAGTCACCATGTTATGCATTAGGTCTCCAGAATATATTCATCTTATAATCAAAAGTTTGTATCCTTTGGCCAATCCAATTATAACATGGGCAGAGAGAGGTGGCTTAGTGGATTAAGCATCTGACTCTTGATTTTTTAAAAACGATTTTATTTATTTATTCATGAGAGACACAGAGAAAGGCAGAGACATAGGCAGAGGGAGAAGTAGGCTCCCCTTAGGGAGCCTGATGCGGGACTTGATCCCAGGACCCTGGGATCACGACCTGAGCCAAAGGCAGACACTCAACCCCCAAGCAACCCAGGTGTCCCTGACTCTTGATTTTGACTCAGGTCATGATCTCAGAGTCATGAGATTAAGTGCCTCATCAAGTTCCATGTTGGACTTCACTGAGCATGGGACGTAAGATTCTCTCTCCTTCTCTCTCCGTCCCTCTCTCTGCACTCATGCTCTCTCTCTCTCTCTCAAGAAATACAACAGGGGGAACCTGGGTGGGTGGCTCAGTCTGTTAAGCATCTGCCTTTAGCTCAGGTCATAATCCCACAGTCCTGGGATGGAGCCCACATCAGCTCCCTACTCAGTAGGGAGCCTGCTTCTCCCTCTCCCTCCACTGCTCCCCTTCCTTGTGCTTGCTCTCTCTCTCTCTCTGTCAAATAAATAAATAAAATCTTTTTATTAAACAAAAACTTGGGCAGAGGAACCAAATAGACATTTTTCCAAAGAAGACATACAAATGGGCAACAGGTACATTAAAAGGTGCTCAACATCACTTCTTGTCAGGGAGAGGCAAATCAAAACCATGATGAGACATCGCTTCCACCTGTCAGAATGGCTATCACCAAAAAAAACAGGAGAGAGCAAGCTTCAGCGAGAATGTGAAGGAGTGGAAACCTGTGTGCACTGTTAGGGGGACTCTAAACTTGTCTAGTGGAAGGGAAGGTGGGCAGGGGGTTGGGGTGACTGGGTGATGGGCACTGATGGGGGCACTTGGTGGGATGAACACTGCGTATTATGCTATATGTTGGAAAATTGAACTCCAATAAAAATAAAATAAAATTAAAATTAAAATAAATAAATAAATAATAAACTTGTCGAAGGCATTGGTGAGTGGGTGCTCAGTAAGTGCTTGCAAGTAAAGACCTGTACCGGAAGAAATAGAAAACCTGAACAGGCCAATAACTAGGGAGGAAATTGAAGCAGTCATCAAAAACCTCCCAAGACACAAAAGTCCAGGGCCAGATGGCTTCCCAGGGGAATTCTATCAAACGTTTAAAGAAGAAACCATACCTATTTTACTAAAGCTGTTTGGAAAGATAGAAAGAGATGGAGTACTTCCAAATTCGTTCTGAGGCCAGCATCACCTTAATTCCAAAGCCAGACAAAGACCCCACCAAAAAGGAGAATTACAGACCAATATCCCTGATGAACATGGATGCAAAAATTCTCAACAAGATACTAGCCAATAGGATCCAACAGTACATTAAGAAAATGATTCACCATGACCAAGTAGGATTTATCCCCGAGACACAGGCTGGTTCAATACTCGTAAAACAATCAATGTGATTCATCATATCAGCAAGAGAAAAACCAAGAACCATATGATCCTCTCATTAGATGCAGAGAAAGCATTTGACAAAATACAGCATCCATTCCTGATCAAAACTCTTCAGAGTGTAGGGATAGAGGGAACATTCCTCGACATCTTAAAAACCATCTACGAAAAGCCCACAGCAAATATCATTCTCAATGGGGAAGCACTGGGATCCTTTCCCCTAAGATCAGGAACAAGACAGGGATGTCCACTCTCACCACTGCTATTCAACATGGTACTGGAAGTCCTAGCCTCAACAGTCAGACAACAAAAAGACATTAAAGGCATTCAAATTGGCAAAGAAGTCAAACTCTCCCTCTTCGCCGATGACATGATACTCTACATAGAAAACCCAAAAGCCTCCACCCTAAGATTGCTAGAACTCATACAGCAATTCGGTAGCGTGGCAGGATACAAAATCAATGCCCAGAAATCAGTGGCATTTCTATACACTAACAATGAGACTGAAGAAAGAGAAATTAAGGAGTCAATCCCATTTACAATTGCACCCAAAAGCATAAGATACCTAGGAATAAATCTAACCAAAGATGTAAAGGATCTATACCCTCAAAACTATAGAACACTTCTGAAAGAAATTGAGGAAGACACAAAGAGATGGAAAAATATTCCATGCTCATGGATTGGAAGAATTAATATTTTGAAAATGTCAATGTTACCCAGGGCAATTTACACGTTTAATGCAATCCCTATCAAAATATCATGGACTTTCTTCAGAGAGTTATTTTTTTTAATTTTTATTTATTTATATAGTTACACACAGAGAGAGAGAGAGAGAGAGGCAGAGGCACAGGCAGAGGGAGAAGCAGGCTCCATGCACCGGGAGCCCGACGTGGGATTCGATCCCGGGTCTCCAGGATCGCGCCCCGGGCCAAAGGCAGGCGCTAAACCGCTGCGCCACCCAGGGATCCCCCTCTTCAGAGAGTTAGAACAAATTTTTTTTAAGATTTGTGTGGAATCAGAAAAGACCCCGAATAGCCAGGGGAATTTTAAAAAAGAAAACCATACCTGGGGGCATCACAATGCCAGATTTCAGGTTGTACTACAAAGCTGTGGTCATCAAGACAGTGTGGTACTGGCACAAAAACAGACACATAGATCAGTGGAACAGAATAGAGAATCCAGAAGTGGACCCTGAACTTTATGGTCAACTAATATTCGATAAAGGAGGAAAGACTATCCATTGGAAGAAAGACAGTCTCTTCAAGAAATGGTGCTGGGAAAATTGGACATCCGCTTGCAGAAGAATGAAACTAGACCACTCTCTTTCACCATACACAAAGATAAACTCAAAATGGATGAAAGATCTAAATGTGAGACAAGATTCCTTCAGACCAACTCTTGACAAAACATTTAGACAGGATAAATAATTCCACTCATCACAGCCTGTGTTTATGAAAATTTTGCAAATATTTTTTTTATTTTTTATTTATTTTCTTAAGATTGATTGATTGATGAGAAAGACAGAGAGCAAAGGGAGAGGGAGAGAGAGAATCTCAAGCAGACTCCCCACCGAGTGCAGAGCGCAATGCAGGGCTCCATCCCAGGACCCTGAGATCATGACCTGAGCTGAAATCAAGAGTCGGCCACCCAACCAGTGGAGTCACTCAGACACTCCCCACCCACATATTTTTTAAAAACCCAGCCCAATCATATTATTAGGAGTTGTTATGTTGTTGTTGTTGTTGTTAGTGAGTTGTATGAGCTTTTTATATATTTGGGATATATTCACCCCTTATCTGATATATGATTTGCAAATATTTCCTCCCATTCTGAGGGTTATCTTTTTATTTCATTGTTTCTATTGCTGGGCACAAGCTTTTATTTATTTATTTATTTATTTATTTATTTATTTATTTTTTAATGATTTTATTTATTTACTCATGAGAGACAGAGAGAGAGAGAGAGAGAGCCAGAGACACAGGCAGAGGGAGAAACAGGCTCCATGCAGGGAGCCCGATGTGGGACTAGATCCCAGGTCTCCAGGATCACACCCTGGGCTGAAGGTGGCGCTAAACCCCTGAGCCACCCAGGCTGCCCCATAAGTTTTTAATCTGATGCAGTCCTACTTATTAATCTTTGCTTTTGTTTCTTGTGCTTTTGGTATCACATTCAAAAATTGTTGTCAAGACCAAGGTCATGGATTTTTTTTCCCGTTTTCTCCTGTGAATGTCACAGTTTTGGTTCTTAGGTTTATGTCTTAATCCATTTTAAGTTAATATTTGTGAGGGGTCCAGTTTCATTCTTCTGCAAATGGTTCTCCAGTTTTCCTATCACCATTTCTTGAGGAGATAATCCTTTTCTCCATTAGCTGTTCTTGCCTCCCTTGTCAAACATTAGTTGACTTTATATGTAGGGGTTTATTTTGTAGGCTTTCAATGCTGATCTACATCGTTTTTTAAAGTTTTACTTATTTAAGTAATCTCCACACCCAACATGAGGCTTGAACTCATGACCCCGAGATCAAAAGGCAGGTGGCCCTCAATTCTGATCGATATGCTTTTATGCTGATCCCATACTGTTTTGATTTCTACGTATAATATGATTTGCATCACTACAGGTCTGAGCCTTCTTCCTCCTCTTAGCCCTTCTGATTGTGCCCCCAACTATAGGACCTCCAGGAAGACCTCCTCCCTCCATAGCCGGCCCTGGACACCAGGGAAGAAGTACCTTTATGTGCTTCCCAAAGGTTTTCTTCAAGAATTTTAGCTACTGGGTTATAAATCAGGATCTTAACTAAATTATATCAAGTTAAGGCCAGAATTTGTCTTATTACTAATGAGGAAACCCAGGCTATCTCAGTCTCCTGCCTTGGGCCTATTTTATGCAACTCTTCATCTAACATCTGAAGTTTTGTCCAGGGCACGAATACAAATGTAGGGTGTTAGCCCTATCCCAGGATTGTGTCCTCAGAGCTTCACATACTTTTTCTCATTTAATTCCCATGACAACTCTTATGAGTCCATTTTATAGAAACAAACCTGAGACTCAGAAAAGTTCAGTAAGTTGTCCATGATCATCGCTAGTAAGTGGTGCTTGGGGTTAGAGACCAGGCCTGTCCAGTCCTCCAACCTGTACTTTTATGCTGTTGGTTATAACACCTGAACAAATGCATCTCCAAGTATGCCAAGCTTGCTTATGTGACACCTGAGTGGGAAGGAGTTGCTGTTTCCTGCTGCTGGGACCCATTGTTGTGGTAGAGAAACATTTCTGGAGTTGATACCCAGACTACTATACCTCCTGACCCAAAGCGTGGTAGGCCAGATGCCCTTTGCTCTGCCCCATTTGCAGATACATCTCATCCTGCCCCTCCCCACTCCTCACTCCACATATGTAGTCTCCTCTTTCCTTTGTAATGGAAAAGTGTAATAAGACACATATTCCCCCAGCCCTTCCAAGAAATGACACTCAATTTGCTGAATAATTAAAGACAGGAAATACTCTACAAGAGGAAGTAAATGGGTCAGAATATGCAAAGGCAGTCCAGACAAACAAAGTGCAAGCGTGGCCTCAGGCCAAGTTGTGAGAGTCCAGCTGGGATCTGAGTGTGCTCTCCAGTTGTCAGTCAGAGGGGCCAGGAGCCCGGGAGGCAGGACCATGCAGCTGCAGCCAGTTCTTCTCCTGCTCAGCCTCCCAGGTGAGCTTGGTGGGGGAGGCCCCAGGGACCTGGTACCCGTGGGGTGGGGCAGGGGGCCGAGAGCTAGTCCAGGCAGAGAGGGAGGTGCTGTACCTGGGAAAATAAGAGGTGGCTTTGGTAATTTATCCAGAAACGCTGAATGGGGTTTAAGGACTCCTTAAGAACACTGGGTTCTTACTTTATGCCAGACATGCACCAGGCCTTGAGGACTTGAAGGGAAAAAAGAAACAGAATTGGCCATTAAAAAGAAGACTCCAGACAGCTCAGTGGGTGAGACGTGCAAATAAACAGCAACCAGTGACAGGATATGATGAGGCATCGATGGAGGTGTGCTCAGAGGCCCAAGCAGGTCTGGCTAAAGGAGCTGCAGACAGCCACATAGACACCATCCATTTGATGAGCCTTGAAGAAAGGGATCAGCCCTTCAAGCAGAGAAGGGAGAAGAGCATTTCAGAGAGAGGGGACTGCTTGGCCAGGATATGGAGGCTTGAGAAAGGATGGTCCATTCATGCACCGGGGCCTCAGTGCTCAGGGGACCCTGGGGGAGACTGGTTGGCCATGAGGTTGGAAGCACACAAGACAAAATAAGAAGACCCTTGGATGGATGGCATGCCCAGGAACTGAGACTTTAAGAGAAGATTGCTCAGGAACCCAGGTGGGAGATGGGAAGGGGTCATGTATCTTTTCCTCTGTGGAAAGCCACTGCATACACTGAGAAGACATTGGGGTCAGTCCAAAAGTTTGCACACTGCATGCCATATCTGTGGGCCACATACAGCCTCCTTTATGAGCCAGGAGGCGGACCATCTAGCAAAACAGACTGGTCCACAGGGATTCCCAAGAAAGGGCCTCGTCAGGGAGTTGGGAGACTGGAGTTCCAGTCCTGACAGCAGCACATGACATGGGCAAGTCCCTCATTGTTCTAAGACCTGGATTTCTAGTGTGAATGGAAGGTCTCTACACCCTTCCTGGTTATAATGTTGTGAGACCCTGCTATGCAGATCAGATGTAAATAGATGAGATCTGGGGTCATTCTAGAATTAACCTTGCCATTGCTGATTTTATCGGTGGCAGAGAAGCCCCGTGCTGATATCTATAGATGGATGGAGAGGGCAGCGGCTTCTCTGTGAACACTATGCTCCCTAGGCAGGACTCCAAATGGCCCAGAATTCCCAAAGACAGCAGTTCAGATTGTCTGCCTCTCCCCCTGGACTCTAGCTTTGCATTTGAGTTCAGAAACCCCCATCTGCCCCCTCTCTTAATCCCAATATCCAGCTCACCCAGAGGCCAAGGGGAAGGGTAAACTGCCCGGGTTCCCACACACAACACATCCACACAATGAAGTCAGATGCACACACTCACATGCAGTCATGCCCCCATTCACATCTGTGTGCTCATGCATTCACATGCATACACATACACACACAGTGGCCCTTATATGTACACACCCACCCAAAAGTCTTCTGCCCTAGTTGAAGGCTGAGACGACAGTGGCTGCTCTCTGGCTTTGGGCAGGGTGGGCTTGGCTGCAGAGATAGGGCAGGGTGTCTCTCCTCCTCCAACTCTGTAAGTTCAGGAGGGAAGGGAGTGAAATAGGTCAGTGATGCAAGAAAGCCACCCCACTAACAGACCACCATTAGGTGCTCTGGGTTACTTCTGTGAAATGAAAAGGAGAGAAAGTGGATGAGGTGAAGTCAGAATGACTCAAATTCCGGGAGGATGTTCCTGTCTGCTCCATTACACAGTCCTGCAGCAGCCCTGAGAGGAAGGTAGGGCACTGGCATAGATGGGCACTTGGTAAGTGTTTGTAAGTGGAGGAACAGAAGAACAGACTTGTATCCCAGAAATTACTCTTCAGAGCTTGAGCTGGCACAGATGCATGGGGACACCAGCAGGGATGCCTGTCCCATCTGTGCAAAACAAGGTGGGCTCAAACCCCCTAATACGTTCCGCACCCCCATGAGCCCCTCTGCTCTGAACTTTCCACTTGATTGCCTTGCTATCAACCCAGATAGGGAGCTCAACTATTTTAGTGACTCTGACACAAGATTATTCACACAAGGATTGTGCATGTGTGGCAAACTTTCCCAAAGGATTGACAAGAAGGAGAGAGGTTACATCTCAGAGTCAGGGAAAGGAAAAATTGAGATTCAAACAGCTGTATGCTTTTATGCCCTGTTCCTGAGCCCTGCTTCCAGCCGACTGCTCTCCTAGCATCTCCATTTTCCTTCAGACCAACTCTCGACAAAACACTGATTACGGGGCAGCCCCGGGGGCTCAGCAGTTTAGCGCCGCCTTCAGTCCAGGGAGTGATCCTAGAGACCCAGGATCAAGTCTCACCTCGGGCTCCCTGCATGGAACCTGCTTCTTCCTCTGCCTGCGTCTCTGCCTCTCTCTCTTTCTGTGTCTCTCATGAATAAATAAATAAAATCTTAAAAAAAAAAAACACTGATTAGTAGTTCCATCTATCACAGTCTGTGTTTATGAAAACTTCCCACATATTTTTAAACAAACCTAATCACATTATGAATGCTTTATTGCCAGATTAAATTTGCAAAGTTGGAATTGATGAACTTCTATTTTGAGTCAACAATGTCTCTAATCCTGTTTATGATTATTGGCAAATACCATCTTCACTGACCCAACTTTGGATCATAGCTGTGTTGTCTGTATTGTCTTAAGAAGGAAAATGTTGACTCTTGTATTTGATTTTCATTGACACTGATTACTGTCTCTTAGCAACTTTTTTTCCTAATTGAGTCTTCAATTATTAAAATCTCTTCCTAGTTGTTTTTATCAGGTAATTATAAACATTTTTCACATACTAGAAATGTATGACTTAAACAGTGAAATTCCCCCCCCCAAACCCCAGTTTCAGCACAGAATGCTATTAAGAGTTTACAACACCTATTGCCCTATTTTTTTCTATGCATGCACTGCAGAAAAACCATAGAAGTGGAATCCAAACACTCTGTTATATTTTAAGAACCTAATAATAACGTATCTGGGACATCTTCCCTATTATTATTTGTGATGTGTCTTCTTCTTTTAACATGGTATGGGTAAACAGTTATTTATTAGCTTGATCTCCCAGTAGTGATATTTGAATTTGCTTCCAGAGTCTACCATGTATTACATTAGCCCTGCAATTGGCAGCCTTCCACTTTAGTGGCCCCTGGTATGGAAATTGTAATTCATGCCAGAATCAAAATGATTGTGTCCAAGATCATGACAGCCAGCTCCTTTGCAAAAACAATCATAAACTTTATTAGTAACTTCCAGGATCCAGATACCTCCACCCTCCAGATACGGGGACTGGGAATGGGGAAGAGAAAGAAAACACAAACACAAAGTCTCTGCCCTTCAGGGCAGAGCATCCTAGTAAGGAAGACAGAGAGAGACTGGTAATGGTAACAAAATATCTGTGTGGCACTCAGGTTCCTATAAGGATATGGAGCAACGGGAGGAAGTAGTTCTGGTTGGAAAAGGGAATAAGGTGACCTGTAGGCGGGGTGGGCTCAGAGAAGGGTTTCTTGATAGAAGGAAGGACATGAGCAGTGACATAGCACCTGGAAGGGCACATCAGAGTCAGAAGAAGAGAAAAGTAGGGGTGGGCTATAGGGTCCAGCAGAAGGCAGGGAAGAGCAGGAAATGGTGCTGGACAGAGAGCTTGGATCTAGAAGGAAAAGAAAAGTTGAATGCCCGACTAAAGTGTTTTAAATCATTCTAAGGCAGTGGGGAGTGGCTGTAGAAAAGATCTTGAAATCCTGCTCATGACAAGTGCAGGTGAGGCCAAGATGGGACAACTTCAGCATGTAACTCCAGCAGTAATGTGCAGAGGACATTGGAGAATGGAGTGCAGCAGGAGCTGGAGAAGCCTCTCTGGATGCTACGGCCATGATCCGGGCACCAGATGAGCTCCTGAGTGGTGACAGGCTCCAACTGATGGGGCAACCCCCAAAAGGGTACCTGCAGTTTGACACATACCCAAGTCTTACAACAACCTGCAAAGTGGAAATTAGCATAGCCATTTTGCAAATAGAGAAGAAGCAAGGCCCAGGGAAGCGAAGTAGCTTACCCAAGACTTCCTAAGTAATGTGTGGTAGGTGTGCCTTTCTGTGTCCAAATTCACTCTCTTTCTGCTATGTCATACTGTCATCACGAACCATGACAGTAGGGGAGGAAAGAAGGAAATCATTTTGAGAAGTGTTTTTGAGGTAGAGTTAACGAAATTGCTAACCCATCAGTTGTAGAGGAAGAAGGGAAGGACGGGATCAATGAAGATGCCAAGTTCTCTAGAGTAGAGTTAGTTCTGCTGAGCCAAGCTTCTTTCCAATGGCTGCTGTAACAAATGACCACAAACTTCGTGGCTTGAAATGACAAAACTTATCATCTTACAGTTCTGAAAGTCAGAAGTCCAAAATGATCTTACTGGCTAAAATCAAAGTGTAGGCAAGGTTGTATTCCCTCTGAAGGTTCTAGGGAAGAATCTGCTTGCTCACCTTCCAGAGGCTGCCCAAGCTCCTTGGCTCACAATCCCTTCATCCATCTTCCTGCAGCATGGCTTCTTCCAATCTCCCTCTTACTCTGACACTGAGTCTTTTTTCATCTTATACGAACCCTTCTGATGACATCAGACCCAACTAAATACTCTAGGATAATTGCCCCACTTCACATGTTCTTGAGATTGGGATGTCAACATCTTTGGGGGGCAGGATTCTACTGAGCACAAATGAAAACCTCAAGTGAACTAAAATAACATTGGGGAGACAGTCCAGGGTGTGAGGAGGTGCGCCTTCCCAGTACAACAGACCTGATTCCTGTGGCCGCATGGAGATACCCTCACCTGGCCTGACCCTGAAGCTCTAAGCTAGTCAGGAGGGGCTAAGACAGGAGAGACGTCCACTGTGCTTCTCTGCTTCTCTGTGCTTGTTCACTTCCATTTGATCAAGGTACAAGAAGTCATTGCCAGGGACAAAGAGTGTTGGTCCACTCTCATTCAGTCAGCTTGACTGGAATCCATCCCCAGAGCAGCACAATACCCTGTCCACTTGTGCGAGCCTCTAACCCATCCCACTCCCAGCTATCTTTGCTATCTGCCATGTGAGCCCTCTGCTGGAGAGCGGAAATACTGAAGCAGAACAAGTTTAGGGTGGATTTAGTCTTGTGACGATGGACTTTGGGGTGGAGATGGACAGTGTGTATTTGGAAATGGTAAGCTGGAGCTAAGGGGAGAATGCGGGCCACAGACATGGAATGGGAGAATCATCAGCATGTTGGCAATAACCAAAATCACAGAAAGAAAGAATCCCTCCATGGGGGTATAATAAAGTGGGACAAAATGAGGCCTGGAGAGAGACCACCGGGCTGCCCCCTGTGGTGCTCCAGGGCTCACAAGAACCCACTCTTCACAGCTGTGTGTCCAGTAACATTGCACTGACTGCCTGAGATCAACTGGGGTGGGACTATTTACCCTAGAGAAATTGGAAAATGCCACAAATGGAGATTTTCTTCCCCAGAGGGCTAGTTGTTAAGTATTTAGCAACACACCACTTTTGCGCCAAGATTTAAAGCGGGAGGAAGAGAAATCAGTAGAGGCCTTGGAGATGAGCAGTTGGAGAAGGAAGAAAGTGGATGAGGACCGAGTTTCAAAGCTAAGGAAAAACAGCGTCAGAAAGTCAAGAGTGTCACCACTGTGAGTAGGGGGCCAGGGAAGTGAGGACCAAAAAAGTCGGACATTATCACCGTGGGAGGTATTGGGGAAGCTGGATAGAGGAGGCGGATCTCTGGGGTCAGCTAGGTGATAGCTGCAAAGGCCGGGACTCTGGCTCAGTCCCTGGACACAAGAACTGGGGCCACTTGAGCCCTTGGGGCTCCTGGGCCAGGCCTGGCTCCAGAGAGTTGTATCTTGGGATTCTGTTTTCTAGGCTGTGTCTCCATCCAAGGCCCAGAGTCCGTGAGGGGCCTAGAGGGGGGCTCAGTGACCGTGCAGTGTCACTATACACCAGGATGGGAGACCTACAAGAAGTGGTGGTGTCGTGGAGCATACTGGAAATCATGTGACATCCTTGTTCAAACAGAAGGATCAGAGCAAGAAGTGAAGAGAGACCATGTGTCCATCAGGGACAACCAGAGACAGCACTTGCTCACAGTGACCATGAAGGAGGTCAGGCAAAGTGACACAGACACTTACTGGTGTGGGATTAGCAAACCTGGACCTGATCTTGGGGCACCTATCAAAGTGACCATTGACCCAGGTAAGAATTTTCTTGTCTACACAGTGAGGCCTTCATGCTCAGGACAGAAAGAGTGAGGGGCTCTCACTCCTAAGGGCAGAAGGAAAATGGCTGAGTACCTGAGTGTCCTCATCACAGTCTCTGAGGTCACCTGAGGTATTCAACTGATGCATGCAGGGCTGGCAGGTTATAGGGTGGGAGTGGGGATATGGACCCTCCCTTCACTGCCCATGGCCCAGGCCAGCTCTCCTGGGGACCAACAGCCCTGGCATGGGTGGACCTTGGATGCCTGCACAGGATCCTGGGGCACTGCTTTAGGTAGTGGTCAATCTCTGGTAGTCACACTCCAGACCCATCACTACACAGAGGGTCAAGAGAGACACCTGGGGAAGCCCTGAACCCCAGGATCTTCGACAACCTTGAGTAGTTCCAACTGATGGAGCTCCAACAGTGCCTCTCTTCTCTGGGCCCCCAGTCGCCCTGTCCTCTACTTTCCCTGGCTGCGTAAGAGTGAGCAAGGAGATAGAGGGACCCAAGAAGGGGCTCACGTAACTATGGATGTTGTGAAGAGAAAGGAAGGCTTTGGCCATTATGCCAAAGTCAGGGACCCCTCGAACTGTCCTGGGGTCTCCTCAGGCCTAGGACTCAACTAAAAAACAGGTCCTGGATGCTCAGTGCCAAGCTGGTCTCAGGAATCCATGACCAAGCAGTCAACCATAAATCGTAACCACAGTTTCCCATAAAGATGTTTAATTTGTCATAACCATTGCTAACGATTGAACCTGAATGTGCTCTCTTATCCACCAGTCCTCCTGAGTCCTCCTCCTCCTTACCACCTCAAAAACTGGGCACCCCATTTCCAGAACCATCTGTCCTTGAGCCCAGAGTAGGCGCTGCTTGAGCAGAAAGGACTAGGGATGTTCTCCCCCCGGCTGAAAGTCCCACCCAGAGGGCTAAGCAGACAGAACTGGAAAGCCAGATCTCTCTCCCCAGAAGCAACTGCAGTGTGTGCTCCTGATTCATTTTTATTTCTTCTCGCCACATCTGAATCAATGGAGAGTAACTGAGTGGTGGTTCAGAAAACTCAGCAGAGGGCACCTGGGTCGCTGAGTCAGTTAAGCTTCTGCCTCTTGGTTTCTCCTCAGGTCATGATTTCAGGGTAGTGAGATGGAGCCCTGCATCGGGCTCTGTGCTCATCGGAAAGTCTGTTTGAGATTCTCTCCCTCTCCCTCTGCCTCTCCACCTGCCCCCTGCTAACATAAATCAATAAAATATTTTTTAAAAGAAGAAGAAAACTCACCAGAAAGGGAGAAGCCTGGGCACTGTATCCAGAGACGAAGCTTCCCAGTCCAGGGGCAGGGGAGCTCCCCAGGGGGCCTGGCAGGGCACCGGGAGCCACACATGAGCCCCTGTCTGTCCCCATAACCTGTAGCTGACTCTGCCTGTGTCTAGGGGTTCTGAGCACCCAGGCCAGCCTGCAATCCAGGACAACTACCAGCGGCCGTGCAGGAACGTCATCTGGCTCCTACATCAGGTGTGTAGGCCTCCGTCCTTACCCTGCCCCTACCTGGGGCCTCTCCTGCTCTGCTTCGGTGCCCTCACAGGTTGCCAGAACTGTCACAGCCAGGGTCAAGGCCCAAAGCTACTCCCATCCTGCCAACTGGCTCCTGCCGGTGTCGCCCCTCACCCCCCATCTCCCATTCCACCCTCCCCAGGAAGCTGCTCTGCAGAATCTTTCTCTATATTCAGTTGTCAAGAAAAAAAGCCCTGATGTCCTAGAGTGTGCGAGGAGAGAGAGGACAAAATCTCCACGGTGCAAGGCACCGGATGCTGCAGAGCAGGAGTGTGGTTCAGCCACCCTGAGCTGGCATTAATGGGAGCAGCAAAGGCGCGCAGCCTGTCGTGGGTGACCCTACAGCGCTGCTTCGGGAAGGGGAGCCTCGGGAGGCGCCATCAGAAAGGAAGATGGGCCCAGAGCAAAGCAAAACCAACAGGCTGAAGGTCCTTCTGAGGAACCCTGATGGTTGAGCCACTGAGAAGGCTCATGGGGAGTCTCGGCGTAGGCCTGCCAGGTCCATGGTCGCAGGCTTTGCCTAGCTGGCCAATGCCCCATGCTGTCGGGGCCCTGAGAGTGATGGGGCCGGGGGCCTGGGGCTCTGATGGCTCTGTCCCCTCTTGCAGGCACCACTACATTCTCCTGGTGTTCCTGAAGGTACCGATCTTGCTCCTGTTGGTCGCTGCTGTGCTTTGGTTGAAGGGGTCTCAGCAGAGACCGTCTATATGAACTTGCCCTCTGATCTTCTCATCAAAGACACAACCCTTTAGACAGATGGACGAGCAGAACCTTCTGCCCCTGGACCCCATTTCCAAAGGAGACACAGGCTGTGAAAGAAATGCCTCTGGGTCCTCAGGATGCAGTGACAGAGGCGGGAAACACTGAAGGGCTGGCCGGGAACCCTTCCACCACAATCTGCACAGCTCAGAGACACAACTCGGGCCCCTTTTGAGGTGCCATGGCCTTGTTCCCACTCCTTCGAGAGTGGGATGTCCCATCCTACCCACCATGGGGCTGAAGCTCATGGTCGGAGCTGTTGGGGTGGAATTCAAGCCATGCCTTCTCTGCTGGAAGAAGTCAGGGCACAGGGCCAGGGACCCAAGCACAGAGAGAAGAAGTAGGGGTGCAGACAGAGACACAAAGCACTGCCCACACCCTGGTCTCCTTCACTCCTGAGACCAGCTCAGTATGTGCCATGTCTGAGCTTCTGATACATAAAGGGTTTTTTCTCAAGCCGGTTGAGTTGGATTTTGATGGCTTGTGCCCATGAGAACTCTGATGGATGCACTCACACCCCAAAGAGGGGAATCTGTGTGGGTTCCCAGTTCTGGGGCATCCCCTCTGTCCAGGGAGGACACTGCTCTGAGTACCCTGAGCAGAGGAGGGACCAGGAGGCTCTGTGGGCCCAGCTCCAGGGCTGGCTTTCCTCCCTCTCCCTCCTCCTCCTCCTCCTCTGTCCTGGCTCCCTGAGCTCCCTGTCCCCCACCCATCAGGGCCTGAGGCTTCCAAGGAGCCACGTTCACTTCTCCCTTGGGGCTGCTAGGCCTCAGAAACCACCTCAAGGTTGGGGAGGGCAGTCAGAAAAACTGAGGGAAAGGATGTTGCCTCTCCTACATAATGATGTTTAAATAATAATAATTAATTTGTTTAGATGATCTTAATAACTAAAATTGTCTGAGATAAATGATGTTTTTTCCTTTATCCATTTGGATGGACTTGGTCACTTTGCAACTTACATACAGGCCATGGGTCCTCTCACTGAAGGTAGCATCACTTCACGTGAGGAGGAACAGCCCCATCTGAGACATGTCCACCCACGTGCGAAAACACACAAACACATCAGTTTGGAATGTTTCCCTTTGTTGTCCCATGAAGCTTTATTGAGCAACAGTTGACAAATAAAGTTGTGTATATTAAAGGTGTACATGTGATTTTTTTTTTAAGGGGCGTAAATGATGATTTAAGATCTATATGCTGGGACTCCTGCGTGGCTCAGTGGTTAAGAGTCTGCCTTTGGCTCAGGTCATGATCCCTGTGTCCTGGGATCCGGTCCCACAACAGGCTCCCCACAGGGAACCTGTTTTTCCCTCTGCCTATGTCTCTGCCTCTCTCTGTGTCTCATGAATAAATAAATAAAATCTTTTAAAAAAAAGATCTATATGCCTTGTTAAATGAGCACTGCAATCCAGTTCATTAACAAATCCATCACTTTACAAACTTTTTTTTTTTGGTATGGGAGGAGCACTTCAAAGCTACCCTCTTAGCAAATTTCAAGTATACAACACAGTATTATTAACTGTAGTCATCATACTATACACACTACACTAAACCCAGAATTCATAACCAAAAGCTTGTGCCCTCTGAGCAACATCACTCCATCTTCCCCACACTCTAGCCCTTGGTTCTATGTGGAACGTTCCCCTCTGAACACCTGGGAAGATGTGTCCACCTTGTCCTTTGTCCTAAGAGGTAGGCCCCGGTTCTTGGGCTCAGGAGGCCACGGGAAAATACCTCACCAGGGGATGAAGGAGTTGGGAATCCCTGTCCCTAGCATATTAGCTGGAACTTCTCCTCCCCACCGGGAAGTGAGAGTTCCTTCTCTTTGCCCTTCAGCCAATGAGAAGTTTTCTCCCACTTTCACTTGGTTTAAGGCTCTAGTCAGTGGTCGGCCTGAAAATTCCACTGGGGCCAGAGAGGATAAACTTTGAACCAGACTAAGAACCTTTGAGTCACTCTGTTGGAGACCAAGGTCCATAGATCCACGAGCACCAAAGGACCATCTCTGTGAATACTTCCCTGGCCCAGCTCTCCAAGATGTGACCAGACTCGGGAGGTGACAACCAGCCCTTGGGGTACAAGGCCAGAGCCCAGGAGCTTCACCAGCTGGCCCAAATGGGTGCTGTCTTGTGCCAGCTTTTCCCACAGTGTCTTACTGGTTGATATTCAATGACCCCTATGTTTTTGGAGATTCTGTGGTTGGGTTCTTACTCTCATGACATCATCAAAGAAGATGCCCTAGGGTAGGTATCTTTCATCTGTCCTGAACATCACACCCACCACACACATGAGTGCATGCATGCACACACGCACTCTCCTGGGAACTGCCTCTTAGGTTGTCATGAAAATGATGAAGAAAAAAAGAAAGAAAGAAAGAAAGAAAGAAAGAAAGAAAGAAAGAAAGAAAGAAAGAAAGAAAGAAAAGAAAAGAAAAGAAAAGAAAAGAAAAAGAAAATTATGAAGCAAAACTTGCCTCTTACACCCACTGTCTGGGGCAGGGAGAAAGACAGAAATCATAAATTAGCCACTAGAGCAGGAGACCTTTTTCTAGCAGATGTGTTTCTACTAAGAAACCTGATGCCAAAGACCCTGTGCCCTTAAACAGCTCTAGATGGAGGCAGCTCCTCACATGTTCACTTCAGCAGACATCATAACCAAGAGTCAGTGGAGACAGAGAAGTGCAGACAGTAGGAGCAGATTGCTCTTTTCTTATTTTTTAAAGGTTTTATTTATTTATTCATGGAAGACACAGAGAGAGAGGCAGAGACACAGGCAGAGGGAGAAGCAGGCCCCAGGCAGAGAGCCCGACGTGGGACTCTATCCCAGGTCTCCAGGATCACACCCTGGGCTGAAGGCGGCGCTAAACCGCTGAGCCACCCGGGCTGCCCAAGATTGCTCTTTTAAGAAGAAAGCACAACTTCTCCTTTCCCATGAGTTCCTCTTCATGCATTCTTACTTCCTTTTTCTTTTCTCTTTTTTTTTAAAGATTTATTTATTTATTTATTCATGAGAGACAGAGAGAGAGAGGCAGAGACATAGGCAGAGGGAGAAGCAGGCTCCCCACAGGGAGCCCGATGAAGGACTCAATCCTGGATTCCAGGCTCAGATCCTGACTGAGATCGACTGCTGAGCCACCCAAGCATTCCTCTTTTTCTTTCTTTCTTTTTTTTTTTTAATGGATTTTTTTCCTTCTGAGCAGCTTCATAACTACAGAGGAAGCTCACCAAGAGCAGAGAGAAGCTGGTCAGGGTCCGGAGAAGTAGCTGCAGCCCCACCACAGTGGGAAGGACCCCTGCCACCACCTGGGACGTGCAGTTCATTCTTCTTGACACTGGATATGTTATGAATGGTGTTTTCTTTAAAAATGAGACTAAAGGAAGAAGGTTCTAGCACCTTCCCTGCCTATCCTCTGAAGCATCTCCCCCTGTGGCTCATTGGTCCCCCTTGTTCCACCTGTCTCAGGCTTTCCAGATGCCTATGGCTGGTTTGCTTATGTCTCACCTGCTCCCCACCCAGGCTCTCTGGGAATCAAGTCCCCAGAAGCGGGGGTCCAGGTATAGTCCTGGCAACTTTCCTGGGCCTCCCCAAAACCCATGCTATGAAGGCTAACAGGGAAGAGGCCAGCGGCCTGGGGTCCCTCTGGGCACCACTGTTTCAGCCTCTTGCCAGACAGGCACCATCTGCTGCCCTGCATCATCTCTATCCCAGCTCCTAATTTCCCGATCAACTTACTTCAAACTTTTTCTGAGCTTAGCCCCCTGCCCATCTCCTACCAGCCCCAGCCAGATTAATGAATCACCCTTGAGTTTGTGCATCCCTATGATGGGCCAATTCAGCATGGCCAAAATAGGAGGTGTCCTGAGGGTGGAGGCCAGCCGCTGTCCCCAAGAGATGGGACCACTGTCCAGTGGGATGCTGTGAGGATGACTTTTGGGGAATTAGGGCCAAGGCCATTGTTCCCATTGAAAGCATGGGTCTAGGGCCAGATCAGATCCTTACCCCTCCCTTATTCACCTACGCATTCATTCCTTCAACAAATGTAACTAAAGAGCCTATTAAATCCAGGCCTTGTTTTCAGGGCATGTGAACTATTGTAGGAATGAGGGGAGCCCCTTGCCGTCTCCTTCTATACATTTGACTTGAAATGCAAGAGCCTGTTGTCAGCTGCTTTCCTTTTATCACTGAAGAGAAAGGTTGCAGCTGAAGAGGAAAATCATGGGTTCTGTTGTGGCAGCCACTGTGCGACATGATTTAGAAAGCTTGGGGGTCAAACAATAATGAAATACTGCTATATACCTATTAGAATGGCCAAAATCCAAAACACTGACAACACTGAATGCTGGGGAGGATGTAGAGTAGCAGGAGCTCTCGTTCATTGCTGATGGGGATGCAAAATGGCACAGGCACTTCTGAGACAGGTTGGAAGCTTCTCACAAAACTCAGCATACTCTCACCATGTGACCCAGCAATCCTTGGTATTTACTCAAATCACCTGAAAACTTATGTCCATACAAAAACCTGCACATGGATGTTTACAGTAGCTTTATTCATAATGGCCAAAACTTGGGAGCAACCAAGACATCCCCCAGTGAATGGACAAATACGCTGTGGTCCGTCCAGACAGTGGAATATTATTCAACACTAGAAAGAAATGATCTATCAGGCCACCAAAAGACATGGAGGAACCATTAAGTTCCATGATTAAATGAAGGAAGCCAACCTGAAAAGGCTACATACTGTATAATTCTAACTATGTGACATTCTGGAAAAGGCAAAACTATGGAGATAGTCGAGATCAGTGGTTGCTAGGGGTTGGAGGAGAGAAGGATGAGAAGGTGGAGCACCCGCATTTTTAGGGCAGTGTAACTACTCTGTAGGGTACTATAATCATGGACACACTTTTGTCTAAACTCATTGAACATACAAAACCGAGAGTGAATCCTAATGTAAGCTATGTTCTTGTGTGATAACGGCGCGTCAGTGCTGGCTCATCAATCGTGTGTGACAAATGTGCCATTCTGGCGCAGAGGGTGATGGTTAGAAGCCTCGGCTGGGGGAAAGGCATGTGGGAACTCTGTATTTCTGCTCAACTTTGCTGTGAATCTAAAGCTGATTTGAAAACTAAAGTCTATTAGGAAAAAAAAAAAAAGACTAGCGAGAAAATGAAAATCTTGCATTGGATACTGAAGACTTTGGGGGAAAAGAAAGTCCTGAATTCCAAAGCAACAGTAGAGGCAGCTCCTCCTTCCTCTGACCCTGAGCCTCCTCTGAGGTGGGACCTAGCCTCACGTGCCCCTGGGCTCTTGGGTCTCTCCCCCTCCTGCGGGGAGCTTTGAGGGGTGATCTAGACCACATCTAATTCCCAAAGCTTCTGTACATCATCTAGGATGCCAGAAAAATTATTCCCTGGGGCACCTGGGTGGTTCAGTTGGTTAAGTGTCAGCTCTTGATTTCAGCTCTGGTCATGATCTCAGGGTCATGAGATTGAGCCCCACATCAGGCTCTGCACTGAGCATGGAGCCTGCTTGGGATTCCGTCTTTCCCACTACCCATTCCCAACTCGCATGCACACACACTCGGGGGGGGGGGGGGGAGAAAAGAATAAAGAAAAATTACCCTTTCTTCAGCCAGGCATCCAGTTTGCCTACACGCAGTGTTTGCAATAGCCAGTTCTTACAACAAGGAAATGAGAAGCTGGTGGGGGCGGGGGGGGGGGGTGAGCTGCATTTACAGTGAATCAGAAGCTTACTAACAAGTTTTAATAATTACCAAGAGAAGAAGATATCTCCAGTTTGGTGAAGAATAGACATTTGAAGACAGGGAGGTTGTAAAGGAGATGGTTCGCATTATGGCCTCAGAAATTGGACAGACCTGAGTTCATCTCACACCTCTGCCGCTTCCTTCCCTGCCACCTGGGACCCTTGGCTCGCAGTAACCACTTGTTTCCTCACTTCCTCAAAGGGGGATGGTCGCAGATCCTGTCTCATAGAGTGAGCACGAGGATTTGAGAAGACCTTGCCAGCAAAGCATTTGCTCAGAGCCCTCGGTCCACTCTCAAAAGTGCGTGGTGAAGTGTCTGCCTTCGGCTCAGGTCATGATCTCCGGGCCCTGGGGTCGAGCCCCATGTCAGGCTCCCTGCTCAGCGGGGAGTCTGCTTCTCCCTCTGCCTCTCCCCTTGCTCATGCTCGCTCTCTCTCAAATTAATTAATTAATTAATTAATTAAATCTTTAAAAGAAGGAAGAGGAGGAAGACGAGGAGGAGGACGAGGAGAAGTGGTGCTTGGTGAAGTCAAGGAGAAGCCAGGACCACACAGGCTCTTTGAGAGCTTTCCCAGGCAGAGGAGAGAGGAGATCTGGAAGTTCTGGACAACAGGACAGCTCCCTTAGGACACCAGCTTCTCACGGAGAACACGATTTAACACTAAACTACCTGAAGGCAGACCAGGAAGGACCTGGAAATGAGCTCAGAAAGGAGTTTGTCTGGACTGGCAGGTGAAAACAGAAAGTACATTAAAAAAAATCCTTTTGTGCTAAGTTGGTCCCCAAGACAAAGTTGAATTCATGGGAATTAGTTGTGCAATATATACCTTGGTTTCAAGGGAAATGCCATTTTCTTTTTAAGAAGGAATTAATGGGATTGCCTGGGTAGCTCAGTGGTTGAGCATCTGCCTTTGGCTCAGGGCATGATCCCAAAGTCCCGGGATCGAGACCCACATCAGGGTCTCTGCATGGAGCCTGCTTCTCCTTCTGCCTGTGTCTCTGCCTCTCTCTTTGTGTGTCTCTCATGAATAAATAAATAAATAAATAAATAAATAAATAAATAAAATTTTTTAAAAAAACGAATTAATGGTTTGGATGACTCATAAGACACAGCTTGATGAGGACAAAGCCAAGGTCAAAGACAAGTTTCTAGATCCCTCAGGTGGAAGTGCTCAGTGATACTAGCCCAGGGTGAGCCATCTGATTTCACAGCCAGAACTGGGAACTGAGAGTTTCATGTCATCTGCCTCTGCGTGTAGCAACAAGAATGGAACAAGAAAGCTGGCCTTGGGGCCAAATTCAGATTGCCCCACCATCAACCCAGGGCGGTGGCTGCTGCAGACGACTAAAGCCCACTGAGCCACTACTCACCCTCCTCTTGGTAAGCTGAGCCTGGGCCTCTCACCCAGCCCTGGGGGCCATCCCCTCGTCTTAGCCCCTCATAGCAGCCAGTGCGTGGTGAGGGTGGCCCAGGAGCCACACGCAGTCACCAGTCCTCCAGGATCCCATCCCCCTTCTGGCGCATCCAACTCTTTCTTCATTAATTATCTCATTCCTCTGTTCTGCACAGTGATATTGCACACCACGCAGGCACAAAGCACTGCCAGGAACACTGTGGGGGACCCCAGATGACACAGACACCAAGGAAACCATCCCCACACCTATCACCTGGTGAGCGGATAAACAAGTGGTGTCCACACTGTTCTCGGCAATAAAGAGAAACAACCTACCAGATGCTCCAGAACAGGGATGGATTGCAAAACAACTGTGCTAAGTGAGAGAAGCCAGGCACAAAAGACAAAGTCTGCATGATTCCATTCAGGTAAAATTCTAGAAGAGGCAAAAGGACAGCAATAATAGAGAAAGAAAGCAGATTGCTGGTTGCCATGGGCCGGGACAAAGGGGAGTGACCATTGCATGGGGTTTCTTTTGCGGCGATTAAAGTATTTTGGAGCAGGGTGCCTGGGTGGCTCAGTTGATTGAACCTCCAACTCTTGGTTTCAGCTCAGGTGATCTCAGGGTTGTGAGATCAAGTCCCGCATCAGGCTCCTTACTCAGCATGGAGTCGGCTTGAGATTCTACTCCTCACGCTCTGCCCCTTTCCCCAGCTCATGCATTGTCTTTCTCTCTCTCTCTAAAATAGATATATAAAATCTTAAAAAAAAAAGAAAAGAAAAGAAAAGAAAGTATTTTGGAGCAAAATAGACATGATGGTTGCATAACATTGTGAATGTAGGGCAGCCGGGTGCCTCAGCAGTTTAGCTCCGCCTTCAGCCCAGGGCCTGATCCTGGAGACCTGGAATTGAGTCCCACATTGGGCTCCCTGCATGGAGCCTGCTTCTCCCTCTGCCTGTGTTTCTGCCTCTCTCTCTCTCTCTCTCTCTCTCCCTGTCTCTCATGAATAAATAATAAAATCTTAAAAAAATATATTGTGAATGTAGTAAATGTCACTTTAAAATGGCTCATTTTTATGTTGTGTGAATTTCATCTAAAATTCACATTTTAGGTGAATTTCACATGAAAAACAGAGGAGAAATATCTATAATTTTCAAAAGCAGCTCTGTGGTTTCCAGAGGTTGGAGGTGGGGGAGAGGACACAAGGAAACTTTCCAGCATGACGGGAGATTTCCATATAATGAGTTTGGCAGTGGTTTCATAGCTGGATCCATTCACTAAAACTTGTCCAACTGTGTACTTAAAATGAGTGATTTTCATTGTATTATAAATTATACTTCAAAGAGGCTTTTTTTTTAAAGTTCTCAAATGTATATAGCCTGGCAGGGAAGAAAAGTTATTGGACCCATCTCACTTGGAGCCAGGAACACCTCCGCCAAAGATGACAACCAAAAAGTCATCTCCCAACATTGTCAAATGTTCTCTGGGGGCAAAATCCTCCCAGAGGAGAACCACTGGAGTAGGCACATAGTAGGTCTTCCATTCTGGCTTCTGTGCCTCATAGCCTCCCTTGTATGGGTACCATCTACTTGTCTCTATGCCTATATTTGGGGGGAAACTGTCCAGATCATAATGTCCCCTCCAGTCACTAATCTGCTGTATAGCACAATCATTATGTTTTTTTTAATTTCAATTATTATATTTCTCTATTTCCAGATGTTCTATGCAGTTGTTTTTCAAACCTGCCTGGCCAGTGTTGAAACAGCCTCTGCTCCCTCTGTCATATATACTGTGCCTTCTTAGGTTTCTTTAAGCCCATTCAACAGACTTTATTTTCTTCATCAGATCATTTCAGCAGCAGAGGTCTTTGGAGAATTAAAGTGATAATTTGGTTCTACTGACTCTCACGATGACTTGTTTCCTTCTATGTTTGGTAATATTATTGGTGGAGTTGGCATTTCGCTAAATTTATTGTAGACAAATGTGAATTGAAGATTCTTCGTTTTCGGCAGTATCTATGTCTGCTGGGCATCGTTTTAATTTAATTTAATTTAGGTTTTCCTGCTTTGGGTTTCCCTACATGTATGGGAAGGGCAAATTTGGATCCCAGCGTCATGCTTACAATTCTCAAAGGATATTATTCATATTATCATGATTGCTAATAACTTTTTTCTCTCTGAAGCTGTAGCATAGAGAGGCTACTGTTGTTATTCATTATTATTACTTTTTTAAGCATTTCAATTTGTTACAAGCAGGTAATTCCCAATCTACCATTTTTCTGAGGTCATGGAGCCTTTAAGGATTCTGATCCTATGTGGTCTTGTAGGTACTGCTTCCCCCCTGCTTAGTGGCCTGAGTCTATTGTCCCCCAAATTCCAAGTTCATTATAAAATTCTGGCCTCTATGAAAGCATTTAGCTGGAAGCAGCCACAATTTCCTCTCTGGTTTCTCTGGTAACTCTTCATTTGGGGGGTTTAGTTGCTTTGTCCTTTGTTTGGCCATAGAGGATGCCCTTGAAGTTGGTTGGCATAAGTTGCTTCCTACTCTTTGCATCATGGTCTCAGCATTGCATTCATCCTGTATCTGGTTCTCCTCCAGAGAGTATAAAGCAGTGATCACACCAGACTCCGGACTTCTGGGAAAGAAAATCAGGAGACCACTCTCAGAAACCTTCCAGGAGCCATGACCACCAGGTCTCCCCTGACTCCTCAATGGCTCCTTCAGATGAAGGTGACCACCTTCAACCAATCATTCATCCACATGGGGAAGAGGGGGCACAGCAGAGAAGATGGCAGCTCCATCTTGGGGGAACAGAAGTTGGGTAAGAGGCCACCCAGAAGTCTTCTGCAGAAAGCTTCCTAGAGCCCACACTATTCTTTGGCTCATCTCTTGTCTTCCTGGATCCCTGCACCTCAGTTTATGTGAACGTGACAAACTCCCTGCTCTCACACCCACCTCTCAAGGCCTGGGGCTCTCTGTGGGCTGCAGTTTTGGGGAGTGTAATCCTGCCAGGTCAGTATCCTTCAGAGCAAGGACAACTCCCTTTTTTGGACACAGAAAGTTCCTGGAGGGTACAAGCTCCTCACAGCTCCATTCTTGCATTAGCTATCCTTCCTGTCCAGGTTTTAGGGATAAACCCAAACAATGGTGGCCCTGGTAACAACAACAAAAAGTATCAATGCTTTATTCAGCTGCCAATTTCTCTCTTAAATTTTTTAGGATTTCTCAGGAAACAACTGCCCTACAAGTACTAATGGGCTTTGACTCAGCTTTCTTCCCTGTTTCCAGGGAAGTTATATCCTCGGGGCATCCTCAGTTACCATCAGCCGAGGAAAGATGGGGCTCTGTTGGTGTGGGCCTGCGGGAAGAATCAGAAACTCTACAAGACAGAGACCAGAGTTCCTAGTTAGGAGGTCCCCTGTAGGTGGTGGTACAGTCTAGTCTGATCCTTCATTAGAGACACCTAATTGAGCCTCAGAGACATCACTGCCCACCTACTGGTGACCATCTATTTACATAGAGCAGCCAGAGATGGCACAGGTTGTTATCAACATGTGACTCTCAAGTTTATGCAGAAAGTGGAGGACTTTTGGATGTGTCTTCTGGTGTCTCATTTTGGGTGCTGTGTACCTGCTGTGGGGTCTGGGTGTGTGGCGATTTGCTATCTACACCAACCCAGCCCTGGGGAAGACAAAACAAAACATAGATTATATTAGCAGGATAATAGACAATTGACAGCCCCTCTCTGTGTTGGTGCCACAGACACCACCCCAGAATCAGGCATGCCTCCACCACCCAGCACATGGCATCGATGCTCCAAAAATAAGATGAACATCAATAAAACTGATCCTGATAAAGCCAATATGGGAAGGGGAAAAAAATCCAATGTGAATCATACCCTAATTGTCAAGCAGGAAAGATGGACGGGATTATCACCTTCAAAACCTGCATTGATGGCACAAAGAAAGAAAATGACAACCTTGGAAAGGAAGGGCAACTGGCCAGAGGCAGGATGGAGCTGGGACAGGGAGTCAGGAGTGAACTCCTGAGTGCAAGGTATCTGAGTGCAAGATATAGAAGGTTGCCACCCCTGGAACTTCACGTGCATTCTGCTTATTATGTTATCAAGACAAAACTCATGCTCAAATTTCCAAAACTCAAGCAGTTCTAAAAGTTTCTGTCACCATTACCTTTTCTAATATGTGAAATTAAGACACAGCCAGATGGGTGGGAGGAGAAGGTAGATGAAAGGGGATATGGGCTGAGACAAGGATAATAAGCATCCAGACCAATATGGTAGCCACAGGTTACACATGGCTACTGAGCATGTGAAGAGGTGGCTGGTCTGCACTGAGATGTACCATAAGCATCAAATACACACTAAGTGGGGGGATCCCTGGGTGGCTCAGTGGTTTAGCGCCTGCCCTAGGCCCAGGGCGTGATCCTGGAGTCCCGGGATTGAGTCCCACATCAGGCTCCCTACATGGAGCCTGCTTCTCCCTTTAAAAAAAAAAAAAAGTTTCTTTAAAAAAATACTGTTAACGATATATTATGAAAAATTGTTTAGTATCTCCAATATCATCGAATGATAATATTATCATATTATTATTGCTAAGTTAAATCAAATGTACACTAAAATTAATTTCACCTCTTTAAAAAGTCTTCTTAATGTGGCTACTCAGAAATTTTAAATTACTCATAGAGACCTTTATATTTCTTCTGAACAGTTCTGGGGTAACATCCACATGAGGTTGGGATTTGCTGCCTTTTTGCTGCCAAGAGAAACAGGAGCTGGAGAGGGAGGATTCTGAACCTGCTCCCAGTGCAGCTTGGGGAAATATCAGGGAAGAGGGGCTTCCCAAGATGGCTGGAGGAGGGGACATGAGGCTAGAGGAACAGATTTGGGTCAGAGAGTTAAGATCATCCCGCTAAGATCAAGAACTGAGAATAAAATCAGGATGAATTCTCTACAATTTTTGAGTCTTTCTTCTCCTGGGTAATTCTGAATCCTTTCAGACTCAAAAAGAAACTTCTTAAGACTAAAAATAATTTTTGGGATGCCTGGGTGGCTTAGCAGTTGAGTGTCTGCCTTTGGCTCAGGGGGTGATCCCGGGGGTCGGGGATCGAGTCCCGCATCGGGCTCCCCACAGGGAGCCTGCTTCTCCCTCTGCCTATGTCTCTGCCTCTCTCTTTGTGTGTCTCTCATGAATAAATAAATAAAATCTTTAAAAACAATTTCTAAAGAAAGAAACAAAAAAACTCTGCTTGGATTGCACATCAATTGATAAGGCTGGATTCATCAAACACCCTGAGAAAGCCTAGGGGGTTGATCATATCAGGACAGACACCCAATCCTGAATAATGGGAGAAAAAGATGACTATGGTGGGATCAAGATGCATAGATCCTGGTCCTTGTGCTGATGTGAGCTTCTCTTCTCATCTCCCTCAATGTCCTGTGTGTAGTGAAGGCATAGACATAATGGCTTCTGACAGTCTTTTCATCTTAAATTTCTAGAACACTTGATCCTTCTGCATGTCCTTCTTCCTGCTTGTGTGCCCAAGGGCTTGCTCTCTATCTCTCAAATAAATAGATAAATATTTTTAAAAAGAAAGAAAGAATGATACAGACCAAGTGGGCCTTTGAGGCCAGCCTGGCTGTAGAAGGGGAAGCCCCTGGTGCAGGGACACCCATTCTTGTTTGGGATCATGAGCTACCTTTTGCCCATTCAGGGACCTGCTGGAGAGCTGGCATCAAAAAACTGGAGGATGTGCCAGGATGCCAGTCAAGGTGTTCAGATCCCTGGAAAGGAGTTTTCCCCAAATAAATCCCATGAGTGGAGTATCATGAAGTTGAGTGTCTCCACTTGCCTGGATGGAGTCTGGGTTCTAGATTCACAAGGATGAGGACCAGACCTGGGTAAACTCATCAAAGTGATGTTTCATGAAAAGGACTCTTCATAATCTCTCATTTCTTACATCATTTCCTGACGCGGTCAACCTCAAAAGCACTTGAGGGGTTGGTCCAACCAGATGCAACCAGGGTCCCCGTGGCTCACTTCCTAAGGTAGAATAATCTGCAAGGGGACTAGCACCTCCATCTGTCTGCTGGGCTCCAAGTCCTCATGCTGCTCACGCACTTTCTCCATTCCTCCCACCTCACCTACATGTTAAATCACTGTGTTGAGCCTAAAATTCGCAAGAAAAGAGAAAAGCCCACAGGAGGAAATTCAGAAAGAATCAGTGAGCAGATGGCCACGGGAGGAAAGGGAAGTGACATCACAGGTCACCATGAACGTTGAGTAACAAGAGCATGCCACCATGTTGACAGCTGGCATGCTTCTCTCAGTGTCCTTCCCGGCAGCCCTGGTTGGTCTCCAGCCCACTTCACTGGTGAAGGAATTCAGCCCAAAGAAGTTGACTTGAGCCTCTTTAGAGCCTGGTCCTGAATCCAGTCTCTGTATCAATAGTGTGGATTAGGGCCCATCCCCTCACTTCCCCAGACCTCAGTCTTTACATCTGTGAAATGGATGACACATGACCTCCTCCATCCCTTCCAGCCTGACTTCCTGACTGAGCCAAGGTGGGATACCTGTTTCCAGACACCTTGTCCAGACCTCTGCAACGACTAACCAAGCTGATTATGTTTATTATCTACCCTCCCACCAGAGAACAAGGTAGAGAAGGAAGGACATTACATACCTCTTTTCCTGCTTTCTCTCTGGTGTGAAATATAGGCTGCCCCCCCCCTCCTGCACATAAAAGCTATTTAATAAATATTTATCCAATAAATGATTGAGTAGATGAAAACAATGCAACCATATGTAAAAGAATGAGGTAGATTTATACATGCTAGTAGTGAAAATAGTGATCTTTTCAGAAAGAAGTACTTTTAACATAATAGTAAGCTTTCTGGCTATGTAACAAATAGCTTAAAATAGTCACTTTTGTGGAAGGAGATTAGTATATTGCAGCTGGGGAGGAGAAAGAGGACTTTTCATTATACATCTTCCTGCACTGTTAGAATTTTCTGAACACTGTATGTATTTTTTCTTTTACTCTATCTTTCTTTTTCCTTCTTTATTTTTATGTCCAGAGACATTATATGGGTAGAGAATTATAGGGACTTTTCTAAATTAATGATGTTTTAATGAAAAGCCATGAGGTATCATTTCTGTCAAATTGGCAAAGGTTTCTTTAACTATTTTTTTTAAAAGATTTTATTTATTTTTTACGAGAGACACAGAGAGAGGCAGAGACATAGGCAGAAGGAGAAGCAGGCTCCCTGTGGAGAAACTGATGTGGGACTCAATCCAAGGATCCCAGGGTTGTGACCCGATCCAAAGGCAGACGCTCAACCACTGAGCCACCCAGGCATCCCAACTATTTTTTTTAATATTTTATTTATTTATTCATGAGAGACACACAGAGGCAGAGACACAGGCAGAGGGAGAAGCAGGCTCCATGCAGGGAGCGCAATATGGGACTCGATCCGGGGTCTCCAGGATCATGCCCCAGGCTGAAGGCAGGTGCCAAAATGCTGAGCCACTCAGGGATTCCCCCCAACTATTTTTTTTTAAGTACCATTCCCAATGTTGGTGATGGGATATGCTAAAGCATACTCTCATGTGTAGGAACAATAAATAGTATCATTACATATTATATTATTATGAATATTTCTATAAGGATATATATATATAATTCCTTATAGAAATAATTATGTGCAAAGTGTGTATGTTCAAGAATAGAAATAGCAAGAAATTGCAAACGGCCAAAATGTATAACAGCAGAGACGTGGCTAAATCAACTAATTACCTTCTTAAAGGTATACAAATCTTAAAAGAGATTATTTGAACCCATATTTAATAAGGAAAAATGTAAATATGCAGGTATTATATTTTTTCTTCTCTATGTTTATAGTTTCTAATTTTTCTATGATGAATATATATTTCTTCCATAGTTAAAAACTTTTTTTTAAAAATCGTAAACTTTCCATAGCTCCCGATTTGCTTAAAAAATAAAATCTAGGTCTTCTTGGTTCCCCATAGCAGACATTTTAGGACCTGGTCTCCCTGCCCAATCTCACCTGTCATCACCCTTGCCTCTGGCTTTGTGCTTCAGTACTGTGGACAGCAGCTCGGTCCCACATGCCCTGGCTCATCCTGTCCTCTTCACTTGCCAAGCACTTTCATCGACGTCACCCGGTTTACTTATACTTACCATTTAAGACCTCTTCATCAGTCGAGTCAACTTTGGGGCACCTGGGTGGCTCAAAGCCCAACTTTTGATTTCAGCTAAACGTCCAACTTTTGATTTCAGCTCAGGTCATGATCTCAGGGTCATGAGGTCGAGCCCCATGTTGGGCTCTGCACTCAGCAGGGAGTCTCCTTGAGATTCTCTCTGTCCCTCTCCCTTGTTCCCTCCCCTGCTCACACATTCTCTTTCTCTCAAATAAATAAATAAATCTCTTTAAAAAAGAAAAAAAGAGTCATCTTCAGGAAGCTACCTAATACCTCCTTGCTCTCTACTAGTGGGACACATGCCCATCCTCTCTGCTCCCCTGAGTCTGTGTATATCTTTCTCATTGCATCCTAGGAATATTTTGTCATAATATTTTAACATTTAAGTGTCTGTCTCCCCAACTAGTCTCTGAGCTTCTGCTGGATTGTGTCCGCACAAGTCGAAACTCTATACATAATGTGGTCGTGGATGAATGAATGAATGAAAACATGAATGAATGATTTCCTCCTACAACTCCTCCTCTTGGTACCTGTTTTCTGACAGTTAGCATGTGGTTAGTTGGGCCTGCCCAATTTGGATACCTCTGATTCAGATGTCTGAAGAGGTTGCTAACTCATAATATCAGAAAAAATCAGAATGGGAATCAACTGAGAAGATCCAAAACAACACTCTGTATAGAGTTGCATATGTTTGCCAAATAAAAAGACAGACAGTTTTTCATAATGAAATGTTAAATAAGGAGGCATAGGTGAAAGTACCAGCTGAAGGGCACCTGGGTAGCTCAGAGGTTGAGTGTCTGCCTTTGGCTCAGGTTGTGATCCCGAGGTCCTGGGATCGAGTCCCGCATCGAGCTCCTTGCAAGGAGCCTGCCTCTCCCACTGCCTATGTCTCTGCCTCTTTCTCTGTGTCTCTCATGAATTAAATAAAATATTTTTTAAAAAAAAGTACCAGCTGACATGGATGCTTTATTACGGGGTTGTCATCTCTCTCATCATGAAGCCCCCTGTGCCTCCAACACACAACCATAACTCACTTGCTCTTGCTCCTGCTCTTGCTTTTGCTTTTGCTCTCTCTCTCTGCAAGGTTTTTCTGAGTGACCCGCTCTGGTCCTAGTGAGGATGAAGCAGTTTCAATTTCATTTGTGACATGAGTAGAGATGGACTTTACTGTCCCAAAACTCTTTTCTTGACACTTGTGGAAATTTTTACACAGATCTCTCTCCTGACTTCATATCCTTTTGATTAGGTGGCAGCTCATGAGGTTGGAAATCTGACAAGTGAAGGACATGTTTGACCCTGTTGGTGACCGACATGTGAAATGCTCAGATCAATCCCACACTGTGAGGATGGTTCTGCTTCTGTGGACATATGAGCAACCGGACCAATTGACATTTTACAGGTGACTTTGATCTTGAATTCAATTCACTGAGTGTCAGGTGATCACAGATTCTTGTCAACTCAAGCTCCCTTTGTCTTGTTTGAATCCATCATCCCTCTGTTCATTTTCCTCCCCATTTCACCTGCTTACATACATTGAATAATAGATGCCAACTTCATGCTTTACTTATTAAACAGTTAATGTGTCTGATTGGTACTTGACTACCATCTTTACAATTTTTTCTTTTTTAAGATTTTAATTATTTATTTTTTAGAAAGAGAAAGAAAGCACAAGCAGGGGGTAGGATAGAGGGAGAGGGAGAGAATCCCAAACCGACTCCTCAGAGTCTTCCCTCCCCTGAGCATGGAGCCCAACACAGGACTCAATCTCACAACCTGAGATCATGACCTAAGCTGAAACCAAGAGTTGGACACTCAGCCAACTGAGCCACCGAGGCGTGCCCCTCCCTATGATTTGTTCTAATATGTTACTATAAAACACTGGCTTTTGCAGCTTGTATAAGGTAGCTGAGGCTGACCCAGTCACCCCATCACTCTGCAATCAACTAATATGCCCGCTGGGTTCTACTGGCAGAGAACTAGTCGTGCTCCCTCTTACAATTTATTAAAACAAAACTCACTGAGTTTTATAGATTTGCTTAACAATTACTATAGAGAGGAAGGAAGGATAGAAGGAAGGAGGGAAAGAAGAAAGGAAAAAGAAAGGATAGAAGGGACAGAGGGAGGGAGAAATTTATACATCTGGAGAACAAACAGGTTTTGGTTCAAGACTTCTACTCAGTGCAGCTAGGACTCTCTCAGCAATCCTGAAAGTAGACACTGCCATTCCCATTTCCACTTTCCTTCCCAGACACACAGAACCCAGGATCTGCCCTTGGCTTGGGTGTTAGGATGTATTGTGAGTTCATTTACCCTAGGTGGCCCAGATTTACATGTAAGGCAAAGGAAAGTCAAAGGGTCAAATTCAACATTGCTGGGGATTTGCCAGCAATAAATCAAAGAACTGGCAACATAGAACTCTGAGCCATGAGAAGCCTGGTTAAGGGTATTTAGAAAGAGTCTCAGAGGCAAGAAAACAGCACAGAGAATGGGGGTTGGGGGGTGGTAAGAGCCTTTACAAAGAGCTTGCTTCTGAGCCTGGTGAAGGAGAAAATCACTGGAGGGGCACTAGGCCACTCTTGGTTATGGATGAGCCAACAGAATCAATGGCCCTGAATGCCAGCCCCAGCCCCTCGAGCTAGTAAGGACAGATTTAACACCTGTTCTGTCTGACACCAAATGCACCACACCAACTACAGGTGGGGTGACCGCCCTTCCCTCTGATATGCTGAAGTCAGGGTGGGGAAAACCTGGGAACTGAGAAGAAGCTGCAAGGAATGGAATTTTCAGTACAGTGACACCCAAGGGGTGCCTGGGTAGGGGAACTGCCAAGCCAAGCAGGAGTCTTCCTCTCCCTTCCCTATTTTGGGCCCTTCCCCTTCTCCCCTGCATTGACTTGGGAAATACAGAATTCTTTCCGCATTGGCCTGCCAACAGAGCAGATACGTGGTGGAGCTTGGAATCCAGGATGTGTGATTCCAGATGTGGCCATTGGGTGGAGACACACGGTTGTCCAATCCCTCTGGCTCCAAGGCTGAGCCACATCAAGGGGTTTACCCAAAGAGCAGACTTGCTGGGCTCTAAGTTTTAAAAACAAACCAACATAGGCTTGAAATAATTTTCTAGACCTTGATAAGAAGGTCCTGGGTCAGCTTTCAAAAGGACTCAGGTGCAAGTATTTAGAAATACCTTCCATCTCCTAGGTCCAGCTGTAAATATACTGATGCTTAAACTAACTTTTTTTTTTTTTAAAGATTTCATTTATTTCACAGAGAGAGAGAGTGAGCACAAACGGGGGGAGTGGCAGGCAGAGGGAAAAGCAGACTCCCCGCTGAGCGGAGAGCCCAACACAGGGCTCGATTCCAGGACCCCAGGATCATGACCTGAACCACAGGCAGATGCTTAATGGACTGAGCTACCCCTGTGCCCCTAAACTAACATTTTTTAATCCTGCAAATATTTATCACTTTGACACTCTGTATTGGGGAATCTGAACTGTTAAACAAGGCAAGGCATAACTGGGGGAGGACACCATCCTGTACCACTGGACGCACAGCAGGACAGCACCTGGGTGTCCCAGGCTTGCTCCAGTGGAAGTCATGTAAACAGCCCACTCACAGAAGATTCTGAGAAAAAAATTATATTTATACAGATAAACATATAAAAATATGGCTATAAAGATTAAGGAAACAAATGTGGCAAATGTGTTAAGATCTTAATTTTTTTTTAAATTTGCATGAGCTGGGCGGGAGTGGCAAGGGGTGGCAGAGGCAGAGAGAGAAGATTCTCTGCTGTGCAGGGAGCCAGGCTGGGACTTGATCCCAGGACCTGAGAACCTGAGCCAAAGGCAGCCACTTAACCGACTGAGCCATCCAGGTGCCCCAGGCCTGTAAATGTTTTTAAAAATAAGTGAATCTGGGATCCCTGGGTGGCTCAGCAGTTTAGTGCCTGCCTTTGGCCTAGGGCCTGATCCTGGAGTTCCGGGATCAAGTCCCACATCAGGCTCCCTGCATGGAGCCTGTTTCTCCCTCTGCCTGTGTCTCTGTCTCTCTGTCTCTCTGTGCCTCTCATGAATAAATAAATAAAATCTTTCAAAAAAAATAAGTGAATCTGCAATAAAATCTTTTTTTTTTAATTTTTATTTATTCATGATAGGCACACAGTGAGAGAGAGAGGCAGAGACACAGGCAGAGGGAGAAGCATGCTCCATGCACCGGGAGCCTGACGTGGGATTCGATCCCGGATCTCCAGGATCGCACCCTGGGCCGAAGGCAGGCGCCAAACCGCTGCGCCACCCAGGGATCCCTGCAATAAAATCTTTAAAAAGGTGGGGAGGAGTGCCTAGGTGGCTCAGTCGGTTAAGTGGCTGCCTTTGGCTCAGGTCATGATCCTGCCTTCCTGGGATGAAGCCCCCACATGCAGCCTTGCGCTCCCTGCTCAGCAGAAAGTCAGCCTCTCCCTCTTCCTCTCCCTCTCAGTCTCCCTCTGCTGCTCCCCTGCTTGTGCTCTCTCTCTCTCCCTGTCATAAATAAATAAAATCTTTTTTAAAAAAATAGGTGAATTTGGGTAAAGGATAAAATAGATGATCAGGACTTTTTGGTATTGTTTTCACATTTTTTCTGTAAGTTTGAAATTGTTAGAAAATAAAGTTTTTAAAACACCAAGATCCAGGAGTCCTGGATGTAAGATTCAGACTTTCTATTACCCCTCTGATTGGGATTTGTCATTTCAGGTAACTCAGGCCAGTGGTTCTTCTGTAAAATAAAGAAAGTCATCTGTTTCCACTATATGAATAAACTTCAGGTCGCCCATTCCCAGAAAGATAAAAAAAGAGAAGAAAGAAAGAAAGAAAGAAAGAAAGAAAGAAAGAAAGAAAGAAAGAAAGAAAGAAAGAAAGAAAGAAAGAAAGAAGAAAGAAAGAAGAAAGAAAGAAAGAAAGAGAAAGAAAGAAAGAAAAAAAGAAAGAAAGAAAGAAAGAAAGAAGAAAGAAAGAAAGAAAGAAAGAAAGAAAGAAAGAAAGAGAAAGAAAGAAATTGATTTTAATAATATATTTTATTTACCCCAGTATATCCAAAGCAGATCTTTGTGGGGGTTCTCTGGGCAACTCTGAGTTGTAGCCCAGCCCCACACCAGGTCACCATCCTCCTTCTCCCTCATCCCTGCCCGGGCCATCCTTTCCTGGCCCGAGGCTGGAAAGCGTTCTCTTGCTCCTCACTGTTCACTCAAAATCTCTGGTCTGTGCACATTCCTTCTTCTTCCAGCAAAGCCTTGAAGCTTTCGGAACTACAGAGGCAAGCAACCTTTCTCCTCTGCTTTCTGCTATGCCATGCCGTCCCTGAGGCGATGAAAACAGTAGGCCTAGTGGAATGGATTAGAACAACCAGGGACAACAGAAATGCATTGGGCAGCATTTTAAAAGTATTTTCTCTCCACAAAGTATTTTTTAAAATTTTGTTTTATGCACACGGGTGCACATGTGTGTACATGTGTGTGTGTGTGTGTGAGTTGTGTTGTATGGGAAAAGAGCAGTGGACAGGTCCCTAGTAAAAGAAAGACTTCCCCTAACCCTAACCACAACCCCTCCATTCCCACAGGAGAAACGATTCTAAGTTCACGGATTCCTCTTTCCAGGTTAATGCTCTGATCCTTCAGCATCTTCAGCATCAGTTGCTTGAGTGTAAGAGGGATTAGCAGAGGTCAGTGTAGGGCGTGATGGTTTGACTCAGAGGACTATGGAGTAAAGGCAACAGGGGAGGAGATTGTAGACTCTCAGTGGGCAGGGGCAGGATTTTATATCAACTGCCTTTTATTGTTACTGTATCATGTGATCTAAGCAAGCACCCTGCTATATCATTGTATCCTTACCACCAACATAGGGAGAATTTAGGGGTTTTTCAATTATAGGCTTATTTCCCATTTACAAATGAGAAACTGAAGAGGGATATATATATATATATATATATGTGTGTGTGTGTATCATATATATGTGTATATATATATACGTGTCGTCATATCGATGATTGATAAATAGATGATAGCTATGTAGATAGGAAGGTACAAAGAATAGAGATAAATGTTGTATAGATGTATGCTATTTTTAAATATCTCAGGGAAGAAACATAAAAAATATTAACATTATTTCTAGTTGACTGAGGATAAGAATAATAGCTACACTGATTTTCATTGTCCATTCTGAAATTTTTACAGAGAATGCCTGTAAATTTTTGAGTTCTGAATCATGTAATACATTGCCTAATTTCCAATAAATAAAGTTTAAAATATGGAATCAAATAAAATCTTGGTCGTGGCATTTCCTGACAAATCGCCCTAGAATGAATCTTTGTTCAGGGAAAATTCATCAGGTTGCTACTCTTCATGATGTGATTAGAAGATGCACATCCACAGGGGCCCTGGAAGAAGACTATAAAATAACTTTTAAAGAAATCTGGCTTGACAGAGATTGTTTTTCCCAAAGTCCTTCGGTATGCAGAACTTCCTGAAAGGGAGCTGGACAAATTTGTGTAGATTAGGGTGACAAGACTTCAGGGGGAAAAGATGAAGAACCAGCACACCCCCTTGTGCCATTAGACTTTCTCTGGAAAATTGGAATGGTCCTGAGACCCACTGTTGGGAGTGATATTAAGGACTCCCAAGGGGTAGCCACCACAACAGGTGGTCTACACTGGGAAATTTATCCCATACCATGCCTTAGAGATTCATGGGGCCGGGGAGTGGGGACAGTGTGTGACTATGACAGAAATACCCTCTTGATCTAGCTCCTACTATCACTCCATCCAATTTTGTTGGATGGTTGTGGTTGTTACAGCAGCTAGCATCAATTACACTTAATTATACCCTAGAACTTTGCATTTTACAGAGGATTTCTTCCTAATTGGTGGAAATTAAATAAAGATTTAAAATCTACTGAATTTGAAGAAGAGTCCTTCAAACACCCCCTTAGGTCTTAGATCCTACCTTCTACCATAGCCCTCTCTTTTAAATCATGTTCAGGTTTATTTCTCATACAGCATAAAGTTGGATAGGAAGTTACAGCAAGAAGATTTAACAATTATACATATTTATGCACCTAACAACAGACAGTTAAAATGTATGAAGCAAAAATGGACATAACTGAAGGAAGAAACAGATAGTTCTGTGATGATAGTTGAAGACCTCAATAGCCCACTCTCAATAATGGATATTATTGAGATAATATGACAGGAAATAAATGAGGAAATGGAGGACTTGAACAACACAGTAAATCAGTGGGATCTAACAGATACGCACCCAACACTCTACCCAACAACAGCACACACATTCTACAGTGCACGTGGGACATTTTCTAGGATCAACCATATGTGAGGCCATAGACTACATCTCAGTAGATTTTTAAAATAGATATCATACAAAGTATTTTCTCCATTATGGGATGAGGTTAGAAGTCAATAACAGAAATATATCAATACAGAAATAAACCTCGAAAATTCACAAATCTGTAGGAACTGAACAACACCCTCTTACACAACCAGCGAATCAAAGAAGGCATTAGGGGCAGCCTGGTGGCTCAGCGGTTTAGCGCCACCTTCAGTCCAGGGCCTGATCCTGGAGAACCAGGATCGAGTTCCACGTCAGGCTCCCTGCATGGAGCCTGCTTCTCCCTCTGCCTGTGTCTCTGCCTCTCTCTCTCTCTCTGTCTCTCATGAATAAATAAATAAAAATCTTTAATTAAAAAAACAAAGAAGGCATTAGAAGTACTTGTACACAAATGACAACAAAAATGCAACATACTAACATGAGATGGATAAAAAGCAGTGCCAACAGAGAGATTTATGGCTATAAAGGCATATGTTAAAAAATGAGAACGATCTAAAATTAAAAACCTAACTTTATAATTTAGGAAACTAAAAAAAAGAAAAAAGAAAAAAAAAAAGAAAGAAAGAACAAAACAACCCAAAAGCTAGTAGAAGGAAGGAAACAATGAAGATTAGAGCAAAGATAAACAAGATAGAGAATGGAGGGGGGGTTACCCAGAAAACTAATGAAATCAAAACCTGTTTCTTCAAAAAAAAAACAACAAAACTGACAAAATTTTGCCTAGATAGACAAAACACACACACACACACACACACACAGAAAGAAAACTGAAATTACCAGAATTGGACTTGAAAGTGAGAGCATGGCTGCTGACTCCATAGGAACAGATTTACAAGAGACTGTTATGAACAGCTATACATCAACTAAATAGGTAACCTAGGTGAAATGGGCAAATTCCTAGACCCTAGCAAAACTAAGTCAAGAAAAAGAAAGTCGTGGGGCAGCCCAGGTGGCTCAGCGGTTTAGCGCCACCTTCAGCCCAGGGCATGATCCTGGAGACCCAGGATCGAGTCCCACGTCTCCTTCATGGAGCCTGCTTCTCCCTCTGCCTGTGTCTCTGCCTCTCTCTCTCTCTCAATCTTTCTCTCTCTCTCTGTCTCTCAGGAATAAATAAATAAAATCTTAAAAGAAAAAAAAGAAAGTCTTGGGGCACCTGGGTGGTTCAGCCAGTTAAGCGACCAACTCTTGATTTCAGCTCAAGTCATGATCTCAGGGTTGTGAGACTGAGCCCCACAGTGGGCTCTGCCCTCAGCAGAGAGTTGGCTTGAGCTCTCTTTCTCTCTCACTGGATCCCTCCCCCTACTTGCATGAGCTCTCTCTCTCTCTCTCTCTAAAAGAAGAAGAAGGAGGAGGAGGAGGAGGAGGAGGAGGAGGAGAAGAAGAAGAAGAAGAAGAAGAAGAAGAAGAAGAAGAAGAAGAAGAAGAAGAAAATCTGAACAGACTAATAACAAAATAAGGAAACTGACTTGTAACTGAAAATATCCTGATGAGATAAGCCTAGAACCAGATGGCTTCCCAGGCTAATTCTACCAAATATTTAAAGGAGAATGAATACCAATCCTTCCTACAATCTTCCAAAACCCAGAAAAAGAAGCATCATTTCCAGACTCCTTGTATGAGATCAGTATCATCCTGATACCAAATCCAGCCAAAACACTGAAAGAAAAAAAATACTATAGTCCAATATTCCTTATGAACATTGATACAAAAAAATCTTCAACAAAATACTAATAAACTGAATTCAGCAAAATGGTAAAAGGATTACACACCATGACCAAGTGGGATTTATTTCGGGGATGCAAAAATGTTTCAATGGAAAAGCTGATCAATGTAACACACTACATGAATAGAATGAAGAAGGAAAAAATGATCATTTCAATTGACGCAGGAAAGCATTTGGCAAAATTCAACACTCTTTCATGATCAAAAATACTAACAAACTAGGAATAGAAACAAACTACTTCAACATAATAAAAAACCATGTATGAAAAGTCCACATCATACTCAATTGTGAAAGTCTAACGGCTTTTCCTCTAAGGTCAGGAACCAGGCAAGGATACCCACTTGTGCTTCTTCTATTCAGCTTAAAACTGAAAGTTCTGGCAGAGCAATTAGGCAAGAAAAATAAATAAAAGGCATCCAAATTGGATAGAAAGAGGTAAAATTATCTCTGTTTGATGATGATATGCTCTTCCATGTAGAAAACCCTCAAGGTTCCACCAAAAGAGAAAAAAAAAGTTAGAACTAATGAATAAATTCAGCAAAGTAACAAGATACAAAGACAACACACAAAAATCAGTTGCATTTCTACAGATTAACAATGAACAATCTAGAAATTATGAAAGCAGTTCCGCTGACAGTAAAATCAAAAAGAGTAAAATACTTAGGAATTAATTAAACCAAGAAAGTAGAAGACTTGTACCATGAAAACTATGAAACTACAAAACTACAAAACAAGAAATTAAAAAAGACACAAATAAATGAAAAGATATTCCATGTTCATGGATTGGAAAGTTTAATATTGTTAAGATGTCAAAACTTAATATGTTAATACGGAGGTGTCTTAATGGATCATCAGTCAATTAGGGTCTGCCTTCGGCTGAGGTCATGATCCCAAGATCCTGGGACTGAGCCCTGTGTTGGGCTCTCTACTCAGTAGGAAGACTGCTTCTCCCTCTTCCTCTGCCTTCTCATGCTCTCTCTCTCTCTCATTCTCTGTTAAATAAATAAATAAAATCTTTTTAAAAGGATGTCAATACTACTAAAAGTGATCTACAGATTCAATACAATCCTTATCAAAATCCCAATGACATTTTTTGTAGATATAGAAAAACCCATCCTAAAATTTATACAGAATCTTATAGGACCTCATGGAATAGGAAAAACAATCTTGAAGAAGAACTGGGAAAAAAAAAGAGGGCCCACATTTCTGGTTCCAAAATTTAACTATAAAACCATAGTAATTAAAAGACAGTGATTCTGGGGCACCTGGTTGGACTCTTGGTTTCCCCCCAGGTCATGATCTCGGGGTCCTAGGATAGAGCCCTGTGCCAGGCTCCACACTCAGTGAGAAGACTGCTTGAGATTCTCTTTCTCTCTCTCTCTCTCCTTCTGCTCATCCCCCCCTGCACACACACTCTCTCTCTCTCAAATAAATAAATAAATCTTAAAAAAAAAAAGACAGTTATGCTGACATGAAGTCAAGCATAGAGACCAATGGAGTAAAATAGAATCCAGAAATTAACCCTCATATGTGTGGCCAAATTATTTTCAACAAGGAGGTCAAGGCCATTCAATGGGGGAAAGGACATTGCTTCAATAAACATTGCTAGAAAAACTGGATGTCCACATGCAAAAGAATTAAATTGGTCTCTTACCTAACAGCATATACAAAAACAAACTCAAAATGGATCAAAGGCTTAAATATAGGACATAATTTATAAAACTCTTAGAAGTAAACATAGGTCAAAAGCTTCACAGCATTGAATTCAGAAATGATTTTTTTGGATCTGACCCAAAGGTCAGAAGCAACAAAAGAAAAAATTGACAAATGAGACAGCAAGAAAATTAAAGTTTTGTGCATCAAAAATGCTATCAACAGAGTAAAAAGGCAATCTACAGAATGAGAGAAAATAATTTCAAATTATGTATCTGATAAGGGCTTAATATCCAGAATATATGGACAACCAAAATTCAACAACAAAAAAACTCATTTCAAAACTGAACAAAGTCATGTAATGTAATGAGCACTGGGTATTATGTAAGACTGAAGAATCAGTGATCGCTACCTCTGAAACTAATAATACAGTATGTTAATTAATTTAATTTAAATTTTAAAATATACATTTTTAAAAAACTAGACAAAGGACTTGAATAAATATGTTTCAAAAAAAGACACACAGAGGAAAAGATGCTCGCTGGGGAATGCCAATCAAAATTACAATGAGATACCACCTCACATCCATTAGGGTGGCTACTATCAAAACAAACAAACAAACAAACAAACAGAAAAACAAGTGTTGGAGAGGATGTGGGGAAATTGGAACCCTTGTGGCCTGCTGGTGGGAATGTAAAATGATGTAGCTGTTGTAGAAAAAAGGATGACAGTTCCCCAAAAGCTTAAAAATAGATTTATCTAATGATTCAGCAGCTCTACTTCTGTGTATATACCTAAAAAGAATGGAAAGCAGGGTTTCAAAGAGATAGTTAAATACCATGTTTATAGCAACATATTCACAATCGTTAAAACATGAAAACCAACCACGTGTCTATCGATGGATGAAAGGATAAGCATAGGGTGATATATCCTCACAATGGGATACTATTCAGCCTTCAAAAGGGAGGAGTTTTCTTTAATACAGGATTGCAGACACATAGCAAGCATGGCTTAAATAACTTTTTTCTTCTCTCAAGATATTTCAAACTGTCTTGATATGTCTTAACATTAAAAGTAAGATTAAGAGTCTAGAGAAATGTGCCACTGGGTCTGGAGGCATGGACAAGACTCTGCTCTCTCTGTGCTTCAGGATCCTTGTCCATGAGACAAGGGAGACTCCATCTTCAGGGCCTTTGTATTCTCCCGAGCTCTCCGCCAGTTGTCCCCATGCCGCAGTGATCCCAGGCACTTCCATGGAGCTGTGATTTATAAAGGTATTTGGAGATACTATCCTATGGGAGCCACGTCTTTTCTCAGAGCCACATGGGAGACTGAACTCCCACTCTCCACATACAGCTGGAAGGAAGCAGAGAAGAGAGGAAGGATGTGACAAGAACTGGTGGGATGGAGGGTTCCTTGCGGGACCCCACTGGAATCCCATTCCCACTCATTGTCAGGGAAGCCAGCCAGGCTGATGGCACCCAGCTGCCTTGTTGATGACCGTCCAGGGGAGCAGGCTGAGTGGGATGTGGGTGAGGGCTATGGGGGCTGTCCCTGGGCTTCTGTGGCCCACAGAGACCTCCAGATGGTAGGGCTGGTGACACAGACTTATGTGTTCTTGATCACGCTGTACTGTGTCTCCTGCTCCAGGGTCCTCTGGGAGCGAATCCTGTTGGCCTTAGAATCCTCACTCTGGAAGTCAAACACCACAGATGAGTAGTAGGGTTCTTCCCTGGAAGCCTTCTGCTGAGAGAGAGAGATGGAAGGTTCAGGGAAAGATGGGGGAGGCATGGGCCCCCAGCTCAGGATGGAGATGGGGGCCACCCAAGGGGGGTGTGGGGGGATCTTCACAGTGCAAATGGGGATGCATCCTCTCCTACTGTCCCTCCCACACCCCTGCTTCACCCTACCTGTGAAAACACAGCACAAAGTCCCAGGCATCAGACCCAGGCTGGGGGATGGTACCTGGGATCTGCTCATTAATCATTAATCACCAAGTTAGAAAAACAAGGATGTTACTAGTCTCAGGGCCACATGTCTGGTGCATATCTCCCCTTCATCTTCTCCAAAAACTAGCCCCCGAAACTCTCCCTGAACTCTTTCACTAGCAGGTGGGTCTTGACCCCAGGGTGGGGGTGGGAGGGGAGCCTCTTCCATTTTCTGCTTTATAGTCACGATGCCTAAGGGTTGACCTACAGGGGGTCATTGATTAAAAATCTGAAAAGCAGAGTTGATACCCAAGAGATGATGGTACCAAAACTGGGAAATCTCAGGCGTTAACACTTACACGTGGTATACAGTGGGTGCTTAATAAATGCAATGCTTTACTGACTGTTGAGCATCACTGGCCACCTCGATAGCCCCGTCATCTCCCACCCCAGCTACAATGACACCAAGCTCTGGCAGGATCGACACCTTCTGTGTGGCCCTGTGCTGGAGGGGGCACAAGATCACCACGCCGGCCTGTCATTTCCCTCTCTGCCCCCTGCCACCCCAGGGTGGTGCCTCTAGCAGAGCCCAGGACCCCCATGTGGGAGCCAGGCCCTGGTACTCACCACTGTGCTATATTCCACCTCCACCTGCCTCGGTTGCACAGGCTCTGCCCGAAGTGGCCACATTGGCAGCTCCAGATTCGCATAGCAGAGCTCCCCTTGCTGAGTAGCCTGGGTGGGCAAGAGATAGGGGGTCTTGATGGGGGTCCACGGAGCCCCTCCATGGTCCAGCCCAGAGGAGCCTCTGTTCTTGCCTGTGTGCGGACATCTCCCCTACTCCCTTTATCCTCTGGGTGCCCCAGCCTCCCCGCCTGCCTCCCCCTTCCCCCGCTCTGGTCTTCTCTGGGCAGTATTTGAATGCCCCCCAACGTCAGCATCGAAGGACTCTCCCTCATTCCACTTTCTATGGCCAGAGCTCCAGAGAGGACCCAATGACCAGATCTTCCGGGGATCATTCTCTCTGCTCTGGGTGAGCACCCCACTCTATCCATCGATGATGCACTCAGCCCTCCACTGGCCAGTGGGATTGTTGAAGCTCCAGCCACCTCGGCACACCTCCAGCCCGTCTTACCTGACCAGGGGTCCGGAGTGGCTCTGAATTCTCACCAGCTAAAGAGACAAGAGAAGAGTTGGCAGTTTGAATCCCAGAACAAGGGAGGAATGGGGATCCCTATGAGCCATCGGGAGGAATAATTTCCCTAGAGACTTTGGCCCTGGGGACCTGCCACTTGGGGTCTGCCACAGGGGAGGAGTTCAAGGCTTTGGGAAAGAGTGAATCGGTTGAAGAGGGAAAAGACGAATGAATGAGTGAGTGGAGGTGTGAAGAAATGAACCAGCGGGAAGGCACCGGCTTGGGGAAAGTGGCCAAACGAAGCTAGTTCTCAAAACAGTCACTCGAAGAATGTTCCCAGGTGGTAAAAAACAGGAAAAGGACATCTGTTTAGGGACACCTGTTGGCAGGATGAAACAGTTCTGGAGATCTCTTTCACAAAAACATGAAAATGCTTAACATCACCAAACTGTAAGCTTAAGAATGGTTAAGAAGGCAAATTTCATGGTAGGTGCTTTATACCACAATAAACAAAAAAAGCAGAACCAAAGGCCCTACCCCAGATGTATGGAGTCAGAACTGCTGGGGATAGGTTTGTGTTTTAGGAAGCCCTACAATTTTTTTAGGGATGCTTGGGTGGCTCAGCGGTTGAGCATCAGCCTTTGGCTCAGGGCATGATCCTGGGGTCCTGGGATCGAGTCCCACATTGGGGTCCCCACAGGAAGCCTGCTTCTCCCTCTGCCTGTGTCTCTGCCTCTCTCTTTTCTCTCTCTCTCTCTCTCTCTCTCTCTCTCTCTGTGTCTCTCATGAATAAATAAATGTAAAAAAATTTTTTTTCTAATTAAAAAAATAGTTCTATGTCCTTTGGGAGACATAGAACTGCAGCAAACCAGGAGAGGTCACAGGGGTCATCTGTTGTACTCCCTGGCCTGGGGGGCAGGCAGTGCTGTCCCTCACACACAGGAGGGTCCCGTGGCTCCAAGGGGGTCACGGCTCAGGGCACACAGCCTCAGGCTTCCAGCACCTGCAGCGTGGCTCTGCAGGAGTCCTGCCTCGGGGTCAGGCTCTGCACATCCCTGGCCCCTGCCACCCAGGGACCCAGGAGCTGGTGGGCCGCGGGGGTGCGCACAGAGCCACAATGCCTTTGGTGTAGCTGCATGGCCAGGCCACCCCCAGAGCCCACCTCACTCCATGCACCAGGAGGAGATACCGCCCGACCCTCCAAGAGCCCCAAAGTCGAAGGTGAGACACATGGACCCTCAGGGGATGTATCCTTGGGAAGTGTTAGGGACCGGCCACCTGGCGCCACGGAGGGATAAGGCTGGTGGGGAAGAGACAGGGGGACCTTTCTTGGGAGGGAACGTGGCAGTGAACCAGCTGGACAGTAGCCAGCTGGACAGAAAGCATGCGGGAGGTGGAGGCCCGTCTCCCCTGGTCACACCCATGTCCCCTAGAGCCCCGCAGAACTTGGCATCACAGCAGGTGCTCAGGACAGCAAAGTGAGGTGAAGCAACCGCCAGCAGGTGTGACAGGGCAGGTGGCAGGCTGTGGAAGAGGGGCAGGGACCATGAGGGGACAGGGGCTGAGACTTGCAGGGATGGGGCCGAGAGTCAAGATACTTGAACAGAAGCCTTTTCTCCTGTTCCAGAGGATCAGTGAAGCCAGGTGTAATCCCCCCCCCCCACACACACACACATACTGTTAAACTCTGCAGTAAGAGACTTCTAGAACATTTCACAGCAGCAACAGAAATGATAATAGGTTAAATGGAAAAAAAAAAAAAGCTGTAAAAGAGAGATTGTGGTCTGAAGCAAACCATAAGGGAGAAATCATATCTGCATAAATAAACACTGAAAAACATCTGAGGGGGCCCCTGGGTGGCTCCATCCGTTGAATGCATCTGACTCTCTATTTTGGCTCAGGTCAGGTTCTCAGGGTCATGGGATTCCCCCCCACCCCCGCCCCCAGTCAGGCTCGGTGCATCATCTGGGGAGTCTGCTTAAGGAGTCCCTCCCCTCTGCCCTCCCCCACATGCATGCACACTTGCGCTCTCTCAAATAAATTTAATTTAATTTAAAAAAAAACCAAGGTGCTTCTATTTTTCTTCAACTCACTTTGTACTTAAATAAACTTATTTTAAGGGGAAGAAAGAAAGAAAGAAAGAAAGAAAGAAAGAAAGAAAGAAAGAAAGAAAGAAAGAAAGAAAGGCAGCTGGAAGGACACACCTCAACCGTCAGTGGCTGGTTTTCCCTGCATTTCTTATTTATTATGGGATGTTTCCTTCCTTATTCATTATGGGGGATGTTTTCTTTCTTTGTGCTTTTACTTATGTTTTGAATGCTCTACAACCATCCTATGTCCCTTTTGTAGAAGGAGGCTCTCTGGGTGAAAGGGCAGAGAGGGCTAGAACCCACAGGTCTGAGGCAATCAGGGCTGAGAAAGTCTCCGTGGGAGGTCACCACGCATGGGTCCGAGTCAGGAGAGGGCACTCGGAAGTGATGTGGGACGAGCAGCCGGGGAAGAGGAAGTGGTTTTCCTTCCCTGCTTCAGGCACACACATGCTAGGGCTGACTGTGCGTCTACAGGCCTCCACGGTGGGGAGGGGTGTGGGGCAGAGGGGGCGCCTCCCGGCCCTTAGCTCAGCCAGGCTCCCGGAGCACTGCGTCTGCGCTGCACGCACCACAGATGCCCCTGAGTCATGGAGTCAAGGCGTTTTAGAGTTGAGAAGGAAATGTAAGGCTCACATGCCATCTAGGAAAGAAATCTGCACTCCTTTGGGTGACAGCTGGGCCCCCAGCCAGCAACAAGATGGTCACATCTGTTTCTTTCTGTGCCTTGCTTTATTTCATGAGCCCTTTGAGTTTACTAAGTGCTTATTTATTGAGCGCCAGACAGAGTGCTGGGTGCATTACAAGTGTTCTCTCTCTCTCTCTCTCTCTCTCTTTAAGATTTTATTTATTTAATCACGACAGACATGGAGAGAGGCAGAGACACAGGCAGAGGGAGAAGCAGGCTCCATGCAGGGAGCCCGATGTGGGACTCGATCCCAGGACCCCGGGATCACGCCCTGAGCTTAAGGCAGATGCTCAACCCCTGAGCCACCTGGGTGTCCCATGTGTTCTCTCTTTTAATCTGAGCCCAGAGGAGAGCAAGTGGGCACCAGGATGCCAAAAGCGTCTGGGGTGCCCTTGTAGCTGGAGATAGTAAAGATAGGTTAACAAATACCAACTCTGTGGGTTTTCAAGTTATGGCCCCTGACCATGAGGAGTAGCAAAGGCTGGTGGGGAGACCGGCAAGGAAGCAGGTGGGGAGAATCGGTGGTGAAAGGGGCATGATGGTGCATGTACAGAGGTGCAGCCAGGAGGGGCCCCCAGTTACGTTTGGGGAGCCAGGAGAAGGAGCCAGAGGAAAAGAAGTCTGAGGGCCTTGGAGGCCCACCAGGACTGAGCCGGCAAAAGGAAGCAGAGAAGGTGCTCTAGGGGCCCAGAGCAAACGCAGGAGAGACTGATGTCATAGCTGCTACCAAGTTGTAGGAAGTCGGGCACAGCTGCCTTCCAGAGTGTGGGCAGGGGGTGGGCAGGACCGGTTGTGGAGAGACCTGGACTTGTGAAGGTGTGGGAGGTTCTAAACAGAAGAGGGTGATGGCTTCACAGACAATCCTCCAGGGAGCCGCCTCCCACAGCCTGCATCCACCATAGCGGGGACACCTCCTCTGGGGTCTGGTCTCTGGGGTCACCCAGGGTGTGCGGTCTGAGGGTACACATTTGATGCCCATTCTGGGGAACAAGGACACAGAGCCTCGAAAATGAGAGAGTGTGCCCGCTCACCCTGCACCTGGCAGGGAGCTGACTCACCTTTGACCCGTCTGTGTCTGCGAATCATCCTCCAGGCCAGCAGCGAGCTTCCCCCCAGCAGAAGCAGCAGAAGTGCCAACAAGGAGAGGAGTACTTGGAGCCTAGAGGGGGACACAGGGCCGTGTCGAGCAGGCAGGGATTTTGTAGGCCCCCCGTTTATTTGCAATAGATAGATAAGGTCACATTTCAAAAAAAAAATAGTATAGTCTCCTTTGTACACACATGCAGTGTACTTAAGAACCTTCCAGGGGCCCCTGGGTGGCTCAGTTGTTGAGTGTCTGCCTTCAGCTCAGGGTGTGACCCCTGGGTCCTGGGATCGAGTCCCACATCGGGCTCCCTGCAAGGAGCTTGCTTCTCCTTCTGCCTCTGTCTCTGCCTCTTTCTGTGTGTCTCATTATTCAGATAGAAGAAGATCTAAATGTACATTACTTTCCCCTTTCTTTCACACAAAGGAGGCATAATACAGCACTATATATTTTTTTTACTTAGCAATACATCGTGGACATCTCTCCATGTCTGTGCATAAAGAGAACCCCCACTCTTTTCCACAGCTTGCATAGTATTCCACAACAGAGACACACATTCCATTCTTCCCTCTTAATTGGCATTTCCCACAGTCTCTTGCAACTACAAACACCGCTACCAAAAGATCACCTTGTAGCTCTATCATTTCTTTCTTTTTTTTTTTAGACTTATTTATTTGAGACAAAAAGCATGCAAGTGTGTGCCTGCATGAGTAGGGGGAGGGGCTGAGAGAGAATCTCAAGCAGACCCTTTGCAGAGCCGGACACGGGGCTCACTCAGTTCCACAACCATGAGATCGTGACTTGAGCTAAAAATCAAGAGTCGGACACTTAACTGACTGCACCACCCACACGTCCCGCAGTTCTGCTGTTTCACACTTGAACAAGCTGCAGCAGGTGGGAAGCTGACTTTGGGTCCCCCACTTGCCAGGTCCTTCTTATACGTCTAGTTTGCATTCATCACGTTCTAGTCTTTCTCCTAAGATGCACCTCCCCCACACATACCAAATTGCCCAGGCTCCAAGCCACACAAAACCTAGCTCTGCCCCTGCATGTGCATCTGCAGTCAGCTCTGGAAGTGGTGTGTTCAGGCCTTAGCTAATGTTAAGATTGTTGCTTGGGTTAACAGGAGGCCCATGGAAGGGCTTCAGGGTGTCATATAATAAGGAGTCTGAATGGGACGCCTGGCTGGCTCAGTTGGTAGAGCACGAGACTCTTGATTTCAGTGTCTTGAGTTTGAGCCGCATGTTGGGTGTGGAGATTACTTAAAAAAAAAAAAAATCTGGGGACGCCTGGGTGGCTCAGCAGATGAGTGTCTGCCTTCGGCCCAGGGCGTGATCCCAGGAGTCCTGGGATCAAGCCTCACATCGGGCTCCCTGCGTGGAGCCTGCTTCTCTCTCTGCCTGTGTCTCTGCCTCTCTCTGTGTGTCTCTCATGAATAAATAAATAGATAAATAAATAATCTGAATAGGCTTTGCCCTGGCTCCTGGAGATGAGGCTCTAAATCCCTGGGAATTCCCTAATAGTAGGCATGCCTTTGTAATTCAAGGACCCCTTGCATGACACTTGAGTTTATGCTAAGAGATGAGGTGAGCCAGGATTGGGGCTGGGCACCAGAAGAACCAACCCCACGATTATAGAAACCTGAAATTCAGGGAGCAGATCCACAGGGGCTGGGGACTGAGTTCAATCACGTGGCCAATGATTCAACCAATCACACCTGTGTAATGGAGCCCCAGCAAGAATTCTAGGCACCAAAACTAGGAGGAGCTTCCTGGCTGGTGAGCACATCAATGCCCAAGGCAGGTGTCGTGCCCCAACTCCCCCGGGAGTCAACAGGGAAGCTCTGTGCTCAGGTTCAACCTTCTAGACCTTACCCTATATGTCTCTTCATTGTCTGGTACTGGCCCTTATTTATCCTTTATGATAAAAGCATATTTGTAAGTACAGTGCTCTCTTGCATTCTGTGAGCTATCTAGCCAATCATCTAACCCAAGGGGTTCATGGACACCTCCAAATTCATAGCCAGTTGGCCAGAAATGTGATGGCCAGGGGATCCCCAAAGTGCTCTGGCATCTAAAGCCAGGCAGTCTTATGGGGCTGAGCCCCCAGCCTTCGGGACCTTTGCTAACTCCATGTGGTCAGTGCCAGAGCTGAATCACAGTGCACAAGGTGATGACGGGAAAAGGAGTCTGGGAACCTCAGAAATGGTTTACAACTGCACGAGTTTTTCTGGAGAGAGACTCTTTAAGCATTGTGGGATTCTCCTGGGGGTTTATGCTCCAAAAGATCAAGAATCAGAAGTTTGGAGGAAGAACCCAAGACTCTGCATCATATAGCCTGGGCTGAAGACCAGCCTGCCTCTCCTAACTACAGGAGCCGGCAAGCCGCTTAACCTCTCTGAGCCCCTGTCTCCTCCTCTGGAACATGAGGCTGGTAATGTCAAAGTTCTAGTGAGATCAGAACATGCATGTAGGACATTTAGCACCTGCCTGGTAGGATCATCAGCCCTTATTAGAAGTCCCTTTACCTTCCATTGCCATCTCGGCTTCTCCCTGGCCCTGAGCGACTCCTGAGGAGAGAGCCCAGCTCCAGGACTGGGGACAGGGGACAGGGCACCTTACCCCAGACTCTGACTTGGCTGTAATTCCTCCTGGCTGCTTGCACTGTGGGTGGCTCCCGTGGTGGTCGAGGCAGGGGATGAGGAGGACCAGTACAACTTGGTCTTCATTTCAGCTGTGATTGTCGAGATCTGAGTTACAGTGATGCTGGCAGATGAGGTAGACATTGTTGCTGGCGTGGAAACACAAATCAGAGCCCGGATAGCTCTCTCGGACTCTCCCACTCACTACTTGCCAATACATTTTTTGTTTGATTTCACACAAAATGCTCACTCAGGGCAGGGGCAGGATGGAGGATCCCGGGGGCAAAGTCTCCCCAGGGCCCTCCTGAGCCAAGTGAGCATTTCCAGAAGGGACATGGGCACTGCACTGCTCGCGCTCAACAGTCCTGATTCCATCCTGCGGAGGAGGGTCAGGACCTCGGGAGAGCCCCTTGGTCACCCCTGCACTCCAGCTTCATCCCCCTCTGGCCACAGCCACAAGCTGCCTGCCTGAGACCTCTGTCTAACCTACAAATCTGACCATCCTGGTTGGATGCTGCACCCAGCACCTTCACCGCCTGGCGCCACCTGCCTCTCCACTCAGCTCCCACCTGCCTGCAGCGCGGCTCTGGGTGTCCGCAGGGCTGGCACCAGCGCTCTCCCTCTCGTCTTTGTACACCTTGCCTTCTTGACAGCCCCTTCTCAAGATTAAGCCAAAAGGCCAGCTCCTCCAGGAAGCCTCCCTGACTCTCTGTCTCCTCCTCCTACACAAACACAGACACAGACACAGACACACACACACACACACACACACACACACACACACACATACACACACATGCACAAGCTCATAGCAGCCATTCCAACCTGAGACCCTTCAGGCAGCCCAGGTACTGGTACTAGGGGGCATGTGAGTGTGCACAGCTCACCTGGGTTCACAGACACCACAACGGAGAAGGTGGGGTCAACCCACCACAGTGTGTCGATCCCACACTTGTATGTTCCTGCATCGCCTTCTGTGAGGCTCTTCAAGGTCACTGTGAAGGTGAGGTCTGCAGGATGGTCCCTGATGGACACGCGGCCTTTCGTCACTTCTCTCTGTGACTCTGTGGTCTCCACGATCTTCCACACACATGGGCTTTTGCACCAGTATTTGTCATGGTCTCTGAATCTCTCCTTGTACTGACACCGCACGCTCAGGGATCCCCCCACGGTGCCCGACACGGAGTCGGGGCCACGCAGAGACGAACAGCCTAGAAAACAGCCGAGTGTGGCCCCTCAGCAGACGGGCCTGGGTCAGGGGCGCCCTGGGGGTCACCCACCAAAGTTGCCCCATCTCGCATCAGCCACCCCCTTCCAGAACCTCCCCTTCCTCTTCCGTCACTCCCAAGATTTCTTTTATCACAGCAGCCCCTTCCTCCAGACCCCAGGGTCATGAGGTCTCATCTCAATAAACCCCAGTAAAGCCCAGATGAACAAGAGAACCCTCCAACTCAGGAAGTCGGGAGAGGAACACATGCATGTACCCCCTACCTGGGAAGAAAGAATAAGGTCGGAACAGAAATTAGGGAGCTAGGTCTGGGAAACGAACAAGGGGTGGTGGAAGGGGAGGCGGGCAGGGGGGTGGGGTGACTGGGTGACGGGCACTGAGTGGGGCACTTGATGGGATGAGCACTGGGTGTGATACTATATATTGGTAAATCGAACTTCAATAAAAAAATATATATATATATTTTAAAAAAGAAATTAGGGAGTTAAGGAACAGAAAACAGTGGAATTAGCATATACATTGGAAAACTGATTTTTCGAATGGGAGAGACAAACATTCTAGCGGTAGCCAAATCAAGAAAAACAGGAGAAACACATATACAATGTATAAGAAGAATAACCAGGGTTATTGGAAAGCCTCTACCAATAAGTCTGTAAACTTAGATGAAACCGATGATTTTTCTATATTTAGGAAAACATAGATTACCAATATTGGCCTGGAATATATATATATTTTTTGTGAAGATATATATTATCAAGTGAATATGCCTATTATCAAGGAGACCTTTCCTGGTGATGTGTGAGGTGCAGCACATATCAAAACATCACAGGGGGGACGCCTGGGTAGCTCAGCAGTTGAGCATCTGCCTTCGGCCCAGGGCGATCCTGGGGTCCCGGGATCGAGTCCCATGTTGAGCTCCCTGCATAGAGCCTGGTTCTCTCCCTGCCTGTGTCTCTGCCTCTCTCTCTCTGTGTCTCTCATGAATACATAAATAAGAAAAAGAAAAAAATCATATTGTGCACCATAAATATCCACAGTTTTTATTTATACCTCAATAAAGCTGAGGGGAAATGCAAAACAAACAAACAAACAAAAAAACCTCTGTCTTTCAAAAAACAAAAAGAATAAAACCTGGACAGTTTTGTAAGTTAGTTCTCTCAAACCTTCAAGGAACAAATAATTTCAACTTCATTTGCACATTTATAGAGAATATAGAAGCAGGAAAACCTCCCTAATTCTTTTCATGAAGACAGCATGATATATTGAGACTAAGATGCAGCTGAATTTCTTTTTTTTTTTTTAAGATTTTATTTATTTATTCATGAGAGACACAGAAAGAGAAAGAGAAAGAGAGAGAGGGGCAGAGGCACCTCGATCTCCATCCAGGCATCCCTGAATTTCTTTTTTTTTTAAGATTTTATGTATTTATTCATGAGAGACAGAGAGAGAGAGAGAGGCAGAGACACAGGCCGAGGGAGAAGCAGGCTCCATGCAAGGAGCCCAATGTGGGACTCGATCCCAGGTCTCCAGGATCACATCCTGGGCTGAAGGCGGTGCTAACTCACTGAGCTACCCGGGCTACCCCCTGAATTTCTTAATAGAATTCATCACTTTAATAGATCAAAGAAGAAAAACCAAAATAAGAAATAAAATAAAAAGAAGAAAAAATAATCATCTGCATAGATAGTGTGAAAGGATCCAACACCCATTGCTACCATTTTTAAAAACATCTTGTAGGGACGCCTACCAGTGGGATTATTCTCATGAATAAATAAATAAAATCTTTTTTTTTTTAATAAATAAAATCTTTAAAAAGAAACAAACAACAAAACAAAAAAAGTCTTGCAAAGAGGCACAAGTGGATGCCTTCTTTACACTTAATGCGAGACACTGGACACCTGCTCTCACCAGGGACAAAGCAGGGATGGCCACCGCCACCTCTGTCGTGGGCATCATTCTGGCTGTGCCAGCCTGTGGCCAGTGAGAGAAACAAAGGAGACAGACGGATATCCAGAAGGAATGACAAACTCCCATGTAGGCAGACCCCAGGAAAACACAAGGACTCCCTGGAGTGGGTAAGGAACAGACTAGCCGTGCTGGGGTGATTGCCTCCAAATTAATACACAAAAGGAATAGCTTACCCGTGGACAACTAGTCAGCAAACAGAGTCGAAGAAAATGTGCAATTTATAATCGAGATAACCAAAAGGAATTTAAGTACCCCAGGGACAGACCTGCCAAGGCTGGCCCGCTGGTGTGTGGAGAGCTCCTGAGAGGCTCAGAGGCCAGATCCCCAGAAACAGAAAGCCCCTGCTCCCTGGAGAAGCCCTAAATCCCGGGACGCCCGGGTGGCTCAGGGGTTGAGCGTCTGCCTTTGTCTCAGGGCGTGATCCCATGGTCCTGGGATCGAGTCCCGCATTGGGCTCCCTGCAAGGAGCCTGCGTCTCCCTCGGCCTGTGTCTCTGCCTCTCTCTGTGTGTCTCTCATGAATAAATAAATAACATCTTTACCAGAAGAAGAAGAAGAAGAAGAAGAAGAAGAAGAAGAAGAAGAAGAAGAAGAAGCAGCCCTCCATCTCTTCCCTCCCCGTGGCTTCTCTGCCCTCCCCTTCGCTCCCACCACCTTCTCTGCTCTGTCCCCACCTCCTTGCCTTGGGGAGACAGAGACCCTGGCCCTCAGGCCTGGCCTCTCCCCATCACAGCCTGCTCCTGCCAGTCCCCAGCCCTCCCTGCACAAGACACGGGTCCCTACCCTCAGTGGCCTCTGGGGCCCTCTCCTACCCACTCTGCTGCCACCTGCCCTCTCCTCCTTCTTCCTGTAATAATTCATCTGAAACTTCCCACAAAGCCCATCGGGGCACCCGCTGTGGCCCATGGAAGGTCAGGTGGATGACCTGGGCCTCGTCTGGCCCCTCCAGGGTGCAGCCCTTCCATCCATCCACGTCTGTGCTGGACAGAGCACACCCGCTCTGAGGTCTGGGGGACCGCCGCCTCCCCTGCAGCCCTGCCCCTCACCTGGGACCCAGAGAAGCAGCAGAGCCCAAGGCAGCCATGCAACCCCGCCGTTCCAGACCATCTCTCTGGCACAGATGTCACCTGCAGCAGAGCCAGGCGGCTTCGTGGCGGCTTCGAGGAGGAGGAGGGCCGAGTCTCCAAGGCTTCCACTTCTGCTTTTCTTCGTGCCGGTTGCTTCCTTGTTCAATATCTTTAGATTCTATTCCTAGAGCTGGTCAGAAAGTGAAGGGCACTGAGGGAGCAAAGCCTCTGGGGACGGTGACGGGCGAGCCCCACAGGACCCATGCCCCATCCTACCCATCCCAGCTGTGTCACAGATCCCACAGGCATTTCCAGTGCCGGGAGCCCTCCTGCTCCCCCAAGCGGCACAGGCCTGCACCCTTCCCCCCTCCATCACAGCCCCAAGACCACAGGGCCCAGTTTCCTTCCTTCTGGGCACAGTAATTCCTCTGGTTTCCTTGCGGTCAGGGTGAGGAGCCAGTGGGGTGGAGCTAGGGCCAGCGTCCTTCTCCAGGCCTGGTGGCACCTGCAGTGAGGCCGCCCCAGAGCGCTCCCCTACTATGAGCTCCCAGCTCAAGGCCCAGACCCCCAAGCTGGCACAGGGACCTCAGAGTCCCAATGATTCTTAGTCTTGAACACATGTCCTCAAGCTGTGACCTTCCTTCCTATGCAGTTTGTACTGGTCCCAGCTCAGGGATTCAGCAAACTTTCAGGGACCCCTCTCACCCTGGTTCACCTGGAGCTTAGACTCCAAACACAAGTGCACACACACACACACACACATCCTTGTGATGAGTGCCCTCAGCTTGCACAGTGTGGCCACATGAGCATAGGAAACCAGTCCTATCATGTGACATGTCATCTGAGAGCTTGTGGTTACTCATTCCCAGTACCACCCAGAGGGAGCCCTACACTAGCTCTGGAGGCCCAAGAATGCCCTCCCCCCCTGCTCCTTGGGGCATTTTCACTTTCCTGCTCCCTTCTGGCCACAGGAGCACCTTTCCCGGGAAGGTACAAGGGAACCAAAAAGACTCGCCCATTCTCCTTTGCAAGGTTCCAAGCACGGAGTTAGGTAGGCACCAGAAAAATTTCTAGGACAATGCAGTCATAAATTAAAAGACTCATGAAGGGACGCCTGGGTGGCTCAGCGGTTGAGCGTCTGCCTTCGGCCCAGGGCATGATTCTAGGATCCCAGGATCGAGTCCCATGTCAGGCTCCTTGCATGGAGCCTGCTTCTCCCTCTGCCTGTGTCTCTGCCTCTCTCCCTCTCTCTCTGTGTCTCTCATGAATAAATAAATAAAATCTTAAAAAAAAAGAAAGAGAAAAGACTCGTAAAGCTCCAAGATCAAGATCTTGAATGGAACAGGAGACTGTAAGAGAGGTGTCATCCTTAGTGGTGTACTTAGTCTAATAATTATCAACTCTCTCCAGAGGTGCACCTTTTCCAATTTAACCACCAAAAGGCACTGCTATGGTCTCGAATGTCAAGGTTAGGAGGGGGACCCACCAGACTGAGAAGCAGGAGGCTAGGATCTCCTGTGGCTTGTCCACTTGGTGCTGGCACAATTGTCAGTAAAATATGTGGCTCCAGCAAAATGTCAGTGATCACAGCTGATCTGTGGTAGTAAACAGTATAATAATTATAAAAATACTCGAATGGGAGGTAATAATGTTGTTAGGCCAGTCTTTCCCCAAGGGAATACATCTTCACTCTAATGGAAGGCAATAGGGGAGTGCCTGGGTGGCTCAGCGGGTTAAGCATCCAATTCTTGATCTCGCCTCAGATCTCAGGGTTGTGAGTTCAAGCCCCACCTTGGGCTCCATGCTGGAGCCTATTTAATATATAAAAAAAATTTTTTTTAAATTAAAGAAAACAAGAAAGAATGGCAACAGGAAAATAGGGTTCAATAGGGAAAGAGAGATGTGCTTCATAAGTCTGTGGGGTGCGACTCCTCTTAGGATCACAGAGAAACATCTGGACTCCTGGAGGAGGAAGGCAGGGGTATCAGTCCCTGCTGCATCCACCCTGCTCACCCCAACGGGTCCACAGACATGAAGGAAGAAATGAAATGATGCATAATTGCCACACGAGGGGCACCTGGGTGGCTCAGTCCAACCTCAGGTCATGATCCCAGGGTTGTGAGATCAAGCCCCATGTCGGGATCTGTGCTGAGTGTGGAGCCTGCTCAAGATTCTCTATCTCCCTGTCCCTCTGCCCCATCTCGTGCTTACTCTCTAAAATAAATAAAATATTTTTTAAAAATTGCCACACGATGTCAGAAGATTAGGGAAGTGATACTTTCCCCATCACACCCTAATAACCACATGTCTACACGATTTAGGGGAAGACAAGCCTGAGAGCCCCAGGCCTGAGCCCCCTTTCTCAGGGTTGAGGTGTGGGGGGGAGTCCTACAACCGCAGGACCTTTCATCAAGTTCTGAGCCTCTTCCCAGTGTGGACGCACATGCTCGGAGGTCCGAGGGACAAGAGTGGACAGCGTGGGATGGGGACTCTCTGGGCGGACATGGTAGCAGCAGCCACTGCATTGAGTCCCGTGAACGGCAGGGGCCCCAGAAAAGACTTGGGGGCCATTTAGTTGTGAGGCCACTCGGCAGAACTTCCCTTTCCGATCCTTCACAGTCCCAGAACTGCCCTCTCCCCAGGGCAGTCGGTGGCTCCCACCCCTCTCCCTCTTCCTTTCTGGAGCTCAAGGCCCCTCCCGCACTGTGGGTGCCCCTCAAGCTTGGCCAAGAGGCCAAGAGGCTGGGAACTGAGGGCTGACCAGCAGGAAGCAGCCACATGACTGGCTGCTGTAGAAGAGGAGCTGACAGTTGGGGGAGTCCGTAATGAGAGGGGAGGGGGGACCCAGCACCTACTATGTGCCAGGTGCTTCGTCTCCAAGGGGTTAATATCTTCAGGGATCACTGGAGGTAAAAGGGTAACAGGGAATGAGAAGCAGTGGGGGAAGCGCAGCAGGGAAGGAGGACCGGGAACTGGAAGCATCTGGAACCCGCCTGCCGCTCCGCTGGACTCCCTGGGACCACCTGCACCCACCTGCCTGTCCACCTCAAGGGAACCCACTCCCGCATGGCCGGACCCTCCAGGGACCCAAGCAGCTTGGCAAACCCATATTCCAGTGCATTCCATAGCCCCAGGGTCACATCCAACCAGCTAGTCATGGCCCATAACACACTCCCCTGCTTGGCCCTGGGCACGCTGTGTTCTAGACAGAGATGGAAATGTGGGTGAGCAGCTGGGTGGTGGTCCAGGCCAGAGGCCTGAGTGCGCAGTCTGTCCCCCAGAGGGCTCCTGAGGCTTCCTGTTCACAGAGCTGCTGCTCTCACAGGTGCCTAGAGCTGGAGGGAATGTGAGAATGTCTGCACCCCGGAAAGAGGACCAGCAAGGAGACCTGTCCCACAGGGGTCTGCGGAGCACAGCGGAGTATCCACTCGGGGCCTCCTCCTGGGTGTCCCCGGAGGGGCGCCCTGGGGCTCCTCGGAATCCCAGCCAGGGGGACTGGGGCATCAGCAGTGGGAGGGGCCTGGGCATCCCCCAAGGTCATTCCTTCACCTTCAGCCTCCTGCACGTCCCCTACTCATTCATTCAAGGCTGCACTCAAGTCATCCTCTCCGAAGGCACGCCTGCCTCCTCCAGGTGCCTCTGAGCCCCTCCTGCACCCCTGTCCCCCGCAGTGTCTGTTTCGGCGTTTGCTTGCCCAGGCTGGGGTGTCGCTGAATACCCTCCTTCGCACGGTAAGACTCCTTGAAAGCAGGGAGCCCCAGGCTCCATGCCCACCGCACTGCCCAGGGAAGGGAAACCAGGACTGGGGACAGGTACAGAGAAGCCAGGCCAGCGAGGCCTCTCCCGTCCTCATGCCAAACTCCATCCTCAGGAGGAAGAAAGGGATAGAACTTAAAAGGGTGCGAGTGTGTTAAGATCCATCCAACTGAGCCCTGAGGATGTGAGCTTACCCTAAACCACTGCTCAGCAGAAACTAGGTCCGAACAGAGGCCAGCAGCCGGCACACCTAGAGGGGGCGCAGGGGCAGCATCCGGCGCTTGTGCCTGTCCTCTTCCGGCTCCCCAGGGACACACAAAGTGGGCAGATGCCCCGGGGCAGCCTCCTGCCACCACTGGACCCTCATGTCTCCTGCATCACTGCTAATACCCTAGGAGGTGGGGGAGGGGATCCAGCCCCGGAGGATGCACCCCACCCTACCCTCCGCACCCCAGTGGTGACATAGGGGGTAACGCAGGCTGGTCTGGCCCTGAGCTGCCTTCCAGCTGCAGGTGTGTCTCGGGTCAGTGGGTCGGCATTTCCTTCTGTGAAGTGGGAGCAGTACTGCAGGCCCTGCGTCCCCTCCTCCATGGGAGGCTCGCGGTGACAGCAGAGACAAGGACGCACCTGTCCCTCACTTAGGCTGCTGTTTGCTGAACTCATGCCCTGAAACGTGCTTACCTCTGCTCCTCACACTCATGAGATAACTCACTTGCAAGAACCCCAACTTCTGTCCACCATACCACACCTCTCGAGTGATTGACTGCCCAGGGCAGGGGGAGAGTGGGTGCTAGAAAGCAGTGGAGGGCACCAAACTACCACCCCAGGGCGTGAGACAAGGAAGAGGTTGTTGGGTAACTGAGGTTGACAAATTGATGGGCTTGCCCGGGAGTCCTCACTCCGTCGGCCTCCCCATCATCGGCTTCTGCTTCCTCCTCCTCCCTCACCCAAGAGCAGCCCCAGGCCACTTTCTGGGTAGAATGATGCCAGACAAACATAAAACAGTTCCTGTTGGCTCTTGCCCCTGTGCTGACAGAGGGTGGGGTGGGATGACCAGCAAGCTGTCAGTTCAAAAACTTCTAATATTGGCTTCGGGAAGCACATTTGGCCTCGAGTTTGACCATGTGAGCTTCTGACCCCCTGGGAATGACCCTACCTCGGGAGGGTCAGAGGCTTCCTCAAATGCACACACATACACCCCTATAACCTCCTTGACCCCACTGCTTATCTGTCCCAGCAGCCTTCCCACAGACATTTCCAGAAGCTGATAGAATGCATGTGTCTCGAAGGGCTAGAGGAGGCAACTGAGAGTCCATAGGACTTTGCAGTAGGTGAGCGCTAGTTATAGACGTGGCCGTGTCTCCCTCCTGTTCCAAGGAGCAGGTAAGGATTATACGTGCTGCCTGCTGGTAAACGTGAAGCTAATTGTGTCACCTCACTTTGCCTGAGTCTGGTATTTCTTTCTGGTTTTCTGTACCTCCCTGAGATCCAGACAGGTTGGAGCCACTTTCATTTCCTGAGTCTCTTAGTATATCACAAAATGAAGAGTGTCTAAAAAAGGATTAATGAAAATCAGAGCATTTAACAAATCAAAGCTTTTCACATGCAACCTACACACACACACACACACACACACACACACACAATTACAAAGTTTATAAAAATATTAACTCACGGTGTGGGCTGGCGATGGGACCCAGATGCAGAGTTATGGGAACGATACTTTCCTTCCCAGCAGAGGAAGTCCCATAAACACCGGGACTTTAAGGACAAACTCACATAGGAATAAGGTCGAAACTAAGTTTGAAGAAGGGTTCTAAGGGGCAACTAGGTGGTCAAGTGTCTGCCTTTGGCTCAAGGCGTGATCCTGGGGTCCTGGGATCGAGTCCCACATCGGGCTTCCTGCAGAGAACCTGTTTATCCCTCTGCCTGTGTCTCTGCCTCTCTCTGTGTGTCTCTCATGAATAAATAAATAAAATCTTAAAAAAAAAGAAAGAAATCCTCTAATATTGTGTTCCGGTAATGGTTGCACAACTATAGATTTACTTATAATTACTGAAATATACATAAAAAATAAGTTTTATGGCTTTATACCTAATTTTTAAAAAATAAATTTAGGGACACCTTTGTGGCATAGTCAGTTAGGCACCAGACACTTGGTTTCAACTCGGGTCATGACCTCAGAGTGGTGGGATCAAGTCCCACTTTGCACTCTGCACTCAGCATGGAGTCTGCTTGGGGTTCTCTCCCTCTCTCTCCCTCTGCCCTCCCCACCGCCTCTCTCTCTCTCTTTCTCTCTAAAATAAATAAATAAATTTTTAAAAAACAAATTTGAGGGATGCCTGGGTGGCTCAGTGGTTGAACATCTGCCTTTGGCTCAGGGCCTGATCCCAAATCCTGGGATCAAGTCCCACATCAGGCTCCTTGCATGGAGCCTGCTTCTCCTCTCTCTGCCTGTGTCTCTGCCTCTCTCTCTCTATGTCTCTCATGAATAAATACATAAATCTTAAAAAAAAAATTTGAGGCCCATGGTGAGTGTGAGCCCAAAGACCTTCTCTCTACCACCATCCCCAGCCATTCATCTCGATCTCTGTAAGTCCTATCTCCCTCCTTCCTTCACCTGCCCCAATCTCCCTCAGTCCCTTCCTGGCACTGACCAAATGTCAATATTTCAAAGAGCTGATTCCTTCCTTCCTGCAGTGTGAGAGGAACAGGGAAGGCTGTCAACAAATCAAGTAGCAAAATAGTTTAAAAAAACTTCCAAGAGAGGGAATGGGTGTCTCCCTCTCCCCAGAAAGTGAGGGATGAAGCTCGGTGGTGCAGGGACCGCTTGTCAGTAGTGCTTGAAAGACGAGGTGTGCCCTGACCTGCCCTGGCCCAAGTCATTCCTACCTGGCTCCACTGCACCCTGAATTCCAACACCTTCCATGTTTCAACTCCTGGCTGCCCTCTCCCACCTTGGATCCCTCCCAGCCCATCCCTGCCTGTCTGTTCCAGCTCTGGTGGGCCCACAGGGGACACCTGAGGGCTCCAGAAGATGGGGTGGTGGGGTCCAGAGTGAGCATAGACTGGACAGGGTAGAGCTGGGGCGAGCCCGATGGCAGACTGTGGGGCAGTGCCAGGGAGGTCCACCCGTCCCGGTCCTATTCCCAAGGTGGGGGGATCCAGGGAACACAAACCCGGCAGCGGGACCCAGCAGGCAGGAGGCAGTGCCCTCTGCACCCCCCGTAGAGAAGCTGCTCCCCCCAGGACCCAGGTCAAGTCGGAATTGGCCAGCGACGGGCAGTCCATGTAGCCACCTGTCGGTGGTTGCCAGAGCTGCCGGCTTTGTCGGGCAGGTAACTGGTCCATCTCTGCAAGCGGGGAGGCCCAGCGGCTTCTGTACACATAGCCAGGTGTGCGGCATTGATCCTTCCAGATCCCCCAGCCAGCAGACCAGGAAGAAGGGGAAGGCCCCGCCCCTTGGAGAGAGAATGTGGAGACTTCAGAGAGTGGAGGGGGGGCCTCTCTGTGGTGGACCAGGAGCCAGGGAAGGCAGGAGAGGGAGAAGCATGAAGAAGGGAACAGGACAGAGGCTGCCCAGGAGGGATGGGAGACGCTGGAACTCAGACTCTGGGATGTCTTGGACTCCTGGTTCCCAGCCGGTGAGACCCAAGGGACGCTCAGACACCCATCCAGGCAGCCAACTCTAAGCACCACACCCCCACCCCCCTGGGACTGCCCAGCTGCCTGTTAGGTTGAGCAGGCTGTTGCTCTACTTGCCTCAATTAGACTGTTCTAGAAGAAGGGTGGGGCTGAGGCTGCAGGTGGGGGTGGTGGGGCAGCAGCCTCACCTCTGGGACTGAGAAGTCAGAGGCAGGGAAACTCGTCAACCTCCCTCCCCTCTCTCCCAGTTAAGTTCTCTACCGTAAGGCTCTGGGTTCGAGGCCCAAGCACCCCAAGGCTCCTCGCCAACAGGAGCCCCTTTCTGAACGTATGTTTCGGCCACACGGGGAGGAGACCCAAGGATCTGGTGTCCAATCCCCAATCCTTCCACAGGATCAGATCCACCAAGTTGGCTCAGAAAATGAGTGAATTCTGACGATCATAAAGAGCAGGGACTCTGGATGTCTCACAGCCTGGCTTTGAACCCCAGTCCTGCCACTGACAAACTGTGCCATCTTGGCTGAGTTATCAACTTCTCTGGGCCTCAGCTTGTTCACCCGTGAAATGAGGATAATGGTCACACCAGTCCCCAGTGTCCACACCCCAGAAAGGTTTGTAGTTGCTATCTCTACTGGCTTTATCGCATCAACACCACCCTGCTGTGCTCCAGGGGAAGGTGAAGTGGGCCACAGCTTGTGCTTCTTCCTTAATCTCCAAAACCAACAGAGTAGCCTTCCTGGTCCTCGCTCTTCTGCAAGACAGCTCAAACTTCTTTCAATCCTTTTCCCAGGTCTTCTTTCCCCAATGACTAGGTGTCCCTTTCTCATCTGTCCCTCATCATCCTACAATAGCCATATCTTTGGGACCACTTTGCTGGCTCTGGCCCCACATGACGTCACACTTGGATGGGCTGCCCAGAACCCCAGGGTCTGGACAAGTCACTCCAAATTGACTTCAGGACAAGACCCGAGACGCCGCCATACTTCTGAATCCACCAGGGGGCACTCTATGCCCAGGCATGGTTTATTAGTTTAGTTGGCAACTATTTAATGACCACCTACATTGTGCCAAACCCAGAGATGGGGACATGAAGATGAAACTATGACAATTCTCCTTTCTGGGAGTTCACATTTTGGTGCGAAGCACATAAACAAAGACGGGAAAACAAAGGATTTCCTTAAAAAGTAGAAGTAGGGATCCCTGGGTGGCGCAGCGGTTTGGCGCCTGCCTTTGGCCCAGGGCGCGATCCTGGAGACCCGGGATCGAATCCCACGTCGGGCTCCCTGCATGGAGCCTGCTTCTCCCTCTGCCTATGTCTCTGCCCCTCTCTCTGTGACTATCATAAATAAATAAAATTAAAAAAAAAAAAAAAAGTAGAAGTAGTACTCAGATCAAGGCAAAAGTCCCAGTGGCCTGGGTGGGAGGGGGCCTCTCCCTTCCATCAGACACAGGAAATGGTGCAGAGAAGTGGCCCCAGGGGTCCTCAATCCCAGCCCTGTGACCCTGCCTATGTCAGTCCCATCTGATTTCTGTTCTCCAGGAATTCTGGGAGAAGGATGAACAGAGCCCTTAAAAATTCCAGTAGGATATCCAGCCTGACCCCAAATAGAGCCTCAGTTCTTGGGAGGTGTGAGAGGACGACAGGCCTCAGGTCCTTCGGCTCTCCTTCTTTCTACCCCACACACCCTGCCCCCATGGCAATCCCCAAAGTATGGAAAAGTGACTGAATGTTTCCCTGTGGGCCAGTCACCCAGCTGGTCCAATGCTCCCCCAGCAGCCTTTATAGGACCATCAAGGAAGTCAGGGGTGGGGATGGTATACAACTCATCCAGGTCCCCACCACAGGGCCCCCAGGCTTGACTAACTATAACAGTCAGTGGGGTCCTGGTTAGGAATACAGCTTCCCAGGGCCACTTCAGACCTCCTGCATCAGGATTCTAAAGGGCTGGGACTGGGGATCTGTCATTTCAACAAGCTCCCGAAGATGATGCATACAATCAAACACGTTTAGGAAACTCTACTGTGCAGAATTTGGAATGCCCGGGACTCTACTTGGGCTCAGAGGTGGTGGATAAGAAAGGATTGATTAGGATAGGATAGGACAGGGGTGCCCGGGTGGCTCAGTCAGCCAGACATCTGACTCTTGATTTCGGCTCTGGTCACAATCTTAGGGTCCTGAGGTCAAGCTCCACATCAGAGCACATGTGAGCTCTCTTTCTCTCTTTCTGTCTCCCTTCCTCCCTCCTTCCCTCCTTCCCTCTTTAATTAATTACTTAATTAAAACCTTATCTTAAAAAAAATAAAAAGAAGGGGCAGCTGGGTGGCTCAGTCAGTTAAGCGTCTGCCTTCGGCTCAGGTCATGATCTCAGGGGCCTGGGATCGATAGACTTTAAGAGTTCTTTATACCCATGCAGGGGGATGGAGATAGGCAACTCTGAAGCTTCCTCCAGACAGATTTCCCTTAGGCTCCCAGAGGTCAGGGCCATTAGGGTGAGAGTCCCATTCAGGAGGATGGCCTTGGAGTCCCAGTGAAGAGTTTAGTGCTGCACTCATTGTGCCTCTGCGTCCTTGAGCATAGACGTATTTGTTAAACCATTGTGTGAGCGACGGAAAGATATCTAATGGTTATGGTTCTGGCAGTCCAGATCCTTTCAAAACTGTGTTAAAATTAGGGAATGGCGGTCCCTGGGTAGCTCAGTCAGGTAAGCACCCAACTCTTGATTTTGGCTCAGGTCATGATTTCAGAGTGGTGAGACTGAGCCCCACATCCTGCTTGAGGTTCCCTCTCTCCCTCTGCCCACCCCCGCCTGCCGCTTACACTTTCTATTTCTCTAATATAATTAAAATCCCGGGGGGGGAACAGGGTAGGATGGCTCGGACCACCTTTGGGTCATGGGTGAGGTTGCGGCCAGAGGCATCCCTGTTTACAGACCCTACAGCCCTAGCATGTGTCTTGTCTGGGGATGCTCGTAGGCCTGAATCCTGGCAGACTCTGGATTAGGAGGGAGAAGGGCCTGGGAGGCCCCAGAGAGGGGCAAGTATGCCCCAGGAGGGCAGCTAGAGGTGAAGAGGTTATGGCCTCTTTTTTTTTTTTTTTAAGATTTTATTTATTTATTCATGAGAGACACAGAGAGAGAGAGGCAGAGACACAGGCAGAGGGAGAAGCAGAATCCATGCAGGGAAACCGATGTGGGACTCGATCCTGGGACTCCAGGATCATGCCCTGAGCCAAAGTCAGACGCTCAACCGCTGAGCCACTCAGGCATCCCCAGGATGGTCATTTTAGAAGGTATTTCCTCAGTGCCTTGCCCCCAGGAATGACGGGGTGGGGGACCTCCCTCCTGCCCTGCAAGGCTGAACTCCCTTTATGATCACCATGAGCCAGAAACTGGTCCAATGGACCAGATGTCCCTTATGCCCTCCAGGGGGAACCCAATATTGTGTGCAGGTGTTACCTGAGGTCCCTGTCTCCTTGGAAGATGGGGTTCTCCAGCCTCCTGCCAGGGGTTCTTGGGCTCAGAGCTGGTCGGTGCGGCTCACTCTTGGGGGTGGTGGACACTTGGAGCGGTGCCTCTGTGACCCAAGGTGGGCAGATGGCCCTGGCTTTATAGCTTTCCTAGGGGGTGATTGTGGGCCCATCGTGACATCCAATCACAGCTCTCTTGCCTCATTTGGGATGATGAGGGGGCAGTTTATTCCTTATTCTTTTATTGAAACATGAAAGATGAGGAAGCACACTCTCTCACCAGAGGAACTTCACTCTTCATGATTGCTCACCACCAGCCCTCCCTTGACCCAGATCTGTAGCCCATATCTGGGAAGGGGTACACAGATCTCAGTGTTCTTGGCCTACAGACAATAGATAATTGTCTCCATTTATTAATGCCATCTGCTTTCCTGGAGGAGGAAAAGAATCTCAACATGGTTCCAGGGAGACTCAGCCCCCATGTGGGGGTATCCCACAGCCTGCCTGAGAGAACCAAGCAACCACATTTGCAAGACTACACTTGTGAAGGATGCCCTACCAGCACATGTCCTCTCCCTGGGGCCTGCTGCATTCCTCAAGCGGCCTCGGTTCTGGCCTGCGCTGACAGACCCACTCCCCTTCCGCCTTGTCCAAGACCAGCCCAGGGTTTCCGGCTGAATTCCGTCTCCACCCCATTCAATATGGTAGAGCCCTAGTACCTCAGAATGGGACATGATTTGGAGATAGGAGTCTTGACAGGAATAATCAAGTTACCATGAGATCATTAGGGTGGGCCTTAATCCAATATGTCTGGTGTCCTTATAAAAAGGGGACATTTAGACACAGGGACACAACATAAAGGAAAGACGGCATGAAGAACCACAGGGAGGACGGCCATCTGCAAGCTGAGGAGAGAGGCCTGAACAGATCCTTCCTGCGGGGACCCTCAAAAGGAGCCAACACTGCCCACACCTTGATTTCGGGCTTCCAGCCTCCAGAACTGAGGCGTCCCATTTCTGTTGTTGAAGCCACTCCGTCCGTGCTGCTTTGTCAGATGGCTCTGGCAAACTAATGCACCAGGCGCCCTGCTCACTGGTCTCCAAGAGGACGGGACCTCCTAATGACTCAGAAACTCCCTTCTTGACTTCCATGTTCATGATCAAGAGAGAAACTCTCAGCCGGCTCAGGCTGCCTCAACCCCCGACACAAATACATTGGCACATGCACACACATGGGGTGGCTTTGTCAGCCAAGAACAGGCCAGGACCTTATCAATACGGTGAAGCAGGTGCAGAATTCACACGGGCTGCTCCTCCCAGACACACCCGGCAGACAGCAGCTGATGTGACACAGGAGGTGGGGTTCACGGATGACAGGGAGGGGGAATTGTGTGCCAGGGTTCAGGGTGGGGACTGATGTTGATGACAGGGTGGCAGGGAACAGGTTTTAATGAATATTGATGGAGAACTGATGAGCGAATGAATGAAAGGGTCAAACGTCATTCTCATGTCTGTATTCGCTGCCCTGAAGGACACACCAGGCTTTCTAGTGATGAGCCACCTGCATAAAAACCCTGCAAGCGGTGTTGGCGTTCCTGTGTGTTCCATGGACACAAATCTAACCCAGTCTTCTCAAAATTGCAGTTATTTGGTTAGGTGGAGGTGGAGAGGGGGCGTTGGGGGTCCCACGCACCTACGTGTGGCAAACACACTCTGTCTTCCCAACCCCCCCCCCCATCTTTAGCCTCCTCAAAAGTCCGCTCAAGGGGAGAAAGCACTGGAAAAAATCTTGGCTGGGTGAAAGCTGCCTATCTTTCTTGGAGGATGTGCAGAGTGAGAGGTGTGGCCAAGGACTGCTGGGGTCTGGCCTTTGTGAAGGGCAGGTGGTGACAACACCTGTGGATGAATATAGGGTGAGCTCACCTTGGGGTTCCTTTTCTTTTTCCAGATTAATTTTTTTAAATATGTAATAGATTTTCATGGAGAAGGAAAGAGTAAGAGGAAGGAGGGAGAGAGAAAGGAAACAGGAGAAAGTCTTCTTGACCCTCATCTGCGGGACCCCAGTAACCGCCCTCCCCCCAGATTTTAACCTGTTATGGTGTCTTTTGACTCTGTGCAAATACAGGTATATATGAATATCCAAGGGAGGATGACACTGTTAAAAACCTTCTCTTTTTTTATTATTTTTATTTTTATTTTTATTTTAAAACCTTCTCTTTTAAGTATGGGATTGAGTTCTTTTGAAAATTCTACTTTGCCTGTAGGGTGGGGGTGGGGAGGTGGCAGTGGTGCCAAGAGCATCTGCCCTCACCCTCTTTCTGCCCAGCACCTGGCTGTGATGACTACCCCCAAACAGTCCTGGTTAAGGATCAGATGGAATCTTCTCTAGCTGGAACTGAGTCATTTTTTTGTCCGTCTCTCAAACCCTGCTCCCCTACCACCTACCTCGATGCGTATTGCTAGTGTGTGTGTGTGTGTGTGTATGTGCACGTGCACATGTGTGTACGTGCCTGGTTTTTGCTTCCACTATGGGAAGAGACAACAGAGACCGAGCCCTGCCACATCTGGTCAGCCCCCAGGGGTCCATATCTGAACCCCAGCTGACCAGGATGCTCCCCTAACCCTCCGAGCTGACAGCCCCAGGACTCAGCTGGTGGCCTCAGCCCACTGCACCTGCTGCCCCACCTCGGATCCAGGAACCCCTGAGGCTGCTTGATGGACACATCCTGTCTCTTTCCCATGCCCAACTGTTAACAGGATTTGTGTGCCGTCAGTGCCAGGTACCTGGTCGTGCTTCTTTGAAGAATGAAGAGGTAGACCAGAGGAAGAAGAGAGGAGCAGCAAAGTTTATTGAGTGATAGGATAAAGCTCCCAGAGACGGAGGGGACCCGAGAGGGTTGCTGTTTTGGTGTTCAAAGCTAAAGGGTTTTGTAAGCTCTATGGAGGAACTATCTCGAGCATCCTGAGTGGGACTCCTGTGGACAGGGCCGCTGAGGTGTGCCCATCAGGGCTTTGATCGCGAACCTGTCTACCTACTGGGTTATTGTTCACTGTCGCTGGCCTTTTGGACTGACATCTGGAGACTAACTGCCTCAACTTGTGATAGTGACCCACGGTTTACGGTGAATTGTTTTGTCTTAGGATGTTTTGCAAAGGTCACTCCTGTAGAGGCAGTTAGACAGGATGCTATTGTGGTGCTAAGCTGTAAAACAGGATGCTAGTGCGGTTTTGTCTCAGCTGTCCTGGCTTTTTTGCTTTCTAGCTGGGGACCCTGGGCTGACTACCTAAACGTCCAATCAATCTCTAACACATCTACACTGACTGCTAGTGGCAGAAAAACACCGGAGTTTTCCTGTGCCAGGGCTCCGCTCAACACCCACATCAGGGCAGGAGCCCAAAAGGTGTTTGCACAGTGAGAGGAGCTGGCTGGTCGCATGCTGCCCAAGTGTTCTCAGGCTTAGGGTCACAGTCTCTAGGTGGGCCTTGGGGGGGTCTGTAAACCAGGGTGGAGAAGGGGATCCAGGAATACCTGGATCACAGAGTCCTGGCTGGCAGAAGCTCCCTGTTTCAGACTCAGTGCCCTGCTTACAGCAGGCTTTATGTCCCCTATAATCCCCCAGAGGGGTGTTTACTCCACCCAAGTGACACTGGGCAATGTCCGGGGACACTTTTGGTTGTGTCCAAAACTAGGGGATGGTATTGTTGCTGAGCACCGAGTGGAGGGGAGGGATGCTGTCAGCATCCTACAATGCACAGGACGACACATGGCACAAAGAATGATCCGGGCCCAATGTCAGTGGTTCAAAGCTGAGGAACCCTGTCCTACAGGCAGACTCAGGGCAGCACTGGGGCACCCTGTGCCCCGAGGCCCCAGTGCACCCACCATGCAAACAAGAGCCCAGCGGGCCTCTCCGAGGGGATTCCTCCTCTTGGGAACCAAGACCTGCAGGCCTGGGCCCCCGCTGGGTGCTGGCCCAGAGACACAGGGATGACCGCTGTAGGTGTCGGCCTGGGTCGGGGGCTCACAGCCTAGGAGGAAACAGGAAAAAGTTCGCAGGCGACGGCAACCCCCCCTGCCCTGACCCGCCCCGCCCCGGACGGGGGGCTGAGCCGGAAGCAGAGGGTCTGGGCCAGGCCCCAGGCCGGCGAGCCCTGCCTCCCCACCAACCCCCAGCCGCCCGCGGAAGCGGAGCCAGCCGGTCGGGGCCGGCTCGCCCGGGCGGCGGGGATCAGGTTGCAGGGATGTCGGGGAGGGGCGCAGGGGGCGGGGGCGGGGCGCGAGGGCGCAGGGGCGCGAGGGCGCAGGGGGCGGGGCGCGAGGGCGCAGGGGCGGGGGCGAGGGCGCAGGGGGCGGGGCGCGGGGGGCGGCCTCGGGTAGGCCGGGGGCTGGGGGCGGACCCCCGCAGGAGGGCCGTGGGAGCCCCGAGTCGACCGCACCCCCACGTCCCAGCCCGGCGGGCTGGGTGCAGAGGGGGGCCGGCGGGCTGGGTGCAGAGGCTGCGGAGGGAGCCGGGCACCGCGCGGTGCGCCCCAAGCCCGGGAGGGCAGGGCCGCGGCTGGAGCGCTCGGTTAGGGACCCTATAAAATCTTGGCGGGCGTCGAATGCTGAAGCTGACTTCTTCGTGCCGCCCGGGGGGCGGTGAGCCAGAACGGGACTCCCCGGGGCCCTGGTTTGCAGGGGCCCCCGGTGCCGCTGGGACTCGGCTCCCCGCGGCTGCGCGTCCACCCAGCTCTGGGCCAGCCCTTGAGTCCCGGCCCCGCAGGCGCATCCTCAGCACAGCGTGTGCCTCGAGGTCCCCTTCAACAGCTGGGGGCCCCGATTCCGGGGCTAACGCAGAGCTGGAGGCTCAGGATGCAATTTATATATATATAATATATATATATATTTTAAAGATATTATTTATTTATTCATGAGAGACACAGCAGAGGGAGAAGCAGGCTCCATGCAGAGAGCCCGACGTGGGACTCGATCCCGGGTCTCCAGGATCACGCCCTGGGCTGAAGGCGGCGCTAAACCGCTGAGCCACCCGGGCTGCCCAGGATGCAATTTATGGATGAGGAAAGCGAGTCGGAGGAGCCAGCAAGAACGAGGTCCACGAGGTCCGCTCTGAGGAGCGAGGAAGCGTGGGGGCGGCTGGTGGAGGCGGGATGTCAGACCGTTAGGGATCCAGGAGGGAGCCGGCTCTCCCCGTCCACTCAGCCCTGGCCTGGAGTGAGGCTGCTAGCCCCCAGCGGGCAGGGACCAGGCCGTACTTCTCTCTGTCCCCAGATCAGGAGCTCAATAAGCATTAGCTGTTGCCTGAAGGCGGTTCAGTCTTTGACCCTCTTAAACACCACACCGACCCCTGCCAGTCAGAGTCTGTCCCTCTCCTTAGCATCTCCCTCCAATCCTGGCAACTTGCTATCCCACCCACTCTGGGGACCTCATGCCTGAGGGACAACAGAGAAAAGGGAAAATGGCACCTCTGGAGGCCAGAACACAGTGAAATCTGGCCTTGAAAGCAGCGGGCAGAGCCCTGGACAGCTAGTCCTGGATGCTCTGTCTTGGGGGACTCTCACGGAGTGACCTTGAGGAACTAGAAATGAAATATGAACTCAGGCTGTTAGTACCTCCATTTTACAGACCAGGAAACTGAGCTGCCCAAGGTCACAAAGCTGGGAAGCAAGAGCTGGGATCCAAACCCATAGCTGTCTGGCTCCTAGGTCATGTTCTCTGCAGAACCGCCTCCTGCTCAAAGGGCAGTTGGCTTCTGGTCCTCGCTTCCTTCCCTGGACCATGCAGTCACCCACACCCCACAGAAGGACCCACCACCCCAGCCTTCATCCATCAATATCCCTTCTCCAAGGAGAGGAAGGTCAGAGCCGCGCCCTCAGCCCAAGGATGAGGATGAGGTCAGAGCATTACCCAGCTGGAGCAGATGCTAAATAATTCATGTGGCTGCTGTGAAGCGGGGGCTGCAGCTTCCGGGAGGGCCCAGAAGGCACGCAGCAGACAGGAAACAAAATCTGGTCTCTTGCACCTGAGCCTGATCTCGGCACATCCCCATGGGGCTGGAGAAAGTTTAGTGACAAAGGGTTGGAGGGCATGACCCCGGGCAAGTCATTTCACCAGTTTCTCGCTACTCTTATGTGAGGAGTGAGCAAGTGCCTGGAGCCAGTGTAAACCAGTATAAACCGGAATGCTGGGTGTGGCCCCTGGCAGGTCCTCAGCAGGGGTATTGATCATCCCCTGACCCAGCTCTGCCTTCCCACAACCCCAGTATCTCATTCAGTGGTGCCCCTCCAGCATGCCAGGCAGCAGCAGAACTATGACAGGGGCTGTCCCCCTCTCTTGCCTCATCCCTATTTGCCCAGACTTTGTGGGGGCAGGGATGGGGATTGGCATACATCTTGGCTGTTTCCGGAGGCCCGGTTTCCTCCCTTAGAATAAATCTCCAACCCAGAAAAAAGTTAATTGGAATCAAACAGGCTTTGTTGGTCGAGAAGGGAAAGACTGGGTTAAAAATACGTGTTAGGGGGCAGCCCGGGTGGCTCAGCGGTTTAGCGCCGCCTTCAGCCCAGGGTGTGATCCTGGAGACCCGGGATCGAGTCCCACGTTGGGCTCCCTGCATGGAGCCTGCTTCTCCCTCTGCTGTGTCTCTGCCTCTGTCTCTCATGAATAAATAAATAAAATCTTAAAATATATGTGTGTGTGTGTGTGTGTGTGTGTGTGTGTGTGTGTGTTAGGGACACCTAGGTGGCTCAGCGGTTGAACGCATCTGCCTTGGCTCAGGGCGTGATCCTGGGGTTCTGGGATGGAGTCCCACGTTGGGATCCCTGCAGGGGGTCTGCTTCTCCCTCTGCCTATGTCTCTGGCTCTCTCCCTCTCTTTCTCTCATGAATAAATAAATAAAAATCTTTTAAAAATATATGTATTAAATCCTAGAAAAATTCTCAGTGAACACATGGGGATTCTGTGATAGTCATTCCTCTGAAACAGGCTAAGGCCCTTTAATTCTGAGCAGTTAGGGTCCAAACCACCCTGCTTGGAGCTGAGTGGCTTGACAGAGTGGGCGTGAAATGTATTGGTGTCATTCTGATATTCCCTGCAATAGGTTCTGCTCTCTGGTTTTCTTCCATTCCAAGCTCGTTTGTGATATAGCTGGACCCCTTGGGAGAAAGCATCTCTCTGCTGAAAAACACACCTGTCTCCTCCACTTGGCCAAGGACTAGAGGGAGCGGGGCCACTGGGCATCCCTGAGCCAGGCGGGCCTGGAGCTTTCAGGAGCCCATCCTTCCCAAGCCAACACTCAGATCCCCAGAGGACTCAGGACTAGGAACAAACCCACATTCACTGCAGGCTGCTCTTCGTGGCCACCTGGCAGGGCCAGGACTCACATGAGACTATTGCTTCAAAAAAAGCAAGACAGTGCCTTTATTATTCACTGTAAGGGATCTTGGGGCCACTAACCTAGATCAAGAAAAGTCTGAGGTGCACAGAGCTCCCTCTTCCCCTCCATCAGAGGGAAGTAATACTCCGTTCATGGAGCTGTGATCGGGCAATAGTGGTGATGGGGGGCATTTAGGGGGGCTGTCACAGGCAGCTGTGTGGCCCTACTCTCTGTAGGGCGTGTTAGCCCAATTTAGCTCTGGAAAGATTCTCCAGTAACAAAGGCACAGGCTGCTGGGGGTAGGAGGGTGGCGCTGGAGAGCTGCGGGTCGACGGAGGGCAGGGTCAGGCCCGGGTCTTGTTCTCTCTCCCACCCTGGGCATCCAGAGGGGACTCTGCGCTGAGCACGGAGCTCCAGGGGCATACCTGGGGAGGCCCCTCTGGACCAGCCAGCTCTGTCTGGCTCCCAAGTGCAAGACAAAACCGGGAGACAATGATGCTATAGAGATCTCATTCCTGTTAGTCCGGAGCTGGGCACATCTCTGTCCTTAGTGCCACCATCATCGGGTCCTAAGGATGACCTCCACTTACCCGGGTGGCTGTCAGGACCCTTTGGAGCATGTCGTGGGAGAGAACAGTGCCAGCACGCTTGGGGTGCCCGAGGTGAGGCAGAAATCTGTGCACCTGCCCGGCAGGCAATGGCACGAGTCGCAGTTCTGTGAGCAGCTGAGCCCCCCAGCCCCTGTGATCCAGGACTCTCAGCTGGCCCCTGAGAATGCAGCCCCAAGCCCCACCTTGTGTCTCAATGGGCCCCAGTTCGTTGCAGGTGGGGAAGGCATGGGGCCATGGCGTGCGGGGGCACGTGAGGGAAGCACCAAAGGGGCTCAGATCCGGCACCCACGGGCCACGAAGAGAAGCAGTGTCTGCCTAGGCCTCGGGCTGAGCTGTCCCAGCCCGGGGGCCTTCCTCGGTCCAGGTGGTGGCAGGAGGCCCTGATGAGAAAGCCCACTTCCGCCAGGGCTTGGCTCCAAACACCCAGGTGCAGGCGGGACAAGCTGATGCTGGACACCAGGACAGCCAGGAAGGCCCATGGTGGGAAGACGGGGCATCTGAGGATGGCCATCTGGAGAACCACAGCATGGGGACGCACGGGCTGACTGGGGGCAGGGCGCCGAGGGGGACGGAGGCGGGCTGGCCAGTTCTGTAGATCCTCGTGGCCTCGTCACTTGGGGTTCAGGAGAGGCCGGGAGGGGCAGCAAAGGGAATGGCCTAGGGCCCCAGCCCCACACCTCCGGCATCTCAGGCCCCCCCCCTGCTCAGTCCTCGGCTTCAGGTTGGTGGCCTCCGGTCCCTCCCAGCTCCAATGACAAGGACGGGAAAGGTGCTGGGCCCTGCCCAGCCCGGACCTCGGGATGCCGGAAGAGGGCTTCTACCATCTTGTTTTATTTTGCGGGGACTGAGCCTAAAGTAACCAGAAAGAACAAGCGTCAACGGGGACCCTACTGCTTGGGGCCTTTTACTAAAAACAGTGTCCGAGTCCCAGCGGGGCTGGTGCAATCTGACATCGAAGGGAAACTCTGGGAGAAGTTTGTTTTTCTTCCGGCAACCTTTCTCTCCCTTCCAACAGAGACATTTTTCTCCCCCCTACGACCGGCGTCAGAAAATAGCTTCTGACTCGTTGCGGAGAAACATTCCCAAGCTCGGGAGGGGCGGCCTTGGCAGCCCCTTTGCGAAGCCCGGGGCCGGTGTCCAAGGGTCAGAGCGCTGCTGCTCATCCAGGCCCAGGCCCCGGGCCGGGTCCCAGGGTGGGCCTCGGAAGACAGGGCTCAGGAAAACCGGGCCGGTCTTGGTGTGGCCACCTCGGGGGCCGCTGGGGCCTCTCTGGCCAGGGGCCGGGAGGGGGACACCGCTACCCTGCCTCTAAGGCCACATCCAACCCTAAAATGGCACGATTCTGGGATTCGGACTCTGGATAGAGGACAGAATGCTGTCCTGTCCACCTTTTGGCAGCCACGAGGTGTAAAAGGAGCTGATGTGGAAAGGCTTTGTTTACCATCAGGGCCTGAGCCAATGGACATGTTAATAACTGCCCAGGAATGAAGCCGACCGGAACGGGCCGACCCTTTCCACCTTTGGAAACCCACTTTGTAAACAGGTGCCGGCGCTCTCTGAGCCATGCACTTCCACCCATGCAAGCACAGCACGACCTCATAGCACAGGCCGGTGGTTCTCCACCGTGTCCCCTGAAGGAGCTGAATGGCCATCCTCCCCCAAGGGGGAGGTGAAGCTGGTCTACACCCCCACTCCCACCCCAGCAGAGCCACCTGATGGTGGGCCTGCCCTGGCCTCACACGCATGGCCAGTGGAGGGGATCCCGGAGGAAAGCTGCCTCATCTCAGATAAACCCAGATGCTGGACTAGACCCTGGACAGGAGCTGGGCCTGAAAGGTCACTCCAGTCACACACGACATGATACCCAGGCTCAGCTAAAGACACCTTCCCTGTAGGCAGGTGTCAGCCACTCAATTGCACGGGAAGAAAAAGGCGCAGTGGCTTTCACGTGAGCCGGTTTTGGGGGGAGAGAGAGGAACCACCCACGGCCCATGGAGGAGGAGGCTCATCAGTGGCCCAGAGCCCAGGTCAGAAACGACATTCCCAGAGGAAGGGCTCGTAAAGCAAAAACGTGTTTATTAGGCACCCTTGCTCCTCACAGAGGAGCAAGACCCAGGACAGACGCGCCTGAGCAATCTCTCGAGGCTGCAGGAATCCCTCGGAAGACTCCAGAAAGTGTTGGCACTGACCGGCCATCACCCAAGAAGAACACTATCTGGCTGGAGTACAAAGCCGGGACTGGCTCCTGGACTCCACAAACACTAAGGAATGGGTGAGGGGGCCTCCCGGGGACACCCACCCAGACACTGGCAGCCAGGGTTGGCCTTCTGGCTCTGAGGCAGTTTTCCAGAGCCACTGAGGGGCCGGGAGCCGTAGGAGAGCAGTGGGCTTCTCACCCAGGCCACGTCCCCAGCGCCCTCCCCCAAATCTGCCCGCCTCCTTCTGGCCGCCGACTCAGTCCCACACGTAGGGGTTTCTAAAGACCTGGGAGCTCTTGCCGTCTCTCGGTGGCGTGGCTGCCTGGTGGCTCTGGGCCGCATACATGTCTTCGGCCCTCAGGGTGGAGTTGGCACTGCCCATCACCTGGCTGTTGGCGGTGGCTCGTGGGAGGATGACGTCGTAAGCTCCTTCGGACTGGAAGGAAGGACAGGAGGTCTCACAGCCGGGTTCCGCCAGGGCGGACACACAAACACTCTGCTTCCTGCAGGGCTGCGCCTGCCAGCTCCCCCTTCCCTGCCCCCCTCACCCCCCAGCAGGGCCCCAGCTGTGGCCTGGGATGGGGGACTCCACCTCTGGAAGCGGAGGGGCTGGCCTGACCTCGAGCCCCCTCTGGGCATGGGAGTGCCAGGCCTCTGGGCATGGGAAGAGGCTTCTGGTCACCTCGGATGGCCCTGGGGCTTCCTTATTTTCGGAAGGATCCTCTTCTCAAGCCCCCTCCCTCCTGCTCCCAGTTCCTGAGGGAAATCCTGGGGCCCAGTGGACAGTGAAGCACAGTGAGTTCTACTACCTGCCTGCTGATGCTCCCAGGCTCCCTTCTCCCCAGACTCTTCCCCGAGTCCTCAAATGGCAACAGGACACCCAGGGGCATCAGAGCTGTGGGTCTGCCTGGGTGAGGACAGCTTGGCCTGCCCACATTTCTTATCTCAAAGCCTGGGTGGGCTCGTCAGATGTGGAGACCTAAAGCTCAAATTCTCTGCCTGGAACCTGGCTAGAGCTGCAGCGGCCCTCCTCCCATGTGGGGCAGACACGGCTGTGAGGTGAGGAGGGTCCAGAGGCACCCATCCTAGCTCCTGACCTGGAGGGCAGGTGAACTTCTGGCCTCACTAGCCTTATCCCTAACCCCTGGCACTACAGGGCTCCAAGACACCTTCCGTCTAATCAGACCCGGGTGGTTCTCCCACTGGTTTGCAGTCGCCTTAGCTTGCCAGCCCCTAGTAGCTCCAGGAACATCTGGGCAAGTGGGGCTCAAACCTGGGTGTGCATCAGAATCCCCACCTGGGCACTTGGTTCAGCTCCAGCTGCAGCCACACCTAGTCAGGCTCCACCCAGTGGTGGCTCAGTAAATGTTTACCTGGGGTGGGGAGGAAGGGAGCCCCCATCTATGGTCTTTGCTGATCTCTGGGGTGGTTACTCCCATCCTGGGAGACTCCAGCAGATTCCGTGTTAGATGATACTACCGGAGAGATGCTAACCAGCAGCCCCATCCCACCACTGGCCTTACACAATTTGCATTTTCAGCAAGTTCCCAGGTGATGGTAATGCTGGGGGGTTTGGGGACCACGTCTGGATCCTTCCCCCCTTCCCCCTGCCCAGGAAGCAGGACTCTATGTGCTCAGGAGTGAGGGGTGGCAAGGGTGGGACAGCTCCTGGAGGAAGGATCCTGGGGTGGGGGGGGTCCACAGCGTGAGTGACTGTGACCAGGAGACTCTGCTCCTGTCCTTCAGAGAGACTCCTTGCCCCTCCCAGCGCTTAGCTGTAGGTTCAGCTTAGGGGCTGGAGCTGGAAGTTTCATATATTCACTGTACCTGCCCCCCACCCCCAGGGAGGGGGGTGCTCACGGCAGGGAGAGGGGGTGAGAACACCACCCTGCCAGGGAGAGGGGGTGAGAACACCACCCTGCCGACCTCCTTCGTTTCCTGTTCCCAGAGTCCTGCCAAGGCAGGTCACTGACCTCTCCCCCCAGCGACTGCCAGCCCGGGAGGAGGAACATATATGGAGCGAGTGAGAATCTAACCCACTGTCTTCCTGTTCCCAACCCCCCACTGGCTAATGGAGCATCTGGTTTCCAGAACCCAGGGGAGGCGTGAGGTCGAGAACTGAGAGCTGCCGCCTGCCTGTGCGGGGAGGGGAGCCAAGGCCCTCCTGGGACAGCTGTGGTTGAGGAGTAAGTACTTACCCAGACCTGCTTTTTGGTCCTCTGTGCCTTTGGGGGGCACCAAAGAATGACACCCCCCCACCTGGCTGAAACCTTGCTTTGTTCCTCCCTAAGCTCCTGTGGGTAACGCTGGCATCTTCCACCAGCCCGGGGCCCGGGTCATTGTGTGATGCCCCATAACCCAGGGCAGGTCCCCCTGTAGTGCAGCTGAAGGCGACGTATATATCGGCTCCAGGAAGCGGGCATCAGGAGCCGAGGGGTTCCGTTCCCGAGGCTGCCACAGCAGACAGAGAGGCCTGCCTCCTCCCTACCACCTCCACCCCAGCCTGCACCAGCCCGCTCGGGCTGGGCTCCGTGGCCCCGGCAGGGTCAGACATGTGGGACCCGACTCACCGGGCCTTTGTGCATCAGGGCCATCTCGGTGGGCTGGTACACGCTGGTCAGCAGCTGCCCGTTGTACCCACTGTATGGTGACACCGGTCTCTTAGCTGCAAAGAAACGCAGGTGCGGTTTGGGGGCTGGGCTCTCAGGCAAGGCTCCCAGGGGGCACGGGCAGGGAAGAGGGGGCTTGTCCGCCCTGGCAGTACATCTAACCCAGCAAGGAAGCCTGGCCAGGGGTGGCCAACCTGGGGGTGAGGCTGCAGGTGTGGGGGCCCCTGCAGAGACCAGAGTGCCTTTGTCAGGAGTCAAGGAGAGCATGATGCTGCCTGCCTTCCGCTCTGGCTTTTCTGCAGTGTGAGGACCCCCCCCCCCCTTTCAGCAAAGAAAAATGCTCCTGTCAGCAACCTTCACATCCCCATCCGCCCTCGGGGGCCAGAGGCCAAGAGGGGCACATGGGCCTTCTGCGGCCTTCCTAGATGGCCAGGCTCCAGCTCTGGCCTTTCCTACTGCAGGCCAGCTGCCAGGAGGTAGGGGAAGCAGGGAGAGCCCCCACAGCCTGAGACTTCTCATGTTGTCCCAGGGCACAGCTGGCTGCTGATCCTCCAGGACCCCAAAACCCAGAGCCCCACCAGGAGGACTGAAGGTACATCCTGTCCTGTGGCACCCTGGCAAGTTTCCAGAACTATTTTCAGCTCCGGGAATACCTCCCCACGCCATGCCTTTGGGTATACAGTCGTCCAGATTTGCTTCTATCCTGCTGGGGTTCCCAGGGAATCTGGGGAAAGCTGGCAAGCAACCCCTAGGGGCCCGAGACCAGGCTGTGCCGTAAGGGTGGCAGGTGGGTGTGTGTCTCCTGCAGGCTGATGGCCCGCAGCTCTGAGGGACCACGGCTAGGGCTGGCTTCCTAAGTGCTGGGCCCACTCGATTGATTTTTCCATTTAGATTTAAAAAAAAAAAAAAAAAAAGGAAAGAAAAAAACCCTCACAGCCCAGAAGTGTTTGCCTTGAGAGGACAAAGGCTGAGGACTCCCGCGGGCCTCATGGCCAGGCTCAGGGGGAGAGCAGGTGTGCGTGCACAAGCCCCGCCCCCACTCCAGCGTCCCACTCGGTATGCGACCGCGACCCACTCGGTATGCGACCGCGACCGGGGGCCACCCCGCTGGGCAGATCAGGGCTCAGGTGCCAGGCAGGATGAGGGTCACTCCTTTCTTCAAAACAGAGATGGTGGGGATCTGTTTGTAGAGGAGTTCTGATTCTGGAAGTTCCCCAGTCTCTGACTCAGACTTCTGGCAGAGACCCCAGACCTGGAGACCCACAGTCAAGCAGTTCAAGTCTTAAGTCCCCAAACATCTTGATCAGCCCAGTCTGAGGTTGGGGTCAGGGGTCTGTCCCAGTCCTTCTGACCTCCAGTTCCCAGTCATGTCAGCTAAAGGGGCCTGTAGCCAGCTGGCTGAGGACAGCGTGCCACAGGACACATCAGGAAAGGCACAGCATGTGGCACACAGTAGGTGCTCAATAAATGCCAGTGGTCCTTACAATCAACAAATGCCAGAGAAATATTCTTCCTTTTGGAAGCTGGGAGCTCGAGCAACTGGCCAAATGCCCCAGAGAAGCATCCCCCACCTCCCCCACCTGCTTCTCAAACTTCTCCCCACGGGGGCTTGGCACAGGCTGCAGAAACTTCACCCATTCCGGCCTCTTCCATTTCTAGGACGCCCTCAGCCTGACCCCTCTGAGGCTGCAGGGCTGGCTGGTGCCTAGTGCTGGGCTCCAACAGGAAAGCCCCATCCCATTAACAACGAGCCAGGATAGGAGCTTGGGGACAAGCCAGCTGGATAGTGGGTGCTGTTTAGATCAGGATGTGGCACAGTGCTTTTCTTAAAAAGAACAAAATCGGGGCGCCTGGGCGGCTTAGTTGGTTAAGCGTCCAACTCTCGATTTTGGCCCAGGTCACCATCTCGGGGTCGTGAGATGGAGCCCTGTGTGGGGCTCCACGCTCAGCAGGGAGTCTGCTTCTCTCTCTCCCTTTCCCCTGCCCCTCCCCTAGCTTGTACGTGTGCTCTCGGGTGCACGCTCTCTCTAAAACACATAAATAAATCTTAAAAAAAAGAACAAAATCTTAACTGAGAAGACTTTTAAAGGAAACGAAGACTATGAATATGTGCATAATAGAAAAACAAGTCCTGGAAGGGTAGTTGTAATAATAGTAAAATGACAGTAACCCACACAGCTAATAGCTAATACTTCTAGAGTACTTTCCAAGTGCCAGGCACAGACATTAGCGTAATCTTCACAAAAACCCTATATAACAGGGACCATCCTCATCCCCATTTTGCAGATGAGGAAACAGAGGCACATGGAGGTAAACGATGGGTCAGAGGCGGCACAGAACAGGAAAGAACGGGGTAAACTGGGAAGACAGCTGGGGAGGAATTACCTGTGGTGTTTGAAATTTTATAGTGAAAATACATTTGTGAACCACAGGAGTATAGAGAAAAAAAATATTTTTAAATGGACTTTAGGGACTTTAAGGCAGAAACCTAGTGATAATTCGAGAACCTTCCATTTTGCTTGGGAGACCAGCGCCCCAGTCCTGTCCTGCCGTCAAGGACGTGGAGTGATAGGGGAAGCGGGGAGGGTGTCCCTTCACCTACCTGAGGCTGGCTCATCCATGGAAAATGCCTTGTTCTCCACAAACATACTCTGGCCCTTCTGCTCTTTCAGGATGGTCTCGTAGCCTACGCCCCGGGTGGGGTACATGTCCCCCTGGTAACTTTGCTCTGGGCTGGCCTTGGTCACCTGGGAGACCTCAGGGATGACATAGAAGAGCACAAAGGCCCAGGCATTGGCGGCGAGGGCGATGGCCAGCGTGGGGTCATCCCAGGTGGGGCTGTTGCGCTGCCTGTTGCCGTACGTGTACATGACAATCCACACCACCCATATGGCAATGGAGGTGGCCGTGGTGAGCAGCACGAAGGCCCCGTGCTTCCGCCAGCGCTTGAAGCGGCCACACACGACGGGCCAGGCCCCCGTGAAGGCGCACAGCAGCAGCAGCATGACGTAGATGAGTGCCATGACAAAGTCCATGTTGGCGATGGCGCAGGGGGAGGCTGTGACCCAGGTGGCACTGCCGTTGCCCAGAGGGTCACCCTCGCCACCGCCCCGGACCAGCGTAATGATCAGCCACTCGGTGTTGATGATCACCTCCACAAGGGTGAGCAGCAGAGCCACGGTGAAGATCACCCAGCCCCGGGGCCCGTGGTTCTTCCGGGCCAGGAAGTTGAGGGCAAAGACATGCGCCACCAGGCAGGAGAAGCAGATGGCGAACAAGACTCCGAAGAGGAACCGCCGGGAGGCACAGGTAGAGAAGTTAGGCTTCACCACGCAGGCGAACACGAGGCAGAAGAGGCCCAGGGTCCCCAGCAGGAAGAACACCTGGGTCCCCAGGACGCTCCGCTTTTTGGTGTCCTGCACAAAGGGGAGGCTGGCCACAAGGATGATGGTGAGGACGAAAGTGGTGACAACTCCCGCCCCGGCCACTGCCTCCAAGATAATGCCCCAAGCCCCAGAACGGTCACACAGGTTGTAGTAGAGGGGGTTGAGGTCCGGGCTGCAGCCAGGTGGCACATGGTTCTGGGCCTGGGCCCCTGAGAATAGGAAGAGAGGCAGCCCCAGGCACGTCAGCAAGGCTTTGGGGATGGCCATCCTGGCTCCCAGGCCAGGCTCCAGCTGGGTCCCTAGAGAGGGAGAGAGAGAGAGAGAGAGAGAGAGAGACCAAGAGAAAAGGCAAAATCAGTCCTCCAAGGCCAGACGCTGACACACCAGTCACTTGCTTTCCCCTAGCCTGATTCAAGGCAGACAGCGCAAGCTGATCACGAGACTGTCCCCCTGGGCTTCAGAACACTTCTTGACACAGAAGTCCTGGAAGGCATATCAACTGATCAGGGAAGCATGTGAGATGAAGCCCATTGGTCATCTTCTCTGTCCCCAGTCATGGAAAAGGAGGCATCTGTCACTGAATTTTTAGGTTTCTCTCTCCCCAACCATAACCTGCATCTGAATACCACCCCCCCCCCCAGCTCTTGCAGTTTGAGCTGGGCGTGAAAGGGCTTGGGAGCAAGTCAAAACCAAGCTTATCAATCCATTTAGCACTTTCTCTCTGCCCTGAGAGTCTCTGAGTTCAGCAGGCCGACCACCGTGCCCTTCAACTCCGCCCCGGTGATGCCCACATCCATGGCCAATCAGCCATCCACTCATTCACCCAACAGGCACGTCATGAGCACCCGTGACAGGCATGACCTGCATCTGGAAAAAATGAAGAGACCAGTCCTCTTGGATTCCTACCCACCACCTCCCTTTGCCCACTCCCCACCCCCACCCCACCCCACCCCCAGCCCAGCTCTCCTCTCCTCTTCAGAATCCAAACTTCTTTGTCTAGCTCAGTTGCTGGAGTCAAGGATAAAATAATGTCTCAGCTAGGGAGTTAATGACTTCATGCAAAAATCCTCCTATGAGGCATTAACATTTTAAAAGCAAGAATGGGGAAGGGCAATGAAAACCCCAGAGGAACTCATCTGTCACAGAAGTCTTTAAGGCATTGTAGCTAAAAGGCACAAAAGAGACCTTTCATTCACGCCAGAAAGGTACCCTACGTACTACTCATTTGACCAGTCCCGATGGGCGGCTCTACCAAGTGCTGTAGATGAGCCGCAAAGACACGGAACCCCTGCTCTCGACACCAGCTGGACTGTCCCAGTGTGAAGTGGAGGTAAAGAGTCTGGCAGGTGGGACTTTAGATTTACTTGGAGAACAGAGAATCTCAATGTTCTAAACAGCCAGGTTCAAAAATACTACGAAATCCAAGCACGTACATAAAACCACCCTTATGTTGAACTAATTAGTTCTAACTACCTCTTCCTCCTCTCTCACTTCTTGGGTCCCCAGAACTCTCCAGAAAGATGGCAACCAAGCTTTCCAGGCTGACAGTGACCACTAGTGGCTTGCAGCGGAATGGCATGATCCAACTCTTCCCGCCTTCCCTTCCTCCTTTGGGGGAGGTGATGCTTAGTCTACCCCCTTGTTTTCACCATTCCTAGTTTCCTAATTTCTAGCAGGTGAACAAAAGCCCTAAGTCTGTCAAGGGAAACTCCATAACTGATAAGTGGAAGAGTACCTACTACTGGATCAAGAGAAAAAAAAAATCAAAGATTAAGTGAAGCCGACATAATAAAAGTCATCAATTTGGGGGATCCCTGGGTGGCTCAGTGGTTTGGCGCCTGCCTTCAGCCCAGGGCGTGATCCTGGAGACCCGGGATTGAGTCCCACATCGGGCTTCCTGCATGGAGCCGGCATCTCCCTCTGCCTGTGTGTGTGTGTGTATGTGTGTGTCTCATGAATAAATAAATAAAATCTTTAAAAAAAAAAAAAAGGTCATCAACTTTCAAAGTCCTAGGTGCGCCTTGAAAATATCATAGGTATCTCGACCTTCTCAGCTACTTCATTTTCCAGTTAGGCTTGCTTTTCCCCCAAATACTACCTATCATTAACTCTTAATAAATGAACATCTTTATTATTTTCCAAACTAACTGCATGGTCAGAGCTCAGTTTCTCTGGACTTCTAAGGCAAAAGCATGGTTTCCCCTGCTTGGAGATTTAAAAAAGCTTTTGTCGGGGACTTTGTGTAATCGTAAATCAATAAAGCATAAACTGTATTTACAAGTGCTGGAAAGAAAGAAGAAGGGTGGAGGATTAATGGGCAAGGAGGAACATCGAACCACTCCAGGGAGAGAGGTCATTTGCAAGATTATATGCTATGGGTTCCTAAGCATTCAACCCCAGCTGGGGCATTTGGGGCTCAGAACAAAGCGGCCAGAACTTGTGGTAAAGTTGGAGAGGTGGAAGTAAGCCCTGCCTGAGAAAGGCCACCCTGATTGAGCCCCCAGGTATCTGCACATCTTCAAGCACTTCACCCTCTCCTCGCTCTGGGGGCCAGTTTAAAACAGGCAATTTTTCCAAATCAGAAAATATTTAATGTGCATCTGGGGGGACAAAGGCCAGTAGTTCTCAGAGCTCTGAGAGATACAAGGATGGACAAATATAGCCTCTGACTCGATTGTTTGTTGTTTTCTCCCTGACATGGTTTTTATTATTTTTAAAGATTTTTTTACTATTTAACTATTTAGAGAAAAAGAGTACAAGTACGGGGAGCAGCAGACAGGAGAGGGAGAAGCAGGCTCCCCACTGAGCAGGGAGCCAGATGTGGGGCTGAATCGCAGGACCCCTGGATCATGACCTGAGCCGAAAGGAGCCACTTAACCGACTGAACCACTCAGGTGCCCCTGGTTTTTAAAATCTAGTACAAGGGGCGCCTGGGTGGCTCAGTCCATTAAGCATCTGTCTTGGGCTTAGGCCATGATCCTGGGGTACTGGGATCAAGCCCCACGCCTCAGGGTCCCTGCTTGGTGGGGAACCTACTTCTCAATCTCCCTCTGCTGCTCCTCCTTGCTTGTGCTATCAAATAAATAAATAAAATCCAGTACGAGAAATACAGTAGGTCTATGAGAAAATGATTAAGTGCCACCCAACAGAATTTGCCTCTGGGGGAAGGAGAGGTGCTACAAGAACACAGAGGAGGAAGCTCTTCCAGCTGAGGGGGTCAGAAAGACAGAATGGAGGAGACCTTTCAACGGCATTTTATTCAGTTCTTAGCCCACCTTCATGTATGAACGGAGTCTGTTAGGGGAGACAGACTAGAAATGCTACAGGGAAGGAGGTTGGGGCATTATTCTAAAGGCAATGGGGAGCCGCTGCAAGCTTTTTTTTTTTTTTTTTGGTACAAAGACGGCATAACCAGGGTTGTGGTTTAAGATCTGAATCTGCCAAAAAGCACAGGCAATTGATTTGTTGAGGACACATTCACCCGTTTAAAGATCGAGGCCAAAGGTAAAGCCAGAATGGCCAGATCTGAGAGAGCCTTTCCCAAATAAAATCTAAGGACTGCTTGGAGGTGGGAGGAAAGGACACCAAAGCTTAGGCTACAAGTTTAAATCTGATAACAACCATGTCATTACAAAAAAAAAAAAAAAAAAAAGAAAAGAAACACCAAAAAACCCCCAAACCAAGCCAGGTCCCATTTAGCTCTGTCACTTACTCTTCTGATCCCATCTTGCTCTTAGAAGTACACTCTTTTACCAGCATGCAGCAACCTGGCAAGCTCTCTGCCCCACCAATGTGGGGAACTTCCAAGGAAGGAAAGAGGAACCTCTTCTGGCCCCTCCTCCCCGCCCAGGTACCGAGCTGTTCAGCTGCCCTAAAACTTACCAGCCCCAGATGAAACTAGCCATTCCCACCCAGAAAGGATCCACGTCTCTGTTCCCAGGAAAATGCAAGGGTGAGTATGGACACAGAATTACACCAACTCAGACCTAGGGCAGTGATCCGTGGAGGCCAGCAGATTTAGAGTAGGGAGCTCAGAAGAGTTGTGCTGGTTCTCTGACCTCCAGGAGTGCAGATTCAGCCAGTCAACACATGCCACCTTCTACACGCTGGAGAAGGGGAAAAGCACTGCAAAGAGCAGGACCCAGCTCTGCCTAAGAGACTCTCCCTCCTGCGAGTCCCTAAAGCCTAGACTTCTGGCTGTCTCTGAACCTTGATGGTTAAAATTCCGTGCATGTGTCTCCCCTACCAGGCTGGAAGGTCTGTGAGGGTTGTGAACAAGATAAAGACGGGATTTATCTTAGCATCCCTGCAGCATCTAGCGCGGTGCCTTGAACAGAGTAAGCATTCGCTGAACAGACTCAGTGCCTGCTTCTCCCCTGCCTTCTTCAGTGTGGAGTCACATCTCCTGTGTCAGGGCTCTCAGTGGGACCAAGGAGGGGAGTGAGAGGGGGACCTCCTCCTGCCCCATGAATTTCTCCTACATCGCCGCTGCAGCACAGCCCAGTCTCTCGGATTATTTCCTGGACAAAGGGGCCCTTTTGCTTCACCTCCTTGGAATCAGTCATACAAATATTTTTAATCATCTCTGAAATCAGCCTCTCCCCAGCTCAGCCACTCAGCCCCCAGCTCTGGTCTGAGTCAGCCCAATCCAGTTCCAGAATCCCCTTCCTCCCAGTTTCCCTCTCCAGGGGGGAAGCAGAGAGGCCTCAGCATAGTGGGGTGGGTTCAGAGGCCCAGCTAGCACTGACTGGCTGGATCAGAGGCAGTCAGGCCCTCTCCCCGTTCCAGAATAAGCCACTCCTCACCCCCCCCCCCCCGCCCTGCCCCCCCACCGTTCACACCGGAACCTGAGAAGCCCTAGGGCATAAGAGACCATCCTGAAGAGGGCACTAAGGGCTTCTTTCTTTTTTTTTTAATTTTTTTTTTTTTTTTTTTTTTATGATAGTCACACACACAGAGAGAGAGAGAGAGAGGCAGAGACACAGGCAGAGGGAGAAGCAGACTCCATGTACCGGGAGCCCGACGTGGAATTCGATCCCGGGTCTCCAGGATCGCGCCCTGGGCCAAAGGCAGGCGCTAAACCACTGCGCCACCCAGGGATCCCGCACTAAGGGCTTCTAAGCACCGCCCTGGTCTAGAGCTCCCAGGCTCAAGGATATGAGTAGGCTATAGACACACGGCCTGCAGTTACACTGAAGGGTGCCATGACCTCTGACAGCCCCCTCTCAAAGGCACCTAAGCTCACCCCAGGAAACCACAGAGCATCCTCCTTTCTCCCCGCTCCTCATCTGCCAGCACTCAGCAGCCTATCAGGAGAGATGGATGGACCCACCAACAGCCCTCCCACCTCCTCTCCCTGTCCCCCATCCCACCCCACCTTTCTGGAATCCTGTACTTAGGCCCTATCAACTTACCCCTGTCCAGTGGTCTCTGGTGACTAAACTCACCAATAAGAGGGGTTGGAGATGTGCAGTTAGGAGGTACCTCCTACCCAGGTTGGGAAGGGAGGGGCTTCTGGGAACCTCAGCCTAGACTTCCACATCAAGTGGGCATTTGGGCCAAAATTTCCCGAGCATTCCGAAACGTGGAAGCCTTCAAGGGTCTGCTCTGGAATGCCACTCTGGAATGCGCTCCACACCACAACCGCCCCCCTCCCCCACATACACATAGGAAGACGCAAGGTGGGAACCTCCAAGAGCACAAAATCCTATTTTGACACATTCTGCTCCCGGTGGATCAAGATCGTGGAGCTTTCAAACGATTGGCTTTTCGGGGGTGTAACAGTGCGCGGCGGGCGTCAGGATGGAGGGGCGCTACCCAACCCCTGCGGCTGCAAAGGGCCCTAGAAAAGCCCTGGAGGGAGGAGGGGGCAGTGGAGTAGGGATCTAGAAGCCAAGCTGCCATAAGAAGGGGCTCTTGGATGGTCCGATTCCAAACTTCCTATAGGAAGATTCTGAGAATTTCCCTCCTGGTTCCTCGGGTCTACACCGGCCTCCCCATCCCCCGGCACCGGAGAGGAGGCCAGCCCACCCGTGGGGCCCCGACTGTGGGGTTGAGGGCAGCGCCAGGCTCCCCCCACCCCCACCCCGCCGGGTCCCCAGCCCACTCCGGTGTGCAAAGTTTCCGCGCCCGAGCGGAGTTGGCGCGGCGTCCTCCGCCCTGGGGCTCCTGCCCCGGCGCACGGCCAGCCGGCCCGACCCGGCTCTTCCGGGCGGCGGAGGGGAGGGCGGGGCGGGAAGCAGCAGCCCTTACCTGGGACGGCCACCTCCAGCCCCAAGCGGGGCGCGGGCGCGGGCGCGGGGAGAGGGGCTCGGCGGAGGGCGCGGAGCCAGGCGCGGCCCGGGCCCGGGGTGGCGGGGCCCGCGCGGGGGTCGGGGCGCAGGGCCTGCCTCTCCCGGGAACCTGGGCCGGGCTGGCCGCGCTCGGTCGCTCCTGCTGGCGCTGGCCTCTCCCTCCGCGCTCTCGGCTCCCTGCTCCGGGCGAGAGTGGGCCGGCGCCTGCATCACCGTGACATCACCTCCATTCAGGCGCTTATCGGGCGGCCGCCGCGCTCCAGGTATGTGCAATCCGTTTGCACAGTAACAAAGCGCGCGCGGCCCTCCCCCCGCCGCCGACTCACCTCCAGGCTCCGGCGAGGCGCACTTTCCGGCCGGGGAGGGAGCTCGGAGTTTCTGGCGGAGCTGGCCCGAGTGTTGTTGCTGTTTACCGCCACGCCCCCGCACACGGACGCGCGCACTCACGCGCACTCACGCGCACTCACTTTCAGGATTCGCCTTTCCCTCCGGAAAGCGGTTTGGGGTGCAGCCCAGCGCGCTCCCTCGCCCCGCATGTCCCAGCGCTCACACGCGGACACGCGTGGGGCCCCCCGCGGTGCGTCTCAGCTAGCCTCGGTCACCTCCGCCCCGGCTCCCCCGTGGGGCACACACGCCGGGCACAGGTCGCTGCTCCCGGCTGAAGCGAGGCGCACACTCAGCAGAGTGCGTCTTTGTCACGCCTTCTGCGCCCCCTCCCCTCCCCGAGCGTGCACACGTGGACACACCACACACCGACAGTCCGCCTCCTCCACGAGCGGCCTTGCCCCCGGCACCTGGGTCACCAAACGTGCATGGGGCGGGGGGGGGGGGGCGCTGCGAGCGCGCCTGCCGCGGTGGGCCCGGCCGGGATCCACTCCGGATCGTGAGCAGACGGCGCCCCGGGCCCGACTTGCCTGCGCCTGGATTTCCCGCGACCGCCCCAGCACCGTCCAACTGAGCGCGCTCCCCTCCCGGCGCCCCCGTTCCCTGCTCCGACTTGTCCTAATTAGCCGTCACGGTCATGTTCCCCGCGGTCCCCTGCGCTCCGGGACGCCTCGGCCCTGACTCCCAGCCCAGCCCTCCGGCCGCCCGCGGACTCTTCCACGAGTTCGGGTACCCTCCCCGCTCCGCGCCCCACCCCCACCCCCACCCCCCACTCCCTGCCCCGGGGTCGATCAGCCGGTTGCCACCCTTTCCCCTCCGGCCCCGGGAATCGGCAGAAGGGGAACGACCGAACTGGGCGAGGGGATCCAGTCTGGGACGTCCCCGGCCCAGTAAACAAGAGGAGATTTTTTCCGGCCGCCTTCCCCTGGGGCTGCGCGCTCCGCGGGAGGTGGGCTGCGCGGCCCGGGGGCGCCCGGCGGGGCCTAGTTAGCTTGCACGCCAGGCCCGGAGGGGCCGCGCGCACCGGGAAGGGAGAGGCTGTTGGGCCTGGCCGGGGCCCAGGGGACGCGGAGGGAGGGCAGCCGCCGGGTCTCCGGGGTGCTGGTTCTTGTGACGCCGAGTTGCCTGGGGGATCGCCAGCAGCGCGCGGTCGGAGCCAGCCAGAGTCGGGGCGGGCGGCGGGGCGTGTTTGCACAGCCCCGAGGGCCCCCGGGTGGGGGCGGGGCGGGGGGCAGGCTGGGGGGAGGGCGCGGGCAGAGGGGAGGGGTACCTCCGGGGCTGCTGGTGCGCCTGGGTCTACGACAGGCAGGAGTCAGACTCCGGGAATCTCCGGGCGCTGGCGGAGCGATCCACCTCAGGCCTGCCCCTCCCCTCGCGCACCGGCTCCTCGGACTCCGGGAGAGTGTTTGCTTAGCGGCCCCGGGCTGGCGGCGGGGCCCGGGGTTTTCTAGAACCTGCCTCCCTCCCTGTGCCTGGCCCTCGCTTGCAGGTCTCGGAAGTGCGGTGATCACGGAGCTGTTTCCGTTCTTTTTTAAATATTAAGAGGAAGAGCGCGTTCTGGTGCCAAGTTGCGCGTTCCTCTCCGTCTCGCTCCCCTAACGCCCTGCACCCCCGCCCCAGCCTCCCGGACCCTCGCGGCGGGCTGTGCAGCCCCGTCCCGCGCTCAGAAGCCAACCCCTAAATGAGCCGGTTACTCCCTGTGGCCTCCGGCTGTAGCTTTCATTAACCAGACACGTATTGCTGAAATCGGTTTGCTGCGAGAGCTGCCCATTAGCATAAGTGAAAAGGCGATTCCGAGGGCCAGGGATAGGGGCAGGGGAAGCGGGCTGGGAGCGGAGTTGTGGACCCAGCCCATCTTCTCAGTTTGCTTTCAAGCTTCTGGAACTCCAGCAGGTGCAGAGGACTCTCCCAAGAGGCAAGCTTCCCACCCCCCCACCCCCATCAGTCAATCAGTCTCTACCCAGGCAGGGGTCAAGTTGGGGTATCCAGTGCCTGGGCACCCCCTGGGAGCTGGGGAAGAGGCCCTCCAGCCCTGAGAGGTCAGCACCCCTGGAAATGTAGGGCAGGTTTCTGAAAAGGGTTTGCTGAGTCCCTTTTCACAGTGCCTGTCTCATTCTGGAACAGGATCTGCCTTTGAAACAAAGCAAGGCCCTTGGGGCAGATGACCCAGGGTTTTCAGCCTCCACCATCCCTGGTGCCCTTCCTTGGGCAAAGCCTGACTGGGTGAGGGGTGGTGGGACTGGAAGTCCGGATCCCGGATCTTGAGAGCACCCTCCACCAGCCCCCACGAGCCAGACTGTTGGGCCGCGGGGCTGCTGCTGGACACAGCCAGCCTGCATTGGCTAGAAGGGAAGTTCTGTGAGAGGTGTGTTGTCTTTCAAGACTCCAGGTATGGGGCGTCTGGGTCCCCAGATGCCATTCACTCAGTTTAATGACCCATAGGCATTTAAGCCTTTATGAACTCGTGTTTTCACCAAAAATGAACACTTTGTGAAGTCACCCCATATGGATACTGCCCACCCACCCTTCAGAGAGATCCTGGATTGATGGATTGTGGGGGAGTGCCTGGCTCCCTCTTTCCCCTTATATGGTGCTTGAGTTCCTGCTGGGCCATGGAAACTACTTTGATCCATCTCAACCTTCCTTCTCAGAGCTACCAGAGGCTAAGGGACTGACAAGGCCCAGGGGTCAGAAGCAGCTCTGCCACCTGCCAGCTGGGTGACCTAAACAAGTCTCTGCATCGGCCTGGGCTCTGCTTTCCTCTACTGTAAAATGGGCGTGATAAACCCACCTGGACATTTCACCCTAACATCCAGATGAATCTGATTCTAGAATGTTCCTCGCACAAGCCTGCCCCTCACAGGTGCCCAGAGGTCAGCCTCTCCTCTCCTATTGCATCCCCTGTGAACCTCAGTCCTGTCAAAATTCAAGTCCCATCTACTCTTGCAGAAGCTGCTTCTCTGATCTTCTTTCAATTCTATTTTATGGTTATCAGAATAGACTTATCATGCCATGCTCTGGGCCTTCGCCTCTACTGTTCCTTCTTCTTCCACATCCTGTCCCTCCCATCCCCCCTTCTCTGACCAAAATTTTTACAGAATCACTGTTGCCTCAAAACTCAGCTCCAATGACCCTCTGTGAAGCTTTCCTCACCTTCCCCAGAAAGAACCATGGCAGTTGCTTCTTTACCCACAGCTTTTTCTCTTTTCCAAAATTTTATTTATTAGAGAGAGAAAGAGAGAGAGCGAGCACAAGCAGGGAGAGTAGCAGGCAGAGGGAGAGGGAGAAGCAGTCTCTCCGCTGAGCAGGGAGCCCGATGCAGGGCTTGATCCCATGACCCTGATATCATGACCTAAGCCAAAGGCAGATGCTTAACCAGCTGAGCCACCCAGGCGCCCCCCACCCACAGCCTTTTATGCATTCGTTCACTTATCATTACCCCAGTATATCTTCATCAGGCCTGACAACTGTCATCTCCCCAGTTAGACTGTGCCCTCAAGAGGGGGACATGTCTCATTTTGTGGCCCCAGGCATCTGGCACAGAGCCTGTCCATTGTTCTATGGTCAGGACAGTAGCAGTAAGAGTAGCGATACAGCCCCTGGAGGGTAGTCTGCTGCAGATTTTCCCCTGGTAACAGGGGCCCTGCCTACAGTTAGCACCCACCCTGCACACCACACCAGCCCAGCCCACTGCACCAGGCCTTCCTGGGGAGCAGGCAAGCCCCAGTGCCTTCTGGAGAAGTCTACTGCCCCAGGCCAACAATGCCTTACCTTCAGAGTCTGGGCAGGGGGCCTTGGCCACCTGGCTTGGGGCACAGGGGTGAGGAGGCTAGAGGTCAGTTTTGCTCCCTAGAGGGACTTCCTTTTGCATGGGTAGCAAGAGTCGGGGATTACAGTTGCAGCTGATGGACTCCTTCTCTCAGGAGCTATTTCCTTCTGCGGGGAGTGGGAGGCCTGAGCCTGGCCCCTGGGGGGCAGCGGGAGTTGAATGCCCTTGGTCTGGTGGCCTTGCCCCAGTGAAGTGAGAACAGCCCCTCCCTGATCTGAGGGTGGAGGCCCTTGGCTCCCTGACAGGTAGGTGCCTGGAATCTTGTGCCAGGCAGCTGGGTGCCCCACAACTGGCTGGTAAACAGATTTTGCATTTGATTTTTCCTTGCTCCCAGGCTCCATATTAACTCGTTACTGCCCAGCCTATGGTGTCTGGCTAAGTCTTCTTTTCTCTTAGGTTTGTATGCCTGACCCTTGGAATAGTAGGTACCCCCTGGTTTTTATAGTAGGAAGCCAGGGGCCTGGGAGCAGGCAAGTTAAACACTAATTCACCACAACTGGCTGCCCATGGGTGATCCCCCTGGAAATGTACCCGGAAGTGGGCCTTGGGCAGAGCCTGCTGGAATGTCACCTGATGCCAAGCCCACCCACAGTGGCCACAGGTCTGCTGCTCCCCATCCCCCCTCCCTGTCCATGGCTCAATGGCCACTAACCAACTGTCTGTGGAGGAGAGAACTGGATTTTCTGAGCTGTCCAGGTCTGGAGAATGTCCATGAACAGACAGTGGATCTAGGAACCAGGGTTAAAGCAAAGGGTCTGAGGGGTCAGGCCCCTCGGCCCACGAACGCCTTTCCAAAAACAAAAAAGAAACGTGTACACAGTACTGCACTTAGTACCCCTCACCTTCAGGAGGGGTCTCACCCCTGTCTGAGAACTTTTCAGGGACGGGATACCTGTTACCTCACTCCAGCAGCTGCAATGCCCCAGACTTATTACCTCCGTTACAGTCTACTCCCACTCCCCCCAACACCTCCAGTCACCCTGCAAACCCCCGTCCACTGGGGGACATTCCCTGACTTCACCCTGGTGCTCTGCTGACACCCTCACCAGCTCCCACTGCCTTGAATTGAAAGACGAAGCTTGCTTGCCCAGCATTCAAGGCCTCTGCAACCTACTCTCAACCTCGGGTGCCAGCCTCATTCCCCTCCTCTTCCCCACAGGAAATGGAAATGGCCACTCTAGCCCGAGAGGTCGGCTCCCAGTCTGGCCACTGGATTTGCCTTCCTGTGGCTGTACTCATGCTGTATCCCCCACTCTTCATTTGGGAAGCCCCCTTTGGGCCTCTCTCAACCAGTCCTCTTTTAAAGACCTGTGCTCCACCCAGAATTTTGGCTAGTGACCCCACCCTAGAGTTGTCCTCCCTCTGCTCCCAGAGCAAGCTCCCCTTCTAAGGCGAATTTGCTAGCCTAGCACTATTCTGCATCGTTAATTATGAGGCTTGGTGGGGATCAGATTCTGATTTCATGTCTAGCCTTCCCTGCAGTCCCTAGGAGAGCGCTTTATAAACACAATTTTAAAAACAATAAAGGGGCTCCCGGGTGGCTCAGTAGTTGAGCGTCTGCCTTCAGCTCAGATCATGATCCTGGGATCCTGGGATCAAGTCCCGCATCAGGCTCCCCATGGAGAGAGCCTGCTTCTCCCTCTGCCTGGGTCTCTGCCTCTCTCTCTGGTGTCTCTCATGATTAAATAAATAAAATCTTTTTTAAAAAAAAGGCAATAAATACCAGTGGAATAGTGGGCTGACTGGCCAGGAGCTGAGAGACACCGCCTTCTCAAAGGGTAAGGGCAGGTCCAGGGTCTAGCCTTGGCCTTGCTGCCATCAGGAACCCACCACTCAGATCCCTGGCTCCCAGAATTCCAGGCCAGGAAGTTAAGAGAAATGCTAGCTAGTCTGATAACGCAACACTCCTAATAGCTTGCCTCTGTGTCGCACTGTGCAACTTTCAAGTGTCTTTGATATTTGATCCTTGCAACCTTACAAGTTCAAGAAAGCAGCTATTACCTCCATTTCGTAGATTGAGAAACTGAGGTTCATAAAAGCCAAGCGGCGTGCCACGGACTAAAGCCTGTTTGTTTTAACTCCATGGCATGCCGCAAAGCGCTTTTCTCATCTCCCATACAGCTCTTACCTTTTCTGCCTTAACTAGTGTACGTGTCTTGTGTCCCCAACCAGGGTGTGAGCTCTTAGAGGGAAAGATGTGTCTGTCTCCGATCTACCTTTGTCCTCTCGATGCCTTGCCCATAGTAGGACCTCGATAAGTATCTGTGAGGGAGTAAATAGATGAAGGACCCGCACAGGCCCACATAAGAGAAGGACGGACGTTGGCAACGGAGCACCTAGTGTGGAGCCGACGCCCTGCCTTGTCCCCATGATCCCTTTGCTTCAGAAGCCAGCCTCACGGCAGTGCTGTCTACACTAAACAGTCCCCTGGCCTAGGCCAGGGCCACGTGTCTCCCTCTCCAACCCCTTCTTCCTTCTCTGACTCTGTTCTCCAGGTGGCCACTAGCCCTACAGTCACTCACGTCCCCTCTGCACACACTGCCACCTGCCCCTCCACCAGCCCCTCCAGCCATGACACAATTCTGAGCAGCATCCCCCCCACCAGGATTTGAGGGCACCCTCGCTCGAACTCAGCCGGGGGTGTCCCTGGAGGGCCAGGCTCGCCGCACTCACCAGGGATGGCGCTCCACCCGCAGGGCAGGACCAGCCAGCTGGCTCCTGGGCCTCGCCGTCCCAGCTGTTCCCCTCTTGCTGCCTGCTCGGGGCTTGACTCTCTCCCTTGCCGGAAGCCCAGCTGCGGCGGCCGAGGCTGCCGGGAACCTGGCCGGGCTATTCTGGGAGCGGGCTGGAGCTCTGGGCCGCCTGGCAGCAGCTGAAATTTCAACCCCTTTGGTTTCCACACTGTTCTTCTCCTCCCCGCTGATGAGAAGACGGAGTTCGGTCATTATGCAAAATTCAGAACCACGGATGGCGCATTTGAGGGTCTTAATAGCGGCTGTGGTTACGCTAAAGTGGGCCCTGGCCATAAACCACGTACCCTGCAGCCGCTGATGCAACGGCCTGCCCGCGCCCTGCGGTCGCCCAGGCGTAGCCGTGCTCCTCTGTCCCCATGCCCACCCTGCCCTTTAACCCCTCCAGACAAAGCCGATGGTGGAATTCCTCGGAGACCCTCTTCTCTTCCTTTTCTTTCTTTCCTTCTTCTTCTTCTTCTTTTTTTTTTTTTTTAATTAAGACTGCAGGATTTGATTCTGCAATGTAAGCAATAAAGTATGAAGACTGAGTTTGGGTGACACGATTAGAGTCATAATTAACCCAAAGTTAAGCCCCCCTCTGATTAACCTGTTTCTGGATAGCCTGCTCTTAGAAGGCCCCGGAGATGATGGGCCGGCTTCATTATCCTCGTGGGGGGGTTGGAGGCCAGGATGGGAAGAGGGCCCCCCCACCCCGAGATCACACGGTGATGGACATATGGCTTAAGTGTGGCGTTGGCCCTCCTGTCATGAAACTGTGCTTTTAGAACCAAAAGGACCCCCAGAGTTGTCCAAAGGGCACAGAACTTGCTCGTCTGTGAAAGGGGGTAATAATTCCTGCCCCATGTGATTGCTGCAAAGATTATGCCAAACCACAGACCCGAGAGCTCTTGGCCAGAATGCCCATGACTTGGGACCTTCTGCCCCCAGGCTCATCTCCTTCCACTGCTGGTCTGTGCGAGGAGAGAGCGTCTCACAGAAACAGTGGTGAGGCTGGCTCCCTGGCTTTCTCCAGCCTCCGCACCCAGCTTCAGAACCAGTTCTATTGTTTAAAAAGCAGATTTCGGGGACACCTAGGTGGCTCAGTGGTTGAGTGTCTGCCTTCGGCTCAGGGCATGGCCCTTGGGGGTCCCAGGATGGAGTCCCACATCAGGCTCCCCGCAGGGAGCCTGCTTCTCCCTCCGCCTTTGTCTCTGCCTCTCTCTGTGTCTCTCATGAATAAATAAAATCTTTTTTTAAAATAAAAAGCAGATTTCGGGCTGCCTGGGTGGGTGTCCCTCATCCACTCCCATGCACTCTCTCTCTCAGTAGATAAATTAATTAGATAAATCAATACAATCTTTAAAAAACAAAAAACAGATGTCTGGACCCCATTCCTAATGTAGAACCCAAGTCTCTAGCCAAGAAGCCCAAAAGCCTGTTCTACAAGGTGCACAGGTGTGATTAGTGCTGCACACTGACCTTAAGAACCAGGGAGGCAGGGTTAAACCAAGAATTGTTCGAGTCAGCTATGAGGAAAGGAAGGGAAAATGCAGGCAAAATACAGAAAGCACGCATGCTCCGTGAAGGATCAGGTTCTCTGCTTCTCAGGAATGAGGGGCTTGGGAGCGTGAGTGCAAGGGTGGCACCAGGGTAGGAAAGCAGAGGCGATCCCCCGCGGAAGTGTTCCAGGAAACGAGAGCCTTGCAGCTTTCTCTATTCCTCCCCACACCCACCCTCAGCCTCTCCTGTGTTAAAGGCATGATTAAGGGTCAGGAAGTTGCTACGAGGCCTTTCCTCCTTTGCCTTGCCCTCCTGCCCCTTCCCCTAATATTTTCCAGCCCTGTCTGAAGTCATCCCAATGAGGGCGTGGTTCCTCAGAGCCCAAGGCTCACTCGGACTCTTTTAACCAGCGCTTCAGATGATGGTTGTGCTAGTAAAGTTTAAGAGCCACCGAAATACAAATCTCCCTTGAATTCTTCACCGGAGGAGGCGTGGGGGTAAAGTGATGGGCAAGACTAGGGGCTGAGGGGCCACTGCTGACCAGCGTGTGTGGTCATGGAGCAGTCTGGTTAGACGGACGAGCTCCTGGCAATGGGGTCTTGTTGGGGAGACAAGCAGCGAGGGTGCGGGGTGTGGAGTCCAAGTGGGGGTGGCACTGAAGTGGGAAGCATGGGCCAGACTCTTGTCTGTTGGAAGGTGAGGATTCCAGAGGCGGGAAGAATGCAGAACTCAAAAAAACATGAGCCAGTCCCAACAATAAGGCTTCATCGACATTTTTCTGGAGCTGATCCCACGTAGGTTTCTTCTTCCCGGAAGTCAGAGGCAGCCATCATTGAATTATTTTCTGCTGGTGTCTGGTCTTGCCCCTTGACACTCAACCTCCTCTTTCTAGAAATGGTAAGACTCCAGGAAAAAAAGCGGGTCAAGCTGAAGTGATGTGGGAGCCTCGGCTGCTGGTATGGGGTACTTGGGGTCATGGTGAAGTAGAGGAGGTAAGGCGATTTTCCCTCTACTCTTCTAGGTTCTCTGCTGGCAACTCTGAAATAAAAGACATGTTAACAAGAGGAAGACAAGTTTGTGAACACATATACAGGGGAAATGAGTAACTCTAAGAGCTGACTTAGAATGCAGGCCTAATGCTATCTTCAACTAAGACAGAAGAAAGAAAGGTGTGGGGAAAGCCAGTAATGGGGAGGTGACCAAGAAAATAAGGTTTGTTATGCAGATTGACGTGGGTGCCTCTGGGTTGATAACATTCTCATGATTTAGAGCTCTGTCCTTCTCTTCCTGGTACCGAGAGGGAGACACCCTTACAAACGGAGATTTCCTTTATAAATGTAAATGTTCCTTTACAAAAGGGTAACTGACGGTTTCCAGAGCTCCTCCGGGTGTCTGCTGTATCTCAAAATAATCGGCTCAAAATAATCCTTTTGCCAAGGAGGCATATTTTGAGAGGAGGCAAACTCTGCCACTCTTCAGTGACAATTTAGGAAAAACCACACCCAGTGAGCTTCTTTGATGTTTTTCCAAAGAGCTCACACCTGGCTGGTCTTTAGCTACAAGCACACCTGGAGGTTCTTTGCATCCAATTTCCATAGGTTGTCTTGCTCATTCAAAGGTATATTTCAAATGAGGCTGCCTTTTCTTACTTCTGCCCCCTTTTCCCATTGCCTTATTCACTGCGACTGTTTCCTGCTATCAGATGTGGAATGGGAGCCACAGACTTAGAGAAAAAAAGGGGAGTGGGTACTTGTCCTACGGGAGCTGGTGACTCCTGGGCCTTCCCTTGGCCAAGGTCACTTGGATCAGCTCAGACGAAAGCAGCCCGAACGGTAGAGATTGATTCCCGACAGCCCTTTTGCTCTAATACCGTATTGCATTTCAAAACAGTTGTGCTGCTCTCCTGGGCATTTCCTAACCCGGGCTGAAAACAGTGGCTCGTTCGCTGTCCTTGGACCCGCTCTGTCAATGAAGTAGGGTCCAGAAAAGCCCCCTCAGAGGGTGTCCTCTGGCTGCTGCCTGGTCTCACCTGCCTTTCCAGCACCCCTCCTGCAGGCTCGGGTTCTTCCAGGGCCAGAGCCACAGTCTGACCTGACTGGCTGCCCCCCACCCCCAGCACCATGGGCATGGCCAGCTGTAGTCAGTGCTTCAATGGCCTGCTGTGGGGGGAAAATGGGAGAAGCTATAGACTCACCCAGAGTGCACCTGCAGTCACTCAGTTAAACCATGAGCACTGCATAAAGAGTCAAGAGACTGGGTACAGGACTCAGACTAACTTCTGAGTACCGGCTGTGTAGCCATGGAGACATCTATTCACCTCTCTTGGGCTGTTTATCACCCATATAATAATGACAATGTTTAGTACTGCCCGGACTGTTTGGGTTACCTATTAACTCCTTTGATCCTCCAACATTCTATAATATGAATTACAATGGCTCTACCTGCTTATAAATGAGGCTTATAAATGAGGAAGCTCAGAGAGGCTGAAGTAATGTGTTTAAGGCCAAGAGCTCTGACCTTGGCCTCCTAACTCCTATGCATACATCTCTTTTGGGGTAGGAAAAAAAATGTATTGGCTATCGATAGTGCTGTGTAACAAATCACCATGAAATTTAGTGGCATAGAGCAACAAATGTCTATCATGACACATAGTTTCTGTAGGTCGGGAATAAAGGAGCGGATTAACTGGGGGTGTCTGGCTCAGAGTCTCTCATGAGGCTGGGGTATTGGCCAAGGCTGCGCTCATCAGGAGGGTGGACAGGGCTGGAGGGTCCATTTCCAAGATGGCGCCCTTCCATGGGGCTGGTTGTTGGCTAGATGCCTAAGTTCCTCTCCATGTAGACCGCTCTCCATCGGCTGTTTGAGTGACCTTGAGACATAACTGTAGGCTTTGCCCAGTGCAATTATCCTAAGAGAAGGCAAAGCAGAAGCTGAAAGGTAGCCACGGAAGGCACACACTGCCTTTTCCACAATATTCTATTAGTCACACAGGTCTGCCCTCTTCAGCGTGGAAGGGAACTACACAGAAAGGTAGATATCGGAAAATGGGGCCTATGGGGCCATCTTGGAGGCTGGCTGTCACAGACAGGAACAGAGCAGCTAACAGCACGGTTGGGAGAATCAAATCAAAGAATAGATGTAAACATGCTGTAGAAGCTTGCTAGGGTTGTTGTACCACAGACTGGGTAGATTTAAACCAGAAATATATCCTCTCACTGGTCTGGAGGCTGGAGGCCCAAAATCACGGTGTCTGCAGGGCCATGTTTCCTTGGAAGGCTGCAGGGAAGAATCTTTCTTTGTCTCTCCCAGCTCCTGGTGGCCGTGGGCTCACAGCTTCTGCCCTCCAATCTCTGCTTTCTTGTCACATGGCTTCTCCCAGGGTGGATCTTTACATGGCCTCCTTATAAGAACAGAAGTCATACTGGATTTAGGATCCACCCTACTCCAGTATGACTTTACCTAAACTTGATTACATCTACAAAGACCGAACTTCCAAAGAAGGTCACATTTATGGGTATGGGGGATTGGGACTTCACCACATCTCTTCAAGCAGGTAAGAGGGTACAACTCATCCCACAACACACGCCGTGTGGTGTGTAAAATACCATATACCTGTGAGTCTGTATTGTCCTTAATTTTTTTTTAAGATTTTATTTATTTTTTGAGAGAGAACAAGCAGGGGGAGGGGCAGAGGGAGAGAGAGAGCCCACGTGGGGCTCCATCTCATGACACTGAGATCATGAGGGGAAATCAAGAGTCAGACTCTCACCTGACTGAGCCACCCAGGTGTCCCATGTATTATCTTGAATTGCAGCACAACTGGTAGAAATTGTGATGGTGGGAGCTAATGGTTAGATCGGCCAGCCTGCTGGAGGCCATGGCCATTGTGGCCATTGGCACAGCCTTTAGGGCACTTTGAAGGTCCTGACTTCTTGGCCATTTTCCCAAGCCCAGACTGCTGTCTCTCACTGGAACTTACTCATACTTCCCAGTGGATTCTGGAGTCTAGCCACAGAATTTATCTCTATCAGATTCTTCCTTGGACACTCCATTCCCCTGAGGCTGATTCTGCTCCACGGCTTTTTCCCCTGACTGCCTCAAACATCTCCCTGGCCCATGTCTCCCTCTCTGTTTCTGAAGCCCCTGTTTCTCTAAAAATTGTTTCTTGGTGGAGTCCTGGTGCCCTCCCAAGAAACACCACTCAGCCCCTTGTTCCTGGCACTCGCTGATTCCTCAGCCAAGCCAGGCACCCGGTGATGTGCGTCAGAAAATTGCCAGCTGGGCAGTGGTTTCCCGTCCCAGCTCTGCCTCCAGCAAGCTGGGTGACCTCCAGCAAGTTTCTTCACCTCTTCCTACCATAGCCTCTGAATTCGTCAGGTGTATTCCAGTGAATACCTACTGAATACTCCCAACGTGCCAGGCATGGGGCACAAAGGAAGCTGAATCACCCTCCCTGCCTCTAAGCATTTATGATCTAATCAGCAAGAGTAATGTCAACCAGTCAATGAGATACAGGATGTTATACACGAGGTGCCATGGGAACAAAGACGAGGGTGGAGGGACTCCACGGTACTAGCTGGGAATACCGGTGGAAGAGTGTCCAGGAGAGAAGGAGCAGAGATGGGATTTAAGCTCAGTGCCAGGCTGAGTTGGACGGCCACAAATCCAGAGGTCACAACCAACAACCCTCAGTACCAATTCAACCTATAGAAATCTTCTGTTTTATCCACCGGATGTTTTTTTCCTAAAGATTTTATTTATTTATTCATGAGAGACACAGAGAGAGAGAGAGACAGAGAGAGAGAGAGAGAGAGACATAGACAGAGGTAGAAGCAGGCTCCCCATGGGAACCCGATGTGGGACTTGATCCCAGGACCCCGAGATCATGACCTGAGCCGAAGGCAGATGCTCAACCACTGAGCCACCGGGGTGCCCCCCCAAAAAAAGTTGAACTCTGAGGATTGTAGGAAGGTAACCTGATTTCAGACCCAAAACTTGAGACCCAACAAGTCATTCCTAACCTTGGTTTGTGCTTATCTTATGTGAACCTTTCCACACGGAACTGTGGTGGGTACGTAGCACCCCTGAAGGCACACTGGTCCTCTGCTCCCGTCCTGCTGTCTGCTCTGGCCACACTTGAGCTGTGGCACATGGGCACTGTGCATCATCCAAGGAGCCCTGATCAGAAGACGCCTGTTCTTCTTGTCCTTGCTCTGGAACACTTCTGTTTGTCAGCTCAGCATCTGATTTAGGAGCCATAAAATACGGTCAGGGTCATGAAAGCAGCACCTTCTGAACTGTTCTAGCCCCTGTGTCAGTCTCTTAGGACTGCCCCTAACCAGCTACCACAAACGTGGTGGCTACAAACCATAGCAATGAACTTTCTCACAGTTCCGGAGGCTAGAAGTCCAACATCAAGGTGTCAGCAGGGTCGTGCCCCCTCTGAACGCTCAATGGGGAGAATCATCCCTTGCCTTTTCCAACTTCTGGTGGCTCCAAGCTCCTCTTGGCTTGTGACCATGTCCCTCTGCTCTCGGCCTCTGACTTCATGTGGCCTTTCCCTCTGTGTCTCTGGGTCTTCTTTCCCGTCTTTTATAAGGACACTCATCCTGGGTGTGGGGCTCACCTTAATCCATAATCTGAGATCATCTCATTTTGGGATCCTTATCTTTCTTTTAAATAAATTTATTTTTTATTGGTGTTCAATTTGCCAACATACAGAATAACACCCAGTGCTCATCCCGTCAAGTGCCCCCCTCAGTGCCTGTTACCCATTCACCCCCACCCCCCGCCCTCCTCCCCTTCCCACCACCCCTAGTTCATTTCCCAGAGTTAGGAGTCTTCATGTTCTGTCTCCCTTTCTGATATTTGGGATCCTTATCTTAATGATATCTCAAGCTCTTTTTCCAATAGGGTCGTATTCTGAGGATTTTTTTTTTTTTTTTAGGGGAAAGAAGGAGATACCATGCAATCCTCCAAACCCCTAAATAATCCTGTTCTAGTTACTTATTGCCAAGTGACACACCATCCCAACATGTAGTGACTTCAAACAGCAACTGCCATTTTCTGATCTGTCATGGTTTCTTTGGGTTAGGAATTCGGGAGGGGCTTGGATGGGCTTGGCTTGGACAGTGGATGGAGCTGAGTGGATGGAGCTGAAACAACACGGAGCTGAGGCAGCCCGGGCCTAGACAGTCATCTTCCTTCCTGCAGCCTTAAGGCCTCTTTGCGTGACCTCCTGATGTGGGCTGGTTAGAGCTTCCTCACAGCACGGCACCCTCAGAGGTCTGACCGCCTCGTGGAGAGCAAGGCAGAGAACTTGCATTTTGTGGTCCAGCTTCCAGCATCACTGAGGGTCACCTCCATGGTGCTCTGTCATTGGAGGCGGTCACAAAAGCCCACCTAGGTTCACCCTAGCTCTCTGCTGGTGTGCATCTTCCTTTACAGATGCAGACGCTAAGGTGTGGCCAGGTGAGTAAATGCCAAGTTATCGCAGCGGAGAGCCACACCTGTCCCTGGGAAGGTGGCCGCGGGGCCAGGTCTATAACCCATGCTTACGGTCGGTCAGCAGCCAGCTTCTCTTCCTCAAGTCTCTGCTCCTTCAACCCAGAAAATGGGCCTGATGGAGGCCACTGCTGCCCTCCAGGATGGTTTGGGCACGACAGGGATACAGCACAAAGCAAGCCCGTGGATGGGCGGCCAGGTGACGTGGCTTGTAGCCCTGGCTCTGTCATTCCTCTTTGTGTGGTCTTAGGTAGTTTCCTGTTCTAGAACAAAGGGAATAATGCCTGCCTGCTACTTTCATGGTTTTCATGGGTGAAATGAGGTTCAGTATGTTGGAGTGCTGGGTATGCAATTTAATGCTCTTCACATAAAAGGCATCGGGTATCTCTTTGAGTTCCTCAGAGTGTCACAAACATCCTAGCTGCTTTACGGATATTCATTGATTCTATTTTTTTTTTTTTTAAGATTTTATTTACTTATTCATGAGAGACACAGAGTGAGAGAGAGGCAGAGACACAGGCAGAGGGAGAAGCAGGCTCCACTCAGGGAGGCCGACGTGGGACTCGATCCCGGGACTCCAGGATCACAACCTGGGCCGAAGGCGGCGCCAAACCGCTGAGCCATCCGGGCTGCTCCCTCATTGATTTTAATGTAAAGGTTTCCTACCAGTCCCCTACTTATGTGTAGGCCCGCATAAGTAGGGCCGACGACCAGGAAGACCATGGGGTCTGATCATCAATGAGGGACTGCGGATTTTGGAGCTTGGGCATTCTTAATGCCCCAAGTAGCCCATGAATAAGCCTGGGGATGAGGATGAAGGGATGAAGGGATGAATCCGAGTATTCCTTTCATGAAGGGCTGTGTAAGCAAGGCACCCCAAATTTAGTGGGTTCAAACAATTTACTTTCATCTCTCATGGTTTTGTGGGTCCACGGGGTTCAACTGACCGATTCTCCCCTGGTGGAGGAGGTGGTCTTCTCTCAGACACCAGCAGGGGCTGTGGTTGTCCAAAGGCCCGACTGGGCTGGAAGTCCCAGATGCAGCTCAGGGCTCCTGCGTGCGGCCTCTCTCCCCAGCAGTATGGCCTCGCCTTCTCAAGTGGCAGCTCGTGATTTCCAGGGCAGGTAGGAATCCCAGGCCTCTCAAGGGCTGGGAGCGGATCCTGCTCAGCATCTCTGCCATATTCTGCCGGTCAGAGCAGTTACCAGGCAGTCTAGATACACGGTGCGGAGGAACGGACTCTGCCTCTCGATGGGGTGGTCGTCCAAGGAGGGCAGGAACCAGTGTCTGCTCCCTTTAGTCCCAGAACAAGGGACGGTCCCTATTCCTCAGGCTCCTGAACTGCCCAGCTGAGATGGACTGTAGTTGTGACGACACAGAGGGCCTGGCTTTGGCTGGAGCGTGGGGACACAAAGAGCCCTTCAGCCGAAAAGCCACTGGGCAGCCTCAGCCCCCACCCCCCCATCACCCAGGTGCTGCTGGCTTGCCCTGGGCCAGGGGAATGCGGGGCCACCGCAAGCCCTGGGTGCCAAGGTCAAGGCCGAGACATAGAGGCCTCAACGTGGCCAGCCTCCAGCCTGGCCTCCCTCCCACATCCTGACGCAGCTCTGACCAAGCAGTTGGATGGCTTCAGAGGGGCGGTTTCGGATCGTCTGCTGGACAGCTGTGCGGCCCAGGCCCCCATGTGGGGGCGAAGGGCAGTTTGAAGAGGCGCAGGGAGCCGAGCAGGCAGGCCTCTCCCTGCCTCCGCTGTGTGGCTGTATCTGGTTAACAGACACCTTGTCACCAGCGCCGTCCGGCTGCAGTTCTCAGGCGCCAAGGAGATGGAGCCTTGCTCTGCCAGCCTTGCCCCTCCTGCTTATTTCCTGACCTCAGATCTCTCCCTGGCTCAGGGCAGCTGCTCCCCTTAAACTTATAACACAGTCCCTGGCCTTCCAAAGCAAGAGCAGGCCACCAGCTGATTTCTAACCTTCCTGCATTCTTTCCCTGACCTTTGTCCCCTCCTACTAGTGTCCTTGGAGATCTCAGGGTGCTGGGCACCAGGTCACCGGGAACCACCTGCAAATATTCACCCATGGTGTGTTCTTTTCCCGAGGCTGCCATAACCCGCCACCACACACCTTTGAAGAAACAGAAACAGATTCTCTCCCAGGTCAGGAGGCCAGAAGTCCAAGATCAAGGCATGGGCAGGGTCGGATCCTTCTGAGGGAGCACCCACTGCATGCCCCTGTCCTGGCTTCTGGTGGCTGCGGGCAACCCTTGCTTGCGGACGCATCACTCTGGTCTCTGCCTCCATCTCACCAGGCCTCCTCTTAAGTCCCCGTGTCTCCTTTTCTGGTCCTTACAGGAGCGCTCCCATTCGACTCGATGCAGCATGATCTTGTGTCTGACCTTAATTATGTCTGTAAAGTCCCTATTTCCAAATAATATCACATTCTGAGGTTCCAGGTGGCCATGAGTTTTTGAGAGACAGCATTCAAGCCAGGACACGGAGGCATGGAGTGTTCACCCAAACTGCCCCCCCAAAGAATCTTCCCACCAGGACACTCGGCTCTCTGGGGCAAGGCAGGCGGGTACACGAGAGACGGGCCTTCCACTGAGATGGTGACTCAGTGGCCACTGTCCCCTTCCTCTGGAACGTGGAAACCCAGTTATTCCAACACACCTGATGCGGTTCCCAGGCTTCCTGGCACTCCCACCTGCTCTTCTTGGATCTGAGCTTTCATATTTCCCCTCGCAATCATAGTTACATCTGTGTGCCCTGGGGCAAGGGATTGCTCTCCTGAGCCTCAGTTTCCCTACCAGTAACGCAAGGATGCTACAAGCCACCTCATAGGGTTGCCCTGAAGATGAACCAGGTTTAACTTAGCAGCTCCAGGCGTGGCCCGGGCCATGGAAGGTGAGTCAGCCGGCAGCCACGGCCGCAGGCCTGGCCTTGCCCTTACACGTTAAGTGTTCTGTTCAGGGCTTTCCGCGTGTTATCTGAGCTAAACCTCAGTGCTCCAGGAACCAGGTACTATTTTTATCTCCATTTTATAAAACAAGGAAACTAAAGTTTAGAGAGATTAAGTAACTTGCCCAAGGTCATTCAGTGAGTAAGTGGTAACAGCTCTGAGCCGAAACCCTGTTTTTCCCACTGTAGCCTGACCCGGAGGCCCCGAGGCGCTGTGCATAAGAATAAACATATCTTGGCTCCTGGGCCCCAATGGGGGGCCCCTTGTGACCCCCACCTTGACTGCCAGCGTGTTCTCTAGACTCACATACCCCGGGAGATGGATCATTCGCTGTTATCTCCGTAAGTGGCCTACCTTGGTGATCGTGCTCACTGGGGAGATCCCTGTTCAGGTTTAATTTAAAAAGTGGGCAAAGGTGAAGTGATGGATGGGGACGGGGGTGGGGGTCAGTTCAGCAAACACCTGCTTTCCCCTCCCTCTACACAAACTCTCCTTCCCTTTGCAGTGGTGGACAGCCAGGCTCTCGGGGAGCCTGGGATACCGACTGCAGGTCCCGAGGTGTTTGGAAAGATGGCTAATCCTAAAGGCTGCTCAGACCTGCCCTAGCAGGGCTCTGGTGGATTACAGCAGGGGTCGCGGAGGGCAAACGTCATTCCATAGGCCAAATCTGGCCCCCTGCCTGTTTTTATAAATAAATTTTTACTGGAGCACAGTCACACCCATTTGTTGACAAATCTGTTGTCTGCTTTCTTGCTGCCTACAATGGCAGAGCTGGGAGATTGTGATGGAGACCCGGGCCATGATGTGGAAAATCTTTGTCGTCTGGCCTTTTATAGAAAACTGTCCACCCCTGAATTAGGGAAGTCCTCAGGCAGGCTACTTTTCTCTGAGATGATTTCTGTCTGGGCTTCTAGTTGGGCTGATAGGGGAGAGAAGAGAGTCTTTTTGTTCTGAGTCAGGACAGCCTGTTGGGGGCGGGTGTTAGTGTCTCTCCCAACTTGACAGGTGGGCTTGCTCACATCAAGATCAGGTCAGGGTCTAAGGTAGTGCTGACTCAAGGCCTGGATTACTCTTCCCCCCAACCCCGAGTCCACCGTTGGGCACTGAGCAGCTGCAGCCTCCAGCAGAGAACTACTGACTCCGAGGTCCCCGGTGTCCCGGGCAGAGGGGCTGAGAGCCTCTGTTACTTGAGCTTAGCTGTTAAAGTGACCCGGTTTATGCAGCTAGCTGGAGGGACCCAGACGCCCCACCATTCCTTCCCGTCTCCCCCTTCCGGGGGGACATCCTGGGGACCTGTCCTCCTGTTACACGCAGAGTGACAGGGCAGAGTGACCGTCGGTGGAGACTGATCCTATTAGAAACAATGGTGGTCTCTTTATGTGGTCCCTTTTCAATGGGATATCCTGGGATCCCCAAAGATTATGTCCCTGGGAGGGGCTGTGAGCAAGGGAGGGCCCCTCCTGGGTAGGTTCAAGGGTCCTGGAGAAGTCAGCACCCACACCCAGGCAGCTTCAAACACAAATAAACAAGTACAAATGCACACGGCCCCATTCCTCCTTGCTGTCCGGTAAAGGTATGCCAGCCCCTGGCTGTGCCCTTGGCCACCGAATACAGTTGGCCCAGGCTGGCCTCAGCGCCTGCTGGGCCGTCAGCATGCCCAGAACCCCGGTGCAAGCTGGCTCCTTGGGAGGCCCGCCTCAGCACCCAGCCCCCCGCTACTCTGGTGGGCTGCTGCCCCAGCAATTGATTTTTTTTAATGTACTCTGTGCTGACTTCGTTCTGTCCTGAAGCATCCCTCCCTCTGGCACCACGGTGCCCGCCTGCAGGCTGGTCTGGCCAGATACCCAGGGAGGAACATATGTCCCATACCTGGGGTTCAGAGGAAGGAGGGAGGAGCCGACTCACAGCCAACGGGGAGCCACCCCTTCGCTTTCGGTCACCTGCCCTGGATCCCAGATCCTCCTCCTGACCGATCTCAGTGGCACCCTCAGATGGAAAGTGGCCACACTGGGCCAAGCGACCCACACACGGGAGTAGAAGAGTAGCAGGGCTGCAAAATTCTGGAAGACCACAAAATACATAATTATGTTAATATATATAATCGTTGTGAACATATATAAACTTTTTTTTTAATCACAAAAGGAATTCATACTTTAAAAAAATGTGAGAGTTGTTTGAACACGAAAGACATCCTAACGGGCCCTCCCTCCTCCTTCTCCGTTTAACCCCATTCCATTCCCTTAGAGAGAAGCCAGTTTTGGCCATAGCTTTCCAGACATTTTCTGTGCTTCACTGTGTGTGTCTGGAAACAATTCCATGAGATGGGCAGGTCAGATAGGGAAGCTGCCAGTTTACAGGCAGCAAAATGGGGCCGTGGCAAGGCTCAAGACCCTGGGAGCCGAGGAAAGGCTGAAGGCAGGGAGGTCTCCAGTCCCAGGAAGGAGGCCAGTGGCATCCAGTGTCCCAATCCCCAGTGCTGGTTGGATCCCTGCATCAGGGAACCCACTTTCAGCTTCTACTCTCCTCCTAGCTTTGGTGTAGACTCGCAGGCTCACCTGTCCTAGAATCCAGAGACTTGGAAGGCAGTGCACTCAGACCCAACGATCACAGAGCACGACAGGATGGATTCCCACTCCACTTTGGATGAGATTATGTGTGCACTTTCTGGCACGATATTTGATCTGATGAAAAGCCGTGTTTCAAACGGATAAGTAATAATGCGCAGGGTAAGTCAGAAGTGTTACAATCCTTTTGCTGTCAGAGTAAAACACAAGTTCGTCTTGGGAGCTAGTGGGGAGCTGTCTGTGAAGCTTTTTATAAACACCTACCAACTCCACAGTGAGTAAAAGAAAGCAAATTTGCATTCGTCTTATTCCTCAGGCAAAATACAATCTGTTCTCCCAGGAAGCAAGGGGATGGCTGTTTTTTAAGTTTTCTATAAAATCAGCATTTCTCCCCTCCCTTAGAGCCTACACAAAGTCCGAAGTGAGTATGAAAGTCCTCGCTAGGACAAAGAGAGTTGGGGCATCATTGTAAGTCTATACCTGTGGAGTAATAAGAAAAATATTTAGGGGCGCCTGGGTGGCTCTGTCGGTTAAGCGTCTGCCTTCAGCTCAGGCCCTGATCTCGGGGTCCTGGAATTGAGTCTTGCAGTCAGCTCCCTGGTCACTGGGGAGTCTGCTTCCGCCTCTCCTCCCTCAGCTCCTCTCCTGGCTTGTGCTTTTTCTCCCACACTCTATCTCTTAAATAAATAAAATCTTAAAAAATATATAAATATATATGCAATATATATATATATTTATATTAGGGATCCCTGGGTGGCGCAGCGGTTTAGCGCCTGCCTTTGGCCCAGGGCGTGATCCTGGAGACCCGGGATCGAATCCCACGTCGGGCTCCCGGTGCATGGATCCTGCTTCTCCCTCTGCCTGTGTCTCTGCCTCTCTCTCTCTCTCTCTCTCTGTGACTATCATAAATAATAATAAAAATATATATATATATTTATATTATATATATTTAAGATTTTATTTATTTTTATATTAAGATTATATTTATGTAATATATATTTATATTATATATATTTAAGATTTTATTTATTTATACAAAAAATGTATTTTGTCTTTGTCCTCTGTTCCAGGTGCAGAACTCCTAAAGTCCTTGTCCTTTCCTAAGTGAGAGAAAGGGCTTTTGTTATTTGCAACAAGCCCTTTGGATCACAACTGAGCTTGTGCTAAAGTGGAGACTTAGTGTGGGGGTCCCTACGCAGCCTGTGGATTGGGGCTGGATATGAGGGAGAGCAAGTCATTAGATAAAGCAAGTCATTAGACATTAGACAAGACATTAGACAGAGCAAGTCATTAGACAGTAAGAGGCCCCTTCCACGGATGAGGGGCTATATAAAAGAACAAGACTTGAAAAGCTTCTGGGCTAGTGCCTCCACATGCCGGGAGGACGAAGCTCCCCAGTTCCATGGGGGCAAAAGACCTGAACAGACACTTCACCAAAGAGGACATACAGGTAGCAGGTAAGCACATCCTTAGCCATTAGGCAAGTGTAAATATAAAGCAAAACGAGATACCTCTATCCCCCTATCATACATGGCCAAATTTTTTTTTTTACATGGCCCCAAATTTTTTTTTTAATTTTTTTATTATTTATTTATGATAGGCACACAGTGAGAGAGAGAGGCAGAGACACAGGCAGAGGGAGAAGCAGGCTCCATGCACCGGGAGCCCGACGTGGGATTTGATCCTGGGTCTCCAGGATCGTGCCCTGGGCCAAAGGCAGGCGCCAAACCGCTGCGCCACCCAGGGATCCCGGCCCAAAATTTTTTAAACTGACCCTATTAAGCGCTGGCAGAGAGATGCGACACACCTAGAACTCTCCTATATAGTTGGTGGGAATGCAGAATGGTAAAGTCACTCTGGAAAACAGTTTGGCGATTTCTTATAGTTACACCTGAACACGCCCTATGACCCAGCGACCTCAATTTCTGTACATTTACCCCAGGCCAAGTTTTGTCGACCACAGTGCCAGTGACCATCTGGAGCCTGATCATTCTGCATTATGAGGCAGTCCTGGGCATCCTAGGACGTTTAGCAGCTTCCCTGACCTCTACCCACTAGACTATGCCGAGTGCACTGCAATCAAAAATGTCTCCAGGGCAGCCCGGGGGGCGGGGGGGCCCAGGGGTCTAGTGCTGCCTTCAGTCCAGGGCCTGATCCTGGAGACCCGGGATCGAGTCCCACGTCGGGCTTCCTGCATGGAGCCTGCTTCTCCCTCTGCCTGTGTCTCTGCCTCTCTCTCTTTCTCTCTCATGAGTAAATAAATTAAAAAATCTTTAAAAAAAGTCTCCAGACATTGCCAGATGTCCCCCGAGGGCAGAACTGCCTCCAGCTGAGACCCCCTGCCCTCTGAAAAGACAAACTTAAGCCTGTGCACAAATGCTTACAGCATTCTATTCATAATCACTTAACACTGGAAACAGCCCAAATGTCCTCCAGCACATGAATGGATGAACAAACTGTGGCACTGGGACGATGGAACGCGACTCAGCTGTAAAGGGAGCTATCGGCAGGTGCAATGAGAGGAATCTCAAAGGCATTATTCTGAGTGAAAAAAAAAACCAGTCAAAAGGTTACATGCCATAGACTTTTCATTTCTATGACCTATTCTCAAAAAGACAACCTCCACTCCTTGCAGTGCATGAGGTTGCCAGGTGGGGAGGCCAGGAGTGGGGAGAGGGTGCGACTCCCCAAGGGCAGGCCTGCAGCGGGGTGTCAGGGCGGGTGGGGGAACTGTCCTGCCCTGGCCACAGTGGACGGTGCCATAAGTCTAAACACCAAAACACCAAAAGCAGCTAAAAGTCAGCTTTATTCTATGTTAATTTAAAAAATAAAGTGGGACACCTGGGTGGCTCAGCAGTTGAGCATCTATCTGCCTTCAGTTCAGGGCATGATCCCGGGGTCCTGGGATTGAGTTCCACATCAGGCTCCCTGCAGAGAGTCTTCTCCCTCTGCCTGTGTCTCTGCCTCTCTCTGTGTGTCTCTCATGAATAAATAAATAAATAAATAAATAAAATCTTAAAAAAAAAAAAGAAAGAAAACAGGTCTGGGGTATTTCAGTGGGAGTAGGGGGCAGGAATGAGAAGAGGCAGAGGGCCACAAACAAGTGGCCTCCATTGTTTGTTGGGGGTCAGGGGGCTGCTCTGGGGCTCCTTGCAGGATCTCGGGGCCATCCTTCCAGGAGCTGGGAGGGACAAGACGGTGGGAATAAAAGGGAAAGAGAACAGAATGTCAGGAGGAAGGCGCCAGCCCCTCTGTGCAGAAGCAGCACTGCAATACATGCAGAACACTTTTCTTTGTGATTCATGCAAGATTCCGAAGAGGTAGGCAGCTCACAGTGGGGCCTTCCCACTTAGCTCCTTTCAAACTCACAACAACCCTCTGAAGTGGGTGGTGGTCTCATCTAGTCTGGTCCTGCTTCACAGATGAAGTAATTGAGGGTCAGCTCAAGAGGTAACTTCCCCAGAGTCCCCCAGGTAGGATGCCGCTCACCCAGAGTTCGAGGCCAGTCTCTGACATCACAGCTGGTGCCTGAACCAGTCTGCACTGTGGCCTGGATCATGTTCTAGGCAGACATCACGGCAGGCAGTGATGTGAGTCCCCAGTACTCCCTCGGGAGGTAGGAAAAGGCGTACGGAGAGAGCCAGAAAACCTGGACGCAAGTAAGTCCTGGCTCAACCAACCTGCTGTGTGACTTCTGAGAAACCGCTTCCCCTCTCTGGGCTTCTATTTCGTCATCTGAAAGAAAGGGACTGCCCTGAGGATTGAAGGCACAGCACAGATGAAGCCGTCTGTAAAATGTCACACACTGCGCGAGTGCAGGAGGAAATGACAGCTCCCGTCCACCACCTCATTCTGTCCCAGAACTTGCTGGCCCCTCGAGGCCTGGGATTATTCCATTCCTTTCCTTTCTTTTCCTTTGCTTTACATTCCAGAGGTGGGGCCCACATAGTTGAAACTGTATTTTCTTTTTCAGTAGGTCTTGTCGTCACAGCTCAAAAATTTAAAGTTATGAAAAAGGTATATAATGAAAATGTTGGCTCCCGTGGAAGAGATGAAACCCGTTTCTTGGGTATCCATCCATCTAGAGATGTTCTATTTTTTTTTTTTTAAGATTTTATGTATTTATTCATGAAAGACAAACAGAGAGAGGCAGAGACACAGGCAGAGGGAGAAGCAGAGTCCATGCAGGGAGCCCGATGCGGGATAAGATCCCAGGACCCTGGGGTCTCACCCTGAGCCGAAGCCGCTCCGGCTAGTGTCCCCATCTAGAGATGCTCTTAAGCACACACAACCGAACAAGCATATGCATTGTTTTTCTTTTACGATTTTTACCCAAATGGTAGCCTGTCAGTTCATTCATTCATTCATTCATTCGCTGAGACTCAAAACCAGCCAGGCCTGCAGCCTGTTCTACTCCTGCTTTGCTTTTCTTCAGCTTTTCCACTTTACAGTGTTAACTGGGACGTGTGTCCAGATCCATATATCAGTGGTTCCTTTGTCCTGGCTGCTGTGTTCCATCACCTGGGCATACCGTAAGGGTGGGATCCGTCGCCTATGGAGCGCACCTCTGATCCCTTGTCATTCTTTTTTTTTTTTTTTTTCCCTTGTCATTCTTATAAACAATGTCCCTAGGTCATTTCACAAACGTGCACAGCTGGGCATTATGCTTCTAGAAGGGGAATTGCTGGGTCACAGAATTTGTGCGTTCAGTAGATATTGCCAAATTGCCCTCTGTGGAGGTTGTGCAAGTTTAGAGTCCTGCTGGCAAAGCATGAGAGTGCCTTTCTCCATCCTTGCCAGCTCAGTGCATTGTCGAACCTTTGATCTTTGCCAATCTGCTGGGTAGAAGATGGGGCCTGGGTGTTGTTTTCATTTGATTCTTTTATTCCAAGTGAGGTTGAGCATCTTTTGAGTGCCCAGCCCTGGACCGGCTCCTCTCCACACAAAGCCGAGGGCCGTGGCCTTGACCACTACCTCCTCTGCAAGATCCGGGACTAGGTTTGTGTTTCTGGCCCCTAGCTTCTTGCTGAGTCACTCAAGAAGGAAAGGGCAGCAGGCTCAGGTTATTTCTGCCCCGGGAGCCATCTGAGCTGCCAGTCCTGGGAAGACCTTGGTCCCTGGCATTCTCTGCAGGCATCCAGCACCCATGCATACCAGATTGTTGCACCTGTCAAGTCCGGGCTCCCTGGTCCGCCTGGGAGAGAGGGGGTGTGCAGGTGGGGATCAGGGCAGGCGTGTTCACAAACTAGGCATGGAAAAAGTCTCAGCTAGACTTGGAGAGGCGACATTCGGAAGGAACGAATGAGCAAAGTCCCAAGCTGTAAGTGACAGAGTGAGAGGAGCCAGGCTGGGCACAGGGGAGGGAGGGTTTAGTTGTTGGGAAAGGATCGGCGGTGAGCCACAGAGAAGGGGTCGGGAAAATTGGGAAGAGATTCTCACCAGAAATCTCCAAAGGCATCTTGTGTGAGATGCCCCCAGCCTCAGCTGCTCAGTTCACCACATCAAGGCTCATGGTAAGCCCTGCCCAGGGTCTGAAAGTGAGCACCCTCTTGGTGCTCCTGGAGGATTCAGGCCACTGGTGCAACCAACGAGAGGCATGGAGAGGCCGGGGACCCTTGCTGGCCATCTCTGTGAGGTGGCTTGGCATCTGTGGGGCAGCCCAAGTCAACTTGTAATTTAACCCCAGTGCCACTCTATGCATTAGTTACGTCTTGCTCCCAGACGGAAGATGCCAAGAGGAGCCAGTGGCTAGGTTCCTGGGCCCTGGGGAGTCTGCCGCCGTTATTTCCAAAATCAAACAAAATGCAAATTTGCACTGGAGATTGCTGAGGCAGAGTCTTCCTGGAGCCCCGCGAATAAGCTCAGGGCTGCTGTGTGAGTGCGTGATGACCTCTGGGCCATCTGAACCCACAGGAGAGCAGGACTGTGGCACCTGTGAGCTGTGGTAGAGCCGGGGGCCCGTTCTAGGCCACAACCTGGTCCGCAGCCCAGCCTGTCTGCTCTGCTGGAGCTGGTGATCCAGAGCTGCTCTTCAGCAGTGGACAGAGAGTGGGGGCCCCCTTGTATCTTGGATCCCACTTCTGGTCCATTCCGGGGCTCCCCGTGCGCTGCTGCTCTGTACGCCAGCTGCTGGTGCCAGGGGGAGCATCCCTGGGCAAGGGGCAGTGGGGGTGAGCTCTGCCTTCCTGCAGTGAGCTTCCTCCAGTCTTAGCCACGGCACAAAGCAGAACTTTCAAGAACCGTAGCCACAGGTGCTCTCCTCGTCGCCCCCACCGCCTCCCCCAGCCTCCCCGGGGGAAATGTATGAAAGTTGAGGTTGTCCCCCAGGGCACCAAGAAATGCTTAATTGCTTTCCGAGAGCATTGTCACCTCTCCTCTCCAGTAGCCCTCTCTACCTCTTCCCCAACCACTAGAGGCCCTTGCTTAGAAATGAGGGCTGAGGACTGTGCTCCCTGGCGGCGTCCCAAAGTAACCAGCAGCCATGCGCTGAACAGCAGCTCGCTTCTCCAAATATACTGCTGCACCTCCTTTGCTGAAAAATAAGAACCCTATGTTTGAGGGGAATAAATGTGCATTCTTCTGCGAGCCAGGCCCTCACTGACAGAGATGGATGGTGGCCCAGGCCAGCTGAGTCAGCCAGACTCTGGAGCAAGCAGACAGCGAGAACCAAGGCAGGGGTGGGAGCCAGCCAAGGAAAGTGAACTACAGAGATATTTAGAGGCTCTCATCCGGGTTAGTCAGCACCTTGTGCTACTTGATTCCAGTTGAGGGCCAAGCCGAGGGATATATGTGCTTTGTAAAGTGTAGGCTAAAAATCAGTACTGGACCTCAAAATATGTAATAATCATTCAAGCTATATATTATGGTTCAAATTATATATAATGGGAGGACGCCTGGGTGGCTCAGCGGTTAAGCGTCTGCCTTCGGCCCAGGGCGTGATCCTGGAGTCCCGGGACACCACGTGGAGCCTGCTTCTCCCTCTGCCTGTGTCTCTGCCTCTTTGTGTGTGTGTGTGTGTGTGTGTGTGTGTGTGTCATGAATAAATAAATAAAATCTTAAAAATATATGTATATATATATATAATGGCATAATGACTCAAATATCTTAGACATATATCTCTTACTCATATAATACACCAAAGCAGGTATTCTTTTTCTTTTTTAAGTTTTTACTTAATTTTAGAGACAGAGAAAATATGTAGGGGAGGGGCATGGGGAGAACCGTCTGATGTGGGGCTGGATCCCAGGACCCTGAGATCATGATCTGAGCTGGAGGCAGACACTTAAGAGACAGAGCTATCCAGTTGCCCCTCAAGGCAGGTATCCTTTTTTTTTTTTTTTTTTTAAGATTTTATTTATTTATTCATGAGAGACACAGAGACACAGGCAGAGGGAGAAGCAGGCTCCATGCAGGGAGCCTGACGTGGGACTCGATCCCAGGTCCCCAGGATCAGGCCCCGGGCTGAGGGTGGCACTAAACCGCTGAGCCAGCAGGGCTGCCCAAGGCAGGTATTCTTGATAGGCCAGTGGCTTTCCTCCACGTGGTGTTCCAGGGCCCCAGGCTCTTTCCATCTGGGTTCTCTGACATTCCCCCGGGGGGCTCATTGGTGTTTACATCCAGTTGGCAGAGGAGGAAGGGAAGCAGGGGGAGACACACCTTCTTCTAATTGGCTTGGCTCAGGTGTGGCACCCATCTCTTCTGCTCACTTCCTATTGGTGGGAATGAGTCATATGACCACACCTACCTGCAAGGGCAGCTGGGAAATGTAGTTTATGCCCCTTAATAACAACTTCTGAAAGGGGAGCATGCATGCATGGGTTCTGGTGGGCCTCTAACTGTCTCTGCTAGAGGATGAAACTGAGACAGGTCACATGACTGAGAGACACCAATTCATTCTAAGTTTAGGGAACTACCCGGAAGAATAGTGTGTGTCTTAAAGTACGGAGTCTTGCTTTGATAACTGGCAAGAAGAGAGTTTGCTTTTGCCAAGGACTAGAAGATCCAACAGCATTCGAATGGGGCAGAACTACAGGAGAGTTAGCAGAGAAGCGAACTTCTAAGAAACCTGGATCATTAGGCCTAAGAAGCTGTGCTTCAATGCACCTCCAATTGGTCTATCTATAAATTATTTGTGTCCAAACTTCCTGGCCCTCAGATTGGAACTGGGGCCTCTGGCAGAGGCTACGAGGACAAAGATGTGGATGCCTATGTGTGGACGAGGGACACAGAGTGCAGAGTGAGGCTGAACCCCAGGGTTTGAGGTGAAATCACAATGCTGCCCTTGCCTTCTCACTGGGGGTCAGCATGTACAACCTGGAGCTGTCCCTGTGCTGGCCCCTGTGTCAGCTCTCTATTGCTCACTAACCAATCACCATAACTTAGAGGCTCCACATGAGCCATTTAGCAGCTCATAGTTTTGTAGGTTAGAAGTCTGGGGTGCACTTGACTGGGTCTCTGCTTAGGGTCTCAAAGCCAAAGTCAAGGTGTTGGCCAAGCTGGGCTCTCATCAGAGGCTCTGGGGAATGATCTGCTCCCAGGGTCATTTAGGTTGTAGGCAGAACCAGCTTCCTGGGGTTGCAGGGCTGAGGTCCCCATTGCTGGCTCTTGGCTGGGGGTCTATCTGAGTTCCTAGAGGCAGCCCTAAAGTCCTTTCCATGCAGATCCCCCACCTTCAAAGCCCATGACAGACCATCAATTCTTCCCATGCTTGGAATCCTGACTTTCCTTTAGCCGCCAGAGACTTTGCTTTTAAAGGGTTCATGTCATTAAGTCAGGCCCACCCACATGCCTGTCCTATTTGAAGGTCAGCTGATTAGTAACTGTAATTCCAATGCAAATCCCTTTTTGCTGTATAATTTTATATAACCACGGGAGCAAAACCCAAGGGAGGAGGTCATCTTAGAATTTTCCCTTCCATAGGACCAGAGGCTTTGCATCTGGGATCTTAGAGTGGTATCCTTTGGAGTTAAAGAGACTTCTGTCTTCTGGTCACAAAGCTGCTCTACCTGGTTCCACCCAGCCTCAGCACCTTGCCCATAGGTTGATCCACAAGTTGACCTACAGGCCTGGCCACAGCTCTTAACATATACAAGGGAGGTCTAAGAACAGAGAAATGCCCCCCACCGCTGCCCCTGCCAGTTCCTTTTTCTCAAAGCATCATGGGGAATGGGACACACACACACACATACACACACACACACACACACACCCAAAAGAGAGGCTCTGCATCTGAAAGAATTAAAGGCAGGCTCTGCTATGGGAGCTCACAGCTCAGAGCTAATGGCCTGATTTGCCTCCTCAACACCTCTACCTGCCTCCACCGCACTCAGGTCTCAGGCCCTGAAGAGAGCCCCAAAGTTCTCCAGCCTCACCACCCTCTTGCCTCAACCCTCCCTCACACGCCCTTTCAGGGAAAGGCAGGCCCAGGCACTGTGACTTCAGGACTTGGCAGCTCCCCTGGCATTCCCTGGCCCAGTTCCTGGCCACCCAGAAGGTGCCTGGCCCAGAGAAGCAGCTCCTGGTTTGTCCCCCACAGATGGCGTGCCACTGGGGAGGGCAGGGGAGATTGGGGTGAGGAGGTCCTGCCCACTGGGCCACTTGCTGCTGCCTCTCAGCCAGGCCCCACCACCTTGTCTCCTAGCCCTGCCTTTGGCCTGTCAGCTGGCCCAGCTTCCCTGAGGGTCTGCCCTTCACATGCTCCCAGCACCTTCTGTAACATGTGTCTAGATCCTTTTGAAGCCTCTTCCTTGTAGCAAAGACAGGTGGGGGGCCACCTCTCCCTCCACCTGGGCCTGCTCCCTTCCAGCTAGTCAGGAATGTAGGTGCCTGCAGCAAAAACCACTGAAAATGTTTTCTTGGCCGAGGGCCTGTCTCTTGGGGCCATGGGGCAGAGAGATCCTTTGTGTGGCCCCCTCTCCTTCCCAGTGAGGAGCTGGTGTCTTGGCCCCACCTGACTGGACCCTGGTCTCCCTTCTTGTTGGCAGGTTCTGGGGTCTGGAGGAATGAAGAGGGCCCCTCTTTGGGAGTCCAGTCCAGTGGCTTAACCCAAAGCTCCATGCGAGGCCAGCTGCTGGGACCTGCAACTTTGCCTTTGCCCTGGAGCCCCATGGAAGACAGCAGGAGACATGGCGGGGTTCTCTACAGGCAACAAGGAGTGTGGGTGGTAGCGGGCTCTGGGAGCCCTCCCCATTCCATGGGGCTGGGACCATGCAGCCCGCTGGACAGGATTAGCTCTACAAGGATGCTCATCAGTGCGGTGTGCCTGGATGTGATGCTGGCCCGATGTGGAACTTCAAAGCTGAAAAGGAAGTATCTGATTGGCCAGATGGCTATCATTGTGCATCCAGCGTGCATTCACAGACGCATGGATAGTGACGTGCATGTGTCCCACACTGAGGAGTCAACTGGACCAGGCCAACTGCTGGGCTGGGGCCCCGGGTGGGAGTTGGGGAGAGGAAGAGGTGAGAGGCTGGGGGCCAAGACCCAGAAGGTTGACCTGTCAAGGAGTCAGGATGTCATCCTGGGGCACTGGGAAGCCACTGGAGGGCTTTGTGCAGTGACAAGGCCAGGACTGCATCCAGAAAGAAGGCTCTGGCTACAAGGGAGGAGGGCTCAAGCACGAGTCTGGAGGAAGGAGGTGAGGGGACCCTCTGGAGAGAAGACAGGCCAGTGGACAAGGCCCCTCCTCCCCCAAAGCACCAACAGTCCACGATGGAGTCTGCCAAGAAAATGATGCTAAATCTGATCTGGCACCAGGCGGCTCTGCTGAAGGAGACTTTTGTCTTCAAGCCCTTCTCTTTCCACGTTTTCTCCTCTTGTCTCCACTGGTCCCCCGCGGTTCTGCTTCTGTCCCCTGTGGTGCTGCTCCCTTTCCTCCTGGGCTCCCTCCCCTCTGCATCCTCAAACCTCTGCATGTTTTCTCTCTTTCCTCCTCCTCCTCCCCAGCCCTTGATGCCTGCCTCTTTCCCTAGCTTTTCAGGGGCCAAGCCCTCCGTTGGACACCCTTCTAAAAGAAAGAAAGAAAGAAAGAAAGAAAGAAAGAAAGAAAGAAAGAAAGAAAAGAAAGAAAGAAAAGAGAAGAGAGAAGGCAGTGGCTGGATGCAGGGCCCCTGAAATGTCTCCAGGCTGCGTGGAGGGCCCCTGCCCACTGCCCCCTCCTGCAGCGAGTATGCCAAAGTCGGGGCGCCAGAGCCGTGGCGGGGGGCAGCGAGGGGCCAGTCGCATCCCCTTCCCCGGGCTTGGCCTCCCGATGCACAGCCTGTGTGCAATGAGCAGGTCCACTGACTGCATGGCTCCCAGGCTCTGGGACTGAGAAGTCTCTGTCAGGTTGTGACCACACCCCTCCTGTGTGTGAGTGTCTGTGTGTGTGTGTGAGTGTGTATACACACATACATGCGCGCGCACATACGCAGAGACCTAAGGAAGCAGAACCAAGCCCTTGGAATTCAACAGCCATAACTGTTGCTCACCCCAAATCTCTTCCCTTCATAGCTGTGGCCCATCCACCCCAGGTGGGAGAGGACCTGTGGCTGGGGCCACAGACCCAGCGGCCACATTCAGAAGTGATTTCTTCTGCTTCTTTCCAAGGGACCAAGGAGCCACCTCGACCCACCTGACCAGCATAACCCAAGGGAGTTGGCATTAATCCCGGCCTCTCTTGGGCTCAAAAGAATCCAGATCACAATAGGTAGAGTTAGATTACTCCAGCCAGCCACTCACTTTGCAGACATAGAAACTGGGGCTTGCAGAGCTTGGGGCTCTGGGACCAGTACAGGATACATACTGGCAGCTAAATCACCTGACCCCCAGGTCACTTGACCTCCCAGGATGTCTGACCCCTACCCTCCAGGTCACTTGACCTCTCAGACCACTGCCCTTCTCCTGCCGTGTGGTTTTCCCTATGTGGAAAATCCTTTTTACTGTGCTACATAAAATAATTGCAGGGCATCCCAATGGGGTGGAGGCTGGTGGCATTGGTGTAAAAGAATTCCCCCAAGGCAGAACAAAAGAGGCAGAAGTTTATGGACTACATGACAAGGGAGCAGTGGGCAGGACAGCAGAGGAGAGTTTGTCTGCTATGAGGTGGTGGTGAGGGGCTATAGGGTAGAGTGAGGGAGTGTGAGGACAGGTGAGATTTTCCTTTTTTTTTGGTAATCTCAGGAACTGGATCTTTATTTTTTAATTTTTTAAAAAGATTTTATTTATTTATTCATGAGATACACACACACACACACACACACACACAGAGAGGGGCACAGATACAGGCAGAGGGAGAAGCAGGCTCCATTCTGTGCAGGGAGCCTGACATGGGACTTGATCCTGGGTCTCCAGGATCACATCCTGGGCTGAAGGCAGCGCTAAACTGCTGAGCCACTCGGGCTGCCCTGGATCTTTTTTTTTTTTTTTTTTTTAAGATTTTATTTATTTATTCATGAGAGACACACACACAGAGAGAGAAGTAGAGACACAGGCAGAGGGAGAAGCAGGCTCCACGCAAGAAGCCCGACACAGGACTCGATCCCAGATCCCGGGATCATGGCTTGAGCCAAAGGCAGATGCCCAACCACTGAGCCATCCAGGTGTCCTCCAGGAACTGGCTCTTAATGAGCCTGTTTTCATCAGCTCGGTGGTCACTGTGGTGGTCACCCTTTTGCCTTGTTCAACTTCTTAATCCTCAAACCTGTTGCCTAAAAGTGGCCTCTACAATAATCAAAGAGTCACTCTTGAGAACAGGGATGGAGATCATGGGGTCACCTTAGAAATCTGCCATCCGCAGGGCCTGAGGCTCCCATCCCCCCTACCTTCACCCCCAGGCCAGCTCCTGGCAGGAAATAGCCTCTTACACCCTGTCAATCAGTGAGATGGATCAGAATCCTCAATACATTGATTATAACAGCGGCACAGGCAGTGGGGTGGACAGACCTGCGGCAGATTGCTCTTGCATCCCAGAGGCCTGTTCTCTTCTGGCCCAACTGGCAGGAACCCACAAGTCTCAGGCTGTGGTTTCAACTTTCAACTCAGGAGCTCAGGGATGCTCGCAGGATGCCAGAGGGGAGAGAGCCCAGAACCCAGCAGTTCTAAGTGTAGGTGCCTTGGCAGCCAGGACAGCCCCACTCTCTTTTTTTACATTTCTACCTGATTTCCTCACTGGCATCATAAAAATTAGTGTTCACTCATTTAATAAATATTTATGGAGACCATGCTTAAGGTATTGGGATAGGAGCAAGAGACAGGGCGACAGGAATCTTGCCTTCAGAAGACTGGAAGGAGAAGGTTGTGCACAAAGCCAGTGGGTTCTTGTCTAAGTTCTGAAATGTATTGGCTCTGCAACTGAGCTGTCACCTAACCTTTCCAATTTTTGGTTTGCTTGCCTGAGAAACTGGGCTGATACGCGCAGGTTGTTGGTGACAGACTGAATATACAGATGGACAGTGGCCAGACCATCTATAAAAATAGAACTGTGACCCACAATCTGCAGCAACCAGCTCAGGAATCCAATCGTGGTTTGTAGGAAGCGGCCCAGGAAGCCAGCCTGCTAGCTGCAGAGTCAGATGTGCAGGAAATCGGACCACTATCTCTAGCAACTGGTCCCAGAAGCCAAACAATAATCCCATAACAATCGGCCCTAAATGGCCCCGATGTGAGTAGTGAGTGACAGCTTCCCTAATTCTTGTCCCTGCTTGGGACCAACCAGAGACAACCAAATCTGTATGCAACCACTCAATCAGGCCCCATGCCTAGTGAGGCCCCTCACTGCAGCTGCCCTGGCCACTAGCCTGTCATCAGGGCACATCTGAGGTCTTCTGTTTGTGCCACTATAAGCTTTCCTGCTCTCTGTCTCCCTCGAGTCCCTGTCAAAACACAGGTGATGGTGGCCGACTGCTTGTAGTAAGCTCTGAAGCATTAGCCTTTGCTTGTTCTCCTGTGGGTGGCTTTCATTTATTCCCATACTGGGGTCAAAGAAATTAGGGGACGTGGGAGTTGGTTAAGAGCCCAGGACTCTAGAAGCATAAGATTGGGAAAGATTCCAGGTAGAAAGATTCCCAGCTAGGACGTGAGTAGATGTTCCGAGAAGGTAAGTGGCTGGAGCCTCTTGACTTCACCGCCTGAACTTGTTCCGGGCCACTGATCTGAGCGTGTGGGAGGTATTTGGGGCTGCCTCCTCCAGGCCTGTTCTCCTCACGTGCAGCCACGTAAGCACCATAAGGACAGTCCTCAGTGTCCTTGGCACTAGAAGTGCCAGCGGCAGCAAAATGAACAAGTCAGAGATGTGGGGAGTGAGGCCCGGCTACCAAGGGCCCCCGGGCAGGTGGCTTTACCAGCCCATCCGCAACTACCCCTTCCCTTCAGATTACCTCTGGGTCTGTGTCCAGTGTCTGGAGGAACACTTCTGAATGTCTGGACCCAGGCTAAGTTCCCACAGGCACAGGATGTCAGTAGGTTAGAAGAGCCAAGGCCCCCAATCCCTATAGTGGTGGAAGCTTTTCTCTCCCCAGCAGTGCTCCAGGGGCCACAGAGAGTGTGTGTGTGTGTGTGGGGGGGGGGGGGCATTTTCTCCTTCTGCCCCCAGGCCTCCTCCAATTTCAGCAGACCCTGCAGGGACATCGGGGCCCCTCCATCCTGCCCTTACCCTCTCCCACCTGGACTGGCCACTGTTCTCAGGGGTCTCCAGTTTCCTGACTTGATCTAGTCTCCATAATGCCACCGGTGGGATCTTCCTGGAACACAATCAATCCTAAGAACCTTCGGAAGCTCAGCATGCCATACAGAGAGGCCTTTCACATCGGCACCAGCCCGCTCTTCCAACATTACGCCAAATTACTCGCTGTTGTCACCTGACTCCAAGAGTTCGAATAAAGGGGCATGTGCTTGCGTGTATTTGGACGTGTAGACTTCCCCTCGCACGTCGCGTCTGGATCTGGGCTCTCTGCCAACTCCAGCATCTCCCCAAGCCCTGCACGATGGTTAGATGCACAAAGCCCAGAGATAAACGTGCTCGGATCCAAGCCCTGCTCCTCTTCCAGTGCGTGCTCTTTCTATTTTTCTATTTTTCTTTTTTTTTAAAGGTTTTATTTACTTATTCATGAGAGACACCGAGAGAGAGAGAGAGAGAGAGAGAGAGAGAGAGAGAGAGAGAGAGAGGCGGAGACACAGGCAGAGGGAGAAGCAGGCTTCCCGTGGGGAGCGCGATGTGGGACTCGATCCCAGGACCCTGGGATCACGACCTGAGCCAAAGATAGTGCTCAACCGCTGAGCCACCCACGAGTCCCCAGTTGTGTGTTCTTTGGGCAAATTTCTTAACCTCTTTGACCCTTAGTATGTCCATCTATAAAATGGACGTAATAATTCCTACCTGGTGGTGTTAGGTGAGGATTCTATGAGATGGTGCGTCTAAAACACAGCCTCGTGCCTGGGACATGGGAAGCGCTCAGAAGATGCTACGCATTCTACAAGGTGCCACATCTGGGACTGAGGAGCTTGCCCATGGAAGTGACCCAGGCCCCAACTAGTCCGACCTCCCCATATCACAGACAAGAAAACTGACCCTGCGAGGTTGGAAACGGCTTTACCCACAGTCATGCGGTGCATTGGTGTCGGAGAAGGGCCAGCGGTCTTCATTGTGTGTAGAGAGGGCACTCTGGGGAAGGGGTTTGGGTTAGTTGCCTCCATGACAGTTTGTGACACAGAAAATTCTAGAAGGGTGCTACCCTCTGGTCAATAGAACCAAGACAGACTAAAACCAGTAACAGCTGGCATGTCTTGGTGGCAGGCGATCCCTGGATCTTTGCTGGCAGGGCCCGCCACTCACTGGGGCAAAGTGAGAGCCCATCCCTCTGCTGGCAGGTGGTGCAGGACCGTCAGGCCTCAGGGAGTGGTCAGTGGGTCAGTTCCAGGACACATTGAGGGCGCTCTTGGATCTGTCTGAGTGGCTCCCTTCATGAGGGGGGTGGGGGCAAGCCCTCTGTCCTGCTCTGTGATGCAGTGACGGTGGGGCTGCGAGGCCGAGATCTGCAGAATTTTCCAGGGGTCCCAGGATGGTGCAGACGCCCCACTGAGAAACAAACAAGTGAGCCAACAAAACATGGGCCCTGTGACCAAACATTGCAGTAGTCTGAGGGCCTGGAGGAACTGAGTCCTGTTGGTGCACAGGTTAAGTCCAGATACTCAATCAGCCCCCAGGGTCACCCCCTCAATGGCCCTCTCCCCATCCCGGTGGGGAATCACTCTTGGACCCTATCCCCAGCCCCTCCACGTCTGCCGTCCCAGGGGGACAGTACAGCACCCAGCACAGCGCTCACCAGCCATCTCGCCTCTGGCCACCTCCCGCAGGCCGGGTGGGCACCCAGACCAGGAGGGACACCCTGGCGCAGACACTCAGCCTTCCATTTCAACCCCACTAACACGTCTCTGCCCCTCTTTCCTCCAGTGGACCCTCGCTCCTTCCACCATCCCACCCCCCACGGCACCTGCCCCCCTTCCACTGCACTGCCCTCCCCCAAACTCTAAGGGGTGCTGTGGCAAATAGGGGCTGCAGTGCCAGGGCATCTTGGCATTCCTAGCTCTGCTGGCTAAATATACATCTAAGCGAGTCCGGGAAGGAAACACCACAGACCAGTTAACTCTTTCACCTCCAGCAGCCACCAGAGGGCTGACATGGACGGGGTGGGGCTGGCAATTCGGTGGAGGGGTGCCCAAGGAGCCTCTGCCCAGGCTTAGCTGGAGGGCAGGAGGACCAGCCCCTCACAGCAGGCCAGAGGGATGGGGGTCTTAGGGTTAGGGCTGGAGGTGGGGACCTGTGGGAAGGAGCCCAGCTGTGCCCTCACAACCCCCCTGCCCTGTCAACACTCTTGCCTAGTAGGAGGGCAGGTGGGCAGGTGGGGGCTCCCTTGCTCAGATCTCCTGGTGGCCTGGGGCTAAATCAGGCCCTAATCCACTCAGCTCTCCTTTTACAGAGGTGAGGGAGAGCCCTGCAGGCAGGCAGCCCACCTTCTTTGGGGTGGGGGTAGGGATGGGGGCATCAGGGGGAGCAGGACAGAGGCGTGAGGGCCTAGGAACACCCTCAGACAGGAGGTGAGGGTCTCATGGCAGGTTGGCCCTGGATCAGCCTCCACCTTCCCTTCCTCCCTATGTGGTGGGTGAGCACCCCAGCACGGCAGCCCCAGCCCAGGCCTGCCTTCCTGCCTGTGCCACGCATGCTCCCAGGGCCCCACCAGGCCGTCCTAGCTAGGAATGGGGGGCTGCAGACTGGTGAGGTCAGTGGGGCTGGCAGGGGTGGGATGAGGACTAAGGTGTGGCAGGCAAAAGACTCTCCCTCCTGCTTTGCGACCGGAAGGAAGAACTCAGTGGGCTCCAGGGAAGGTTCCAGGCAAGGATGGAACCACCCTGGGTCCCACCTCTGCCCATGACTCACTGCTTATGACTCCCTCCCTCCTCACCTCCCCGGCCCCTTTCCCTCCATCCCTGTCATGTGGGGCCACTGCCAAGCCTCAAACTCCCTTGGATGCCCAAGTGGCTGCCATGGCCAGGAGGTGGGTCCAGGGCGGGGCGGGACTGAGCTGGGGTGAGTGGGCCCCCCCAGGCTCTGATGGAGGTCCTGGGCCTCTGAACCCAGGCAGGCTCCCCACAGCAGGGAAGGCAGTTCTAGAATCCCAGGCCAGCAGGAGCGGCTGGCTGTGCCCTGCCGTGGGTGGAGGGAGAAGCCAATGAAAGGGCCCTTTACACAGTGCCACGCACAGGAAACCATTCCAACCACCAGAATGATCTGGGAAAACTGCAGTGACCTGTGGGCCCTCTGGGCTCACCAACCAGCGTGGCAGCTGGCGTGGCTTCAGGGTGGAGGAGGGTGACAAGGGGACCCGCTGATCCCTCCCACCCAGCCACTCCCCCTGGTGACGGCTGGCTGTGCGCCCCTGGGCAGGCACTTTCTCCACAGTATCTTGGATCTTCCTACAAATCTGGCTTGAAGCCCTGTGGGAGGGTTTCCCAGTGGCCAGTCCTGCAGTGCCCCCTGCTGTCCTAGCCCCCAGCGACAGGCAAAAAGAGGGGGGGGCCCAAGTCCCTCCGAGGAGCTCAAGTGTCACCATCCACAGGGGTGGGCGCGGGGAAAGCCAACATCCCCAAGACTCCGGAGTCAAAGACCGTCTCATCGTCGTCCCTGCCACCACATCTATAATCTGGCTGCCCAAAGGGCTCCGTGTTTAATTCAGTCAGTCCTGCTCTCTGGGGGGGCGGGAGGGGGGGGCTCCCCAGCCTGGGTGCTGTAAACAGCTCCTAGAAGCCTCTCCCCTTGTCCTCGGATTGCCCCCTCCCACTCTCCATCCCAGGGGATGGGGGCAGTTGTGAGCCCCTTTTACCCAGCCAGCCTGCCCCCTTTTGGGGGGGACAAAAAGGCAAAGAGGAAAGAGCCATAGAGCCCCTCGAGGGGAAAGCTCAAGAAAGCTGGAAGGAAACCGCAGAGGCAGTGCCAGGCCTGGGGGAGTGAGCTTGCCCTGGAAGTGCTGACGCCCCCGTGGGAGAACCCAAGACCTGAGCGCAGACAGCAGAGCAGGGGATCGTGGGCAGGCGGGCAAGCCCTGCGAGCCTCTCGGGAGCCCCAGCGGGACGGAGAAGCCCCTGTGACCTGGGGGCCTGGGAAACCGGTCAGCGGCACATTTGCTCTCCTGCCCGAGAACAAGAGAGAAGAGGAGCAGCAGCGTCCGGATCAGGAGTAAGGACATAAGGAAAACTGTCCTGAACTCAGAGGTGCTCCCAGTGTGGACCGGAAACGATCCGCAGCTGACTGTGGGACACGAAGAGATTTCAGCAGCCGGGCTGGCGAGGGAGAGGAGGGTAAAGCGCGCCACCGTGGCCCTGTCCTCCTTCCAGAAGCCATTGAGAGTTACTAATAAAAATGCATGAAGGAAGCTTCAAGGGCAATTTTATTTATTTAATTTTTATGGAGATTTTATCCATTTATTCATGAGAGACAGAGAGAGAGAGGCAGAGACACAGGCAGAGGGAGAAGCAGGCTCCATGCAGGGAGCCCGAAGTGGGACTCGAGCCCAGGACCCCGGGATCCCACCCGGGCCGAAGGCAGGTGCCAAACCGCTGAGCCACTCAGGGGTCCCGCAAGCCCAGTTTTACTAGGACTTCACCTGTCGGGGATCTGCTTCTCCAAGTGGCGAGCTCTTCATTTTGTTAAGGGTTACACGGTTATATAAGAGGAACTGTCAGTCCATCTTGTCCGGAAGCTCTGATCGTGGTTTCCAACTCTGGCTAGGTCCAGGACCAAAAAGTTGTAAGTGACACAAAGCGGCCCTGCAGCGGCCCTTCTCCCAGTCTGCGGAGGAGCAGGAACCAGACCAGCAGACTCGCTCTTCTCCGGCTGGGGGCGCCAAGGGGGCTCCTCATCGAACCCCTCTGGGCTCCCGCATCCTCAGTCTTCCTCAGTCTGTAGGATGATGACTGTACCCAGGACGCAGGGGTGTTGGGAAAACCTGATGTCGTCCCATCCTGAGGGTGTGCGTGAGGTCACCCTGGTTCTGGTGGCTCCAGCACCCCCCTCCCCTACCTGTCTCCACAAAGCCTCCCCACCTGTTTCTGAAAGTTCCTGGTTTCGCCAGTGCTCAGGAACTGGGGAGTAAATCGGTCTTTCCCAGGACAGCCCACTGGCCGGTTCAGAGAGTGTCGTGTCATTGGTCACTCCAGCGACAATGTTTTTTTCTGATTCTAGAGGGCTCTCACAGGTTTCTTACAGAGTGGGAAGAGGTTTGCTCCTCCACTGTGTTCCATTTGGTTCTGTATCAAAAAGGCGCCTTTTCCCCCCAGAAGCACTGTCCCCCATACCCTAGGGACTGCTCTTCCCCAGGTACCTGCCCTTGCACCCCCTCCTCCTTCAGCAAGGCAGGAAGCCCTGCTTCATCCAGTCCCGCCCACAGACACATCTGTGTGCACATGGTGGGGACCCTCTGTGTCCCAAATGTACCCAGGGTCAGCCTGGACCACGCTCTGCCAGCAGTGGTGGTGCTTGCAGGGCCCCCTTTTTTCCTCCCTGGACTCTTGGGGACCAGATATGTCCCAGAATTCACAACTTTTCCGAACAGAGAAAGGTCACGTGCGGCCTGTCCTATATGCTAGATCTCGATCCCAGCAGCGTGTAGCCGCGGAGCCACTGTGTCCAGACTCGCTCGTCCTGCCTCAGGTCAGGTCAGGTTTTGCCGCTAAATGTGACTGTGGCAAGCTTGGGACAAACGCTTTGGTTTTCGGAACTCTTTAGAATTACGGATAAAGTTTAGAATTATGGAAAAAGGATGGAGGGTATGGTTCTGGGTATGGTTGAAAGTCCCCTGTTCCGGCGAGAAGAGGAAAGCTGAGCATTTATTTTGCACCGACGATGTGCTCCGCTCATGCATTTCTGGCTCTTCCGGCTAGGCCGTCCCACTAAGGAGTTGGGTGCTGGTGGGCCCCAGCCTGGACAGCCTGGACTCCAGGCCTGGACCTCCCCTTCGGGGGGAAAGGTCGGCTCTGCCTGACTGGGAAACAGAAAGCAGCCACTAATGTGTTTACCCAAAGCCCAGAGCAGGTGGGAGGTCCATCTGCTAATCTCTCCCAGCTGCCTCTCCCGGCTGGCACCACGGCCCAGAGGAGCGAGGGGCCCAGGAGAGGCTGGGAGGGGCTGGGCAGAGCCCTGGGGACCTGTCTGCTGGGCCCTCCACCCCGTGGTGGAGAAAGAGGCCTTCCTCCAAGTGGAGCCCGCTGAGTCCTCCCTTCCCATCCCCTCCTCCCCAGCCGGATGGCCAAGAAGGCACTTCCTGTCTCAGCGGCAGCGACAATGAAAACCCTAGGGCTATTCTGGGTCCTTGAACCTGTCCTGGCTCCAGGGCAGGGAGTTAAGTGGAATGGAAGCAGGATGCTTGAGACTCAAGCCGTGGTGTCGCCCTAGGGCTGGGACATCTAATCTGCTTTAAAATCACCCCTTTTCCCAAGCAGCGCCCCCCCCACCTCTTACCGGGCCAAAACCTCTGGCTTCCCCAGCCTTGAATATGCCTGGAATCCCACCTAGCTTCCTTGCATCCTGGCTTTGCCACCTGAAGCCAGAGAAGCGATGACTCGGGAATGAAAGGTAAGCAATGGGGGGTGCGGAGGCGGGGTGGGGGGTGGCTGGAAATGATTCATGTCCATCCATCCACCCACCCATCTTGCCGTTCATTCATTCATCCAACCCACGTTCACCCAGCCTTCAGAACGTGCCAGGTGAAGTGTCCGTCACAAAGGAATGCCTGTAGCACCGGCCACTTACTAACTAGCCTGTCCCTGACAGAGTCCTCTCCTTGCGCCGGGAAGTGGGGATTGCTGGTGAAGCTAAGGTGAGGGTCGGATAAATTGTACGCCCCTGCACCCGGGGAGCCACCCCCACAGGAGGGAGCCTCCCCCGCCGCCCACGTCTTAGTGGGCACACCACGAAGGCAGCAGTGTAGCTGGCCCTGAGCCACCTCCAAGCACCCTGGTTGGGCCCTTGCTCTACATTTCTGCCCCTTTGGGAAGGCCGGGAGGCTTGAGCACAGAGCCCGCCGCCGTGCCCTCTGGCCGCGACCCCGGGGTGCAGGGCAGGTGGGCGTCGTGGATGACCTCTCGGACGGTGGCCCGGAAAGTCTTGCTGACAAGGCAGTAGAGGCCGAAGTTGACGGCGGTGTTGAGCATGGCGGTCATGTTGGCCACGTCCAAGGCCAGGTGCACCCTCCAGTCCCGGTGGACGGGGGCCACGTACAGGTGGTAGAGCATGACAAAGATCCGGGGCGCCCAAAGGAGGGCGAAGAGCGTGGTGACGCCCAGGAGGATGGCCGTACTCTTGCCCACCCGGGGCCGCGGCCCACCGTGGCTCCTCCTGCGCAGCCGCCAGATGATGGCCGAGTTGGCGGCCAGGAAAACACCGCAGGGGATGAAGTAGACGGTGAGGCAGTGGGCCCACTTGAGGACCTCGTCCAGCAGGCTGGGGGCGTCCGCGTCCCGCCACACGTCCAGCCACCAGTAGAAGGGGACGCCCGTCAGCAGGGCAGCTCCGAGGACGGTGGCGATGGCCCGGCGGCTCCGGCCCGGGGACGAGGCGGCCCGGTGGTGCAGGGGGTGGCACAGGGCGCTGTAGCGGTCGACCGTGAGCAGCACAGCGATCCACACCGAGGCGTGGTTGGCGGCAAACTCCAGGATGTTCGCCGAGCGCACCACGGCCCGGGGCACCTCGCGGGCCAGCACGGCCCCCTGCAGGAGGAACCCCACGAACACGATGACCACCTGCGTGACGATGTCCGAGGCCGTGAGCGCCAGAAGGTAGTGGTAGGAGGGCTTCCTGGTCCTGGCGGCCAGCCGGGCCAGGGCCACCGTGGTCAGGAGGTTGACTGATGACGGCAGAGGTCGCAGAGGGCAGAGGGCAGAGGCGTTAGAAGGGCGGCTCAGCCTACATTTCCGAGGCGTTATCATCGTCCCTCTCTGCCTGCTGGGCCGGGCGCCTCTTTTCCTCTTTCCAGACGCTTCTTAAAGCTCACTTTATCAGGGAGGCTAACCAGACCAGGCCTGCCCTGTCCATCTGTACACCACAGGCCACTGACTTCACCCCGGGGCAAGGCCTCTGCCTTACACACAGGCAGGGGTGGGTAATCCCGCAAGGCTGAGACCACCTGTCCTTTCCTGCCTCCACTTCCCCACCTGCCCCCTAGCTCTGTTGCTTTTGGAATCAGTGGAGGGTACGGGAAGCTTTCAACCAAGCAGCCCTACATGAGCTTAGTCAGCCGAGCACAGTACCCACTGCCGGGGGGGGCGATGGGGCTGGCTCTCCCTTCTGGTGAAACCTCAGCTTTAGCCGCTGAGCACCCCAAAACCTGGCCGCTCACTTTTACTCCCTGCTATGCTTTGCTCCCCAAAGACCTGGATCGCCCTATAAAGTCAAAGGGTATCCTGGTGTCTAAGATTCTGGGTCTCAGGGGTCAGCACAGAGGATGGGCACCCACGGAAGAAGGACTCCTCCCATTTCTGCCCACCCTCAGCTCCCCAACCCCAGCTTCCCCACTCACCAGGCAGCCCCAGGCCCAGCAGGATGCTGTAGTAGATGACAGGGATGACACCAGCCACACACGGGGACCTCCCTGGGATTTCTGGCCAATGGCCCTCCAACTCCTGGCTTGGCCTACTGCCGTTGGCTGTGGGCAGCAGGGTCGTTCGGAGCGGGCCGGCTAGGGAGGGCAGAAGGGGGGAGTGGGGCTTCGAGCTTTAGGTCTCTCTCCAGCCTGCTCCTGCCCCTGAGATCTATTCACCCCTACTCTCTGAACACACCCTGGTCAGGCCCAGCAAATGACAATCCCTACGGCCTGGTCCACCCCACCCCTCCGTGGCCTGACGCCCCTGTTAAAGGGAAGAAGTCCTCCGTGGCGTTTTTGCTGCCGTGGACACTATTTCTTCATTGTGTTGCTGGAGGTACCCCTTCTGCCTGGGAGGCAGGGCCCTGAAACAGGCTGCAGGCACAGTCAGGGGGGCAGGGGGGCCCTGTTTCAGCATACAGATTCCTGGGGCTCTGCAGGCAGGCTGCACGGCGCTCCAGAGCGGGGCTGGGGCAGCTGTGTCTTTAGTGAGCGGCCTGGGTGATTCTCACCCACGGTGACTCACAGCGGCCACCCGGCTCTCCTCAACAGCTGCCTCGTCTCTACGGAGGGACATTACTAGGTTTCCTGCTCTTCGTCCCTAAAGAGCAGCCCTCCTCGTAGGTTAGCAGTCCTGGAGCTGGGATGGCCCTGGTTTTCAGACTGGGAAACAGTCCAAAGGAGTGAAGTGACCACATACTCTGGCCCTTGCTCCTCTCAGCCCACACTTTAGGTTTTTGGTTTCAAGGTCCAGCTTTAGATTTCCTGCTGAAGCCCCCCACCCAGTCGTCCCCGCCCCTCTCCCCACCCTAGCTACACCTAGTTTTCCTGCCCCCCGCTCATGGGTGATCAGCTTCAAGCTTCTTGATTCCTCACCTGTTCCTCTCCTGCCTGCCACCGTCCTCCCACCCTCATTCTGGATACTTTACCTGTCTCCTGCCCCTCAAGCGTCATGCTCTTGGGTCCCGAGTCCTAGGTCACCTTGTGGCTTTTCTGGGGGTCCACACGGCTCCCTCCCAGCATCGCCAGCTCTCCAAGGGGTGGTTTGGCCCACGATTCTTCCCGCAGCACTGAGACTGAGCCGGTCAGTGCAGAGAGGTGGGGTGGTGGGAGGAGGGAGGAGGAGGAAGGAAAGGGTGGGGCCGAGGCTCAGGGGAATGAGTCTACACAGTGGATGCTGCCTGGAGCAAACCGGGATCCCCCAGGGTGCTCAGGCTGGGAGAGGGGCCTTGAGGAGGTGGCTGGCCTGGGGCTCTGGATAGGCTGCCCCGTGCCCCAGGGCACTCTGGAGACTGGCCTGGGCTCAGGCAGGGCATTGACACCCTGGGTTCCAGGACTTCAGGACGAGGCAGAAGGATCCCATCTGTGGCATCAAAGAGAGGAGGGCATAAAGGCGGGGGGGCGGGGGGGGACCCAGTGCAGGGCAGGGGTGAGGCTGCCATGGGCAGAGCCCAGATCTAGAGAGAGGCCTCACACGCCAGGTTTGAAGGATTCAGTCCTACGGTGGAGGCAGGGGGTGGGAGGAGGAGGCTGCCTGGGGGGTTTGGGCCTGGAAGGGTGGCAGGAAGCTGTGGGCCGCGGTGGCAGTGGCCATCGGGAGAAGCCTGACCAGGCCGCCAGTAGCCCTGGGAATCCAAGACCCAGAGGCCCCCAGGAGCTGTTGTTTCCCTTGCTGTGGCGAAGTGGACCATTCCCCCAGGAATATGCAAATAAACAGCAGCAGGTGCAGCGAGCACTCTGGAGAGGCTGGAATCTGTGGCCACTGGCTCCCCCCAGCCCCGTGAGGAAATGACCAGTGCAGCCCACAGTGGGCGCCAGGGACAAAGACGTGGCCTGACTCCAGTCAGGAATCACCTGCCGTGCCCATCTCTGGGAATGAGCAGAGCTTCCGGACTCCCTTAGATAGAGCCCAGGTCTGGGGCTGGGGCTGGACCCTCAGCCCACTCCCACCTTCACACCCACCCTGGGCTAACACAGGGGACTTGTTGCCCCCTGGTGGCTGTGCTCCGACCCTGCACAACTCTGACAGTCCCCGGCCTTGGGCCCGGTCCTCTGGGTGGCAAGGCAGGACCAGAACCAGCATGACCCACTCAGATCCCCAGGCTGTCTCCGGGACCTCCGCCCGGGTCTGGGGAATTCCAGAAGCCCAGGTAATTCCTCAGGCCACCACCTCCCTGCACCAGGAGGCTGTGGGTGAACGAGGAGCTGCTGGCAGCCACGTTGAAAGGACCAAGCGTGTTCCCAAGCACTTACTCTTGTTCCTACAATTGTCACCCTCACGGCAGCCCCACAAGCTAACCCTGGTGACCTCCATTTCACATAAGAGGGGACGGAGGCTCAGAGAAGTTCAGCAGCTTGGCTAGGGCCACAGAGCCACTGTGTGACAGTGGGAATTTGAACTGAGGTTTGTTGCTCCCTTAAAGCACTTGTCACTCCCTCATGCAACCTGCCCTGGAAGAACAGGTGCACAGGCAGGAAGAGGCCAGGGAGGGCTCAGGCTTTTGGGAGGAGGGGATGTGGGTCATACAGAGCACTCAGATGGGGGGGGGGCATTGCAGTGTGTGTGTGGGGGTAGCGTGGTAGAGGTTACTGGGGCTGGAGAGTGGATGTGCCACCATAACGGGACAGCCTGGCTTCCCGGAAGCTTTCAGTAGCCTGTGAGTTACTTCAGGGAAATATTCCTTTTTGTTTATTATTAGCGTGCCCCCCCCCACCGAGTACACGGGCCTGGAACCTAAACTCATGATCCTTTGCTCCCCAGTCTAAGTGTCTGAAGGCACCCTAGCTCAGGAAGGCAGATGTTACAGATGTAAGGGAGCCTGCACTCTGGGTAGGGCTGGGTCTGGGGGCCCACTGCTTTGGGGTGAGTATTGCCCCCATCCGGCGTCTGATCACCCATTCTGCAGATTCAGAAAACCATCCTGCCCCAAGCTTGCGAGAATTTTCAGTGGCTTTCACAGCACTAGAAGTTCCTTGCCCATTGGGAATCACATCTGTCTGAAATAGCTTCCCATGTAGGGTCATGGGAAAAAAAAAGTCAAGCAGAAAAATGGCATTTGAACTCAGGCTGCCGTGAGATCTCAGACAAGTCACTCAGGTTATAAACACGCTTTGTCTCAGGCAGGAAGTAGCACTCCTCTCTGGGAATTGTTCTAGCTTGTGAGCTCATCAGACTCGCTCTCAAGGAAGGATGGAGCTTCCAGATCCACAGGGCAAAATAAATCTGAGTGTCTCAGATCCTCGATCTCAACGGCTGTGCAGGGCAAATGCCCTCCTTTCTCTCTCTGGCTCCAAGACTCTCGCACGCTACACACATGATGCAGGTGTATGTGCACACACACACACACTACACACATGATGCAGGTGTATGTGCGCGCACACACACACACACACACACACGAAGCAGGCACGCACTCCAGCAACTCTCAGACTAAGAAGCAGAGAACAGAGAATGCCTATTTCTGGAAAGCCACTTTCCAAATCATTAGAGGGGGTTCAGGGACAATGAAGTTAGCAATTTTAGGAGGTGGGGTTTGAGGTGACCCTTCCTAGTCTTCTTTTTTTAAAGATTTTATTTATTTATTCATGAGAGACACACAGAGAGAGGCAGAGACACAGGCAGAGGGAGAAGCAGGCTCCATGCAAGGAGCCTGATGTGGGACTCGATCCCGGGTCTCCAGGATCACACCCAGGCCGAAGGCAGGCGCTAAACCGCTGCGCCACCCAGGGATCCCCTTCCGAGTCTTCTTGGTAATCTGGGGCCGCCCGATCCCTGCACGCTGGAAATGGCATCCATCTAACTCCAGTAGGTAAATCTTAGCTTGGAGTGTACATGACAGTCACCCAACGTGCCTAGAAAATTACAGGCGTCCTGGCGTCTAAGTAGAGCATGAGAGATTGCGACATAGGTGGACTATACCTTCTAGAAACGCAGATGTAGCCCCAGGGAAGCTGGAGTTATGAAAAGAGTTTACTGAAAGCCAGTTTCCTGAGTACGGGGTTCTCTTACCAACGTCTCTTTATCGTCGATAACGTTCTTCCAGAAAATCACTGCGCGTGGAAGCAGGGATGCTCCGAGGCCCAGAACCCCCTCACACTGCGGCTCTGTCTTGCTGGGCCAGGCCGGGGAGGTGTACAGTCCATGGGAAGGGCAGGCAGGCAGCCAGGGGATGGTGGATTTGGACAAGGGGAGCCAGGCGTGAAGGTCAGGGCAGCCGGGAGGGGTTTCCGCTGGGCTGGATGGCTCCGTCTCTGCCAACCCGGACGAGGCAGGTGCCAGACCCAATTCTTGCTCTCTCCGCAGCTCTGGAGAGGGGGGTGGAGCTGTCGGCGTCTCTGTGCCAGCCGGGAGCAGAAATCAATGCATGGAGCTGGTGCCTGGGATCCAGAGAGCAGGGGAGGGCAGGCTCCATCCCAGGTCAAGGACCCAGCCTTGGGGGAAACTGTGCTGGATCTCTGGGTCCATCGATTCATCGAGCTTAAAGGACTCCCTCCCTGGAAGAGCTGGGCCAGGCCCTACTTGCTGCCCAAAAAGGTGAGGCCTCAACGGGACACACGGACACACCTACTCCCCTTGGGCTCTTGACACCCCCCCTTTTCCTTTGGATTTAGAAGAGCACTCCTCTGCACTAACCCAGTCGAGATGGTGACCTGGCTCTCTGCTTCAATTTCTCCTACAATCGGGGTGGGATGTTGGGTCTGCTGTGTGCGTCCTTGGAACTCTGGGAAGGGAAGTGTTATATTTGGAAGTTAGAAGCTGGTAAAAGAAGCCTTCTAAGAGGTAAGCGGAGAGACCTGAGGCACTGGGGAAGGTGAATTAAAGGAAGTGACAGGGCAGACAGGTGGGTACTTCAGCATCTCCAGCTCCTAGCCCAGGTTTGTACTGGTTGGGGGTGGGGGTAGGGAGCGCTCTCTGCCAAGGGCTAGCCTCTTGCAAGGTGGCCAGCCCGGCTCTGGGCAGAGCATTTCCCATGCACAGGTGCACGGTGCAGAGTGCTAGTGCTCTGTGCCCGGCCCCACCATCCTAGCTCACCTTCATCCTGGGGGATGACGGTCACAGTCCCCAGGGGACCCTCCCCAAAGGCCCATCACCCTCCCCAGGGCATGCCAGGGCCGGCCTCAAAGGGGAACGTGAAAGGAACACCAGTTATCCCATGGGTCCCTATTGGAGACCCTTGCCCTGCTCTCTGAGAGCTAGGCCACCCCAAAATGGAAGAAGGGGAGGGATGGGGGCCTGGGCCGCCACTTCCCACTTCTCCTCCAGGCCCTCCCTTTGCTGCCCGCTCACCAAGGCACTTTAGCCAAGCTGCTGCCAAGCACGCTCTGTGCCAGGACAGAGACTGGGCCTGGGGGTTGGGGGAGGGGACTGGGGACCCTCTGGGCCAGCAGCTGCCAGAGGTCCTGGAGCCCCTGGCCTGCCCTTTGGAGAGCCTAAACCCCCCAGGAGACAACGGGCTAGCTCTGCTGGGTGGTGGAAGACGTGGGGGAGCTCGCCGGATCTGTCCCCCTCGGGGGCCCGCGGGCCACACAATAGCCCCAGGCTGCTGCTCCCTGGCTTAAGTGGTTGCCTGGGCAACAACTGGGGCCAGTTTCCACCAATCCTCGGCAGAGGCTGGATCAGGGGGAGGGAAGCTGGCTGGGAAGGGGGGCACCATCCCTTGTGCTGAATCCTATATAAGGAGGAGGGATGTGAGCGCAGTGGTCTGCGCTTCGCTGCCCCTCCAGTGAGCTCAGGGGCGGGGCACGAAGATGCTTCGCTTGGGCTGTGCCAAGCCTGGGTCCTGGGCCAGCTTCTGGGCCGTCCTGACCTTGGTGGGTCTGGCCACTCGAGCCGGTGAGTGGGCAGTGGGTGGGGTGGGGTGGGGGTGGAGGGCAGGGAGGAGAGGCCGGACCTTTCGCCGGGAGGGGGCGGTGTCCAGCAGGCCGGGAGATTTGATCGCGCCCGCCCCGCGGAGGGAAGAAGGGCTGGGAGGCAGCAGGGGTCTCAGCGACAGGAAGACCAGCCCACCGCCCACGCCGGACAGGTGGCCCCAGGCAGCCTGGGGTGTGAACGGCCCACCCACCCGGCCCTCACCCTCCCCTTCTCCCGCTGCCTCCCTTTCTGTTACACACAGATGCTCTGCTCTCGTGTCAGCCTCCTCTCTGGTTGTCCCCACGGGCCAGGGGCCTGCGCGTGTGCGCGTGTGTTCGGGGGGTGCTCGTCCGCTGCTCTCAGACACCCACCTAGTCTCCCTCTGAGGCTCCTCACACTGTTCTCTGCTTGGGGAAGCGGCTGGCAGCGTTTCCTGTCACTGAGTTCTCTGTGACGGGAGTGCATGTCCCCATCTGACCCTCACACATCCCTGGAAGCCCAAGAGAAGGACCCGGGGTGGGCAGCCTGGAAGGGGGAGGCCGGGCTCAACACTCAGGTCCCGTGAGAGTCCCCTTCCAGCACCAGCACGCCCTCTGTGTCTTCTCTGGTCCCCCCACAAGCCACCTGCTGCGAGTGGACTTCAGCCTCAGAGGTCAGGACCCAGGAGGGCAGCTGGGCCTGGAAACGGCTTCCCCTCATGCTCTGCCTCGGTCGTCCCACTTGTGCTCTGGTCCCTCCCAACCCTCACTGCTCCCCGCACCCCTAACCCATCCTTTTCTAGGGCCTCTGCAGGGCTGGCGCATGTCCTCTGGCTGGCTCCTTCCCGTCACTTCCTCAGGGAGCCGTCTAGGATTTCTGCACCTCAAGCAGCCCTATCCTGACTACCGTCACTTCCTTATTTATCACAATCCCAAACTAGAGTGCTTATTTGTGTACTTACCGCCTGTCTAAGGAGCTGGTTGGTGCTTTTCTCGGTAGGTGAGCGCGGTGGGGTTCCTCGACCCTTGTCTGGTGCTCTGGCATCACGGAGACCAGTTCCCAGGCATTCCGGTTCATGATCTCTCCTCGCCAGGAATCTACCCCCCTCTTGCAAGAGCATCCTCTCAGGGGTTGCTCAGGGTCAGGTTCATAAGCTTCCCCACCTGGGAAGTGCTTGTGTGCGCGCACGCTTACCTCTGCGTGCTCCAGGGGCGCAGACAAGTATGCACACAGCCTCCCTAGGCCCAGCAGCCCTCCGCCCACACCCAGGCACACGCATCCCCAGGTGGTCCCTCTGCACCCCTGGCTGGCACCCCCGGCCCAGGGGCCTTCTCAGCGGTGCTGCCTTCCTTCCTGCTGCAGCTCAGAGAGCCGATGTTGGTGGCGAGTCCACGGGCACCTCCATCAACCACTCCCAGACGCTGCTCCAACGCTTGCAGGAGCTGCTGCGGCAGGGCAATGCCAGCGACGTGGTTCTGCGGGTACAGGCCGCGGGGACGGACGAGGTCCGCGTGTTCCACACGCACCGCCTGCTGCTGGGCCTACACAGCGAGCTCTTCCGGGAGCTGCTGAGTAACCAGAGTGAGGTGGTGCTTCAGGAGCCCCGGGACTGCGCTGCTGTCTTCGACAAGTTCATCAGGTGGGCGCGGATTAGGGGAAGGCTTCCTCCCTTTCCCGGGCCCTGGCTTCTCCGCTCACGGGGTCCCAGAAGCCCTGGCCTCTCAGAAGACATTATGTGCATCCCCCAGAGGTCCATCCCCCAAGGTCTTCGCTTTTATTCGTCCCTTCCCCCCCTGCCCTTCCCACAAATCCAGCCTGACTCCCTGCCCTTGCCTGCAAGTCCCGTTGGCTCTGATGCCAGCTACCAAGTGCTCTCAGAGCTGTTTCCAAACCTGGTGTTGAGAGCTTTTAAAAACTGCAGATTCCCGGACCCCGGTCTGGGTCATCTGGCTTCAGGTCTGGGGTTGGGCTCGGCAGTGATTTTTTTATTTTCAGGCCTCCATGTGGTTTTAGCATCTAGCCAGGTTTCCAACTGCAGGGCCAGAGGGAATAAGCCAGTGCTCTCTCTCTCATCTCCTGCTCCCTGCTGGTGTGCTGTACGGGGTGGGGGGGCACCATTCACACTCTAGTCAGAGCAAGTAACCCTGTTTTAACAGTTTAGACAAGATGGCTGCAGAATACCAGGCAGCAGGAAGAGGCATAACACAGAAGGGGAAGGGTCTTCCCCCCCACCAGTCAGTTCCATGAAAGAGGTCTTCTCCCAACCCCATACTGTGCCTCTGCTGAAGGTGATTGGCTAGAATTTAGTCACGTGGCCATGTCCACTCTAAAGGAGGCTTAGAGTCATCTTTTATTCCCAGAAGCAAATAGTTGGGCTAAAATGCAGCAGGAAGGGGGAGACTGGGGAGGGGGGCGGTGTTGGTGCGGCTCTCTCTCCCGGCAGCTCTCGCCACATCCCCATGGAGCGTGGGGCCTGGCAAGGGTGAGCAGAGGGATGGGAGCAGATGGGGACAGGGAGTGAATGAGCAAGAGCCACACCGGAAGAGATCCAGGGAGAAAGATGAGCTTGCAAGAAGGGGGGGGGGGCGGGTAGAGGGAATTAACCTGTGTGGAGGGCCTGCTTTGTAGCCAGTCCAGTTCATTCTCCCCCAGCTGTCACAACGACCCTGGTAACCCCTCTCCCCGGACGATTAGCAGAAGGTTCAGTGAAGTTAAATGACTTGCGCACTTGCAAGCACAATATGGATCTGAGCCTGGGGTTGTGAAGCCCAGGACGGGTGGAGCCTCGTCTGTCCTGTAGCCTAAGGCTTGGGGCCTAGTAGATGCCCAGTAACGATGCATCCTTTCCGTGTCCCCCTGAGAAATGGTCCTTGAGAGGAAGATAGGAAGCCTCGTGGGTGGGTGGGTGGGGCTGACCACAAGGCTCTCCATCCAAGGCTGGGTCCCCTTTGGGGGGGTGTCTAGGGGCATGGTGGAGGGGGGGCGCCCTGACCCCGCCCCATCTCTGCGCCCCTCCCGCAGGTACCTGTACTGCGGCGAGCTGACCGTGCTGCTGGCCCAGGCCATCCCCCTGCACCGGCTGGCCACCAAGTACGGCGTGGCCTCCCTGCAGCGCGGCGTGGCCGACTACATGCGGGCGCACCTGGCGGGCGGCGCGGGCCCTGCGGTCGGCTGGTACCACTACGCGGTGAGCACCGGGGACGAGGCCCTGCGCCAGAGCTGCCTGCAGTTCCTGGCCTGGAACCTGTCGGCCGTGGCGGCCAGCGCGGAGTGGGGCGCCGTGAGCCCCGAGCTGCTGGCGCAGCTGCTGCCGCGCTCGGACCTGGTGCTGCAGGACGAGCTGGAGCTGTTCCACGCGCTCGAGGCGTGGCTGGGCCGCACCCGCCCTGCCCCGGCTGTGGCCGAGCGCGCGCTGCGGGCCATCCGCTACCCCATGATCCCGCCGGCCCAGCTGTTCCAGCTGCAGGCGCGCTCGGCCGCCCTGGCGCGCCACGGCCCCGCGGTGGCCGACCTGCTGCTGCAGGCCTACCAGTTCCACGCCGCCTCGCCGCTGCACTTCGCCAAGTTCTTCGACGTCAACGGCAGCGCCTTCCTGCCCCGCAACTACCTCGCGCCCGCCTGGGGCGCCCCGTGGGTCATCAGCAACCCGGCCCGCGACGACCGCAGCACCAGCTTCCAGACGCAGCTGGGCCCCAGCGGCCACGACGCGGGCCGCCGGGTCACCTGGAACGTGCTCTTCTCGCCGCGCTGGCTGCCCGTCAGCCTGCGGCCCGTCTACGCGGACGCCGCGGGCACCGCGCTGCCCCCCGCACGCCCCGAGGACGGCCGGCCGCGCCTGGTGGTCACCCCGGCCAGCAGCGGTGGCGACGCGGCCGGCGTGAGCTTCCAGAAGACGGTGCTGGTGGGGGCGCGCCAGCACGGCCGCCTGCTGGTGCGCCACGCCTACAGCTTCCACCAGAGCAGCGAGGAGGCCGGCGACTTCCTGGCGCACGCGGACCTGCAGCGCCGCAACTCCGAGTACCTGGTGGAGAACGCCCTGCACCTCCACCTCATCGTCAAGCCCGTCTACCACACCCTCATCCGGACCCCCAAGTAGCCAGGCGGGCCGCGGCGGGGAGGGGCGCGCACCATCCGGGGTGCTCAGGCCGGTCCCCTGGGTGGCCCGGTGCTGGTGGCCTCGGAGCTGGGGTGCAGGGTGGTGCAGCAGGTGCCCCGTTTCACAGCTGCCTCGGAGGCTGCGCTCTTGGTTGAATAAATCGATGCTCAGAGAGCAGAGGAGGGGATGATTGTACCACCCAGTTCCAGGTAAAAGCAGCCCTCCTAGGTATGCGGGTTCCCCCATCTTTCATTAGCTTTTACCCAGGGCCCCCACCCCCACCTGGAACAGGGCAGGTAAGAGCAACGACATGGGCCAGCCTGGGAAAACTGGGGGTGGGGGGTGGGGGACGACTCCAGGACCTCTTGCTCAAGTTTTCTCACCTTGAAGCCACGAGGCTTACTTAGCTGGGCAGTTTCAGAGCCCTGATTTCCAGAGGGTACCACCTCCCACCCCCGTCTAGGTAATTAGGCTTTTTATGGTCTGAGCCACCCCAGGTCTCTGACCTCCCATGGGAGGGAGCGAGGAAGGTGTGAAGGCTTGTGGGGTGGGGCATGAACGGACTTTGCCGTCCTCACCCTTCCTAGGAACCGGCTAGAGGAAAAACCCGTCCCCTCCCCCTCAGGTGTTTGTAGGTTGGTGCAGTGTCACCAGCCACAGGGGGATGGGGTGTCGGGAGGGAGGAGGAAGGCAGCTGGGTTGCCTCTTAATCAGTCATGGCCCCCCTTACATTCCAGACAAGGTCTGGTTTCCAACACAACCATCAAGACCCAAATGGGATTTTATTGTTACACCACCAAGTAACAAAACCAGATTCCCTCCTCTGCCCCAACCAGACTCTTCCGAAATGACTGTTGGCTCCTTCCCCAACCATCGGAGATGCCCTTGCCCCGGATGTGGGCTCAGGACCCCGTCCCACTAACAGCTCCCTTCCCCCTTCCATCTCCAAGGCTGAGTCCGGCCCCAGGTCTCTACAGGGTTTTGGCAACAGGGTTCTATCCAGGGCTGGGAGGTCAGGAAGTCCTGTCATCCTGGCCATGCCTCCTGAGCTTACCTCCCTTCCCCAGTGGCACTGAAAGCATGGAGCTGCTGGGCAGACACCCTCATAATTCCTGGGTCTCAGAAGCCCCAGCTTTCTGAGAGCCTGAGCTCCTGCTCACAGGCGACCCCATCTGCCCAGCCTCCATCTCCCATTTTCTGCTACACCCCATCCAGGCTTGGGGGCAGGAGGGCCGGTTCCAGACAGGACCCCTCAGGTATGCCGGAAGCGTCCGTCTTTGCCGTGGGTGCTTATGCCGTGAGCCAGGCGGGGCCCACGGGCAGCCCGTCGGGAAATACCAGCTGGGTTGGAGTGAACAGTGAGGGGTGAGGAGTCCCCGGGGCCTGCAACAGGGTAAGGGCCAGGAACAGGGGTTTAGGAATTCCTCTCACTCCCTCTCGGGTCACCCCGTGGCCTTGAACTCCTTGGGGGCACAACCCCAAGATGCCAGTCTCACAGATACTCCGTGAGAACCCGGTTTCCAGCAATGGGTAGCCATAGGTACGGGAAGCTCAACATGCCTCCTCCCTGGGCTGGCCAAGGGCTCCCGTCCCCATTCCTTCCTTGGGTGGTACTGACCCGTGCTCTGGCTTGGAGGGAGTTTGACCTTGGCCAAAGGCAGCGTGACCTTCCCCAGATGCCGGGTACCAGGGGCTGGGTGTCCGCACACTGGCACCCTGTGATCCGAGACACTCTCCATGGGACGGGGCCCCAGGAGGTGTGTCTTGGGGCGGGAGAGCTGTGTGGGAGAACAGTGAGGTGAGTCGGGGCTGTATGGGATCTGCTACACGGATCTGCCCTGTATGCCTGCCCCCCTGCCTGCCTCCTATGCCAGCCTGGGGGACAGGGACTGAAGGTGTCCTGGGGCCTCTGGAGGAATCCAGCCCCCAGGTTCCCATCCACAGCAAAGGGGCGCAGACACGTCATCCCCCAGTCTTTCGTCTCACCCCTTGCCCCGTGACCTCAAAGGACCGGGACCTCCGCTTCCTCCTCTTGGCCTCCAGTGACTCCTCCCGTTTCTTGCCCGGGCTTTTCTTCTGGCTGCGCATCCAGGGCCCGGTGCCGTCGCCACTGTGCCCGGCTGCCTGGGACGGGGCCTCGCCTGTGCTGCTAGACAGGTTGTCCTCACTGGCAGCGTGCTGCAGGGTGGGGCTGGGCGGCCGCTTGCAGGCCAGAGGGCCGGGTGGCTGCTCGTCAGCCTCGCTGGGCGAGTGCGGAGACAGGCTGCCGCGCTCCCGGGCAGGTGGCAGCAGGTGGCGCCCCTCGCTGCCCAAAGCCCGCGAGCGCCGCCGCGCAGCCTTCACCGAGATGCACTTGGTGCCGGTCAGGATCTCCTTCCTCTCTGCAGCGGGACAGAAGGAAGGAGCACCCAACCTGGGGTCAAGACCACATATCCCTCCCCCTCCCACAACCTCCCACCCCCTCCTTCTCCTGCTAATAAAGGAGGACATGAGCAGATCCAGAAGGCCTGGGTCCCAATTCCAGCCCTCGCTTGCTATTTAAGAAACTTGGGGCAAATTTCTGAGCTTTACCTTCATCTGTAACTGGGGATGAAGTTACATCCTGAAACTAACCCTGTAGGGTTACTGTGAGGACTAACTGAGAAAGTGGGCTTCGGGGTGGGGATTCCATCTATATTTGCTCTTAGAATTACTACTGGGTGGGAAGGGGGGACAGGATCCTGAGTGCCATGTGCTCCCCATTCGGACTTCTGATTGTGTCCTCAGCCCTCTGTGCGTCCTTGAGCAGGTGGCTAATCCTCTCTGGGCACTGGGGCCTCTGTATAGAATGGGTAGCTCCAAAAGCTACCCATTTGGTGACAAAGGGTGTCACCAAAGGGTGACAAAGGCACACAAGGTGCATCCAGCAGCGCACAGGGCACGGACTGGGTGATCTGAACAGTTCAGATGCTGCTGGGCTCACGTTGACCGGGCTGGCAGGGGGCGCACCTTTGGAGGACAAGGGGATCTCCGACAGATTCTCGCTGCTGTCGGGGGAAGAGGTGATCTGGCTGCTGGGGCTGACCAGGCTGTCCTGAGTGGGGGCCTGCAAGTGAAGTGGTTGAGAAGACAAAGGCATTGGACCCACCAGGGGCCTCGTGTCTTACTCAGCAGAGACAGCGGGGCCTCAGGGGTGAAGGCCATCTTGGGAAGGCTCCACCCCAACCACGGGGTGTCTACCCTGTGCCCCCACCCCCGGCAGTGGCGCTCCATGCTCACCTCCTGGGTCACCAGGCTGCCGATCTGGATGGGGGGTGGGGTGGGCACAGAGGAGCTCTTCACCTGCCAGGCTCGAGGACTGGCTTTGAACACGCGGTTGGCTTCACTGAGGTTGGCAGAGGAGGATGGCGGCTGTTGACTGGGCTGGACCCACTAAGGTCCCAACTCCACCCCAGGGTGGGGAGAACTGTTTGTGTGACGGGAGAGAGAACCTAGGGGTCCTGGCTCCAGATTTGTGCCACCTTCTCCCTTTCATTCCTGCCCCATGGACTTAGCCCCAAACTGGGTTGGCATCCCTGGGATACAGCTCAGCGGGTGGTGGCTCAGGCTGGCAGGACTGGCTGGAAGCGGTCTCTGGCCTCACCTCTCCGCGCTGAGGGGAGGGAGGATGCTGTCCTGCAGGCGCTGGACTTCAGAGCTCAGCGTCTTCACATTCTCTGGGTCAGACTCTGGTGTCAGTGTGGTTCCTGCTGGGGTAATTTTGGGCAAGGAGCTGTCCTGGGGAGGGAAGGTGGCAGGGGGAGGACAGTCAGAAGACTTGGTCTTGGACCAGGTGACGGCAAAGGGTGACAAAGGCATGCAAGGCGACTAGGGCCTAGGTGTGGGGGAGGAGAGCAGTGGGTTTGTATTCTGGCTCACAGGGGCTAAACTGGGGTCTGCTAGGCATCCCCAGTAGCACCGCCTGATGACCTGGTCTTCTTGGTGGGGGGGGCATTTGTGATTGCTCAGATAACCAATCCTGACCCTCAGACTCTGGGTGGGGACAAGTGCCAGAGAAGAATGCCCTGGGACAGGCACCTTACTGGGTCGAGGCTTTGGGCGGGGTGAGAAGGAAGGAGGGCCAAGTCCCTGGGGTGCCAGCCAGCCTGGTCCCATCTGCACCCCAGCGACCTGCAGGCACTGCCTGGGGCATCCCCCCCTCCATCCCTACCTGTGCTTATGCCCAAGCCCAGGCCTGCCCACGCTCCCACCTGCAGGGCCCTGGAGGCCACCCGGTCCATGATGGTGGCCCGCTCCAGGCTGCCCTCCTCCAGCTCCCGCAGGTACACTTCATACAGCTCCTCCAGGTGCTGCGGGACGGCCAGGTTGTAGTCTGGGGGGGGGGGGGGGGTGGAGAGAGGGAGGGGCAGGGCTCAGCGCGTGCCCCGGGTCCCTCCGCGGGCCTCGGGTCCCTCCGCGGGCCTCGGGGGCCCCTGGGTGGCTCGGGGCGCGCGGGGCCTACCGTCGATGACCTGGCGCTGGCCTTGGATGATCTCGTCGCAGAGGCTGCGGTGCTGCTCCAGGCGGCGCACGGCCTCGCGGCGGTGGCGGAGCGCGCCGTCCCGGAGCAGCGCGTGCGACTGCATCTCCGTGTTCTCCACCTCGAGCTCGTGCACGCGGCACAGCAGGCTGAGCACCTGGCGCTGCTCCTCCGAGCCGATGCGCCGCGGCAGCGTCTCCTCCAGTCGCCGGCCCCGCGCGCGTAGCTCCCGGCAGCGCTGCTCCAGCGCCAGCTGGGGGCCGGGGTGGGGGGTCAGCGCCCGGGCTGGTCCTAACCCCCACACCCGACCCCTCCAGCCCCCGAGCACCCTCCAGGCTGAAGCCCCATTCTGAGCCTAACCCTCAAACCTTCGTCTTGGGCCCTGCAACAGGGGCTGCCCCCAAATGGCCCCTCTGGACACACTTTCTGGCCACCCTGAAACAATCTGCCCCTGGAATCAGCTCCATGGATACCGGCCGACCCCAGCCCCTCTGACCCCCTCAGGGCTCATCATGGCCCCCCAAAAGCCCCTGGTTTGCGTATGCTCCAGAACAGAAAGAAGATATCCATTATCTGGAAAAACCCTAATTAAAATACTGACTACCATTTTTTTTTTTGAGTTCTTGGTATGCAAAAGGCATTGATTTAATCTCTCCAATAACCCCACCAGGACCCCACCAGGACTACTCCCATTTTGTAGATGAGGAAGCGAGTCACAAAGGAGGAATTTAGCAAGCTCACAGAGGATCTGAGGCCTGAGCTCCCAGGTCTGAGTCCTCCCGCACCCCATCCCCAGCCCCTTCTGGCGTGGGCCTCTCAGGCCATTCCCTCCTGCCCCCAGTCCCAGGCACCTTCTGCTTCCTCAGCTTCTTCTGCTCCCCCACCAGGGCGGCAATGCTCTCCCGGGCCGAGGCCACCTCTGGGGGCTCCAGGGTGTCTGGCTGGTCATCACCCGTGTCCGAGTCCTTCTCGCTGTCATCCTTGGTGTAGGATTCCTTCCGCTGCTCCTCCCGCCATTTGAGCGCCCTGCGGGACTTCTCGTGCTCCCAGCTGTCACAGCCCCACCCCAGGGAGGCAGGGGAGTCAGGCCGCGGGGTGGGGGGCATAGCGTGCGGCTACAGTTCCCAGCCCCTCTGTCCCAGGCCCCAGAGTGGGACGTGGACGGCCCCGGGGCAGGGGGTGCTTACCCAGCAATGGTGAGCAGGTGGCGGGAGGTGTCAATCTGGACCTCCATGGCGTGATTCTCCAGCTCCAGCAGGCGTCTCCGCACGTCCATCTGCTCCTGGAAAGCGCTGATAAGTTGCTCCCGCAGCTGTCCCATCTCGGCCTGCTCACCCTGCGCACTGTGCAGTTGGACCTCGGCTGCCCAGAGGATGCGGAAGTCAGTGGAGGCAGAAGGGTCAGGCCAGGAAGGTCTGGGCCTATTTGGGGCCCGCCCTTATCCCTTTCCTCTTCTTCTTCTTCTTTTTTTTTTTTTTAAGATTTAATTTATTTATTCTTGAGAGACACACACAGAGAAGCAGAGACACAGGCAGAGGGAGTAGCAGGGTCCCTGCAGGGAGCCCGATGCGGGACCAAATCCCCGGACCCTGGGATCACGGCCAGAGCCAAAGGCAGGCGCTCAACCTCTGAGCCACCCAGGCGTCCCCCTCTTCCCTTTCTTCCCAAACTACTTCCTGTCTGACCAACTCCTCTCAAAAGACCTCCTAGATTATTACTACTTCCTCCCACACCCCATTTCCACAATGAGTCTTCAGGCTGCAGCCCAAGGGGGACTCTCATCTCCTCTGCATGAACTGGGCTTCCACTAGCCCTTATAGCACCAACTATAAAAAGGTGCCCCTTAGACACTTGTCCTCTGTTGGAAAACCATCAAAGCAAAGACAAATCTACAAGAGAAAGGTACCCGTTCCGCTGGGCACAGCCTCACAGCCCTGAGAGTGGGCCCCCACCCCCCGCAGCTGAACGCTCACATGTGTCTCACTTGTGTGATCTCATCTAATCTTAATTAACGTTAAATCTCTGGAACAGAGATCACCGTTCTGTCTGACACTTGAAGGACAGAAGGTGCAGAGCGGCTGAGTGATTAGCTAGCCCAAGGCTACCTGCCCAGAAAAGCCTGAGCCTGAGCCTGACCCCTGAGCAATCTGAGACAGGCTAGGAGGGCTGCCCGAGATGGGCTCCCACAAACGCAGACCCCCTCCCCCGCCCCCGTCACACACACCTTGGATGTGGCGAATGTCACCCCGCTCCAGCCGGCCCTGGGCCGGACCCCGCCCACCCTGCTCATCGATCTTGCATTTGAGCCTCTGGATCTCGCCCCGAAGGTCCGAGATGATGCTGGTGTACTGGGCGATGTGGTAGGAGACGTTGAGCAGGTTCTGCTTCACCTGTGGGGGCACAGCACGGGGGGCAGAGCAGGTCCAGTCACCCCGGATGCTGGGGCCAGCCTGCAGTGTCTTCTCTTTCTCTCCCCCCGCCCAACCCGGCTTCCAACCCCACAACCTATCACACTCCATGCCTCTACCAGACCCAGACTCCCAAAATGCTGCTTCCTCTGCTCATCAACCTTCAGTGACTCCCTACTGCTTGGGAGGAATGCTCTAATTCCTTCACCTGGACCCACCACTATCTCAGTTTCTACCTTAAAATTTTTTATTTATTTAATTTAGAGATAGAACATGCACGAGCCAGGGGAGGTGCAGAGGGAGAGGGGGAGAGAATCTCAAGCAGACTCCACGCTGAGCGGGGAGCGCCATGTGGGGCTAGATCCCACAACCCTGACATCAAGACCTGAGCTGAAATCAGGACTGAGCCACCAGGGCACTCCTCTCAGTTTTCATTTGATCACTGCTCCATCGGGAACGTTCTGCTCTGGTTGATGAATTGTCCTGTTGTCCCCACTCCTATCACAGATACCATCTCCTTCCTGCCCTTGAAACCACACACTTACTGCTACCCACCTCTTCTAGAATGTGCTCCCCATCCTTCAGAGTCCCACTCACAGTCCCCAAAAAGCTCCACCAGGCCCTGCCACCCCATCTCCTCGTTCCTTCGCTGTCTCAGCATCTGCTGTTGGCATCACTTGCCACTATTAATAATATTCTGAACCATCAATGAATTGTTTCAGGGACAGGCCTCCTCCACCCGTTGAGTTTCCGGAGGGCTGGGGTAACACACAAAGCCCCTGGGACGGTGGCTGTGAAGTGTCGTGTTGCAGGAGTGTTGCTAAGTTCTATCTGGCGCGTGTCCATTCCCACCCTTCCACACACGTGGCTTGAGAGAGGCTTCCGGGGGTCCTAACGCCTTTGCCCGAGGGTGACAACGTGGGCTCGGGAGGCAGGCAGGGCCACTTCTATAGGGTCTCAGTGTCATCCATCACTGCCCAGCTGGGAAGTCACTTAACTTCCTTCAGCCTCACTTCCCTAAACTTGGAGATGGGAGTGTAGGGAGTTGGGCCTCGCTTGAGGAGCAAAGGAGGCGACACAGGGAAGCGCTCAGAATCATGACGGCCTGACAGTTAGATTGGGGGCTTTGAAAATGTCAATGTCCGAATGGGCAACTGGAAAGGAAAACCGAGGCTGGCAGGGGATGGGGCAGGGGGCGCTCAAGTGACCTTGAACAAGGCGGAGGGGACCCTCGGGAGCAGTGGGCTTCCAGCAGGTGCACACGCTTCCTGGCAGGCGGGGAAGGGCACGGGGTGACACGGGGCTGGGGAAGGAGGCCAGTGCCACGGTGGCCGGCTCCAGAGGGTGGGGTGGGGTGGCAGGGAGCCCTCCGGGGCCCGCATCTTGGCTCAGGAAGGGCCCTCACCCTGGTCTTGATGTTCTTGGCCCGGCCGGCGTAGGTCAGGGTGTTCCGGGACTCCTCGAAGGCGCTGCTGGCGGGGCTGATGTGTGCGATCATCACGGTGCGGCTGTTCCCGCCCAGGGAATCCTGGGTGGCAGGGAGGGTGGGCTGCGGTGGGCCCGGGACCGCCTCCCCAGGGTCCTGGGTCCAGCCATCCCCCCCTCCTTCTGTCCCTCCTTCCACTTCTGGTTTCTGTTCCAAATTTCCATTTGAAACTTTCCAGTATCTGACCCGGGTCAGTCCTCACCCCCACCCCCCCATTCCCCCCACCCCCGTCGCTTTCCCTTTCCCTCCCCTCATACGAGAGAATGAGAAAAGGCAGCAGCCGTGGCAGCTGGGAACCCGAGTGGAAAGGTGTCCTGTGGGCTCCCTCTCTCATCACCTCTAGCCTCTCAAGTGACCCCCAGGCCTCCCATTTCTGACTGCTAATGGTACTGCCCTTTCGGCTGGAGTGAGGGATGGGGGACAGGGGCCCCGGGCATGAAGGCTGAATGTGGCCTCATTCCATATGAAGAGCCCTGGGGATGGAGGAGGGGAGGGGAGTGGGGGTGGGAGGTGGGGATCCCCGACTCACACCCCGAGTTAGCAGCACAGTGGCCTCAGGCAAGCTCTTCACTTCCCTAATGCTTGGCTTCCTTGCTTTTTAAAAGGGCAGCAATCATGCCACGGTCCCACCTCCCAGCTTGTGGGCGCCCTGGTGGTGGCAGGCTGGTGGCGGGCTGGGGTGACGCTGCAGTTATACGGGGCCACAGACTCTGTCTTCCAGCACTTACTACCGTGGGCCCTGGGGAAGGCTACTTAACCCCTTTGCGCTTAGTTTTCTTGTCTGTAAATGGAAATAGTATTTCCCCGACGGCCGAGGTTGCTTCAGGAAGGAGGGAGCTAGTCTAGTTGGGTGAGGTCCAGCCAGGGGCAGGTCCCCAGACAGCAGACACTCTGATTCATGAGGCTGACGACCACTGGAACCCCCAAATCCAGGCAGGTCTTGGTCCCCTCAGACCTGCAGCCCTTGGGGGGGGGTGTCAGGTGCCGCGCCTTTCCTTCCCTGCTGCCCACTCTTGGGTCAGGGTCACCTCGTAAAATTTGAGTGTCAGAAAAACAAGGAATGGTTTTTTTTAAGTATAAGTATATCCCAAATGTTGTATGGGACATACTTATGCTGAAACAAATTCTGTTGTCTATCTGAAATTCAGCTGTAGCTAGGTGGCCGTTATTTTTTAAGATTTTATTTATTTATTTGAGAGAGAGACGGAGAGTGAGAATGAGCAGGGGTGGGAAGGGACAGAGGGAGAGGGAGAAGCAGACTCTCCGCGGAGCAGGGAGCACAACTCGGGGCTCTATCCCAGGACCCTGAGATCATGACCTGAGCCAACGGCAGACACTTCACGGACTGAGCCACCCCGGCGCCCTGTATTTTTATTTGCTCAATCTGGCAGCCCTACTCCGGGTGCCCAGCGCCCCGGCCGGTGCAGCGGTACCTTCAGGAGCCGGGTGAGCTTGCTGTCCCGATAGTTGATGTACTTGTTGCTGTTCTTGTCGCTGAGCGCGTTGATGCAGTTGCCCAGCGCCAGCAGCGAGCGGTTGATGTGGGCGCCCTCCTTCATGCGCTGCCCGCGGTTCTGCGTCTGCAGGGTGAGCGGGGGCAGGGGACGGGCTTCACCGCTGTCCGGGGGACCCTGGGCCAAGGCCCCTCCCTCTCCCTTGGGGCTCAGAAATGTGGCGGTGACCGAGGGCCTGGTCTCGCCCTCCTCCCAGGGGTCATCGAGGGCATTCAAGAGGGTGAGAGAACAGGAGGGACGGAAGGCTTCTGAGGACCGTTGAGAGTCTGGCTCTCTGTCTCCCCCCCGGGGGACTGGCCCCAGGGCCCCAAGAATGACACAGCAGGAGGCTGAGGCTTCCCTGGTGGCGGCACCTGGCTCCAGGGCGCCCCGGGGTTCAGGGGAAGGAGGGAAGTGTGTGTGTGTATGGGGGGGGGCAGAGAGAGAATGTGAGGGAATGAGTGTGTGTGTGTGGAAGAAAGAATGTGTGTGTGTGAGTGTGTAGGGAAATGAGTGTGCGAGCACACGAGTGTACGTGTGGGTGCTGGGTTCCTGTCCTTTCCTTGGGCCCACGGGGACAGTGTCAAGGCCGAGGAGGAGGCTCTGCTCAAAGCTGCCTGGCTCTCAGAGCTGCGGCCTCGGGCCCCCCCCCCCCCCCGCCCCGCTGCTGCTCCGCTGTGTCCCTCCAGGAAGGCCTTCCTGGGAGAGAGGGGTGTGCTTCCTGAACCCCCCTGTTTAAACCTAATCCCACGTGTTCGAACATGAAATCTCCCTGGCCGCTGGCCTGTCCCTGACATTTGCTAGCAGTGACATCACCTGGCCTCATCACTGGGGGGACCGTGAAACCTCCCGGTTTGCCCGAAGGAGGAGGACCCGGGGCCTACCCAGTGGGGGGCACTGTTGGAACGGGGACACCCCCCCAGGCCACAGCACCAGGTAAGCAGGGCTTAGCGGCGGGGCCAGACAAATGCTCTGAGAACTGGCGATGGGCCTTCCTCTCTCCTCAATGTGGCAGGCAGGGCCCCCTGAGTCGGAGGGTCGTCTCCCCCATCCCAACTCCTCATCTGGGCCCACGCACCCCCATTCCCGCTGACCTTCCTCCAGGGCCGCCAGTCTCCTTCCTGGAGAAACCCTCCTCATCCCCTGCCCTATCCTACAAACAGTGGGGATACCCCCTTCCCCTCCTGTTCCTCTGTGACACTCCTCAGTCCCTTACCAGGCTCCCCCCCGCCAGGATGGCTTCCTGCCGATCCCTGGGGAGCAAGGAGGTCAGCACCCCTGCCCTCTCCCCAGCCCCCCAGAACATTCTCCCCAGTCCGGGGGGAGCTGACCTCACCTGGGAGGCACGTTCAGAGCCCGCCAGGTCAATCATGAACAGGCGGCCCTGCCGCACCTCCTGCAGAACGTTCTTGACCCGGCTGCGCTGGCGCACAGCCACCTGGAGCACGGCGTGGGAGCGAGAGGACGTCTGGTTGGCAGCCGTGGGCTCCTGGGTCCTTTGCCGGTTCCCCTTCATGAGCAGCTGCATGATCTGGGTGCGCAGTGGGTGGGGAGGACAGCACTGTTGGGGGACCACGGGGTTGCCCCCGCGCCCTGCATCTTGGAGGCTGGGGTGGGTCAGTCTGGAGGCTGGTTGCCTATTACGGCCCGCCCTGGGGTCAGCGCAGCGGGGGCACAGGGGCAGGGGGCTTCGGGGCGGGATCCTCTGTGTCTGCCCCTGCCCCTGCTCCAGCCCCCCCGCCCCAGCCTCAGCCCCCACCCTGGCCTCAACCTCCCCCCCTTCTGGCCCCGTCCCAGTCCCTCCCATGGCCCCTGCCCTTGCCCCCGCCTCTGCCCCTCCCCTGGCCCCTGCCCCTGCCCTTCCCCCTGCCCCGGCCCCTGCCCCAGCCCCAGCCCCAGCCCCAGCCCCTGCCCCAGCCCCTGCCTGGGCCCCTGTCCCAGCTGAGGGGGTAGCGACTCCCTGGCTGCAGTCCTCTGTCCCCTCCTGCCCCACAGGGCAGAATGTCCCTCTCCACTGCTCCGCTGGCTGCACAAGACTTGCCTCTTTGGCATTGATAGTGGAGACCTCGGTGATCCCAGCCACCTGGATCACCCCTTTGGAGTCCTCTCTCAGCTCTAGGTACCCCAGGGCGGGGTTCAGCAGGTCCCGGATCATCTCATTGTAGATCTGAGGGGGCGGCCGGGGGAGAGGCGGGGGACAGGTGTCACCAGGAGCCTAAGGGCTGGAGGTCCAGACAGGGACCAAATCCCCATCCATCTTGAGCGAGAAGGGGACAGGCGCTGCCACATTCTGAGCCCCAGCCTGGGAGCTCCGGGCTCCTCCCAGAGAAACTCTGGTTAAGGACAAAGACCCCGTCCTTTCTATGGGCTGGGGGGTCAGGGGCCTTTAGCATCCACAGGGAAACCCTGGGCGGCCAGAACCCAGGATTCAGGAAGCTTCAGGACCAGGTGGGATCCCCTTTGCTGGCAGGCCCGGAGCTGAGCAGAAGAGGGGGACCTGACCAATGGCCAGCCCTGCTTGTTGCTAGGCAACCCTTCCGTTACTTCTCCGTGCACCCCCCCCCCCCCCCCCCCCCCCCCCCCCCCCCCGCAGGTGCATCTTGCTGGCTGAGTCAACGCCTGCTGGCTGAGGCTGCAACGCTTCCCTGCCCTTCCTGAGCTGTCACCCAGGAGGGAGTCGGGGCAGCCAGGAGCCAGTCGGAGTGCAGCCCCCTGGCGTGTCTGCTTCTTCTGTCCCCTGCACACTGTCCCCTGGCTGCAGGGTGGTGGCTCTCCCTCGGCTGGGCGCTGGGGGCTGTGGCCGGTATAAAGGCCGGCAGGTTCCGGCCTTCCCGGGTATGTGGGTCTCACCTGTCCCCATGCACATGGTGCCTGGAGATGGCGTGGCAGGGCTCACACTGTTTGGGGAAGGGGCCCTTGGTGATGGCGAGGGGCTAAGCCATCTGGGAGGGTGGCTGAACGCTTTGCTTAGGGTCGAGGCTACTTTGACGTGTGGCATGATGGCTAGGGCTTGGCTTTCTTATTTTATTTTATTTTATTTTATTTTATTTTATTTTATTTTATTTTATTTTATTATTTTATTTCATTATTTTATTATTTTATTTTATTTTTTTCAGGGCTTGGCTTTCAAGCTCTAGGATCCTGAGTTTGAATCCCTGCCCCCTCGCTCACTGGCTGATGTTGGCCTAGTGGTGTAACCTCTCTGGACCTCAGATTTTTGCAGAGTGGGGCCGACATGCGTGTGGCTGTCCGAGGGGCCTCTTGCCTAAGCTGCGGTCAGGGGAGGGCTCACCTCCAGGTAGGACATGGACACCTCATACTCCATGTCGTTGCTGGTCTCCTCAATGGCACGGAAGAGGTCATTGAGGGTCCGAACGTAGATGCCAGGCTCGTGGTCTGTGCCCAGCATGGTGTAGGTTTTCCCACAGCCTGGGGCAGAACAAGGTGGTGGGTGAGCAGGGTGGGGGTCGGAAGCGCGGCTTTGCTGGACAGGGGCTCCTGGCAAACCTGGGAACTCCCCGAAAATGGCCAGGGAGGCAGGGGGTGGGGAGGCTGGCGTTCTTGACTGGGGAAGGGGCCTCTGGGGTCAGAGGGCCCTGTGGGCATTTGGATCAGCACAATCCTTGATTCCCCAACCTCAGCTGGGGCCAGAGTAGTTCCCTGATGGAGGCCAAGGGGGCTTGGTCCTCCAGGGGACGGATGGGGCATGCAGTCTTGTCCCACGGGCTGGGCCCCTCCCTCACCTGTGGGGCCATAAGCAAAGACAGTGGCATTGTAGCCTGAGATGACGCCGTCGATGAGGCTCTTGGTAGTGGCCTGATACACCATCTCCTGCCGGGAAGAGCAGACCCGTCAGGGGCCCGGGGTACAGGCAGGGCAGAGCTCGCATACCAACTGGCGCGTCCTGGGCCCCAGCTCGGGCAGCTTCTGTTTCTGGGGCTCTCAGCCCGAGGAGAAGCAGGGGCGGGGAGTGGAGGCTGGGGGTCTCTGCTTTCGCCCCATGGGGGACACCAGCCTGAGAAAGAGCTCAGGACACCTGAGACACCTGCTCCCTACCCCTCCCTGCCCCGACGACGCATTACATCTGCTCCTGGGAGCATCCCCCAGATGGCCAAGACAGGGGTCCCTGGGAGGGTGTCAGCTTCCCCGAGTCTCTGCTCCCTGCACCAGATGGGCTTCACGCGCCCTCCTCCAGCTCCCGTGGGGGCCAGCCCGGGGGTGTGGCAGGTGGGTGCCCACGTAGGGTGGCTTCCGCACACCGACTCAGATGTGTTGGTGCAGGAGGCTGGGCTCAAGCCATGCAGGTACAGGCACATTTGCATGCATGAGGCCCCGGGAGAGTGGGAAGCCAGAGAGCAAGCAGTGGAGGGAAGGCTGAGGGTCAGTGGCAGGTCCCCTGCAGGCTCCGTCCTGGGTGGGGGGGATGGGAGGGAGGACAAAGGTTGGAGAGAGGCTCCTGTATGTCCCTAGGCCCAGACCCTCCCTCACCTGGGTGGCAGTGAAGTCAAAGGCCACGTCAAACAGGTAGGACTTCTCCCGGGAACGGTGTGCCCGCAGGATGTCGTCAGGGTCCTCCATCGGGTCCATGAGAACCACCATCTGCAAAAGGCCCCGAGGGGCCTCTGGCTGTCACCAGGGAGCCATGGGCTCACATTGAGGTCATAGGTTCCCGAGCCCAAGCCCAGCCTTGCCCCATCGGCTCCTGGGTGTCTGATCTGGGTGCCTGGCTCTGGATGCCCCAAGGAGAAGCCTCCTAACACCTAACATTGCCCCAAGGATGCTGAGAGGGCCATGAGGGACCTGAGCGGCCCTTCCTCTAATTGTGACACCACGCCCACGTACCTCTACTGAAGGGGGAGGAACAGCAACAATGGCTTCCATTTATTACATATTTATTGTGTGTGTCGGGACCTGCTTTAAGCACTTTGGACACATAGACTTGCTCAACCCCCCGCTCCAAGGCCAGGTGGTGAGGCCCATAATCATTCCCATCTACAGATGAGGACATGGGACCCAGAGAAGTCACTTGTCTAAGCTCACGTACCAGCAGGTGGGGGAACCAGGACTCAAAACCCGGGATCTGGGTTCAAAGCCTGCAGCCCCTTCCCCACTTCTGTGCGGCACCTGAGACCCTCCCTGCCTCACCCCTCTGCACCCTGCCCTCAGTCAGCAGGGAGACCCAGGGGTGGAGCAAAGAGCCACTGACTGCTGGGTGACGGGGGCAAGGAAAGCACGCTGGGCTTGGGGACTGTCCACTGGTGTCAGAGAGGGAGGCTTGGGTTGACTTATCAATGGTCCCTGCAGCCTTGAGCCTGAGCTGGGGGTGGGAGGAGGGGCTCAGGGTTGGAAGCTAGGATGATGCTACAGGTTGGCCATCCCTGGGCTCCCCTCCCTGCCAGGTAGGGGCATCTATGCTCTCTGTATGCATGTGGGGGTGGGGGGCGCTGGGAGGATACACAAGGGACCTCACCAGGCTCCTCCTCTGCTCCAAGGTAATCAAGGGACCTATTTTCCAGAACAATCTCCAAGCCTGCTCCACACCCAGCTCCACTCTGCCCTTCCCTTGACCTGGGTGTCCTGCGTGTGCTAAGCCCAGTCTTGGACTCTGAGGGAAGGAGCGGAGGAAGGAGGCTGAGTCTTGGCCAGAGGTTCTTGGCCTGGGGAAGGAGGAGAGAGAGACTGCCCAGACTCACGAAATGCCAGAAGACATTCAAAGATGCGTGGGAGGGCTGGAGCCAGGGGGCATTTAGGACAAGGTGGGAGAGTAAGTCAGGGCAAGGTCCGCATGCCCATGCTACCCTTGTTAGCAGAGTGGCCTTGAGTGGGCACTTTAACTGCCTGGGCCTGGGTCTCTTCCTCCGCCAGACAGGCCTGCAGGGCTATGGCGAGCCCATGAGATGATGTGTGTGGCGTGTGTGGGCACAGCACGGGGCATATGCTAAGTGCCCAAGGGTCTTCATTCAAGGGGATGTGAGGAGGGACAGCGGGGATGATGCAGGTGACACAGCCCCCCCCTCACTGAGGAGGGGGCCACCGGGATGCCACGGGCTCTGGGCCTGCCTGAGTTCCCTGGGGAGCTGAGCTGCCAGGTTGGGTCCCTGTCCTCCTCGGGCACCCCACACCTCCTTGGGGTGCCGCCTGAGAGGCAGTTCTGTGTTCAGGAGCACTCAGGCTCATGCTGGACAGTGAGGGCAAAACAAGTCCCGGCTGTGCTCTGGGGCCGATGGTGGTCGCAGGCGCCCTCCGCTCCCAGTTCCCACTGGGTGGTAAAGAGGGAGGGAGTGGGCACCTTCACACTCAGCCCCTCCTCCTGGCACGTAATAACAATAGCTCATCTTCACCCACCGCTTTCACATGAATTCGTAATTATTACTCTCAGATGGTGACACTGGGGCCCAAAGTCACATAGTTAAGGAATGGTGGGGCCAGGACTGGAGCCCTGGAAGCCTGGCTCCTGGGCTCCCTCCCCACCATTGTGAACCTCTCAATGCTCCTTCTGCTCCCTCGGGGGCCTTGCAGGGTGGGGTGTCGTGGTGGAAGGGTGTCCCCCTGCCAAGTGAGGCCTCAGCACCCACTATGCCCACCAGCCCTACCTAATGTGACTCTGGTGATGAGATGCTGACCAAAGAGGCAAACTGAGTCCCAACAGAGGACAGGCACTGAGGAGGATGGGCTGTCCTAGTGCCATCCTAGGTTGCACAGACCATGACAGAGCTCCCATCCTAGGCCGGTGACAGCCCTGAAAAGGGCTTGAGAACAGACAAGGCATGAGGGGCAATCACCCCGAGAGACAGACGGGCTGACAGTGAGGTAGCAGGAGGCCAGCCTGGAGGCCAGCCCGGCTCCATACCTTTGGGAGATCCACAGTGGGTCCCTCTGGAGGCAGCCCCTTCGAGTGCCAGGATTTAGAAGGTCCCGTCCTGGAAGGGCCACAGCTTGGGACTCCCACCAGACTCCTCACAGCACCTAGGTGTGTGTTGATGTCAACTCCCTGCCCCTTCACTACCTGGATGCTGGCAGTAGGTACACACCTGTGCTCACTGCGCGTAGACTGGTCTGACTCTGGGGATCCCAGCAGGGCCCTCTCCGGGGATTCTCATGGAGGACGGAGGACAGAGTGGGTAAGGCATCCCCCCCAGGAGGCCCAGCCTCGAGAGTTTCACCTAGAAGTCTCATCCAACCAGGTAATTTCAGGTAGACCAGGTGGCAGGGGTGGGGTGTGGGGTAAAGCTCCAGATGGGCTGGGCAGGGGTTTTGTGCAGGGAAAGAATGAGGTCGCTGACTTGGCCCGCTCGCAGCTTGCCAGAGGCTGGGTGGCCACAGGGAGGTGAGTGCAGGGCGTCCGGTCCCACACTGTCACGTGGAGTGCCCACCTGTCCCCAGCCACCTCCTCAGGGCTTCAGCCCCAATGCCCTGCCAGCCTCCTCCAGGATCCGGTTCCCGTCTCAGGCCCCAAAGCCAACAGCATAAGCTCTGATCAAGTTTCAGACCCCAATGAAGACAGAGCCGCCTACAAGTCCCCTGGCATGGGTCCCAGTGGGGTGCAGCAGGAACCTGACCAGCCGAGCCAGCTCTCACCCCTGAGGCGCCAGCGCTCCTGCTGCCGCGGGGAGGGCCGGCCGGCCGAGGGGCACCCTCTGGGGGTCTGCGGTGCAGGGGGGAGGTGAGCAGCATGCACAGATGCTCATCACCCACCGATCACCTTCCAACAGCCTCTGGGCACTGCCGAGTTCAAGGCACCCCGGACATTTGGTTCCTTTGCAGTCCAGGCTCCTGAATCAGTACATTGTCAGCACAGCTGCCGTGACCCCTCTTAAAGAGGTCTTTGTCTGGGTCTCCATCTGCCTGGTCCCCAGCCCACGCCCCCCCCTCCCGAGCATCACCCCCATCCCTGTCCACTCGGCCATACAACGGAGTCCCTGTGCCCCTCGGCCAGGTGAACTGGAGCTGAGCCGCGGAGGGCTGGGGAGGGGGAGCTCCGGGCTGCCGCCCCAGAGAGCCGCACAGGGCGCGCAGGGCAGGGGGGCCCTGTGTATACCAGGCAGTAAGGGAGAGGTGGTGTCCCCGTGGCTGACTCGACAGGAGGCAGAGTGTAGGGAGGGCCACTGATCCTGCCTTACGGCTACAGGAAGGCTTCCTGGAAGAGGTGGTGCCAGCACGGAGTCTTAAAGGATCAGCAGGCCTTGGCAGAGAGACGGGAGGGGAGGGGAACATTCTAGAGAAAAGCGTGAGCAAGGCCATGGGGTGAGAGGCAGGCTGTGGGCATCGGTTCTCGGCTCAGAAATCTCAAGGGGGTTCTTGTGAGACATGCAGGGTTTGGGGGAGCGCTCAGGGCCTTCCCTCCTGTCCTCACTCACGGGATCTCCAGAGCATGAGCCCAAGATGGCCATAGAGGCGAGCCACGTGCTGTTCCCTGTGCAGCCTCCAACGCACCCCCTAAATGTCACCCTGGCCGGCGCCCAGCGTATGCCTGAGGAATGTTTGCTGAATAAAGCCGCCTTTGGGGGAGCTCTGTGTGTGCCGGGCGCAGTGCTAAGTGCTTTGCACACATTTTCCCGGACACTCCCAGCATCCCTCCGCTGTGATGGGGAATCGGATTGCTGATATCCCAAAGCTGCACTGCCAAGCTCAGAGCTGGTCCCAGGATCCGGGCTCCCCCGAGCACCAGGCCACCCACCACCCCTGCCTCCCGAGTGAAGGAGCGGAGCAAAAGCAGCCTGGCTGGGCGAATGCCCACCCGCTATGCGTTGAACTGTGGCCTCCCCAGATTCAAACGTTGAAGTCCTAACCCCTCAGAACCTCAGAACGTGACTTTATTTGGAGACGGGGTCACTGCAGATGTAACTGGTTAAGATGAGGTCACACTGGAGTAGCGGGGGCCCTAAACCCAGTACGACCGCTGTCCTTCTGGAAAGGCCGAGTTTGGACACAGACACGTGTCGCGGGAAGAGGACCTGAAGGGACACAGGGACAAGACGGCCGTCTGCCAGCCGAGCAGGGAGGCCTGGACGCATCCTCCCCTCGGGGCCCTCAGAAGGAGCCAACCCTTTGGGCTTTCTGGCCTCCAGGATGGTAGGAGAATCGATTTCTGTGGTTAAAGTCGTTTCGTCTGTGGTATTTCGTTATTTTGGTCTTGCAAAGTGTACCATTACCCAAGGCAGCCTCACCCGCTGCAGGGAGGGGGGCGCGGTCTGTCGGAACCTGGCCCCTCCCTCAGCCCTGAGGTGGCCCTCACCTTCACCATCCCCGGGTCATCCTCTTTCCCGCCCATGGCAGGCTGGCCGCCTGCCCCTGGGAGGCTCCGGGGGGACATGGATCACACAGCGTCCACAGGGGCCTCCCAACGCTGGCGAGAGGGCCAGGAGCGGGAAGGCGGGCTCTGCTCCCCAAATTGCCCCAAGTTCCAGGCTTCCGGGCTCAGCAGAGGCCCCCTTGCCTCCCTCTCAGACCTGCTCTTAATTCAGGTCAGATTTTGCCCTTTCCACGGTTCCAGACATTGAGCCTGGAAGCCCAAGATCCATGGGGCAGGACGGGGCCTCGGGCTAGCGGGCGGATGTGTGGAAACTCTGTCCCCGTGTAGACGGGGCTCCTCCCCAGCATCTCCTAGGTGAGAAATACCTCGGACAAAGCGTAACACGAGTTCTTCCCGCTACGCGCCACTAAGCTGCCTGCGCTCTGCTCAGCGTTGCAGTTTTAATTGGCTTCTTCCCGGCCTCCAGGTGGTGAGACACAGGCCAGGGTTGCTCAGTCCTGGCACTACTGACACTCGGGACAGGCTCGCTCTTAGGGGACCTGTCCTGTGCACTGCAGGCCGCGTAGCAGCATCACTGGCCATCAGGTGCCAGTAACACAACTTCCTCCCAGCCATGGCATAGCCAAATGTCCCCTGGAGGGCAAGAATCAGCACCCCCCCCGCCCCGCCCCGACACTGAAAACCTCTGACCTACATCATTCCTCCTCAAGCCTTTGAGACTGGCAGTGAAGATCTCCAAGGAAAGGGGTGCCATAAATCGGGTTTGGGGGTCAACACTGCTGGGGGACCTTGCGGAGACGACATCACCTCTCTGGGCCTCAAGTTCTTTCCAGTTAGAAGTTGGGGAGGGCCGACAGGGCCATCGCCTTGAGAGAAGAGCTCACACCAACACAACCAGCCTACTCAGGAAGCCCCAGCTGAGAGGCAGACTCTGGGAAGGCCCCAGTCTGGGAGATTCCAGCTCCAGTCCAGGGAGCCCGGCAAGCAGCCCCGTTATTCTCAGGGTGTAAACATGCCAGGGCAAGACTAAAGCTGACTCCAGGTGGGTAGCGCCCTTGTGAGGCTGCTTCTGGATTTTTGTTTGCTGTTTCTTTAAGAAGGAGAATTTGTTGCTGGTCGGGTTTCTAGTTGTAAAGGTACCATCCTGGGAGCGCTCTCAAGAATGGAGACTTTGAACCCAAGAAGGCTGTCCCCTTCAGGCTAGGCAGAAAGGATGGGAGGGGAGCCCGCCGAGCTCATAAAGCCACCAAGGCCCAGCTGGCTGCTCAGCACAGAGCCACACCTGCCCAGGCCCCCACCTGCCTACAGGACTCTGGGGGCCCTGAGGCCCAGGATGAGGGGAGGCCTCACCTCGAGGGTGTAGATAGGGCTGCATCCGGCATGGCTTGCAAACACCTCCATTGGAGTCCCCCAGGGACCATGCAAGAGGCCGACCCCCAGGCACTGCCCAGAGTCACTGAATCAGCGTCTCTGGGGAAGCAGCCGCATGCAGCTGCTTCTTGACCTAGCACCTGCCTCGCACCCATCCAGTCACTAGGTGTGAGGATCCTACATCCTGGCAGCCTTATTCCCAACGGCCAAGAAGTGGGAAACAACCCGAACACCCATCACCTGATGAGGGGCCAACAAAATGTGGTGCATCCATCCCCTGGGATGTCATCCAGCCTCAAAAAGGAAGGAAGTGCCGACACTGGGGAGTGGGGAATGGGGGCCACCCTTGAAAACGTGATGTTCAGTGACGGAGCCAAACACTAAGGACCACAGAGTGCAAGATTCCATTTAATGAAGCGTCCAGAATCGGCGGATGCATAAAGATGGAAAGTAGACGAGTGGTTGGCTGGGGCAGGGAGAGGCCGGGGAGATGGTTGGGGAGAGGGTTGGTGGGGGGGCACATGGTAGAGAACCCTCAGATCCCTTCCCAGTCACTCCCTGCCAGGCTTAGCTCTTTGGGGCAACAGGGCCGAGAAGCACCCGGAGGGTGGGTGGGTAGGGAAGGGGGCTGAAGGTGGGCGCCCCCCACAGCACCCATGTGTGACCCTTGGCATCTGTCACCCTACACTTTCTTTCTCTTTCGCAGGAGCTGTGCCTGTGGCTGGGCTCTTCCTGCCATGATCTCCTGTAAGCCTCCCAAAGCTCTCGGGCAGAGCGGGGCAGATTCTTAATGCCCAGTCTTCCAACCAGGACAAAGAGGCTGGAGGCTGGCCAGGACCTGAGGGCCTGGGCGTGGCTCCTCGGACAGGACCCCAGGAGCCCAGGGGTGACAGTGGGACTTGGAGGAGACAAAGGCTAATTAGGGGATTACACATATTGTCGGTGACTTAAATCCTGTAGGCAAACCACCTGGAAGGCAGGGAGGAGGGCCAGCAGGCTGTGGGCTAGGTTGGAGGTGGGGAGCGGGAGGGAGGATGTAGAGCTTCTCCTACCCGGGATCTTGTGGGCCCCAGCAGCCTCTCGGCTTGCACCTGCTCTCTCTTCGCGGTCGTCGATGGGATCCCCGAGGGGTCTGGGGTCAGGGTCCAGCCCCGCTCAGGTACTAGTAGAAGACCGAGCTCCTACCGACAGTCTTCCAGGAACACATGGGTGGGGAGGTGACCATTTGGGGACCGTTGGGGTGAGAGCTCTGACACAGGAGGCGGGCCAAGTGTCACTTACCTCTAGGCTGGAAGCCATCCCGTATTTCAGCCCTTACATAAACTACCATCTATTAGACCCCTACTGTGTGCCAGGCGCTTGGAAGCACTGTGCATACATTAGCCCACAAAAACCTCCGAAGGTCTTATGATTCTGGTGCTGGATTGCAAGGGGGACCCTAAGACCACAAGCCTGCCAAGGCCCCCAGACCATCCCCTTTACGAATCTCCACCCTCACTCCAGCCTCCCCAGAATCCAGGCACACTGGCCTCCTATCCCCGGAGCACACTTTGCCTGTGGGAGTGTCCACCTCTGCAGAGCCTTGTTGCTACAACCTGAGCATCTCCAGAACAATGCCTAGCTCTGAGGGAGGCTGTCCTAGGACCCCTCATGGTGGCCCAAGCCAAGTCGGTCCACCTTTCTCGACTCAGAACCCACTGCGAACCCACGATGGGTGGGCCTTGGCAGCATGGCTCTCTGCTGACCACCAGGACTGACAGTGGCCCCCGGGCTGCTCTGCTCAGCGGCTCCTCTCACCCCCAGGTCTGCGACGGCAACATCCAGGGAAAGGTAACTCACCCAACACAGAGGGGAGGCAGAGCCCAGAATCCCAGGCTAGAAGAATCTGGGTTGGGGAGCTCCTCTGTGGCACTGAGCCACATGGACCAAGGTGGTCATGAGTAAGAGAGCAATGGAAAGCGGTGGGTACGGGGCAACTCTTCATCCCAGCCACACATGCAGGGCACCATGAGGCCGCTTGGGCCCTCCTGCATCTTGGCTAGGAAGAGATTCTGTGGCCATGGTGTCCTGGGGATGCTCCCAAGGTCCCCCCATTGGCCCTCCAGGGTCCAGACCTCAGGTGGAAGGAACAGCGCTACTCGGTCAGCGAAGGCAACGGAGCCTGCATCCCTGAAACCCCCCCAGGGTTGGAGACACAGGCTGGGAGGGTCAGGCCTGCAGACACACTGTGGGGGTCACCGGAGAAGGACAGAAGCCTGGGGGTGGGAAACGGGGTCAGAGAGGAAGGCAAGGCAAGTGGGCCCTCCCTCTGGCCTCTCGGACCCCTGTGTCCCCCTCCTGCTTTCCAGGGCCCTATTTGTCAGTGGAGGGATGGCAGGGTTTTAGGAGGTTCCCAGCCTGCCACGTGCTGTGGCTATTCCAAAAACACAGGCCAGGCAAGCCCTCTTCGAACCCCGTGGGGACAGGAGGCGCTTGAGGCCAGAAGCCCAGAGCTTTCTCTACAGGCCCCGGAGTCTGTGCTGACAGCCTCGAGCCCATACTGCTCAGAGGAGCCTCCCTGCATCTCTAAGCTGACAAAGGAGAAGCCCTGTTAGGACTGCCCAGCCCAGAACCTTCTTAGAGATACTGCTTGGCCTGATTGGGCGGGACCCTCCCTCTCTGTTCACAAGGACAGAAAGGAGCCAGTGTGTGGCGTGTGTGGGCACACAATGGGCTGCGCCCTAGAGAGTGCTTCCATCAACGCCAGTTAATATCCATCAGCCCCCACTCCGGCCGGGAGCCAGGAGCAGCCCAGAAAGAGAACCATCATTGTCCCAGCCCCGAGGACCTGATATTCTGGGGGACAAGTTGGACAAACAGGGAGTGGCCCCTGCCTGGAAGGAGGTTTCTTCCTCCTTCCTCCTTCTCGTGGGCCAACCCAGCAGCTCTGGGGAGAATTCGGCCGCTAATTGATGCTGTCCACTCACAGCTATTAACTCCTACTGGGTACCAGGTACCAGGGAAGCACCAAGCAGGCAGTAACCTACAAAGACCTTCTAGAGAGGTCCTTACGGCGGCAGATGAGGCGGGTGAGGCTCCTAGAAGCAACCTGCCCAAGGCCACACGGCTGGCAGTGACAGGACCTACCCCACACCAGTCAGGTGTACTCACCCTCCTCCAGCCAGGCCTACGCAGGAGCCAGACAGGGTCCTCCCAGCCACCCCCTGCTTTCTCCGAGGTCTCTGAGGAAGGCTACCCTTTCCCAAGAGTGAACAGAGGAGGGGCACCTGAGCGGCTCTGTCCATTAAGGGAGCCAACTCTTGGTTTCGGCTCAGGCCCTGATCTCAGGGTCCGAGATTGAGCCCCCCATCAGGCTCTGTGCTCAGCACATAGTCTGCTTGTCCCTCTCCCTCTCCTCCTCCTCCTCCTTTCTCTCTCACAATCTCTATCTCTCATAAAAAAAAAAAAAAAAAAAAACTTTCAAAAAAAAGTGGCCAGAAGAGGAAATCAGGAGGCTGGTGAGCCCGGGCTCTGCTGTGCCCATCGGAGCTGAAAGAAGAGGCAGGGGTGGGCACCCGTCCTTAGGGGAGCCCAGAGGCAGGCGGGCATGCAGGCTGGCTGGCCTGCCTCCAGCTCACGTCTCACGGCCCTTGGGCTTCCTGAGTCCAGCCCGCCGGGCCCAGCAGGTGCCCACTCGGGCCCTTCGCTGTACGGCGCAGTGCCGCTGGACTTCTCTGACTCGCCAGGATATCCTGGCATCTCGATGAGCCCCGACAGTCAGGAGAAACCAGCAGCAGCAGCCGCCGAGCCGTCCCCACCTCTGTGCCCACCCCCACCCCGGCACCTGCACCCTCACCTGCTTACCCAAACAGACCTCCGGGCCGTGGTCTAAGAGTGCGCCGTCTGGCCCCTGCCACGTCCCCCGTTGGCCCTCTCTCTCCTGCTTGAGCCACACCGGCCTTTGCTGTCACCCTTTGCCTTTGCACGTGCTATGGCCTCTGGCTGAAAGGTCTCCCTTCACGCACGTCCAAAGTACCCTTTGCCTCTCCTGCTTTGCCTCGAGCACCATCTCCTGAGGGAGCCCTCCCCGACCTCTGACCTCTGCGTCAATGACCTCTGGGTCCTGGCCCAGGACCACACATGCATTTCTCCACCGGCCTCTTTGGGGTTAATTCTTTGATTAGCATTTTGTCGCCCTGTATGGGACCCTAAGGTACCGGAGGAAGGGCAGGGTCTTTTCTGCTCTCTGTGGTTTCCAGCTCTGAGCGCTGCCCCAGTGTGTTGTGGGTACTTGGTAAAGATTTGCCTCCTGTGCAGACGGACGTGGGACTCGCCCTGCCCACCTCATCACAGCGACATGAGGACCAGGAGAACAACCAGATATCCAAAGACTTCACGAAACACAAACAGTCTTTGCAAAACATGAACCGGGTGTAGGCTTGAGCTCTAGACCACGTCGGGCCCATGGAAGGTATGTGAAATTTTTATGGCTGGATTGGGGAGCCCAGGCCCTCCCTCCACCACACACACTAGGGAAGCTTTCAGCTCTCCTTGGATCAATCTGGGAAGGCTTCCTGGAAGAAGAACCCTGGTTTTCTTGACAGTGTCATCAATGACACAACTAAGGGTTCAGTGGATGGAGGAAGGGTGATGCTGCAAGCCACAGGGGACCCTCCTGCCCCACCCGGTGAGCAGGTGCCTGCCCTGCCAGGTGTGAGCAGACCTCTGCCCTGCCCTTTCAGCTCCCAGCCACAGCCCCGGATACCTGCTCGTCCACTTTATGGGCGATGAGCGTGGCTCCTTCCTCCAGCTCTGCCACGCTGATGGGCCGGACCCGGAGTGCCACCTAGGAGGGAAGGCACATCCCCGAGATTAGAAGGAGAGGGCCGGGCGGGGCAGATGGAGGGACGAGAGGACCCCGGGATTCCCCTGGGCAAGCCCCCTGGGTACTCCCCTGTGCGGCCATCCCAGGCCCCCTTGGTCTTAAGGAAAACACAGTGGTTCAAGGCCACCACCCGGGTGGGGAGGAGGGGAGGGTCCACGGCAGGTGGGCACCGTGTGAGCCTCTGAATTTCCCCAGGAGCCCAGGCCCCAGGGGAGAGAGCTGACTGCTCCTCCAGCCTGCATCAGTCACACGCCCAAATAAAGCACCTGCAGCTCCCCAGGGCTTTGAACCTGGAGCCTGGGCACTGGAGCAGCCCCGGTTGGTGGTGGGCCGGGGCTGAGGCTGGGCCCACGGAGCTTCACCTTGATGTCCTTACAACCCGTGACCGCGTTCCTACCCAGCACAGCACCATGGGGGTGCTCCCTCCTCTCCCCACTCTCCAGCCAGTAAGAGCTGGTGGGTCTTCATCCTGTGCATGCGTCTCAGGATGAGACCCAGAGAACAAGGGGGTGCATTTCTTCTGCCGGCCAAGGGGAAATGCCTGCTGGGTATCCTGATGGAACCTCACGCCAAGTAAGAACATCACCCTCCAAGGGACCTCTGCTGTCTGCTAGATCATCTTTACCGGCGGCCTCCTTGGCCAAACCCCACACCCCATGAGTGGGAGAGGAGGATCCTCCATCCCTGCCCCGGGGGGATGGAGGCCATGCAGGCCAAGGCAGCCATTTTCAAGAGGCACATTCTAAACTGCCAGAGAGAATATTCCAGAGCCTGGGGCTTTCTTGGGGCTGCGGTCAAACTCCTCTTTGGAGCCATAAATTTACCCTGTAGAGGCAGGGTGTCTGGGGGTGGCATTATCCTGCAGTTGGATTGTCACCCACCTGCTGGTGACACGGTCCTCCCTTCCAAGGCCTTGGGAGTTAGGGTATGGGCCACCCCAGGGTGAGGGAGGGGAGGGGCAGTGACCTTGGGGTCACTGAGCCTCCCCCTCGATGCTTTGACATGGCACTGCTGATAATCGGGAGTCTGTCTTTTTTTTTTTTTTTTTTAAGTAGATTCCACACCCAGCATGGAGCCCAACACGGGACTTGAACTCACAACCCCAAATTCAAGACCTGGACTGAGAGCAAGAGTCAGATGTTTAACTGACTGAGCCGTCCAGGCACCGCCAGGGGTCTGTTATTCAGTCGCTACTTGCTCCGGAGACCCTCACTCACACCTCATCTGCCCCAGCCCCCAGGGCTCAGGGAGGCGGTGCGTCTTGGTTGCTTCCACACTTCTCTGAAATACTGGACAGCATCTGGGCTGCAGCCCAGTAACCAGCCTCTCTCAACCCCATGCCAGCAGCTCCAGCACCTGGGAGGTGGGGGGGGTCCTGTCTGCCCACCTCTGATTCCCAACCCCTTTAAGCTCCAGACCCCACAGGGCTAGGGGAAACTCCCGCTCTCCGTCGCTGCCCCTGGCTTTTCTATTTTTTTTTTCCCCCTGGCTTTTCTAGATCAGAGAGCAATCTCGCCCCAGAGACCCCTCTGCTCAAGCTTTGGGGTTTGGGGGGGTCCCCTGGTGGGAAGGTGTAAAGGGGGAGTGTGGGGTTGGAGCCCGGCTGCCTTCAGGCATCAGCAGGACGGCTGTGATACCTTCCTTCTTGGCATCCAGGACTTGGGGAAAGTTGCTCTGGACAGTCTCCCCCCCTCCAGCTCCCTCCTGCACCCCCACCCTCGAGACACAGGGCTGCTGTGACTGTGCCGGGTCAGGGCTATGGATGGGGGCGAGGAGGAGGTCGTCGGGGTCTCACCATGAGCTGCTGGTCCTTGGAGTCCCCGCTGTCCTTCATGCTTGCGGCGGGTGGAGGGGCTCAGGCGGCGACAGCGGGCATGGCCGAGCCGCCCGCCGCGGGTCCCTGGCAGCCCGGCTGCACCGCCGCTGCCTGACAACCCGAAACCAACAACGCGCCCGCGGCCAAGGGCGCCGACCGGGGGCGGGGCAAGGGGAGGGCCCCGACGGCGCCTCCCGCCCCTGCGCCCCCGCCCCCCGCGCTGCAGCCGACAGTGGGCCGCCTCCGCCGGGGAGGCGCCGAGCCTGCGCTGCTCCCGGCCGCTGCCGGCGCGTCCTTCCCGCCCTCGGGGGCCCTGCGTCCGTTTGGGAGCTCCTGGGCGTCCCCCTGCACCCCCTCCCACCTCCCTGCAAGGGGCGCCCGGCCGCGCGCGCACCTGCTGCCTGCCTGCCTGCCTGCCTGCGGCTGTCTGGGCTTCCTGGTGCTTCCAAGGGCACAGCGCGCATCGCATCGTGGCAGGGGCTGGGGTCTCTGGGGCCCTGTCTCCACCCCTTGTCCAGCGGCAGAGGCGTACAGAGATGTCTCTGCCCAGGCCGTGCCCCTGCCCGGTGCCGGAGAGCACCTGTATATGCCTCCCGGTGTTTCGCAGTAGAGCCTGCCTCAGTGTCCCCCGCTGCCGAACAAGGCCTTACAGGTAAACCAGAACCTAGGTCTGTGTGCCCTGCTGGCTCCCGGCCTGCTGAAAGAGCCACCATCCTGTGCCAGAAAGTGTGAGGTGCACGCTGCAGTCTACACTGTCGGTGAGCATAACAGCAATTGCACAGGGAAGGAGCCTAGTGGATAGATTCCCGGCCTCAGGAGGCCCTTGGAAAACAGGGCTCCAATGTGCATCCAACTTGCTAAGCCACGGAGAGCCGGTGTTTCCTGTCGCTGCTCTGGGCCTTGGTGTCCTCCGGGTCCTGTGGGCTCATCTCTCTTCTCCTGCGCCCCCACCCCCGGTGAAGCTGAGCCAGGCAGGCCCCCTGCAAAGACTGCGTGAGGGAAACAGGCCGGGATCTCTTCCCGCGGCAGGAGCTGGGTAAGGAAGAGCCGTTCATTCCCCCCGAGGCTGTCTCAGACAGCCTGGCACGCATCCAGGGGCAGAGCACGATGCCAGCCTGCACCCTGGGACTGGCTTCCCCGGCCGCCCCCGAGGAGCTTGTGTTCGGTGTAGTTATTAATAAACAGTCGCAGGGAGCCACCTGTGGCCTTGGATTGGGTACCTGGATAAGCCCGGTGAAGCTTGGTGGAAACCAAACACTCCTGCGTTGCGGGGAGGGGGTCCCCTAAGGTTTTGTCCTGTTCTCTGGCCCCCGAGGCTGCACACCACGGCTGGCTGGTTTGCAAACGGGCGTGCTGCAGCGAGAATCAGCTAAGCCTGAAGATGTGCATGTGGATAGAAACCGTGCAAATATAGTGAAAGGGAATAAAGGGGAAAGGAGAAAAAATGAGTGGGAGATATCAGAAAGGGAGACAGAACATGAGAGATTCTTAACTCTGGGAAATGAACTAGGGGTGGTGGAAGGGGAGGTGGGCGGGGGGTGGGGGTGACTGGGTGGCAGGCACTGAGGTGGGCACTTGACAGGATGAGCACTGGGTGTTATTCTATATGTTGGCAAATTAAACAACAATAAAAAATAAATTTATAAAAAAAATAAACACAGACACACAAAAAATAAAAAAATAAAACTACAAAAAAGAAAAGAAAAGAAAGAAAAGAAAAGAAAAGAAAAGAAAAGAAAAGAAAAGAAAAGAAAAGAAAAGAAAAGAAAAAGAAACCACGCTCCCAGCTTGTGGGCCAGACCCTGCATCTATCTGGATCAGCCAACCGAGACCCCTGGTCATTTGGCCTAGGGCTCTTTTTTCTTTCTTTTCTGTTCCTCCACATGCATGAAGCCCACCCAGGATGGCCCAAGGGGGTAAAGTAGGAGAGGCTGCTGGGCAGGAGGCCACAGCCCGCCTTACCTAGAGACTCGTCACAGCGTTGTCTCTGTTCTCAAACCGAGTCCTCCACCCGCCTTCTGTGTTTGTCAACGACACCGCTGAGCCACCAGTCACATCAGTCACATCCCCTTTCTCTTCATCCTCTCTGTTCAGATCCTGGGGCCTCTACCTTTGCAAGTGTTTCGCCTTTCCATCGACAACCCCCCCCGCCCCGCCCCACCGAGCTCCAGCTTTTAGCACCTGTCACCGGAGCAATGCACTGCCCCCCCTCGCGGTGCCCCTGCCCCCGGTCTTGCCCACTTTGAGGAGGTGCGGCTCTAACGCATAAGCAAAGGCAACTACCTCTCTCTCCACATCTCCTCATGCCTCCTCCCAGCCTCATCTCCCTGGGCCCATCACAGATGCAGGTTCCCCCCACACTGACTGCTTGCTTGTTCTCCAACACACGCGGGTCCTGGGTCCCACTCTCAGGCCTTTGCGCACATCTGTCCCCCTGCCTCTACGCACTTTCCAACATCTGTCAAACTCCTGCTCATCCTCCATATCAGACCCCTCTTCTCCACAAAACTCGACTTATGCCCTTAGGGACCCATGAGAGTGAGCTCCACGAGGGCAGGGACCAGGTTCAGTGCAGACCCTCCACACGCCGAGTCCGTCCGGGAATCGGATCCCTCATCCATTCCCGTTGCTTCTGTCCCTCCTCTGCATCCCCACTGCTCCTGCCCGGGGGCTGGGACCTCACAGTGTCCCCTCTGGATGGCCATAGCAGCCTGCATGATTTCTCTACCTTCCAGTCAATTGACCAGCATCGTCCTAAAAGACAGATCGGCATCGTTACTTCCCTCGAGATCCCGCCGTGGCTCCCCGCTGCCTTCCACACGGAGCGTGCCCCTGAGCCTGGAGTCCTGGCCTTCTCTGCCTCATCTTTGGCCCATCCCCTCGTCCTACCCCTGCGCTGGCCGTGCTCAACCGTGGGCAGCATTCCCGATGGGCTGCTCCCTCCGATCATCCCTGGAGGTCCGTCCTCCACTTGTCGGGCTGGCACAGACAAATGGCTTCTTCAAAACTCATCGTACACGTCCTTTCCCCCTTTTCTGAGCTCTTCAGATCTTCATTCACTTACTTGAAGATTCCAGTGGGCCAAAGGCTCCCCTCGGAGGAGGCCACTGCTGGGCTCTTGGATGTCGATGTCACCAGTGACCATTATTTCCACGAAACAACTGTATGTTCGGTCAGAAATCTGTGACATTCTCCACCTCCTTCCAAACCTGCCCGCAGCTGGAATCCACTGGTTGCGATGGGCCCTGAGCACTTTCTAAAACCCTGTGACTCTCTGGGGCCCTGTGACTCTCTGGGCCAAAAGTCGGCCCCTGCTTGTGAGAGGCTATGGCTACCTATAGCCTGGGAGGGCGAATGAAAGGCCCCTGGGAAACAAGACATCCATCGAGGATTTTCCTCTTTTATATATATATATTTTTAAAAGATTTTATTTATTTATTCATGAGAGACACAGAGAGAGAGGCAGAGACAGAGGCAGAGGGAGAAGCAGGCTCCATGCAGGGAGCCTGATGTGGGACTCGATCCCGGGTCTCCAGGATCACACCCTGGGCCAAAGGCAGGCGCCAAACCATTGAGCCACCCAGGCGTCCCCTGAGGATTTTCCTCTTAAGAAGCCCTCCTTCCTGCTAGCATCCCACTCGGAGCATACTGTGCATCCTGGAAGATGTCACTCTGTGCTATTGTCGTACGATATTTCCCTGTGTATTTGTCAGCTCTTGTCTCTCCCATTTGGCGTACAAACTCCAGGAGAGCAGAGTCTGCGTCTGGCTTGCTCACCACTCTGTGGTCTGTGGTCTGTACCTGGCAGGGTGTTGGGTGCAGGGTGCAGACCTTGGAGCTCAACCCTTTCCACCTGCCGGTAAGCTCCAGAGGGCACTGCCTCTGTCCACTGTTTTGTCTTCATCCCATAGGTTCTTAGCACTCAGAGGAGCTGGCTCTGGGGTCTCTGGTTCTGGGAGCCAGGGAAGAGCCAAAAGGGGTTCTGGTGTGACCCTGGGGGTTTCCAGTAGTCACCTTTGCCTAGCCTGACAGTCAGTGTCCCCCCAGGGGCCTCCGACCGAAGGGCCACAGTAGCCAGTACCCCACAGTAGCCAGCAGTAAATGTGGGACAGTGACCTCCCCCCGGTCCACTGGGCGGTCATAGTTGCAGGCTGAAGCGTCATCAAGTCGGCTGAGCAGAACAGGACCCAGAGAAGCAGCACGCTCTCCCGCAGGTGTGCACACACAGACGGGAGGGCCCTCCCTGTGCTGTGGACCCCAGGGCTGGCTGCCGTTGCCACCACTTTCCAGCCCTGCTCGGATGTGTTTCCGCATCCAGGCCCCACCGTTGACATTTTGCATTCTGTGCCCATGGGGGAGGGGGTTTCCAGCAGCCTCTGGTTCTCCAGTGATGCTTCGTGGTCTTGTTTTGCTTCCCTTGGAGAAGACTAAGCCGGTTCTGGGTGAGGCCGGTTCACAGGGAGGAGAAGTTCATGGCCGTGAGGATAGGCAGTGCTGGGCATCACCCCACAGAGCCCCCACTGCCCTCTGCCCGGCGATGTCACAGCTGTCCTGTCCTCCGCCATGCCCACTCCATCCCTGCCTCAGGGCGCTCTCTGAAGGTGTTTTTAGGCTCCAGCAGATGGCTCGCCCCAGCAGGTGGCTCACCTTTGCAAGCACCTGCCAAAGGCTCAAATCCTATTATAGAAAAGAATATTCTCCCTTGGAGTTTGTCATCCTAGCCACTCATGGAGGGGTCCGTCAGTGTCCTGGGGCTGATGCAACAGGCAGGGCACTGTGACTCTCTCCCCCGACAATTCATTTGCAGAAATATTTTTTCTCTAAGTCAGGGTTTCTCAGTGTATTGACATTTGGGCTGGATCACTCTCTGTAGCGAGGCCTGTCCTGTGCCTTGTAGGATATTGGAAAGCACCCCTGGCCTCCACCCACTGGAAGCCAGAAGCACCCCCAATCCCTTATGTCAATCCAAAGTGTGCATGTGCCCAGACATTGCCAAATGTCCCGTCGGGGGCAAAATCACCCCCAGTTGAAACCACGGCTCTATGGGCAGCTCGGGGGCTCACTAAGGCGCCTATCGCGGGAGACGGTACAGAGCGGGACACACAGCGTGTGGGCGCCCTCTGCTCCGATGGCAATGCCAGGCGGGGAGCAGAATCCTGGCCAGCCCACTCCTCTCCCTGGGACTCAGGCATTGGTCCCTCTCTCTGTGTCTCATGTGGCACATCGGTGACTTGGGGATTGAAGATGGGTATCGCACTTCTGGGGCTATTGTGAAGATCACGCACTCGATCAATATGGCCCATAATGATTATTTTATCCAAGTCTAGCCATAAGGGCAACTTGATGTTTGTTTTTCCTTTGGTCACAAAGGGTGGCTGGCCCTGGGTCCCTCCCTATTTTTTAAAGGCCACTTTGGGTCAATGTTCGGACCATCCGACACCTACAGAATGAATGGCAGTTGGGGGACTTCTGGTGCAAGCCGGCTCTGGGGGGCCCCCTTGCCTCCGGTGTTTCTGGTAATGGTCCCTCAATGCCCTGCTGTGCCCGGTTCCTGGTGTCCCCATGGGCCCTGCGTGTGCCTGTCGTGCAGGGTGGAGACTGAGCTGTCTGGGCTCCTGTCCCCGCTCTGCCCTGTGCTAGCTTTGTGACCCCGGGCGAGTCCTCATACTTCTCCCGGGATCTGAATGTTCCTCTGCAGAGTAAGGATAATTGGAATACCAACCTTCCGGGGATTTTTGTAAAAAGAATTAGATGAGATAACACGCAAAGCTCTCAGCACAGGATGCACCATTATTATTAATTTAATTTTGTAAGAATTAAGATAGTAGACAGCTTGCAGGCATCCAAGAATAATCCAACTTGTTGGCGCATCTCCTCTCAGAGGTAAACGTGCCCGGGAGGGGAGGGGTGGTGAGGGACATTTTAGAAGTGGACGGACTGTGTTTCCCAGTTATATGTGGGTGGGGGGTCAGGAAGGGAGAAGGAGAAGCCCCTCTCCCCCGCGCACGGGTCTTTCGGAGGCCCCACCACGGTTGAGGCTAGCCTGCCTGGAGGCTCTGCAAGCATTGAAGGAAAATGATTATCCAAAAGCCGTGGGGAGGCTGAACCCAAGGGAACACACAAGCCATGGGGAGGCTGAACCCAAGGGAACACACGGGGCCTGGCTTAAAGGCCCAGGGTGTGCTCGGCTGGCTGAGAGGAGCCGTCCCCAGCTCGGGCATGAGCCTTGCCTCCTCCCTTCGTCCAAGGGGTCCCTTGGGACTGGCTTCAGTGAGTCAATGGGGGCCAGCCCTTTGCGGGGTGTCGGGTCGGGTCAGGGTAGCCCTGCTACCCCAGCCCTCCCTCCGCTGACACTTTAAGGGAGGTGCTCAGGGCCCACGAGCAAAGCCAGTGCAGGGCCAGGAGGTGGGAGACGGAGGCGTGGAGCGAGTGGGGCCGCGGGCACGGCTGACCTGACCCTTCTAGGTTGGAGTCTCGACATGGGCAGCTTCTTCCTCCCCTTGGTCCTCTCCTTCCACCTCTTCGTCTGCCTTCAGATCCTGTTTCGGCAGAAACAGTGCAGAATCGGAGACTGTTACCCGCTCTGTGGGCCTGGGAGCTGCTCAGAGCCAGCGGGTGTGGACGGCAGCAACGGCCTAGGGCACCTGACAGACTCGGGTACAAGTCCTACTTTTGTCGCCTTGCTGCCTGGGTGACCTCGGGCTAGCTCCTCCTGAGTCTCCTTGGCCCCCTCCCCTGTAAAGTGGACGTGATTCCTCGCAGGCTGTGACCCGGATTAGAAATAATGGGTATAAGGACCCAGCCCCACTTTCTCAGCCAGAAAGTGCTCCCCTAGTCCTAGCGGTGAGGGGGACACGGATGGATGAGCTCAGCACGAATCGCACCCGGACACCAGGCGGGGTCGGCGGCCCGGCCACCACACCTCCACCTTCCCAGGCCCTCCTGCCTGGGCCTCGGGCTCACTGGGTCCCGGGGCCTCCATCTGGCGGCCACATGCGTGTCCCCGGGACTGGCCTGGAGAGGGAAGGAGGGCCATGGGAAGTGTGGAGCCCACCTGGAGACTTAGGATTTCTCAGGAGGAAGGGAATAATGCCTCCCATTTTCCGGGTGGACAAGTTAAGGTCCACCTGCTGAGGCCACTTGCCCGAGGTGATCCAGGAGGTCAGCGAGCCCAGCTGGGGGCACCCAGGCCAGGGGCTCCTCCCCCGCTCCCAGTGTCCTCGCCCCTCCCCCATGCCCCACCTCTCCTCCCCACTGCTCCCCCCTGTGTCCCTGTCCCTCCTCCCCATCCCTCCTCCCTGCCCCGCTCGGGACCTACAGGCTTTGACTTCTTCATGGCTTCCACCTCCTTCTTCTTCAGCTCCGTGAAGATGATGTCGAAGAACTCCTCCTCGGCCTTGGTGACTAGCTCCTCCAGGGTGAGGATGGGCTCCTCCTCCCTCTGGTCGTCCTCCTTGCCCTCCACCTTGCCTTTCTCCTTCAGCCGCATCTCCCGGTGCCTGGCCTCCAGAATCTTCTCCCGCCGGGTCTCCCGCTCAAATATCTGGGGGACACGGTGACAGGGGGCCTCGTGAGAAGAAGGCGGTGGCCGGCTCCCAGCTTGGGACTCCTCTCAGCCCCGAAGGCAAGAAAGGAGGGACACTGAGGTGGCGAGGCAGGAGCGGAGCCGCTGAGTTGCGCAGTTCCGAGGGGTTCCCAGAACACAGCTGGTGGCTGTGCATGGGGGGCCCTAGACCCCGGGGACACCTGCTCCTGCTGGGGGCCGGGCCCACAGTCCCAGCAGAGCCAGGGTGTTGGCTTTCAGCTCCACAGTATGTGTGCACAGTGCTGGGGAGGCCCCACCGCAGGGGGGCCCCCAGAGGTGGGGTGGGGGGGTGGTACCCAATCTCAGCCTCCCAGCCCTCTTCCCCAGGGTCCCCGCCTTCCCTCTGTTTTCTCTAACAGCATCTCTGAGCCTTTGACAGGTTCTATTGCAAAGAAATGTCATCTGTGAAGCTAGACGCACTGTCCTATCAAACCACTTGGACAGTGACCAGCTGGGAGGGGAGAGGTGACTGGCCCAGGGTGGCTCTGCTACTATGTAGGCTACCGCGTGGGCTACTGGGTGGGCAAGCCAGGGCTGGTTCAGACACTCCTGACCCCACCTCCATGCTCATTTAGGACACCTCGCGGCCTCCCCAGAGGTCCCCGCATTTCCCAAGCGGTGAGAGGGGAGCCCGACAGTTTTCTCTGGCTAGCCTCCTCTGCTCCGGGGGCCAGGTCAGCCCGGGGCACGTACAGAGGAAGCTGTGTTCTTCTCGTTCCTCTGGAGTGTGCACAGCCCATTGGAGACTTCCAGCAGCGTGGTGGTGCCCAGCTGGGAACCGCAGGCGATGAAACACCCGTTGTCCTGCACCCGGAGGCAGAAGAGGGCCTCGTCACACACCTGTTGGAGGGGCCAGACAGACCTGGTTGAGGAGGAGAGACTTAGCTGATGATCTGGCCCCGGGAAGGGGCGCACTTAGCCAAGCTCTGTGTTCAAACACCCTCAGGGACTCCTCTGACTCATAAAATGAAGCTCAGGCTCTGAGAATGGCTGTCAAGACACTTTGCCCCCTGCCCTCCTCCACTCCACCCCTCAGTCCCCAGCCCCATGTCCATCCTGCAGTTTCCTAAACCCGACACCCTTCCATGGTGCAAGGCAGCAGGGCTCAGCTCTAGCTCTGCAAACGTGACATTAGCTGAGGACAGAAGGGTCAGCTGCCAGGAGCCCATCCCAGGGCTGCTGAAGGGATAGGTCAGGCTTTCTGCTTCTCTTTTCTTTTTAAGTTTCTCCCAAGTGATTTTGCTGAGCCTCTAGGGCTTGAGGGCCTGGCTGTATGGGGAGTGGGGTATACATGACCTTCAGACTGAGGGCAGGTTCACATTGCTTGAACACAAAGTCCCAGATGTCCAGGGTCCCATCCATCTTGGTGGTGAAGAAAACTGCCGGCCTCACTGGGCTCCAGGCACCATCGGTGAGGTAAGCCATGTGGTACCTGTGGGGATCCTGGGGTCATCCCGCTGTGACTGGGAGGGACAGAGGGGCCACTAAGCCACGGCTCTACTCATCCATGCCCCCTGGACTCTAGGGTCTCATTGCTGGGTAGGAAGTTCTTTCTTGTGTCTAACTTCTAATTATGCCAACCTCACTCACCAGCAGTTCACAGTGGGCATTTTAAAGGTTCTGGTGCTGAGGCACCCGGGTAGTGCAGTCAGTTAAGCATCTGACTCTTGATTTTGGCTCAGGTCATGATCCCAGAGTCCTGGGATCGAGCCTTGAATTGGCCTCTGTTTGGCAGGGAGCCTGCTCCTCCCTCTTCCTTTGCCCCTCTCCCAGCTTGTGCTCTCTCTCTCTCTCTCTTTCAAATCAATAAATCAATCTTAAAAAAACACAAAAAAACAAAACAAAAAAAGTCTCTCGTCCTGCCCAGGGGCTAGCCACTGGTGTTTCTCCACAGCTAACTCCAGGGAACAGGCTCATGTTGCTGGATCTGGGCCCAGTCTTTCAGCCGTGGGACTCACTGAAAGGAATCAGAGGAAGAGTGTGCCCAGAAAAGTTCCCAATATTGACATTAGAAGAGTGCTATATTTCCTACTTGGTAGGATCTAGATTTTTTGATGATTTCTGTGGTGGGGAATGCAATCAGATCCCTATCTTACACCATATATAAAATATCAACTCAAAATGAGTTAAAGATTTAAACCTAAGACCTGCAACCATAAACCTCCTAGAAGAAAACATAGGGAAAAGCTTCTTGACATTGGCTTTGGCAACCATTTTCTGGATATAACTCCAGGAGCACAAGCAATAAAGGCAAAAATAAACAAGTGGGGTACGAAAAATGAAAAAGCAACCTATGGAATGGGAGAAAATATTTGCAAGTCTTATATGTGAGAAAGGGTAACTATTCAAAATGTATAAGGAACTCCTACCAAAAAACTCAATAGCAAAAAAGCAAATAACCTGATCAAAAAATGGGCGATGGACTTGAACAGGTATTTCTCCAAAGAAGACATATAGATGACCAATAGGTTCATGAAAAGGTGCTCACCATCACTCATCATCAGACAAATGCAAATCAAAACCACAAAGAGATTAAAGAGAAGAAAAACAAAAGCACACACACGGAGATAGCTCCTCACACCTCTTAGAATGGCCATGATCAAAAAGACAAGAAACAGTGTTCCTGAGGATGTGGAGGAAAGAGAATCCTCGTCGTGCAGGGTTGGTGAGAATGCAAACTGGTGCAGCCACTGTGGAAAACAGTGTGGAGGTGCCTGAAAATACAAAACATAGAACTACCCTACGATCCAGCAATCTCACTTCTGGGTATTCATCCAAAGAAACTAAAAAAAAAAAAAAAAAACAAAAAAAAAACACAGAAATTGGATAAATTTCTTTGATATTTATCCAAAGAAATTGGATAAAAATCAGAATCTCAAAGAAATTAAAATCAAAATCTCAATGCCTGCACTCTCAGGTTCATTGCATCATTATTCACAACAGCCAAGAAATGGAAACAACAACCCAAATGACTATCAGCAGGTGAATGAATAAAGGAAATGTAGTCTGGAAATTCAATGGGATATTACTCAGCCTTAAAAAAAGGAGACGTTGGGCAGCCCAGGTGGCTCAGAGGTTTAGCGCCGCCTTCGGCCCAGGGCGTGATCCTGGAGACCCGGGATCGAGTCCCACATTGGGCTCCCTGCATGGAGTCTTCTTCTCCCTCTGCCTATGTCTCTGCCTCTCTCTCTCTCTCTCTCTCTGTGTGTATGTCTCTCATGAATAAATAAATAAAAATCTTAAAAAAAGAAAAAGGAGATCTTGCTATTGGCAGCAACGTGGATGGACCTGGAGGACGTTGTGCTAAGTGAAATGAGCCAGACCCAGAAAGACAGATATGACATGATCTCACTTATATGTGGAGTCTTAAAAAGTCAAACTCACAGCAGCAGAGAGTAGAGCGCTGGTTGCCAGGGGCTGGGGGGGGAGGGGAAAATAGGAAGGTGATGGTCGAAGGGTTCAAACTTTCATTTATGCAAGATAAATAAGTTCTGGAGACCTAGTGTGATCTGGTAGCGCCTCTAGCTAATGACGCTGTACCAAATAGTAAAATTTGTTAACAGGTTAGGTTTCCTGCTGCATGTTCTTACCCCCTCCCTCCCTCCCAAGAATACTTATAATAAAGGGGGTAGGAGAGAGGTGATAGGTATGTTTATGGCTTTGATGGTGGTGATGGTTTCACAGGTGCAACTTATCCCCACACTCAGAGAGCTGTGGGCACTAAGGATGTGCAGCCTTTTCCATGTCAGTGACACCTCAGTAAAATGGGTGAACATCTGTATCTGCACATGAAATGAAAGAGTCTATATGTGAGATGAGTTGAGTCTATAGCTATGTATGAGATGGAGAGTCAGAACCTGGGCAGGTGGTGTGGTGCCCTCCAACTCACTATGGGACCGGGAACAGAGTGCTACCTCTGGACCTCTCCCTCCACCCTGTAGAATGTGGAGATTGGACTGGATTTCTGCTCCAAAAGCAAAGACAGGCTGAATCCTAAAGCCCCCCGGGAAATCCTTAGCATGCCTATTCCTGGGTCAAATGCAAGATCTAATACAGCAGCCCTGGAATCTGGACTTAAAAAAAGGGGACACCTGGGTGCCTCAGCGGTTGAGTGTCTGCCTTCAGCCCAGGGCGTGATCCTGGGATCCAGGGATCGAGTCCCACATCGGGCTCCCTGCATGGAGCCTGCTTCTCCCTCTGCCTGTGTCTCTGCCTCTCTCTCTGTCTGCCTCTTGTGAATAAATAAAATCTTAAAAAAAAAAAAAAAAACTTCCTTAAAAAAAAAAATCCTTCCCAGGAGATCCTGATGCAACCAGATCTGGGAACCTTTGGATAAGAAGATGCCCATTCAGGTCCACAGCAGCACCAGCACTGCAGGAGTCTGTGCGTCAGCTGGAAAGGAACCCCAGATTCACACAAATGAAGGCTGAGAGGGCGCCTGTCCCTCCACCTCATGCCTCTGCTCTGGTCTCTTGGTTCTGCGTCATTGCAGCATCTCTGGGGATGTGGCTCTCCCCGGCTCACCCAGGGGCAGTGGGGCCACCCTGAGGATCCGTCTCACGGCACCCCCCTTGGCCTCTCCTCTGAGCAGACTCGGGGAGCCCTCAGGCTCCTCTGATCCTCCTACAGAGCTCACCGCTCTGTCCCTCTCTGCTCCTACATGCCCACCGTCACGGGAGAGGACACCCACCGAGCTGTCCTGATGAGGTGCCCAGATTCTTAATCCAAGCTTCCTGGGTTCAGACCCCACCTCAGCTCCTTACCAGCTGAGGGACCAGGAGCAAGTGGCCTTGCTTCCTCTTGGTTCTGTCCCCTGACGCAGACAAGAGGAGCATGAAAATTACCCCAAGGCTGTAATTATTGCCAGCCCAGGCTGTTTGAGGCACACTCCTTCAGGAAGTGGCTGCATTAGGCCACTCCTAGCACAAGCTCAGGCGTGTGTGGAGGGGTGTTCTCTCCATTTTGCACATAGAGGCTCAGGGCATTCCGGGGCCCTCTCTGTCCCTCTCCCCCTCCCTCTTACTTGGTCCACATGATGGATGACTCCCGGCTGTCCTCTGACCAGATGCGGGCGGTCCAGTCACCGACTGTCAGGAAGTTCTTTGGGTAGAATGGATTTCTCTGGAGGGCATAAATGGGGCCATGGTGGCCTGAGAAGGTGCACACAATCTTCTCGGCTGACGTCTTGGCCTTGCGGTTGCAGGAGATGACAATGCCTTGCTCGGTGCCCACCATGAACTTGGTTGGCTGTGGAGGGGGTGACACAGGAGTGGAAGGCACCATGAATCATCATCTCTGGGCTTCATTGTCCTGGCGAGCGGCCTGCTGGGGTTGGGGTGTTGGGATCCAGAGGTACTGGGAGGGCTTTTGGTGAAGGCCTCCGCTCATGCTGTTCTCCAGCTTCTCCTGAGGAGCTGGCCCCACCTGTTCCCCGATCAGATCCCACCCTCCACTAGCACCTGCTCCAGGGCCCCATTTTTTTTCTCAAGATTTTATTTCTTTATTCATGAGAAACACACAGAGAGAAGCAGAGACACAAGCAGAAGGAGGAGCAGGCTCCCTGCGGGGAGCCCAATGTGGGACTTGATCCCCGGACCCCCGGATCATGCCCTGAGTCGAAGGCAGATGCTCAACTGCTGAGCCACCCGGTGCCCCAAGGGCCCTATCTTAAGGGAGCCCTCTCGACTCTTCTAGGCCCTGGAGAGACTCATCAGCAGCAACATGAGGAACACCTCTGCATGTAGCATCATTGTGTCCACTAGGCCTTTTGTCATAAAGATCCTGAATGTCTGTTCACAGATAAGTGAATGACTGAAAGAATAAATAGTGTAAAACATGAGGCTGGAAGGGCCCTCGGCCAGCCCCCAGCTACTCCCTGCAGACCTGGGCTACACTGCATCCCCATGGCCATAGCACCGTTACTCACAGCAGCGAACACGGAAAAGCAACCCAGGTGTCCCAACCCAAGTGACGTGGATGGCTGCACAAAATGTGGTCTGTACCTACAGTGGAACACCACTCGGCTTTAAAAAGGAAGGAAATTCGTGGCTTTAAAAAGGAAGAACAGGGATGCCTGGTGGCTCAGCGGTTTAGCCCTGCCTTCAGCCCAGGGCGTGATCCTGAAGACCCAGGATGGAGTCCCACATCGGGCTCCCTGCATGGAGCCTGCTTCTCCCTCTTCCTGTCTCTCTCTCTCTCTCTCTCTTTCTGTGTCTCTCATGAATAAAATAATATCTTTAAGGAAAAAAAGAAAAAGGAAGAACAGGAGCACCTGGGAGCTCAGTCAGTCAAGCATCCAACGCTTGATTTTAGCTCAGGTCATGATCTCAGGGTCATGATATCCATCCAGCAAGGTGTTGGGCTTCGCACTTAGTGGGGGGTCTGCTTGAGATTCTCTCTCTCCCTTTCCCTCTGCCTCTCCCTCTGCTCACGTGTGCACTCTGTTTCTCTCAAATAAATAAATAAATAAATAACATATTTAAAAAAGGGGCACCTGGGTGACTCAGTTGGTTAAGCGTCCGCCTTCAGCTCATGTCATGATCCCAGCATCAGGCTCTCTGCTCAGTGGGGACTCTGCTCCTCTCTCTGCCTCTTCCCTCTGCTCATACTCACTCTTACTCTCTCTCTCTAATAAATAAAATCTTAAAAAAACAAACAAACAAACAACTGGACTACAGGCTGGAGGTCAAAGGAAAATGAGGAGATAGTTTGAAAGGCCCAGGAGAGTGAGTGATGAAGTACACGGTGCGGCTCCTATGAGCTCATAACAGGGAGAAGCACCCAGATCCGGGTGGCCCCTGTGCCGCCAGCCTCAGGCTTCTTGGCAGGGTCGGCATGGTGAGCCTGGGCCTTGACTCCGAGCCCTGGGTCTGAGCCCCGGGAGCACCGTGTTCTAGAGCGCATGACTTACCACACTAAGACTCATCCATTTATGGATGAGTGGTGTGTGATTACACAAGCTCGTCGTGCAAGACAGTCGTTAGTGTCTGGCCCACAGCCTGTGCTGTCACAGGCGTGGGAGAGCTGGGGCCTAGCGGGGGCATGGGCACCACATCCAGCACCTGCTCTAGACATCCCTGATTTCAGGACAGGATGCTTCTCTGCATCATTTCTCCCTTCACTATGACACCCAGGGGTGGGGGTCAGCTAAATTGTCTTCCACCCCACTTCACCCTCACTGGTTCCCCAGCCTCAGGTGAGGACTGTCAGGGCAGGGGTGAAGCCAGAGCACCTCTACCACCCAAGGACCTGGGAGTGATGTCACGTGACCTGAAAGTAAACAAGAGATAACCCCCAAGGGGGAGCCAGGCCTAGGCTTCAGCAAAACATAAACCAGGAATCAGCCCAAGACAAGACTCCTCTGGAAAAGTCAATTTCTTGCTTTGGAGAGAGTCTTCATTTGCTGCTTCTAGAAGCTTCTGTCTTTTGACACATTCACTTTACTGGTCAACTTTGATATTTCTTTATGGTTCCTCCTCCTTTTTGCTAAACGCCGTAACTGTGCCTGTGCTCTGTTTTCCAAGGAGCCTCCTCTGACCTCATTTCCCTCCCTAACGTCTCTTCTTTCCCGCCAGAAAGTGAAGTAACCCCCACGAGGCAGAAGCAGGGCCTGGCCGCTCCGTGTTGGTCTCCGGCAGGGCTCTTCCCCCAGAATGGGGCCTTTCTGGAATCCAGTCCTCAGTGAAAACCTGCCTTCCAAACCTGCCTTCCGCCCAGTGCAGCCACTAGCCAGGCGGTGACTTCGTGCAACTGAGACTGATTGGCTTCTTTCCGCGAGGAGCTCTGCTGTCCCCTGCTGTCCCCTGCTGGAAAGTCCTTGGAATGACCACGCAGGTCCAGGATGACCGCACTGGGGCCGCCCCTCTGTGGAGCAGCTGCCTGGTGCACACAGTAGTCCCGGGCTGGCCTCGGCTCTAGCTGCCCCAGGGATGGAAAGTCCTGGAAGGGAGAGCTGGGGACACTCACCAAGGTAGACTCAAACTCCAGGGAGATGGCTCCCAAGGCGCTCTCCAACTGCTCCTTCCTGGTAATGTCCAGGATCACCACCTCGGTGGGTTCGCTCATCTTTCGGATATCCCACCACATGACCTGATGGGAGGATGGGGCCACTGTGAGACCAGAGGTCCCTCCATTGCCCTGGCTTTTGCCTTTCCTACCTCCGTCACCTTCCTGGGGCCAGTCACTGGGGCCAAAGGGGTGGGTGTTAGAGGCGCCCCGCGACCTACAGGACAAATGCACTTTGAAGAACCACCACTCCGGCCCACGGTCTCCCCCTGGCTGATCATCAGGGTTATGGGCAAGCTTCATAAAACCCAGATGCTGGGGCCTCACTCCAGACCTACTGCATCAAAATGGCCAAATGTGGGCTCTGGAATCTGAATTCTTAGAGCATCCCCACAATATGGCAATACATAGCAATGTTGTAAACCCTGTATGCTTTTTTTTTTTTTAAGATTTTGTTTATTTATTCATAAGAGTCACACAGAGAAAGAGAGAGAGACAGACACACAGGCAGAGGGAGAAGTAGGCTCCATGCAGGGGGCCCCATGCGGGACTTGATCCCAGCACTCCAGGATCACACCCTGAGCTGAAGGCAGATGCTCAACCGCTGAGCCACCCAGACGTCCCGGCCTGTATGCTTTGATCCAGAAATCCCACCACATGCCATCAGTGTGCCTTTGCATGTGTGCAAAAACCTATATACAAATATACTCTTTGCTATGTTATTCCTATGATGACAACATATTGAAATCCACTTAAATGAATTATAGCATACCCAATGCAGTTTTTTTTTTCTTTTAAGTAGGCTCCATGTACAGTGTGGGCTCAAACTCACTACTCTAAGATCAAGACCTGAACAAAGGGCAGCCCTGGTGGCCTAGCGGTTTAGCACCACCTTCAGCCCGGGGTGTGGTCCTGGGGCCCCGGGATAGAGTCCCACGTCGGGCTCACTGCATGGAGCCTGCTTCTTCCTCTGCCTGTGTCTCTGCCATTCTTTCTCTCTCTCTGTGTCCGTCATAAATAAATAAAAAATCTTAAATAAAAAATAAAAATAAAAAAATAAAAAAAGACCTGAACAAAGATCAAGAGTTGGACACTTAACCGAATGAGCCACCCAGGTGTCCCCCTAATGCAGTTCTTAACAGGCATGGGGCACTGCTTTATGAAATAGGACATTTTCAAGATATACTAAGTGAAAAATATCAAGTGCAGTTATTTGCCTATGTGTAAGGTGTGCAGAAAGAGAGTGAAGACAGATGTATTCACTCCTATATACAGAGACTATCTCTGAAGGCAGCTGTAAGAAACTGAGGCAGGTGGGCACCTGTGGGGAGGGGGTTGGGAGGCTTGTGGGCAGAGGAGGGAGGAAGGTGTTTTCCTGTCTGCCCTTTTGTACCTTTTGGATTTTGTTCTATGTGCACTTACTCCTCAATTTTTTTTTAAAGATGTTATTTATTTATTTGACAGAGAGAGGGCTGCCTGGGTGGCTCAGCGCTTAAAGCATCTGCCTTCAGCTCAGGGCATGATCCTGGAATCCTGGGGTTGAGTCCCACATCGGGCTCCCTGCATGGAGCCTGCTTCTCCATCTGCCTCTCTCTCTCTCTCTCTCTCTGTGTCTCTCATGAATACGTAAGTAAATAAAAAAAAAAAAAAAAGAATGTTTATTTGACAGAGAGAGCAAGAGAGAACAAGCGGGGGCGGGGGGGGGGGCGGCGGGCAGCAGAGGGAGAGGGAGAAGCAGACTCCCGCTGAGCAGGATCCCAGATCATGACCGGAGCCAAAGGCAGATTTAGCTGACTGAACCACCCAGGCACCCCTACTACTCTTCAATTTTAAAATAAAATGCAAAAGGAAATATTTCCCCTGGGAATTCTGAAGGGGAACCAGGGAGGTATCACTGCTCCCCACATTCCCGCCCCCTACAGTGGCTGGCTAGGTACCTGCCCATCTGTGGATGCTGAGAAGCATTCAGTGCCGGTCTTCGACTGCAGCCAGATGCTGCCATACACAGGGTCTCGATGGCTGAACTCAATGGTGGACAGCTCCGCCACCAGGCTGCCCTTCCGGGTGTCCCAACAGGCTAGCAGGGGGGAGGAAATGAGAGGAAGGTGAACAGAAGTCCAGGCTCCCTTCCCTGGTGCAGGGAGCACAGCATGGAGGGATGCTGCTTCCCTTGGTTTGGCAGGTATGTGGTTTTTTAGAATCAGGACTCGATCCAAACCTGCCTGAGTTTCCTATCAACCCCCGAAGTTCTCACACAATCTCTATGCAAGCTTCACTCATTCCATTGAGCTCGTACCATGGTTGAGCGTCACACCAGGCCCTCGGGAAGCCTCTGGGAATAAGACTGTCCCCCTCTCCTTGAGAGACAGGAGGAGGGATCGGCAAGTAGAGCTCGTGCTGGGATGGTCAGGGCAAGCACCCTGGAAGGAGTACGAAGGAGCACGGACCAAGGATGAGTCTAGGATAGGGGTGGGGGGGGGGGGCCAGCCAGAGAGAAGAGTGTCTCCACCCCAGGGAAAGGCTCCTGAATAGAAGAACGTTGAGGCCAGTTTCTCTTCCCTTTTGTCCTCTGCACCTTGGCTGCCTCTGGTGGGAGATGGGAATGCAGCTCACAGACCCTTTATTCAGATCCATTACTAAGACTTCACCTCTTCTGCTTTACCAAAAAAGCCTCGGAATGTATCCAGTTTCTGTCTTGGCAGATTTTGTTTTCATTTTGCCATGAGTGTGCAGCAAGGATCCACTCTGTTACACAGAGCTATTTCTAGGAAAGCCAGTTTTGTAAAACGGCAACAAAAAACGTGATCCATGTTTTGATTTATGGACTCAAAGTCCAAGGCATTGGCCCCTGGATCTGCCTGGCCCAGGAAGGGGTTTTCCCTAAGCAGAATACCACTTGGGGGTAGGCCCTCCTTCAGTCCCTCCCACAGGCAGCAGAGCCCCAGAGTCAGGGCCACTCTGAGCTGGCGTGAAAAGCCTTGAAAGGGGTTATGAATAATGAGCGAGGCAAGACTCGTGAATAAATCATGGCACAGTGGCTCCACTCATCTTCTAAAGCCCTGGCACCCAGGTAATTTGGCAGGGAGACTTGTGGAAGCCTATGTCTGTTCTTGGGGAGGAGGTGGCAGGTCTTAGAGAGAGGGTCAGAGGCCTCAGAAGAGTGTCTAAGAAGATTCTCTGCCATCCTGCTCTTACTCTGGGAGGGAGAGAAGGGAAGGCAGAGAATATGTGAAGGGAGAAGGGTAGAGGGCTATTTTCAGGTCCAAGGTCGAGTCAGGCCTGGGGTGTGGCCACGGAGGCTGAGTGTCTGCTGCTTGGGGGCCAGGCAGGACCCACATGGGCAGCTTCCTTCCAAGATCCCTATGCATCTAAAACCCAGTTTTCTAGGTGTTCTATCAACAAAACCAGTAGACTAAGGATCTCTGAAAATCTCCTCCATAAAAGCATAAAAGCAATGAGAAAACTGGCAACAATCACCAGTCAGCTTTTTCGGAACAAGGTAGCCAAAGTGTTACAGCCATCCAGAGAGTGTTCAGGAGAAAGCTGAATGCTAGTAAGGACAGTGAGTTTTGTGGCATTTTTAACTTTCCCTAGTTAAGACCCCACACTCTCCAAATCCCACGGTAGCCTTGAAAAAATAACATTCTGCCTTCCTGGTGAAAATCTGTAACCTGGCAGCCACAGGAGGGGAAAAGCAGCCAGAGCTCATTCAGAGTCTCCTGTCTCCAGTCTCCTATCTGACCTGTCTGGTGGTTCCCCTGAAAGTTGTATTCGACCTGCCTTGGAACTTGCCAAGTGAAAAAAAGTCTTATTATGGAGGCAACTGTTGGAAATAATGACAATTACAGGCAACTGATTAACTTCGCAGCTTCCTGAAGTAGTGGATAGCAGATAGGCAAACAGCAAACTAACCACTAAGCTTGAAAGGCAAGCCTGAAAAAAAAAAAAAAAAAAGGCAAGCCTGGAGAACAAGATGTCTGTCAGGGTTTTGCAAAGCTCCAACACATTCCTAGAGATCTGGAAGGCCATATGCCCGGGTAGGGCTGTGTGTGTGCCCGGTTCTCTGCACACATTCAGGAAAGAACCGAGGAGGTCCTCAGCTCCTACTTCTGGTTGACCCTGAGGCTCTGTGCAGAGGCTCAGGAAGGGCTGGCAGTTGCCAGCTGCACACAAGCTCTTAGCAAAGAGACTAGTTGGCTGCAGGTGCTAAAGGAAATCTCTGCCCAGCCACTAAGCTAACCAAGCAGACTGTGGCGGCCACACACGATAGAGTACAGACGTCATAGAATTGGTTCAGAAAATTTACTGAAGAAATGAACAAGTACAACAAACTACAGCAATGAAAACAAACCCTGTTCAGGTATGAATGTCTGATTTCCAAAGTTCCCACTTTATATTAGGTAAAGAGGGCAATTTTCTTTTTCTTTTTTTTTTTTAAAGAATTTATTTATTTATTCACGAGAGACACACATAGAGAGGCAAAGACACAGGCAGAGGGAGAAGCAGGCTTCCTGCCAGGAGCCCGATGTGGGAACTTGATCCTGGAATTCTGGGATCACGTCTTGAGCCCGAGGCAGACGCTCAACCACTGAGCTACCCAGGCGTCCCCAAGAAGGCAATTTTCTTTTTTTTTTTATTTTTATTTATTTATGATAGTCACACACACAGAGAGAGAGAGAGAGAGAGAGAGGCAGAGACATAGGCCGAGGGAGAAGCAGGCTCCATGCACCGGGAGCCCGACGTGGGACTCGATCCCGGGTCTCCAGGATCGTGCCCTGGGCCAAAGGCAGGCGCTAAACCGCTGCGCCACCCAGGGATCCCAGAAGGCAATTTTCAACAACAACAACAACAAAAAGTTGCAAGTTATACCAAGAAACAAGAAAATATATAGGTAGGAAAAAAGGCAACAAATACAGACTGTCCCCAAGGAAGCCCAGGTGTTGGACTTACTGGACAAAGACTTCACATCATTAATTTTAAAGATGTTCAAAGAACTACAAGAAACAGTATCTATAGAAGTAAAGTATGAGAATGGCATGTTGCAAAATAAGAAATATCCATAAAGAAATAGGATTATTATTATTTTTAGAGAGACAAAGAGATGGTAAGCAGGGGAAGGGCTAAGGGGGAGGGAAAGAGAATCTCAAATAGAGTCCTCACTCAGCATGGAGTCAACACGGGGCTTGATCTCACCACCCTGAAACCATGACCCAAGCTGAAACCAAGAGTCAGATGCTTAACTGATGGAGCCACCCCGGCGCCCCAAGAGATAGGAATTCTTCTTAAAAGGAAGAACAAAATAGAAATTCTGAAGTTGGAAAATACATTCTCTGAAATGAAAATTCAGTAGAGGGGCTCAACAACAGACTCAAGCAGGCAGAAGACCGAGCTGGAGGTAGGTCATTTGAGATGATCCAGTCTGAGAAACACAAAGGAAGAGAAATGGAATTACCACAGCTGATTCAAGAAGAAAGAGAATGTGTGAAGCGATCTAGAACAGGTAAAGAAGGAGTTGTGCTAGTGGGGTGCCTGGGTGGCTTAGTTGGTTGAGCCTCTGACTCTTGATTTTGGCTCAGGTCATGATTTCAGCGTTGGGAGATCGAACCCCAGTGTTGGCTCTGTGCTCAGTGCAGTCTGCTTGAGATTCTCTCTTTCTCTCTCTCTTTCTCCCCCCTGTCCCCTCCCCCAGGCACAAGCTCTAAATAGATAAATAAATAATAAATAAATAGAATTTTACCAAAAAATGAAGGTGCATTAGCAGTTTTTAACTTCTGATAAAGAAGGACCAGATGTCTTCACTGGTGAATTCCACTGAATATTTATTCATTCATTTATTTATTCATGAGAGACACACAGAGAGAGAGGCAGAGACACAGACAGAGAGAGAAGCAGGCTCCCCGAAGGGAGCCTGATGCGAGACTTGATCCCAGGACCCTTGGATCATGACCGGAGCCAAAAGCAGATGCTCAACTACTGAGCCACCCAGGCTTCCCTTTACTGAACATTTAAAGGAGAATTAGTACCAAACTCTTCCAATAGTCAAAGAAGGAGGGAACGCATCCCCACTCATTGTGCGTGGCGGGAATCCATCACACCCATCCCCGTACAGGTGTCTCTGCCTGCCTCTCTCGAGATGGGGCTCCCCACGGGTCTCCTTATCCCTTTGCCCCCTGCTACGCTAGCCCAGCTCCAGGCAGGTAGGCAGTAAATGCTCCTTGATTTTATACTTGACCTATCATTTTCTTAAAACTTTTGTTCTGAACTGGTTTTAGACTTACTTGAACTATTGCCACTAGAGACAACTAGAACTATTACAACTACTGCTGAGCTATGAGCAAAACACGACTCACCCGGAGGTCTGGAGTCCATCCCCTGTGGCAAGCTCCCACTTCCCTCTGTGCCCGAAGGGTGGCCCTGGGCAGGTATGTGGGCCCTGGTGGACAGCAGCAGGGGCTGGGCTGGCTCCCAGTGAAGCCCGGGGCCCCTCCTTACCGAGCTGCCCGTTGTAGCAGCCTCCCAAAAGCACGTGAGAATCTTTGGGGTTGTACTCCAAGGTGACAAGAGGAGAAGATGGCTTCAGGACAATTTCAGGCTTATTGGGATTTTCTATAAAACAAGCAAACAAAATGGTCCCACCAGCTCTAGAAAGAAAAGGACAGGGTCAAACAGCCCGATCCTTCTAGAGGTGGGAGTTGGGAAGCGGCGGATGGCGGGAAAGTGGAAGCCCCTCCTGTCTTTCTCCAGGCTGCAAGTTCTAGGCCCTGGTGGCCAGAATCTGGCACTCTTGACCGTAGGGACTCTTCTAGTAGTTTTATTTCTGGTAATCAGGAGTGTGTGTGCGTGTGTGCATGTGTGTGTACATTCTGCAGGTTTGGTAGGAAACCAGGTATGACCACAAGTTTTTGTTTGTTTGTTTGTTTTTTAACACAAAGCCAACTCTCCTTGACTTCTCCAAACCAGTTTCTTGGTCTGTATAGTGGGGCTAATGGTGGGATCCACCCCCAGGGTTGCTGTAAGCATCTGTTGGGCTGGTCCAGAGCGTCATGTGCTCCGTTCTGAGTTTGGCACCCACGCCTACTAATAAGACCTAATGTTTCTTTTCAAAATGGTGACAGAGATGGGACGGTTGACAGTGTGTAGCCCACCGTCGCTGGCTACCCACCAGGCACTTGCTCTCAGAGTCAGTGTTTCTGTCAATAAGGGTCTGTCCCTTAGAGACCTTATTAGCAGACCCTTATTAGTGGACACACTGCCCCTACTGGCCGTGGGTTAAGGACAAACGGCAGGAAAGGTGGGACAGAGGTGAGTCTATCTGAATTGGGATTTGGGGGGGTCTGGTCTTGAATGCCCTGATCAAGGATCTGGAAATGAAGGGAGTTTCCTGCTTCTGACGTGGCTCTGGTTTGGCTGCTCCTGAACCTGGACAGCGAAGGGATGAGGGGCTTTCTGGGGTCCCTGGCCCCTCCCTGTGAGGGACCAGCCCTGTGAGAGTCCCCGGCCTGTAGCTTCTACCTCCCACTCTTGTGTTATGCTGGTCTCTGCCCTGCCCCCTCAGCTTTCCCAGCCACCTGAACCCCTTCGCTTCTCACCTAGGTCCCAGATGTACGATTCGTGGCTCATGCCTTCAGGTGCCCGTTGAAAATTCAAGCAAGAATATGCCACTGCCAACTTCCTGTTGCCATCCGGGTGCCAGGAGAGATGCGTGGCTGACCGCTTGATCTCCTGGGGATCCCTTTACCGGAGGGCAAGAGGGCAGAAGACTGGAGTGGAGTGAAAGGCTCCTCACACCTCTTATTTAATCAATTATTTCTTTTTGAAAGACTTTTTTTTTCTTTTTCTTTTTAGATTGAGAGACAGCAGGGGAGGGAGCAGAGGGAGAGGGAGAGAATCCCAGTGCAGAGTCGTACTCAGGGCTTGATGTCAGGACCCTGAGATCATGACTTGAGCTAAAAGCAAGTTGGACATTCAACCGACAAAACCACCCAGGCACCCCATAGAAAATTTATTTTAAGAACAAAGTTTAGGGGGATCCCTGGGTGGCTCAGCAGTTTAGCGCCTGCCTTTGGCCCAGGACGCGATCCTGGAGACCCGGGATCGAGTCCCACGTTGGGCTCCCTGCATGGAGCCTGCTTCTCCCTCCTCCTGTGTTTTTGCCTCTCTCTCTCTCTCTCTCTCTCTCTGTCTATCATAAATAAATAAATAAATCTTAAAAAAAAATCTCTTTAAAAAAAAAAAAAAGAACAAAGTTTAGGGACTCCTTTAATCAAAAACCCACTCTCACCGGCCATAGATAAAAGGCATTGATAAATACTAAACCCATGGAAATAAAAAAATATTAAGTTCTAGTCCGATATTTTCATTTGCTTTAAGTTTTGGGTCTGAGGGCTGATTTCGCATTGCTATTGAAATAAAAGGGAAAGTGGAGAATCCAGAAATATTGCTCCTGGCTATTTATCCAAAAGAGCTGCAAACTTCTGTCCACACAAAATATTACATGTGAATGTTTCCAGCAGCTTTACTCATATTTGCCCAGACTTGGAACCAACCGAGACATCCTTCAGCAGGTGAGCGGATAAATAAGCTGGGGTCCATCCAGGCAAGGGAATATTATTCAGCATTAAAAAGAAATGAGCTATAAAGCCATGAAAATATATGGTGGAAATATAACACACATCACTAAGTGAGGGAAACCAGTCTGTAAAAGGCCATAAACTGTATGATTCCAACTATGTGACATTTGGGAAAAGGCAAAACCATGGAGACAGTAAAGAGATCAAGTGTTGGCCAAGGGCTTGAGGGTAGGGAGGGATGAATATATCCTGTGGGTGGACCACAGGATTTTAGGGCAGTGAAACTACTCTGTATGATACATTTGTCAAGACTCACAGAATGTGCAACACAAGGAGGGAGCCCTAATGTAAACTATGGACTTTGGGGTGCCATAGGCTATAGGTCATGTCCCTCAGATTCAAATGTTGAAACCTAATCTCCATGATGGTACTAGGGGGGTGGCTATGGGTGGTGATGAGGCCCTGAGCCCTTTAGGATGGGATTAGAACCCGACAAAGGGGCTCTAGAGAACTCCCTCTCCCTTTCCGCCATGTGAGTTCACAGCGAGAAAATGGCAGTCTGTGAACCAGGAAGTGGGTCTTCACCCAACACAGAACCCGACCACCCTGTTCTGAGACTTCCAGCCTCTGGAACTGTGAGAAAGAAACTTCTGTTGTTTATAAGCCACCCAGGTTATGGTACTAAGCACCTGAATGCTGGTTCATGAGGGTGACGGAGGCCCCACCCTGGGGCGGGGTGTTGATGGTGGGGAAGCTGTGGGGGTGCAGGGTGGAGGGGGTGTGGGGCAACTCTCCGTCCTTTTTTTTTTTTTTTAACTCTCTGTACTTTCTAATCAGTTTTGCTATAGGCCTAAAGCTGCTCTGAAAAATAAACTCTTAATTTAAAAAAAGAGGAGGAGGAAGGAGAACGAGCAAGAAGTAGCAAAGGCCTACACTGAGACTTTGCCCTTGAAGTAATCAGAAGGAACAAAGGAAAGTGGGGAGCCACACAGCTTTCTCACTCCGTGGTTCCTCCATTTCACTCCTCCCCGGGAGCACTGTTATAATAAGAGGAGTGCAGGCTGGGATCCAGGAGACCAGAGTTCCTTCCTCCACTGTGTGTCCTGGGAGCTGTCCCCTCCTAGGGGTGGTCACCCCCTCATCTGTCAACTGTTGAGGCTGGATGGGACGATTTCCAACCCACCGTCCTGCTAAGGTGTCCCTATGGAAGGTCAGACCCCAGCAGGACAGCCCGCGCCCTGCCCTAGCCCCCTTCTCCTGGCCGCCCTTGGCCCCGTTCTGCACATGGTGACTCAGCCCTGGATCACAAAAGGGTCCTTCCCAGTTGTGCTGGGACTGGGTCAAGTGCTCCCCAGGACCCTCAGGGACGAATCTCTCCAGAATTGGCATTTGAGGCTAGCCACTTCCAAAATCACAGGGATATATATATATATATATATTTTTTTTTTTTCAAGCAAAAAAAAAAAAAAAACAAAACAGAAAGTGCTACCCTATGTACTGTTCTGCACCTTGTTTGTTCTGGTTTGGTTTCACAAAGTAAATCTTGTCAGGGAAGGGGCTGCCTCCTTCATTCCTTTTTTGTTTTGTTTTTTGTTTTTTGTTTTTGTTTTTGTTTTTACTGAAGTTCGATTTGCCAACATGTAGTATAACACCCAGTGCTCATTCCACCAAGTGCCCTCCCCAGTGCCCGTCACCCGCCTCCTTCATTCCGACAGCAGTGTAGTATCCGCTGTGTGGGCTTCCCCGAATTGCTGGAAGCAGTCCCCTACCGGATTTAGCTTGCTTCCAGTCTCTGGCTAGCACACCCCCTGCGGCAGTGAATGTCCACTCACGCAGTGATTCCACACTCACGTTATCTATGGGATGGTCCTGGTGTCACACTGCTGTCCTTGGAGCTTATTATCAGGTACACTCCCGTGAGTGTGGGACAAGGGTCCCGTCTGCCCATAGTGCTGTTGGCTCACGGATGTCCCATATTTTGTACTCATTCTGCCCCGCAGGGATCGACCCGCCTTGCACAGAGCTCTGCAAATTCCCTTAGTCTTTCTCTGGAGTCAGTCCTCGTTCTCCCTCAACCAGACCTGCCCCCAAGGTAGGGACCAGTTGGATGCTGGGTGTTCCATCGCTCTGCTCCTTACCGAGCTCAGAGCGCAGATGGCATCGTACCCACGGCATGGAGTGGTCGGCAAGGAGTAGTGACCTCTGGAAGCACCCACCCCGTAGGGATGACAGAGATCGGCCAGACATCTGAGAGGTACCTGAAAACATTGATGGTTTTAGCTGAAGGGGCCTCCTCTGTCACTTCTACTGCATCCTCGTCGTCAAAATACTCCTGGTAGATGTCGATGGCATTATTCTGCTTGATGCAGTGCTCCATGATCTGAGGAGGACACATGCAGAGCATCTTAGCAGGAAGAGGACGTCCCTGCAGCCTGAGCGGGACTGTGATGGAGTCTGGGAGGGACAAGACATAGCCAGTGGTCTTTCCCCTTCCTTCCAGCCCATGTGTTCTCAATGGTGGTGACATCACCTCCCACTGGGTAAACGCTGGTTGGGGGGGGGGGGGCGGGTCAAATAATAGGACTTTTTATGTATAAAGCACAGACATATATAGAGGACATAAGCAATATACGAATGGCATTAAGATTTGATGGGGGAGGCGATTTGGAAAAAAAGGTCTGAAAAGGCTCTTTGGGGGACAGCAACGAAACAGGATGATCCCTCCATATGCAGCAGCTATCTCCTGGCTGGCACCCAGAGGGCCCTCTCTATTTTTCCAGATGTCCAACAAGGAAAAGCCCAAGCTCAAGTGTCTCCTCTTCCAGGAAGCTCTCCCCAATCCCTTCAGCAGGAAGTCAAATCTCCCTCCTTATGGAGCAGAATAGCCAGTCATCCCTCATCTTCCAGCATGTCTTTCTATATTATATGGTGATATCTTGGTCCTTGTCTTTGGCCTCCAGGGGATTACACACTCTTTGGGGCAGGATGTATGTGAGTTTTTGCTATTATTATTATTATTATTATTACAATTCATTTTTGGAGTCTCTGCTGTGCCTGGCAGAGGCTTGAAGCCCAGTCCAAAAGTGTTGAAGGAATGAATGAATGATCCCTCTTGGCAGGTGGCTGCTGGGTGGGGTTCTTTGGGGTCCTCTTTGCTCAAAGGGAGCACTTGTTGGACTCCTCTTGAAGCCCATCCAGCCCTTGCACCTTCCCGTCTTCCCCTTTGGCCTGCTATTGCGGACTGGTCTGCCTGCTTTGGTCTGGAAGGTTCCTGAAGGCAGTCTGTGTTCTTTCCCCGAGTAGCCACGGGAGCCGAGCACAGCGCCAGGCATGGCCAGGGCTTCGCATGCAGGTGGGGAGCCCCAGTGATGGCTGGACCCAAGGGAGCCTTACCGAGCCGAGCTGCATGATGGTGTTGATGTAGTTCTCGTCCTTCTCCACCTTCTTCCGGAACCGGATGGTCTGCTCCAGCTCTAGGGGGTTCACATCCTTGGGCCAGCCCCCCTCGACGTGGTTAATCCCCCGGGTCTCCATCTCAAACCGCTCTGTGTTGGCCTAAACAAAGAGCCACGGCTGAGAACATGCCTGCCCCTGTGTCCCTTCCACCAACCAGGATCCCGGGCCCATCGACCCCAAGCCCTGGACGCTCGGGGATGGACCCATGTGGCCAAAGCCACAATGCTGTCAGGTTTCAGCAAGGATCTTTCTGGTCCTCGGGTGGTCATAGGTAGCCACGAAAGTGCCATCCTATGGAGCCAGCAGCTTTGCGGCTGAGGCCACTGGCCGTGGAAAATCCAGTCCTGACTTTATCTAATGGACCAGGGGAGCCCACCCGTCTGTTCTGTGCGATCCCAAAGAAAAAGAAGTGAATGAGCCTGCTCTGCTTTATCGTTTACAAAGTCACAGGAATTGAAACTTGGAAAGTTGGGAATCCGCAACTTTCTCCCCGTTCTCTGGGGCAGGGAGGATGGTGGATACAGATGTAGTTTACCCCATAAACTTGTTGCTATGCCTCCTTTCTAATTTTCTCCTCCCATTTTTAAAATTGTGGGAAAATACATATAAATTTACCATTTTAACCATTTAAAAACATATGATTCTGTGGCATTAGGGGCCTTCTCGAGGTTGTATCACCATCACCCCCTTTAGTTCCAGAACTTTCTCATCACCCCAAGTGGAGACCCCAAACCCATTAAGCAGTCGCTCCCCTCCTCCTTTCCTTTCTAAGCCAGGGCTCACAAAAGCAGTGAGTCTTCACGGGGTGGACCCGCCGACAGGAGACCCTAAGGCCATCCTGCTTAGTTAGCTACTCCGTGGACAATGTCACCCTGGTCTCTGTGACAGCATTTAGCCCTGGGAAAGCAGGAAACTCAGTGTTTGAACCATGAGTTACTGGAACCACCCACAGTCAAGTGTGACTTTCACTGGGTTGATTTGGGACATGACAAAGTGGGTTCCCTCCTTCAAGCTAGTTTTCTCTCAGCGATGCCTGGCATTGTGCGAGGCGGCTCACACACCCGCTTTAGACGGACAGGAGCTCAAACTTCAACATGAGGCTCCACTCTGGTATCATGGAGGCCCCTCTGACCAGAACTTTCCATGGTACCCTTTCCTTTTCACATGTTGGGCAGGTGCCTATAGATCTGAATCCCTACTCCCTCAGGATACCTCTCCCAGCTGTACCACACGCCTAAGACGCCTCTAGCAAGAGTCTTAGGGGTGAGACCAGAGCCCACAGGAGAGAGAACATCTTGCTTCATGTTCATCTGGCCCAGGGAATGGCTGGTCTGGGGTCTTTTCCTGCCCCTGGGCACCGCGGTGGGTCATGGGGCAATTCTGGAATTCTGGCCTCATACTTCCAGCATCTGCATTGGGCCACTCTAACTGGCTCCCAGTCACCCTGAGAGTCACCCAGTCCCACTTACCGCCCTGCCCGGCCACCCTGCCAGGCTACATGCTCACTGGTCTGGGCCCCCGGGGCAGGGACCCACCTCATGCTCTGACATGCTAGTGGAGCACTGGATGCCCTTGTCCACGGGGTTCCTTTCCACAAACTGCTCGGCCAGCTCGGGGTTGGGCGGGATGTCGATGTTCAGCTCGGCCTGGCGGTCTGAGAAGTTGCATTGCTTCCCAAACTCGCTTCGCTTCTTGACGTACACGTACACGATCTCCATGGTACCGGCTGCTGTGGGGGGCAGAGGGAGGGGGTGCAGTAAGGGGCCCCACGTGGCTGCTTCCCCGTCCCCAGGGGCATCACCAGGGGTGGCTCCAGGTTCCCAGTCTGGTTGAGGGGAGGGGTCAAGGGGGTAAGTTCAGAAGCCGCATCAGCATTTTAAAAAAAATCATTTATTGAGTAATGACTACATGGGTTATTTTGTTCAGTTCTTGGGATTGCCCTCTGAGGTGGATGATAAAATCTCCATTTTACTTTGAAGGAATCTCATACTTAGAGATGCCCTGAGTGCCCTGCCTGGGACCACATAGTTAATAATGGGTGCAGCCACTCTGACTGACTCCACAGCTCTTACTCACCAAATGATAGTGTTTACTGAATTAATATGTTCATTGGGAGGCAGGACGAAATACTGAAGCGATTACATTGCATGCACTAGACCTGGTCATACAGCACAGAGATTTGAGAGCCCAGGCGTCTCTGGAAACTCTCCCTCCCAACCACCTGATTGTCCACAAGACCACCCCTTCCTGGAGTTCTAGGTATGGGACTCTACCCTCCACCACTCCCCCCATGTAGAGCCTCCTCCCTCTACATCACTCCAACCATGATGGGGCTGGGAGTCCACCTGGGAAGGGGAGAGAGCCAGACCATTTCCCAACATGCCTTTAAAAGAACTGGTCACGACGGCACAGTGGGGAATTGGCAGGCAGGCTGGGCTGAACGCTGACTTCAAGTCCTGGCCCTGCCACTCACCAGCTGCTTGACCATGGCTGGGTCACCGGGTCACTCCCGCACCTGACACACTGAGCTGCTGAGCTGCTGAAATGCAAGGCTCTGAGAGTTGGCCACAGAGCCAGCATTTGTATGTAATGCAGGGAAGGCTTCTCTCACGGATGCTAACTGGAAGTCTTAGGCAGTTCCCATAAATTGCTCTTCTCTGCACTGTCCCCTGTCACATCAGGAGACTCTGTGGGGTGACTTCCATGACTGGCTGTCTGATGAGGTCTATGACATTGCACTATAGAGGTTAGCAGAGTTGCCCATTTGCTGGCCACTCCTAACTCTCAGAAAGTGTGTCTGTGATGGCAAGCTCCCCAGGGCTCGGCTCTCAGGTCTGTGAGGCTCTTGGGCCTGCAGGGAGCCCTTGGATGAGCGGGTGGGAGCGGTGGGGAAGACGGCCGTACAAGAGCCTTGCTGTGGTTTGTTTTACGACTGAAGGTTTTTGGTCACCCAGAGTTTAGCTTCTTGCCTGTGAGCAAGTATTGCTACCTTTGAATGAAAGGGGGACCTGGTGGGAACGTTCTTGGAGGACATGTGTCCTGCTTTAAGTAAAACCCACAGAAAAATATCCAAACTTAGTAAACAGATGAAAAATGCAACAGAGATGCTAGAGGAGTAACTCATTTTCCCAAGCAACGTTGTATTGGAGTTTTTTTATTTTTATTATTTTTATTTTTTTTTTATATTGGAGTTTTTGCCTAAGGAGGCCCTCCGGGGGAACCCAAAGTGAGTCTATTTTTTAAATCTAATTACATAGACTTTTTAGGAATTCATAGGTTTTGTGAATGCCAGACTTCATGCTTTATATTTGTTCTTACAGTTTCCATTCTTTCACTTACTCATTCAGCAGACATTTACTTGAAGCAGCATAATCAAGAAGGTGCAGTACTGGCATAAGGACGGACATAAATATCAATGGAACAACATTGAGAGTTCAGAAATAAACCTTTATATTTATGGCCAACTTATTTTGAAAAAGGTACTAAGGCAGCTCAACAGAGAAATGATGGTCTCTTCAACAAATAGTGCTGGGCCAACTGGATGTTCACATGGGACAGAATGACCGTGGACCCCCTACCTCACACCACACACACACACATTAATGCAAAGTGGATCACAGGCATCAATGTAAGAGCTAAAACCATAACACTAAGGGGGAAGAACACAGAGGGAAATCTTCGTGACCCTGATAGGGCAGATTTCTTAGATAAGGCATCAGAAGCATGGTCCATAAAGCAAAAAACAATGATAAATGGGACTTCGTTTGCACCTCAGAAAATAACATTGGGGCTCCTGGGCAGCTCAGTCAGTTAAGCGTCTGACTCTTGGTTTTGGCTCAGGTCATGATCTTCGGGTTGTGAGATCAATTCTCATATTGGGCTCCACACTGGGCATTGGAACCTGTTTCAGATTCTGTCTCTGCCCCTCCCACCTCCAGGTCAAACGCTCATGCTCTTTCTCTCTCTCTCTAAAAAAGCCAAAAAAACCCCAAATCCGTAACATTAAGAAAATGAAAAGACAAGTCAGACTTGAAGAAAATATCTGTAAATCGTATCTTAAAAAGGACTTGCATCTAGAATATATAGGCACCTGTGGGGTCCTTGGCACTGTGAGCAGTAGTCTGCAGGTGCCCTCACTGCATGCCCCCCATGGCCCTTCAGATACAATTCTTGTTCTGCATATGAAGAAGCCAATGCTCAGTGAGCTTAAACACCTTGTCAAAGGTCACAGCTCTTAAGTTGAGGCAGAGCCGGGGCCCAGGCCCATCTGGCTCTAAAGTGATGATCCTTAACCTTGGCTACATGCGTAGAAGCTCGGGGGTCGGGGGGCGGGGGGCGGGGCGGCTGTTTATAAAATCACATTGCTCAGGTTGAACAGCAGACTAGTGAAATCAGAATCTCTCCCTGGAATTTTTCAAACTCCCCAGGATAATTCCAGCATGCAGCCAAGGTTAAGAACTACCAACTTAAAGTGAGGGTTCTTAATCGCTCAGCCAGCCTGTCTCAAACCTGGGACGTTCGTTCACAGTATGGAGATTCCCAGGCCTCCTCTCGCAAATGCTGACCATGTGTTTGGGCTGGGGCCTGTAGTGTGTATTTTTCACAATCTCCCCTGGATGAACATTATGACCAGACACATGTCTAGTCTGCCTCCCCTCACCTCCAAGGCTGCAAGGAACCAGACCAGTGGGCCCTGGCTGGCTGGCCCCTGAGCTATAGGGCCAAGGGCCGTGTGACAGCCCAGGAGCACGTGCCCGAGGTGGCCTTCGGCCTTGGAGCAGCTGAGGCAGAGGCGAAGGGGTGAGGGTGGGAAGGTTAACCCCTTGATCTCTTTGTATCCACATACATTGTTCCTCCAAGACAGCACCACCCCAACCCACTCCTAGGCCCAGAACGGCGCTACCTGAATCAGACTCACAGAAAACAGGATTTTCTGCTCTTTCTAACGGTTTGGAGACTGTAGCCAGGAGAGGTAGAAGCAATGGCTCAGACCCCAGAGGGTGGGAAGAGAAGTCCAACTTGCAGGAGGTGGCCCTAATGTGTTCCTTCTCTATGGGCAAAAACATACAATCTTGTAAAGAAGAACCAGTGGGTCCATTCTGGCCTCTGCCCGCACATCGTTGTGGGGCCACAGGGGGGCTCCTGGGTCCCTACCGTGACCGGCTGCCTGTCTCTCCCTCTGTTAAAAGACAATTGCTGAAAAAGCCAGCTCTTTGGACATACAAGGAGGCCTAAGAGCATGAGGAAACTCCAAGGACACAAAATAGCCTCTTTAGCCCAGACCATATTCGAAACAGCTTGCTTTCCTTCCCGGTGCCTCCCAAGACCAAGCTAGGAGCGAGAACAGAGGCATTGTTTTCTATCTGGAGGCAGACAGAGGGGACATTTAAAGGCTGGCCTGGTGACGGGAAGACAGCTCATTCAGGGGCCCAGAGCGGGCTCTTTTTCACCAGCCGGCAGAGCCCGAAGATGAATAGGGAGGTCAGCCCTGGGGGTCTCAGGAGGTCTCTCCTCACTTGGTGAGACAAGTGCCACTAGCTGGGCTTCCCCAGGCGGCACTGTCTGTCTGCAAAGGGGACCTCCGAGGGGGGTAGGGGGCAGGCAGGAACCCTGGCCTCTGGGAGTTGGGGGATGCGGTCCCCCACCCGTGGGAACCTAGAGACCCAGGGGCATGCGGGACTCTGCAGTGAGTCTCAAACACAAGAAACATAGGGCTGGAGGCGTGCTGGCTGGGAGCGTCGAAACTGCAACCGTCTCCCACACCCCGGGACGGTCAGATCAGAACCTTCACCAATGAGAAAAACTCCTCTTGTGCAATGACAGTGAGTAAAGTGATTCCTAGAAAGAACCTCCCTGACTCATGAGAAAGTGTGTTTTCCAAGTTTGGGGTGGAGCTCAGGGTGGGAGCTTAGTGGGGAGGCAAGAGGAGGGTGGCTGCTTTCCCTCCACGCCGGACTCCACGTAATATAAACACGAGAACACTTTCCTCTTCCTCGTGGTCCCTGGGGCAGCCCCCAGTGTTTGTGCCAGGGATTGATGGCCTCTGTGTGGCACCCGGCCAGGCTTCCTTCTCTCTTCCTTACGTCTTTGCGGATTTTCCAGAATTTAGGGTCTTAAGGGACTTACTTGCCTTCAAATGAGGCAGATCTCCCTAGGAACCCACCCCGCCCCCTAGCACCGCGTCATCCCACCTGGGCAACGCCATCGAGGCACACTGGGGTCAACCTGGGGGGAGCTGAGGCACGTGGATGATGAGGACAAGCAGAATGGGGAGGAGGACCCCAGGACCCCAGGCTGGCTGTGTTGGTGTCTACCAGCGATACCCCCACTACGACGCTGGGGGCAGACCATGCACTTTTCACTCACCCCTGTCCCCAGTGCCTGGTGCAGCAAGGAGCCCAACACTCCCTCCGTCCCATGCTGCTCCCATGCTGCGTACCAGCCCGGGCCCAGGGTTCTCCCCCAGAACCCTTTCTCCCCTCCTCTTCCATTTCTCATCAGAAAAGCACAGCCCAGCGAGGTGAAGATGTGAGAGGGGGAAGCGCAGGGTCTGAAAACCCGAGAACACCCCTCTGTGGTTCCAGACATTGTGATAAACTCTGAACGCGTTGCAGGAAGGTGGAAGCGACCCTGTGACCTTGAGCATGGTATCCCAACCCGGGCAAGAATGTCCCGCTCCGGGCAAGGAGAAAATAAAACCGTGCATTTCAGGGATTGACTGCCTAGTCGGTGATCAATAATTATGAATTCCCTGCCCACCCTTCTTATCAGAAAGCCCACCTCCTGCCATTCCAGCCCAGAACGTACTTCCCAGCCAGCCAGCTGTGAACCCTGTGGAGGTCTCCCCGGCCCAGCCTCCAGGAGACTTGGTGGATCAGGACCAGACCGACTGGGAGCACGGGGTGCGGGAGGGAAGCTGACCAGAACCTGCAGGCTCCTGTGACTCGGAAGGAGTGAGGGCAGCCGGGTCGGAGGGGCGGGGACCCCCAGCACCCAGCGTCCAGAGCTCTCCCGGATGGCTGCCCCCAGGAGGAGCTCCTTGCACCCTCGCTGATTACCACCCTCGGGGGCTCCCCGCTTCACTCCTCTCCTCTTCAGCCTCCAGATCCACCCCCGGCCCGCGTCCTTACCCTCCTCGGTCCGTTCCTGTGGCCGCCGGGGCCGCAAGGGAAGCACCTGAGCCTCTGCGCCCACCTGGCGCTGCTCAAACGGCTCCGACCCGCGGAGTTGACCTGTTGCCTAGCAACCCTGGCCGGGCCGGGACGCGGGGCGGGGCGGAGCACGTGACCCTCCTCTCCCCCAGCGTCTAGAGGAGGAGGTCTCCAGAGTTAGGAGAAAAAGTAACCGGGTGAGTGGTTCTTATCACACCGGAGATAATAACCGGCCGTGGGATCTCTGCCAGGTGCTTATCCAAGTCTACAGAAAGGCACTGGGCAGGATCCTGCGAAAATGCAAAGTATTGTAGTCCACGCCGGGCAAGTCCTGGGCCCTGGCTGGTGATGCCCTGGCTGGTGATGCCCGGCTCTGCTGTTTATGGGCCTGTGGTCTGGCAGGCTGTCTTACTGCTCCTTCCTGTGGGATTCCTCGACCCCTCAGCGGGCATCTCCCCTGTGCAACCGTAGGCCCTGCACACTGCACAACCACGAAGCCTGACTACACAACCAGGGTGGATGCTCCTGGGCGGTAGGGGTGGGTGTTCCATGTAAACGCCCACTGAGTGTTCACTGAATGCATGAGTGAATAAAATGAAGTTCCTCCCGGGGATGAGGCAATGAAGCGAGATGGTCTAAACTGGAAGCACGGCGGTTAGCACACAGGGGTTTGGATCCCAGCGGGGCCACTTACTCCTTACTCATCATATGACCCTGGGAGAGTTACTTTGTTTTTCTAAGACCGAACGTTGTTCATCTACAAAATGAGGGGACAGGGACCCCGAATTGGGAGGCCCAACTGAGCCAACACAGCGGAGTGCCCAGGCCCGTGCTGTTGGCGGAGTCTGCACCCAAACCCAAGCCAGCCCTGTACTTGCCACCACAGGGAAGCAGGCTACCCAAGTTCAGGGATGGGCACTTGAGGTCGGGACTGGGGTAGACAGGGGCTGTGTCAGCCAAAAAGTGGGATTGGGGATTGGAATTGGTCTTGAAAAATGGTGATGAGCTGCAGGGGAAGGAGTGGGGAGAGCATTGCAGATTGGGGGGAAGGGTGATCGTGATGGAGAAAGACATTTAGGGTGGGGGTGGATGTATCATTGTGGCAGGAGTTGACAGTCCCTGTAGGGGAGAAAATGAGACGGGGATTTGCAAAGGTCAGCTGGGCCAGTTTGCGGGGATGTTCTGAGAGGCAGGCTCAGGCAGCTGGACAGCTTCCGTGGGTTTTTGGAGTTGAGAAATTACAGGGAGAAAGCAAATTCCCTCCCACTCCTGTTCCCCATCTTCTCCATAAATGTGTCTTCATCGCCACCCATCTGCCTCTAACTGGGCAGGTGCAAAAAATTCCCAACCATTCTAACAAGCCCCAAAGTGACGGCTGCCACCAACAACCCCCCTCCCTTAGCTCCTGCTCCCACCAGTGCCTCCAAGCAAAGGGCTGTCTTGGGGTGGGTGCTGAGGGCGGTGATGGGGGCTGGGTGCGTGAGGGTCTGAAAGCCCCATTGAACTGGCTCTGTGCAGTCAGAGGCGAATCAGACCCAGACAAAGCATCCAGAAGAAACAGATCGGCTCCACAATGGAGCATTGGCTGGTTGGGACTGGAAACACAGACATCCTCCTCACCCTCCCCCCAGCCCTGGAGAGCTGAGACCCTCAGCACATGCATTAATCCCTGGGTGGGAAAGTGGGGGCACTGGATAGTGGAGAATGGGGAAATGGGAAAAGTTGAAGGAGTCCTGTGGCTGCCTTTTTCATATTATTGCAATGATTTATTACAGGTTCCCCACCCCCACCTGCAGGGTGCATGCTTGACAGGGCCTTGGACAGCTCTGTTCTCTGGCAAAGCAGCAGTCATCTCAGCCACCCTGGGAAGCCAGCATGAGGTCATGGAATTAGGAGATGCCCAGGCATCCAGATAAAAACAACTTTCAGTGTCTCCCGGATGTCTGCCCAATCACAGGGGAATTGGCTACTGAGATTCTTCGCTGAGAGCAGCCCCGGACCCTAGCCACCCCTAGGTCTGTCCAGGATCCACTGTACTCCTGTCCAACCCTCACTATGATTTTTCCAATCTTTTTTCTATTATGGTAAAATATACATGACACAAAATTGATCGCCGTAACCATAGTTAAGAGTGTGGTTTAGTGGCATTAAGTACATTCACAGTGTTGTGCCGCCATCACCACCATCCATCCCCAGAACTTTTCCATCATGCATAACTGGATCTCTATACCCATTAAACAATAAGTCCTCATTTTCCCCTTCCCCAGCTCCTGGCACCCGCAAACCTACTTTCTGTCTCTGATTTTGACTACTCTCTGTACCTATTGTAAGTGGAATCACACATCGTCTTTTGTGTCTGACTTATTTCACTTGGCACAGTATCCTCAAAGTTCATCCATGGTGTAGCCTGTATCAGACTTCTCTTCCTTTTTAAGACTGAGTAATATTCCATTATCTGTATAGATGGCATTTTTTATTTTTATTTATCTACTCATCCACGGATGGACGCGAGGGTTGCTGCCACTTTTTTTTTTTTTTTTTTTTACTATTGGGAATAATGGTGCTGTGAACCTGGGTGTACAAACATGTCTTCAAGACTGCTTTCGATTCTTTTGGGAAGTAGAATTAATTTCTGGGTTCTATGGTCATTCTATTGACTTCACAGAATTTCTTGATTTTTAATTTATTTTATTTTATTTTATTTTATTTTTTTTTGATTTTTAATTTTTTGAAGAGCCTCCATACTGGTTGCTACAGCAGCTGTACCTTTTTGCATTCCTGCTGATAGTGCACAAGGGTTCCAGTTTCTCCACATCCTTTCCAACAGTTGTTCTTTTCGGGGTTTTGATAGTAGCCCTCTTAATGGATGTGGGGCAATGTTTCACCATAGCATTGATTTACGTTTCCCCAGCAATGACTGATGGTGAGCATCTTTTCATGTGCTTGTTGACCATCTGTATGTCTTCTTTGGAGACATGTCTACTCAAGTCCTATGTCTAGTTTTTTTTTTTAATTTATTTATTAATCAGAGATACAGAGAGAGAGAGAGAGAGGTAGAGACGCAGGCAGAGGGAGAAGCAGGCTCCAGGCAGGGAGCCCGATGTGGGACTTGATCCCGGGTCTCCAGAATCAGCCCCTGGGCTAAAGGTGGCGCTAAACCACTGAGCCACCGGGGCTGCCCCTATATCTAGTTTTGAATCAAGTTTTATTTTGTTGTTGTTGATTTCTCTATTTATTCTGGATATTAATCCCTTATCAGATATATGATTTGCAAATGTTTTCTCCCATTTCGTGGGTTGCCTTTTTGTTCTGTCAAAGTGTCTTTTGGTGGCTCCAACTTGTCTCTCTCTCTTTTTTTTTTTTTTTTTCATTATTTGTACCTTTAGGGTCGTGCTCCAGAAATCATTGCCAAATCTGATGTTGTGAAGCTCTTACCCTATGTTTTCTGCTAAGGGCTTCATAGTGTTAGGTCCTACATTAAGGTCTTTTATCCGTTTTGAGTTGATTTTTGTATTTGTTATTAGGTAAGGGAGCAACTTAATTTTTTCCCATGTGGATATCCAGTTTTTCCAGCACCATTTGTTGAAAAGATTGCCTTTTTCCCCATTGAATGCTCTTGACCCCTCCTTTTTTAAATTAAAGATTTATTTATTTTAGAAAGTGGGGGAGAGGGAGAAGGGGAGAGAATCTAAGCAAACTCCCTGCTGAGCATGGAACCTGACATGGGGCTTTATCTTATGACCCTGAGATTATGAACTGAGCTGAAACCAAAAGTCAGACACTTAACTGACTGCACCACCCTGGTGCCTTAACTCCCTTGTTGAAAATCATTTGAACATGTCTTTGAGGATTTGTTTCTGGACTCTTTTTTTTTCCACTGGTCTCTGTGTCTGATGTCATGCCAGCATTTCTCTCTTAATTATAGTGGCTTTGTAATGAGTTTTGGAAACAGAAGTGTGAGTCTTTCAGCTGTGTCCTTCTTTTTCAAGATTCTTTTGCTTATTTGGGGCCCTAGGAGATTCCATATGGATTTTAAGATGCGTTTTTCTATCTCTGCAAAAAATGTCACTTTTCAATGAGGCCTTTGGGAGGTGATTAGTCATGTGATGGAGCTCTCATGAATGGGATTAGCATTTGTATAAAAGAGACCCCACAGAACTCCCTAGTCCCTTCTGCCATGTGAGAACATAGAGAAGAGCCACCATCTATGAACCCGGAAGCCTTGCCTATTTGTAAACTCAGTGAAGTCAAGGGCCAATTTGCCTTAGATGTTTCTGTAGTCCCCAAATTTAGAGAAGGTGATGTGCTTCTCTAGGTCAGCAAACTGTAAACTACTATAAGAGGAAATATTTTAGGCTGCAGATTAAGAAGAAAATCAAAGACATTTTGTAGATACTTATATGATAAGGGAGAAAACATTTCCCACACATTCTTGATTAACAAATCAAAATATAATTTTTCTGTAATACAGGCTTATTAATGAGAAGAGTGGAATTCTTTGGAAGGGAGATAACATTTTGTTTAACTGAAGTTCAGAATTAGTATTCTCTACTGTCAAAATCAGTTGCAAATAACTGATTTAAAAAAAAACATTAAAAAAATATAGAAGCTATGCTTACAGGTCATATAAGGCAGCAGGTCAGACTAGGCTCACAGGCAATAGTTTGCTAGCCCCTGTGCTAAGCAATCAATGCATTTTTGAAGGGAGAAAATAGAAATTTGAAAAGGAGAGGAGAGGAAGGTAAATGCTCCTGATGTGTGTGTATCTGTCAGTGGGCACACAATGTCTCTCGAGGGTTGCTGCATCAGCAGTTTAGAGCCAAGAGGCAGTGATATTGCTCCTGCTGCTTTGAAATATGAGACCTTGAAGTTTGGGAAGAGGGAAAACGCACAGCACAGCATAGTTTAGGACTGCTGGAGATGAGTCGGCTTTGGAGCAGGGACCACTCTGCCACTGCTCCACATGGCGAAGTTGGCCCTGAATGACAAACACACACCCCTGTTCCTGGCAAAGGCTCTGTTTACAGAGGGGCCCGATGAAGTTCATTACTTTGGGAGCAGGATCCTGGGTCTGGGTCGGGGCTGTTCAGAGATGTTTAGAAACAGTGAGACTGAGCTGGCAGGCTGGCAGGTAGAAGACTGCATGGCTTGGCAGAGAGGCCTATTCACCCCCCTCCTTTCCCTCGAGACAGGAATGCAGAAATGCAGCTCGAAGGGTATCACACGTGGGGACCCAAACCACCCTGGAGCTTGTGCACTCCCATGTGGCCTCCTTCCTACTTCGTGCAGAGCCTGCCTGCAGCTTGGGTCTTCTCTGCAGATCCCAGAGTCAATGAAAGCCCACAAAGTGAATCTCATTTGAGTATTGAATTGCAGTTACCTTTAAAAAAAATCAGATTTGGCGGTGGGGGTGGGCGGGGGGAGGGCGGGGAGGCGGTGGGGGAGTGGCACCTGGGTGTCTCAGCAGGTTGAGTGTCTATCTATTGATTTTGGCTCAGGTCCTAAGATTGAGCCTCACGTCAGGCTCTGTGCTGATCAGGGAGTCTACTTGAGATTCTCTGTTTTCTTCTCCCCTCTAAAATAAATAAATCTTAAAAAAAAAAAATCAGGGCGATCCCTGGGTGGCTCAGTGGTTTAACGCCTGCCTTTGGCCCAGGGTGTGATCCTAGAGACCCGGGATCAAGTCCCACGTCAGGCTCCCTGCATGGAGCCTGCTTCTCCCTCTGCCTGTCTCTCTCTCTGTGAATAAATAAATAAAATCTTTAAAAAACAAAACAAAACAAAACAAATCAGATTGGTTTCTCCATTGCTCCAAGCCTTTTCCCCATTGCTCTTGGTGTCCTGAGCCGAGAGAGAAAGGCACCTGTCCTGCTAGATGGGGTGGGGGAAACATTCCTACTTCAGAAACGCCCTAGTTCTGACGCTCAGCTTTGAGGGATGAGCAGTTCTGAGGCTGGCATGTTCTGCTGTACAGAACCCGTTGTATCACGTCTCAAGTGCTCCAAAGGATGTCTAAGCTGCTCCCTTCAGGAAGTTCCTTGAAATGCAGTTGATTCTGGGAGCCTAGGCTGCTGTGCAGAAGAGTAAACAGGGTGTAGGGCCACAGGCACAGAGTTGGTGTCCACCCTGTGCGAAGGGTACAGAGCATCTCAGGTGCCCCTGCCCAGAGACACCCCCATGGAGACACAACTTTGGCACAGAGTGCAGCAAAGAAAGACCCACGGGAAAGCTGGGTGAGCTTGCAGCAACCTCACATCTCACCTGGGGGATGTGACCACTGCCCCAACCCCATAAAATTGGACAGAGGTGCCCGGCTTGGGCTCTGGGTTGGACACCTGGGCTTGGCCGCTTGCTCCAAGTCCTGTCTTTTAGTTTTTGCACTGCAATCAGTCCAATCTGCAGAGAAGCCCTCCCTCCCATAACCCAGCCTGCAGGGAGCTTGCGGCACTCTCGTTATTTCCTGCTGCGGAGGAAGTCAGACGAGAGCGCACATTTTAGTACAAGTGGTTTATTTCTCCCCAGGTGAGGGCGCACATGCATCAAGCAGAGGTGTGCCCACCTGGCTCCTTCAGGAACTACCCAAAGGATTCTAGTTTAGTTTATACGCATTCAAAACAACTCTACAGTCGCCAACAACAAAATGTTAAGAAGCAACATCTCGACGTCGCAGAGTTCCTATCTGCGTGCGACGTGGCCATACACAGATACGTTTATGGTACACGGTACATACAGGTTAACGCAGGTGAGGCAAGAGTCCAGGCTGCCTTATGGCCCTCTTCTGTCGTAGAGGTGTGGCTGGGCACCAAGAGCTGCTCTGCTGTCAGTGTCCTGATGGGAAAGTGGCTCTTTGAAAATGGAAATGGAGCCCTCGTTCCCAGCCAGGTCATCCCGTGTCCCTGGTTTTGGGTGTGCAAGGCTGCGTGGGCTTCCGTGCTGTGCACTCCAAGTTGCCAGGAGATTAGAAGCACCAGAGACCCTAACCCTGGATCCTCAGCAGGCAGGATGGTGGGTCATTTCCTCCTGGCCAATAAGCTACTTCTCACGGAGCAAGTGGAGCTCAGGGGGCCCAGGACAACGGGATGGAATGGGATTAGGGAAGAAGAGGCCCATCTCAGGGCAACACACATCACCATCCCACTTTGCTAAAACCTTTAAGACAAACTTGCCTGAAGACATAAGGGAGGGGACATTCACTTGGGCAGCCCCCAGGACAGGAGAGTGCGTGCAGTTGTCCCTCTAAGCTTTTCTGTCCTAAAGGGCCTCCCTCCTTGAACGTGATGAACCCACATCCCCACCAAGCAGCAGCTCGGGACAGTATGTCTCATGGTCTCTACTTTGTTTATAAATCTTCCCTTCCTTCAGATCCATAAAGAACTGGCTGATGCCAGCAAAATCTGCAAAGCAATGGCATACAACCCAGGGGTAAGGAATGAGCCCTACATCTATTGTAAAAACTGGATGCACTAGGAGTTTCAATTCTTTGGATAATCAAAATATTCAAAACACTGGGTGGGGGGAGGGAGAGTTAGTGTCGCTTTCAAAGTGTCTATTAATACCTGAGACTGTCCCTATCTGTAGTGAACAAACTCACAGCATTGATTCTGGAATGGAGAGGTGGTGGAGGGTGGTGGGAGAGGGGTAGAAGGTGGCAGCTGTTGCCCACATCCCCACAGGGTCTCACTGTGGAAGCCTTCCAGGGATGCAGCCATGGTCCCCGGCCCTGGGGCCACCCACCGCACAGCTCCCCAGCACCTTCCCTCTGTGGTCCAGGGAGGGTCCGTCTGGCTCCGGGGATCGATTTGGACAGTGTCCCATTGTATCAGAGACATCACCTGCCTTAATCTCCTGATCAGCCCGTCCACCTTTACCTGCAGGGAAACGCTGCCCACCAGCCGTGCAGCCGGGAGGAGAGAGGGGACTCGGAGACAATGGCCACCTGGACCCGCGAGCCAGGTTTGCGGGAGCCAGAGGCCCGGCAATAAGATCCAGGAGGACCTACATCTCTCAGGTGATGCCCGACCTGGCCCTCTTCGATGCCAGCTCCCATCTGGTGAGGGAGAGGATGTAGGGGTGAGCGGAACCAGGCTCCCAGCTTCAGCTTGGCCAAGCACCTGGGGGCATTTCTGGCGTGGACAGGAGGGCGAAGAGGGAGAGGCTGGCCTGAGTCACGGGTCTTCTGTCTGCCTGGGCTTTCGGTTGGGAATCTCGGCTGAGCTCAGGTCGATACCCCCGCATCGCTGACGCTCCTCCGCAGCCCGAGAGCCTGACAATCCTGTGGGCCGGCGCCCAGTCTCCAGATGCCTTTGGTTTCTATTAAAGAAACGCAGCTCGCGTTGGCCTTCATTCAAAACCAAACCGGCTCGGGGAGGCAGGCACCTCTGCAGACAGGGTGTTAGGCTGGAAACTCATTGCCGTAGTGTCTCAGGTGCTCGTCCGCCACGGACAGGTAGGTGGCCCTCATGCTGGGGGAATACTGTGCGAGAGAAGGAAGGGGTCCGGTCAGGGGTGGCCGCACAGGACCCTGCACCAGACCCCGGGCTAGTGAGGGTGCGGGAGCTCCCTGGGGACTGGGGGCAGGGTGGGTCTCTATCATAGGCGTTGTGGGAGCACTAGAGTGGCTTGGCCAAGGCTTCGTTGCTGGCCATGCCTCCAGTCCTGAGCCACCCGGACACCTGGCTCCCAGCCTCAAGTGCAAGACGCCCACAGGCCAGCCACCCTCCCTCCGCTATGGCAGCCACGTCCACTCCGGGGCCCACCACCAGCACCCAGGACCATGTCAAGTGCCCCAGTGCACTGGGGAGCCTGCCTAGCGAGTAGGCTGAGGGGATGGGTCCACGGACTCAGAGACCCACATTCAAATCCCAGTGACCCAGTGACACATCTTCCTCATCCCAGGACCTTGGCTCGGGCTCTCCACCCTCTGCCAGCCTCAGGTGCCTCCTCCGCAAAAGGGACCTGAGTGCCCTCAGCAGTTGCAGGGCAAGGACGGGATGCTAGCAAACAGGTGACGCCCCTTGCACGGCGGTTCTCAAACTCGGCTGTGCATTACAAACACCTGGGAGCCTAAAAAAATCCTGATGCCCAGGCCATGCCCACCAATATTTTTTTTATTGAGGCCAAACCCACACCGCATGAACTTCAACATCTTAAGGTGCCACCAGCATTTTTTTTTTAAAGCTCTTCCAAATGCAGCCGAGTTGGAGAAGCAGTGACCTAACGCAAGGTAAGTTCTGACCGCAGTCTAGCTACGGCTCTGGGCAGAGATGGGGCTTCCCACGTGCCCACAGTTCACATCCCAGGACCTGATTCTGCATTTTGAACGAGCGCCAGATGCTGCTGGTCTGCTGACGTGGAATAGCAGGGTTCAGCAGGACTCGAGTGTCTCCTGGCCAGAGGCAAGTTTTGGGGGGTCCAGGTCCAGGCCATTGACACCAGAGGAGGAACACATGCTCCAGCTAGCGAGGGCTTGGAGGTGGGTGCTGGGGCTCTGCAACCCAAAGGTTCACAACCAGGGGTGATTTTGCCCCCAGGGACATCTGGCAATGTCTGAAGGCATTTTTGGTTATCCCAACTGGTGGCTAGGGAGCAGGGGAGCCACCAATATCAGACAGGTAGTGGCCAGGGAGGTAGCTAAACATCCTGCAGTGCCCAGGGCATCCCCGTCCCCTAGAATGACCCGGCCCATCAATAGCGTGGAGGGTGAGGAAGCCTGTATCAGACTGACGTTCTCCCCGGGGGCTTCCCAGACCTTCAGAACACGTTGGAAATGCTCCACCCCAGATTTCCTGGGGACCAGGAGCCCGTGTTGCAATAAGTCCTCAGATGATTCTGACACACACCCATGTGTGAGCGTCTCCTTGAAGTACTATTCCCCAAACTTCCCAGATGATGAGGATCACTGGCTGCTTGATACACTTAGAACTTCCCAGGTGCCGCCCCGGATCGTCCGCTTCAGCGAGCCTAGAGTCCCGGTACTGATATTCTTAATAATTGCCTGGGTCACTTTTGCCCGCCAAGTCTAGGACATGGTGCCTGAGAGGACACGAGGGATTTCTCGAAGGGAGAGCTGGGGGGGGGGGGCGCATTTCCAGCCAATGGGACAGGCTGTACATTCCGACTGCCTTGCTTGCTATCACCCCCGTAGTGAAATCCCCGTCTGTGCCAGAGATGCGGCTGGCAGAGGGAGGGAACCATCCAAACATGAAATGTGCCAGTTGCCGAGTACTGAGGAGTGTTCAGAGCAGGTGCAGTGGGAGGGCAGGGAGAGCCAGCTGTGCCATCTATGGGGGTGAACATCCACACCCTCATGCTAGGGGTTGTGGTCAGCACCACCTGCCGATGCCTCTGCACCCCTTGCATGGCAGGTGATGGTGGGGAGGGTTCCTCCCTGGGGCAAGTAGAGCTGGGTGGGGCAGGGCAGCCAACTCTGAAGCAGTGAGAGTTCCTGAGCAGGTCTGAACTCTGGGGAGGAGAGGGACTCTGTCCTTGAGCCTTGCAAATAAGGTTAGCTCTTGATTATCTCTGCTAATGGCAGGGAGAGTGGCCTGGATCTTTCAAAACAGAAGGTAATCCAAAAACCATTTTTATTTGGCATCCCAGTGTACTGAGTGATTCTTCATGCACAGCAGCAGATTTCCCCCTAATTATGTTTCGCTCAGATTATTATTAAAATCAATCTGCATTCCTGGGCCTGCAGCAGCTGGTAGCAGGAGAAGGAACCCAGGAGGCATCTGGGTAGAGAAAGCCAGGGTGGGAATTTAAAATGTTGGCTCTGACCATCCCACTGTCCCTTCCTGAGGACCCCGGGACTCAAGAGCTGGGCCTGGGTCTGGGGCTGTGCGGCTAAGGAGAGCAGGGGAGGTGCTCTGGGCAAAACCCAGCAAGATGGGGTGATGGTGGGAAAGAAGGGGGACTGGTCAAGGTGGGGTCTCTCAACCATGGCACTGGGGACAAGTGGGGCTGGATCTGTGTGGTCAGGATGTGGTGTGTGTGGAAGGATGCTGAGCAGCATCCCTGGCCTCTACCTGCTAGGTGCTCATAGCACCTGCCCCTCCAATTGTGACAATCAAAAATGCCTACGGACAGGCCAAGTGTCACCTGGGGGACAAACAGCCCTGGGGTGAAAACCCTGCTCAGAGGTGGCTCACATGCCACCTGCTGCACCGGACCTCCTCAGATTCCACAGACCAGGAGGGTCAGCTCCTCCCTCCAGGCCCCAAAGCACTTATCCCAAGAGCCTCCCCTCTGCAGGTCAGACAGGTGCTTGTGAGACACTGATTAGGTCTCCACCTCTTTCCCGGGAGCACCATCTGTGTTTGGGGCTGACTCACTGGATGCGAGGATCCTGGTTCTCAGGGCCCGGGCACGTCCTGCAGTCCCCAGCGCTTCTAGCTCAGCAGCTGGACGGCCCCTTCCAAACCCCCTGAATTCACGTGCCTCGTGTCCGGCCAGGCGGAGGCAGGGGCGCCTCCCCAACAGATGCTGAGAACTCTGCTGCGAACCTCTCCCCATCGCAGACTCCTGGACTTGCTCTCTGCTCCCCTCCCACCCCCACATCTTATAAATGCCTTAGCTTGTGGAGAAGGTGGGGTGGGAAGAGGGTGTAAAACAAACAGCTCCCATTTAGAGCATCTACGGCACCACACACACACACACACACACACACACACACACAGTGATCGAAATTCCCCCCACAGTGAGGTGTGTGCTGTTACCATCCCCCTTCTACAGTGGGGAAACTGAGGCACACAGAGGCGACATGCTTGTCCAAGGTCACAGGGGTCATAAGCAACGAGCTGGGTGTGAACCCAGGCATTTGGTACCGGAGTCCGTGTCCTTGAACTGCACGGTCTCCTGTCTCCACGTGCAACAATGTCCTCTGGGAGAGGACAAAGCCTTTTCTCAGCAACTCCACCCGCTCCTGCCACCGGCTCCTGCCCCGGCCCGGCATCTCTGTTCCCTGGCTGGAGGAAGGGTGGTGTCCCAGCTGCCACCCCACAGCCCAGGGGGTCAAGGGGTTAAAGGCGACCCAAAGCCGAACCATTTCCCTCGAGCAAACAGGATGCACTCTTTCTTTAGATTATTTCCTTCAGCAAACTTATCACTGCAAATGATTTCTCTGTCCCTCTGAGATGTATATAAACCTTCTTATAGGCTAAACCAGGCTCTTGCCAGCTTTACGATCCGGGAACATTTTCTTCAGGGCCTGGGAGCCATCTCATTGGAAGGTAAGCATCACGGAGGACTGTCCCCATCTCTGTGGCAACTAGTGACACTGAGGGCCACCCTAACCTAACCGGCAGATGCTTACGATGGACTGGAGCGACAAAGGTGCTGTGGAGTCTTGCTTGGGGACAGGCATGCACTGGGGTGAGCCTGCCTTGCTACGAGGCGAGCTTCCTGTCTGCCACGACCTTAGTGGATCGTCTGGGATGTGCACGGCAGCCTCGTCCAACAACAAACCTGTTTCATTTTTGTCTACCTTTGCAGAGGAGATTCAACGGGTGGGCAGGAGGGCTCATCTTTAATCATTTCTCCCACAAGGGCCATAGGTGTGATTTTGCCCTGAGAGCCCAGGTTACCGTGGGAGGAGGGGAGCCTCTTCCGATGAGCGGCACGTTCTCGTAGCGTGGGTTCCCGCCGAAGAGCATGGCCTGGTTCCTGCGGGGCCGAGAGGAGAGCTCAGGACGGGGAGGCGTGGTGTGTGGGGACCGGGGTCCTCGGGTTGCTACAGGAGGGGCCCATGGGGGTGCAGGTATGAGCTGGTGCGAGCTGGGGGAGGGAGATGTGCCAGGGAGGAGGTGCGGGCAGGAATATCTGGGAAAGCACTTGGGGAGGCCCAGGAGGGAAGCAGCGGACGGGGTGACGGGGTGCCAGGGGCCAGGAGCAGCACGGCCTGGAGAAATACAGCTTCTGGGGCCTGCGATTTGCCCTGAGTGTCTATGCTGGAAGGCCTGGCATCTACAGGGGGTTCCTCGTCTGGCAGAGGTGCTGTCCTCAGAGCTAGCTCCCGGGGGGCTAGGCGGGGTGGCCCTGCCCCAGCCCCGACGTGTGGGGGCAGGTACAAGGGGATGCCCGGGGAGCCCCTGCCATACATGTACTCCGAGACCGGGGCGTTGGAGATGGTCTGAGCCGGGGGCTGCAAACTGGTCTGGCTGCCCAGGCCGCTGCTGTAGCTGCAGAAGCTGCGAAGCTGCCCCCGAGGTGGGTTGTGAGCGGCGATGCGTCGGGCCTGGGGGTTGAAAGGGTCGTCACTGTCGATGTCGTCATAGTCTCTGTTCCTAGAACAACACACAGGACACAGCCGGCCGTGAGGGCTGAGGCTTGGAGGCAGCGGGATCCTGGTCTGCTTCCCAATCTTTGCTCCCAGGACTCTCTCTGGCCACACGTGTCCCTTTCAGGTGCCTGGAAAACACGGTCCTCTGCCCTGCCTCACACAGATCACTCCGCCAGTTCCCAACTTCACGTCCCCTCCTCCAGGAAGCGCCCCCTGCTGACCCCGTCACACTGACCCTCCCTGCCCTGCTTCCTTTTGTCTGATCTACCCAGAGGCACAGAAATACCATCTCACCTCTACCTCCTCAATGAGAATGTAGGTGCCCCGCTAACAGTGCTACCACCTATCCTTCTTGCCCCTCCAGCACCCAGAGCCCTCATTATCTCACACCACAAAGTCCTGCATGGAAAAGCGGACAAGCAGGGGGACACCAGGTTGTGGAATGACACACCGTCACCATTCTCAGCTCTGCTCCTGCCCTGGCTCCTTGGAATCTCCTTTTGGAGTCTGTCTGGACTCTTCCAGAAGCTTCTGCAGAAATCCAGCCAGCCCGTTCGGGCTGAATACCTGGGTCCCCTGCTGCCATCATTCGTCCCAGATTATCAGTTCCAGGCTAAGTCCCAGAGCAGAGCTTCCTGCATGCTCCCCCGGGGAAGCCCCCAGGCAGCCTACCTGGTGGTTAAGTGCTTCCAGGCCCGAGGCCCCGCACAGATCATGGTGGAGAAGGCCAGGGCAGCCAGGAGAGAGAAGAGGCCAAGGTAGAGCAAGCCCTCAATGCCATCATAGCAGATGCCAGCAAGGGCGTCCAGGTAGTCCTGCAGGAGAAGGACATGCAGCTGGAAGGCAGGTGGGGGCAGAGCCTGGGATCTGAGCTTGTCTCCGACACCCCCTGTCCCCAGGCCTGGGCCTGGCATCTCCTACCTTTCCCCATCCCAAGCCTTTTGTCCAGCCATTAAAGGTCCATACTCTGGAACCCAACAGCAGGGGCTTCTTGGGTTCACTTCTTAAGCACGTGCTGACCACCTACTGTGCACAAGGGTCAGCTCTGGGTATGACAGACACAGCTGCGGGGCAGGCGAGCCAGAAGACAGGCGACATTTAATCTAAGGCCAGCAAGGCAAGGAGTGGACTGTGCCTTGAGCAGATGAGGGAAGGAGACAAGCATGACATGTTCAGAAAAGAAAAAAGGCCAGCAAGAGACAGGATGGAGTGGCGCCAGTTCCCACGAGGCCTTGTAGGCACGTGAGCAGCTTGCATTTGATCAGAAGGTGACGGGATGTGAGGGAAGGGATGTGACCCAACTCACTTTTACAAAGACCGCCGTGTATGAAAGGTCATGGGAGGCAAGGGGGCAAGAGAAGGTGGAGGCCGTCAGGAGGCCACGGCTGTCACCCAGGGGAGCAGGGTGGTGCTTGGATTGTGGCGGAAGTGGGGAGAGAAAAGTGGACGGATTCAAGATACGCCTGTGAGTCTAGATGCTAGGATTTGCTGAGGGACTGGATGTGGGAGGTGCAGAGGGGGAGAGGATACACACATGTTCTCCGCTCTCAAGTCAGAATGGCAGGGTCCAAACCCAAACCCTTGACTTGATGGCTCTGGAACCTTCAGTGAGCTACTTTATAGATCTATAGCTCTGTATGTACGTATCTATCCATCCATCCACACATGCATACAGTTTCCTTATCTATAAAACTGCCCACGAAATAACATGTATTTCACGATATTAACTGTGACAACTAAGGATACAAACCGCCCAGAACAAGGTGAGCACCGAATCAAGTACTCAACAAATGGCAGCTGTGATCATTATATGACCCTTCATGCTAAATCTGTATGGGATGTGATAAGCGTCCACAAGCACTGGCTTACTGCTTGGGGTGGGGTGGGGGGCTCACATACACCCAGATTATTCCCCGCATTAGAGGCTCTCTGGTATTCCGAACTCTTGGAGAAATGACCTGGCAATGAGCAGGGGATGTCCACATGCAGCCAGGGAGATGGACAGGTTGACCAGATGGCTGGGAGTCTGGACAACTGGAGAATAGCCTCCTTCATGTATGTTGGGGTCCCCCAGTGTTCTAGAGTGAATCCTACCCCCATCCCTTGGTACCTTTCATTGACTCTCCTCATCTTAGCTACTTCAGAGAAACAAGAAGCCAGACACCTCTTCTGCCTTCCTACTGTTTGGCTTCTGTGCCATGCCAGGGCCTTGTGCAAGGAGCCCAGGCAACCACTCTCCTAGCATCTCCTGGCTTCTGTCTGGGAAAATGTGGTGTGCCCGGGTGCCCCCACCCGCCTGCCACCCAGGGCCACCCAAGCACCTTGTGTAACCCTCGGCAATCCAGCATGGCTGTCAGCTGGTGAAGGCTGGACTCCGATGAGTTCAACAGGAGCTGGATCCCGAGCAGGTCTTTCTGAAGCAGGAGGAGGCAAACACGCAGAGAGGCCGATAGGCAGACAGTGAGCGGTGGGGGCGGGCTTGCGGACACAACCCCAGGCAGTAGCGTGTGCAAAGAGGCCAGGGAGCGCTCTCCACAGCCTGGCTCTGCGGAGCCCTGGAGCTCGGGAGGGGTGGGGTGGGGTGGGGAGGGTGGTCAGGGTCCAGCTGGGGCTCCCCCTCTTCCAGCACAGATGCTGTGGGAGGCAGCCGCCTTACCTCTGCTGTGGGGAAGAGGGGCACAGCAAACTGCAGCAGGCCGGCCACCTGGATCTGCATGGTGGTGAGCGAGCGCTGGAAGGCGGTCAGTGCCTGGCCGGGAGACACCACAGCCCTGCTGTGAGGCTCCGCTTCCCAGAAGCTGTTCCCCGGCAGCCCTCCCTGATTCCTGCCTTTCCCCTCATCCCTCAGGTTGACAGCAGCACAGTCTTCAAAGTGTGGTCCTCAGACTAGCAGCGTCAGCCTCATAAGGAAGGAAAAAGCACCCAGCCACCCCCCAGCTCACTGGTCGGTGCTGGGACCTGGGGTGCAGAGGAGGCTGTGGGCAGGGTGATGACCAGGCTGGGTGGGCGTACCTGCTGGAAGGGGCTGCTTCCGCTCTGACTGCAGTATAGGTAGTAGCGGGTCACCTCTGCAAGGCAAAGCTATCGGTGTCGGGCGGGAGCGCTCAAGCGACCGGGCCCTCACCCTCCTCAGTGGCCAAGCCAGTCCCCAAACTCCCCAAGGAGGCGCTTCTAACAAATGGCCCAGAGATCCCCCCCCCCCCCCGGACCTAAGGTGTGGGGGTTGGGGGACGGAGGGGGGACCACAGGGCTGAAAGGTGTGGCCGGCCGCGGACCTGGTCTAAGTACCCGGAGCGGCTCTGACAGCAGAGGCTCCGAGGGTTCATTACCTGTGCGGATCTGGCCCTCTGTGACGTTCAGGATGAAGGTGTCGGGAGCCGAGCAGAAGTCACTGGTGCCCTGAGCCAAGGAGAGACGGGGAGCGGTGGAAGAAAGTTCTGACACCAGCCCCCGGCGGGGAGCTGGCGCCCTCAGGCCCCACGGCTTGGACCCCCGCTCTGTCCTCCTTGGGCTCGAGTCCTGGCTCTGCCCCTTCCTAGCTCGGCCTCACTTATAACATGGAGAGAAAAACGCTACCCTCCCTGTGAATTAATCTAAGTAAAACACCCAGGAAGGCGAGTGTCGGAGAGCTCGCACTCTGCAGTGTTAGCTCTTACTCTGTGTCTGAACGATGCTTCTGGGACAGACCTCAGGGACACGTGCACATTGTACAACGCGTGTGGGGGAGTTACTGCACCACGGGCCTCGTTCATCTCGGTTGTGTTTTCGGTCTTGTTGTTATCAAGCTCCACATGCTTTCAGGGTGTCGATTTATGAAGCATCCCCCCTTCTTGCCCCAGACTCTCTTCCTAAAGAGTTATGTTGGCATTGAATCCATCTCTGGGCCTTTAGGTATGGGTTCTGCTCAGGATAAGATGGGGGATTGGGAAGACTGGGGGCTGGGGGTTAGGGGACGTAGGCTCCAGGCTCTGGCAGTGATGAGCTGGAGGGCCCGGGCCCCACAGCATGGCCTGGAGAGGTGACTGCTAAGGGCCATGAGGGAGCTGGAGTCTGCCCTGGGATTGGTGGCAGCAGGAATGCCATCCCCTGAGCCAGGCCTGGGGGTGCAGTGGGACACCAGGTAAAGGAGCCCCTCCCCATCTTTCAGAGCAGCCAGGGGAAGCTCTGGTCCTCCAACCTGTTCCTAGAACACGTGCCCTGCTCTAGCACATGCTCCCCAAGCAGAGGACCCCCCCCTCCCCACAGCCCTCCACTGCGGGTGCCTCCTTCAGAAGCTGCTGCCTCAGGCTTCCAGGCTTGAGCTTCACGCACTCATCCACTGAGCGGATAAATACACATTTAGCACCTACTAGGTGCCACGTGCTGGTCCAGGCATGAGATACAGGGCAAGCTGTATCAGGGTACTTATGGTCTGGAAAGGGTGTGTGTGTAGGGGGTGGGTTGGGGAATAAAGTGCCGCTTTAGATGCAGAGCTCTCACAGAGCCACGTCTGCACAAGCACGCACACACATACACCTGCGCTCACACCCAACCATGTGCTCAGGACCCGGGGAGAATTGCTCCACATGCAAATCACTCACCTACATCCATGAGATTGACTTATCACTACAGATCAGAGCCACTGTACCAGCAGGCCCGGGGATGCACCCCTACCCCTGTGGCTGGAGTGGCAAAGAGCGGGGAGTCAGACCTGAGTGGGGGAAGAGAGGCTGCCAGCCTGGCCTGGATCACGGCCCCCAAAGTTTGGGGTCCAAAGAGCAACAAGAGGCCCCTGTCAGAGAGGCTCCCCTGGGGATGTGGCCTCCCACCCCACTCAGGCAGGTCTGCCTTCCAGACCCTTCAGTGAGGATACAACTTTGCTGTCAGTGTAGAGACAGGCCCCTGTGTGCACTACTCACAGTGGGGACCAGGGAAGAGGCAGGGGCACTGAGCACAGGCAGAGAAGCCCAGTGTCCAGCCCAGCTGAGCCGGCTCCGGAGAGCAGAGGTGACCGTCTGCAGGGGTCCCCTGCGCCCCTCACATAACGACCTAGATGTGTGGCAAGCAAACCAACGAGGTTCCTGCTTATTGAACATCTCCCATACGCCTCCCGGGGGTTAACTGACCCACCTCATCCATCAACAATCCTTGAAGGCAAGAGCTACCCTTCTCCCCATCTCCTCATTTCACACTTGAGGAAACTGAGGTCTGGGGAGCATCAGGATTTTCCTGGGGGCCCCCACTGGGGCGGCGGGCGGCCGGGGGGCAGGGTATGTGGAACAGGCAGGAGGTTCCAGAGGCCATCCTCCTACCTGCCTAGCGGGACTCAGTGAAGTGGGTCTGGCCTCCCCCTCAGTGGCTGGATTTGTGGGGAACGCTCTGCTCAGGTGCCCCGTGTGCCTGGATGACCCCTCCCCCCTGCCCCCAGCCCCCGTGGCCCCCTTCCTTCTTCCCTGGTGCTTTCTTCCCTCTCAGCCCTCAGCCCCTCCCCACGTCGGGGTGGTTAAGGGGGTGAGCAGCACAGCACGACTTGGGGGGCCAAAGCCCAGAGCTCAGCTCCCCAAGCTCCCACCGGGAGCAGATGCTCAGGGGCACAGCTCCTTCCTGGAGGGGACAGGGAAGGAATGGGGAGGGAGGGGCTCAGCAGCTGTGCTCCTCTGTGCTCAGGCCCCACAGCTCTGGAGAGAGCAGGCCTCCCAGGGCAGGGCCAGCAGGACCACACAAAAGCTCCCACAGCAGCCTGTGCCGGCGGCCTCCCGCCCCGCTCGTCCTCACCCCGCTCCCCATTAGGATGCAGCACGGTCCGCGGCCCTCTCAAAGGCGCATTCAGCTCCCTCACAACACTCTCACACAGGCCTGACTCAACAATTAGGGAAATGGCCTTCGTCGCCAGGCCAGCGCTGGCAGCCCTGGGGCGCCCAGCTGGGAGATGAAATCGCCCCTGGTCTCCCTGAACACTGGAGCCAGGGGAGAGGGAGAAGGCCCCGCTGGGCGGGAGCTGTCTCCCAACGGGCAGCTCAAGGCAGCAAGCTGGAAGCCTCCACCTCTTCCAGAAGGCAGAGCTGCCCGAGGCGCAGGAGAGCCCCCCCAGAAAGCTTGCCTTGTGCAAGCTTCCCTGTGTTCACACTTGTCCCCAGAAGGGAGGCTGTCGGCCAGGCAGCTGTGCGTGTTGCTCTAGCCAGCAGCTGCTCCCTGGACTATGGACCCGCGCAGCTCCTGACCACGACAGGATGCTCTGGCGTGACCTGGGGCCTCCCCTCCTGCCCTTCCCTGCATCTGGAGGGGCTCCAGCCCTTGGGATGTAGGCTCATGCCTGTCTAGTTCTTCCTGAGGCAGGGGTTCCCTGGTAAATCCTGGCCATCCCCTCACTCACACACACGCAGCATGCACCTCCGTGGTATCCATTCTCACATGTCACAGTGATCTGCGTACACGTCTTTCTCCTGCAGGCTCAGACTATGTCAAGGTGTCCTGCTGGGCACCTGGATCCTTGGGCACCTGGCACCACAGAACACCACAGGGCCAGAGAGTCAGCTGAATGAATGACGCGTGGACAGTTTAACCTGAGTGTCTGGTGCAGGGAAGACCAAACATACTCACATAGGAAGCTTCCCCCGGCTTGGGTGTTTTGTTTTGTTTTTTTTTAAAAACACCCTCAGGCACCACATCCAGAAATACACACCATTGTGTCACCAGCCGTGTGTGTGAGCCCAAGGCGACGGGACGGAAGGCAAGCTAAATGCCACATTCCAACATTCCCAGTGCCCAGGGAAGCTGGCCAAAGAGCGTGCTTCTGAAGCTTCTCTGGTTAGACCCTGCCCCTCCCCATCAGACCCGGTTCGTTCTTCACACCCAGAGAGGTCACCTGGCCATCCGAGCTTGGCCTTACAAGCAGCGGCTGGGAATGGGCCAATGGGGCGGGAAAGGAGTCAGGGATCAGACGTCTTAGCTTGGCTTTGCCCCCAATACCTCATGATCTTGGGTAAGCCTCTTCCTTTCTCTGGGCCTCTGTCCCCATAGGAAGGGCAAGGGGGCTGGTGGGGGTGATCCAAGCCCCATCAGTTCCGAGATTCTAGGTTAGGGCAGAGACCGGAAGCTGGCCCTGCCCTGGGGGCTCTGGACGGGACACAACAACTTGCCACCAGAGAGACGGTCCTGGTCAGACCATCCCCCTACCCCCACCCCCACTCACCACTGCTGCAGCGCTGTCAGCGGCCAGAGACGTCCAGCTGAGGAACAGGCCCAGCACCCCACAGCACAGCATCCTACGAGAGAGGCATAGCCAGTGGGATCCAAGCACAGGCTGGCAGGCGGGAACGCCAGATGGCTGTCACCCCACCAACCTCCAGTGCCCTTCCTCCGAGACACCATCCTGTCCTCCCCTGGCCCCTGAGACTCTTGCAGTGGCCCCTAATAGCAGCCTGCTGGGCAAGAGGCATAGAGCCCAGTGCCTGGAGCATAGGTTCCTAGGCCGAAGAGAAACAGCCCGGAGGGCACAAGCTATGGGGAGGTGTTGATTAGCGATCCTGAAGGCTCTAATGCTTGGGCCACATTCCTTCAGCTGCTCAGTGGTCAGGCCTCAGGGACGGTGGGGACACATGGAGGCAAGCCCAGTCCTTGCTTGGTGACCAGATGGTAAGTCAATGGCTGCCGTCTCCCTCGGCTGGGGGCCAAGGAGGCGTCAGATGGTGGCTTCAGGCTGCTGCCCCCACCACCCTCCAAGCCTGGCCAGGCCCCCGTCTCTCTATGATGGGGACACCATCACCCCACATGCTTGCCCGCCTCCCCGGCCCCGCAGGAGGGGATACTCACGAGGCCAAGAGACACCTGGAGCGCCTGGCCAGTCCCAGGCAGGCAATGAGGCAGATGACCAGGTCCAGGATGAAGAGCAGGAGGTAGGAAAGCCATCTGGGTGGATGGGGAGCGACAGTCAGGGGGAGGTGTCACCCCACCTGGTGCCCAGCGGGGAAGCCTGCACAGAAGCCCCCAGGCCCACTTAACCCTTCGTTAGGACAAACTGCTCCGAGCCAGCAGCCGAGCAGAGGAGATGAGGCTGCGCCCCCCATCTGCCTGGACAAAGGGGTCACACCGAGGATCTAAACCAGTACTGTCAGCTAGCACTCTGCAGTGACGGGCATGTCCTAGATCGCTGCACTGCCCACTGCCTCTGTCCCGGCCCACAGGTGGATCTGGAGAATGGAGATATGGTTTGTGCAACAGAGACTTAATTTCTAATCTTAGCTGCTTTTGAGTAATTTAAATCCCAGTGCCGCATGTGGTAGTGGCCGCGCGCGCCGGGCAGGGCAGGTCTATGTGGTCTCTCTGCAGCCTCCCAGCAGGCACTTCTTTGGAGCCTGGTTCCTGTTGCCTCGAGAACTCTCACCGGCGTCAGATCAGGCCTGACATTTATGTCTGCAGATCTCAGAAAGGCCCTAAGATGACTGCTTCTGTGACGAAGACTCAGCCTGGCCTCCCCGAGGCCTCCCGTCTTTCCCTCCAGCTGCCTGGACTCACCACTTAGGGCCTGTACATTCCTTTCACCAACATTTGTGTCAGGCATGGGGCTTAGCGCCATCCGGGGTGCCTGGATGCGGGGGTGGCGGGGGAGATCCTTCCCTGACCACCAGGGAGCTCAGGCCAGGGCATCCCGGGGTACCCTTCACGCCTCGGGCCTCCCACCCCCAGGGCTGCGTGGACAGGGAAAGGCAGTCACACACCCGCTGGCAGACCCCGACGAGCTGCCTCCCTCCCTTGGGACTCAGTTTCCAAACCTCTACTGCTGGGTAGAAGGCTACTTGCTCACTAAGTCCAAAGGGTTGATAAGGCACGCCATCGAGGGATCTCCAAGTCCCTGCTTTCCTGTCCTCGAAAGCGCGGGCTGGGGAATCCAGAGTGCCTAAATCCAAAGGCGTTGAACCGAGCCCAAGCAAAGCCCTGGAAAGCCCTGGAGCTCCTTTCTCTTCTGCAGAGGATCCCCAGGGGTTCCTCAGAACTGAGCACCAGCCTCATCTAACAGCCCCACACTGCGGGGTGGGGGGGGGCAAACCGAAGGGACCCCCAAAGAAGGAAGTCTTTGGACCCTTATTATTTCTCTGGATGCAACTGCCAAATAAACCCATGGAGCCCTCCTCTCCAGTAATGGTTTGCTGCTCCATTAACAGCAGGGGGAGGGAGAGGAGTCTGGAGTGTTGTGGGTGGGAGCAGGGTGGAGCTGGAAGTCCGAGGCTCCCAGAGGGAGGGGAGCACGCTGAGGCCACCTGGCAGCCAAGCCAGGTTCTTCCGGCCTTTATGAGTGGAGGCTGAGTGCCAAGAAAGGGTGCTAATCAAGACCCCTGACTCCTTGCCCAGAGAGGGGCAGGCCTGCTGCATGCAGGGGCTCCCAGGACTGGAGCAGGGGGTGTGGGGGGATGTGCAGGGTCCTCCCGCCATCACGGAGCCAGTTTTCCTAGAATCAGAGTCAGGGCAGGAAGGGACCTCAGGATCCCATTTTGCAGCCACCAGGCACCTCTCAAATCCCTGGTTTCACATTTCAAACCTAGAGGTTTCTCATTACCCCTCTCCCTGCTGCGCCCACGGGCAGGAAATCAGGTTAGGAGTGCCTCTAACTCACTCTTCGAGATCGTGTTTCAATGCGTTTTCTCTGCATCCACACCTCGTGTTGTAAGGAGTTCCTGGAAACAGCTCTGCGAGGCGGATGTGTTTTCCCAGAGGAACCCAGCAGTGATCCGAGATGTGTTTCTAACCAAGAACTTGGCTCCGGCAGGAGCTGCGCGAGGCCCTTACTCCCAAAGCTCTCCTGGATCTGGCCTCCGAGGACGCCTCGGTCACACCCGTTATGAGCCTCTCGGAGAGGCTTGGCTTTTTATTGCCTCTGATACTTAGTCTTTGTAATCAAAGTGGTAAAAAATATTAGCTTAGCTGGAGGGCTCCGCTCTAGAACCATCTGGAAAGCAAAGATGGGGAGTCTGTTCAGGGGAGCCCAGAAGGCTGGCTAGCTCGAGGAATAAGGCTTCTGTTCCAGGACAGCCCGGGGAGAGGAGCCGGCAAACAGCAGATGGAGGAGGGGACACGACACCATCTGTTTTCAGGAGCCACCGGTGCTGGTGTCCTCAGACCAGGCCTTGTCTGCCTCGGCCTGAATGGGGGAGCTGCGGACGGGGGCTCAGAGGGGACCCCCTCGGTGACCCATGCTGAAACAGCTGAGATGCACGGCCACCACCCTTCCTCTCATTTTTAATGAAATCATCTTAAAAATAAGTCCCTTTTTAAAATAAAAAATAAAATAAAATAAATAAATAAATAAAAAATAAAAAAAAATAAGTCCCTTTTGACATGCAAACTCTGACCGATTTCATCTTTGTCAGCGTCCAACGTCCGACGCACTCAGATGTACACGGCCTCGCTGCAGGCCCACTTGCAGAGAAAGGCAGGGTCAAAGCGGGCACCCACTCTCCACCTGCCCCGCACCCCTCCCCCACAAGTGAGGTTCCCAATGCTCGGAAACGAATGGCCTTCATGTCACAGGGCTAATCAGATGCCACTGTTTCAGGTCACGGGGTCACAGCCAGTCCCGAGTCAGGAGTGTCAGGAGTTTCCGTTGCTTGGGAGAAAGGCAGTTTTGAATGTGAGAAAGGAAAACAAAAAAATCCCCACAAAACCTAGTGAGAAGCTGGATGTGACACCCTGGGGATGCAGGGGCTGCAGAGATGAGTGGGGAGCGGGGAGCGCCAGCCAGAGCTGGGGGCTGACTTCATGGGCTTCCCTTGCCAAAGGTCTGGCTTTATCCTGGGGGGAGGGTTGGGGAGGAGGAGCCCTGGACATGGTTTGGGGCGTGTGTGTGTGTGTGTGTGTGTGTGTGTGTGTGTGTGTGTCCAACCAGAAGCGTTTCCTCTGTGACCTTATTAGTCAGCCTGGGGTGGGGTTTTCTCATAAAAGAGAAATGAATCCAGAAAACCAGAGTAAATCGTGCAACGGGGCTGGTGAAGCCTCTGACATTTGCTAATGGCTTGATAGGAAACTAAGACATTTAGGGGGTAGGGGGTAGATCCAAAGAGCTGATACTTGTTCTGCAGGACTCATTTATCCATCCCTCCCCAGAGCCTCCCACCCTGCAAGGCACTGGGCCCTGGCGGTGCACAGATGTGCACTTCACCAGTGTAGAGCCCCCTTAGGCCAGGAGCCACCCAAAGCCAAGACTGCCTCGTCCTTCCTTGGCTCACCCCAGATCTCCACTAGGATCCTGCACACGGAGGGCGGCAGCGGGTCTCCAGTCAGTGGACCCGTGTCCAGCGCCTTCACCCAGGATGGTGTCTGGGGAGGCAGGGGAGACGTACACGGACTCCAAAGGTTACGGAGGTCCGAGTTTGTGTATCTGAGTATGGCAATGGTAGTGCCCCTCAGCCTCCCATCCCTTAGGTTCTACAGAAGTGAAGCTGGGGCACCTCTGGGTTTGCTAAGAAGCTGCCACCGGGGAAGCTCTATGCAGGCGGAGAGGCCAGCGTCCCCCTGGCCCCCTGCACCCCTGTGGTCTGTAGGCACAGGGAAATCCTGCCCCACAAACCCCCCTGGCAGGCGAGGAACCTATAGACCACTGGCATCTCACCCAGCACCAGCCACAGAGGATGCTGGTCTCGGAGGAGTCCCTGGAGGCCAGCTTCAGCCCCTAGGGCCCGATCTTGGCACGTTACCGCTCCTTTACCCCTTTCTGGGTCTCTGGGGCCTGCCTGCAGGAGGCTGTCCACTACTCGGCACGCACACTCCTCTGACCTCAGTAACGGCTCACGAAGGCCTTCTGGCAGTAGCACCAACCTGCCTGGGCCCCCAGATGCAGGCTGGGACGAGGGAGGCCGCTGGAGCCCCCGGTGCCCCTCCCGCTGGCCTCTCACCTGTAGTACTCCACGTAGCCAGTCTGGTCGGCCAGCTCGGTCAGCTCCGTGGTGACCTCCCTCCACACGGGCAGCCCTGAGAGCTGGACCATGATGTTGCCGGCCATCTGCTGCACGAACTTCAGCGTCTGGATATAATCACCCCGTGCTGCAAAGATCTCACTGAGCCGAGCCAGGTGCTGCTCCAGGTCCACCTCCATCTTTTGGGTGGTTCCGGACACCTGGGGGAGGGCCAGGGTTGTGAATCTGGCCTCCTGGGGGCCGAAGCCAAGGGGGTACACATCCTGATCCTAACTCTGGAGTAGGAGGAGGCCTGCAAGCAGCAGGAGGACCGAGGCCCTGATGTCCCTGCATCCGGGGCAGGCCCGATCTGGTCTTAACCGAGACCCCGGCTCATCTGGGGATGAGGAAACAAGCAGGGGAACCCATTTTGCTTCCTTGACGATTCCCTTAAAACGTAACACCTTGGATTCTAAGTTCTTTTTCAGATTGCAGGATAGGACGTTTAACGGAAAAGCTCCTCTGTCGCTACCTGACCTTTTGTTCCCACTATGGGATTTCTAAATGCCTCCCAAGAGAAAGGGTTTGTTGTGGACCTAGCAACAGTTCCCAGCGTCCGGAGCCTGCGTGAAAGCAGAACAATAGGACTTTGAAATGACACGCAGGGACCGATCCTGCCTCTGAAGAGCCTGGACATGTGGCAGGAGGAGAGGGGGGCCTGTTCTGTGGGCTCACGCAGCCCCCCACCCCTGCCCAGCCGTCCTGCCAGGTGGAGGGACAGGCTCCCTCCCATGGCTGGGGCTGCGAGGGCCTTCCTGGAAGGAAGTGACTTCCTTCCAATGGCACAGAGGGAAGGACGATGGCAGTCCTGTCCTTGGCTTTCCAACAAGGAGCCCAGGTACGCGGCCTGGTACCAGGAAGGTGCTGCCAACCAGCCTAGACAAAGGGTCCCCGCCAGACCCAGGGACGTGGCCTGGGAACCCCAAGCTCGGCCCTCCAAGCCTGCGCTGAGCCTGCAGCTCAGAGGTTCCGTAGGCCAAACCCACAAGCACGCGTGGCTGGAAGGCCGAGTCTTGGGGCAGAGAGTCCCCGTCTGTGGGCTTGGGTCGCTCCCCCAGGTCTGGAAGGAAGATGCGATGCCACTGGGAACGGGCGGGAGCGTCCCAGCGGCAGCCCAGCAACGAGCCGATGAGACACGGCTCCTGGTGACCCACGGCTGGCGCGGTAGGGAGCTTGGGGGCCACTTTGTGGCCTTCCACATCTGCGCTCCTCTGTGACGCCCCGCCCCGCTCCAGAAGACAGAATGGCCCTCTTTGTTCTGTTCTGTTTTGTTTTTTCAATGTCAGCAGCTTTGTTCCATTTTCCGGCTTGTCCCTGGTTCTTCCAAGCTGGTGAAGGACTAACAGATATCAGAGAGCAGGGATGCTCCGGGTTGGGGAGCTTACGGCTTCACGCAGAAGGAAAAGACACACAAGCAGATGCCCTATCGCCCCAATAAGCTCTCCTTTCAGCTCAGTAAGGTCAATGCGCTTTATAGCCATTGATCCAAAAGGCGCTAGTACCACATGCTGAGATCAGAATATTTTTATGTTCCTATTATTACAGATAACGGACTTCAGAGCAAAGGGCTGCCACAAGTGGTCTGGGAACTTTTTCTGCAAGACGACTTTTCCTCCTTCCATAGCTCTACAGTTTTAACTTCTTAAATCTTTCCTTGAAAGATTCTAAGAAAAAAAAAATTAAAAAAAAAAAAGAAAAAAAAAGATTTTAAGATCGAAAGATTCTTAAATCTCTCCTTGAAAAAAACGGAAGCCAATAAACATCTGCCAGGCCCTCTTTTCCCCTCTTGTCGTCCTCCCAGAGGAAACAAACAAATTAAAACCACAACATTGGGATCCCTGGGTGGCTCAGCGATTGGGTGTCTGCCTTCGGCCCAGGGTGTGATCCCGGGGTCCCGGGATTGAGTCCCACATGGGGCTCCCTGCATGGAGCCTGCTTCTCCCTCTGCCTGTGTCTCTGCCTCTCTCTCTCGGTCTCTCATGAATAAATTAATAAAATCTTAAAAAAAATAAAAAATAAAATAAAATCACAACATTGACCTACATATAGCTCCCTGGTCCCCACTCCACCCCGGGTCCTTAGAGGGTTACACAGAGCTCCCAAGAGACAGGGCCGCCCTGGAGTTGGGGCAGAGTTCTCCTCCCTGGGGAAGAGCTCTGTGAGCAAGCAGGTGTCAAATCTCTTGTCCCCATAGGATGGAAGAGTGGTTCTCCAGGTGTGGTCCCTGGACCAGCAGCAGCAGCAGGGGTGACCAGATATAAATTCTCAGCCCTGTCCCAGACCTACAGAATCAGAAACTCTGGGGAGGGCCCAGTGATCTGCAATCTGCATTTATCAAGCACTCCAGGGGATTCAGATGCAGGCTTCAGTGTGAAAACCCCCAGGGCAGGGGCACCTGGATGGCTCAGTGGGATAAGCCTGACTCTTGTTTTTGTCTCTGGGCACGATCTCAGGGTTGTGAGATCTTTGCTGGGCAAGGAACCTGCTAGAGATTCCCTCTCTTCCCCTTCTGCTCCATCCCCCAACCCCTCTCTGTCAAAAAAAGGAAACCCTCCAGCAGAGGAGGAAGTTTCTCCACTTACTGAGGTTTTCTAGAAGGGCAGCTGTACCAGGGGAACGAGGGGTGGAGCCTGTGCAGGTTTGGGGGAGGGCCCTAGAGAGAAGGGCTAAACCGGAACACACTAGCTTCCAACCCTGCGCCAGGAATGTAACCTCTCCTGTCCCAGATTCCTCACCCAAGGGCTGCCCACAGGCTTACTGCTGGCTCTAACACGACAGTCCCTAGGAGCCACCCTGGCCACTGGAACATGTGGCTCAAATCTGAGTCAGCCAAGCTCACGGGGCCCTTATGTTAAGCTAAGACCCCGAGGGGTGAGAGGAACGCCTGGTTCCCTGAGTGAGTCACTGGAGCCCAGGCTCCCCCTTTACTGCAGTAGGGGAGGTGGATGGGGGGCACTGGGCCACAGAAAGGTCCCAGCTGGCACTCCCAAATGACCCTTTATGAGCTCCCCAAATCAAAGTGTGCAGGTGATCCAGTACCCTGTTAGGCCTGCCTGAGCCTTGGGTAGCACCCACCCCCCACCCACCCCGCACTGGGGCCCTCAGGGTGCAAGAGCACAGGGTGGAGCTTCTGGTCCAGGAAGGAGAACCCTGGTCCACCTCGCTCTGACCTGTGCTCCAAGTCCTGCCTTCCCCAGCCCCCACCAACCCAAGCCTCCTGTCTCCTTCAGGGTAATTAGAGGAACATACATAATTACGGTAATTATAATAATGGCACGCATTGTCACAGCCACTCCCACTCGGGGGGCTTTGTAGATTACCAGGCACTTTCATTGATATTATGTCCTCGAGCATCCTTTCCCCCCGTGTTTGTTTGGTCTTCACCCCTCGAATCTGGGGAGCCCTCCAAAATCTGCTCCCTCCCTTGCAGCTCTCAGGACCGGGAGTGTTGTGTGCCCACCTCGAGGCCCAAACCAGTCTCCCAGTGAGGCCCCAGAGCCCTGCCTTTCCACTGGGAGCAAATGCCTGGCCACCCAGAGGAGGCAGGCTGTGATCATCGTCAGGATGGAGGCAGTTCCTAACTGGCTGGACCATCACAAAACCCTGGGACTCTGGTCATCGACTTTCAGGAATGGCGCAGAGAAGACGAGGGGCTGATGTCCAGGGAAACACAGAACCTTTCCCCTTGGGAACATGGGAGAGTTTGGAGACGTGCGGCTTGCTGTGCAAGTCCACATCTGGCCTGGAGCACTCAGCCCTCAGGGCAGATGGGCCAGTCTGGGGGCTTGTTCCAGCTGCCCCCCTGTACATTCTCATCTTACGGGATAAGGACACAAAGAACCCAAACTCTCCCATCAGGATGGCACTGGGATTCTCTCCTCGGTCCCTGGGGGAGACAAGGGCCATTCCTTATGGTGGTCACAAGTCAACCAGTGCAGGTCATGGCTCTGGGGCTTCCCCAGGCAGACTCTCCTTTTGGGGCTGGGTTCCTCCTCTAGGGGGTCTGGTGCCGGTGGGTGGAGGGAGAGCGGGCGGCAGGGCCTAGAGGCAGTAACCACCAGAGCCCCTTCTCCACCAGGGCGGAGGGGCCGGGAGGGTGAGGCCCCCATGCCTCCAGGGCTGCCCAGGCCTGTTTGGCCTCGAGGCCACCTTCAATGCCCCATCCCAGCCACCCCATCCTCACCCTATAGAGTGGCCTCTGCCCAGTGTCTGGATGACACAGTCTCCCAGCGATGGGTACCAGCGGACACAAGGGGTGACGGACAAGTGCTACAGGACAGGTGTGTCCCGATTTGGCATGGGACCCTCCACTCCCCAGAAGGGCTCTCTCTGAGGCCAGACGCACTTCAGCGGCCTTCCTGGGTGCGAGGACCAGCAGGGCTGTCTCTTTAAGAAGCGCCCCCACCTACCCCCAGGGCTGCTGAGGGATTAAGGCCTTAGAGGAGCTTAGGGAGAAGGAGGGGCAAAGAGGTCGAATCCTCTTCTAGCAAGTACCAGGGCAATGTCCAAATGCTCTGGCTGGGGCTGGACTTTGTGCTTGAGGCTGCCCGATGACACAAACTGGCTATTTGCTGAGGTCACCCCCCCCCGCCCCGTTGGGGTCCAGAGGGGATGGGGAACAGCATGGATATCCAGGGACTGGCTTCCCTGAAAATTGCCCTTCGCCTTTTCCATTGGGGCTTTTCTAGGGGCACGGGGTCAATCTGGAAACAGCCCAAAACACCTGCCATTTATGGTGCAAGTGACAAGCATCCGGGGGGCCAAGAGGCCAAGGTCAGTGTTGGAGAAAACCCTGGTAACCCTGCTTGGTGTCTCACTCAGGCCAGAGGCCCAGCAGCGTGGCTCCTGCCCTCAAAGGGCAGCACTTCCTCTGGCCAGACCACACAATCCTCCGTCCTGAGACCCCAGTTGGAACCGGAGTCTGGAGGACACCTCACCTCGCCACCCCTCGGGGTGCCTTAGTTGGCTCTGAAGAGCTTCACGCCTTGACATCTTCTGGACCCCATGATACTCCCTATACAGCATTTGAAGTGAACACCATGGGGTGGATTTTCACGTTCAGGCTCCCCTTGGACAAATGGGGAAGTGCTCAGCCCTCCTGAGGTCAACAGGGCTGGATTCCACGGCCGCCACCTAACCCCCCTGCCACCCTCCATGTCCCTGCTGGACCCAGCCAGCCTTTGTCCTTTGGTCCTCACCCGTGTCCTCACCACCCCTCCCTGCCTGAAGGGCAGAAATGGCCTGTTTACTCCCAGCAGGACCAACTGCAGCCCCAAGGGGAGGCCACCCCGCCCTCCCCGCCAGAGCCAAGCCTGCTGGGATGTGACTGGGGCCCTTGTTCTGAGCACACTGACCTCACGGGCTGCACCCGGCCCGGCCCGGCCCGCTGCCGCCCATGAGCCTTACCAGCGCGTCTATCCCGGAGAAGGTGTGGTTCGCGTTGTCCAAGGAGTAGATGAGCTGGTACACGCCGTCGTTGGTTTCGCTATTTCCATAGAAACCGACACCCACCGCAGCACTGCAGGCAAGACCCCAAACAAAGTTAGAGGCGACTCCCAGAGAAAGTTGTTAAATGAAAAAACAAAAAACAAAAAAAAAAAACCTGTATTTTTTAGAGCAATTTTATTTTATCATAAGTAGCCATGATCAGCGTGGAGCCCAACGTGGGACTTGAACTCATGACTCTGAGATCCAGACCTGAGCTGAGATCAACAGTCAGGTGCTTAACTGACTGAGCCCCCGGCCCCAGGCGCTCCTAGAGTAGTTTTAGGTTCACAGCAAAGTTAAGCAGAGGTACAGAGATTTCCTATATACCCCTGCTGCCCTAACAGCCACCCCACTCCCGCCACTCCCCACCACACCGGTACATTCCGCACACTGATCCACCTACACCGACAAGTCAGTATCACCCAGAGTCCACGGTCCACCCTGGGGATCACTCTTGGGCTCGTGCATTCTGTGGGTTTGAGCAAATGTAAGGCACGTCTCCACCACTAGAGTAGCCTACAGAGTAGTTTCCAGGCCCTAAAAATCTGTGCTCCACCCCCCCTCCCCCACAACCCCTGATCTTTTTACTGCCTCCAACATTTCGCCTTTCCCAGAACGTCATATGGTTGGAATCCTATAGTTTGGCGCCCTTTCAGACTGGAGTCGCTCACTGAGTGATCTGCATGTAAGGCCTTTTCGTAGCTAAATACCTCATTTCTCTCTAGCACTGAAGAATATTCCATTTTTCTGGACGGACCACAGTTTATTTACCCATTTGCCTGCTGAAGGGCAGCTTGGTTGCCTCCGAGTTTGGGTGATCATGAACGAAGCTGCCATAAATACCCATGGAAAGTCGGTTATGGACTACGGAGCTCTTTCCTGGGCTGTATGGGAGGGAAGGGAGTTCTGGAAGGTGACCCCGGTGGGGGGGGGGTAGAGGTGAAGGTTCCTGGCCAGGTTCCTGGCCTGGCTGGCTAGCTCTACAGAACATTTCCTTTAGGCGGGGAATACTACTACCGTCTTCCAGTCCAGCAGCTCCAAAGGGGAGGGGGCTGCTGGCCTGGCCTTTGGGATTCTGCGGCAGTAGGTCTGGGAACTGTACCTCTACCAGCTCCCAGATGACTGTCATCGGGAGGCTCGAGGACCACCAAAGTCTCTCCTGAAACTTCCAGGAGCTGGGGGACCCCACTTCCATCCTCTACCCTTTCCTTCGGCTTCCCCACAGCAGCCATGAGGCGGCCTGCTGTACTGAAAACTTCCAGCTGGGAGAAAGTTCCTTCTTACACTGAGCCGAGGCCCACCTCCTGGCTCCTGACTGTCCTTGGGGGCAGCCCGAAAGAAGCCTCCAATTCTGCGGGATGCCCTTCCGACATCAGAACGCGGCTCCCCGTCCCCCTTCCCTCCTGCCATCCGGGTCAGACGCATGTCCTCCAGACCCTGGTCCACGTCACCACTGTCCACCACGTTCAAGCCCCTCTCCGACCGGTCACTGTCACTCTTACACGTGGCCCCCCCGTGAGGCACCCACAGCCGGTGTCCATCCAGCTCCGTGCACTGGGGGCCAACCCTGGCACCCCCTCTCTGCACCGCTGACCCTGTGGCTCTACAACCCCCGTGGGGTTCCTCGCGGGAACTACCACTGAGCCCAGCCTCTCCTGCTTCCTGTAGCGCTGCGCTGGTTTCTGTTTTGTTTAAGCAAAAGCAGAACTTTCAGTCTATCCCTGTGAAACTGCATCTAGTTGGTTTTCGTCCAACATTCCAGCCTGGACAAATCATCTCAAATCTCGCCTACGTCATCTGCCTTGTTTCATCTGATGCGCACCACCGGGGTGATGGTGGGCGGGGGGGGGGGGGGGGGGGGGCGGGGAGCAGGCATCTGGAGGTTCACTAAGCAGCCTCCTGAGTCTTCACCCAGAACACTAACTTTAGGGAGGGCGGGGGTGGGCGACGAATGCACACGTGCACACACTCGCACGTCTTCTTTTCTTGTTCAAGAGGGAGGATCTGGGATGGAACCCCCGGGGGGGACGTTTTAGAGAAACCTCCCCCCCGGGGGGTGCTCAGCCCTGAGCTCAGTGTTTCTTGAGAAGTGGTGCGTGGACCACAGGACGGAGTCGCCCGGAGCGCCTGTTATCATGCACGCACATGCGCTGGCTACCGTTCGGCATCCTGCTGTGTATTCTGTGCCTCCAACCAGAATGTTCAACTGGCTTTGAATCCACTTAGCTGCACCACTGTCCAGTCCCTGCTTCTCCGCAGCACTCATGGGGACCACACGTCCAGCTGAGATGCTCCTGCATGAGATGTACTGTAGCTCTATGAGCTTCTATTTAGTGACTTTATTATTTTATTATCATTATTATTTTTTTATTATGCTCTGAAAAAATACCTCGTTTGCTCCTTGCTGTTTATAACCTCCACTGGTGATCTGTGAGCACACTGTCATGATCTAGTGTTTTCTGAGGATTCAGCATCCAGCCAAAGCCTTTCCATCCCTAGCCCTGTTTTTGAGACCGGAGATATTCTAATTTTCTGCCTTCCCATAGTCTAGATTTATCGGCGCTGGCCCAGGAGGGCACCAAGACCAGAAATTTCCTGGACCAGAAATTGCTCTGGCTGTTTCATGAGGGACTCCCAGCCCTCTCTGGGAGTCACTGGTCCTACTGGGGCCACACAGACCATTCTGGTGGAGGGAAAAGACAGGATAAATGTGGTGGTGGCTCTGCCCATCTTTCCCCGTATAAAATCCTGAGCTTTCCTCCTATCCCTCTGGCCATTTTGGGAACCTGCGGTTGGTACTTCCTCTTATGGGTCAAATCTCCCCTCTTCTTACTAACAGAGCTCAACTCGATCTCTCCCTCCTGATCATCCCAATGTCACCTCAGATCCCTCTACTTTTACCTCTTCTACTCCCCTTCCCCGACCCTCCCGCTCAACTCCTTCCGATCTGAGCACAACTCCAGAGAAGGTGACTGGCAACCCTTCCACTTACTGCTGGTCCCCCAAAACCCTTGTAGCACCCCCACCCTAGCCCCCCTCACCTGCTCTCTCTTCTTTCAGTTCCTTAAATGTTCTGGGCTCCCTCCTGCCACAGGGCTTTTGCACACACTCCTCTTTCTTCTGCCTGAAGTATCTCCTCCCAGCTTGCCCCCTACCCTTGCCTGGTCCCCCTGTGGATCTTGGTGTCCATCACTCAGGAATGCCCGACTCAAACAGGCCATCCAGCTACGCTTGTTCCTTTCCTCTGAACTTATTCCCTAGTTTACTCAAATTAAACAAATGTGTGATTCTCTGCCTCTCTGACCAAGAGCCGCAGAAGGCAGATTTAGGGCCTGTGCTGCTTACCGCTGGCTCTCGCTTGCCTGGTACAAAGAGCATGTAGAATTTTGAAGAATGAATCATGCCACATGCATTCCTTCTGTTCTGTTTTCCTTAAACGGCCGGTAATTATTACTTATTAGAACGGACCTTCCAAAGTCATTCTTACTCTCCTAAAGTTTTCTTCGGTCATTTGCCGTGTTTTTGAAAAAAAATCTGAGTTCACACAGAGAGGGCTCACTGTGTAGTGAGCACAACTGGTGTCTCAGCTGTCTCCTGCCCCCCCTGCTCACCCCCACAGCAGGAGGCTTTTATTCCAGTTACTTGGTGGGAGCTCCTCTCTGCTGGGAGTCAAGACTCGTCTTTGAACTCCTGGCTTAGAAGTCTTTCCTTGTTGTTTATGATTTCGGACCGGCTGCATGCCCCCACCCCCACCCCCACCCCAGAACCCAGGCCTAGTGCTCAGCACTTTGGCATTGCTGCTGCGCTGCTTCCGGTTGCTTCCTACCCTGGCTTCAGGGACCCTTATGCTGCAGGCAGGACAGGATGTGAGCATGCTCTGACGGAGAAGAAACCGCAGATGAAGTGAGGCCAGCAGCCCAGGCGCCCTCACTCCCAGGCCACTGCGTCCTGCCTGCCGCTCGTCCTGCTGCCCAGTCAGAGAGCTAAGTCCCGCTGTGGGTTCTTGGATGCAATGGGGCGCTTAGCAATGAGGGTCTCTACCCCAAAAGAGTGACCACCTCCAGGAGCATCTCAGGGTGGATCTCAGGGTAGATCCAAGGCTTTTGGAAAAATCTGTTGCCATGAAAACAAAAAAATACAACCAACTCCCCAAAACGGGGCCAGCATATTTTGTGGGTACTGCCTGGGCAATGTGGGCTCTTGCATGGGGTTAGAAACCCTCAGGGGCCACCCAAAGCAAAGAAGGCCCAGCTCATGGCACTAAGAGATACTGATCTCTTGAGAAGATGGAATTGATGTAGACTGCAGTCGAATGTTTTCTGACCTCGCAGCTGGGAAGGTCCCAGGATGCAAACAGCAGACACCCCCTCTGTGCAGGAATGCCATCTGGTAAACTGCTCAAGGTGTTCCTTGTGGGGCCGCCAGGCTGAACACGACTGCTCAGGGCAGAGGTACACTAGGGAGACCCCATCACCACCCCCATGCATCGGATGCCTGTTGCTTGGCAAGAACAGGGACAGATTTCACCCTACGGAAGGCCCTGCCATCAAGGTACCTGGGGGCTTGGTCAGGAGAATGTGGCCGGGGAGCAGATGAGCCACTTGGGGTTGGGGGTGTAGTGGGGGCTGGCAGCAGAGAGAGAGGAAAGGGCATCAGGGTCAAAGACTAACCACCAGCAAGACCCGGAGGGTCAGGCCCACACAAGCTGACTTTTCCATCTGAGGGCACAAGGCCTGCCTCGACCCCTTGCACGCGGAGCCCCGGGCAGAGGGACACTCACCAGCAGATGAGCCCGGCCACCACCGCCGTCCAGGTGACACAGCACGGGTTGCGCCGCTTGGTCTGCACGGCCTCGTCCTGTCTGCAGCAGCACACGCAGACCACGTAGGCCGCGAGGAAAATGAGGTTCAGGCCCAGGCAGATGGCGGCCACCAGCCCCAGCAGCAGCAGTGACTGAAGAGAAGAGGCTCGGTGTCAGCACTTGGTCCCATGGCGGGGTTCGAGAAGCGCCCCGTCCGGGGGCCCTGAGCTCCCACTGGGGCTGTGGCTGTCCCCCCTCCTCCCCTGGTTGAGGCTCCTGGCCGGACACAGTGCCTGGCGCTCAGGCCCGGCGGGCAGAGGGACGGGAGGACAGGTGGATGCCGCGTGGACGGTGGAGGCCGGGAAGTAGGAGCAGCTCGAGGCTGGGTCCTGGTGGGTGGCTTACACCCCTGCATGAAGCCACAGACCAGGCCCCGCCCCATGGGCCTATCCGAGCCGTTCAAGAGACAAGGCAGGAACCACCCGCTGGCGGTGAGGGCTGTGGGTGCTGAGCTGCGTGGCTGGGGGCAGACAAGGGGAGGGCCGTCCCCAAGGGTCCGAGGGCCGTGGGCTCCTGGAGGACTCCGGTTTGGGCAGGATGTTTTGGAAGCTGAGAGGAACCTAGGACAGGGCCAGGAAGGGAGGCCTGGCGCACCTGCTTCCTCCAAGCCTCATTTTAGATGCTGGGGTCCCTCCCGGGGAGCGAGAAGCCAGCTCTGTGCTGGAGAGGGTGGGGGGGAGTCAGAACATGCACTGTGGGGTCCCATTCACTGCAGCCACAAAGGGAGAGCCATCCCTTCCCCGCTTCCCCCCAACCCTGGTGCCGGTGGTAGCAGCAAAGCCCCCAATTCTTTTTTTCAGCCCCCAGTTCTGAAGGGGGCAGGAGGTGCTGTCTCGGGCCAGCCGAGCATCTTGGGGTCCTGCAAAGCGAGCTGCTGTCAGGACGTCCGGAGGCAACCCCCAACCCCCTTGCCCTCCAGTCTCTCCATTCAGCCAGATGGACGCCAGATGGCACGAGGATCGGTGGCCACCAGCCAGGCCGGGACCTGGCTGGCAGCCTCACCCTGCTCCCCACGTGCTCCCGGGCAGTCCCCGGGCCCAAGCCCCCCAGCACTCTAGTGCGGGCTGTTGGGCTGGGAGCCTGTTGCAGGGAACCCAAGCGCTGCTGGTGGCAACGGGCAGAGTCGGGCAGGTGCCGGGACCTCCCGGTCTCAGGGGGAGACCAGACCTGGGTCGGACGGTGCACACACAGGAGGCAACCCTGCCAAACAGAGGTGGGCCTGCAGTCCTCAGGCCAGGGCCATTTTGGGGGGACGGGCAGACCCTCAGTGGTGGGGCACCTGCTGGGCCTGCCCTGTCTTGAGGTCTGCGAGGCCCCGGGTTGGCCTTCGGACCTGATTCATTCTGCTCCTCTGACCATCTGGACCTGTGGCTTCTGAGCCTCATGGACAAATGGCCAAAGTGGTGGGGACAGCCCAGAAGAGGGCCAGAGGGATAGCTCATTTGGGAGATGGTGGAGGTATCGTAGCAAGAGCTTCACCTCCACCTGGGATAAATGTCACGGGTACCGCAGGACCTTGCCTCCTTCCCTCAGCCGCATGGATGGCCTCGTGGACCCAAACACATCACTCCTGCTGAAGTGTCCCCAAAGTCCTCATGGTGTGGCCAGGCTGGGCTCCCGGCCTGGACCATTCGGCCTGTCCTGTGACTGAGGCAGGAGGCCCCCCTCCCCATCCGGTGAGACAGTGAAAAGGAGCTGCCACCTGGGCGCCCCCCAGCCCATGCCCCCTCACTGGAGAGTGCCAGGCCAAGGCGAAGGCGGCCAAAGAGGACGGGCGTTAGGGGCCGGCTACTCAGAGTGAAGTTCATCCGGCACATAGGGACATCTCTTGGAGCGCTGAATCTCGTTAGAAATTCAGGGTCTCAGGGCACCTGGAGGCTTAGTCGGTCAAGTATCTGCCTTCAGTTCAAGTTATGATCTCAGAGTCCTAGGATCAAGCCCCACGTAGGGCTCCCTGCTCAGCGGGGACCCTGTTTTTCCTTCTTCCTCTGCTGCACCCCCTGCTTGTGCTCTCTGGCTCTATCTCTGTGTCAAATGAGTAAACGCAAAAAATTTTTTTTTAAATACTTTATTTATTTATTAATGAGAGACACAGAGAGAGAGGCAGAGACACAGGCAGAGGGAGAAGCAGGCTCACTGCAGGGAGCCCAATGCGGGACTCGATCCCAGGACCCCGGGATCATGACTTGAGCCGAAGGCAGATGCTCAACCACTTGAGATGCTCAAGCCACCCAGGTGTCCAGTAAAAAATCTTTAAAAAGAAAGAAAAAAAGAAGTGCAGAGTCTCAAGCCTCGTTCTGGACCCTAGTGAATCAGAAGTGCATCTAGAGATGATCCCAGGAGACCAGAGTCCCACTCGAGTCTGGGGAGCACTGATGAGTGTCAACAGACTTTCTCAAGCCTTTTCCAGAAGCTTAACATTTCTTGACACAGACCTGCTCAGCAGAGCCCGGCTCTACAGGGCCTCCTCTACCCGAGGAGAGGACAGCAATGCCACACTTTGTCCTGGCCACCCCCGTGCAGGCCCCTGAGGCCCCTCTGCTAAAACCCGGGGTTCCCCTGACCAATCTGCAAACCACCGGGCAACGTGCCTCCCCCACGAGCCACGAGCCGGCAAGGCCACGCCTGGTCATCCACCCTACAGAGAGGAGGCTCGTGTTCCCCACACGACACACACGCGAGTGTCCACGGCAGCTTCCTACAGTGGTCCCAGCCCCAGAGCAGGAACGAACAAGCGTCCACCAGCCGGAGAACAGACACACAGGACGCGCTGTGGCCCGAAGCCCTGAGCTGGAATACCACGGAGCCGCAGGAAGAAAGCCACAGCCACCACGGGCGGCGGATGGTCTCAGGCCCGGAGGGTGGGGGACGCAAGCCAGGCCAAGCGGCAGACACAAAGCACCAAGTCAGAGAAGGGCACCTACAGTGAGTGACGGGTGGGCACAGGAGCCACCCCTGGTGGGGATGGCCCTGGAGGGGGCTGTGAGGGGCCCCTAGGGGGTGGGGACGGTCTCTCTCATGCACCAATTCAGGTGCACACTTCAGGCTGTGCACTTTCCTGTAAGCGGTTCCTGATGAAACAAAACAAAAAAAGCAACAGAGACCCAGACAGACCTTTTGTGTACATTAGAGCGTGGGCAGCATCCAGACCTCCTCCCAGCTGGTCTGGACAGTCCCAGTCCCAGTCTTTCCCCAAACAGGAAAAGCCACGACTCTACCACGTGTCCCACCCGGCAAGGAAGCACCTCCAAGGAGCAGTCTAGATGTGGCTTGGTGACGTTTCAGTCTCCCCAAAGCACAGCCAGCTGGTGTCCTTGGTCTGTGCGGTAGCTCCCCTGCTTTCTGTTCTCAGAGCCCGCTCGGGCCCCTGCACCCCGCCCCTGCTGCAGCCCAGTCCCAGGGGCAGGGCCTTCCCAGCCAGCCAGCCAGCCGGCCTCAAGTAGGTGCACATCCCACATTCCCATTTGGGAAACCCAAATGCAGGGCCCTTTGGTTCGCAGTTTGCCTCCAGGACTCCCCCATGGGGTGCTGGGTGACGGGGGTGGGGGAGCAGGGCGCAGAAGGAAGGGAGGAGGGAGGAGCTGGAGGGAGGAGGGAGTGGTAGCAGCAGAAGTGTCCCCCCCCCCTCCCTGCCACCTGGGTGTCACCTGCCAACATCTAATAGGCAATTATTTTCCTGCCCCTAATTAACACTGCAAGCCCCTGTGGGTGTGGCAGGTGGGGGGGGGGAGAGCAAACTTCCCTTCCAGAGGGAGCTGGGTGCTCTGCTCACCTGTCCCCTGCTGACTGAGCCTGGCAGGCAGGTGCCCACCCCAGGTGTGCCTCCACCGGGCCAGTTGGGTGCCCCCTCCCTGCCCTGCCCAACACTCAGCCCACAGCTCCACCGCGGGGCTCGGCCTCCAGCCTCTGACCTCACTGAAGTGACTTCAATTCGTTCTGGTTTGCCACTTTGTGATGAGAAACCCAGAGCAAGAAACCAGGCCCAGGCTGGGGCAGCACTCTGGGAACGCTGACCCCGAGGGACTTCTGCACTCGGGGGAGGAGGTGGTAGCCTGAGACCCCCACCCCCCATCCCAAGAGGTCAGGAGACAGCTAGAGAGGGGGTCAGCCTAGGGGTGAAGCCACAGGGAGGGGAGCTGGAGCCCTTGGAGGGAGGGGTTAAGCCCCCCCCCAATGGCCCTCCAGCAGGGGAGAGGGGTGCAGCGTGATTGTCCGATGACCATGACTCAGTGTTCAGGCGGGATGAATGGGGCTTCCTCATCCAACTTGGGCTCCTGGGCTGGGTTCCCAGCCTGGCCTTTCCTCCTGAGACCTGCCCCCAAGGCAGGGGGTGGGGGGACCCCAGTGGTGCTGGGGCTAGCCCCAGCCTGTCGGCTCCCCTGGCCTGAGGACACACACTTGGGACTCTCTGCGGGAGCCTAGGAACGGAACCACCCAAAGTTAACGCATGAAAATACATGTCTAAATGTAAAAAGTTAAAAAAAGTCTCTATCTCCTCATGCATGTCCCCAAAGAATGGCTGGTCCACGAAGCAGGGAAAGACGTGGGACAGGAAGCACACGTGTGGCTCTTGCACTTTGAAAGAGGCAACCGTTAACATCTGCACAGCCTTCTGGAGCTTACTAAGACATTTCGAGTACATTAGTTCATCAGCGCCTGGCCTCCCTGTAATGGGGGCGGGGGTGGGGGGCTGTGGGGAAGCCGGAGGAGGGAACTCCAGTGGCTTGTTCTGGGAAAGACACAGAGCTGAGCTCAGTGGTTTTCTCCAGGAAGAGCCCCTGCTTCCCCAGGAACGTTCTGGGAGCTGAATTTGCTCAGATTATTCCAGGTCACCAGGCGAGCTGCTAGTCTGTCATTTCCACTCTTCTAAAACCACCCCCCCTCCCCTGCTTTTTTTCCAGATCCCTGCACAGCTTTTCCCTTCGGAGCTTTCCTCCAGGCCTGCACCTGCCTCTTTCCATCCCCACACGGTCTTTAGTTACGCACGCACGCACCGCACCACAAGCCGGTACCGTTCACTTGGACACTTGGGGCGTGATCAGAGTTCATTCTCTGATCGCTGTCGGGAGAAGAAAGTCTCTTCCTTCTGTATCACCCCGAGGAGTACTGTCCTTGGACACATGACTGAACCCCAAAGCCAGCCCGTCTCATGGTTTGTATCCCTGGGTCCTACTACGTGCTACGGGACCCGCTACTAGGTACTTAGCACGCTGCATGGAGCATCTCATCGAACACTTGCAGATGAGGGGAGTGAGGATCAGAGAGGTGTGGACGCCTGCCACGACACACAGTAAGTGGTAAAACCAATCGGGAGTTCAACCCAGACAGCTGGATGGCCCAGCCCCAGCCCTACCTACTCAGCTGCTGGAGCCTGGAGCCGAGGCCCTGGCAGCGCTGGGCATCACGTGACCCTGAGTCTGGCACAGCATTTGGCCTTCATCAAGTTTGCTAAGTACTCAGATGACTGACAGGAGAAGGTGCCCATCCATGGCGTTAACTGACCTGCCACGTGGGAGGAAGGGAGTTTTCGGGAGAGACCCACGGTCAGACAAATGGGCGATTTACCCAAACAGGAGCCACGTCAAGCCAGACTCCGCATCCGGGCCCACTGCAACCACATCCCACTCAGGGCCCTCAGGAGGAGGGCCGGGAGGGGCCTCCCAGGGTCGGGCTGCCAGGAGCAGTGGCCCACGGGAAGGGGATGCCCTCTGGAGTCATCTGATGCCCAGCACAGTGTGCCAGCGTCTACACGGAGAGGAACAGGGCCGGGACTGTGAGCGGGTCCCTCTGGCTCAGCTGCCACCTCTCCAGGGGATGAGTGGGGGTGGGGAGGTTCAGGCCCCGCCAGCCACAGCTGCAGGCTGGACAGGTGCTGTCTCTGGGGCCATCGAGGCAGGGGAGTGCCCGGCCACCACCCCTCGCACATCTAGAGGTGTTCTTGACTCAGCCAGTTTGGATTTCCTCCCTAGGAGAGGAGAAAATTATGGTTGGAGACCCCAGGTACAGGATCTAGGGCGCAGGGTTAGAAACACAAACACACACACACACACACACACACACACACACACACACAGCAACAACACAGCTGTCTCAGAAATCATATCCGCCTCTTTTCATGCATTCATTGGGAGCGGAAGATTCCCTGGAGCTATCCCCAGGCGGCGGCATTCTCAGGGAACGCTGACTTCCTCAGGCAGAGCTCGGGAGAGGGAGGGCAGACACGGATTAGGAGGGGGCCTGGCCCGCCCAACCGCCCCGAGACAGCAGGAAGGGGTCCTCATTCTCCCCTCTTTCTGGAAGGGCAGGCACCTTGTGCCTGCGGCCTGAGGGCCACCGGGACACAGGAGCTATTATTAGACTCCCTGTCCCCGGTGCACTGCAAGCCCAGGGCCGGGTCAGGGGAGAGGCAAACAGCTGACACCCGGCTCAGCCTGCAGAGACTCAGCAGAGGCCCCCGCTCCCGGACCTGCGGGGTGGGGCAGGTAGAGGCCACCGGGGGTCAAAGTCCCAACACCTCAGCGTTGCTCTCATTGCTCTCAACACGTGGGCTCCCTCCCGGTTTTTTCAGCTTGAATCTTTGACCCAACAGTGCACTGACTCAGCTGGGCCACAGGGGCCCGAGCAGGCTTGGCCAGACCCGAGCATCTTTAGCTCTGCCCCGGCTGCGAGGTCCGGGGAGCCCCTCCCCACCCAGGGGAGGACAGACGGCAGAGGGAAGGGCCCGCAGGGCGAGGAAAGGGCAGAAGCGCAGGGCTGGGGGGAGTGGCTGGCCCAGAAGCGGGGACCCCAGGGTCCAGGGCCGTGCAGCTTCCCCCCCGGGGGGGAGGCCCCCAGCCCCGCCGTCCAGGAGGGGCCCAGGCAGAGGTGCGGGCGGCGGCTCCCGCCCTGCAGGCAGGGGCTGGGCAGGAGGGGGCTGCGGAGTCGAACTCGGAGAACAGCTTCTGCTCCAACTTCTCCCCGGCCACGCACCCCCGGAAAGAGCGCGCCCGTCTGGGGACCCGAGGCGCCCCTGGCATCCCCACAGCTCGCGCCGGGGACCCCCCCCCCGGCTCCAGGCACGAGGGGGCACGAAGGTCCCCTCCCCCGGCGCTCGGCCCCCGCGCCCTTCCTCCCGGTTCCCCATCGCTGGCAGAGCGCCCATCTTTCCAGCTTCCCCGGCCCACGAGGTTCCGGAGGCCCGAGGCCAAGCGTCCCGGGGGAGAAAGGGACAGGGGTGACGAGGCTGCGGGGGAGCGTAGGGGGCGGGCCGGCAGGGGCTCGGGTGGCGCGGCGACGTGGGGGCCCGCCGTGGCCGGGGTCCGCGCGGCGCGTTCTCACCTCCCGGTAACTCTCATCGCGGGGGTTGAATGTGCTGTCCACCGGCTGCAGGCGCAGGCCCAGGTGCGGGACGCTGTGCAGCCACGACACCCACCAGGGCGCGACGTACTCCACGCGCGCGGCCGGCATGGCTGTGCCCGAGTGCGCCCGCCTGCTGCGGCCGCCGCGGCTGCCCGGCCCGGGACGCGCGCCCCGGCCCCGCCCCGCCCCGCCCCGCCCCGCCCCGCCCCGCCCCGCCTGCCCATGCCCCGCCCACCTCGGGCCCCGCCCCCAGGCCAGCCCCGCCCATCTCAGGCCCCTCCCATTCAGGCCCCGCCCCCTGCCCCTCCCGGGCCCGACCCGCGCCCCGGGCACGCCCCCGGGCTGCAAGCAGGGGCGGGGACCGTCCTCGCGAACCCGCAGAATCCAGAATCCTGTTTTGGATTCCCTCCTTGCCCCGCGGTCGAATTGAGGTGGGAGGAAAAGGGAGAACTGCCCCCAACGCTCCTGTTTCTCCCCGGCCGCCTCGAGGTCCCGGGCTTCTCGTTGCTTGTTCTCCAATCAGGAGGTAGCGTGTCAGCCCTGGCTTGAGGGGCGACGCGGCCGCTCCCAGGGCTTCCAGAGGGAAGTAAGTTGAGAGTTTGGGGACTGCCCAGAGCAGCAGCCTGCCCCTGGGTCGCTGGTTGTAAATTCACTCTCAGTCGTTTATGGAGCATCCGCTGTGCAAGCCACGTGGCCTCAGAGAAGTCAGGTGTGGATCCGTCCCGGGAGCGCCCAGTGCATCCGCCCCGACCGCTAACTGATGCTGCTTTGGAAGCACTGGGAGCTGGGGAAAGCGCTGTGATTCTTCCTGGCAAGCGGCCCGGGGCGGGCCTCCTGGAGGAAGGGGCCCTCCAGGCTGGAGGGAGAGGAGGAGAGCCCTGGGAGTGCCCGGAAAGGCTGGCCTTCTCGGGGAGACACGAGGCCATCCACAGCACACATTTACTGAGCACCTACTATGTGCCAGGCACTGAACAGGGCAGATGAAAACCCTTGGCCAGGGGTACGGTGCTTGGGCGGCCGCGCACTTGGGCGGAAAGCAAAAGCCGAGCAGGGTCAGCGGACCAGGATGCGCTTGAGGGCAGCTGCTGATCCATAAACTCTTGTGGATGCCTGGCCCTGAGTATGCTGAGCACTCACAGAGGCCCCAGGCATGAAAAGGAGGTTCTGGAACTGCAAACAGCAGTGGTGTTATTGGGGCACGGCAGGGGGAGGAGGCAAGGAGAGGTGAGGCTTGAGACAAGGACAAGGTCAGGGTAAAGGGACACCTGAGGTCTAAGTGGGGGCGGAGGAGTTAGGGGTCCCCAGGGATTGGGCTGGAGTTGGACACAGTCTGGGGGGTGATCATGAGGGTCAAGGGCAGCGACGTGGCTGAGAAAGGGGACTCCAGAGAAACTCCTGAGTTTTCAGCTCCGGGGAGCTGGGTGTGGTGCCCTGAAAAGGTGGCTGCCGGAGGAGGCGTGGACCACAGATGTCCCTACCAGGACCGCTACCAGAGGTCCAGGGGCCAGGAGAGGGATCCCCACTTGTACTGGTGGTCCCAGTTCCCTGACCCTGACTGCGGCTGGCTCATCATCTGCGCATGCCCAAAGCTGAGCCGCTGAGGGGGCCACAGAAGGCCCTAGACCCCTCCTTTTCTCATAGGGTTTTTCATGAATTGAACAAACTTTAGCTGAGCACCGTCTCGGTTCTAGGGAATTCAGTGACCTACGAAATATCTGCGTTCTTGTCTGCATGGGGTCTGGAGCTTACCAGGGGAGGAAAGGCAGCTCTTCCCCCCAGTGATGAGCTACTCATTGCTTTCAGGTCTGGTGTTGGTAACGGGGTGTCCTGGGCAAGGGTTCTGCGTAGAGACAGTACATTATGAGATCGGGTGGTGGGGGTGTAAGGGTGTAGAAGGGGAATCAGAGGTTGAGTGCCCCCCTCCAGGGCAGTGGTGTAAGAGGGAACTTTTCCTTGTGATGGAAACAGAAATTCTGATTGCAGGCGTGTTTATACAACTCTAAGTGTTTGTCAAAAGTCATAGAATTGCACACCAAGAAGGGTGAATTTCACTGTAAATTTTGCCTCAATAAACCTTACTTTAAAATAAATACCTTTATTTATTTATTTATTTATTTATTTATTTATTTATTTATTTATTTATTTATTTTAAAAAAGGAGGGGCGGGGGTGGGTGGAGATAGGCAAGGGCCATTTCCCCCAAGGGCCTGGTAAGGATTTTGGTCTTTGAAGCCGCCTGCAGAGGACAACGCATCTGATCCAATGTCCTGGGAGCCCCCTCAGCAGGCGAGCTTTGACACCCGGCATGACGATGCCGCCCTGGCACCTCCGTGATGGGCCCTGCTTGGTGCCACATGCACAGTCTCCCCTCCTGTCTCTCTCCCTGTGAACAGCACAGAAGGCCCCAGCTGCTGATCCTGCCTCCTGAACGCGCCCGGAAGTTTGGGGATTTGGCATTCCTCTAGAAGATTAGAGTCACAACAGTAGCTGTAAGCCTGCAGGGGAGGGAGGGCAAGATACCAGTGGGAGGGTCTGGCTCCTGGGAGCCGCTGGCCCTGGGGATTGACCTTGAACCTGGTACAGGGGAGTCCTGCCCAAGGGGGTGGGGGTTGGTCCCAGAGAAGGAGGAGGTGGGGCAAGGGGCAGGCCTGCACACAGGCTTGAAGACAGACCACCAAGGCTCGCCCTCAGGACCAGCGCTGCAGCCAAGTGGGTGCAGCAACCAACACCCAAACCTGCTCTGCCAGTCTGCACCCAGCCAGACAGTGATCCTTCTGGCTTCTTCCCCAGAGGCCTGCTGACCTAGGCAGGCGAGCCTGCGGAGCAGAGCACAGGAGCAGGAGACCTCCCGGGACTCTTCACGGAGCTGAAGTGGGAACAGCACTCCTGCCCGTTCCCAACCAGCCCCGCGGCCCACACCTGGCCACTCAGCCCGTGTGCAGCAGCACTGGGCTCACCCGGGCCGACAAGCGGACCTCGGCAACTGCTTTGGCCACCTGAGGGCTCAACATCTACCTGGGCACCAAACCAACTTACTCAGAACGTCTGCGGTCAGCCTTGGCCACCGTGGCGAATTTTGAGCAAGCGCCCCAAATGGCTCCAAGGCACCAGCCAGGGCTGAGAACCCCGGCAGGAAAGGGTGCCTTCTCCAGGCACGGAGGCCAGACACATGCCGCAGGGCTTGTCTCCTAGGAGCTGGGGCCTGTCTCTGCACAATGTGCCGGGACAAAGGGAGCCCAAGTGGCAAGCCTTCCCTCTCTGCCTGGGAATCTCCAACACCCAGAGAACGGGGAGGCCTGGAAGCCACGGAGGCCGCTCCATCCTGGGTGGGTCGCTGAGCACCCTGAAGAGACCCACGCCTCTCACGACTGGATTCAGGTTCCCTTACAGCCTTACAACTTCTTTAGGAGAAAAAAAAAAAAAAAAAAAAAGCCACCGCAGCTAATTCAGGCACTAGGCTACTTGGGAGGGGATTTTATCCTGTAACCATCTCTAGACCCGCGCTGGAGACCGCTCACTTGGAGTGTGTCGCCACCTGGCGGCCTGTCCAGACATGACCCGCATTCATCTCCAAATTGCCAGGTGCCACAAGGGGACGGAACCGTCACTCTTAGGTCATTCCCCCCTACGATAGACCGAGGTTGTCAATGCCGGATGTGCCACAACCACACGGACACTCGGGCAACGTCGGGAAAGGCAGCCTGGCGGACCCCACTCGGCCGCCTATGAACCAGCCCTGCGCACGGCGCCCGGCCCGTGGAGGCAGCGTTCCCGGTTTCCTCTGCTTAAACCACGTGCACCAAAAGGAGGAGGAGGCCCAACCCCACTGCTTGCCCCTGGAGGGGATTCTATGAGGCGCCGCCTGCTGGCTGTGGGGCACCGTCGCCCGCCATCAAAGCTGATCTCAGGGCCTCTTCTGATAACTGTCCCCTTCTTGATTTTTCCGTGACTCTGGGCAGAGACTTGCAGTTCTTCCCTGGGGCTGGTTATCGGTGCACAGCGCTCAACAGTGAGGTCATTTCTCGGGAGCATGCTAGTTGGCAGGCGGAACCTGGATTCAATCCCCAAGGAGTTGGGGCTGGCTGGGACCTGGGCTGCCTTCATGCTGGGATTTTGGGCCCTTACGAGCAGTGGGCCACTCACACCCCTCACCCTACTGCCATGAGGCCCAGGGTCACACTTCCTGCAAGAACCCTGGTTCCTCCCCAACTTTCACCTGGATTTAACACACTGGTCTTTCAGTCCCAGATCTTGTTCCTGGTTCCTCTTCCCTGGGTGGCCCGCTTTGCTGGGCTAACACTCACCTGCTCTTACCAATCATCTTATCACACCCTAAATGTTCTTAAGCTCCACGTTACCTTGAGCAGCACTTAGGAAACAAAGGGTCTTAGTCTGAATAAAAAGCCTCAGCCTCTCCTACATGGTGGATATGAAGGCAGAGCTCTGTTCGGAGGATGGGATGGCTCAGCCTGTAGCTATTTCCAAGAAGCTAATCAACTCCACCCTGTAACTATCATCTTCATTAATAGGAAGCTCACTTTACCTAATGGACTTTTAAATGCTATGAGGGCATCCTGGGTTACTTCCACAAATATCTCTGTTTCCATCTACTTATTTTCAAACTTAGGCTAAGAGGATGGTTTTATTTGTCCACTGAAGTCACAGCGTAAGATGAGGGATGCAAATAGGTGGCAACCAGGAGCCACCCCCCCCTTGCCCCCGTTCCCACCCAAAGCCATGACCAAGTAATATTTCCCTTCCCACCCTCAAAGACAAAAGACGTTATAAGAATTTTTAAAATTTTAATACAGTTCAAATCAGTGGGCCAGGTTCATTTTAGCTCCTTCACTGCCAAACCTAGAGGAAAAGAGATACAAAAGTGAGTCACCTCGAACATACACATTTTATTTAGTTACTCTTGCTTGTCTGGACTTTGTACTCAAGCTAATAAGGGTGAACAAAACTCAGAAATTAAGCAGAAAATGGTGGTTGTGCTTAAAATATTAAGTTAATTGAAATTGTGAAATCAAGCCTCACATCAGGCTCCATACTGAGCATGGAGCCTGCTTAAGATCCTCAATCTCTGCCCCTCTTGCATGCTCACTCTTAAAAAAGGTGGGGGGCTGGGGTGACTGGGTGATGGGCACTGAGGGGGCACTTGGCGGGATGAGCACTGGGTGTTATGCTATATGTTGGCAAATTGAACTCCAATAAAAAAAATAAAAAAAGAAAAAGAAAAAGAAATTTTAAAAAAGGGGAAAAAAATTAAGTTAGCGTTAGGGGTGCCTAGATGGTGCAATGGGTTTAGCATCTGACTCCTGGTTTCCACTCAGGTTGTGATCTCAAGGTTGTGAGATCACGTCCCATGTGGGGCTCCACGCTCAGCAGGGTCTGCTTAGGACTCTCCCTCCCTTTGCCCCCCTCACCCCCACCATGTTTTCTCTCTAAAATAAAGAAACCGGGCAGCCCTGGTGGCGCAGTGGTTTGGCGCCGCCTGCAGCCTGGGGTGTGATCCTAGAGACCCGGGATTGAGTCCCACATCGGGCTCCCTGCGTGGAGCCTACTTCTCCCTCTGTCTGTGTCTCTGCCCCTCTCTCTGTGTGTCTATGAATAAATAAATAAAATCTTAAAAAAAAAATAAAATAAAATAAAGAAACCTTAAGGGAGTAAAACATAAAACCAAGTTAGTGTTTGATCAACAAAAACAACCAAAACACACATTCCCTCTCTCGGCCTTCATGAAGAGCTCTCAAGAAGTTCTTAGAAAGCCAAGCTGCACTGGAGACCTTTCCACTGGAAGCAGCAGCCTCTGAGACCACTCTGCACCCTAGGCCATCTCCCTGCAGTCAGGATGGCTAAACCTAGGCTCATGGCCTACAGTAGTTAATTTTCCAATCTGCAAAACTGAGGATCGGTACCAGCATCTACCTTGTAGGGTTGTGGGGAGAAGGAAGAATTATCCAGAGTAAGTGTTAGCTGTTACTATTCTGGGTCAGAAAAGGACGGACAGGAGTAAAACAAACTGTCCTCTGGCCAGGGAAACATTCTGGTATGGGATGTAAACTCTGAGAACCACAAGTATTCATTCCTTGCACTACCAACAGCAAGAGAGATATTAAGACAAGCTGCAAAATGGACTTTCCTCAATCTGGGGACTACTTAAGAAACGCAACAGTGAAGCACGCACCTTCCACATTTCTGATCAGCCCCCCAGGATTCCAGGCTCGCTTACCTGGGGGCAGAGACTGCTTGAGTTTCTCTGCCTTCTCTTTGTCTGTGATGACCAAAGTATAAAGATATCGGCTGCATCGAACTTTAAACTTCACATTATCCTTATTCTTCTTGATCTTGACGGCTACCAAAGAGACCAGAATTGGCAATTAAAGTTATTGCAGAAAAGCCATCACGCAGTTCACCCATTTTAAATTTATGCAGAAAAGCGGCATTTGTGGCAGCAACCGTGGTCAGGGCTGTGCTTACCTCCCTGTATCGTCCCCTTTGTGGAAACAGAAAACCAGAGGTCCTCTAAGACTTCAATATTTTAGAGTGTCAGAAACCTAGTTCCTTTATATCAGTGTCAGAGCCTAAGACTTAACGGTAACTGGTTTACACACAAAAACATAGGAATCTGCTACATGGAACACCACCCGAGAACATTCTGTATCCATCTTATTATTTTTAAGATTTTATTTATTTGTTCATGAGAGACACAGAGACACAGGCAGAGGGAGAAGCAGGCTCCCAGTGGGGAGCCCAATGCAGGACTTGGGACTCCGATTACCAGACCCTGGGATCACGCCCTGAGCCTAAAGCAGGTGCTCAATTGCTGAGCCACCCAGGCGTCCCTATCCATCTTATTTTTTTAAAGGATTAACAGTACCTCATCAAATGAGGAAGTGGATTATCTGCTCTGATCAAGAACTTTCTACCTCTCTAATTATAGGAATAGGTTCTCCGCCCCTGGGGCAATGGCAACCACTTCCTTTAGGATACCCATCCCCTTGCCCGAGTTATGCGCTAAAGCTTTTCCTTACATTTTAAAACCCATTTTCCAGGCTCTGGCCACTGGAGGACACTGACTTTCCTGAAAGTTAGTTATTTCATGTATCCATCAAAACTCATCTTTAAAGATTTTATGTATTTATTCATGAGACACAGAGAGAGAGAGAGAGAGAGAGGCGGAGACACAGGCAGAGGGAAGCAGGTTCCCTGCAGGGGGCCTGATGTTGGACTTGATCCCAGGACCCCTGGGATCATGCCCCGAGCCAAAGGTAGATGCTCAACCACTAAGCCACCCAGGCGTCACTCATTCTAACTTTAAAAACAGCCATTATTACAAACTCACTAAAGTGCCAATCATGAATCAGGTGGCTAAGGTCCACTCTGAGGCTCCAGCGTCTCAGCCTGTGTGCCTCACCAGACACGCACTCAGCCCTCACAGAAGCAGGGAGATTAACCTAGACTCACAACTCCATCTCTGCTGGAAACTGAAGAAATGAGGCACATCACAGGAGAAAGCACTCAAGCCTGCCCAAGGCCATGGCTGCCTCAGCTTGTTTTAGTAAATTCAACAAACTGGGTATTCATTCAAATCAACCTGTTTTGCTATCTTAACATTCCTCTTAAAGCTAAGTGCACTGCATGGCCCCTAGCAGCTGGCGGACGCCTATCAATTAAGTTGAACATTTGTAAGGGAAGACATATGGAGCTCTTAAAAGAAAAAGCTTTATCCCACACCACCGTACTGCGCAGTACTTCACTTAGCAGAAACAAGGAATCTGTACGCCAATGTTCAAGGGACCAGGATTCGAAATAGCCAAAAGGTAGAAACCACCCAAATGTCCACGCTGGATGAACAAGCTGTGGCACACCCGCATGATGGAGTATTTGGCCTTAAAAAGGAAACTGACAAATGCTTCACAACACGGATGAACCCCAAGACCCTGGCTAGATGAAGCCAGCCAGTCATGCAAGGACAAACACTGATTTCCTTCACTGGAGCATCTCGAGCAGTCAGATCCACAAAGCAAGCAGAATGGAGGAAGCCGGGCACTGGAGGGAGAGGATGGCGAGTTAGTGTTTGAGTGTAGTTTCAGTTTTGCAAGGTCACAAGTTCAGAAAATGTAGCTCGAAAGGTCCCTAGTGCCAGTGGACTGTACACCTAAGTGAGGCTTGTGTTATGCCTATTTATAATTATGAATGTTTTGAAATGCTGACTCAACAAACACTGAGCACTCTACGGTGTCCACAGGACCATAACCCCGGACCCTCACAGGCCACTCGGTCTAAAATCAGGATCCTGAATTCCAGTTCTTCTTCATAGTGAGGAGTCTCAAGGGTCCTTAAGATGTGAGCCTTGCACCAATACCTGGGACAGATGCTATTATCAGCCCCCCTTCAATGGAGGAAAAAGGTAGTGTTGTGTTTACATGTGTTGAGGACAGCTACCTGACAGGATTAGGATTGGAGCCAGGCAGTGACCCCAATGTCCCCAGTCTGAACGAGACAGTCACAATAACCTCTTTATAGCACGACAGTGTCACTGGTCTCTGAAGAATCGGACAGGGCATGGGACGCCTGGGTGACTTAGTGGTTAAGCGTCTGTCTTCGGCTCAGGTCATGATCCTAGGGTCCCGGGATCGAGTCCCACATCAGGTTCCCCGCAGGGAGCCTGCTTCTCCCTCTGTGTTTCTGCCTGTCTCTCTCATGAATAAATAAATAAAAATCTTAAAAAAAAAAAAAAAAAAAAGAATTGGACAGGGCAGATGCTCCTACCTGTTCCCACAGATGACAACCAAACAGCCCTAGAGGATCACAGGCAGAGGGACACTAATAGGACCCTCCGCATCCCCGTGAACCAACTACAGCGCTCTCCCCACGCTCCCACCACTTCATCCTTCCACTGACAGAGCATTAGGGCCTTGGCCACCTCAAGCTGTCAGCAGAACACGGCTCTACTTTCACAAATGACTGATGTTCTCTTGATGACACATCTGTGAGCAGGAAAGGAAGCTTTAAGGAGCATTTGATGTGGCAGCAAATGAAGACTATGGACTACCCAGCCCCCCATGTGAATTCAAGATCTACACAGTACGAGGCATGAGCCCCCCCTCCCACCAGGGGTGCACCAGTGAGAACACAGGGCACCGGGGGCTGGTACTTGATCCACCCAAAGCTTGCTGCTGTAGGCTTCTGATGCATCGTCCCCTTTTCCTTATTCATGGGCGAGGGAAACTAACTCCTACAGCTCCCTGTGCGGGGCCTGTATCAGGAGAAGCGGGCCTAGAACCCATCGCGGCACCAAGGTCAGGGTTCCCGGACGTGCGTTTCCAGACTTGCACCTAGTTAAGGACTCTGCTCGGACCATGTACCTTTTCTGAAATAAGGATGGATTAAAAAATGCTCACAACTAAAAAAAAATGCTCACAATGAAGAAGGGAACACAGTACTCAACAAAGTTCTTTCTTCTGGGAAACAGGAGAAAATCCCTGCTCTTGGCAGCCAGGCATAGGCTTCAACAGCCGCCCTCGGTCTGATACTCCGGAAATGAGGGTCTGGGGGTAAAGGTCTAGGAAGGAACTGGAGGGAGGTCTAGGACAGGGACGGTGTGTGTGTGTGTCCAGGGTTAGGTTAGGGACCAGAGGAAGGACTGCGGGAAGGTCTAGGGCATGGCCAGGGTGGGGGTCCCAAGGTGGAGATGGGGTGAAATCTAGAGTGCGATGGAGAGGTCCAGGGTTAGGGAACAGGGAAGGACTGCGGGAAAGGTCTAGGGTAGGGATGCTGTGAGATTGGGGGGGGGGGGGGGGGGCAGAGTTATAGACCAGGGGAGGGACCTGGGAAGGTGCAGGGTTATGGATCAGGGAAGGACCAGGGTAGGGATGCTGTGAGATTGGGGGGAGGGGGGGGGCAGAGTTACAGACCAGGGAGGGGAGGGACTGCAAGAAGGTGCAGGGTTAGGGAGCAGGGAAGCACCAGGGTAGGGATGCTGCGAGATGGGGGAGGGGGGGCAGAGTTACAGACCAGAGGAGGGACGCGGGAAGGTGCAAGGTTAGGGAGCAGGGAAGGTGTGGGGTAGGGATGCTGAGGGATTGGGGGGGGGGGCGGCAGTTACAGACCAGGGGAGGGACCCGGGAAGGTGCAGGGTTAGGGAGCAGGGAAGGACCAGGGTAGGGATGCTGCGAGATGGGGGGGAGGGGGGGGGCAGAGTTACAGACCAGGGAGGGGAGGGACTGCAAGAAGGTGCAGGGAAGCACCAGGGTAGGGATGCTGCGAGATGGGGGAGGGGGGGCAGAGTTACAGACCAGGGGAGGGACGCGGGAAGGTGCAAGGTTAGGGAGCAGGGAAGGTGTGGGGTAGGGATGCTGCGAGATGGGGCGGGGGGCAGAGTTACAGACCAGGGGAGGGACGCGGGAAGGACCAGGGTAGGGATGCCGGGGCGGGCGGGGGGCAGAGTTACAGACCAGGGCCGCACGCCCGGGCCGACCACTTACATTTGGCGTCCTTCCGCCGGGCCGTCAGCAGGAAGTCCTTGATTTCCTCGATTTTGCGAGGCTGCAACGCAAAGCCAGCGCTGGTGAGCCGCGCGGACGCCGCTTCCGGCCGTGACCCGAGCACCGCCACCAGCTCCTCACGGGAACCGGGGGCCCCCGCCCCCCGCCCTCCCCGAGGGGGTCCAGCGCGGGCCACACTCACCATGGCAACGGGGTCGCGGGGGTCAGCGCGCGGCCGGCACCTGCGGGGACACCGACGTCGGCGTCAGCGGGGCGCGGGGAGCGGCCACGACCCCGCTTCTCCTCCCCTCCCCCCGCCGAAATGCCCCGGCCGCCGCGCTCCAGCCTCCTTCCCCGCACCCGCGGCCCACGCCCGGGGCCCCCAGGCCTCACCCACTCGCGGATTACCCCGGATGGCCCCCCAGGCTCCCTTTACCCGCAGAGACACTCACGGCAGGCGGCAGGAATGGAGAACGGAAGAGAGCGAGACTTCCGTTTCCGGGCGGTTAACCCCGCCCTCGAAGGAAACCGGGTACGGTGTCTGCCGAGGGTCTAGAATCATGATGGCGTTCGTCCTTTCCCATGGCAGCGCCTCTGCCCCCTACTGGCCGAGACTAATAGTGCCGACCAGGAAGAAAATGCTGGGCCGCCTCCCTCCCCGCTGCCCTTCCCTCCACTGTCTTTTCCTTCCCCGTCCCCAGCCCCCTCCTCCGCTTTGCTAGGCTTGATCTCACATCCGGTTTAAAGACCCAACACTTATTATCCACCACTCTCTTTAGACGTGTGCACTGAGCATCTTTTGCAGAGATTTTTCTTTTTCGCATTTAAATAAAGGGATCCCCCCTGTGTGCATTTGTGAGCCTCTCTGTAGGGCTTTCTCCTATTTCCTTGTGGTCACCTTTTCTGCAGACCTCTAACCTGTCCCGAGCGAGCAAGGTCCTCTTTTCCACTTGCCTCTTCCAGTTCCTTTAAGAACAGGTGTGCATAAGGGTAAATTAATACCTCCCAGTCGCTGACATTCATGGGGCACTTAAATGGGGCATCTATCCCCTGGGGTCTCCCATCTCCAGGGGCACCGGGGAGAGGTGGCTCTTGTCTTCACCCCAATTTTGCCCGCCGGGGAGAAGGAAGGCTTGTCCTTGCAGGAAGGGGTGAAGCCGGGATTGGAGCCCACAGAGGGCAGATCCCAGGCCCCGGCTCCTGGCGGCTGCTTTGGGACCCGGTGCACCAGACCCGGGCTGGCAGCTCTGGGAAGGCAGCGGTGCCTTTGCCCCTTGGGTTCGGGTCCCCCCAGCTCCATACCGTGTCTGGATTGTTTTCTCCACAAGCATTCACCCTCTGCTCTCGCACAAGCGTCTTTTCAGGCGGGCTCCGGGAAACCCGAGGTTATCGATTTTACTTTTATCTCCCCCTTTGATTTCTATGTTTCGATCTCTCTACAAACGTCTACGTTTGATTCTATTTGTCCCCCCCCCCCAGTTTAATAACTGCACAACAGGATGTAATTGCTGCGTGTTTATCATCACCCGGCGGCCCACCCGAAGAGATGGACCGCCTCGCCGTGAACTTTACACTGACCTCACTCTTCTCCATCCCTCCTTCCTTCCCTCCGAGGGTCCCAGCTGGAGCATCTTCCTAGACTTACTGGGGATTCAGGGAGGGATGAACCGGCTGTCCTTGCCCCAGGGAGGTCACAAAGTGCTCCGACGGTGTAGGGAGCCTCTTAAAAGAAGCCGAGCTGTGTGTGTCTAACTCCAGATCCATCTGGGTGTCAACAGTAGGAAATGTTCATGGGGAGGAGCCTAACTTTACCTTGCCTGAAGGTCGGGGTCCAGTCTGGGAATCATGGGGCCCTCAGCTCTGACCCGAGAAAAACATCCCCAAACTCCACAGCCTGATTTTGCCAGTCGTCCTCCATCCCAGGCTGAGGATTTTCTGGCCTTTTGTTCTCCGAGGCTCAGCCACAGGCAGCCAGCCACCCTTCCAGGTGGTTCCAGGCGCTTGCTTGTGCTGTCCCTACTGATACTAAGTCCTGCCCAGCTTCCACTCCCCCTACGGCAGGACCCTTCACCTCCACTGCCTGTCACTTATCACTCCTGCAGCAGGTCCTTGCACACACCTCCTGATAAACTGTGTGACAGTTTGAACTTTGGAGACATCTGTGCTGACTTTTCTTTGAAGATAAGAATGGGGCTCAGCGTTCTGTTGATAACTCTGGAGATTTTATCTATCTATCATCAATCAATCAATCAATCATCTGGTAGGTACTCCTTGCTGACGTTGATGTGGGAAACAAAGGCAGAAGAGAAATTATTACATGTCCTCGCTACCTACAGCCCATTGACAAGTCCACAAAACAGGCAGAGTGACCTTCCTCTAGGGACGCAGCTGCCTCGATGCTAATACTTTGCTATAGGGCAAAAGGCAATCTTGGCCTGACCCCCAGGATCCTGTAAGTCTACTTTATTATTTTTTTTAAATTTTTTTTCTTTTTCTTTTCCTGTAAGTCTACTTTAACACACAAAAATTCCTTTAGAAATTTCCTTGAGGGGCGCCTGGGTGACTCAGTAGTTGAGCATCTGCCTTCTGCTCAGGTCTCGATCCCGGGGTCCAGGGATCGAGTCCCTCATCGGGTTCCCCACAGGGAGCCTGCTTCTCCCCACGCCTATGTCTCAGCCTCTCTCTGTGTGTATCTCATGAATAAATACATTAAAAAGAGAAATTTTATTTCCACCCCGCCTCCCCGCAAGATAAATATTGGCAATCATCCCCCAAGCATATGACCCACCCATATACATTGGAAGGGTCTCATGACTAGGGTTTTATTAGACGGCAATAAAGGACCCTTTCCCAACAATACGTGGCCCCCTCAAGGTCCTGGAAGGTCCAGGCTTGGCTCCTTCATGTACTTGCTTCTAGTGCGAAGTGTGTGGGGTGATATGACCTCTCTCCTTCCTCATGGGGCTTCTATGAAGGCTCCATGGGATACATGAAAAACTTAAGGCCCAGGCGGTCCAGATCGGCTCCAGGAGGTCTGCAAACAGCCCCAGGCTCTGGATGTAGTGCCCGACAGTGGCCGGAAGGCGGCACCAAGGCCCTGCCTGGACATGGAAATTAAATGCTCCTGTGCCTTCCAGAATTGGGGGCTGCGAGTACTCATATAAGTGACAAGGAATGTGTGCACGGTATTTCATCCCTGATGGGGTGCTTTCGTATCTACTATCTCATTTAATAACCTCCAGGAGGCACCTGCCTTTGGCTGCTGGCGGGACTGGCCCTCAAGACACCTTGGGGCAGGGGTGGGGGATACAGGGGGGTGTTTGTATTAAACCCTGTGGGTTTTCAGCGGGGCGGGGGGTAGTTTGCAGTCCCTCTGGCTGAACCCGGTTACCTGGGAAAAGGATGGGGAGACAGGGAAGGAGCCCAGGGTGGGCACTGGGGCTGGTGCTTCTTGGAGGGGGTCCCATGATGGCGAGACTATAGGAATGTGAGAGACCCCCTCCTCCAGCACCCACCACCCTCAAGTCGGAGAGAACCTCAGGGGCCCTGACCCGAAAGCCACAGAGCAAGACTGGTCAGACTGGAACAGGATCTCTCAAACTGGGCGCCACACACCTTTGGGCCTGGCTCATGCTCCGCAGGGGCGGGCGTCTCGCCGATCGTTCTAGGAGGGTTAGCAGTCCCTGCCCCCCGCCCCCACCAGACACCAGACCCCCACGACCCTGACGAACAAGCGCATCCCCAGACATGGCCAGACGTCCCCTGGCGGCAAAATCGCTTCTTGTTGAGGGCCACCGGCCTAGAAGGACAAGACCAGGAGAATATTCATTATTATGATGGGTGTCTGGTCCCCCTGGGCCTGTGGCCAGGTTGCTTCTGGGCACAGCCCACTATCTTTGACCCCACGGTCACTTCTCGTTTTTTTTTTTTTTTTTTAAAGCTTTAATTTATTTATTTATGAGACACACACACACACACACACACACACATACACACACAGAGACAGAGGCAGAGACACAGGCAGAGGGAGAAGCAGGCTCCATGCAGGGAGCCCGACTGGATCCCGGGACTCCAGGATCACATCCTGGGCAGAAGGCAGGGGCTAAACCGCTGAGCGGCCCAGGGATCCCCCTGACTTCTCGTTCTGGAGGCTAGCCCTTTGTCTGGGCTGCTCCAAGGATCAGCCTCCTCTGCTGCCTGCCTGGGGCTCTGGCCGGCTGGCAGGGCGGGGTGTCAGGGGGGCGCGGGGAACACAGGGCAGCCCCAGGGGCCGGAAGCTCACAAAAGTAGGAAGAGGATTCTCCTCCTCAGTGGGTTGGAGGCCTGGTGTAGGGGTGGGTGGGGTGGGAGAAAGGGCTCTCGGCCCCCCACCCCGCGCCCCGACCTTAAGGGGTGCGTAAGGGGGTGAAGGGCCACCTGCCCCGGGAGCTCACGGATGAAATGGATTCCAGCCAGTTCCCGGGAGGCCGCTGTCAGCCAGGCCCTGTGCGGGGCGCTTTCCCTGTCACAGCGACATCCTTTCGGCCCAGCTTTGTGCCAGGCCCCTGCAGGTGTGACAACACAGATCCCGCCGATCTGTCTGCATCTCAAGGGACTCCCAGACTGGCGCGGGCGGTGGTGGTAAGTGCAGTCTGTGCTCCTCATGGTGGGACCAGGAGGGGGCCCTGGGCGGGGTGGGGCAGGGGCGGGCGCTGATCCAGGCTGGGGATGGGGCGGCCCCAGGGAAATCCTCCAGGAGGAAGGCACCATGACGCTGATTCACAAGGGAAAGGAGCCCCCCCTCCGCCTCCGGCCCCGTTGCAGCCTCAGATCAGCCTGCCAGAATGTGCAAACCCTCAAGGCAGATGAATTCCAGGAGGGCTGGAAGGAAGAGGCGATCAGACTGGGTGGCATCAATCCAAGAGGTCTTCCTGGACGAGGCATTGGGATATAGGATGGGAAGAAAGGTGTTTCGGGACGCCTGGGTGGCTCAGTCGGTTAAGCATCCAATTCTTGATCTCAGCTCCAGTCTGATCTCAGGGTCATGTGTTCAAGCCCCACATTGGGTTCCACGCTGGAATGGGAGCCTAGACAAGAAAACAACAGCAACAACAACAACTATTTCTGGAGACAGTCTCAGGTTCAGATCCTGTGTCTGGCTGGGAGACGTAGAGCCTCGGCGGCATCTCTGAGCCTCGGTCTCGCTGTGGAGGGGCACCCTGCGCTCCTGCCAAGCCTCCTGGGCCACCGCGCCAATTTTGCGCAACCTGCACAACCGTCTGCGGCTGCCCTGCTTATGAGAAACCAGAAGACACGAGGAACAGAAAGTGCTTAGCCCAGCAGCTGGCTCTGGAACCGTGAGTTGAATGCGATCCCAGGCAGGAGCTGCCAGCGGATTTGCAGAGCCACCACCTGGGGCAGAGCAGGCCAGGCCGAGGGCCGGGCGTCCCTCCCTCCCCAGGGCTGGCGGGCGAGGCAGGTGGAGGAGGGCACCCCTCGGAAAGCCGGCCTGGGCTTCTCTGGCGGGAGCCCCGCCCGATGACACCTCCTCACCCCCACCCCCCTCGCACGGGCCCCTCAGTCTGCGAACCGCTTCCATGGTGTCCAATCCGCTACCGTAAAAAGGAGAGATTAGGTGCCATCCGCTGCTGAAGAAAATGATACCGGGCAGAGGGGAATCCATCTTGAGCGTAAAGGACAGTCACCCCCCCTATATATCAACGTGTGCAGGGGTGAGGGGACGTGGGAGTAAGAGAGAGAAAGGGCACAGTCCCTTCAAAGTGAGGGACAGGGGCCAGCCTATCGGCTTGTATGTATCTTGCATTATGCAGCGGGAGAGAGAAAATCATGGAGCTGTCAGCAGCTCAATGCATTCACACTGCAGACGTCCCCATCTCCATCTCGGGATGCTCCAGACGGATGCTCCAAATTAAAAACCAGGGGAGGGGGAGAGGGGCTGAAGGGGTGGGAGATAAACACCCTGACAGACCAGAGGGAAGGAAGGAATGCAACTGAGGATCTGGGAAAATTAAAGTCCATAAATCCTGAGGCTCAGGGAGCGTCCTGGGTGCGAGTGATGGGAGACCCTGGGTCTGGGGCCCCCTCTGCCAGGTGGGAGTCCCCAGGGGGGATGGGGGGTGTGGGCAGGCCTCTCAGAGGCCTCCTCCTCTGAAGGAGCTGGTGGTGAGTGGGGGGAGGAGCATGAGGGTGGGGGAAGCAGAGAGACGTGGATGATGCCCTTATAACCTGGGGTGGGGGTGTGGGGGGGTGTGAGGGGTCCTCTGAGTGGGGGGCAGGTCTGTGGATGGTAGGAGCTGCACAGAGGCAGTGGGCAGTGCTTTGCTCCCTAATTGCTCCCTCCCATGAAGCTCTGGCCTCTGCTCATCATTCCCTAGGTGGTGCCCACATCCCCTCCTGTCCCTGTCTGTTTGTCTGGCTCTTGCTGTCTGTGAGTCCACGTCCTGCCCTGCTTTTCCGGCAGCTTCAGAGATGGTTGCCTTCTGCCCCCCTCTCATCAGGGGCTGGGGGCTGGTTCAGTCCCTTCTTCTGGCCCTTGGATGGCAAGCTCATGGGGGAGCCCGAGGATGTCCGTCCGCATGTCCTTCCAGAGCGGGCCAGCTGCCGTGCACACTGCTAGAAGGGCATGAGCTAGCGGGCCAAGGGCCTGCCTGTCCCCACCCACCCATCCATGCTCCCCACCACCCCCAAGACCCACCTGCCCAGGGAGGGTCGACAGAAGAGAAACCCAGAGCCAGCCCCATGGGGGGTGTGGGAGGCCGACAGGTGCCGGCTCCAGGGGAGACCCGCTTCCCACCACTCCATCCCCACCCCCACCTTTACATCCTTCTCGGTCCTGACAGGAAACAGGTGCAGCACTGGGTGACTGGAGGATAATTTTAATAAAGGAACTGGCTTTGAAGGCGTGGGCAGGTGCATGAAGGAGGGAGGCAGGTGGGAGGGGGTGTCACCTTTCCAGAGATGGGGCTGTGGGGAGGATAGGGCTGCGTGACTGGGGCTCAGACCTTCAGTGGAGCTCCAGCCAAAGGACGAGCTCAACCCAGCAACCTCTCAGGAAGAGCTGGAGAATGAATCGCTTGAGCTCTCTCTCTGTCCTCTCCCTGGTCCTCCTTCCCTCTCTCTCTCTCTAGACTCCTGCCAGGGCACCCCATTGGCCGAACCAAACAGGGTCATGGTGGTCTCCCTTGGGGCATGGAGCAGGGTGGAGGTGTTGATTCAGAGACAGTGGGAGATACCCCGTCCACTAGTTCTCCCCACAGAGGGTCTGCTTCCACCCTGGGGTGGCCTTATGACCTATGGCCTTGTCACCATGGGTCTTTTTCATGGTCCAGGACAGAGACGTTCCCCAGGGCTCAGAAGGCTGTCTTCTTTCCTGCGCATCACCCAAACAAGTCCCCATGTTCTTGATCCCCCAAACCCAGGCCAGGTATCCAGGTTAATGTGTGTGTCAACAGGTGCAGACTTACTTATTCTGTGCACAGGTAAGCCCACATACGTGCATCCTGTGCACAGGTGAGCCCACCCGTGTGCATGCTGCACACAAGTGAGCCCACACACATGCATCCTGTGCACAGGTGAGCCCACCCGTGTGCATCCTGTGTGCAGGTGAGTCCGCATACATGCGTCCTGCACACAGGTGAGCCCATCTGCATGCGTCCTGCACACAGGTGAGGCTGCATGCACGCACAGCCACACAGCCACCTGTGCTTCCAGAGAAACAGGTCCAAAGCTTCACGGTGTTACGTCACCCAGGACAAGTTCTACCAATTAAACTGGTGACCGCGTTTCCAAAAGCAATTACTGGACGGCTGCAATGCCTCCCAAGGGGAGGAGATTACAGAGAGCGCTCAAGGCTGCTGCGTGGCTGGAAGCAGGGGCTCCAGGGGTCTGTGGGCTGCCTGTGTCTGAGGACCACGTGCACGTGTACCTGCCTCAGAGCACGTGCGTGAGTTCCGCCCCCCCGCCCCCCGCAGAGGAAGCCAGAACTGGGGAAGGGAGATGCCAGGGTTGTAGCCACGGAGGCTGGCAGCCCCACAGCTAGGGTGGGAACTGGGTCACTATTCCCACATCCTCCCTGGATCCTTCTCTGGGGTTTGCAAACAGGGAGAGAACCAGTCTGTACAAAGTCAGACTCGATCCCAAGGGTTTGGGGAAGGGGCATGCCTGCTTGTGAGCAAGGAGAAGCAAAGTGGCAGGGGTGCCCACCGAGAGAAGCCTTTGCCACTGCCTCCTCCTGGGAGGCTCCCCGCAGCCACACCACTCCCTGCTGCCTCCGGGATGGCAGCGTCTTTGGAGAAGGAAGGGTGGAGGCAGAAGGGGCCCCGGCGACCGTCCTGCCTGGCTAAGTCTCTGGGAAGGGGGCTCTCCCCGGGGGCTGCGGCCCACGTCCTGGGGTGACTGTTTCCTCACCAATTCCACTGCTCTCAGAGCCCTGGTGGAGGGGACATGGCAGTTCCTTCACTCTGTCCTTCCCTCTGGGGGACACCTGGGTGGCTCTGTGGTTTAGCATCCCCCTTAGGCTCAGGTCATGATCCTGGGGTCCTGCGATCCAGTCCTGCATCGGGCTCCCAGCATGGAGCCTGCTTCTCCCTCTGCCTGTGTCTCTGCCTCTCTCTCTCTCTCTGTGTCTCTCATGAGTAAATAAATAAAATCTAAGACAAATAAACAAACAAACAAACTTCCCTTTGAGCCCTTGCTGGACGGGCTGATCTATTAGTGGAGCAAGATAGGTGCAGTTGGCCTGTTAACTGTATCTTCATCCCAGACCTCCAGGGAGAGGGTCTGAGTGGCCGCAGTCCATGGTCAACATGGCCCAACCCTTGAATTTAACCTTCTAAGAGCAGAGGCCTGGGTGGGACCAGAAGAGCCTGGGTATGTGTGTGGCTGACTGGTATGACCACATGAGACCCGGAGAGGAGGCCTGGTGGGACAGCCATGAATGAGGAACTCTCCCTGTGGCTTCAGGAAGACCAGGGAACAAGAGCTACCACTGTGTTGACTGCCTAGTAGGCATCAGATGCCATACCAGCTGGTCCATGAAGATCATCTCCTATAATCCTTACAATAACACCCCCCCACCCCCCGTGAGGCAGGATTCCAATCCCCATTTTACTGATGAGGCCTCTGAAGCACAGAGAGGTTAAGCTACTTGCCCAAGGCCATACAGCTAGTAATTAGAGGACCAAAGGATGCCTCATTGCTTGGGCCTGGAGTGTTCCCTTGTGGAAAGCCTTTTGCCTTTCTCTCCAAGGACTGGGTGGGTCACAGTTGCTAAAGAAGGGCCAAAACTGAGATGACTCATTTAATCTGCAAATATTTGTCGAGCGCCTCATCTGCACAGGGACTGAGGTTCTAGAGATGCACAGACATGGACACATTTTTCTTTTTTTTGTCCTCATGGTGCTAGCCCTCCAGCCTGGGAGATGGGCTTTCTGCCCTGTGCCCTTCTCAGAGCCAGCTCCGCAGCTCCTGCTGAGGGGGTGGGGGTGGCTGTGCCCTGCTCCCCATGACTGTGTGACTGCCCCCCATGGCCTCAGATAACTGTACTAACCCGGGGACAATCTTGGGTTTGGAATTAAAATCGAGAGGCTCTAGTGTGTGGTGGATTGTTCTGGGATTTCATGCAAATGAGCAGGCAAAGGCCCCTTCTTTGATGGGGGGAAGGCACAGAACTTTCTGCCCCAGGTACGGTGAGGTCCCCTCCCCACATTCCCACCTTTTCCTGCAGCTGGTTTGAATTGCTTCCCACTTTTGGAAATGGAATAATCCTTAAGGTAGAGGTCGTGGTTGGGGCATGTGATCCCCCTACTGCAGGAACACAGGAGAGGGGACTGGGCTCCTGCCTCGGGACCTCAGCAAGTGTATAGGATCTCAGCAGGCTGAGAAGAGAGGCAGGAGGCTTTTTAGGGACTGAGAGGAGAACCCAGCAGAGGGAACAGTACATACAAAGATGGGGAGAGACTCATGACATGCCCAAGGGCCTTCTGATATGGGTATGCTGGCAGTTTAAAATCTGGCTTTCTTCTTTGTTTTCTTAAGATTTTATTTATTTGAGAGAGAGAGAGAGAGTGAGCGAAAGAGCGCGCAGAAGTAGAGGGAGCAGCAGAGGGAGCACCAGGCTTCCCACTGAGCAGAGAGCCTAATGTGGGGCTCTATCCCAGGACGCTGGGATCCTGACCTGAGCCGAAGGCAGATGCTAAACCAACTGAGCCAGCCAGGTGCCCCTAAAATCTGGCTTTCTGACAAAAAAAGTTCTTAATTTGTAGCATTTGCCAGTTCCTACGGTGCAAGTGCTCCCCCTGTAGCTGATTCCCAACTGTCTGTGTGAGGTCGACTTTTGAATGTGTAGCAAGCAGCTTTCACGAGCAGCAGGGCACGCATCGGGTCATGTGCCATTGCCTGAATGGGGGGGGTGTGGGGGGGCATGTGGGAGGATAGGTGGGGAGGACGAGGAGGAGGATTGAGACAGGATCAGGAAGGGTTTTGAAGGTCACATTTGGGAGTTTGAGCTTCCATTCGGGGTGGCGGAAGCCCAGGCCCTGACTGGGTGACAGTGGGTGTGTGGGAAGCAGCAGCTGGAGGCTTTCTGCTGTCCTCCGGCCTGGCCTTTCTTTAAATTGGTCCCCTGAACCACCCCCAGAGGGTCTGAGCCGGGTATTAGGCCTGGAAAGGGGTGTACAGAATGTGAGGTGCATTCTTTTCTGATGAAGAGGGAGAAGAGGAGCCCTAACTCACCCCCAGCCAGCCGCACCTTGGGGCCATTCCTCATCTTAATGAGCCCATCCAAATCTCGTTTGCTAATGAGAGATTTAATGGTCACAAACTGACAGGCGAGACAGAGAGTGGGGACGGGAAGGTCGTTCTGAAGAGGAGCGTGTAGCTAAGTGCCATCTCCCACCTGCCCACCCGGTGCCGGCCCAGAGTGGGCGAGGGGTGCGAAACAGGGATTGGCTTGACCTCACCTCCACCCGGGGCTCCCGGCTGGCCCCGCGGGCCAGCACCGCGCACAGGGCACAGCTCTGTTCGGCGCTACCACCCTCTGCAATGTCCTCCATGCTCCTTGTGCACCCTGGTTTTCCAAGGCTCAGAGGGGAGGTCACTTCCCCCTGGAAACCTTGCACGCAGCCCCACATGGGTGAGGGCCCACGACGTCTTCATGCCAACTTTTGCACAGTCTCGTAGCACCTATGTCAAGGTGCTAAAATGCTACCTTTCCCTGGCTGTTTTCCCTACTGGTTTGTAAGCACCTTGAGTGGATACTGGATACTGACCACATGCCCAGCACTGTGCAAGCCATGAGAGAGTCTCTTGAGAAATGAATAAATGGATGGACCAGTGAATAAGTGAGTAGACAGAGGAGCTGGGGAAAGAATGCATGAATTCTGTGTTAGATGAATCAATCAATGGATATAGAATCATGGCCAGGCAATGGAAAGGGTGGGTAAGGATTTGGATGCAAAAGAAATATCCCATCCCTTAGGTGGCATACACAAGACAGACAGGGATATCAGAACAGAGATTTCCAGAAATCTCCAAATCCACTCCCCCATTCTTCCATCATACAGGTCAACCCACAATAACAACTACACATTCCAGCATTCTTTGCAGTTAACTATGCCCATGTGTCTACCTTGTAGCCAGTGGGGTATAAGGAGAAGTGGCCCTTCTCCTGCCCTTCTCCTTCTGTTCCTCCTTCCTGTTGGTTGAACTATGGGGGGTGATGGCTGGAGTTGGACTTGGAAGCCAGCCAGCTGGGAGCAACATGTCAGAAGAAGGGTGAGTCTTGGGAGGACTGTGCAGAGCAGATCTCGACCAGCCCTGGGTTGCAATGGGAGAGGGAAATTAGCCTCTAACTCTTTTTTCCGTTATTTTAGGTTTCAACGATCAACTGAATCTAATCCTAAGTAATCTATGTACCACTGTGAAAGAGAGGCCCAAACATAAAAGTAAAGAGCAAACCAGCACAGTGCAGAGCATGGAAGCCAGCGCTGAGCAGGCTGCCTGAGGTTAATCCAGGGGGGCATCGAGGCTAGATCTTGAAGGGGGAGGAGGCACATGAGGAGTAGTGTGGTGCAGTAATTGTTGGAATGGTGACTGGGCTCCCAAATCCTGGGCTCCTTCCTTCCTCCAGCCTGGAAGACCTGCTTGCATCTTGTTCTGTGGTCAGCATCCTGGGAAAGAGGAAGGTACCTGGCCACGGCTGCCGGGCCAGGGCAGCCAGGAATCCTTGCTGGAGCTTGGGACATAGAGAAGACCAGAGACCCGTGAGTGCAGCTCTGGTCTGCAGCAAAGAGCACTGGACAGGGAGTCAGATTGTGTCAGATTGCTGGGTGTGGGTGTTTTCTCCACTTCCTCTCCCGTGTTGGAAGGCCCTCAGTCGGCCATGGCTGGCTGCTGGGTTGTTTGTGGGGCAATTCCTCAGGCTGGGACTGGGGGGGCCTGTAGATGTGAGGCTGGCTCAGGATGGGACATCTTCCTGTGGCCTGGTTCTGGGAATCTGTAGAGCTTGGAGAGCAGGCTCCGATGGTAGGTGTGGAAGGCGGAATTCTAAGATGACTCCATTGACCCACACTATTGTATGATCCTCTTCCCTGGAGCATGGCTTGGACCTATGACTTCCTTCTAACCCATAGACTATGGCAAAGGTGAAGGTATTTTGCAGATGTAATTAAGGTCTCTCTAAACAGCTAACTTTAAGTTTATTAAAATGGAGATTACCCTGGGTGGGCCTGACGTAATCAGGGGAGCTCCTTCAGAGCCAACCTGAAAATCGGAGGCTTCTCTCCTGCTGGCTTTGAGGCAGCCAGCGGCCAGGGCTCTAAAGCTGAAAGGAAATGGATTTTGCCAAGACCTCCGTGTGTCTGAAAGAGGACTCAGCCTCAGAGGAGACCCCAGTCCCAGCCCACACCTCGAGTGCAGCCTGGCGAGGCCCCGACCAGACTCCTGACCCACGGCAGCTGCGAGATAATACACGTGTGTTGTTCTGAGCCACTAAGTCTGTGGCAATTTGTTACCGAGCCATAAAAGATTCGTACAGAGGGTCAGATACGCCTGGACGGACCTGCTTTGCTCCAGCCCCCGCGGCCCGCCTCTCTCAAGCTGGGAGATGAGGCTGGAATCACTGCTTGTGGCGACGTGACAATGAGACAGAAAATTAAAATCCAAGAAGGAGCGATTCGCAAACTGTAATCTCGGCAAACAGTGGCACTTAGATTTCCTGTTATTGATCCCCTCAGTGGATATTCTCCAATCTCGTAATTACAGAAGGACTTTTTCAATTTGGGCTGAATCGCCGCCCCCTCCCCAGCCCACCCTCCACTCCCCTCCTTGATTCCTTTAAACTCACCATAAAGCAGGGTAGATTGTATGCACAGTAGATTGTATGTGGAGTCTAAATAAACGGTGCTAATCATTGTAATTGAAATCCGATCCCGGCAGCGGGACGGCTCCTCCGAGCGAGCGGCCATCCTCCTCTTATCTCTCTGGAGCAGGGAGCAAATCCTGCCTTTGGCTGGCTGCCCGCTGGGGGACTTTGGCTTCTCCGGCTGACCCCCTGAGAGTTCCCAGGTGCCGCGTGGTTGCTGGGAGATGCAACCGGTGCCGGGACCCCCCTGGGCTGAGCTAAGCTTGTTTATCTCCCCGCATCCAGGCACGGTCCTGCGAGAGCGCACACTAGGTCCCTTGTGCCCGGCTCCTGTTGGCCGCTGGACAGTTCCCCCTAGTGAACCCCGAGGTTCCCAGTGAGGGGTGGCCAGCTCTGTCCCCCTCCTCCAGGAACAGTGGGCAGTGACTGCAGACATTTCTGGGTACCCCCAACTTGGGAGGATGGGGTTCTGCTTGACGCTAGTGGGTAGAGCCGGGGATGCTGCTAAGCACCCCCACAGGGTGCAGGGTGACTCCCAGCACGAAGAGTGGTCTTCGCCCAAAGTGGCAGGAAGTAGTGTGCGGGTCGGGGAACCCTAACTGGAGCCCTGCTTGAGCTCATCTCTTTCTGTGGAACAGAAAGGACAGAAGTAGCCAGAGGTGAGAGATTTGGGGCCATCGGACTTGGATGGTCACACACACCCTCTTCCCCAGACTTGGTTCAGACATCACCTCTTCTGGGGTCTCCGTGCCACGGCCTGTGTGCCGCGTCCCTCCACAGTGATATACAGGTGGTCTCCTCCGCGTTTGTCATCCCCTACACAAGCTAGCTGTTCAGGAAATCATACTAACTCAGGATGACACAGGTCCAGACAACGGTTACCTTTGGGGAAGGCAGTGACAGGAAAGGTCAAGAGGGGGCCTCTGGGCTGGTTCACAGAGCTGGTTCACAGAGCTGTCCGCTTGGCAAGAATGCGCCATGCTCTGCGCTTACGATCTGTGTGTTGTCTGAGTGTATTTCACAATTCGATAGAAAGAGTAAAAAGATTTGGCTTCTGTTCAGTCTGGCCCACCCTGCCCTTGATTTTAACCTTATCCAAGGGGAGACTGTGTCTGACTTCTCTCTATAGTCCTCTGTCTCTTTCATCTGGAACCTTCAATCCCTCCCAGACAGCTCTTCCTTTGTAAGGGGGTGATAATAATGATATTTGCCACATGTATTTTTTAAAGATTTTATGTATTTATTCATGAGAGACACACAGAGAGAGGCAGAGACATAGGCAGAGGGAGAAGCAGGCTCCACGCAGGAAGCCCGGTGAGGGAATTGATCCCAGGACCCCGGGATCATGCCCTGAGCCAAAGGAAGATGCTCAACCACCGAGCCATCCAGGCGCCCCTGCATATGGTTTTAAAATATTTTTTTCCATCTCAAATTACTTAGCACACTGCCTGGCACCTAAGGGCGCGGCCTGTGTTATTATTAGCAGTTTAGTGAAAGTTTGCGGAATGACTGAATGATCTAACTGGAAGCATTCGCACACCTAAGCACCTGCACCTGGCTGCCCCACGCCCCGGTTCCCCAGGCCACTGTCATCCTCGCTGTTCCTGTGTGGGGGAGCCCTCAGGCCACAGCTTCCTGGCCTGATTCCTCCGTCCAGAGCCCCCTCCCCACAATGTGCTGGCTAAGAGCACGTTAAGGAGAGATTGTCCCACTGAAGTAATTACCAATGCAGGCATTAGGGAGACATTTAGCACTCACTGAAAGATATTTTTCCCTAGCAAGCCCATTAAACCCCAGCATTTAACCAGGAACCACAAATCTCAGCCCCAGGGAGACCCTGCCACTCCTTACCCGGGAACGCGGGGGAGCCCCTGGCTTTACGGTTTTTGCTTCTCATTGCTCTTTTCTCCAGTTTTCAGCAGGAAAAGATAACTCCCAGGCTGACTGATGGACCCCCTGTGGCCCCTGAGGAGCCAGAGCTCCTTTAGCTTCTAGGACATCTAACTGGCTGCTGTAGGGGCAGCAGGGCTCCTTCCCTTTGGGCACATGGCCAACACCGAGGGAGGGCTCACTGGCTTGGGTGTGGGAAGGGGAAACACTCAGTTCTGAAAGCTGCTAAACTATATGCTCCACTCACGGTCCCCGTCGGAGGGGAGGGGCCGCAGGGGCTCCCCTCTTCTCTTCTATGGGGCTCTCCGTGACTCCAAGACTTGGCCGAGCCTGTTGGAACCCTGAATCAAAGTCTAAGCCAAAAGCAACCCTGCAGATGAGACGGGAGGTGGGTATCTGTCCAGGAGGTAAGGCTTGGTGACACTGCGTGGGAGGTGGGACACAGTCCACACTTAGAGACAGTGGCCGTGGCAGCAGCTGGGGTTTGGAGGAGGATGACCAGACCCAGGGCCAGCAGAGCAGCAGCTGGGGCCTGAGTGAGTGTCTCCAGTGTTCTTGTCTCATCCTTTCCATACATCCTCCCTGTTGGCTGAGATTTGGTTCCTTGACAGAGAGACTGCATGTCCTCATTTGCCCAGGATAGTTCTGGTTTATGTCTACTGTCCTGGCATAATAACTAGCGGCTCTTCCTTTCCCTAAACAATGTCCTGGCTTAGACCTTAGGTCACACAGGGAGAGCACCATGATGGCATCTGGGGACCATCTGGACACGAGATAAGGCTGGTGGAATCATGATGCAGGGTGTGGCTGCGGCCTGGGCCAGTCCCCTAGCTGCTCCTTGCCTGTCCTCCACCAGGTGAAGGCAGAAATTGAGAGGAAGCATCTCAAAACTTCCATAGCCACTGACAAGGTAATTGCATGCCTGTTGATTTAACAGTAACAAAAATTAGGCTTCTTTTTGTGAATTATTTGAATTTTTTTTTTCTAGCAATTCATGTTTATACTATTTGCACAGAGCAGGAATGGCACAGACACTTTGGAAAAACAGTTTGGCAGTTCCTAAAAACGTTAAACATATGACCTCTTTGCTTAAAGCTACCATATGATCCAGCAGTTCTAGGTTTATATATACCCTAGGTTTATATATGAAAATATACATTGTACACGAATGTTTATTGCTGTTATTCCTAATGGCTAAAAAAGCGAAGCAACCTAGAATGTCCATCGGGGCGCCTGGGTGGCTCAGTCAGTTGAGCGTCTGCCTTCAGCTCAGGTCATGATCTCAGGGTTCTGGGATCGAGCTCCATGTTGGGTTCCCTGCTCGGCGAGGAGTCTGCTTCTTCCTCTGCCCCTCCTCCTGCTTGTGCTCCCTTTCTCCCTCTGTCAAATGAATGAATGAAATCTTTAAAAATAAATGAATAAATAAATAAAATGTCCATCAGCTGGAACAGGTACACAAAATGTGGTCTACTCATGCCCCGAATATTCTCCAGCCACAAGAAGGAAGGTACCAGTAGCACCTGCTACAACGTGGCTGAAGCTTGAACATACTTTGCTACGTGAGGCAAGTCAGACCCCAAAGGTGTATGATTCCAGTTTGGTGAAAGGTCCAGACTCAGTAAATGTCTAGAGAGAGAAAGCAGGTTAGCAGGCTAGTGGGTGCTGGGTGCTGAGGAATGATTGCTAATGAGGGTGGGGTTTCTTTTGGGGGGATGAAAATATCCTGGAATTAGGTAGTGGGGAGGACCACACACCCTCATGAAAATACTACAAACCCCTGAGATGCACACCTTAAAAGAGTAAGCCTTATGGTTTGTGAATTATGCCTTAAAAAAATTTTTTTTTAGAGTATTGATCCCCCACTGGTGGGTGACTGAAAAGCTGGTCCTGCGCTACCTGTGCCCGAATGGCACGGACCCAGTTCACCTTCAGATGAGGAAACCGAACTCCAGCCACGGGGAGGGGACCCTGTCTTCCGGCGGTGAGCTCAGCATTGGCATCATCAGCTTATGTCTGCTCTGCTCCCCAATGGGCAGTTCTGGGCATCAGTCAGCTCATCAGCAATGGGGTACAAGGATGTCTGGGAAACTCTGGAAGTTGGTCCTTACGCCTCCCCCTGAAACATGTCTCCAAAAAAAGGCTGTTTCTGGGGAGGGTGGGAGTGGACGGGCCTGCCTGGCCTTGGCTCTCTTGCCTGGCTCCCTCCTTCATGAGGAAGGCATGCGGGGCTGCTCACAGACAGGGAGACCAGGGGCTGGTTTCCCTGCCCCGCGGGGGCTCCATTGGCTCTGCCAAATCCAGAGGAGCTTGCAGGCAGGAAGAGGTGTGGGCAGCACCCGCAGTCGGGGCTACCTGCCGCTCAGCACCTGGCCTGCTGGCCCCTGAGCAGAGCAGAGTCGGTCTGCAGCCAGGACGAATAATGACAGCAATCACGATGGTGGCTGGAGTTGTGGGCACCTGCTCCAGCCTCGGTTCTATGCTAAGGGCGTTGCAAATACTGTCATACCCTGCCCCCCCCCGCCCCGCCCCGCACTGAGCCTCTCGGTGGGTGTTACTATTTCTAGGGTACCCTGCGGAAATCCACTTTTCGAGGGAAGCAGCTACCTCGCTTGCATGCAGAGCTGCTAGGCATATCCTGCACCGTGTGCGCTCCCCCCTCTGCCTGCACACAGAGCGGAGAGCTGCCTGCCGAGGGAGGGGAACAAGTCTGCGGAGGGGGACCCGCAGGAAGAGCCATCTGAATGTGTGTGGTGGGGTGCCCATGCCTGTGCAGGGTCACCCACGTTGTCCCTGCCTGGGCAGACCTTTGGGAGGGAAGCTGGCGCCGGTGCTGAAAACCCCAGGGCCCAGTTGGGAGGGAGGCAGGGGGATGGACCCGATGACCCTGCAGTCTTCTGGACTCTTGAGTCTGCTGTGTGGCTTGCACAAAGGAAGTTCTGGGAGACTCTGTGGGTTCCAGGCACCCTCTCCTAACTTCCATGCTTGTGTTCTGGGTACTGGGCAATTGGGGTCTTGGTCCAAATGGGGGGAACCAGGATGGACATAGGATGCCTGGTCTTTTTTGGGTTTTTAGGGAAACATGGGGGCCTGTTGGGGCCCTACATAGAAAGGATTCCAAACAAGAGCAAGCTGAGGCCTCTGAGGGCATGAGGAGCAGCTACACCAGGGAAGCTTCTGGAAGCATGCATTAGGGCAGGGTCTGGAAGAGAAGGGAAGGCGGCTGGCAGGAGGAGGGAGGTGGAGGCTGCCGGTGGGGGGCATTTCAGGACATCCCACCATCATTTAACTTTCCTTCCGTGGCTCCGTAGCATCACTCACTCCGAATGCAGATCATAAAAATTACAATTGATGTTTCAATTAGTTATAATTTACAGAGCGATTACATTTAATTTCTCTTTTATTGTATTTTAATGGCTTCAAATTTCTTGTTGATGAGATTCAGCCCCAGGCTCGGAAGCCAAGGCCGGAGGGTGGGGAGGGGGCTCGGGTTCTTAAGGGGGCAGGTGGGCTAGAGATGGCTCCGGGAGCATCTTGCCTTCTTGGGTCCCCTCCGCAGCCCCACACAGTCGCTCCTCAGACTTCATTGTCTGGGGCTGGAGAGTGGGCGGGAGGAGGCCTGGGGCCCTCCCTGCGCCCTGCGGGCATCTGTTGAAATGATCCCGGCTAATGGACAAGGAGTATTTGCATCTTCCTAACTAAGGATCCGGGGGAAAGAGGTGGAGGCAAGGGGAGGGGCTGGATGAGGAGCCAGCCTGAGACCCTGGCTGGGCTGTGGCCAAATCGATGAGCTGTGCCGCTTCTGCAGGCTTCTGGAACCAGAGGCCACCCACCGAGGGGCTCAGCCTCCGAGCCTGGAGCACAGACAGCAGCCAGGCAGAGCACATTTGCATTCCTTGGTGCCCAGCTCGGGGAGCCCTTGGTCACCCCAGTCCTTAATAACTCAGGAAGCCACAGCCTTGGTTTTCTGGCCCCCAGCTCCCGAGCAGTTCTTTTTGAAGCTTCTAGTTATTTGGAAGAACCTCCCTGGCTCCCAGGGGGGAGGATGGCTGGAGGGTGGGGGGGGTGGTGGCGAGGGGCAGCTTGGCTGCCGAGGAAGGGACCTCGGGTGCGCAGTCCTGAAACTGTGGCCTCTCAGCTCTCCTTTGGTCCCTGAGGGGCTGACCCCACGCTGGGCTTTTCTGCCACTTGGTGACGGGACACAATGCCACCAGCTTTGAAGAAGCTTCAGAGCGTTTCCCAGGAAGGGTCCCAGATCAGTCAAGAAGCAGCCTGGGTTCTGCTAAGATGGTGAGCAGAGAGAGAGGACAGCACACGGGGCTCCCCTCTTCTCAGCTTCCCCAGGTGCGAGAGGAGTCAGCACCTCGAAGCCCTGAACTGGGGGCCAGAAGCAGATCAGAGGCCCTGAACCAGGCCGAGGAAGGGTCCGCTTTGGAGAAGCTGCGCCTGGCTGCCGGTTCAGAGGGGCTGTCTAGACGGGGCTGGGAGGCTGGGGTCCCACTTGCAGTGGGGAGGGCTGAGGCCCAGCTCCTGCAGCGGGGGTAGGGGGGTGCTGATGGAGAAGACCCAGTACCCAGTACCCACCCCCCCATGCCTCGGGGCTGTCCTGCGCCTGCCCCTGGCCCCGGTCCCCGGGCACTGCCTGGCCCACTGGCTGGGGGAGGGCTGCAGAGATGGGCCTCATCCATCCAGCACACGGAGGGTCGGGAAACCTTATCAAGGAAGGAAATGTCTCGAGGAATGGAAATTTCAGTCTGGAGAGGAAGGGACCAGAGGGTGACTGCACTCTCCGACTTCCAAACAATTAAACGAGGAGGGCGAAGACCCACTAGGGCTTTTACGTCCTGCTGACCCTGTCATCTTTTTAGGCCAGGGAACCAGCAGCTCTGTCTCTAGCGCTTCGCCGGCTCCCCAGAGCGCTTAGCTTTCTGACAGTTCCAGTGTCCTCAGCGATGACTAGCAAGCACTCCAGTTTTTCCTAATTAATCAGATAAAAAAAAAAAAAAAAAGAAAGAAATAGATCGTTTATCAAGGGTTCTTCTCTTTATTCAGAAATCCCTCACACTGTCTGAATGGGGGCAGGCTGTTTAGCTTCTGTGGGCCTCTGTTTACCCATTGTGGTGGTGGTGGTTGCAGGGAGGGGGGTGGCGTTAAATTAGAAACCCCCCAGGAAAAAAAGAAAGAAACCCCCAGGACCATTCACACATGGGCATGGCCAAGGCACTCGGAGGAGGAAAGGGTCCCCTGCAGTGAGCCGCGTCAATAGGTGTGGCTTGGAGAAGTGAGCAGGGTCCCTGTTTCCAAATAAGGCCACACTCTGGGGTTTCCGGTGGATGTGCCTTTTTAGGGGTGTAGGGGTCAGGGCAGGCTGCCCCCAGTTGGGCCTCTTTGGCATGAAGACTATCTTGAGTTAAAAAGCAATCCAAACCGGGCTGATTCAGAAAAAGTTCCTTACCTACCCCACCTCCCCCTCCACTGCCTAAAAAGAACTCAGGCAGAGGACCTGCTCCAGGAACAACGCTGTCACCATGGAAAACTTTATTAGGATATGACCAGGGAGGCCAAGCAGGGTGGGAGCGAGCAGGGCCTCCTGGACCCAGGTCCTCTCTGTCCCGTTGTTTCCGAGTGGCCCAGCAAGCATTTCCCTGCTTTTCACCTTCCCGTGAATTGCATTTCTTCTGCTTGAAGTCCCAGACCCCTACCCCCTCCTCCTTAGTTCAGGGTGACAGATGTACCTCACTGCACCTGACTCTTTTTGGTACTTCCGTGTCTGTGTGGATTCCCTGCACGTATGCTATTAAATTTGATTTTCTCCTGTTAATCTGTCTCGTGTCAACTTGATTCTTAGTCTGGCTGGAAGGACCTTGAGGAGGACGGGACATTCTTGCTGCCGGACAGGGGACGCTATTCTACTCACTGCACCTCCGGAGCGTCTGCCTGCCTGTTCCTGGTAACTCACCCACCTTCATTCGGGGGGATCGCCTGCCCCATTCTCCCCCTTTGTCTCAGGATTCTGGTGGGCTGTCAGTGTCTGTGTCCTTCACCATCCGCCTGGCCACACGGACAGACGCATGACCCCTGGGCGATTGAACCTGTCTCTCGGGCCATGGAAATGGATCCCAGGACTGGGGATCTGAGTCCCCTTAGAGTCACCTCTGACATATTCCTTGGGGTGTCTTCAGTGGGAAAGAGAGAGAGAGGGAGAGAGCCCCCCAGGACCCTGAGCTAGGATCATGCCTCCCTGGAGAGGCCCGTGTCCACCTCCCTCCGTTATGCTGTATTACAGGGCAAGGCTGGTGACAAAAAGCAGCAGAAGCTAGAGACGGGGACGTGATGATTGGGGTTAAGAAAGACAGATTGAGAGAAGTGGGGGAAAACCTGACACCATCCTCCCAGAATCCAGCCTGCCCACACCCAGCTCCGCAGCTTATTTCCCGACATATCTATGGGGGCCACTGAACCCCCCTTCTCTGCTCGATTGAATTTGAGTTTCATTTTTGTCACTTGCTGCCAAACAGTGTATGAAATAATGAGTAGCCATTGGTGGCAGTGCTCAAGGAGGCTGGGTGAGCAACCTTCAGTGACGGTATCAGATGGGATTCCTGCTTTGGGCAGGGGGCTGTACTGGATTAATGGTTTCATTAAGCACTTATTAGGCACCTCCTGTGTGCTAGGTACTGGGGATGCAGAGACGAAAGACAATGGTGAAGTCGTCTTGCATTTATGGAAAGTAGGTCAGTTACAGGATGTGGCGGGGGGTGGAGGGGGGAGGCTTAGGTAGCTAGCAGGCGGTGGGGTGGGAGCCCTCTGCAGCTCAGGAGGTGATTCCCTGTGCTTGGCACACAGCAGGTCCTCGGGAAGCATTTGTTGAATAAATGAGTTTAGATTATTGTGTGGTTCACCTGTTTATGATGACCAGTTATTCACCCTGCGTGCATCTTCTTCCTTTGCATACCTGCCCTGCAGCGTGCGCATGCGTGTATGCGTGTGCAAACACACACACACACACACACACACACAGTCAGCTGCCTGGTACAGTGCTGGGCACCTGGGACTGCTGAATAAGCATCTGTGGTCCACATGATGGAGCGCTGGCAGATGAATGATTGGCAGAAAGCTGCTTCCATATATCTTGCTGTCTGTGGCCCTCCCTGAGCCGGCTCCTGGAATCTGGCCTGTGCTCAGCTCCTGTGATTCACTTTGTGGATTATCCATGACGTGTTCCGTCCAAGGTCTGTCTCTCCTTGCCCCCCAGGAATGCTTCTGGGCCGTCTTTAAGGCACACATGGCCTTTACTTTTCTCTCTCTCTCTCTCTCTCTCTTTTTTTTTTTACACACAGCCTTTTCCACAGTGTTTTTTTTTTTAAGATTTTATTTATTTATTCATGAGAGACAGAGAGAGAGAGAGAGAGAGGCAGAGACACAGGCAGAGGGAGAGGCAGGCTCCATGCAGGGAGCCCGATGTGGGACTCGATCCCAGGCCTCCAGGATCACACTCTGGGCTGAAGGCGGCTCTAAACTGCTGAGCCACCCAGGCCTCAACAGTGGTTCTTGACCCCCTTACTATGTGGGGGCCTTGGTGGGGGCACTTCAAGAGGATGGGGAGGGAAATTGCAGAGGGAAGCGTGGGCTAGGGGTCTCCCTGTTTCTAGGTACTTCTATAGTTGTCCTACCTGGAGGATGACTCTGTGCTGCAGGTCCCCCGCGGAACACTAGATGGCGGTGTTTCTTAATGGATGGAGGGTGGGCGTCTGGAGCAGGGATGCTCAAGAGGGACGGTCTAGACTCTTAAGGGATGAGGGTCCGAGTTGTGCCCATTTTAGAGATGGGCACGGTGAGTTCAGGGAACACAGCCAAGGCATAAGTAAGGGTTTCTCTGGATAACACGCAGCGAGCCAAGGGACCCCAGGTTCAGCCTGTTTCTTTAGCACCTTCCTCTGCAGGGGTGCCTGGGATGGGAGCAGCCACATGCGAGTGGGAAGGTGCCAGAGGGGAGGGGTGGTACTGGTGAGTCACATCCGGTAAGGGTGAAGGCGGCCCCAACATGGAGCGGGAAGACCCAGAGGGGGTCTGGCTGGCTAAGGAGGCAGCGGGAGAGAGAAGGGAGCCAGCCAGGTTGAGGAGGCTCCACTTCCAAAGCAGATTCCATCCCACAGTGAATTAAATGCAGCCTTAGTCTCATTTCTCTTGGGGAGGTCCATCCTTCCAGTCCCCCCCTGCCCCTCCCCAAGTATCCTTCAGACCTGGCCTTGTCCCAGGTGCCCAGGGGGCCCTTGGTGAGTGTGCCTGGTGGAGGTCGTTGATACCGAGGAATAGGGGAGCAGGTAGAGAGTGGCCAGGAATGGGAGGTGCGCTCCGAAGCGCATAGGGGCAGACCTCAGGATCCTAGAGCCTGAGGCAGGGATAGGGATCGGCTCCTGGGTCCCCAGTACAGCGGCGATGACTCAACACCGCTTGGATGGTGGTCGCCTCCATTGGAAGAGATGGGGGCATCTTGGGGCACACCCGACAGATGCTTATGTGGTTTAACCAGAGATAAGAAAGTTATCTGCTGCCTACACTATGTTCCCTATGAGCCTGAAGTTCTATTATTAGAGACTGATTTATTTAGGTCAAGCCATGACTCCCCCCACCACCCCCAGGAGTTTTACATACAGTTTCTTGCATGTAATAGACCATCCAGTAAATATTTGTCAACTGAGTCTCCATTAAAATGAAAATACCCTGAGGAGAGATAAACCACTTTTGTTTGCGAACATTTCACTGTGAATTAGTTTATCACACTAACTAGTGCCCCTAACAAGTTTCCTGAGAGGAAGAGACACAGGCCGCAGATGTGTTCCGAGGAGGTACCTGGGGAGACAAAGAGGTTTGGAATTTGGGCCAACACCAGAGGCAGATGTGCCTTGGCTGAGAGTGAGGGCCAGTGCGCCCAAGGTCATCACAATGACATTGGGGGTGTCTGCTGCCGGCAAATATGACCGTACCCCTCCTCGGTTGAAAACTCCCGAACGGATGAGCCCTGGGTGTTATTCTATATGTTGACAAACTGAACACCAATAAAAAATACATTTATTAAAAATAAATAAAATAAAATACTCAAATTCAAAGAAGAAACTTATACAAAAAAAGAAAGAAAGAAAGAAAGAAAGAAAGAAAGAAAGAAAGAAAGAAAGAAAAAGAAAAAAAAAAGAAAGAAAACTCCCGAACGATCCCCATAGTCCTCAGGTAAATGTTCCAAGGTTACAAAGGTCCAATTAATTATTCAAATTTAGCTTAGATGTCACTTCCTCCAGGCAGTCTTCCATGACCCGTCCGTCCAGTGCAGACAAGGTTTTCCTTCTACATGGTGCTGTGCTCTCATAACGCTTATATCAAGGAATTCTAAGAGGTTAATAAAAAGTAGTACCTGCTGAGAGGTCCAAAAAAAAAATTCCAATTGTATAGGAGGCTTCTAATAAAAAGTGACCGTTGTCTGCCTGTACCAGTCGAAGTCCGGTCAGGAAAACAGACACCACGTCAGTTATTTTAGCAGCGAGAATTTGCTATGGAGTATTGGCTACCCATGCAGTGGAAGATTGAAAAGAGAAAGAACGCTGAGGTAGCAGGGACACAGGAACTGCAAAGAGAGGCCATCACTTCTGGGGCAGGCCGCACAAAAGAGGGGGGTTACGTGACCCCCCTGAAGCTTGAGGCGACTGCGTGGAGCCAGGCTCAGACCCCCGCTGGGGGCCACTGGCTAACTGGTGCTGCTGTGTTTGCAGGTGTGTGATGATGCGATGACGATCGAGCAGAGTGACAAGCAGAGTGTCACCCTTCCTCATGGCTGAGTAGTACTCCAGCGCACACGTGGCCCGCACCTTCTTTATCCATCCATCCATCAATGGGCGCTTAGGTGGCGTCTGCATCTTTGCTCTTGTGAATAATGCTGCAGTGGACCTGGGGGTGCTCGTGGGGGGCTGTTGGTCTTGTCTGTCCACTTATTCTTAATGCACCTTCAGCACCTGTTGCTCCGATACGCTCCGTGGCAACCAGCCCTTTCCCATCCTCCTTGTGTCAGTTGACACGTCACTTTTTTGGAGGTGCCTTGATACCATCTAAGGGTCCCTGCGGTGTTGCCCTCTGTGGCTCCTCACCCCTGTGTTTTTTTCGTGCTCCCTTGACATGCTGTGATTCCTGCATTCATACGTTGGCTTGTCTGCGGTCTGTCTCCCAGCCTAGAATATCATCCCTACGAGGACAAGGGTTGCCTGGCACGTCCACTGCTGTGCTACCTGCCCCTTTTTCCATGAGTGATGGACGGCAGGGGGGTGGAGAGGGGCCGGGTGGCCCGGTGACACTCAGCCTGACCCTGGGGAAGGAAAAGAAGTTGAAATTTCTGAGCACAACCAAGGGTCGGTGGTCTGATCTTTGTATAGAGAGATGGAGTGTGTGTGTGTGTGTGTGTGTGTGTGTGTGTGTGTGTGTAGGGGGTGAAGCTTGCTTTGAGTCAGAAACCCAGCTCTTGTCACATCACACAGGAAAGCCTGAAGGAGGGGAGTGGGAAAGGTGCTAAATAAAGCCAAAATCTCATTGTCTCCGGTCTTCTGATTACCAGGTACTTAGATTGCAGGTTACACAGTCAGCAGTGATGAGCTGTAATTGCAGATGCTTTCCATGGTTATTTTTCCCCTGGAAAATAAAGTGATACCTGTAATTTCCCCAAAGATGTGCTCCAGTCTTCCCGAGACTCTGTCCTGAGACAGAGGCTGGGCAGCCTTTACTACCCCGTGACCACGGGGTCCCCTCTCCCCTTCTTGGCGAATGGGTGGGCTGGCTAGGGGTTTCCTGGTCTAGATCCTGCCGCCAACTTGCTGGCTAATTCTGGACCTCAGTCTGCCCATCGGCGCTATGGGTTTGGGGAGGCAAGGTGGGTGGGGACTGAATCCCAGGAGAACGCAAGGATGTCATGGAAGGAACTCTTGGGAGCCAAGATGAGCAAGCAAGGTGGAGAATCCAGGAGGCCTGGGAGTCGGCATTGGCCCCAAGGAGCAGGCCACGATGTGGTGATTATCAGTCTTGGGGCAGGGGCTGCCCGCATCAGCCTTGGACAGGGCCAGAAAGAGGTCACAATGTCACCGTTCCCCAACTCGCACCCATGCCCCCAGCTCCAGGTTACTGCTAACCTCAGGGGAAGCTCAACCTCCACCAGCTTGGTCCTGCCCGTTTGCCAGCCCGCTTGCTCCACCTCTAGGACTCGCGATCGGAAATTTGGAGCTTCGAAACTGCCTGGTCCTACTGCCCGTGGTTGAGGGGGTGGGAGGGGAGGACCCCTGAGCTCGCTGCCCAGGGGACTCTGTGCTCCTGGACCCCCAGGAGTAGCCCCAACTGGGCTTTCCGCGGGGACCCTGTGACACGCTGACCTGTTCATGGTGCTGGGCTTTGGGGCTTGGGTGCTTTGGGCTTCTGGGGGGCTGGCCCGGGCCCCAGGGACCTTGCATAGTGTTGTTTTAATGGGAAGATGTGCTCCAAGCTTTCAGGTTCCAAACAGCAGATTTTTCAAAGCACTTTTGGGGTCAGGCCTATTCCCAAGCTGGGGACGGACAGCCTGTGCTGGCTTCCGGGCTCAGGAAGACAGGTGCAGGCAAGCGGGGCTTTCTGCTCTGCATGACCTCGCTTGTCCAGCTCCTCCGTTGCGGAGTTCCCTGCTCCAGGCTCCCCTGAGGTTCAGCTCAGTCTCCCGATGGGTTGCTCCCCCCCCGCTCTGTACCAGTGTGCGCCCAGGGGCCACTGGGGTTTCCCTGGGCTTGTAACAAGAGACGGGAGGCTCTCTGATGTACCACCTTCTCTCTTTCTTTCTTGAACGAGACCCGGAAGGGGAAGACAAACTTTCCATCTGGGTAGAAGTGATGAGTCATTCCTCCAAGGTCCGTAGGAAGATTCATCTACAGAGCAGGCATCTGGTACCTGACCCACATCCACTTGCCCCACCTCTGATCCAGGCCGGCAGGGAGACAGTCCCCCGCAGGCTTCCTCCGGTTCCTGCTGTGGTGCCTCAAGCAAGGGCACGGATCTGTGTTTCTGCCCCAGGGCTGCTGTGCTGCAGAGGATGCTAGCGGAGCTCGGCAGGCCCTTGTTCCCTGCTGGGGTGGGGGGTGGTGTGCAGGGGACGTGCTGGGGCAATGGGGCATAGCTCCTGCCCCTAGTGCTACCCGGGCACAACCCCAAGGAGCAGTCTGTACTATTCTCAGGACTGGTCTTGGAGGAGGTGAGACCTCAGTGGCCTGGCTTGTTTGGATTGCTTTAGTCTGTCCCTGTGTCATTTCCTTCCTTCCTGCTCCCTGGGGCCATCTCCCAAAGAAAATATCTGCACCCATGTCCTCATCTCAGGCTCTACTTTTGGGAGAACCCAGGCTATGATGCCTACCTTTCAGAGGGTCACCAGGGGGAACAGAGCAATAGAGAGGAGCTAAGGTTTTGAGGTCCAGGTCAGTTCTCAGGCTGGGCTGGGGTACTCCCAGGGGGCAATGCAGCAAGCAGGAGATGAAAAGTGCCTAGGGACCTCAGCGGGCTCTTCTAATTTAGGTTGACAGTGACCCGAGCCTCTGGACCTGGGCTCAGGAGCGCCAGGGGGTCACCTACTGCCTGGCCACTTGAAGTTGCACAGGTAGGGCTCTGGCCTGGACAAGCATGGGAATGTGCTGAAGTCCTGTCCCTGCGACACGGTCATGGAAGCTCTGTAACATTGAGCTGGGCCAGGATGGCTTCCCTCACTCCCGCTTTCTCTTTTGGCTTCAACTTTCCTTGTGGTTTCTCAGTCTGATCCGTTCCTTTGCCCAGCGTGCTAGTCTTCCTAGGACTGCTGTAACAGGAACCACAGACTGGGTGGCTTACAACAGCAAAAAAGCATCCTCTCACGGTTCTGGGGGCTGGGAGTCAGAAGTCAAGGTGTCAGTGGCCATGCTCCCTCTAAACCCATGGGAGGGACCCTTCCTTGCCTTCTCTCTTCCCCCCACATTCCTTAGCCTTCTTTGACTTGTGGATGTATCGCTCCAATCTCTACCTGGCCATTTTACACCCATGTGTGTGTTTATATCCAAATTTCCCTCTCACATGGGGAACGAAGTCCTAATGGATTAGGACCCACCCTAAAGACCTCATCTTAACTCGGTTACATCTGCAAAGACCCGGTTTCGAAGTGAGGTCACTCTCACAGATACTAGGGGTGAGGACTTCTGTGTATCTTTTGGGGAACACAATTCAACCTATAACACTCTTCTGCATTGGTGCCTGGGCTAGGTTGGGCTGACCCAACCTGTCACCTTTGTTTCCCTCCAGGATGGAGGGAGCAGATGAGAGAGGAAGGGAGTGCATGGGGTAGGCAGGGCACAAATGTGGGGAGCAATGAGAGAAAAGGAAGAGTCAGGATGCTGTGCTTTCAGGTGACCTCTCAGGTAGCAAATAGGTGTCCAGGCTTTTGGGATAGCCTCCAGGTATTCAGGGAAGGGTATCCCATTAGCTCCCTTTTAACTGTCTTAGAAATAGGCTGACCAACCTTGTTTGCCTGGGATTTTCCTGGTTTTGGCATGGAAAGACCTCATCCTGGCCTCATCCTGGCCTCATCCCCTCCATCCTGGCAAACCAGTCCTTTTGGTTATTCTCCTTGGAGAAAACAGGGGCGTCTGGCTGGGAAGTGACAGGGAAAGTCCATACAAGTTACATCCTGGTCACTGAGGAATGTGTGTCCAGCAGACGGTGAGGTTCTCACGGAGGTGTACGGGGGATGGGGCAGGACACCAACCCAGAACGTGAGGCAGGTGAGACAGCCGAGTTTGGGTTTTCTTAATGTAATCTCTATGCCCAACGTGGGGCTCGAACTCATGACTCCAAGATCAAGAGTCGCATTCTCTACCCATTGAGCCAGCCAGGCACCCTGATGGCAGAATTTTGAATCTGAGCAAACACTGGGTTTGTCTCAAGGTATCTCACTGGGTTTAGAAAGGACCTTATGCTGTTTAGTCCGGAGATGTGGTTTAGGTTTGGGTTACTCTGCTCCTGGACAGAAGTTTCCAAGGAGACCCGGAAGAGTGTGGAACAGGAACAAATGGGACAACAGCTCACTTAGTTTCTTGGGGGGCCCAATTTATGCATTTATTTAAGAAGCATTTATTGAGCATCTACTATGTTCCAGAAACAATTGTAGTCCTTTGAGATATGTCAATGGACAAAACAGGTAACAGTGGCGGCCCTCATGGGGCTCACCTTCTCCTGGGGAGCTGAATGCGACAGTCATAATAACGGAGTCACTTTCCTGGTATGTTAGGAGGCCACGGGAGCCAATGAAGAAGAGAAAGAGCAGAAGCCAAGTGATATGGGAAGATGGGGAGGCAGGGGAGCAGGATATAGATTAAGTAAGTGGTCAGGGGAGGGACAATTCGAGAAGGAGACACATGAGCGGGAGCAGGTGAGTGGTGGCTTGCCCTGCGAGCTCTGGGGGTGGCCCATCCTTCGTTCTTATTGGCAAATGATACCTCAGGCTCCCACTGTCCTCACTCAGGCCCCTGGGAAAAGAAGGTCCAGGGCCAAGTCCATTCGGTCCGGGTCCTTTCCCTGCAGGGAGATGACTGGTCTCTTGTCCAGGAAGTCACAGCATCCATCTTAGTGTGACACCTCAGAAGCATACGTGGTCATTTAAGGGATCCCAAATTGGGTTCTTGGGGCCTCTTGGAAGCCTCCCTTCAGCACGTGTGACTTTGCCTTCATTTTCAGGCATGGTGCCCCTTCCCCCTATCATCCCCTGTGAGGACATTCTCCTAATGGGGTGATTTCATGCAAACACATTAAAAAAGCCGCAGTGCACTAGGGAAGCTGCCATAATCCTTTTGTGCAATATCTCTGTTCACTGCATTAATGATCCTCTCCAGATTACCCATTTCCTAACAAACCATTAACACAGAAAGGAGGCGAGGAGGGGAAGAGGGAAGGAGGAGGGAGGGGGCTGAGGCAGGGGCCACCAACTGCACAGCTCAAGCTAACAGCAGACCGGGTTCTGCATGCCCCCCTGCTTCTTGCATGTGGGGAGAAGGCAAGGGCTGTGGGGCTGGCATCTCTCCCGGGGACACGGACCCTCATGAGACAAGGAGGGGTTCTCTGGTCCCACTGTCACTGAGAAGACATCCAGGCTCTGAACCAGGCCTCCCGGTGAGGGCAGCTCTGAGAGGAGCTGGGTCAGTGTCCAAAGGGGACGGAATGAGATTGAGAATCCCACCTAGACTGGGAATCCCTAGACTGGGAATGAATGAAACGAGTGGGTTGGTTCAGCATCACCCAGGCCATGAGCAGGGGGGCTGGGATTTGGACCCAAGTGTCTTTAGCTGTGCAGAGCTCACTGGTTCATCAAAGCCTCCTGCTATGGATAAACCCTTTGGGGTGAGGCATGTGTTGTTCCTGCTTTCTGGAAGATTGCTGATGGCCTCCTGGTCACCCTATCAGTCGCGCCCCTACAGGGTAAGATTGATGACTCAGAGTCATCCTCACAAATGAGCGCTTCCCGTGTCCTGCTTCCTGCATGCTCCTCTGCTCTCCTGTTCTCCTTGCACCGGGGGGTTCCCCTTCGCCCCCAGGACTGTGCTGTGCCCAGCAGCATGTGGCCCCGTGCTGGACCCTGTGCAGACAGGAGCCTCTGACTCCAGGCCTTTCTGGGAACTGCTTTCCACCCTCCGGCCCCCAGCTCCACTTCAGGCCTCACTGGCCGTTCTCATGAACCAGGGCAGAAAGTAGCCTTCTCCAATAGGAAAGCATAATAAGATCTATGGGATTTAATAAGATCATCCAAGATTTGGCTCTACTGCAGTTTTCTGGTGACACCGCGTTCTTTGGGGAGGTAAATTTCCTTCTCTTTAATCCACTGTATCTTAAGCAGGTGACCCACTCTGTGTTATTACAAGCAGGTTATTATTACCATAAATCCTTCTGCTTCTACTTCTTCCATTTACATTAAATATAGTCTCTGTTATGGCGCCTAAATTAGCTTTCATACGAGGAAATCTCTGTGTAATTTAAAGGAGATGGGGAATAGGAGTGAGGCTGGGGGAGGGGGAGGGCCAAAGGGAATGGGTATGAAGGCTTCTCACCCCAAAGAAGGACGAGGCCTGGGCTCACTCCTTCCTGATGTGCTTGGAGCCCCGAGGAATGGGGGCATCCCTGAGTCCTTTCACCCCTTCATTTGTGTATTTGGAGAATACTTGCCAGACAGGTGCAGTGCCTGGCCACAGGGATCAAAAACACTGGAGACGCTGCACGATTCCGATTATATGACATTCTCCAGAAGCCAAGAAGATGGAGACAGTAAAAAGATCAGGGGTCACCAGGGGCTTGAGGGAGACAGAGGAGAATGAAAGGATGAGGCACAGAGGATTTTAGGACAGTGCAAGATTCTGTATGAGACCGCAGTGATGGACACATGTCATTGTACGTTGGTTACAAAGCGTCAACCCCCATGTAAACTATGGATGTTAGTTAACGATAACGTTATCAGTTTTGGTTCATCAGTCGTGACAAGAGCCACACTAACACAAAATATAAATAATAAGAAATCCTATGGGCATGGATGGAGAGGCTATCTGGGAACTTTCTGTATGTTCTGATCAATTTTTCTGCAAATTGCTTTTAAAAAAAGAAAGTCTATTAGTTTCCAAAAATAAAAAATTAAAAAACCATGATGGAGAGAATGTGGGAGCCTATTATAGTGTCCCAGCCTGGTGGGGGCAGTGTACCCGCCCAATGGTTTTCTCTCAAGAATTTGTGGGAGCGCTCCACGTCGGTTTTATTTTTTTTTATTTATTTTATTTTATTTATTTTTTTCCATGTCGGTTTTAAACGGGAAGCTCTGTTCTAGGCTTTAGGGAGACAGTAATAAATATGACACAGTTCTTGCGCTCCCAGAGCTTACATTCGGAGATGGGGAGTCTGGCACCAAGGAAGTAACCCAATACGTCAATACGAGGAGTTGAGACAGTGGAATGTTCTATGGAGAAAATAAACAGGGAATGTACACGATGCTGTTCATTCAGGTCAGAAGCTGGGAACAGTGTCTGTGCTGGATGGTCTCTGTTTGCTCCCCCAGATTCTCTCTCCCACTTTGTCCAGGGGGCTGAGTGGAAGTAAACTCCGATTCTTTTGTGGAGAGCATCTGCAGGGACGAGGGAGGGAGGGAGGTAAAGCTGGGTTTTTCCCAAGATTCCCACTCTGGCAAATAGATCAACACTCTGGCAGATAGTTCTGGAAATGGCTCTGTCTCCTTGCCCCCCACATCAGGCCCAGGGGTGGTACTAGCTCCAGGCATTGCCTTATACCTGGCAGTCTAGCTACACCCTTAGGTTTGGAAGCGGTCCTCTTATTGAACTGGCCTCCAATGACCCAATTTGACTGCGCCATGTCTTTTCTATCAGGAATCTGACTGATGGTATCTCTCTTAGGAACACAGTCATGCAAAGGTCTGGGGAGAGCTCTGGAAGTGGGGGCCATGCAAATGCAAAGGCCCTAAGAGGGTATGGACTTGCTGTGTGGGTGAAACCGGAAGAAAGGAAGGCTGGTCGGGCAAAAGCTGGGTGAGTAAACGACTAAGTTATGCAAAACAGGGCCCGAGTCTAGTTATGGCTTGATCCTTGTAGGGTCAGGCAGGCCAGGCAGAGAGTAGGGTTTTCCATTTTTTCTTGAACTTGTGATTTTTAAAAAAATATATTTTAAAGGTAAAATTTACATAAAGGGGAAATGCACAGATCTTAAGTGTCCAGTTTGATGAGTTTTGACAAACGAAAACACTGGTGTATCTGAACCCCTTTCCAATCAGAATATAAAAATTCCCAGGGTGCCTGGGTGGCTCAGTGGTTGAGTGTCTCTGCCTTTGGCTCAGGTTGTGATCCCAGGGTCCTGGGATCGAGTCCCACATCAGGTTCCCGGCAAGGAACCTGCTCCTCCCTCTGTCTATGTTTCTGGCTCTCTTTGTGTCTCTCATTAATAAATAAATAAATAAAAATCTTAAAAAATATATTATAAAAATTCCCTTGTGCCGCCTTTCAGTTAATTTCACCCCCTCTAGAGGTGATCACAGCTCTGATTTCCATCACCATTGATTAGCTTCGCCCATTCTTGAACTTTACTTAAATGAGATCCTACTGTAAGTACTCCTTTGTGTCGGTCTTCTCTTGGTCAGCGTGTTACCTGTGAGACTCACGCATGTTCTGCAGGTTTCAGCAGTTCCATTCTTTGTACTGCTGAGGAGCACTCCACTGCACAAATAAACTACGGTTTGTTGGTTCATCTCTTGCTAACGGACTTTTCAGTTGTTCCCTCTTTGTGGTTATTATAACGCGGATCTGCATTTTCTTGTACAGATGTTCTTGCACACCCACGTCATCATTTGTCCTGGGTAAATGCCGGGAGGATGGCCCACCGGGTAGGTAAATGCTTGACAATTTCCTAAGGTGATCGGACCACTTTATAAAACTCCGACACCCGTGGGTGACAGTCCCATTTGCTCCATGTTCTTGTCAATGCTGGTTCTTGCCCTTTTGATTTTAGTTGTCCTAGTGAATGCGTGGTAATAACTCACTGTGGTCTTAATTTGCGTTTCTCTCATGACTCATGATATTGATCATCTTCTCCTGATCATCTTCTCCTATGCTTCTTTTGCAATTCTTTTTAATAAAAGATTTATTTATTTTTAGAGAGAGAGAGTGAACGAGTGAGTGGGAGGAGGGGCAGAGGGAGAGGGAGAGAGAGAATCCCAGGTAGACTCCCTGCTGAGCTTAGAGCTGGACTGGACTCGGGACTCAATCCCAGGACCCTGAGTTCATGACCTAAAGTGAAATTGAGGTTGGCTGCTTAACTGACTGAGACACCCAGGAGGCCCTTATTTTGCAATTCTTATATTTTCTTTTGTGAAGTGTCTGTTCAAACCTTTTGCCCATATTTTTTTATTAGGTTGTATGTCTTTCTTTTATTGATGATATTGTTCTTTGTATATTCTGGATGGAAATCTTTTGATATATATTTGCCATGTATATACACATATGTGTATATATTTTTTATTTTATATAAGTATAAATTATACATTTATTCATAAATTTATAAATAAAATTATTTCTATATATTTTATTTCTACATATTTTATATATATACATATACATAAAAATTGAAAAGAAAAAATACAGAATGAGATAAAATATGTATGTATATATGGCAAATATGTTCTCTCAGTCTCTATTTTTTCATTTTCTTTTTTTAAAATTGAAGTCTAGCTAACTTCGAGTGCTATATTAGTTTCAGGTGTACAATATAGCAATTCAACAATTCTATAATTACTTAGTGCTCTGCTCATCATGATAAGTATATTCTTAATCCCCTTCATCTATTTCACCCAATCCTCACCCCTCTCTGGGAACCATAGTTTGTTCTCTATAGTTAAGAATTTGGTTTTTGGTTTCTTTTTTTTCTTTGCTTGTTTGTTTTGTTTCTTAAATTCCAGATATGAATGAACTTATATTGTATTTGTTTTTCTCTGGCTTATTTCACTTAGCATTACACCTTCTTGTTGCAAATGGCAAGATCTCATTTTTTTTTAAAGATTTTATTTATTTATTCATGAGAGACACACACAGAGAGAGGCAGAGACATAGGCAGAGGGAGAAGCAGGCTCCACACAGGGATCCCGACGTGGGATTCGATCCCAGGTCTCCAGGATCACATCCTGGGCTGAAGGTGGTGCTAAACCGCTGAGCCACCTGGGCTGCCCAAGATCTCATTTTTTAATGACTGAGTAGTATTTTATTGCATATATATATATGAATATATATATATATTCATCAATGGATGGATACTTGAGTTGCTTCCATATCTTAACATTTGTAAATAATGGTGCTATAGACATAGAAGTGCCTATATCTCTTTGAATTAATGCTTTCATTTTCTTTGGGTAAATATCCAGTAGCACAATTATTGGATCATATGATAATTCTATTTTACATTTTTTGGGGAGCCTCCATATTGTTTTTCACAGTGACTGCACCAATTTGCATTCCCACCAGCAGTTCTCGAGTGTTTGTACTTCTCCACATCCTCATCCACACTTATTTCTTGTCTTTTGATTCTAGCCATCCTGATAGGTTTTGATTTCATTTCTCTGATGATTAAGGATGTTGAGTCTTTTCATTTTCTTTTTAAGATTGAGACATAATTGACATATAACATCGTATCAGTTTTAGGTGTATGACATAATGATTTGATATATGTGTATATTGTGAAATGATCACCACAATAAGTTTAGTTAACATCCATCACCACATGTATAGTTACAGCTTCTTTCTTGTGATGACTGTTTTTCCATTTTCTTAATGGTATCTTTTGATGAGAAGTGTTTCTTGATACTGTTTAATTTGATCATTAAAAAATGATTAGTACTTTTTGTGTCTCTTCTAAGAAATATTTGCCTATCTTAAGTTTATAGGAGATTTTCTCCCCTAAGATCTGTAGTTTTAGCTTTCATGTTTACATCAATAAGCCTTCTCAAATAATTTTGTGTATGGTGTGAGGTAAGGGTCAAGGTTTTTTTTTCTATAGAGATACCCAGTTATTTCAGCATGTTTGTTGAAAATATTTTTTTCCTCATTGAATTACCTTTGTGTCTTTCAAAAATCAATTGACTATGTATGTGTGAGTCTATTCCTGGACTATGTCATTGATTTATTTGTTTGCCCTTATACCAATAACATACTGTCTTATAGCTTTATAGCAAGTCTTAAAATTGGGTAATATGAGTCTTCCAATTTATCCCTTTTAAAAGATTGTTTTGGCTAGTCTAGTTCCTTTGCATTTTCATATAAATTTTAGACTCGCCTTGTCATTTTCTACAGAAAAGCCTGCTGAGATTTTGATAGGGATTGTCTTGAATCTATAGATCAATTTGAGAAGTAGTTACATCTTAAAATACAGAGTCTTTGAATCCACAAATATAGTATATAATCCATTTTTTTAAAGATTTTATTTATTTATTCATGATAGTCACAGAGAGAGAGAGAGAGGCAGAGACACAGGCAGAGGGAGAAGCAGGCTCCATGCACCGGGAGCCCGATGTGGGATTCGATCCCGGGTCTCCAGGATCGCGCCCTGGGCCAAAGGCAGGCGCCAAACCGCTGCGCCACCCAGGGATCCCTATATAATCCATTTATTTAGATCTTAAAACTTTGCTTTTTTTCAGCAGTGTTTTGTAGTTTTCAATATAAAAGTCTTGCACAGCTTTTGCTAGGTTTATTGGTTTATTCCTAAATATTTTACATATTTGGATATCATTATTAATTGGATCCGTTGTTTTCATTTTCTAATGGTTTTTTGTGTATAGAAAAAACAAATTTTTGGTATATTGATTTGTTTTCTGCAATTTTGCTAAATTAACTTTAGTTCTAGTATTTTTATTAGATTCTTTCATTTTTTAAAAATATAAATAATTATCGCAAGTGTTAAAAAGAGTTTTCTTCTTCTTTTCCAAGAAGTAGATAGTTTATTTATTTAATTTTCTTGCCATATTGCTCTGGTTAGAACTTCCAGTGCAATGTTAAGTCAAAGGGCAGAGAGCAGAAATCTTTGTTTCCCCCTGTCTTAGGAGGAACATATTCAGTATTTTGCCATTAAGCGTCATTGTAGGTATGTTGTACATGCCTTTTATCTGATTGAAGTATTTATCCTGCAATTCTTAGTTTGCTGAGGGTTCTATGTAAGGAGTGGGTGTTGAGTTTCTGAATATTTTGAGATCTTGAGCATTTTCTCCTTTGATTCATTAATACACTGAATTAAATTGCTTGATATTGGAATGTTGAACCAATCCTGCATTCCCAGGATAAATTATATTTGATTGAATTTATACATTCATATACATAAAATGTGTTATACATTTTTATATATTGCTGTATTTATTTGCCAACATTTATTAAGAGGCTTTAATTTTTTAAACTATGTTCATAAGGTATATTGATCAGTAATTTGCCTTCTCATACCATCTATTACAGGTTTGGGGTATAGGATCGTGCTCATCGCATAAAAAGAGTTAAAGAATGTTCCCCTATTTTCTATATTCTAGAATTTTATGTAAGATTGGCATTATTTCTTTTTTATATGTTCAATACCTTTACCAGTGAAGTCATCTGGGCCTAGAGCTTTCTTTGTTGGAAGATTTTTTTTTTAAGTAGGATTTTCATCTCTTAAATAGGTATATAACTGTTTTCATTTCTATTTCTTCTTGAGTTAGCTTTGATAATTTCTGTGTTTCAAAGACTTTGTCCTTTTCATGTAAGTTGATAAACTTTTTTCCTAATGTTGTGTATGATTACCATTTGAGTTTTTGTAGGATTTGTAGTGATATCCTCTCACTCATTACACTGGTAAATTGTGTTTTCTCTTTTTTTCTTGATCAGCTTTGGTAGGGGACTATCAACCATATTAATCTTTGAGATGAAGCAAATTTTGAACCTTGTTAAATGTTTTCTATTTCATGGATTCTTGCTATTACATTATATATTTTATTATCTTTTTTATTTCCTTTCTTCTGCTTACTTTGGTTTTAATTTCCTTTTCTTTTTCTAGCTTCCTAAAGTAGGATCTTAGATATTTGATTTTAAACCTTTCTTCTTCTAATAAAGACGTTTAAAGGTATAAATCTCCCTATAAGCACTGTTTTAGTGGCATTCCACAGATTTTTAAAAGTGAACTTATTGAAGTATGAATTGTACAAAATGAAATTCAACAATTTTAGGTGTACAATTTACTGAGTTTTGACTGATGTAATTACCCATGCGACTACCACCACATCCAAAATATAAAACATTCCCATCACCCCTCTCCCTCCTCTTCCCCTCTCCCTCTACCCCCTCATCTCTCTTCCTCCTCCTCTCCCTCCCTCTTCCTCCTCCTCTTCTCTCCCTCCCCCCTTCCTCCCTCTCCATGCTCCTCCCCCTTCTCCATTCACCTCCCCTCTCCCTCCTTCTCCCCTCCTTCTCCCCCTCCCTCCCCCTCCTCTCTCCCTCCTCTTCTCCCTCCCTCCTCCTCCTCTCTCCCTTCTCCTCTCCCTCCCTCCTCCTCTTCTCTCCCTCCCCCTCTTCCTCCCTCCTCCTCCCCTCTCTCTCCTCCTCCGTATTCCCATCACCCCCTCAAAAGTGTCTCTTTTAGCCAATCCTCTTCCTGCTCCTACAGTCACTGGTGATTTGCTTTCTATCATATCATTTTTCCTTTTCTAGAATTTCATGTAAATTATACAGTATATAGTTATCTTAGTCTATTTGGGCTGTTAAAACAGAATATCACAGCCTGGGTATCTTATGAACAAGAGAACTTTATTTCTTGTGGTTCTGGAGACTGGGAAATCCACCACAAAGGCATCTGCAGGTTTGGTGTCTGGTGTGTCATGCTTCCTGGGCCATTGATGACCATCTTCTCCCCGTGTCCTCACAAGGCAGAAGGGAGGAGGGAGCTCTCTGGTGACTCTCATAAGGGCACTAATCTGCTTCATGAGGGCTCCACCCTCATGACCCAATCGGCTCCCAGAGGCCCTGCCAGACTCAGCTGGAACCACCCAGCTAAGCCATTCATAGATTCCTGATGTTTACATTGTTATGTGAGATAATAAACATTTGTTGTTTTAGTCTGCTTAGTTTCAGAATAATTTTTTACACAGCAGTATATATTTGTATTTATATATATCCATAGGTAGATTGATAGGGTTTAAAGGAGTTTAGAATTAAACAAAATTAGATTTCTTTAACTGTGAGACTTCTCAAAAGCATGTATTATGCTGCCACATACCATGAGGGTACAAAATATTTAAGCTTTCCAAAATTTATTTGACTGCAGATCCTCTGGGATCTATGCATTCTCTTGCCTCTTCCTGCTTTTACTTTTTTGCATAGCATCTCTGGCAACTAGTTTGGAGGAAACATGCTGGAGAGAAGGAGGAGGAAAAGGAGGAGGGGGCAGAGGAGGGATGGGGAGGAGGGACAAGAGGAGGGGGAAGGAGGGGGAGGAGGAGGGATGGGGAGGTGGGACAAGAGGAGGGGGGAGGTGAGGGGGAGGAGGGAGAGGGGGAGGAGGGAGAGGGGGAGGAGAGATGGGGAAGATGAGAGGGGAAGAGGAAAGTGGAGGAGGAGAGGGGGAGAAGGAGGAGGGAGAGGGGGAGGAGGAAGGAGGAAGGAGAGGAGCAGAAGGAGGGAGGGGGGAGGAGGGAGAGGGGAGGAGGAAGGAGAGGGGGAGGAAGAAGGAGAGAAGCAGAAGGAGGGAGGGGGAGGAGGGAGAGGGGGAGGAGGAAGGAGAGGAGCAGAAGGAGGGAGGGGAGGAGGGAGAGGGGGAGGAGGGAGGGGGAGGAGGAAGGAGAGGGGAGGAGGGAGAGGGGGAAGAGAAGAGGTGGGAGGAGGGAGAGGGGGAGGAAGAAGGAGAGGAGCAGAAGGAGGGAGGAGGAGGAGGGAGAGGGGGAGGAGGAAGGAGAGGAGCAGGAGGGAGGGGGAGGAGGGAGGGGGGAGGAGGAAGGAGAGGAGCAGAAGGAGGGAGGGGGAGGAGGGAGAGGGGAGGAGGAGGGAGAGGGGAGGAGTGGGAGGTGGGAGGAGGAAGGATGCCACTTTGTCTCTTCAATCTTAGTTTCATTGTCTGCAATAAGAATTGGATTTAATAACCTCAGGACTCTGTGCTCTAATATTTTAAGCCCCCCCCCAACCTGGTCACTCCTCAGCCAGTTAGGGCTCACTGGGAACACTGGGAGCCAGATTAATCAAGGAGGCTAGAAGTCATAGGTATGCTAATGCTTTATGTTAATGACTGATGAGAGCGGGTAATTGGAGATGGCGGGATGGTGCAGAGATGCGGAGGAATTTCTGTTCTTAGAGAAAATATTGCATTCAAAGAGCTTAAGAATGATTAATGGAAGGTCTGGAATTACCAAGAGCAACCAGTAGAAACTGGAGCAGGAACTGTTCAGAGGGAATAACCTTGAGGAGACAGTGGGCCTGGGGCTGGGGACATTCTGTGGACCCGAGGCAAGACGGGACCTGGACAGCAGCTTGGATGTGGCTCAGGGCCTGGACGGTCGGGGTCGGACCTCTGTGCGCACCCGGCCCCCCTCAGCCGCATCTGGTCGCACCCCATGCCTGCTTCCCACCTGACTCGGGGGCCGGGGGATCTCGGGGGCCTGGGAGAGACCCCGAGGGGAGAGGGATCATCAGCACATCAGGGCCGTGTCTAGAAGGGCACTGTTTACAGAGCTTGATTGACTGGTCCCTTGGGTGCTGTGAAAGGGAAATGACCCGGGTTGAAACGAAAGTGGTGGTGAGGCTGTTTCCTTGAAGGAGAGAGAGCCTGGGTGTCCTCTTCATGGGGACCCCTGGGGAGGGGGGCACTGCATCCAGACACTTCTCCTGGGCGCGCTTGTCTCTTGTGGGGGCCCTGAACCCGCGTTGCAGAGCCAATGCGTGGGTCAGTGGCCTGTCTCTTCCTGTGGAGACCCGCATGGTTGGGATTCCGGGCGCTGCCACCGGGCATTTAGAATCCTGTCAGTGGTGGATGAGGGATGGGGAGAGCACGTCCGCCCGGGAGGCCCTGCCCTGAACCCGATGCCGCTGATCGAGGCCGCCTCCCGCCTCTCCACCTCCTCTGGTGCCAGGCCCAGGGCCCAGGACCCACCCCACCTCCCCACCCTTCTCACCCAGGCCAGGGTGCCCCCAGAGAGCCTGGTCCCTCAGGCAGTCTCCCGGGGCACCTCCGGCCATTCCGGCTCCGGGGTGACAGATGGGGCTGCCCACCTCCTGTCCCCATTCCTGCCTCATCCCACCCTCACCTTCCAGCCGACGTGTGATGGGAAGAGTCGGGTTGCACGCACGTGTCCCACGGAGCCTGGGGTGAGGATGCCACAGGCTCACGGGGAGAAGACGAGGCGAAGACACGGGGTGCCCCCGACCCATTCTGGGGGCCTTGTCCTGGCCTGACCCCGAGGAGCAGGGCCCCGATCCTCCCCGCCAGCAGACAGAGCTTTCCTTAGAGCACCTCAAGCCCCTTAGTCGGGTTCCTTCCAATCCGGGAGGTGTCGAGGTCTTCTCGCTCAGGTATCTCCAGACTTCACACGAGATCCTCTGCAGTCTTGGACGCAAATGAAACCCAACCCAGCAACCCAGTGGCTCAAACGGATGGAACTAGAGCTGCCCCCACTTACAGGAGAACAGCGAGCCCTGCTTGCTCACCCTGCCTTGGCCGGCGGCCCTCCGCGAGGCTGTGAGGCACCCCTGGTTCTCCCTAGAGGCCAGCCTGAAACCTGGTGATGCAGGAAGCCGGCAAAGGAGTTCCTGTTTAGCGGCTACGAGCTCCAGGTCTGCAAGCTGGAAAGGGTTCGGGACGCAGGGCCACGGCTGCAGGCTAGCAGCGTGCCCCATACCTCCCGCCTCAACACTTAAAAATGCTTAAGGCCGTGAGTTTTATGTCGTGCGTATTTTACCAAAATAAAAATGAAGACAGGACACCATGTAGATGACGCAGCCTCCTGTCGCAGATGGGAAGCTGAGACCCAGAGGGGGATGACGGACCGTCCAGTTTGTGAGCTGCCCCCGGGCTGGGTCAGAACCCAGATCTTGGGGTGACCCCCCCAGGGCCTGGCTTTCTGCGCTGAGCCGCTCTCAGCTCAGGCCCCGTGGGGGGTAGGGGGAGCCCCAGGCACAGAGCGGAGGCAGCAGGTGAGCGGAGGCCCCAGAAACAAGGTGGAGGTGGAGGAGGGGCCCCTCCTGGAAGTTCTTGACAGGAGGCCCCCACAAACCTCACCCATTTTGGGTGGCTTGCCGCAGTTTCACCAAATGAGTTTTTTAATTGCTTGATTTACTTATCTCGTCTCGGATCTGCTGATATACTCTGCTGCCATTTAATTGCTTGAAAAGTTGAGCAGTTTTTCATGTTTTAAGGAGTGCTGAATTGTATAATTAAAACACTAACAGTGTAAATCAACAGTGCAGAAGAAAGACAGCAGAGAATTAAGCAAGTGTGTTGGCATAATAATAAAATCAAACCGGCATGAAGAGGGCCCGTTGCCGTGAAGGTGCTGAATACTAATGACACCTGTGCCTGGGGTGGGGGCGGGGCTCACGGGACTCTGATGTGCACCCTCTCCTCCTTCTGGGCGGATAAGGGAGGTTGCTGCCCATGGAAGTGGGTGTGCTGGGGGCACGGGGCGGGGCACAGCCTCTGTCCAGGAAGGGCTTTTAATTAGCATGTGGGAGGTAGTGAGTGCCTGGGGCCGAGGCCTTGGGGCTGGGTGGGCCAGGCCGGAGGGCAAGGTGGGAGAGGCAGGAGTGGGGGTGCGCTCCCCCAGGATCTCCCTTTCTTCCCGACATTGGCCTTGGCCGGTTGGCATTAGCTCAAGGGGATGGGCAGCAGGTGCTGGGAGTGTGTCATGTCTTCCCTCCCTCTGTCCTTCTGCCTCTCTCCTTCCCTCCCTCACCCCTCCTCCCTGCGGGGTTCATGCCCACCGTGAGACAGTCAAACGATATAGAGACACTTAACACCAAACTTGAAAGCTCACCCTTGCCTTCTCCTGAAGCCCCTCCTGCCTCTTCCCTCCCCATCTGCAAGGTAGAGGGAGATGGGAACAGGGGTGAAGCGTGGAGGTGAAGGCTCAGGCATGGATCCTGGCAGGACTCACCTGAACCAGCCCCGAAACGCTCAGGTTAAAAAAACAGGTGAGCATTTCCTGAAGAGCACAAAGTGGAACACTGGCCCAGGGAAGTGCTCTGTGAAAAAAGAGTTTTGTAGCCAATACTTCTGGAAAGTGCTAAATTAGAACAAAATATATATATTTTTTAAATGCAAGGTTTCTGCAAACCTTGAGCTTGCTGATGCGTCTGGTCTCCTTGCCTCCCAGCAGGGTAAATTCGCTGACCGTGAAGCCTGTTGGTTCAAGGCTCATGAATTTGCAGCCCACGGAGGATGGCTTCCAGGGATGACGCTTTGGGTGCTGGTGAAAAAGCACTTTCCTTCAGTCGTTGAGCTGTGGTCACATCCCAGGCTGATCACTGGTCGGCCAGCTCTGTGACCTTGGGTATGTCCTACTACCTCTCTGGGCCCTGGGTCCCCCGCCTACCCAATGAGAGGGATGCTTCCCATTCCTGGTCTGGTGAGAGGTAGGGGATGCTGGATGGGAATGAGGTCAGCCTGGGGCTGACAGTGGGGCCAGACCAAGCCTGGCAGAGGCGTGCTCTCTCTCAGCAATGCCCACTGTCCCCCCTTCCTACACCACCAAGATATGACAGCTCTTTTTTTTTAAAGATTTTATTTATTTATTCATGAGAGACCCACAGAGAGAGGCAGAGACACAGGCAGAGGGAGAAGCAGGCTCCCTGCGGGGGGCTCAATGCAGGACTCAATCCCAGGACCCAGGATTATGCCCTAAACCAAAGGCAGATGCTCAACCACTGAGCATCTGTTGCCCCGATATGATGGCATTTAATGATGCAGTGGCTCCCGGAGCCCTGAAACCCAAGACAGAAAACTGGGCAGGTGCTGTGGCAAGTTGGAACCAGCTGGACACGGGATGGATGCTGGATGGGGAGGAGCAAAGCTGATCTGTGGAAATGTGGCCACTGGCAGGGTAGGGAGGAGGGGAAGGTGGGGGAAGGCATCACCTGGGCACAGAAGAGAAGGGTGTGGCCAAAATAGTAATCATGATAAATAATATTTTAAGGTAATAAATAAATAAATATATATATTAAAGATTTTATTCACTCATGAGAGACACACAGAGAGAGAGAGAGGCAGAGACACAGGCAGAGGGAGAAGCAGGCTCCATGCAGGGAGCCCGGTGTGGGACTAGATCCCGGGTCTCCAGGATCATGCTCTGAGCCGAAGGCAGGCACTTAACCAGCCAGGCATCCCAAGGTAATATTTTTTAAAGAGCCAAAATTAATGCCAAAAAATATCTATGACCAACAAAATATCGACATTTAAATAAAAACATGATCCAGGCCTGCACTTGCATAACTCGTTTCTCTGGCCTTCACCCCGATCCTGGCCCCGAGAGCTAATAACCATTTTGTGCACCTGCAGAGGGTTCCCCAAGGGGCCTCCCCTTCAGCTGGACAGGACCTCCATCTCCTGTGAGTCCTCAGGGCACCGAGCCCCTCTTTCACGGCACTTGTGAGGCGCTCATTCGTTTACCCCCATCTCTAGCTTGGAATTCCTGAAGACAGACCATGTAATGGGCTAACTGGGTGATGAGCACCAAGGAGGGCACTTGATGGGATGAGCACTGGGTGTTATACTATATGTTGGCAAATTGAATTTAAATTTTAAAAAATGTTAAAAAAAAAAAAAAAGATCCATTTCCCCAGTCCCACACCCTGCGTGTCCACGAACTGAGTTCAGGAGTGAGCTGTGTGGCCAGGGTTGGGCTGCTCCCTCCTCGATGCTGGAACCCTCCTGGTGAGGCTGGGCACGTCTGCTGGGGTGGCCCTGGGGCCCCGGGGACTGAGCTAGTCGGTGTTATGTCCCTAAGTGGGGAGGGGTCTGCTGCAGTGGAGAGCTCCTGGCCGCTCTGCTACGGTCACGCCGACCACCGTGGATACCCCCTTTATAGGCATTGCCCCATTTGATCTCTCCGACAGCCCTGCAGGTTGGTATCAATATCCCCATTTTGCAGATGAGTAAATGGATGCAGTTAAACTGCAGTTAAACCTCTGAAGGTTGGGACGCCTGGGTGGCTCAGTGGTTGAGCATCCACCTTTGGCTCAGGGTGTGATCCAGGGGTCCTGGGATCGAGTCCCACATCGGGCTCCCTGTAGGGAGCCTGCTTCTCCCTCTGCCTGTGTCTCTGCCTCAATCTCTCTGTGTCTCTCATGAATAAATAAAGAAAATCTTAAAAAAAAAAAAAACCCTCACAGCTTAAAAAGCTAGTAAACGATGGGGGCAGGATTTGACCCCATGTTGGCCACATGCCTAACCTCTGAGGTCTGCTGTCTCAGAAGTGGAGATGGGGACCCTCTTCACATCTGGGTGGGTGCTTTTCCAGACTGGTAGGCTCCTGAGTAAGAGATGGGGAGGGGGGCTCTGATGACTGTTCCTCTTGCCCACGGAGAAGGGGAGAAGGGGAGAAGGAGAGGATTTTTCTCTGGAATCCCTGCACACGTCTGTCCATCTACTGTCCCTCTGGGGCATCCTCCATCGCCCCTGCCCCATGTAACCCCCCACACTGGGTGGGGCTGCTGGGAGTTGTTCTCATTAGTAAAATTGCTTCCAGGCCTGTTCTGGCCTTAGCCCACCTATATTGATAAGTCTTCGGCTGCAGGCTTATTATTTGATATTTATACCACCCTGGTCCTCACCTTCATGATGGATGGTTCGCGTGTCAGGATCAATATGGCCCTCTCACATTTACATATGTGTATTATTAATAAACAGTAAGTCACCCAGGCAGCCCAGCTCTACTGGATTTTCTGTCCCTTGCATCAGGCCAGATGGCTGGTATTGATCTGTTTGATCAGGAGGGGACACAGAGCAGAGCACAGAACATTCGGGGCGGAGGGTCTGGAAATCACAGCAGTGCTGTCCGCACTACTGCTCCGCCCTGTGTCTGACAGTCCGGCTCCTTTGCACACTCCGGGGCAGAGGAGGACCCTTCCTGGGTTGGGGTCCTCTGCAGACAGTGGTCGCCAGGCTGGTGGATGGCTTTCTTCTTGTCCACCTTGGCCTCTCCACGCCCACTGCCCTCACCCAGGGCCTTAGCAGAGCACACCTGGGCACTGGCTGGCCTCCTAACTGGCCTTCCAGCCATCCCTGCCCCGGGTCCCACTCCCTCTGCTAGGAGGCGTTCCTTCCTGCGGGATCCCTGTCTGGAGGAATCACCATGCTGCTCTGAAATCCCCTGTTCTTTCCACATACAAACTCCTCGGTCTGCTTCCAGATCCTCAGTAATCTACCTGCCAGCTGACCTGTTGTCACACTTTTCCCTAACCTGTAGCTTCACTAGCCTGACCCTTCATTCCAACTCCCACCCCCCCCCCACTGTTTATTCTGTTCCCCACACCCAGAACACCCTTCCAGATGTCTCCATCATTACACAATCTATTTGTGTTTCAAGGTCAGCTCAAGTCCCACCCATCCCATGAGGTGCTGCCTGACTTTTCAGGTGACCGTTAACTGCCTTGCCCCTCAACATCCTCTTCTCCATTCTGTTGTCCATGCAGCAAATATTTGGCAGGTGCTTCCCATGTGCCAGAGCACCGGATTAGCTTCTGGGGTCTTTTTTTTTTTTTAAAGATTTCATTCATTTATTCATGAGACACACAGAGAGAGAGGCAAAGACACAGGCAGAGGGAGAAGCAGGCTCCCTGCAGGGAGCCTGAAGTGGGACTTGATCCCGGGACCCCGGGATCATACCCTGAGCTGAAGTCAGATGCTCAACCGCTGAGCCACCCAGGTGTCCCAACTTCTTGGGTCTTAATGGTAACAAAAACTAATCACAATCCTCAAGAGCTCGGAGTCTAGTGCAGAAGGAAGACATCCATCAAAGAGTTGCAGAGAGGAATGCAAAATTAAATAGAGGTTAGTCTCATGAAGGAGAGATACCAGTTGGTACCAGTGGGGCTGGTTAGAGAGGGGTTGGTCTGGTCAGAGAGAGGAGAAAAGTCTTCTTAAAAGCGGGTATTTCAGGCAGGTGAGTGGGAAAGCATCTCAGGCTGAAGTGACACTCAGGTTGAGTGACACGACCAAGCTTTTTACTTACCTATAGTTGTGGAAGGAACAACAGGTGCAAAAGCCCAGTGGTAGGAAGGAGTGCAGAGAGTTTGGGAAACTGGAAGAAGCCAGTGTGGCCAAAATATAGCAATCAGGGCAGTGTGGGTGGAAATGGATTGAGGTGGGGTGGGTGAATTGGGCAGGGGCGAGACCTTGCAGGGCCCTTCATAGGTGGTGTCAGGGAATGGTTCTTTTTCCTAAGATCACTAGGAAACCAGCAGAAAGTTTTAAAAAGAGGCAATTTGATTTGACTTGCCTTTTGAAAAGAAAAGCTCACTGTCGTTGTGTGGACAATAGGTGGGAGGGGACAAGGATGGTGGTAAGGAGGGCCAGTAGGGGACCAAGGCAACAGTTCATGTAGGAGATGATGGTAGGGGGGCGGCAGTGGGGATGGAGAGCAGTGGACCGGGTTGAATGGTATTTAGGAAGCAAAGCCATCAGAACTCAGTGACATTTGGGATATGGGGGGTGGAGGAGGAGGCAGGGTGGTCAGTTTATGATTCATGACCCTAGACAGAGCCACTCATCAGCTGGGGAGAGTAGTAGAATGTCGAGTTGACGGTGGTGGGTGGGTGGTACATAAGCCGGGACATGGATGGATGGAGGTCAGGGTCTTTGAAGCACCCAGGAGGCAATGTTGGATGCTCAGGCTGGGGTGCAGAAGAGAGACTTTGCCTGGAGATAGACGGCACAGAGACTGGGGTGGCAGAGATGAGAGCCCTGGAGAGAAAGAAGACAGGGAGAAAAGAGGACCAGCGCCAGGCGCTGGGGACGCCCCCCCACCCCCGCCGCACCGTGTGCTGCCTGCAATTCTCTACCCCTTCCAGTCCATCTCCAGGCACACGGTATGCGCTCCAGAAGGCGGCACTGAGCGAATGAGTGTACAGTCCGTGATCTCTATCTGGTTGGCCCGCCAGCTGTACTGAAGGCAGGGCTGTGTTTTGGCTTTGCCCCTGCCCTCCCTTGCACTAACCCTCATAGTACCAGTGACAGTGGGGTCCCTTCTTCATGCCAGGGACTCAATCAATGGTCTCCTCGAGGCTCATCATCCAGATAAGGAAATGGCCTTGGAGTGGTTTCTACTTACCTATGGTTGTGGAACAAACCACTCTAAAACGTCGTGTCTCCAAACAGGTAGCATTTATTTTGCTCCTGACCCTGCACTTTGGGTGGGACTTGGTGGGCAGCGTGGGGACAGCCCGTTGTTGCTCCTCGAGCATCCATCGATGGGGCTGGAAGATCCATCTTGAAATAATTCATTCACACAGCCGGCAAATTGGGTCTGGTCGTTGGCCATGGAACACCATCCATAAAACCTTCCCATGAACAAAAAGTAAGCAGAACATGGCCTTTTCCTGTGGGAGGGATTTTGGCCATCCCAGCCTTATGTCTAATTTGTCCCGAAGGCCATCCTGGGTGACACCCCCCGCCCGCCCCCCCCCCCCCCCCCACTCCACTCTCCACCTTCCATCTGGCCTGAAGAACAGCTTGGACTTGCTGGGTTCCCCATTGGTCATTACTGATCATCCTATTTCCCTCCAGGAGAGTGTCCGCTTTCTCTGTGACATCATCCCCTTGGATATTTACCAGGACAGTAGCTGTTTATTTTGCTCTTTGTATCCTCACTGTTACTAGAAAAGATTTAAAGCAGGCAAAGCGACTGCATAAAATATAAGAAGACAAAAAAAATAAAAAAAAATAAAATATAAGAAGACTAATGTAAATACAAAGTTTGAAGGAAAGAAGAAAGGAAGCAGGATGGAGCAGAAATAGACCAAAAAAAAAAAAAAAAAAAGGCATGCCTGGGTGCATTAGACGTTGAACTGGGTTTGCTTCAAAGTTTTCCAATAATCAGAGTGCAAGGAGCTGCATGGTCATGAACATGTTCACGGTGGCCAGAAGATGAAAAGGGCCGGGAGTTATAACTGAGCTGGAGGAGAAAGCATTTGATCCAGAACTGAGACAATATTGCAAATGAAGCTGCTTTAAACATCCTGGAATCCAATCCTTGGGGGCAATTTTGCCTCCAAGGGGAAGATTGGTAATGCCTGGAGCCCTTTGGTTATGGCAGCTGGTGGGGAGGAGGGCTTGCTGCTTGCATCTAGAGAGCAGAGGCCAGGGATGCTGTAAAGGTCTACAGTGAACGCACGGGACGGCCGTCCACCCCCACAAAGGATGACGTGACCCAGAATGTCAACCGTGCCTGGTCGAGAAACTCTGGTCCAGCCCTTTCTTTGGGCTGGCGACAAAGCACGCCTTAAAGGCCAATCTTTTTGGCTCTTTTGTAATGAGTCCTTCTTGGAAAAGACTCAAAATTCCCTGGCCCGAGATCCTCCCTTCTCTGGGGGGAAAGAATACTGCTTGAGATTCCTTGAATCTTAGAATGAAAAAGCTAGATCATTGAGGCCAGCGCCCCCATTGGTCACCACGTTTATGCTGCCCCGCCGGCGGCGTCCTGCACTTGGCCAGAGTCTCTGGGGGAGACCCTGCCTTTTACAGGCTCACAGCCCAAGAGCAGAAACCTCCCCCCACCCCAGGGTGGCACGGATTCTCTGCAGAGTCCCAAGATTGGCTCCGAAAGAACCAGAACCTCAGAACGGGAAGAGGTGAGCAGGAGCCTGATGGACTGGGGAGCCTTTCCGCAGGGGACCCCCTGTTCCCCACACTCTTTCTGGGCCCCAGGGTTTGGCACAGACTTTCCCCCGCTACCAGGAATGTCTCTCTGTTCTCTGAAAGGTGGTGTGATCTAGGGGAAGGAAGCTGTGCTCCCTAGAGAGCCCTGGGCCCCGTGTTCTGGAGCAGACACATGCCACATGCCACATGTGTGTCACTTTTCCACCGTGCAGCCTGGGGGTGGGCTCTTGCCCCCGAGCCGATGAACAGACGCATCCTGTGCTGAGCATGGCACAAAGCAGGTGCCTGGCCGTGCTGCCTCCCTTTCCCTTCCTGTGGGAAGTCTGAAAACATGGCCTTAACTTGTTTATGCTGCTTCTCCCACCAAAGGGTGGGGTCTATGTGTCCTCCCCTGGCATCTGGGCTCTGTCACACGTTGGCCTACAGATGTCGGTACAGGTGACACTGCATCTGTTTCTGGGCCTGGTCCTTGAGTAGCAGGCGGCTTCCACTTCCTGCCTCGTGGGACAGTCACTCCGGGGCCTCAGTCGCCACGTTGAGAGGAAGCCGAGAGCCACATGGAGAGGCCAGTGTGGCGTTTGGGCCCACGGCCCCAGGGACAGCTGTCACATCTCAGTGAGGGAGCTTTCAGATGGTCCTGGCCCCAGCTGTCAAGCCCCCAGCCTGCGAACCACCTCGGCTGCTGCCGTGTGGAGCCGAGATGAGGGGTCTTCCCGAGTCCTGCCCAAAGTACAGATTCAGAAGCCAAAGAAATGATTGCTGTTTGGAGCCTCCCAGTTGGGGGAGGGGATCTGTTACGAAGCAATGGATGGATGAAGCATGGCCTTCACGTCCTTTCCTTCGAGTCATTCACCAAACATTTTCTAGCAGCTGACATGTGTCAGCCACACTGTAGATGCTGTAATTAGAGCAGTGAGAAATGAACAGGTATCCTTACCCTCTTGGAGATGATGTTCTAGCAAGGGAGACAGACAATAAGTAAATAAATAAATAAAATATTTAAAAACATCAAATAGTGGTGGGGAAAAAAAACGAAGCAGACAAGGGAACAGGAAGCACCAGGTGCCAGGGAAGACCTCACCACACAGGTGGCATTGCATAAAGACACGAAGGAAATGAGAGAATCAGCCACGTGGGTCCCCAGGTGGAGGGAACAGCAAGTGCAAAGGCCCTGTGGCAGTGGTGTGTCTGGAATGTGTGAGGAGCATCCAGTGGAACTGGATGGAGTGTGTGCAGGGGCAACAGTAGAATATGGGACCAGGGTGGTGGCAGTCAGATTGCGTAGACCTATGGACCCCTCCCAGGACCTTTTTTTTTTTTTTTAAAGATTTTATTTATTTATTTATGAGAGACACAGTGGCAGAGAGAAAGGCAGAGACACAGGCAGAGGGAGAAGCAGGCTCCATGCAGGGAGCCCGACGTGGGACTCGATCCCAGGTCTCCAGGATCATGCCCTGGGCTAAAAGCAGGCGCAAAACTGCTGAGCCACCTGGGCTGCCCCTTCCCAGGACTTTTTACTCTTGTGGGGGTTTTGAGTGGAAGAGTAACACATCTGAACAGGATCGCTGTGGCTCAAAGATGAAACCAGGGAGACCGCTTAGGAGGCCACTGCAATGACCCGGGGACAGGTGCTAACCCCAGTACCTTCAGCCAGGGTAGTAGTGATGGGGGTGGTGAACAGTGGTCAGAATCTTGCTATATTTTGAAGGCACAGCTACCAGCAGTTGCTGAAGGCTTGGACACGGGGGAGGGGGGGGGATGGCAGGAGAGCAGCCAAGGCGGCTCCTAGGGTTTGGTCTGAGCAAATGGAAGATGGGCTCGCCCTTTACTACAATGTAAGATGGTGGAGGAGGGTTTGTGCACGAAGGGAGAGGTTCAGAGGCTCCATTTGGGGCACGTTCAGTTTGAGATCCTGAGGTCCACAGCCTCCATGATGACCCCAGCGTCCCCCTCTTCTTGTACCCACCGTTGTGTGCCCCCCCCCCCCCCCACACACTGTGCCAGGGTTGCTCTCTGTGTGACCGATGCAACATGGCAGAAGTGATCCCAACCCCCTTCGGAGATTAGGTTGTGAGACACTGTACCTCCTGTGGGTGTCAATCTCTGCCTCGATTTCTCTGTTGGACCACTGGCTCTGGGGGAAAGCCAGCAGCCCCTCTATGAGCAGCCCCATGGAGAGGCCCAGGTGGGAAGAGACTGAAGCTTCCAGCCAGCAGCCACGGGAGTGGACATGCAGGTCGAGCCAGAGCCACCCGGCTAGGCCGCTCCTGGACTCTGGACCCTCGGACGCTGTGTGGGATCGCAAATGTCGCGTGTTTTAAGCTGCTAAGTTTCGGGGTCATTAGTGGGTAATCAGTACTGATCTGTATCAAACATCCAAGTGGAAATGTCGGGTAGGCATTCCAGATCTTCAAGTCTGGAAGTCACAGAAGCGGTTCAGGCTGGGATATACATTTGGGAGTCAATATACAGATGATATTTCTTATTAGAAGATTTTCTTTATTTATTCATGAGACACACACACACACACAGACTGAGAGAGAGAGAGAGAGAGAGAGAGAGATGCAGGCAGAGGGAGAAGCACGGTCCATGCAGGGAGCCCGATGCAAGACTCGATCCCAGAACCCTGGGATCATGCTCTGGGCCAAAGGCAGATGCCCAACCTCTGAGCCCCCCAGGCGCCCCTACAGATGATATTAAAAGCCACCCAGAGCAGATGACTCCCTCTGAGGAAGCTTTTCCGTCTTCTCCCCTTCCAGGCTGTGTCAGACGTCGGCCTGGGCCTTTGCTGTGACGCTGCGCTGGGATGACTTTGCTTTGTGCCCGATCCCGCAGCACATTCTGGAACAACTTTGTTTTCTCTGTGTCTGCTTCTGAGTCTGGCATGAACTGTAGATACTCCATAAATGCTGCGGAAAGCACAAAGGCATGCTGGGCCTTGGAAGGAGAAGCGGACGCGGGAAGTATTCTGGTGGGCCCCCCTCCAGGGTGATGTCCACCTGCCAGCTTCGGCCTCTCAGAGCCTGCAGGGTGGCTCCTTGCCTCGAAAAGGCCCCGTTACCCTCACGTGCAGCCAGAAAGAGGCTGCATTAGTATTCTCGGGGAGCCCTCAATCAGGGACAATTACCTCTCATGGAGTGTGTGGGGCGGATCATTCTAGATCATGTGCTTCGTACTGTTTCTTAGAGTAGTCCCTCAGGATTAAGCCGGGTCCCCCTCTTTGGTAGCCAGTTTATTAACAGCGCTTTCCTGGCTGCCTTCCCTTCTCTGGATCACCTCCCTGCTCTCCTGCCGGGTCCCCCGTACTTCTCAAATCCTTCTCCCAGGACCTGCTTCTCGGGGAACCAAACCACAACTGTGGAGAAGCAGGATTGGGAGAGATGGAGAAGTGAGGGCTTCCCACGCCAGGGAGTGGCCCGGAGGGAGGGCTGGGCAGTGCGCACAGGGCATCCTGGAGCTAGGTCCCCGGGAGTGTGACCCTCACCGATCGGCAGGGAGGACTGTGGGCTTTCCAATGCTGGTCCTGGTCTTTTTTTTTTTTTTTTTTTTTTAAGGTCCCGGTTTTGGAGCGTTGCTGAGCCACACCAGGTGGGGTGACCTCTGATCGGGAAGTTCTGCCCCTGGCCTGGAGCTTGGACTCCGCGGGGTCTCTTTCCTCCTTGAAAAGGGAGAGGGGTGGGGGTGAGGCTGGCCGCCCCAGCTCGCAGCCTGCAGCTGGCTCCACCTGGAGTCGAAGAAAGCTCTCTGCGCTGGAGGATGCTCTTCTAGGGCAGGATGACACTTTGCCAGCATGTCGGCGCCTGTGATTGCGTGACGACCCAGAGCCGAGAGCATCTGCTCTCCTCCAGGCGGCTTTCCTAGAGAGGTGGCAGGTGGAGAGAGATGCAGAAGCCTCCATGTGGTGGCTGGTGCCCGGTTCCCCGAGTCCCACCCAGCCTCCCCCCTCTGCCCAGGGCCTCTTCAGCTCCGGGCTTCTAATTCTCCTGCTTTGCTCCCAGGCCCTTGTATCACCTCCCTGTGTCTGGCTGCTGTGTCCTAAGGGCTGCAGTCCCCCACTAGTTCTCCCGCCCATGTCCTAGCTCACCAGAGGTAGCACCCACATGTGCAACCAGATTCATGCCATACCCGGCACTGCTGGGCACCCATCGTGTCCCAGGCTGGGAGATTCCACTGGGAGCATGGAGAGGCCCCCAGGTGGGAACCTACAGCTGAGAGAGGAAGGCCCAGCATCAAGAACTAGAACAAGGGACAGTAATCAACCCCCCCCACCTCCAGGTGGTGGTGAGGTATCCCCTTCAAGGGCTCCTTCTGTGCTTGATGCTTTCCTGCACATAAACTCACCAAGTCCTCCTAACTACGTGGAGGAAGGGACTACCAATCCCCAGATTCATGGTCCTCCTTTCTCCACTGCTCTGAGCCTGGGGGCCAGGTCTATGCAGGCCGCATCCCCTAGGCTCTCTTGACTCAAGCTGCTGGGCTGGGGGCTGCAGAGGGCAGCAGCTGGAAAGGCGGGAGGCAGACTGGGCATCCCCTACTCCCCCTCCCAGGTCACAGCTGGCTCCTCCATCAAAGGCTCCATTCTGGTTCCCCGTTCGGAGGCCTTGTCTACAGCAAGGTGACGTCTCTGGCTTTCTCCAGGCCACTCACACCCGTTGCATTTCCAGGCGTTTCTCTGCCCCTGGGTGGGCCCTGTAACCTTGCCTCCATCTATGGCAAGGGTCCCTTCCAGGGCCAGCTTTATTGACAGGTGCCCTGTGCAGTCACCCTGCCCAGAAGGCACCTCCCCTGCGGAGGGCAAATGCTGCCCTGTCATCATCTTGAAATTCTTTTTTTTTTTTAAAGATTTTATTTATTTATTCATGAGAGACACACACAGAGAGAGACAGAGACACAGGCAGAGAGAGAAGCAGGCTCCATGCAGGGAGCCCGATGCCGGACTCGATCCTGGGTCTCCAGGACCACACCCCGGGCTAAACTGCTGGGCCACCCAGGGATCCCCATCATCTTGAAATTCTTTTTTTTTTTTTTAAATTTTTATTTATTTATGATAGTCACACAGAGAGAAAGAGAGAGAGGCAGAGACACAGGCAGAGGGAGAAGCAGGCTCCACACACCAGGAGCCCGATGTGGGATTCGATCCCGGGTCTCCAGGATCGCGCCCTGGGCCAAAGGCAGGCGCCAAACCGCTGCGCCACCCAGGGATCCCCATCATCTTGAAATTCTTAACACGTTTTCAATAAGGGGCTTACATCTTCATTTTGCGCCAGATCCGCAAATGGCCTCTCCCGGTGCCTTCGCTCAACTTTCCGGTCGCTGCCAGGGGCCGTCCGCATCCTGGCCGGTCCACTTTACATCAGGCAAACGGCATTTGAAGGAAGCTCAATAACCAGGATGAGGCCACACGCCACTCAGTGGCAGAGCTGGGATTTGAACCCAGGACCTGTGCCTCGTAGCCTGTGCTCTTTCCAGTTTGAGGAGCCCAGTGATATGCCTGTGATGGAAATTGCAGGAAACTTTGCATACACACTGATTGCTTCTCCTTTGATGGGAAAGTGACGAGGCTTCCTGGGGCCTCTATTTCTCTGCTCATGATTCGGGCTGTTTTCCTGATTGTCTTGGCCCAGCCTGGTTCAGAGCCTGCCGCCTGCGCGGAATCACTAATGCGGCTGCCCTGACCTCCTGGTGATGGAGGGCCACCCCCCCCATCAACCCTGCGGCTCCTGAACGGGGTGCCTGCCCAGCCCCTGCCCACCACCTGCTGCTCCCAGCAGAAAGAACCTCACTCCTGTGCCGCCGCCGAGAAGCTGTGGTCCTGACATGACGGATGAGGAACGGAAATTTGGAAGGGGCTCAAAGCTCTTGCTGGCTGCCTCTAATTTTATTTTGAATAGAAGGAGAAAGAAAGGGGGCACCAGCAGACAGGAGCTGTTTCCCCTGGTGGGGATGAGCAGTGAATCAAGATAAATGGAGGCTCTTTTCGAGAATTTGTTCAGACCCCCAAACTCTGCTTCCCCTGGCAGACAAATCCGTGCCTGGGGTGCCGGGGCAAGGTGCAGGACCCTCGGGGCCTCCACTGATGTACTGGGGGTCTGGAGGGAGGGTTTCACGGTTCCTCTCTGTCTTTGGTCCTGGCCTTTGTGGCTAATACGGTCCCTTTGGAGCCCAGTGGACGTTGGGAGGTTAAGGGGATGGACACTGACCCCTAATTAGACAAGTGGGTTCATTTGCTCTTTCATTTCTCGCAGCCCTGCAGGTACAATCTTGAGTCAAACTAGAAGGTTCTGGCTTTCACGGAGGAAGTAAGCTTGAGCCTTGTCTTACCGCTTCTCAGCTGGGTGACCTTGAACAGGCTCCCCAACCTCTCAGGGCTTCACGGAACTTCTAGAGGCGCAGAGAAAATTGCACTGATTTCTGGCGTAGATGTGAGCCTCCGAGTTGGTGCAGATAAAACGCCTCGCCCGAGATCCGCTGCAGGATTCAGACCCCAAATACACTCGCTGCTGTTATCTGGCCGGTGACCGCAGGAGCCACAAGGCACAGGGAGGGGAGGGTGCGAGAGGAATGGTGTCCCAAGTCTGTGCCCTGTTTGTAAGTGCCCAGTGATGGGAGGTGGAGGGTACGGGGTGGGGGGGATCCCCCAGACGCCCCACCCCTAGGAAACACAATTCAGAGAAAAACACCCCCCTGGGTCTCCGCAGTCTCTGTGTTCCAGCTGTAGGTTCGCAGCTCCAGGGGGGACCCGGCTCTCCCCTCGACCTCGTTAAAGTCGGAGGGGTGTATAAATCAACCAAAATAATTCACGACGATCATTAGCGACTCCAAGGCGGCATCTTCTACCGGCAGCTTTAAATTAAAAACGGCGCAAAACTGCGGTTTTTAAAACACATCAGCTCTGTTTCCTCCCCCCTGCCTGCTGTAATCGAAGGCTGCTGGGATCTAATGAAATGCATTAGCATCTCCAGTCCCCCCTGGCTACTGGTTACAGGAAGGAGGCTGCTTTGCGGTGGGGAGTGGAAGAGAGGTGTCGGGAGGCGCGGGGGTGCCTCCCTCCTCTCCCAGCCCCTGGTGCGGAGCCTCCCAGCCACGGGGCTTGCATGCAGTGGCCGTGCTGCCCAGGGACCACCGAGGAGCAAAGGGTTCCCTTCGCCCGGTTTCCCTTTCTGCACCTGCAGAGGCCTGGCGCGCGCCGGGCAGCCCCACCCTGGACCCCGGGCCAGTGGCGCACAGCAAGACTGTCTCCATCCACGTGGGGCCTCTCCTCCTCCCCGGGCACCTCTAACCTGGTGTCCCCGTCATGCCCCTAAAATTGAGCCAGCTGGGCATGCAAGCCAGAAACTTTGCAGACGTGGCCGCCCCCTTTCTGCAAAAGGCCGGAGAGGTTCTTGCGCCCCTCGGTCTCATGCGCCTGGGTGGCTTCCTTCTCCACCTGGACGCTGCAGAATTTGGGTGGAGCAGCTCTTTCTCACTGGGGCGCTGCCTTGCACCTTGCAGGGTGCTTGGCTCCTGCGCACTTGACCCAGTGCCCTCCCAGTCAGTGCAAGGAGGACAAATGCCCAACGGGTTACGTGTGCCTCGCGGATACGGCACCTCCCAGGTGGAGATGCACTGTGTTTCGTCACCGCCGCCAGGTTCAGCCACTCTCTGCTTAACTCTGATTTTTCTGAAATAAGCGCCGACGGACCCTTTCCTTAGAAACCCTCGCTGTGATTCTCCGTCGCATTGTCACTGCTCAGGTGTGTCTGCACTGGGGAGTACGGTTGGGGGGTAGGGGACCCCCGGCATTACCCTCCCTGGCAAAGTTCCAACTCCTTAGCATGGCACCCACTGGGAGAGTTGCCCTGCTGCCCGAACCCTTTGCTCTGCTCTCCTAGGCCGAGCCACATGCCTGCTGCTTCGTCCCTAGCTCACGGAGGCTGTGCTCGGTGGCCCTTTGCCTGTCACGTCTCACTCTTGCAGCATCAGGCGTGCTCGGGCCCTTTGGCCAGGGCCTGGGGTTGCCCCCTTTCAGAGGCAAAGCTGAGACTCCCTGGGAGGTTATGCTCAGGCAGGGAGGCCGGTGGCTCTTTCCAGCCCCCTGCCAATGCTCTAGAACCTTCTTACAACTACCCATTCATTCATTCATTTGTTTGTTCACCCTTGATTTGTGTTCTGACGTCCCTCCTGGTCTCTTCCCCGGGCTTTCTCCACGGTAGGAGGAAAGCGTCTGGACAGGTACAGCTGGGGCGCAAGAGGGTTAATGCCCGACAGTGGGGACGGAATAGGTGGGCTGCATGCTTAGGTCAGCAGGGCGGCTGTAAGGTGCAGGGAGCCCAGTGTCCCTTGGTGTGGGACCCTTCATTGCCTCTCTCCCTTCCTGTTCACTCTCCCTGGACCCTCCCTCCTGCTTCCTGGGTGCACAGGAGTCCTCATCACAGCCTCTGTTTCCAAGGGACCCAGATGGAGACCAAGAGTCTGGCCCAGTCTGGGATGCAGAGAAAGAGATCTCGGCACCTGATGCAGGTGGGAAGAAGGGATGCCATGTCCTCCGGCACCTGCTCACCTTCACCGCCACCCCCACCTACCATGGACAGAGCGCACAGGGCCAAGGGCCTGCTGCAGATGGCCCACTGGTGAGGACAGAGCAGGACACCAGCTCAAGGGGCTCTCCGGGCTTTCCTGTCCAGACCAGCTCCTTGCAGAGTGGGAAGGTGGCAGGCCCTCCCTGGGTGCGGGGCTGTGTGTGTGTGTGTGTGTGTGTGTGTGTACTGTACAGACTCTGAATTGGCCAGAGTTGCTGAGCACCAGGTCAGGGGTCACTGCTCCAAGCAGGAGCTGCTGGTAGCACAGGGAATATTCATATTTCTTGGGGTGGGGCAGGGAGGGCGCACAGCTGGACCCCTGGGGGCTTGAGCAAGGTGGGGGCCTCCCCACCTGCTGGACTGACTCACCAGACAGCTTACCTGCCCATGTGTCTCCTGCAGTGCCTTGCAGGTAACAAGTGCTCAAATTAACATGGGTAGAAATAGAGCAAAACCCCCCACATCAAAATTGGGAAACAATCCTGCTGGGCAGGCCCGGGCTGCCCCCTTCCCCTCTTCGGGAGCAGGGCCCTCGGAGAGCCTGGCATCCTGCTGTCCTTGGGGGTGGCTGACAGATAGGGAGGAGAGGCAGGGAGGACAGCCTGTCATAGGGTGGGGGCTTTGATCCTTGCCCCAGATCACATCCTGGTGGTCGTGTCCTTACCCCTGGCCCGCCAGCCCTCGGCTCAGCCCCTTCCCCCAACAAAACAGCCTTCAAGGACCACCCGCCCGCCTCACCCCAGCCCTGGCTCCTCCCATCCCCACCCCAGTCCAGACCCGCCTGGAGGCCTGGGTGGCAACCATATGTTTAGGATGCTTGATTGCTGCTGTTGTGAGCCAGAAGGGCTGTTTGGGAAAGGGTACTCAGTCAAAGCTGTGTTTATATACACAAGGGCCGGCGTCTTTTTATTATGCATAATTATACGCTTCTTAATGCACAGGCTTTCTGAGGCATTCCCCCCCTCAACCTCCCCCCCCCCAATAAGCCGCAGCAGGGAGGGTGTGTTCGGGGTGGGTGGGGGCCCAGAGACGGGGGCGCCCTCCTCTCCTTGACTCCGGGGCCTCTGGGTCCGGCTGATAGATGGCTGCTGGCTCGCTCTTCCCGGGAACTCACTCTTCCGAGGGGATCCGGGGAGATGAGACGTGGAAACGTTGCAGAGCGTGTTGTGAAGCCTCTGATCTCTCCCTCCTCGTCTTTGAGCCGAAGCCTCGGATTTGCACTCCTCACCTCCTCCCGCAAGGAAAGCGTTAGATCCTTCCCCACCGCCGCAGCTTCTGGAGTCTGCACCCTGCAATTCTCTTCTTCTAAACTTCCCAAACTGGACTCCGAAGGCTGACATGGCATTTTATTAGCTGATCACGAGAGTCCAGGTGAAGCTTCTGCTAATCAGAAAGATCATAGTGGTGGTGGCGGCTTTGGGTTTGTACAATATAACGGGGCTGGGCGCCCTGGGTTCGAATCCAGACTCCGCCGTCTACACCATGGGTCAGCTGTGTGACCTTGGGCTGGCCATTTAACCTCTCTGAGCCCCGGTTTTCACGTTGGTAAAATGGGAAAAATATTAGCTCCCCTCGGCATGTCGAGCACCTGGAGCCTGGGAAATGCTTTGTCAGTGAGGATTTTGGCTTCATCCTTGAGGCCTCCGGCTCCGCTCAGACGCAGTGAACACTCACGAGGTAGTTATCGCAGCAAGGAATGAATGAGCACTGGGTTTGGAATCAGGGTGTCTTTGTTTACCAGCCACAGAGCCAGGCGGTTGTGGGACGTCTGAGCTTCTTTGAGCTGCAGGTGATGAGCTAACAGATTGGCCCACAAGCCTGTGAAGGTTCGGCTAATCCAGAGACATGAGGCTAAAGCACAGATGATGTCGAGCGTGGAGCCCGATGCCAACACATGCCCCATGTTACTGAAGGCTGATATTTCTGCCAGTAGTAGTTGACTATTTAAAAGGTTTTGTCTTTCCATCATCCCAGGTGACGGAATGAAACAACCCGAGGCCTGCGCAGGCCTGTCTCCAGCCCCGAGTTCACAAATAAGAAAGTGGAGCTTCAGAAAGATCAGCTGGGGGGATCTGAGCTCTTGAAGATTGTGATTAGTTTTTGTTACCATTAAGACCCAAGAAGTTGAGACACCTGGGTGGATCAGCAGCTGAGCGTCTGCCTTCAGCTCAGGGTGTGACCCCGGGGTCACAGGATCGAGTACCACATCGGGCTCCTTGCATGGAGCCTGCTTCTCCCTCTGTCTGTGTCTCTGCCTCTCTCTCTCTCTCTCTCTGTCTCTCATGATAAATAAATAAAATCTTTAAAAAGAAAAAAGAAAAAGAAAGATCAGCTGGATTTGCCTGAGCTTGCACAGCGCCCCCCCGCCCCCCCCGCCCAGAGCCTGGATCCCCCCACACCCTGTGCCCTGCTCAATAAACAAGTTGTTACTTTAATTCCAAAGCTAGTTGTCCAATTCTCTGAGACTATCCCCACACTTTTAAATGTAGGAGATGCTGGAGCTCTGGGGTGTTCTGTTAATCCACCCTCTTCTCCCTTCCTCAAAGCCTGCTTCCACCAAGAAGCCCTCCTGGGATAAAGTTATCCGCTTGGTCTTGAGAACCCTTTATTTTCAGGGCCTCCTACCCCGGCGACTTGGGGAGACTGAGGAGACAGTGAGACTTGTAGGTTGATGCTGAGATGGAGCTCACCTTGGAAGAAGTGGACAAACTCCCGTGTTGGGTCAGGACACTCGGGATGTTGGGAGCATCCGTGTCTACCTGACATGTTCTGTGTCAATGATTTTATCCTATGGCCCATATTGATCCTGTCCGAACCCCCTGAATGTCCTATATTTAGCTTTGGCCCCCAAACATGACCAAAGTCATGCAGGTAGAGCTATTTTTCAAACTTACCTGGGCATTCGGTGTTTTTATTTGCTAAATCTGGCAACTCTAGATATTGGTGACTTCCCTAGGTGGGAGGTGGCATGGGGTGGGGGGGCTGGGGTCCTCCTGACTCCCCACCACGGTGCCTGGGACCAGCCTTCCTTCTGGTCTCGCCACCTCCCCGCCCGGCAGGGGCAGGACTGGCTGGGCTCCGAAGCCAGGGAGAAGCCAAGCGCCTGGGGCCGCAGCCTGGATGAGCCTGCAAATTGGCAGTAAAGGAACCGTCCTTGGTAATAGAGAGATTTACCATCTGAAGGGCAGCCCCTCCCTCTTGAAGAGGCGATTAGTTCTGAAGCACTTTCCTGTGGGTTTGTTCCAGGGACATCGTAGGCCCCCATTACTCTCTCCCCTTCCCACCCCCAACCATCCCCCAGAGATTTAGAACCTGGAGGTGATCTTCCTTCTTGCTTCCATTACTTCAGCGCCTGAGTTACGAGCCTTTATTCTTCCAAAAGCTCTTCACTCGACCTCAGGCTGCAAAATCTAAGGAGCTGTGGGAGCGGCCTCCTTGTGGTCAGGGTGGCACCTGCCCTGGACCCGTGGGGGCACCGGGCCTCCCTATTCATTTAGCTCATTTATAGGCTGGTTCTCCTGCCCGCCCCGTAAGCTAACCACCTTGGTCTAGGCCTCAACCTCTCTGAAATGCATTTTCTTATTGTGTAAAATAAGGCAGTGGAGACGGATGCCTCCTAAAGCCTCTCGCAAAGCTGTGATTCCTTCCCGCCAGCTTGGACCCACTTGGTACCCACTCCCCCCATAAACAGAGTTAGAGGTCACGGCCTCCTGCCTCCTCCCGCTTGCCCTCCAGACCTCCACCTCACCTGGCCAGGCAGAGTCAGCCCCTCAGGAGAGGGAGAGAGGGAGAGACAGAGAGGGGCAGGAGGTGGGGATCGGGGATAGGGGATCAGGCAAAGCTAAAAGAAGACAGGAAAGGACAGACTCGGTTGTGATTCTCTCACTCAATGAACAGAGCACATTAAGGATTAATTCCCTCCCCTCTCCTGTTTACTGTGGTTTCTCCCCCCTCTGGTGCAGGGACGAGAGGCTTTGCATCAAGATTAGTTGTTTCACAGTAAGGCTGCAATTTGCCCGACGCGTTTGTCATTAGGGGAGCCCAAGCACCGTTCACAGGAGCTTGAGCCCCTTATCCTTGCTTTGCTCCCCGGTGTCTGTCCCTTTCTCATGCAGACAAACAGGGTCCCAGAGGGAGATGGAGTCTTCCCAGGTTTGTAGGTTGGGTGCACTGCTAAGGTCTAGGGGTGGGGGGGAGGTGGGGGGAGGCAGGGTCAAACTCACCCTGCAGGCCTGCCCTCCTGAAAGGCTGATGCTTCTGTCTCTCCAGAGGGCCTCTCTCTCTCTCTCTCTCCCCCACTAGCGGCCAGACCAGGCATGTGGGTGAGCCAGGACGGTCAGCAGCACTGCCCGAGGGATGGGGAGAGATTTGCTGCTCCCTCCCAGGTCGGCCAGTGTGGGGGAAGGGAGAGAAGGCAGCTCTGATAAGGATGAAACAAAATGAATGTGTTTTCAAAGTTTCCCCCAGGCCCCAGCAGGATTCTGCAAAACTGTAATCCTATATTATAAATAGATGGAATTGCCTTTTTTTTTTTAACCCATTGGAGATGCAAAGCCAGCTGCTCTCTCTCTCTCTCTCTCTGTCTCTCTCAAGACAACTGACAAAATGAGAAGGTAAGCTGCCTATTTGTCTCCGCATCCAGATGCGGTAAAGGGAAGTGCAGGGAACTGTTGGTCCCAGAGGCCTGTTCTGTTTGTTTCTGAAGCTTGGAGCAGTTCAGTGCCCCCACCAGCGATCGGGTCATTCAGTTCAGAAATAGACTGACGGGTTGGGACAATATGAAGCAGATGGGGCAACCGGTGGCTGCCCTGAGTCCTCCCTGAGACTCCTTTTCCCACCAAGGGTCTGGGTGGGCATCATTGGGACGAAGCTGGGAACACCCACCACCATTGCATTTAAAGGTCACAAGTGGGGGGCACCTGGGTGGCTCATTTGGTGAAGTCTCTGCCTTTGGCTCAGGTCACGATCTCAGGGTCCTGGAATGGAGCCTGGCACAGGGCTCCCTGCTCCACGGGGAGCCTGCTTCTCTCTCTCCCTCTATATGCTGCTCACCCTGCTTGTGCTCTCTCTCTCTTCTCCGTCAAATAAATAAATAAAATCTTAAAAAAAAATTTAAAAAAAGTCACAAGGCCCATCATCAAAGTGCCTGGGCACAGAGCCTAATGAAACCCCAACAAGGGGACTGGAGTGATCCCAGGTCTGTGGGGCCACTGAAGGATTTTCAGGTGATCAGATGTGTGTCTTAGCTGCCAGCTGCCATTGGAGGTCACTTGGGGGTCGGGGTGGGTGGCCAGGAGTAGGGGATGGAAGATTGAGTGGAAGCACGCAGGAAGCCTGGCTCGGAGTGATGGTGATGGGCTTTGCAAGAGTAGCGGGAGAGCTGGGCTTGGATTTCAGGCCTGTTGAGCATGGCAAGCCACGGCTTGGTGGTCCCTGGCTTGGGCACTAGGTGGGCAGGGGTGTTGTCCACTCAGGTAGGGGATGGAGAGTAGGAGCCAATCTGATGAGTGGAACTGGAGACATCCTGAGTTTGAAGTCCTGAGCTCGGGTGAAGGGTCTCAGCCATCTGGCCAATTTGGTGATATTTAAATGATACCTTCAGAAACAACAACTTTTTAAAAGGTAACTGGAAAGAAGCAGCCAGAGGGGTGAAAAGCAGGAGAGCACGTGTGATAAGAAACAGGAAAGAAGAATGTATTAGGGCTTTCCAGAGAAACAGAGCCAATGGGATATTCATATGTGTATATGAGGAGATTGATGGGGATGGCTCCTGTGATTCTGGAGGATGAGAGGTCCCGCAGTCTGCCACCTGCAAGCTGGGGACCCAGGAAAGCCGGTGGTGTAGTTCAGCCCTGGTCCAAAGGCCTGGAACCAGGAGCTCCAACGGCCAAGTGCAGGAGGAGACGGGCATCCAGCTCTAGAAGAGAGAACTCACCTTTCCTTCTCTCCCCCTTTAGGTTCCATTTGGTCCTCAGGGGACCGGATGGTGCCTGCCTACACCGGCGGGAGCAGATCTCTTCCCCCAGCCTGCTGAATGGAATGCTCCATCTCTTCCAGAAACCCCCTGATGGACAGACCCAGAAATAAGGCTTCCCCAGCTGTCTGGCCATCCCCTAGCGCAGTCAAGTTGACACAGGAAATTGGCCATCACAGAGAAAACCCAGAAAGCTGACAGCATCCACCCCTTCTTCGCAGAAGCCGAACAAGTTCTGAAGGGGTGGCATAGGTCCCATTACACTTGTCATCAAGGCAGCCCCCTCTGTCCTTGGTAAAAGCGGGTCCAGCGGAGAGGTGGGAGCAGGTACCTGGTCACGTAGGTTGGGGGTGGATGGGGTCTTCTGGTATATATTCTTAAGGCATTTCTAGACCTTTGCATCCTCCTGCCCCCTGAGGTCGGAGCTCAGGAAAGCAGAAAGCAAATTATTGGTGTCTAATAGTTTACCAGTTGTTCGGGACACCAGCTGGCTGGAGTGGGGGGCCCTCAGGACGGATAGTGAAGAACAGTAGGAAGTACCAAAGTGCTATTTAAAAAAACCCAATATAGGAAAGCCTGGGTGGCTCAGCGGTTGAGCATCTGCCTTTGGCTCAGGGCGTGATCCCTGTCCCAGGATCGAGTCCCACATCTGGCTCCCTGCATGGAGCCTCCTTCTCCCTCTGCCTGTGTCTCTGCCTCTCTCTGTGTCTCGCATGAATAAATAAAGAAAATCTTTAAAATAAAATAAAATAAAATAAAATAAAATAAAATAAAACCCCAATATAACCCCAAGAACCATAATTGTCATCCCACCCAGGTGGGCAGACAGAGCCGGTGACAGTCAGCTGCTGCTCAGGGTCACTTGGTTGGGCAGAGGCGGGTTACCACATGGTGCAGGCCGCTGTCGGGGGAACAGTCAGCATCCCCGGGCCACTCCAAGCCCCTTCCTCCCCGTCTCCACTCTGTGAAGTGTCCCCCACCTCGACCCCAGGTCTTTCCTGAGCTTCTTCAGTGGCCTGAGCATCAGGTGCAGTCTACGGCTGGAATGAAGAGGTTGCTGGGAAGCCAGTGTTAAGGACCTACTGGGTTTCTGGGCTATGGGGGTGCACTCCTGTCCGGGTGCACCTCCATGGCCCCTGCCAGGCTGCTGGGCCAGGCTTGCCAGCTCCCGGCTTTGTCCAGGGCATCCCAGAGCCAAACGGGGGCTTTGGAGGGGGTGTCCAAGGGGAGGGGCAGCCCGACTCCCCCAAATCCCGCTCACCCCGCCAAGACGCCTAAGGGTCCGTTTGCTGAGTTCACTCGGTGCCTTCCACCCCTCAGTCCTTGTTGACCGGTTTTCACTTTGTCTTCATCGCGGCGTTTTAAGGAAGCGACCTGCAGCCCACGAGAGGTTCTGGAGATGGTCAGGCCCAGAGGCTCACTCGGGCTATTTCGTGTAATGAGGTTTATGGACGAACGAGGCCATATGAAGGCGGGAGTCCCAGCGGGCCCAGGAGCAGCCAGATTGTCGGCTACCAGCCACCACGTTGAGTGCAGGAGGAGATACACAGCCTGCGTCCTGGAGGCTGGAAGGGGGTCATTCTGGGTCACAGAAGCTCTGGGAGCGGGGCTGGTCCTGGGCCCTATAAAGATAGGACGGGCACATCTAAGGCAGATCAACAAGGTGCACATGAGAGTGGGGACCCTCTCCCATTCCTACTGTGGCCCCAGAGCCCCCACGGCGGGCCCACGCTCTCTCCCATCAGGCAGCCTTCCCGCCCTGCAAACCCGAAGGAGCCCAGCCAGGGGTGCCCATCCCCACTGGCCCGGGACCCAGGGGCCAGCTGTGTCACCTACACTCTGCAAGTAGGGAGGGAAGGAAGGAGGGTGGCTGAGACTCATGTCTTGAGTGGCCTTGCGGGGCTGTGCCCAGCCTTTCCAGGGCCTTGTGCCGGCTGCCGGTTCTCTCTGCTCCACCCCTACTCCTCCCTCCCACCCTGGCTCTCCCCTCCTCTGCCCTCCCTGTGCCTTTCCCTCCCTACCCCCTTCACACTTAGGCAGCCAAGGCGAGGGAAGAGGAGGCCCCTCCTACAGGAAGCACAGAGACTGTAGAGCTGAGGGAGCAGCTGTGGCTGTGGGATCAAGGGGGGACTTGCATCTACTCAGTTGAGCCTCACTTCTTAGCTGCCCACTCTGTGCCAGGCCCCCCACTACGTGCTTTACAAACCCGCGTGGAGGTAGTTCTTTCTGCCAGTATACAGGTAAGAAAATGATGAGGCACAGAGTGGTTATGTGACTCGTCCAAAAGCACACAGCTGACAAATGGGGGAGTCTGCTCTGAACCCGTGTTTGTCTGACCCAGAGTTCTTACGCAAACCCACTACTTTATGCTCTGGTGGGGAGACAAGGGACTCCTTCTGACCTTCAGCTTGGTGGGCCCAGGGACGGGAGACCTCGGTCACTGGCATCCCAGGTGGAGTCTGTAGGGAAACCCATACCCTCTCTCTCCCCAGGTGGGTTGTCCCCTGGGCTTCTTCGGGGGCAGAATCGGCCCCTCATCCTTTCCTCTCCTCTCTCGGCCCTGCCCAGCGACGCTTCACGCTGACTCCTCTGTACATCAAACTGGCCACCTCTCCTTGGGTCCTTCCCCACTTTCCAAGGTCAGTCCTGATTCATATCTGCCTGGCCACGTGGGTTCCAGGGCGACCTGCCCACCTCCTTGGGCAAAGCCTCCCCCATCCCAGGAAGGGGATGGGCAGGGTCAGCCTCCCTGAGTTACTCTGGAGGCTCCTCTCTCCTCCTGGCCAAGCCCAAGGCCTTAGAGTTGACTTGGGTACATCCAGGATGCCAGGCTTCTCTGCAAAAATACCAGGAGTGGATCCCACCCCCACCCCACAGACCCCCGTCCTGGGGAGGCCTGCCTTTGACGGCACTGCTGGTTCTTAGTTACCGTCTTGGGAAGTGGTGGTGGCCCTTGCTCTCAGGGAGCTGGCGCCTCCCGAGCCCCGATCCCCTCCCCACCAGTGGGGGGCCAGGAGGCCAGGTCATGGGAGATCATTTCTGGTGGAAGGAAGCGGTGCAGGGCCTCTGCAGCAAGACGAAATGTAGGACAACAGCCCTTCTGGCTCACTGCTCGTGCTATTGAAAACAGCACCAGCCAGAAAATACTTGCTAATGGCCTTCTCCCAATCTCCTTCTAGATAATGATAAATAATGTGTACTTTTAGTTTGGAATTGAAACTCATCTCTGTATTTCTGGTGTGTTTCACATGTTTCCCCCCCGCCCTTCTCCCTCGGGGTCTGAAAACTAGATATTTGTGCATTTGCTGTGTGCATTTATTCCCTGCCAGAAGTTGACATATAGACTCATTAATTCCTCCACACTTGTGCTCACCCCCAGACACTCACCTGGCTGGACCAGGAGGGAAGCTGCGTCCCAGTGGGCTCTTCTAAAGGAATCCTGTGGACCGGACCGGGGGACAGATATGTCCTGGATGTGGGGGTTTGGGGTCCCTTTCAGTGATCTCTCATTCCTCTACTCAGGCGTGCCCTGAGGGTTACATTCCCTGAGTTTCTGATTCAGTAGGTCTGGGATAGGACCCAGAAGTTGCATTTCTAACAAATTCCCAGGTGATAATGGTGCAGTGGTCCCAGAGACCACACTTTGAGAACCACTGGTCTAAATCCTTGCTACTCGGGGCGCCTGGGTGGCTCAGTGGTTGAGCGGCTGCCTTCGGCTCTGGGTGTGGTCCTGGAGTCTGGGGATCAAGTCCCGCATCAGGCTCCCCAGGAAGCCTGCTTCTCCCTTTGCCAGTGTCTCTGCCACTCTCTCTGTGTCTCTCAGGAATAAATAAATGAAATCTTAAAAAAAGAAATCCTTTCTACTCAAAGTGTGGTCCTGGGACCAGCAGCTTTAGCATGACCTGAGAGCTACTTAGAGATGCAGAAGCTTGGGCTCCACCCCAGGTATAATCAGTTTTGCATTTTAGCAAATCCCAGGTGATCTGAATGTGTATTGCTTTGGAGAAGCACTGGCCTAGGTGATTATTCAATGTTCCTTTCAGCACAGTGGCCTTGATCTTGACTGTGCATCAGAATCTCCTGGGGAGCTTTTAAAACATCTCTAAGCCCAGGCTGTGCCCCAGGTCAATTAAACCAGCACCTCTGGGGTGGGGTTCAGGCATGTGTGTTTTTTAAAAAGCTTCCCTGTGATTGCAGTGCATGGCCACCCCTGAGAACCGCTGCTCCTGGTTCACCTTGAAGGAGACTGCAAGTCATGCTTCTTTCCTTCATGGCTGCTCACCCATGCCCACTTTTCTGGCTCAGAGAGAGCTCAGCTTTGCCTGACCCAGGGTCATCCATCTTTCCGGCGTGCTTCTGTGGGCTTCTGTAGTGCATCCTTCTCTCTCATTTCAGTTGAGCGCACTGGGTGGAGAGTTGGAGAAGCAGCAGAGGCAGCAAGAATTGCCTGAGCCAGGCTTTGGTTACCCCGTGGGTGTGGTTAGAGCAGCACCCACAAAAGCCCACTTTCCATGCTTCTGAAATCCCACTGACGTTCCTTTGAATTAATTGCAGAGTATCAAACACCGAGCCAACCTGTGATCACTGTCCCCTACCAGGTCCGTGACAGACATCACTAATCAATCAGGGCATGCGTTCTCATTGAGCCCAGAGGTGGCTCAGAGGACTTGTGTCTGCAGTGTTCCAGCATCCGGGACCAGTGGGACATGGCGGGGCTATGGAAAACATTGACCTTTCCAGGGTGGAAAGCATCTGCCCCTTGTCCTGAGGGGGGCAAGAATCAGGTTATTGGTGAGATAAGCGTGACTTACTCATCAGCTCCTAGAAAGAGGGAGCAGGTTTCCAAGCGGAAGGGAGCGTGGTAGCAGAGAGAGAGAGGTCTGGAGAATGGGTCACTGTCCTGGAGGCAGTTCTGGGACGCCAAATTCAGGATGGGGCTTTTGGGGAGAGGAGGGTTCCTTCTTCTCGTGTTTCTGTTGCCTCCGCTGCAAGGTGTGTGTATGGGGGGATTGGCCAAGAGGGGAAGAGGGGCCAAGGGCAAGATTCTCCAACTTCAGTGCTGTACGTGGGGCTGGGACTGGGTGTGACGATTTGGGGAAGGTCTTAGCTTCAGCCAGGCTTGTGGAGGTGGGGTGGGGGGAGACCCTCACTCAGTGCAGGAGGTCCTGGCTGGAGGGCAGCCCTGGGACCCCCACAGATGACAGTGGGAGATTGCAAGGCAGGCCAGAGGCTCTCTTCTGCCCAGCTTGGGGTGCTGGTGGGGAGCTCCAGGAGAGGTAGAGGCAGATGAGCAGGTCTCCCCACCAATCCTCTTCTTGGCTACTCCCCAGATTGGATTTGTGGAAAAGAGGATGGAATTGTGGAGCATGTTCTCCAGAGCAACAGGGGCCTGCTCTGCGGAGGGGAGTTTAACAAAGAGGTAGGCCAAAGAGAGGAGACGGAACCTCTAGGTGGGGAGAGAAAGAGGACAATAAAGGAGATGAACCAGAAGACGGTTCTCCTTAAGGGCTGTGTGTTCATTCACTCGTGATCTCCACATTTCTCACTGAACACCTATTCTCAGGCCGGCTAGAATCTGGTTAGTCCTTTCCTGCGGGGATGAGTCCACTTTGGGACCACCTTGGTAGCACTGAGGTTGGGGGCAGAGGAGATCTTACCAGCTCAACAGCTCGAGCTGCTACCACAGACACCTCAGCGCACCCTGGCTAGAATAAAGGAAGCCGAGGAACCCTGGCCTTCCGGCCTTCGGGTGGCTGAAGAGGCAGAGGGGACCTCTAGTGCAGTCTGTGAGTGAGACGGGGTCTCTCACACTACTGGTCCAGTGGAGAACCCTGTCTTCAGAAAAGGGATGAAGACCCAGATCCGGACCCCCAGCTGCCCTAGCCCGGACGGGATGCAGCCAATGGGGTGCGTGTCCAGGTAGCGGACACCCCAAGGATGGGAAGCCGATGCATCGTGGAACATCCTCCGGACACACGGAGGGTGGGTTTCATGAGGTGGTTGGCTAAGAGGCAGGGGGCTGGCCCTGGTGACCTAATGGGCCCTGGAGAGCCCCTCCATGGCCTGGGCACCCCTGTAGTCCAGCAAATCTCCTCCCATGTCCTGGAACCATCCAGCAGGAGGCTTTGCTGATTTCTAGTGACCTTGACTCGTCCCCCTCCCCACTTGAATGGAGAAGCATCTGCACTGCTCGTCATCTCTGCCAGTCCAGAGCCAGCCTTTCAAATGACCTGCTTCATCCCTGGCTGCGGTCGGAGCCTGAGAAGCGATGCGCTCCATTTCCATTTTTTCCTGAAGGCACCCCCTACCCCGGCCCCCATCCCTCAGTGTCTTGGGGAGCCATGGGCACCCCCTCCTGCCCCTCCCACAGTCCTGCCTGCACTTGCCTGGCTGCCAGCAGAACCCAGGCTGCCTGGATGGATTGACTTGTTGGAGAGAGTATTTATTTTAAGAAGCATTTCACCCCGGGTTTTGCTGTGCTTGGCTTATTACCCATAAATATCAACTAACAGAAAAGGGGTGGCCTCTGGGAGGAGTGGATGTTTTGGATGGAAACCAAGAGCTGACATGTTCCCTGGGTGGGAGAGACGAGGGAACAGTTCCCATAATTGGCCTCTACAGGGAGATCCAAATGCATCGTCCTGAGATCCTAGAGCGCTGCCACCGAGGCAGTCCCGCGCCACAGCGCGCACCTGGGAGGGCCTGGACCTAGCTGGGCGGGCAGTGACCTCAACCCCGGGCAGGGAGTGAGGGACAGAGGAAGGGGTGCCCCGAGGGTGGGGTTAAGGACCAGGGCTTGCAGGGGGCTTCGTGGAGGGGTGATTTTAGCAAAGGTGTGGCTGAGTGAGTTGAAGAGAGGAATGGCCTTCTGGGAGGGGAGCAGTAGGGCAAAGGCGTGGGAGTCCGCCTGGGGGACTGGCTCCCCAGGGGAGGGGGTGGTGAGGAGTTGGGCTGAGGGAGGCAGGGACGTGAGGGCCCCTTTCTGCAGAGCCAGGAGGCAGCCTCGTGAGGCAGTCCTGGGACGGGGAGGCAGCCAGTGTGACTCGGTCACTAGCCTGTTCTTGCTCGTCCCGGGATGCTGCTCCTGACCGCTGGTGCGGTTTAGGGACCATCACCTGTTTCTCTCTCCTCTCCTTTCCTTTCCTGGAAATGGAAACTTCCTCTGGAGCTTGGACATAGAGGAGGGTCAGGATAAGCTGATCCAGTCTGCAGGGGGGTGGAGTGACCGCTCTGAGACCTTCCCAGGAGGAGTCTGGCTCCTCTCACCCCCTCGCTCCCTGCTGTTCCCATGGAACCCAGGGTGCTCCCAGGAGGGCCGCTGCTGGAGGCAGTTTGGTGACTCCGATCTGCGCCTTCTAAGGGATTGTGGACTGAAGTGTGTGTAGGTGTGTCTCTGTATGTGAGAGCATGTGTGAATGTCCGCGTGTGTGTGCCTGTGTGGATAGGGGGTGGATCTTGGACCTCCTGCCCCAGCATCAAGAATCCCCTGAGCCCCACCCCTGAGGCCCAGGGCAAGCCCCGACCCACAGCCAGCTCCACACTGGCCTGTCCCCACATTTAAGGCAGAACTGACTTCCTGGCAGGAAGGCCACCCTGACTGTCAGCCCACTGAGGCTTTTCCTCCTCTTTGCACCAAGCTCCTCCTCGACCACCCTCCAAATCCCTGATCCTTAATCCCCAACCCCCCAACCCTCCCAAGGTGGGCCCAGACCCAGACCATGACGCAGGTCACTGTTAATGAACTTCACTCTTCCCAAGTCCCTGGGGATAGGCGTGTGACTCACGCCGTCCAGTCGCAGGACCCCAGCCCTCAGCCAAAGGGCTGGAGAGCAGGGCCAAAGTCCTTCCCCGGAGCTAGTCCGTCTCTTGCTCAGATGCTAGTGTGGGGAGTTGGGCGTGTGGGGGGCCTGGTGGCCATCCTCACCACCATGTGAGAGACAGCCTGTCTGTGGCCACGACCAGCAAATGTGCACATCGACAGGGGTGGGTGGGTGAGGAGACAGGGCCAGGTGGGGATGAAGACTGAGGCACGGGCAGGGCCCATATTGGTCCCGAAGTCCTGGTTCCTGTGATCTCTCTTCTTATTCCGAATCCTCCCAGTGACAAGAGCCCATAAACTCCACTTTGACTAGAGCTGGAGCTAGTTGAGCTCATTCTCAGTCACGTGCAGGTTAGAGTTCTGAGTGATATATTGGCCTTCACAGGCCATGTCCTGGCCCACCCACCTGTCCCCATTCTCTCAAGTGGCCAGGGTTCCATTATACATTCCCCGTATTGTCCTCTCTCTCCTCCTGATTAGAATCAAATGTCTGTTTTTCAAGCCTCTCTGTCCCTCTCCCCTTCCCTGTGCTGATAAGACATGGGGCCCTTGCCTTTCTCCCTGCTACAGAAACAAAGTAGCATATGAAGTAGCATAGAGAAGTTTCTAGATGTCTGGGCACTACCAAGGTTGAGAAACCTTGGGTGAAGACATGACTCACGTTGTCTTGGTCATGCCGACATTGAGGGCAAGGGGGCAGGACCCAGGAGACAGGAGGAGTGTGGCATTCCTGGCTCCGGACTCTGCTTCTCCTGGTGTGAAAGCCCCCTTCATCCATAGCCCCTGCCCCTTCTCGCTTCCGGCATTTATGCCTGGTAGGTGTCGGCCAGTTTACTATTTCTATTACTTTTTCAACATGGAAATATCTGGGATTTTTTTCCCCTTTATAAAAATAATTCCTCCTCCATCCCCAGACCACATGCTCGAATTAGACAATCCTGGCAAGGAGAGGACAGTTCATCCAACCTTCTGCCCAATGTAAGAGGCTTGGCCACAGCAAATGACATATGGTGAGTTACTGATGCATGTACGCTGCCGAGACGGGCAGCTCACTACCTTGTGGGGCGGCCTTTCCACTGCGGGGCAGCTCTAATTGCTGGAAAGTTCTTCCCTTTGTTTAGCTAAAATCTGGCACCAAGATGCCCTTGGTTGAAGGCCTGCCCTCTGGAGCACTGCAAAGTCAATCTGTTCTTCTTGCACATGACAGCTTTCACACCGTTGAAGACAGTTAGCATGTCCCTCGTGCATTCTCTTTTTCTCTGGTCAAACACCCTGATTTCTGAGAAGCACATCAGAGGTGGAACGGCTTCAGAGCCCTCGTCGGCCTGGTTTTCATGCCCTCCAATGCCCCTCCTGGAGTCTCATACCCAGTCAGAGAAATATTTTCTGGAGGGGCTCAACCCCGTGACCAGCCAAGGGGACACAGCGGTCCCACGCTGCAGAGTTGGCATTGTGTGTGCATCAGAGTTGGCATTGTGTTTAGCACATTCCTGGGCCCATCCCCTGAGATTCTGGATCAGTAAGTCTGAGACTAGGCCCCAGAATAACTTTTAAGCAGAGCTGCACAGCCAGTTCTGTTGATAAGCTATTTTTTTCGTAGGAAAATTGAGGTGTGTAGGTGGGACGGGATGGGCGGGGCACCATGCAGCCAGTGGATTCAGCAGGACTCATCTGTTTGCAAGACACAGAAACCCAGCATAACTAGCCTATGCAAACAGGGGATGTTTGGGTCCAGGAGCTGCAAGGGATCCTGAGATAGCAGGAGTTTGGTCTTTGGGAACGGGATCGAGGACTCAAAGTTCAGTGTGGTGACGAAAATGGCCATAAGTAGTCCAAATTCATATTCTCTTGGCTTATTGACCTCAACTGGAAAGGTATTCTGTTCCTCTCCACACCCACCCCCTGCCCCCAACCCCGCCAGTATCTTTAATTTAATTCTAGGGAAGGATTTTTATTGGTCCAACTTGGATCTCCTTCCAGTGATCATGGTTGGCACAGAGATGGGCTATGACAATTGGATCATGGAGCTACCCTTGCCCTACACTGGAGAAGGATGGGGACACCAGGTGAGGGAGAGCAAGTTCTCAGGGAAGGGATGCTGGCCACATGTCCATCATAGCTGACCTGCAGGAGGGCCATCTAGGGTTTTCTTACGAAAAGAAAGGTCTATTTCAACTTTTGGATGGAGGCAGCATTCTTCTAGAAATAACAGGATTTTTAAGGGCCTTGTTATGATCACCAACTGTGATTAAAAAAGAAAAAAGAAGGATGTTGGGGGGACCACAAATGCTAGTCTAGTCATTTACGAACCTCGATTCGGCCTGCAGGCCCTGGTGGGTCCCATCTGTCTGGGACTGGTCTCTCCTTGTTTCACTGGCACGAACCTTGTCTCGTCCATCATACTGAGGCCTGGGACCATAGACATGTAGCTTCTCTGTTTCTTCTCTTACCCATTGTCCAGCATTTGTGTGCGGTTTACATGTTAAAGAGAGTGCATGCACCATATTTCATGGTTTTACATCTGTCTACTCTTTCTAGTTTGCATCCCTCAAAAGCAGGGTCTATGTCTAGTATGATTCTGACATCACAGCATAAACTCAACACCATGCCTTGGGGTGGCATAAATGGCTAGCTGACCAATAAAAATACGTGCCACCATGGTGTAGGACCCTTGCTGGGACATAGCTGTCTGGCCAGGGACCATGTTTCCCAGCCCCTCTTGCATCTACGTGGGACCACACAGCTGGTTCTCATCAATGGAACATGAATGGAAATGCTGACTGTCACTTCTGGGTCAAGGTAGTTAGTTAAGCTTTGCGTGTAAGATTTCCACGCTTTCTGGTTTCTTCTGCCAGCTGGATGCAGAGACTCCAACAGAGGTCCTCCAGGATGTCCTAGGCACAGCTGAGCCTCAAGATGGAAGGGACCTAGGTCCCTGAGTCACCACCTGGAGGAGAGTCTCTCAAACGTTCTAATTAATCAGCGACATCCACATTTAATTTCGAGTGACTAGAAAATACATATTTATTGTGTTAAGCCATTAAGATTTTGGAGCTGACTGCTAATATAAGTTACTGATTACTGTACTAGGCTCCGTAAGAACTGGAGGGGGTGTGTGGCTGGGTCTGGAGTGGACTGCTCCACAGCCGACCACTCTTCTTTCCTACATGGGTTCATCTACTGATTCATCCGTGTGCTCCTCCATCCTTCCAGCCAGGCACAAAGGCAGTGTGCTTGCAGGGAGCAGATGTGCTGGGCTTTCTCACCTCGCTCCATGGGTTCCCCAGGTTACAAACCACCCCCAGCTCAGGGGCAGGGGCTGGCTGGTCAGGGCTGGATCCTGGGGAGGGCACAGGACCAGAGCCAGTGGTGCAAACAGGAACCTGCCAGTGAACCCAGCCAGTTCACTGCCAGGGTGACCTTGAGAGGAGCAAGGAGCAAAGAGAAAAACACAGAGCCGGCTCCCTCCTGTCTTAGGGTCCCTTGAAGGCCCCCTGCTGGCGGGAACTAGCTGGGCACCGCCGGCAGAGCAGAAATGGGGTCCTAGCCCAGGGCTTCACAGCTCAGAGTGACTCTCAAGTTTGGACTTGAGTGGCGACAGCTACAGAACCAGCAGAGTTTTTAGCTTGAATCCTCTGACCTGACTGCTTTGCTGTGAGGCACCCTCTCTGGAGCCTAGCACCCTAGGAGCCAGTTCATGTCCACAGCCTCCCTGCCAGTCTGAGGGCTGACATCCTGGGGACACACCTGGCCCAGGGCTCCAGGTCCTAGAGAGATTCAGGAAGACAGGCTCCAGAGAGTGTTCATGGTCTTTGGTGCAGCCGCTCCGCCGCGGGGTGCTCCGGGTGCTGGGTGCAGAGGTGAGATGAGCTGTGTGGGTTCCCCCCCACCACCACTCAGAGGAGCTGCGGGAAGGCTGCAGCTCCCCTGGGTCCTCCTAGGAAGGCAGCCGTGGCCTCTCAGCGATTTGGCTAAGATTGAGAACGCAGGATGGCAACACTCCCTCTCATTGCCGTGTGACCTTGAGGGAACGAATTACCTTCTCAAGTCTTGATTTTCTTCCTCTGTACAATGCCCCCCGAGGGCCATCATGCAGTTTGGGGGTAACGCATATAAAGCACAGTGCCTGGCACATAGTAGACACATGATAAGCGGCAGGAACGGTGATTATTCAGAGGAATGGGGGATCCCAGGAGTCTGTCTTTGACCTCGAGACTACTGCAGTGGCCTCACTTTATGGGGTGGAGGGCCCCCAGGGAGCAAGAAGTACAGACAGAGAGAGGGAACATGGGTGCCTGAGGCTCCTGGACCCTCCCCATTCCCAGGCAGGTATTGGGGGTCCCGCTACCGAGCCCGTGGGGGTTGGGGAGTGGTTGTCCCACCCTGATGAAGCACTTGAAGGCCCCCAGCACAAAAAGAAACTGTCCTGCCCCGTGGCAGCCTCCCTTCCAGCCTGTGGTGGCCCCAAGGAGGACTGTGCAAGTACCTAACCGTGTGCATAATTTCTTGATTCCGCTGCAGTGGAAGTTTGGATCAGAGCGAGTGGGTGTAAAGAATGTCAAGCAAGATTCGATTACAATTTTTATTTTGGAAAAACCTTCATCAAAATATGTATATCTAATTAGGACAATTACAGCACAGGAACAAAAAACTGATTAAAAATCAGACACTCCATAAATTACAAGTGTTTTTCTCCAGCTGGGGCACATCTCCGGCTGCCGAGCTGCAAGGCCAATCAATGGGGCCGGCGCTCTGGGAGCAAGAGGGAGGAGGTGGTGACTCTCGGGACAGGACTGCAGGGGGTGGCTGTTGAGAGTAGGCTTTGGGGAGGGGTGGTCCCGCCACCACCTGACTGTCACCCAGGGCATGGAGGCAGCTGGGCCTGCTTAGGGACAGGAAGAGCTGCTCACGGGTGGAGGAGCAGGGGTCTGGTGGGGTCTGGATATGGCTGTGTGCCTGTGTGCAAGTGTGTATGTGTGCATTTCGTCGAGCCCGAGCAGCAGATCATGCATGTGCACACATGTACGATGGCACGTGAGCATCTGTGCAAACATCTGTATCACGGCCGGAAGATGCAACTGTCTGGGCAGAAGAAAAATGCACAGCAGCATCTGGAGCGTTGTGCCAGCGGCAGGCGTGGTGCAGAGGGAGAGCAAGCAGGCAGCTTGTCATACGTGCCTGGGCACCACCAGCTTGGGATGGGCACCAGGCCGGCAGAGCTGCCCTTTTAAAATGTCGCAAAAAGAACAGGCCACCACACAAGGATGTCCACACCCCAATCCCTGGCGCCTGTAAAGATGTCACCCTCCGTGGCTTAAGGGACTTTGCAGATGTGATTAAGTTAAGGATTTCGGGACGGGGAGCTCATCCTGGATTACTTGGGCGAGTCCAATGTCATCACGAGGGTCCTTAAAAGTGAAAGAGGGTGGCTGGAGAAGGAGATGTGACAGCAACGGAATGATTAGAGACGGTCTATGTCATCGGCTTTAAAGATGGACCACAAGCCAAGGGATGAGCATGGCCTCCAGGGGCTGGAAAGGGAGGAAAAGCAATTGTCCTTAGAGCCTCCAGGAGGAACACAGCCCCGCTGATGTTCCGATCTTAGCCCTCGGAGAAGGTGGGACCTTGCACCCACCGAGCTGTGAGTCCATACACGTGGGCCATTTTAAACTGCTGCGTTGGTGACCATTTGCTACAGCAGCGACAGGAGAGGAGAGGAGCGCCGAAGGGATTTTGCCCTTTTCCATCCAGGTGGAGACATCGGACCTCAGAGGCGCCAAGTGATTTGCTGGGGTTCCCGCAGCCAGCCGGTGGGGGGCCACGGTGTGAGGCAGGCTGACCTCAGAGCCTAAGTGGGCCTCTCCCGCCTGTTGGCCCAACCACGCCGCCTCCCGCAGAGCAGTCGTGAGGGCCGGACTTCTCATTCCCAGGCCAGCTCCCAGCTCAAGCCCCCCTGCTGCCGGCTCAGAGAAGATGGGATGGGGGTGGGGGGCATCTGGGATGAGCGCATTGAAAAGCTTGGACAAAAAAAAAAAGAAAAAGAAAAACTTGGACAGGTTCCAGTTAAAGCCATGGTCGAAGGTGGCTTGTGTGTGCGCCCTCCGAGGAGAGGAAGGGGCTTATGTCTGAGCCCGAAGCCAGCTTCCAGGCAGGGGGTTCTCTGGCTTCCCAGCCCATCCCACTCCAGCCTGCCTCAGCCCCTCTGCTCCTTCCTCCCCGCTCAACCCCAACCCCCCTGAGTCTGCGCTCCCGGGGTCCAAGCTTCAGCAGCTTCACGGCCTTCAGAAGCTTGGGGATAGATTACGCGGGCTCAGAGCCTTGCAGCCCTGGGCAGGAAGGCGGCGGGGTCATGGGTGGAGAAGCCCCTGGCCCCTGACACCCTCTACCCTGCTCTAAGGCCACCCAGCATGCCAGGCTGTGCCAAGAGTCCTAGAGCACCATCCAACACGGCCCGGGGCGGAGGGGGATGCCGGCAAGAGATACTGGCTGAGGAGCCAGGCCAGCTGGGTCCCATTGCTGATTCCCTTGGGAGGCTTGCTTGACTCATTTCCCCTGCTGGGCCTTAGTTTCCTTGTCTGTAACCTGGGCTACTTAGAGAACATTCTAGAGATTCCCTCTAGCTTAGACCTGCTGACCCTGCTGGCTAGGGTTCTCTTCCTGTCTGTGATAGTCGGGCATCCCGGGGCCTGTGCATGGCTCTCTCCTGTTTGCATGTTCTTGAGGAATGTGGCTATAGGGTGAGGGCAGCAAGGGGCTTGAACTGAGTGTCAGGGCTGCCTCCTGGCCTCCGGGGGATGGAATGGGGACAGTGAGTCTTGCTTTGCAGGAGGTTGCCCTCAACGGCCATGGTGAGAACCATCCTCAGATATAGCACCCCACTTTTTACATCCTTCCTCACCTCAGAAGATGCTGTCTCCCAGGCCTGCTCTCCTGGGCTTCTTCCTCTGGCCCCAGGGAGGGGCTTTTGTGTGTGTGGTGACAGAGAGGCTTGGCTGGATCCACTCTAATGGGATCCATAGACTTGTCTCAAGCAAGATTCCGATTGGCTGGCTTGGATCATGTGATCTTCTTGGAACCAGTCACTCTGACCAGAGCAATGCAGTAGCATGACAGCTCAACCTCGTGATCACATGTGTGATGTCACAGGATCACATCTGTAACCAGTAGGCGGGGTCACTCGGGCTACCATGTTTGAAGCCCCTAGAATCACATGTAGCAATGATGAGTTCCCCCAAAGAGCCTCAACCAAGATGGAACAGCATGTTAGGCAGACAAGAATATTTTCCCCAAATGCCCACCACGTCCCAGGCCCTGTCCTGAGGGGCTCCTTGGGACATCTATTCCAGATGACTTAGGGAGTCGATCCGCTTTACCTGGGACAGGTGAAGTCATCCCTAGCTCACACCTTGTTTTCAAGGGACTCTGGAAAGAAGGTCTGTGCTTGGTGCTCTAAGGTCTCCTCCGCTAGGCATGGGGGAGACTGAGGTGGCTCTAAAATGCTCCCCTAATGGCCACGTCATTCATTCTGTGCTTTAGCTGGCATTCTGTGGCACCTTGGCACCCAGGCACCATAGTCCCAGGACACCCCAGTGTGTGAATGTGCGTGTCCGTGTGTGTGTTGTGAGGGTGGTGACTGTCAGAGGCTTGGGACTCTCAGTCTTACAGACAAGGGGGCGGCAGGGCAAGAGGGCGATCTTCAGGACCACTGCTGTGTCTCTGGCCCTTGTCCTACAGCGTCTGCAGCTCCCTGATTATTATTCTGGGCCCAGACAGAGGCAGCTGTGTGGCAGTAGGGGAAGCTGACAGACAGTGACAGGTGACACCGGCTGCTGGGTCTTCCTTCTGTCAAATCCGGCTCTGCTATCTCTGGTGCCCCGGACGGCCCTGCGATGCCCTCTGGCACCTTCTTCTCCAGCCCCCACTGAGGCCAAAGTAGGGGGGGCGGTGTCAGGTGTGAAAGCCCCGATGCTGGTCGGTGTCTGTTTGCTGCTCCAAGGGCCCCCCTTCATGCTTCCCCTGCTCTGCTCAGCATCACTGGGGCTGCCCACGGCGGCTGGCTCCTGGCTGGTTTTGGCCAATGCTAGAGGTTGAAAGTTCCTGTTCCCCCAGATTCTTATGTTGAAAACCAACCCCCAGTGTGATGGCATTTGGAGGTGGGGTCTTGGGGGGGTGATCAGGCCATGACCAGGGGAATCAGAGCCTTAATGGGCGGGACTCGTGCCCTTACAAGGAGACCCCAGATCGGCCCTCACCTTTGCCACCTGGTGAGGACGGAGAGGAGGCGGCCGTCTATGGAGCAGGACGTGGGCCTCCACCAGACACCTTGATCTTGGCCTCCAGCCCCCAGAACCGTGAGGATGAGCCGTCTGTGGTGTAATCCCAAGTCTCCGGGATTTCCATGAGAACAGCCCGAACAGATGAAGGCGGCCAGCGAGGCCCAGGCAGGGAGAGCTGAGGGCAGGAAGGTGGAGATGGGGGGTGTTTCTTCTCCTGTGTTTGCTTCTTGTCCTGCTCTCTTGAGCTTGAGGGAGCCGGCTCCTCCTGTGGCTCCCACCCGGGATGCAGCAGCTTTGTGCCGCGCTGTTCCTGAGTCCCCTCACCGTCCGCTGCCGCGCTTCTCAGTTGTCTTTCACCTGTGTGGCCACGTCCCCATGTGCATGATTCCCCTTTAGACCCTCAGAGTGGCATCTGCTTTCTGCTTGGCCTCTGATGCTGCCATCACCTGGTGGGGCCTCAGGCGAAATTCTCTTCTGTCAACAGCAAGCTGTGTGACCTTGGGCTAGTTGCTGTCCCTCTCTGGACTCAACTATTCCTATCTGTAAAAGGCCAGACAGTGGCCCCTGATGAATCCTGGACCCTCTGCCAGGGGACGCAGGGCTTTTCTAGATGCTCTTCTGGGGGCTCCTTGGGCCCCCTGGTCCCCTAATAGCGCCCCTGTGATCCCCTAAAGCTGCTCCACCTCCCTCATCTGGGAGGTGTGAGCGGCGGGAGAGACTCACTCAAGCAGCTTGGCATTAATTCCTAAAGCCCACTTCCCCATATATGCAGGGCTCAGAATAGGAGGGGGCAGTCAGAACCACAGATGCTTTCCAGAAGGATCTCTCCTCCACGGGTGGAGGAAAGTAAGGGGCGAGAATGCGATGGTGAGGTCTGGGTGGAGACCCCTGGGGCCCCTTCCCTGGGAGCCTGCCTCTCACCCCTGCGAGCCTAGACAGAGGGCACTGCGGGGCAGGGGAAGCCACGGGGAGCGGGGAGCAGGAGGGAGGGAGGAGGAGATCAGAGCCGAGGCGAGGCCTTGTTTTGGGTTTGAAATGCCCAAGCTGTTAATTTGAGAATAATCAATGCTAATTTGCACATATCTGGCTGCTATAGCAGGTTATCTATTTCCCGTCAAGATGCCCCAGAAGCTCCCACGGCTCTTCCCCAGCGCTGTCCACCCAACCTCCCCCTGCTGCTGGGAGGTGCTGCGGGCTGGCCCGCCGGGGAGCCGGTGGTCCCCCCCCACCCAGATGCTGAGCCCAGCCCCAGCTGCCAGCGGGGCTGGAGGCAGCCCAGGGGGCTGGAGAGGAGAGGGCTAGGGGGCCGGCCAACGCCTGGCGGGAGGAGAATTAAGCAGAAGTGCAAATTACCCAAACCCGTGATTAACATTTCTTCCAAATCTGCATGAATATTAAAGCGCAACCCACCCTGGTTCCCACACAATGAATTCTGCATGAATCTTAAGATAAATCGTTTGGATAACTTAGCGGCAGCTGTACTCCCCTGCTGCCAGCTGCCTCCCAAAATCATTTCAAGGCGGGTAAGAGGGGAGAAGGAGGGGAGAGTGAGGGACAGCGGGAGGGGGCACAAGCGGTGCTTGTCACTTTGGGTCCTTCCGCTCAGGCTTCGGGGCCTGGGCTGCACGTGAGGAGTGGGGTGCACGAAGCCTGGACTTGGCCGGTAGTGAGGGCTGGAGCGGCAAGTGCTGCAGCCACCGTGGAACCTTTCTTGAGTTCCTGGAAGAACCCCCAGGACGTCCTGAGGTGCCCGCTCCATCCTCCCGCTTCCCCTAAGGAGCAAACCAGCCCGCTCAGCCCTCAGCCTGAGCTCCACCCTCCTGGAGGGCAGCTGCTCTCAACGGGGGTGATTATTCCTCCCCCCCACCCCAGGGGACATTGGGGGATGTCTGGAGATATTTTTGATGATCACGATAGTATTGAGAGGGTAGAGGTTACAGATGCTGCTAAACATCCCATGACATGCAGGACTGCCCCTCTCCCCCAGTGACAAAGAACGGTCTGGCCCCTAATGTCACCAGTGCCCAAGCTGACAGCTTCGGTGTCTCCGCCTTACCAGGGGGACATCTGGGCTTCCTCCCAACCTACCCGCGGGCTAGAAGTGAGTTACCAGGGGGCCCTGGGTGGGAGCTGGGAGTCAGGTTTTGACTTTTGGAGCCTGGCAGCGTCACCACCGTGACTATCATTGTACCAGGCAGGGTCTCCGCGCGAACAGATGGCACCAGCTAGGGGTTCCGGAGAAGACAGTCTGATGAAGGGGCCGTTTGTACATACTTGTGTGCTGAGCTAAGGGAACGAACACGGTGATGCAGAATCTGGGGACCAGCACCAGTGGGGGAGGCTTTACCACCTGGACGGCCAAAGGGGTGAGGGAGAGGGGTGTTTTTACTGGAGCCTGCGGAGTCTGGAGCCCTGGAGAAGGGGGGTGCTCCAGAGCGGCAGTAGGCCAGGAAGAAGGGGGGTGGAACCAACACCCCAACCTCTCTCTCCTCTTGCCCTCAGCCTCGTGCCAGTGCCTTCGATTGGTCAAACCCACCTAGAAGCCAGGGACCAGAGGATCCAGTCAATTGGCCTGTAGAGGGGGCCCTTCCGGGGTGCAGAGCAGAGAGGAGAAAGAAGGCCTTCAGTGGAATGGCAGCCGGGGGCAGGGGGTAGGATGGGGTAGGAATGGAACCAAGAGTGGCCAGGACATCCTCCTTCTCAGCACCACGGGAAGCCACCAGGAGGGCACCCTCCGGGAACTGCTCCCAGGTGCTCAACACATAGAAAGAAACCCCACGGAACAACCCGCATCACAGACAAGAGTGAATGGCAACAAAATGCCTTTGGGAAAAGTCCAGACTTTTCCAGTGGTTGAGCTAGGGTTAAAATGGATCCGCTGGGGAGGGAATCTCAGAAAGAGCTTCAGTAAGCCAATGGCGTGCTGGGATTCAATTTACAAAAATGCTGTTTAAGCACAAATGCGCAGGAGCCCATCCACTGTATCAAGGGAATTCCACTTATAATAGTCAGAGGAAGACCAACCACCCCGGCAACCCCCAGCGTGTCCCGAGGTGGGACGGGTTCCTTGGGGATGGCGGGTTGGCATCTCCAGGACTTACTGAAGACTGGATGTGGGTGTGATGGACAAAGGACTGGAGAGTGAACATTCAGGCTTTTGGCCTGACAATGGGGGCACAGTGGTGGTGCCTCTGGATGTGGGAATGACGGGGACCGGGGCTGGGAATCGGGTTCTAGTGGACTCCAAAGCCCCACGGCCCGTTCCCTTCCCTGTTCCAGGTGGTGGCTCTCCTCCCTGGCTGCAGGGAGGTTGGCAGCATTTGCAGAGCTGCTGGGGTACCCTAGGAAGAGGTTTGGCCCTGAGAGTACCAATGCCCCCCCCCTCCAGAGGTAAGCAGACTTGAGGGGCTGCCTCCCGTTCCCTGTCTTAAGCAGCAGCCTAACAAGAAGTAGACAAACAGGAGCGCTTTTCAGCTCAGCGGGGTGATGGGGGGAGAGAATTAAAATCCCATTATAAAAACACTGCAGAGGCTGCTGGCAGCCTTGTTGATGATCATTTACACCAATGTGCACACACCGAAACCTTCCTTGCTGTGACTCAGGCCACACAGGCAGCCGGGGAGAGCTTTCTGGAGTGAAGTCAACCTGGCTCCGCCACCTGCCTCCTTCGGGCTTGGGACATCAGGCAAGCAGTTGAACCTCCCTTGGTCTCAACTTAAGTTCTCTTGGGTGCGGGAAGCCTTGTTTCTGTTTGCTCTCCAGACCACTCCCCACTTTTTTTCTTTTTCTTTTTCTTTCTTTTGCTTTTTCTTTTTCTTTTTCTTTTTTTTCACCTGCATAGTGCCTGGCCTGGGAGGCTGGCCTCTGGCTTGCTGGAGTGTGGCGCCACCCGGAGCTCCAAGGGAGGGCCAGAGCAGGGGGCACTTTGGCTCCTCGGCTCTCCCTGCCAGGGCTGGCTCGGCAGAGGCTGTCAGTGGCCTTTCCCCTGTGGCCACCTCTGCCTCCAAGTTCTCCCTTAGCGTCATCAGCCCTGGGTGTGCAATGGCTTCCTTCCCTTGCAGTGTCCTTGGTACCCCCCAGTGGGTCCATCTCGCTCCCATTGCCTGGGCCCCTCAGCCTTGCTCCACCTCCATCAATGGCGCGTCCATTTGACCCTCCTCCATCAGCGCTTTCAGGTGGGCCCCCAGCTTCCTACCAGGACCCCGACAATCCACCCGCCACAGGGGACTGGTGGTGATGGTCAATGCCACAAGTGTGGGAAGGTGTCTAACGCAGGGCAGGGCCTGGAGAGAGCACCCGGGGAGCGGGGTTAGGACTAGACTGTCTGGGGTTTTGTCCCAGCTCTACCCCTCAGTAACTTAGCTGTGGGACTGCAGACCCCTGGTTATGCTCTCTGCTGCTTGTTTGCCTCTAAAAATGATGATGGTGATGATGATGATGATGATGTTGTGACAAACGTCACAGGGTGGTCGTGAGGATCGAATAAGTAAATTCATGTGAAGTTTTAAAATGGCACATCACAAAGCACCAGAAACATCAGCTACTCTGTGTTATGGTGATAGGTTCTCCCGCATCTTCCAGGTCACACAAAAGGCTCAGTCAGCAATCAACCTCCCTCCGTCTTTGAATAATGTGATTATGAGACAGTTTCTTCTGTGCTTAGGACTGCGAGGCCATCTCTGTCCTAGGGGAGGCCCCTGCTGCCCAGCTCCTGTCCCTCAAACACCCATTCCTGAGCGCTCCAGTGAGGTCTTGGGAATCCGGACTGTGGTTTGCTGAGGGTCTGCTTAGTCATAAATGTGTATCAAGGGCCTAACATAGGCCAGGCACTGCACTGAGCCTTGGGAATCCTGTGTTAAACCTACAAAGACTCTCCTTCTGCTTTGGGGTACTCTATTCAGTTAGGATCAGAAATGGCCCCTGAGCCACAGGAACTGGGCGAGAAGTTGAGTGTCAGTGGCTCTAGGGTTCTTGGCTGCTTGGATGAGTTTGGGAATGACTCTATAACCAGCTGTGTCCTACAGATGTCACATGCTACACTCATCTTCCTTTGTTGGACTTGGCACGATTCTGGCCAGAGGCCTTTCTTACAAAGAAAGTCCATGAATTTTAACTACCACCGCCACCACCACCACTACTATCACCATCACAATGATAGCAAGCAGCTTGTCCTCTTTGAGCCATCTTTTCTCCAGGACAGAAGATGGCACAACAGGATCGTTGGCAACCTTCTTTCTCAGGTTCTTCATTTTTAGGTCCAGAAATAGGTTCTCCTCCGGTCCCCAGGGGCTAGGTGTGCTCCACGAAAATCTTAGAGTGAGGCTTTCAGAAAAGAGGTCAGGCTGGTTTGGCCACTTGATTAAGATCTGCTTGAGTTTATAAGGCTTAGGACCTCTATCACTTTTCATTCTCAACTTCCCCGCCCCCTGTACCTCACCTGTGCTCCCTGCATGGGCTCTGGGGCAGGAGAACCTGCTCCACTCTAGCTGTGTGACCTCAGGCAAGTTGTTGAAACTCTTCGAACCTAAGTTTCTATATTTATAAATGAGAATTAGAATATCAGCTTCAGAGGCTCCCGGGGGGCTCTGGTGGTGAAGCGTTTGACTCTTGATTTCAACCCAGGGCCATGAGTTCAAGCCCAGTGTGGAGACTACTTAAAAAAATAAATAGGGGTGCCTGGGTGGTACAGTTGGTTGGGTGTCCGACTCTTGATTTTGACCCATGTCATGATCTCAGGGTCCTGGTATTGAGCCCAGCTCTGAGTTCAGTGAGGGGTCTGCTTGTCCCTCTCCCTCTGCCCCTCTCCCTGCTTGTGCTCTCTCTCTTTCCAAAAATAAATAAATTAAATCTTCTTCTCTTCTTCTTCTTCTTCTTCTTCTTCTTCTTCTTCTTCTTCTTCTTCTTCTTCTTCTTCTTCTTCTTCTTCTTTCTTTTTCTTTTCTTCTTCTTCTTTTAAAGAATACAACTTCATAAGATTGTGATGAAGTATGTCAGTAAACCACTTGATCTAGTGTCTGGCACATAGTAAATCCTCCTTGGATTCTGTCTCTCCTCTTTATTTATGTTTAGGTACCATCTTCATGGTTATAGCATCTTTGTCTTGTTCATGTTATCCATAGATGTGTGACAAACCACCTCAAACTTAGTGATATAAAACAATAATCATTTATTCTTGCTGCCTCTCATGGTTTGGGGGTTATCCAGTCAGTTCTCACTTGGATTTCAATCAGAAAGTTGCTGGAGTCATCCTGAAGACCTCCTCACTCTCATGTCTGGTGGTTGATGCTGGCTTTTGGCCAAGACCTTAATTGGAGCTGCCTGCAGGGACACCTATACGTGACCTCTCCATGTGGCGTGGGCTTCCTCACAGCATTGCAGCTGGCTTCCAAGAGGAAGCATCCCAGGTAGCCAAATGGAAGCTCTGTTGCCTTTTTTGGACCTAGCTTTGGAGGTCACATAGCATCACTCCTGCCATACTATGCTGATTGAGGGAGTCACTAAGGTCTACTTAGGTTCGAGGGAAAGAGACTCTTCATCTTGATGGGAGAAAGGCAAGTCACATCATGAGAAGACTGTGTAGGAGGGAGATACTGTTGCCGCCATTTTTGGAATATAATCTTCCATAATTTTATCCCTTCAGTAGACCTTGATATTTTCTTGTCCTCAGATAGTCAGCCTCTTAGCCCCCTTGGTGGTACTTACTGGGTTAGACGATACCCTCTCCCCACCCTTTGAGAAATCTAGTCCATTAGGAAGAGCAGTATCCTAGAAGCACAAACTCTGGTTCCTTGACTCAACTCTGTGTGGTGCTTCTGAGGCAGTCTGGAGCTATTCACTGCTCCATCTCTATTTCCATGCCTTCAGAATTATGGAGCTTCAGAGGAAAAAGGATTGTTTATTACAACTGAGTTTTCCACTCTGGTTAGCTCAGCACTTCTCCATCCAAAAGAAGAAAATCAAATCATTTTATGGGATCAAGACTGTGATATCCACAGCCACAACCCTCCAAACACCAGCTTTTCTGGTTCAGGAACTCATTCCCAAAAACCTCCTCTCTGGCCCACCATCATCCCAGAGGCCAAGAGGCCCCTACACTTATCTTTTCTTCTATCCTTACTGTATTATCTCTTGCTACATAACACATTACCCTAAAATTTAGTGGCTAGAACCAACACACATATAGTATTATCTCACAGCCTATGTGTCAGGAATCCTGGTGCAGCTCAGCTGGGCCCTAGGCTCAGGAGGTCTCACAAGGCTGCAAACTGTTGGCTGGGGCTGCAGTCTCATCTGAAATCTTGGCTGGGGAAGGATTCACTTCCAAGCTCACTTGTGGTTATCATCAGGCCTCGGTCCCTCTCTGTGTCTTGGCTGGAGGCCTCCCTCATTTCTTTGCCATGTGGGTCCTTCCACAGGACAACTCTCAACCTGGCAGCTTGCCTTGTTACAATGAGAAAGTGAGCAAGCAAGAGAGTGAGAGCAATATGGAGGTCACAGTGTTTTATAGCCTAATCTTGAAAATGACATCTTTGCCGTATCCCATTCCTTAGACACCCAGGCCACTGAGTCCAGCCCACATTCCAGGTGAGGCCTTTGCATAAGGCATGAATACCAGGAAATGGGGACCATTGAGAGCCATTTTAGAAGCTGCCTACCACAGTCTCCATGGCCACGGGATTTGGGGGAGGCAGACGTGAGAGTCTCAGCTTTGCCAATAATAAAAGTGGTTAGATGTTGTACATGACTTTTCATAACAGCATTATACAGAATAACCAAAACATAGAAACAATCCATATGTCCATCAGTGGATGAATGGAGAAGTACGATGTGGTATATCCATACAATGAAATATTATTTGACAATAAAAAGAGATCAAGTACTGATACATATCAGAATATGGATGCACTTTGAAAACATACCAAGTGAGAGAAGCCTATCACAAAGGGCCGCATATTGTATGATTCCATTTATATGAATTGTTCAGAATACGTAAATCTACAGAGATAGATAGATTAGTGGTTGCCGGGCGCTGAGGGAGATGGGGTTGAATGGTGGTTCTGTTTTTGTTTGTTAGTTTGTTTTGTTTTAGAGAGTGAGAGAGAATGTGTGAGAATGGGGGCAGGGGCAGAGGCAGAGGGAGGGAGAGAGCCTTAAGTGGGCTCCACACCCAGCATGGAGCCCCGACTTGGGGCTTGATCTCATGACCCTGAGATCATGACCTGCACTGAAATCAAGAGTTAGGTGCTTAACCAACTGAGCTACCCAGGCACCCCTGAATGGTGGCTCGTAAATGATAACCCCAGAACTTGTGAATGTGACCTTATTAGGAAGAAGGGGTCTTTGAAGATGTAATTAAGGATTTCAAGATGAGATCATCTTAGATTTAGGGTGAACCCTAAATCCAATGACACGTATCCTTGTAAGAGAAAGGCAGAGGGCGATCTGGAACTGAGACATATAGAGGAGATCACGTGAAGATGAGGGCAGAGACTAGAGGAGTGGGACCACAAACCAAGGAGCACCTGGTGCCTCCAGAGGTGGAAGGGTCAAGGAAAGATCCTCCTCTAGAGCCTTTGTATGGAATGTGGCCCTGCCAACACCTTGATTTCAGACTCTGACCTCCACAACTGTGAGAGAATCAATTTCTGTTGTTTTAAACCACTGAGTGTGTGGTAATTTGTTACAGCAGCCCCAGAAAACTAATTCAGGGGATAGTGGCTAAAGGGTACATGGCTTTTTTGGGGGAGGGGTGATGAAAATACTCTAGAATTGATTGTGGTGATGGCTACACAACCCTGTGTATAACCTAAGAACCATTGAGTTGGATATTTTAAAAAGGTAGGTTACATGATATGTGAAATATATCTCAATAAAACTAAAAATAAAGTGGTTGGGGATTTGCCCATCTTCCAGCAAGGCAGGGCCAGAGGCAGACCAGAAGATGGACAGCCTTGGGTGGTTCCATGCTGCTAAGTCACTCCCCTGGACAGTATTTGTCTCCTCTGACCCTTGTCCCATGTCCCCAGTCAGATTGGTGCCATATAAGGAGGCAATGTGCTGAGGAGATGATCACACCTTCCCTGTTTCCTCTTTCTCATACATATTACCATCCCCTCCTTTTCATGTTCAACTTTCTCTTCTCACCCTGCAGTTTTCACTCTGTGCTGCTACCCCCCGCCACCCCATTTTGTGTGCCGGCTTCATCCCCCTTTTCCCCTTCCCTCACCCCTTCCAAATTGTAAAGCTCCAGGGTGGAATCCATTTCCAATCCCTCAGATGTCAGGGGAATTGAAAGCATGGCAAATATTTCCGAGATCTAAATTACACCGACCCCGGAAGGCAGAACTTGCAGTATAATCCAGGTTATGAATTGTAAATCAGACGCCATGCAAAGTACTTGCAAAAATTCAATAAAGCTTTTGCTCCCAGCACAGCAAAGCCGGGCCTAAGGAAGCAGGAGGAAGCAGCTGGGGAAAGAAGGAAGGAAAGGGAGGCGTGTGATGGGGTGGGGAGGGCAGAGGTGGGCGGGGCTGCTCCAGCACCCAGGGCAAGGCTCTCATGGCCAGCAGCTGCCCCCTGTTCCTGTTGTAGGAGTCAAGAGGTCTCCATGGCCTTTGGATAACACATCCTCCAAGATTTAATCCAATCTTTCAAATAAGAATATTATATTTACCAGGCAGGCTAACCTAAGGAGGCAGTGGAAGTGAAGGGGGGCTTCTGGATCACTCATTTGGCATCAACTGTCAGACTGCCTGTTTATACAAGTTGTTACCGAGATGCTTTTACAGGTCCATAGCTGGTGACAGTCACCAATACATATGTAGTAGAGGATGCCCTGCCTGATATGAAATTTGTTTTCATCTCTCTGTTAGTGAGAAAGAAGTCAGAGAACTCATTGTGGATGTAGCCACAGTGATATGGCCACCTCTTAGAATGGGGAGGGAATGCAGCAGACCCCGAGGCTCATCTAAGAGTCTTATTTAGAAGTGAAATTGAAGAGCAATGGCCTCACTTTGTGGCTAGAAGGGGGTGGCACAAAGGCTTTTAAGAGTTAAGGACTGGCTATTGCAAGAGAAAGGAAAGGAAGGGGGTGGGGGCGGGGGGTGAGGGGAGAATCAGCACAGCCACTCACTTCTCTGCTGGATGCCAGGGCTGGAGGTACACAGAGGTACAGCATTTCTGCCAGCCTGAGCTGGGAGCTTACTGGGAGGATCATATTTTGTACAGTGACATTTCTGGAGCGCAAGAAGGTCAATAGTCCCATTCACTCAAGAATTGAAGAGAAACAAGAAGTGAGTGGAGATTGGGTCTCGCTGCTCACACCTGCCTTCACAGGTGTCACACTACATCTGCACAGATGACCCATTGATTCATGTCACATCCACCTGCTGCACACTGTGCTGGCCGCCAGGATTATAAGGGTAAAACGAGGTCCTTCGTTGAGCAGCTCTGATGGAGACAGGTTGAGTCCTGCATCCCTGCCTCCCAGGTGCTCAGAAGATCCAAGTGTTGGGTGCCAACCTCAGGGACAGATCAGGTGCTGCCCTTAGTCACAACAGAACTATGGAGCTGGTATAAAGGAGATTTGAACCACCAGTGTTGGGAGGGGCTGCCAACACAAGGCTTTAGGAGGCCCAAATGTTCCCAGCCTATTAATAGTCATGATGAGAAGGATGTGGAAAGCCTTCTCTTCAGGTGCTCAGGGCTCTGCCAGGCAATTAAAATGCAGCATTGCACTCGGCTCTAATGAGGACACCATTAATATTGGGGGCAGTCCTAGCTCTGGGCTGCATTCTGTAGGACCAGCGAGGACCAGTGAGGCCTGGCCAGAAAGAGCTCAGCACAGTCTTTTTCCTGTGTAAAAAGATCTCTGTCTGTCTGCCTGTCTGTCTCCTTCCTTGCTTCCTCCTGTCCCCTGCTCGCCCTTGAAGATCATGGAGAACATGCAGTGCAGGTATGAACCTGAGTCTGCTTAAAACACCCAGGGCTTATGGGGCTCAGCTCTACTACCTGTGGACCTTGGGCAAGTGGCTTCCTCCCCAACACACACAGCATGATCCATACCTCTTGATATTCATGTGCTTGTTTAATTCCCACCGCTCAGGTGTTGGCTTCTAACCAATAGAATACAGGAAGGGTGATGGAATGTCACTTCCATGATTAGGCTCTATGAGATTTCAATCTGATTGTTGGCCGATTGTTAATTCCATTGCCTTCTGGCTGGCATGCTTTGATGGAGCAAACTGGCATGTTGGAGAGGCTCACATGGCAAGGACTGACCTCCTGCCAACAGTCAGCTAGCAGCTGAGACCCTCAGTCCAACAACCCTGAAGGAACTGAATCCTGCCAACAACCACATGAGCTTGGACTTGGACCCTTCCCCACTCAAGCCTTCAGATGAGACTACAGCTCTGGCCAACACCTTGATTGCAGCCCTAAGGTGGAGGATGCAGATGAACCAGGTGTGGACCCTCAGAAACTATGAGATAAAAACGGTGTGTTTTAAGCCTCTAAATTTTGGGATAAACTGTTACCCAGCAATAGATAACTAAGACAGCAAATGGTTTAACTTTTCAGTTTTTCATTTTTCATCTGCAAAACAGTCCTGATCCTACTATCCTATAGGACTATCCAGAGGATAGACTGATTAGGTGCCTGTAAGGTGTGTTTTACAGTGCTGAGCACCCAGGAAACAGGGACTAGCAGCTTCATTATTAATTTACATCCTCCTAAATAATAATGGCTGTCCTGGACCACTGTGTTTAGAACTCCTGCGCTGCCTCACCCTTAATGCACAGACATTTATGCAGCTCACTCTCTCTGTGTCCAGTCCTGTCCCAGCTGCATCTACGAGAATACCAATGAGATCTGATAGAGTGCCTCAGTAACAATGTCTGCTTGCATTTATTTACTTTATTTTTAGTTTTAAAAGATTTTCTTTACTTGAGAGTGAGAGAGAGTAAGAGGGAGAGCATGAACAGGGGAGAGGGGACAGAAGGAGAGGGAGAAGCCGACTCCCTGCTGAGCAAGGAGCCTGATTTGGGGCTCGATCCCAGGACCCTGAGATCATGACCTGAGCCAAAGGCAGACACTTAACTGAATGAGCCACCCAAGCAACCCTGCTTACATTTATTTATTTTTTTAAAGAGTTTATTTTTTCATGGAAGACAGAGAGAGAGAGAGAAGCAGAGACACTGGAGGAGGGAGAAGCAGACTCCGCGCAGGGAGCCTGACGTGGGACTTGATCCCGGGTCTCCAGGATCACATCCTGGGCTGAAGGCAGCGCTAAACCGCTGAGCCACCCAGGCTGCCCCCTGCTTACATTTATTTAGAGCTTTCCAGTGTACAAAGCTCACTAATATTGCACTCGCTTGACTGGCAAAGTAGCCATCAGGGTCCTCCCAAAGCAAATTCACTTGGGGTATGTTTTCAGAAAGGACAGAACCCATCTTCCTACTTTTGGGCACCCTCCTCTGGTTCCTGTCCTGCCTAGATCTTAAGCAACTACTGAAGATTAGAGTTTATAGGGGATTTTTTTTATTGAGGTAAAATTCTCAAAAGTTAAAATTAATCACTTCAAAGTGTACAGTCCAGTAGCATTTAGTACATTCCCCATGTTGGACAGTCAGTACTTCTATCTAGCTCCAAAACAGTTTTCAGTATCATAGAAGGAAACCCATAACCATTAGTCAGCCCATTCCACCTCCTGCCCCCCCAGCCCCTAGTCTCCTTTCTGTCTCTGTGGATTTGTATATTCTGGACATTTCATATAAGTGGAATCATGGACTATATGGCTGCTTGTGTCTGGCTTCTTTCACTTAGCATATTTTCAAGATTCCATGACGTAGTGTGCATCAATGCTTCATTCTTATTTATGGCTGAGTAATATTCCACCACATGGACAAACCAGATTCTGTTTGTGGTAAAGGAAACAGGCCTGCTGCAGGAGGAGCTGGCCCAGGTTACATGAGCCATCTGCGGCTGAGTCAGAGCCAGGACTGGTGATGTGGCTCTGGTGGGCTGATGTTTGCCCATGTCTGAGGTCTCCTTCTTAGCACATTGCTGGGCCACATTTACCCTTCACAGTTTGGGAAGGCCAATGGTGTCAGAAACTCCCAGGGCCGGCCCCTAAAAATCTCTTGAACAATCCTCTACACTCTGTCCCTTAGCTCATTGTGCAGCTGGCTGTGAGTGATTTAGTGCAGGGACCCTGAGGACGAGGGGTCAGTGGGCCATGAGTTGGAAGGAGTCTAAGACCCGCAGGGAGTAGAGCCCATTCACCTCAGTAGGAGTAAGCAATAAACCTTTGTTAAGTTGCTGATTTATTTTTTAAAATGAGCTCAGTGGTGATTTTGCCCCCCAGTGGACATTTGATAAAGTCTGGGGACATTTTTGATTGCTATGATTGGGAGTTGCTACTTGCATCTAGTGGGTAGAGGCCAGCAATGCTATGAAACATCCTGTAGTGCACAGAACAGCCCCTACAACAGAGAAACCCCAAATATCAGTGATGTTATGTTGAAGAACCTGGCCTTAGCTAGTGTATCTGTTTTCTAGTTCTGGATCTTTCTGTGATGTCTGCTCACCTGACCTGAGTTCTAACCACTCTGGGCCATCAGGTACTTTTCCCTGTCTGACCTCTGCTCTGGCTCTCCTCCTGTCCCATCACCGACCTGGCCATCACGGTCTGTCTCACATCAGCATCTCTTCTTGGACCCATCACCTGACCTGACCCTCCCAAGCCTGCTGCTTCCTTCTGTGAAGGCCCTGCCAGCTCGCAGCTCCTCTGGCTTCTTCTGGCCTCCGTAATGATGGTGTCTGCTGCATTTAGTCCTAGCCGGAAGCTGCCCAAGAAATGTGTCAGTGAAGCTCCAGCTTCTGTGTTACACCAACAACAGCTGATCCAATTTTTCTTAATTAGTACATTTAATTATTAGTAACATTTTGCTTAAGTAGAATTAATTACCCCATCACCAGCTCTGGCCAACTATGTCTTCTCACCATAGCTTCCTATTGATATGCTACTGAGGCCATATTCTCCACTCTCCCTCTGAGGGAATGGGGCTTTTGGCAAAGGCTCCTGGGAGTGAAGTCCCCACTTTGTGCACCTGTTGAGTACACCAGCCAAGCTATTAAATCAAGCGAGAAATTGTGGGTGGGTGTGGCTGAGCCCCAGGTGGGGACAGAGAGACAGCTGCCCAAAACGATTAGCGTCTTTTTTCCTCTGGGCTGAATCTAACCCCTGGAAAGTTAAAGTTTTCTTTTCTCTTCTTTCCTTTAAAAAATATTTTATTTATTTATTTTAGAGAGAAAGAGCAAGCATGAGTGGGGGCAGGGTCGGAAGGCAAGGGAGAGAGAGAATCTCAAGCAGACTCCATGCTGAGTGAGGAGCCCGATGTGGGGCTCAGTCAGTCCTACAACCCCAAGATCATGACCTGAGCCAAAATCAAGAGTCAGATGCTTAACTGACTGAGCCGCTCAGGTGCCCTTGGGAAGTTCCTTACTGTATGTGGCTGGGAGATTCCAAAACGAGTATTCAGAGCAACTATTCAGCCAGGGGTGGTGGTGAGGAGGCAGACAGTGAGGCCCATTCTGCTTTTGTCAGCTACCTGCTTCAAGGTGGTCAAGAAAGAAGGTCTCAGCCCAGCTAGCATGTCTGGATTTTTCCAGAGGCTCCCACTTTTGGATTCAGGCAAGCAGCATTCCAGGAGATGCCATGGGGAACAAGAATGAGTGTAGCTACTCATATACCTTATCAACCTGCTCTTGCTTCCAAATGTACATTGAAGGGAACTCAAGAACTATTGGAGCTAGCCAGTTAGGGCAATTGTTTAAACTAGAGTTCTCAAATGTTCCAGAGAGCCTGCATCCCAGGAGATGCTCTGGGATGAAACAAAGGAGTAGATTCAGAGCCACTAAAATTTGGGAAACAGTGCATTCTACATGCAGCTCTTAGAGTCATGTGACCAAGCCTGTGGATTCCAGTGCTCTCATCTCATCCCATCACCCAAGGATGCTTGACCCCAGGCAAGTCACTTATTCTCTGCATCTTGGTTTACTTAGCGGTAACATGGGCATAAAACAGCACCGACGTGTACGGTGCTTGGAACATTGGACTGTGGTCTCCTTGGGTGATTATTATTATTATACCATCATTGTCATCATCATTATCATATCATCAAGATGATAAAGGATCTGAGAAGCCCTGAATCTAAACAATCTGTTAATTTTCATTAGCTCAGAGCTTCCCAAATTTATTCAATCACAAAAACTTTCCAGAGCTGTAGAACCCCAATTTCTTGGGACATATTTAGGAAATGCTGGTCTAAGCACTCTAGGGCTATGTTTTCCTGGAAGGTGTCTGGAAATAACCTGTAATTTACTGTGCAAATGCATTCCAGGGCTTGACCTTCAGACCCCTCTTCTTGATCAGTTCTTCAGCATTTGGGTCACAATGGGCCAAGATGCTCCTCAGTTTTGTGCTATTTTCTCATGGTTCTCTAGCCTTTACTTTGTGCCAGGATCACCTCAATAAACCACCTCCAATGGTCAGGGCTCAAGTCTCCATGGTGCCTAGTTGAGTCCATGGTTCTGATAGTGTCAAGTATGTTAGTCTCCAAACATCTTATCCACTTCTCCATGTTGATCTGGAGATCCTTTGGGAATCAGGGATCATCTTGAGTCTATGTCCAGGGATGAATGAATGATGGGTGCATAACCCATAGTGCCAACTGAACAGGGCAGAAACAGAGAATTCCACCCAGCTCCAGTCCTGGCTGGATCAGGGCCACCACCTGCAGCAAAGACCAGGGTGGAGTGGAAGGGGCCCTAAATTTGGAGTCTGAAAACTAAAGTTCAGATTCTAGCTTGCTGGCAGCATGACCTTAGATGAATTGCTTAACCTTCCTGATCCCATCTGGAAGATGGAAATGCCTATATTCTCCAAGACCCCGTCATAGGGTTGTGTTGAAGATCAGAGCAGATGCTATATGGGAAAGCACCTTGTCCTGAGGAAAATGCCATGGTGTGACCCCTTGGCGCTGTCATCCCATTCCTCCCTCCCCACCCCCTTGCCATCATCCCAACTGGGACTGGCAAGGCGAGCAGGACAGAAGCCTGAGCAGTCACAACAATGTCAGGAATGAGCATTATTATGTGCTGTGACAATATTTGATGAATTTATATGTGCCTAGGGGAGCAGACTAAGTAGGTGAATAAAGTGAGAATATTCTCTGTGACAATCAATATTCCTTCAATTGAACCATCTCTGCAGATCTGACATTTTGATTTTTCTGTTTTTTTTTTTTTTGGATGTATTAAATGGATTTATGCTTCCATATAGTGGAAACAGTGGGGATAAGAGGTGGTGGCAGCATCAACAGGTTAGGTGCTTCGGAGGCACCTGGGAAGGCTGTTGGGAGTGGATTCATTTGCATAAGGATCCCAGAGAAGTAGCAGCCGATGCCCCTCCATTGGGTTCACCTGGCTGCTGTGGTGCAGTTCTGGAAGGCCCCAGCTGCCTATAGTTCTTCGAGCTCCGGCATGAGTGCTGGGAAAGGAGCCAGTTCAGGCTCAGGAGCCCTCCCGCCCTGGCCCAGGCTACCAGACAGGGGCTGGATCAGCTCTGGACAGAAGAAAGAGCCAGATGACTTCTCCAGGGCCTTTCTGGGGTGCAGGTGAAGCAGACAGGCTCTGACTGCTGCCTGGGTTCAGTTGCTGGCTCGGTCCCTTGCTAATATAGAAGTTCATGACCTTAGGCCACGTTCATAATATCTTTTGTCTCAGTTTATCCATTCGCAAAATGGAGCTGATAATAAAACTAACTTGGACTGAGTACCAATCCAAGGTAGGTGTCAGGCATCCTTTTCAGAGCTTTCCATGGTTTGATGTACCTAATCTTCACAACACACCAATGGGATGGGTATGATAATAGTCCCATTTGCAGATGAGGAAATGTAGAGACATAGCTATGGATTTTAGGCAGCTGAGGGTTTGAAATTCAGCTCTGTCACTGAATGCTATATAAGCCACGATTCTTCATGGAAAAAGGTACAACTCAAAGGAGCTCAAGCAAAAAAAGGGTGGCAATATTGACTTGGTAGCTGGGAAGGACATTGGGGTTGCTCGAGGAATCCTAGAAAGGAAAGGCTCTAAACTCTTCCAGAATGTTCTAGAACCTTCTAAAGTCTCCAGCACGTTTGGGGTTGGAAGGCCCCCCCTAGTCTCACCTGCAATTTTGCCGTCTGTCGTCACCTGTCACTGTCTATCTCTGCTCTCTCTTCTAGGTTGCTTTGTAAGGCCAGATGGCACAGAGCTTGGAGCCATGTCTCTGGAATCTGACTGCCCATGTTTGTACCTCGATTGCCACTTACTAGCAATGTGACTTTGGGCAAGCCCTGCAGCGTCTCTGAACCTTTGTTACTCATCTGTAAAGGGGAATAATGATACAACCTTCCTCCTGGGTTTATTAAATCCTCCTCCTCACAGGAGAATTAAATGAATTACTATATATAAAGCGTGTGGAGTAGTGCCCGACATGTGGTAAATGCTCAGTCAAGTTGGGAGTCAGAGTTCCTCGGTCAGATTCTTTTCCTCCATGCGACAGGCAGCCTTAGCTTCACCAGATCATCTGAGATCATTTTTGTCCCTGAGCCCATGAACCCATCAATCCCCCATAAGGATTCTGACTGTCCGCTCCTGATGTTAACCACTATCATCAGGCCAAGTGAGATGCTAAGATGGCCTAGACCTGGTTCAAATATTTATCCCTGAGAGGAAATTTGGAATAAGCCCAAAGATCACCGGTGTCACCAATGGAAAACCAGGCAGTTCAGAACATGTTCTCACAGGCTGGTTCTAGCCTTTCCGTGTCTTGGAGCTGTTTTATGACTCTGTAAATTGTGGATAACCGAGAGAAGTGCGAAATAACTCTTGTCTATAGACATGCAAATAAATTCTGTCTGGTGGTTCAATTGATTTCCTTCTTTCTTAAGGAGCAAGTCACTTGCAGCCTTTGTAAATTCACATCTACTTTCCTTTGCTCTGTATAAATTTATGCCTTTTAGATTTTTCCTTTGGATTAGCTGTAACATCTGCCTGGTTCCATCACTAATATTAAGCCAAATAAAATCTTTAACATGTGTTAAGGTACGACAGTCGCAATCTTGCCTTTTGGGCCAAGTTATCCTTCAACACGTCTGGCGATTGGAATGTTCACTAAGCAGACCACAAAATAATCACCACGCTCGAGTGTCCTAATGGCGTGAACTTCATCCACTTACTTCCCCTCCGGGCCGTAGTTTTATCATCCACAAAATGGGAAATACTGACTGCATACCCCAGGCGATGCTGTGAGAATTTCTAAGAAACCTATGAAAGTGTCCAACCCACATCTGGGCACACAGGGGACGCACAGTGAAGGGGGCCGTTGTCACAGGCACGGTGCTGGTGTTGTTGCTGGTGTCACAGATGGTCCTGGTCATGCATCACAGGTGTTGGAAGGTAGGGGGAGGGACAAGAGGCAGCATGCATTCTCTGGGGCTCATGTGGCTGGCACCAAAGAGGAGACTTCTCTGAGCAAAGCCACATGTGCCCTGTGTCCTAAGAGCCTCCAGAGATGTCAGTGACCACATCCCTCCATCCCCCAAGTGCACTCAACGTGGAGAAGAGCCACAGACTTAGGAATTCCAGCTTGGGGAAGTCCAGTGACATGGAGACAAGGTTTGGACTTGTCAGGACACATAAGGGGATGGTCGGGGGAACGCAGAAGAGAGGTGGGAACATGAGTGTGGCTGCTTATTTCTGGGCCAGGCATATGTGAACACGTGGCTCTGGGGACAGCATCTTCCATGCTGCACCTGTCAGCTTGGCCCCTCAGCTGTGTGGCCTCTCCGATAGCTTGAATCCATTCCTTTGGACTGGAGGAAGCCTCGGTGATCTCATCAAAGTGGGTCCGCCCTGCTAAGGGGAAGGCCCTACTGCGTATCAGGTGGTAAGTGTTGAACTCTGTCAGACAGCAGCCTGCGTACCTGATGCATTGCCCAGCCAGCTTTAACCGCAAATGCATTCCTAGCTTTCGCTCTTCCTGGCTTTGACCTAAGGATGAGCAGAAATAGTTTGAAAGTGTTCATGGGACTTTCTCCTCCGTCTTTCCCGTTGCATCTTGTGCTTGCCTAGCTAGGTGTTGGGTACGACCACATCCAAATTGACCGTGCAGCTCAGCATGCTTAGGGTGAAAGATCCCCCAGTGCTCCCTTCCGCCCTCATCCTCGGTTTATACTCGCCCGACCTAGCTGGGTTCCTGGGAAGCCAGCTGGAGGGCAGGAGAGTCACCTTGGCCAGCTGACGAGGGGTGGGTGAGGGTGGCGAGGTGATCCTACATAGCGTCTGGGGTCAGGGGCCAGCGGGGCACTGGGGCTCTGTGGGTATGTCGGGAGAGGGCTTTGAGTCTTGGGCAATTGGAGAGAACCAGACCGACTCACCACAGGCTCACACGACCAATGATGACTTGGAAAACTGACCGTGGGCTTTATCAGGTAAGACGTGTGACCAAGGAGCTCGCCAGAGGCAGGGGATGGCTGTCCTTCCTGGCTCGAGGACACAGCTGGCCACGTCCCTCCCCGCTCCTACTCAAGCTCATCATGCCCTGCCTCTGCATTTTCCTGAGTCATCCAAACAGGCTCCAGTGACTCAAACCCAAGTTGCTGGATCAGACAGGGCTGCCATACAGGACTCCCCCCACCCCAACCCCTTTATCCTTCCCATCCTGCTGGTGGAGACGGAGTGCCCCTCTTAGAGACCAACGAAGCAGCAGCATAAACAACAGTGCGTGCACCCTACGTGGCCTGGTAATTTCCCTCTTATTCTCCCCTGCTTTTCCTCTGCTCACCTGGACTGGCCAGAAAGGCTGCCTCTTCCAACGTCCCCAAGGCAACCACTCTGTCAGCGAGGACTCTTGAACCCACGGCAACCTGCCAGATGCTGCTCCTACAAGCCAGCTCTTACTGGCTGGCCGTCTGCCAGCAATGCTGCTGCCCTCGGTGGGTCATGATGACCTCTGAGGAGGGTGCCAGACCCCAGCATGCACTCGCTTCTGCAAGAAGGTAACCCAAGTCCCAGAGCCTCCTACTTCTGTTTAAGTGGATTTGATGTCCGCTTCAAGAGGGTCTCCTGGGCACACAATGATTCTGATGGGCCTTGGAAATGAAATAGGATTTTGGCTGACCTTGGTTGGGGGGGTGTCCCTCTATCTTTCTTTTGTTCTCTGTGGTGACCACCAAGCCTGGCCTAGGGGTTCAACCTTTCCCCATTTCTTCCCATTTAGAACTTCAGGTTTTTTTTTTAAGATTTTATTTATTTATTCATCACACACACACACACACACACACACACACACACAGAGAGAGAGAGAGGCAGAGACAAAGGCAGAGGGAGAAGCAGGGAGCTCGATGTGGTACTCAATCACTCCAGGATCATGCCCTGGGACGAAGGCAGGCGCCAAACCACTGAGTTACCCAGGGATCCCCTAGAACTTCAGTTTTTGACATCCATGTCCCTTTATCTCCATCCATCCATCCATCCATCCATCCATCCATTTATCATCCATTCACCCATCATCTACCCACCATCCACCCATCAATTCATCCCACCATCCACCCACCCACCATCCTCTTATTCACCTGCCCATCTACCCAGGAACCATCCCCTACCCACCCACCCATCCATCCACACAACCATACACCCACCCACACACCCACCCACTATCCACCCACTCACCCATCCATCCATAATCCATCCTCCATCCATTCACCCACCATCCCCACCATCTACCCATCAATTCATCTAATCATCCATCCGCCCATCCACCCAGGAACCATGCCCTACCCACCCACCCACCCATCCATTCACCCACACACCATCCATCCATTCACCCATCCATCTATCCATCCACCTACCCTACATATCTCTCTCTGCCTTTTCCCCCTTTCCTGATATCAGCTAGAATTTCCCCAAAGAATTTCAGTAAAAATTAAAGGAAATAATTATACAGGATATGTAAACCTTCCTATTCAAACTGCAAACAATACACAATACAGTCAGACTTCCAAAATTCTACACACCGGTCTGATCCCCTGGTAGCTGAGGCTGTCACTCCTGGTGTGGTATAGTGGTTAAAAAAACCACTTGAGACCAGATTGCCTGGGCTCAAATCTCAGCTCTGCTGCTGACCTTGTGGCCTTGGGCAAGTTTGTTAATGTGCCTCAGTGCCTCTTCTGTAAAATGGGAATAATAAAAGTAACTCTTTGAAAGGACAGGTACGAGAAAGAAACCAATACTTAATCTGTGCAAAGAACTTAACCAGGCCTCGGGATAGAGTAACTAATATGATACCGGAGGGTCAGTTCTTATTATTACTAGTACTGGGCACATCAGCTCTGTCTGAAATCCTTCCCCATCAAGAGCCCCCTAATTTGGGTTCTTGGCAAGTCCTCCTTTGATGTGAGGCTGCTGCATACGGCTGTACAGGTTGCATACTGCACACCCCAACTCTGTACACCCCTGTCCCCCGCTTGCCCCCAGGGAGGACTTGGGGCAGCACTTCAGGCAGACAGTCGCGGCAAACAGTGTCTGCAGTAAGACTGGGGGGTGACCTGCAAGGTCCTGGATGGATCTTACTACTTCAGGATGGTGCCCAAGGATCCCTGCTGTTCCCTGTGGCATCCCCTCCCCTTGAGGGTGGGCTCACCTGCTTGCCTCTAACCTGGCACAAGGGATGGGATCCGTGATCAGGTTACAAGAGACTCCTCTCTCATTTGTAGGCTCTTTCTATCGCCGCTCGCCTTGCACGCTTTGATGGGTCGAGCTGCCGTGTTGAAAGGCCCACATGGCTAGGAACTGAGGCCTTCCCCTCGGTAGGGGTGTCCCCCAGACTTCTCGACTCACCGCAGATCCTGCACGGAGAGGTGCACTGATCGGATCTTTCAGGCTGAGTCCACTTGTCTGTTCCGAGGCAAGTTGTGTAGACCAGGAGAGGATGTCAACATGTGTGCGGAGTGCTTTGAACTCTTGAGCATCCCAGATGCTGTTTCAGCATTTCCCAGAAAAGCAGGCCTTGAGATCAGTGTCCCGATCGAGTTCAAGGCTGCCGGTGGCTGCTGGCTGCGGGGAGAGAGACTACCTGTGGTATTCGTGTGAATCCTTAACCTCTGCAGAGAGGACGGGAATTGGTGTGACCCCGGAAGACTGAGTAGCAGCAGGAGAGACTGATGTGTGATGTCTTGAAGAACTTCCAGGCTGTTAGGAGTCTTAACAATTTCTTTCGGGTGTCAAGAAGAGGTAGCCAGGGGCCAAGCAGCCCTGGAAGCTGGGGTGAGACAAATGGCTACTTTTAATCTTCGGCAGCAGCTGGGCTTGGCCTTGAGCTGACTCACCTCACAGACATTCATGACCTGTTGGGAGCAAGACGCAAACAGAGCCATCATCCAACATCGCGTTGTTCTCTGTCTTAGCGAGAACAAGGGGTGGGCAGTGGATAAAACAAACAAGCGGAGGAAAGAGATTTCATGTTTTTCTAATAGAATGAGGTAAGGAGCGGAAAAAAAAACAAAACAATTTCAGTCCCGTACTTCTGAGCTACCGGCACAGGCCCCCCCCCCCACCCCCGGCAATAAGAACCACAAAGCCAAGTTCGATAAAGATGAAGAACAGCACGTCTGTGTCTCTGGAATGAGCTGCGTGTCCCCAGTGAGGCCTGGAGGGGAGAGAAATGAAGGGCTTTTGGAAATCGGCCACTTTTTTGAGGTGGTGGACGCTTCTGGCTCTAGGAACGGAAGGGCCGCAGCAACAGCAGATGAAGGCTGCCGTGGGCCTGGGCCTCAGAGGTGCACGGAGCCGCTGTGACAGGTGTCAATCAGCATTGACAGCCGCTAGGTTCAGCTGCCATGGCTTTGCTGCCTCTCAAGCCTTGGCTGCAATCGCCTCGGAGTGGGATTCAAGAGAGGGGCAAGGCAGGAGGTTTAGAGCCTGCTTTTGGGGGCATTTGGCTCCTGGCCTGGTGGTACCCGGAGCGGCTCTCTGGCCCAGGGCGGCACGGCCCCTCTGTGAGCCTGTTTCTTCATCCGTAACAGGCAGAGGGTGGGCTAGACCAGTGCTTCTCCTCCCTGGAGGGGCAGGGCCCGGGCATGACTGGTTGTGCAAAATTTTCCCAGGAGATTCTCACTAGCTGGGTGGAGGCCAGGAGTCTCCAGGCCTGGAGTCTACACAGCTGGACGTTGACCCTTGACAATCTCTAAAGACTCTCCCTCCAAAATGGGACAATGGGACACCAGGCAGCACCCTGGCCTGCTCCCAGACCTCTCCACTGGGAATAGCTGAGGACATTGAATCCCTGTAACTGGGGTCACGCTAGGGCCCCTTGACAGCCCTAGGGGAAGGAGGCCTGCATGGGACGATGCAGTGGCCACAGGGACCCAGGTGAACTGGCGGCAGGCTCCAGCTCGGAGGTCTGCAGGGTCAGCCTTGAGTCCGATTGCCCGGCTTCCCGGTGGTGTGACTTTTCTAGGCCCGCTTTCTCTGCAGGGTACAGGTGATAATCATACCTGCCTCACAGGTGAGATCAGACAGGATGCTCAGGACAGTGGCTGGCACATGGAGGTAAGTGGTGATTGGTTCCCTGTATGGACTGCATGCTCCAGGAACGCAGGGCTGGCCCGTCCTGGGTTGAGGTTGGCGAACCCGGCATCCAATCGAAGGCCTGGTATGCGGCAGGCTGTGCCTACACTTCGGTGGATGTATGAATGGAAGGGAAGAAAATGAAGGAAGGGAAGGAAAGAGTAAGACAGAGAATGAGAGAATGGATTGCCTTTAGACGCTGACCAGTGACAGAATGTGCCTGGCGTGCTTCGAGGTGGCCCCTCCAGGGAGAGGGACCCACAGAACAGGCCTTGCCCCTTGTCGTGAGGGGGGAGAGGAGGGGAGGCAAGGGAACCCGTTCCTGACAACTCCTGAAAACCAGGCCTCTGACCCCATAAGCCCAAATCAACACGAATGCCGCCGTTGACCCCCTAAGGATGGGGGGTTGGGGCTGGGCTCCTCTAACAAAGCAGATAAAGACAACCCTTTTCACTTATCCTTTCTTTTGCTGTCGCATCAAAGCCATTTTATTGGTGCAGTTTTGAGAAGTGTTTTTTAATCTCTCCGATGATAGCTTCCCTATATGCTCTTGTTGTAAATCACGCGGTGATCGCACGAGCCCCCCAACCCCCATTGCCGACCTCGGGGGGGCTCCGCTGTGGAGTTCCATACTGACATTTCCATGACTGTCTACCTCTTGCCCCTGTTTCACCCCAGCTGCGGGTTCCTGCGGCCTGCAGGAGCCTCAGCCACACGTGGCCGTCGTCCTGGGGACGGCCGTGGCAATGCCTGCCACCGCCTTGGGTCAGGTGGGCCCTTCAAAGCAAACCCAGATCCTCAGGCCTCCCCAGGAGCAGTTTGCCTCCCACTGCCCCCCTAAGCCCCCCACCCCCTCCCCCACCCCAGCAAGGGGCTCAGGGCTCTGGGCTCCCGGCTGTGCGGCCCTGCCTCCCCAACCTGTTGGCAGCACTAATTGCCTGGCACACCAGCAGCTCTCCAACACGTCACCAGCCTCCCCAGCTAATGACTCATCCTTGCACGGCCATTTGTTTGTGCTGGTTTCAGACAGACTAATGCTTTTAATGGCACATAATCATTTTTCAGAAGTCATTTGATGCCACTAATCATCTCGGTAATACGCCGCGATGGAACGCATAATGACATTCGGAATAGGACAAATGGCAGTGTGATTCCTGCCTTCCCCGCTTTAATCTATATTTTACCACATGCCTGGCTGTTAATGACACCGGGTGCCGTTAATAAACAACTGCCTTAGGATTTTTTCCCCCTTGGGGGTTTGGAAGGGCAGTGGGGCACCTGTTAAAAATAATTCCTTCGGGGAGTGACTTGCAGGAGTCGTGAGATGAGGAAAGCAAGCAGCTGGCAGAGGCAGCTTCTAGAAAGACTTGCCCTTCCCACCCAGGGGCCAAGGCCTGGCTCGGATGTGCTCTGCTCAGATGAGGTGTGTGTGTCCAATGAGAAGAACAGATGAAGGGAGTACCTGCAAGGTAGCAAGTGGCCGAGGATTCTGGGCCAGGGGGTTTGAAGTGGATTCTCTAGTAGGAAGGTTCCATGGAGAAATGGGTTTTCCCAGAGAGAGGTGTCAAGCAGGCCCAGGGAAGCCTAGCTGGGGTGGGCACTGTGAAATGTGGCAGATACCCAATGGAAGGTCTTCTTCTCATCCACCAGGGCCTCTGGTCAGGGTGAGGGGCTGGGGTCAGTGTGAGGACCCTCCTGAGGCCTCCCAGGGGTCTCATCAGGCCGGGGGTACTGGACATGTGCCATCTTACCCTTGACCCCGGTGCTTGGGGCTCAAGGAAGGGTGGGAGTAGCCTGAGACTGGCCTGGGATTTCCATTCTAAGATGGTTCTGTTTGGTTGCAAAGTACATAAAATCATGGCCCGTGCAAGGCCCTTGAGTCTGAGAGGCTTAAATATTTGCCATCCTCAGATCGCTCCTCCGGCCCTACTTCCCTTATGACAAATCTTTGGGAAATGACTTAAATAACACTTTTTGCTCATGTCTGCCAGAGAGTGACAGGGGCTGGGCTGGACACCACTTCAGGAGACCAGGGAACAAGGCAGAGGGTGCATGTCTTGGGTTCTGGCAACAGACCATTTCCATTCTTGGCGTCCCACCCTCCTGAGAAGGGACCTCCATACAGGAGGGCTAGTTTTCTGTTCCACCTCTGTCTCCTTCTCTTGGGTCTCCGGGAAGACAATGGCATCCCAAGTCCCATGGGTAAGTCCCTGCACATTAATGACCCTGGAAATCTGGGGCTGGGGTATTGGCAAGCCAGGGGGAGCCAGCACGGGCCTGCAGAGCCTGTGGATGGCGGTCCAGGAGGCTAAGAGCAGGCTTGCTGATGCCAGAGGCCAAGATCTCAGCCCTGGCTCCATCACATAGCAAGTGTGCAACGCTGGGCAGGTAACCACTCATTTATACAAGGGCATTAATGGCATCTCACTTGCTGAGGGTCCCGTGAAGATGAAACAATGCATGTGAAATACTGAGCGCCAAGTAGGACCTCGTGCAACATTAGTTATTCCGGTGGCAGCTCCAGACTCAGCCCCCCGGCAAGGGGACAACCCGACCTCAGATGCGGGTTGGCGGATCAGGACAGGAGCTTGAAGGGACGAGGTGGGCAGTCCCCACCTTGGGGAGGTGTCCGTGAGCGTGGGGGTCTGCAGCGGGTTCCCCTTTGCACCTTTGCAGCCCCCGGGGGCTGTGCAGTCTCCTGTCGGTATTACATCAAGAAGATGCACAGAGATTCGGGGGCAAGCCATCTGTTAGCAAGCGGGAAAGCCCCCGGCGTCCTTGCCAGTGTTTAATAATTTAGCGTAAGCTGCTGGATGAGGGCTGACCGGAGCTCTGACATCCATTTTAATAACGCACTTCTGCACCCTCCTCAGATGCCCGCCCCAGGGACCGGGGGCTGCCACAAAGCCCGCACATCCCCATCCACCCCAGCCTCCCACTCACAGGTGGGGCAGGTGCCGAATGCAGCCCCATGGGCCTGGTTCCAGGAGAAACCTCTGGAACACAGGCTCGGGGAGCCTCTGGCTGGGACGGCCATCCCGGAGGCGCAGGCTGTGTCAGGCCGGCCTACACCAGGGCCGCTCAGGAGGGCTCTCTCCAAACCCAGATCGGCAGTAGTAGCTGCCACTTGTGAGTGAGCAGCTCCTCTGTGCATATGCTGGCTGTCTTCCCTTTAATGATCTCATGCGGTCCTCCGGATCTTGAGAGCCACGCATGGGTGTCTTATAGACAAGGAAACCTGGTCTCGGAAAAGTCAAGTAGCTTGTAAAGCTAGCAAGTGGCAGAACAGGGATCCAACCTGGTGATAGAAGCCAATATTCCCGTTCTTCACCGTGTTGGAGAGCTGCACGTTCTTCTCAACTAAATAAGAAACTGAGACTGGGTTTCTGGAAGCTTCTCTCCCTCCCTCCCTCATTCCCCTTTTCCTTTCCTTTCCTTTCCTTTCCTTTCCTTTCCTTTCCTTTCCTTTCCTTTCCTTTCCTTTCCTTTCCTTTCCTTTCCTTTCCTTTCCTTTCCTTTCCTTTCCTTTCCTTTCCTTTCCTTTCCTTCTGCATTAAATATTGCTCTGATGCTTCTTGTCAGCTAGGCCTAAGCTAGAGGAGGAAAAAACCCTGAATATTATCTAGGCCACCTTCCTGCAGAGTGAAGTCCAGTGGATGCGCTGCCTGGGACCCCAGGAGAAGACGATCCGCAGTGATGCTCCCCCAGTCCTGAATCCTCCATGTTGGGGTACCCTCTGACGGCTCAGCCGAGAAGCGGAGTGTGAAGAGGGCAGTCAGTGCTTAGAGAAAGCTAGGCCAACCCTCAAGGGCCTAAGCAGGGCCTCAGGGCCTTGGGTCGCTCCTGCGTATCTCCCTGGGGACATGGAGATTGGCAAATAGTTGCTTATACTGTGCTGCCCTAGGACTTCTCCGGGGCTGACAACGGGACGCTGTGAGGTGGGGCAGCGGCCTCGGGGCAGTGCTGCCTGGAGCAGGAGTGAGGGGCAGAGGTGGGGGGTCCGGGGATGGGGTGGGGTGGCAGCAAATCCCAGACTGTAGGGTCTGTACCCCTGCCCCCCCGACCCCACCCTGCGCCTCCATTTCTGTTTTCACGGCCCAAGTACAAATGATGGAGAGTGGGCATGGGAGGGCAGCAGGCCGTGGGGGAACTATATTTACTCACAGGCAATGGCTGGCATGTCTGTCTAGTGAAACCCGCAATTTCATTGTCTCAAGAGCACAGACGTGCCAGGAAAACACATCTCCGAATTGCCTCTTCTTTCTGCTTTCCTCTATCGGTCCCCCAGGGTCTTACGGCTGAATCTTCTCTCCCTGCACAGCCTAGGAGGGTCATTCTTCTAGGGACACACACCCATGAAATGAGGGGTGGGGGATGGTTTCAGCATCAGGTGCAGGAGAGCCCTGAGCACTCACCCTGCAAGGCTGGCGGAGGGATGATCTGGGCCCTACGCGCTGGGTGCAGGATCCTGTGTGGTTTTCCATGGTACCTCAGCACCCTGTAGGCTGCCTGGCCCCCAGGAGGAACTCTGGAACTGCTGGTTCAAGAAATGAACAGAAGGTGGACGGACAGCCCCATATATGGTGCCCAGGCCACCCTCACCTCTTTCTGGCTCTGTGGTCCTTTGTTCTCATTCCTAAATGGAGATCATGGTGCCTGCCTTCGGGTTTTTTCTGAGGATTAAGTGAAATCACAGCCGTTCAAGGGTTTGGCTTAGGGTAGGGTAAGTGCCCATTGAACTCCCCCCCCCCACCACAAACCACCCACACTACATCCACACAGGGGGAGCGACCGGGCACTAAGAGACCCAACGATTGTGCACACAACCACATGGATGCATCTGAAACAAAGTTTTCTAAGCAAGGGAAACCAGACTCAAGGCTGCCCAGTGCACATGACCTGCTGGAAAAGACCAAGCTATGGGGCGGGGGAGGTGGGGAAAGACAGCTGGGTGGTGGCCGAGGCCTGGGGGAGGGAGTACGAGTTGACCACAGAGGGCACGGAGGAACTTTTTGGGGTGATGGTGCTGCATCTTGCATGTGATGGTGCTGCAAGATTATGCATTTGTTAAAACTCCCGGAGCAATTCCACTTTTTAAAAGGGTCAACTTTATGGAAATAATATCTTAATTAAAGGAAATGAATCAAAAAAGTCTATGGACCCTGAAATGATTAAGAAAAAGAATCCCAAAAGAGCCTCTCTGGCCTTTGGAAGACTCATGTGGTCGACTGCGTCCTGATTACTTCCATCACCTGCTCCGAAGGCCACGGGGCGGGGGGCGGGGGGGCGGGCATCAGCATTTGCTGCCAGTGGGGAGAAGGAGTCCAAGACCTGGCTCAGAGGAACACTTCTCTGGGGGGAGGTAGCCAAAGTGGAAACTTCACACCCGGACGCCCGAGCTTTGGCTAATGGGGGCCCCATGGTTCATGTCCGGGAAATAACTAATGGTACCGGGATCGTCAGGTTAAGAAAGCCCGAGCCCATTAGGGAGGTAGGTGGAGGACATGGGCTGATGTGGAGCGCCCGGTGGGGGTGCATTCCCTGCCTGATGGGTGGCTTCAGTCAAGTGGCAAACCCACGGGCGTAAGCTGGCGTCCCGTGATAGGTCAGTTGGAGTTGCAGCAGGCCGCAAAGGTCCTGTTAGTACCTCCGTCATTAAGCAATATCGACACAGGTAATTTGCTTCACTCTTTGGATGCAGAGTTAAATGACTCATCATTATCTTATTAATGCAATCAGAGGCTGAAAATGAAGCCTGAAGCCCGACTGGCATTTCGCCTCAGCAGCACTTTCTGGAGGGGTCAGACGTTCAGAGACCTCTGGCTCGCTTCCCTGACATTTTCTCTCACTTCCTAAGACCTCGAGCTTTGTCCTCCTGCCTCCCGGGGTCGCTGGGCAGGTGCTCTCTCCCGGGATGATGCTCTGGACCCGTGAGCTACCCCCCACCCCCCTGAATCCTGGCCCCTGGGGTGGCCACTTTGGCAACCGGGCTGGGCTTCCGGGAGCTGCCCTTCTGTAGCCTCACAGGAGTGGCGGGGTCGGGGTGGTGGGGGGGCCCAGGCTTAGGTTTGGCTGATTGGAAGAGGGACCACCTCCCGCATACCTGACCTGAGCCACGCTGTCCCATGGCCAGTACTGTTCCTCCCTGCTCTGTGGTTGTGCAACGAGGGCTTGGGAAGGGTGTGCATCCAGCTGTGAGTAACAGCGCCCAGCTGCAAGTGGCAGATGGGAGCGTCTTCCTCCTCCCACGGGAATCTGGAGGTGCATGTTCCGGGGGCGTCAGCACAGTGATGCCCGTGCTCTGGGCGGACAGCCTCTTGGAGTTTTCTCAGCCTTTTGGCAGCAGCCCAGGACTCACCTCCTCACCCATCTGTTGAGAGGCAGCCAGGAGTAGCGGGCAACAGCTTCTACAACCTCTCCCTCTCCCTCTCTCTTCCTCCTCCTCCTCTCTTCCTCTCTTAAAAAATAAGGTGAGGCAGGTGCCTGGGTGGCCTAGTCGGTTGGGCATCTGCCTTTGGCTCGGGTCATGATCCCGGGGTCCTGGGATCGAGTCCCGCGCTGGGCACCCTGCTCTGGGAATCTGCTTCTCCCTCTACCCCTTCCTCCTGCTTGGGATCTCTCTCTCACGTTCTTTCTTTCTCCATAAAACAAAACAAAACAAAACAAAACAGTAAGGGGAGGCAATCTTTCCCAGAGACCCCAGTGGAGTCCTCTGGGTATCGTCCAGGCTGTGCACATGTTCCAGTCCTAGCTACAAGGGACTGGCGAAGGGAGTCCCTGGTGATTTTAACCCTGGGGGCGGGAGGTGGTCTTTGCAGAAGGAGGGTGGGAGGGTGGCGGGAGTACCTTGCCCAACACCATCACCCAAGAGTGCCCGGTTGGTGTTTGTGTTGTCCCCAGAGCACATTCTCTCTGAAACTCTTAAGCCAAACTGCAGAGTCCTCCCTCCCTAGGCAGTGGGGGAGTAAGGAGAGCCAGAATCAGCCTCCCCGTTCGGAGGCCAAAGAGCTCGGGTGGGAGAAGGTGGTGCACACACAGGACCCCGAGCACCCCTCTAAACCCATGTTCCCGGCAAGCCCCGCCTCACAGAGAACCTCCCCAAAGTTCTGCTATGGCCTTTATCACTGTGACCAGGGAATCAGCGGTTCTGGATGAGAGAACATTTCTGATTATGAGGGGCTTTCTCCTCTCAGCGGGAAAATCCCTCACATTTAACCACTTTTGAAAGAAATATTTCTAAAATGTGTTTCCTTGCTCTTTCCGCTCAGTTTCTGTCCTTTGAGATGGGCCAGCATCCTGGGCACCTGGGTGGCTCAGTGGTTGAGCATCTGCCTTTGGCTCAGGTCGAGATCCTGGGGTCCTGGGATCGAGTCCCCATATCGGGCTCCCTGCAGGGAGTCTGCCTATGTCTCTGCCTCTCTCTGTGGGTCTTTCATGAATAAATAAATAATCTTAAAAAAAAATAAATGGCCACCATCCTGCTCACTCCATTGATTTGGAGGGTTTAAAACAAACAAAGTAAAACCCAAAACACATGAAACCAGAGATGTTAGGTTTTTATGTTCTATCACATCAGGAGATCCAGGCAGCATGGTGGGGTGGGTGGGAGGGGGGCTGTGAGTCTCTATTCTCTCCTCTCTAAGCTTATCAGGTTCCAAAGAATAGAGTCCCAGCGGACTGTCCTCAGCACCCAGAGGGCACTTCCTCTTTTGTTTTCTGGTCTAGCTTCCCTGATAGACAAAATCGCTGATGGCAGGGTGACACTCCACACCTCTGGCGGGGGAGGCCTACAAACTCGCAGATCTGCCCCGGACGGCAGCCCCGGCCTCTGGGACTGTCCCGGGGCCACCCAGCTGTCAGCCGGGCCCCTCAGAGCTGCCCGGGTGCTGCCTCTGGCTGCTGGCACCCACTGCGGCCCCTCCTGTTTGGGCAGCCTGACGTCTGGCCATCGTCCCAGCTCTACGGGACCACAGCAGCCAGGCTAGCCCTCCGCCCCTCCTGAGCGTCACCTTTTGAGCATCACGACAGGCACGCCCTGGGAAGTGACTGCGGTGTGTCCCTTCCCTAAGAGGCCGAGCCTCTGTGCTCTGCTGGTTAGCGTGTTCTTTGATTTCTTCCTTCGTTTCTCCTTGCTCGTCGTGATTGCTTTGGTTTTTATAAGCTCTGCCTGATTTGGAAGGTAAAAGGCAAGAAACAAAACTTGTGAAACCAGAAACATTAATTTTTCACACTACACTACATCAGAGGCTCTGGACGGGGGGCTGCGGGCCCCTTCTCACTTCTCCTAGGGAATAAAGCCTGGGGCTTTCCTTAAGATGCAGAGGGCGTCTCCTCCTACATTTCCAGCCCCTGCCTCCCCGTCGGATGAAACTGCCGAGGGGCTCACTGTCGGATGCGGGGGCATTGCTGCGTGTGTGGGATGCTGAAGGATGAGCAGTCACAGGGACACGCTGTAACCAAGCTTTCAGTGGCTTTGAGGAAGGAAGAAAAGCAGATGGGACAGGAAGGCAAGTCAAGAAAGGGAAAAGACAAGGTTAGCTCACGTTTATTCAGTGCCTCCTCTGCCTGCCAGGTTCTTTGCACACCTCCGGAGGCAAGCACTTGTCCCCCCATTTACGGGTGATAAAACAGAGGCAAAGGCGGGGGGGTTAGGGAACTCCCCAAAGCTCACCAGCTGGGAAGAGGCAGAGCTGGAGGATTTGCAGACACCTGCATACAACCCCAATGTCCTGGAACCCAGGCGGGCAGTGTGGCTCAGTGGTCTGCACCCGAATGAGGCCCGGGAGTGTGGGATCCGAGCTGTGCCCCGAGCCTCTGCTGAACCCCAGCAGGCCTCAATTTCCCTCGCTGTGCAGAACTGGCCTGAGCTCATTGCCAGCTGCCGCCCACGGTGCAAGGGGCTTCCTGCAGGCCATATGAAAACCCCGCAGGCTGTGGCTTCTCCCTGGAAACAGGGAGGCTGGGTTCTTCTGGTCATGCGATGCAGGACTGTCAGCCTTGGGGATCAGGGCTGGGCTGCACCCACCGGGCCGGCTGCAGGTAGGCGGAGGAAAGCGCCGGCTCTACTCTGGGGGCCTGGCAACCGCCCGGAAGGTGTCTGTGGGCATGGCATCTGCAACTACTCCCTGCATCACACCTTCTTCCTTTTCTTTCCTTGCACTGGCTCCCAATGCACCCTCCCTGCCTCCCCACCTCTCACCCCGAGGAGAGGGCGGGCTGCTCAGGTAGAGGATGGAGAGAGCGCCTTGTCACACACAGTCCGGCCATGGTCCCTCCGGCGAAGGCCAGACCTCTAAGTAGAAGGGGCCAGGGCTCAGACCAGGTCTCCTCCTTCCTGTCCCATCTGGAAAGGACCAGAGGAGACTCTAGGAGGCCCGGAGGGATTCCAGCCCTGCTCAGGTGGGTGAGCTCCCAAGTCACATGTCAGGTATGATCCTGTGGCTTGCCTGAGCCTCAGGGTTCTGTCCATGAATCATCTTCTGGAAGCCTCCCAACCCTCCATGGAGAAGGCTGTCCGGCTGCCAAAAATTCCGTCACCCAGTCATCTCAAACCAGCAAATGAGTTGGTCGTGACATTCCGGTTTCCACGAAGATCAGAAGCTCGGAGGGCCCAGCGGGCCAGGCAGGCTGGACTAGTGGCGGTCACTCTGAGTGGCTTGAGGGAGAGGCCCAAAGAGAATCAGAATAATAGCTCACATAGAGCGAGGGCCACCTAGGTGCCGGGTGCTGCGACTTACCCGATAACCGCACTTAGCTGTCCTAACTCGCTTACGAGGGAGGTTCTAACGCTCAGCCCCATGAGGAAGATGAGGAAGCTGGGGCACAGAGAGCCCAAGAAGCTGCCCGAGATCACACAGCGAATGAGGAGTGATGATGGAGCTTAAGCCCCCATCTCTGGCTCCGGTGGCCTGGCTTTCCTCACGGCGCCAGGTGGTTCCAGCAGCCACAGTGAGCTCTCCGTATTCAGGACGGAACAGTTCCTAGGACACTGGCACTTCAGTTGGCACCAGAAGAAGAACCGAAATAGGACACGCCAAATGGATCCAGTTTTGCCTGAAGTTCAGCCTGCAAGGTTTCGAGGTGCATCCCGGGGCAGGGAAGCAGATTAAAGCTGGGCCCCAGGCACTCCTTACCCTCGCTGCCTTCCGCCCCCTGCCTTCGCCCCGCTCGACGAGCTGTACAGTGTCAGGGTCTGACTTGGCTCGTAGGGCTGGTTTTAAAAAGGCATCTCACTCATGCTATTGAGATTTCAGAAATAAATGCTCTGCACCACTGATCAGAACGCCCGGAGTCAACAGAGCCGGTGACATCTTAAGAAATGCACCCGGTACTTAAGGCTTTCATCTTAATTATACATGTTCAAATCATAGACAGATTTTCTCCTTCTGGTCCTGAATATCAGAGCTGCCAAATCCAATTGAATCATCTTCTTTTAAATGCATTTTGCAGTATGCGTTTTGCCGTTTCCCAATTTCCATTGTAAACGAGCACCAGAATTGTGCTGAGGGCCCTTTTCTTACAGGCTGCATTATTCAACCACCAAATGAAGAAAGGAAAATGCTGATTGCAAAAGAATTAAAAAGTGGTCCTGGGCAGCCTCGAGGCTTTGGCTGGGACTGGATGTGGCCAGGCCCAGGAACTGGCTCTGTTAGGGGGTTTTGGTCTCTTTTCCCCAGGCAGGGATGGTGGAGGGTGGTGTTCCTTGGACGGGCTGCACCGTGGTGCCAAAGAAGTCGGCTCTCAGGCCTGCTTCCTGGGTTGGGTGGGAGAGAGGGCCGCGGATGTCGGCAGGACCGATGTCACGATCTTCTGCGTCGATGCCACCTGCTTTAATTTCTGCTGTGGCTCAGATGTACCAGGGGAGGCAGCTCCTGGATGAGTCCCAGGGAAGGATTTGACTATCACAAGCAGTCCGGACGTCAGCGCCCTTGTCCACTGGCTGTGCCCACCTGTTCCGCCTTCCCAGGAATGGGGTGGGGCGAGGGGCTCCTAGGTTGAAGGTTGTGACAGCTGCTGGGGTGCGAGGAGGATGAATGCCTGGGGTTCTGCTAAGGTCTGACTTCTGTTTCTTTGCTTCTTGTCCTCTCTCTGCTCCAGCGGGCACTCCTCAGCAGGATCTGCAATGGTTCTCTGCACCTGCAACGAGCACCTGCTTTCTCCTTTATATGGATTTCATCTAAAGGCCAAAGCCCAGGCAGGCCCAGTGGTACAGCGGTTTAGCACCGCCTGCAGCCTGGGGTGTGATCCTGGAGACCCGGGATCGAGTCCCACGTCGAGCTCCCTGCATGGAGTCTGCTTCTCCCTCTGCCTGTGTCTCTGCCTCTTCTCTCTCTCTCTCTAATGAATAAATAAATAAAATTTTAAAAAAAAGAAAAAAAAAAAAGGCCAAAGCCCTGGCCTGCCAGCACAGAGGTCGTTGGGCCCATTTCACAGAGGGAAAGAATGTGCTTTTGCTTCAGACAGGGGCTCTGGAGCTCGGCTGTCAGCAGCTGGATCCCAACCATGGGCAAATTTCTCAACCAGGAGGTGACCAAGTCTCCAGGGTGGAGTCCTGCAAACAGGATTCGCATCCTTGTAAAAGGGACCCCGGAGAGCTCTCTTGCTGTCTCTCCACCACAGGTGGCTATAGCAAGAAGCCAGCAGTCTGCAACTGGAGGAGGTTCCTCCCCAGAACCCGAGCCTGCTGACACCTGGTCACGGACTTCCAGCCTCCAGTGCTGTGAGGAATAACTTCAGGTTGTTTACAAGCCCCCTCCCCATGCCCCCGGCCTGTGATACTTTGTCGTAGTGGCCTGGACTCACTGGGACAGTTAGAGAACCTCCTCTGGGTGCGACACATTCTGTGTTGTTTAATCCACCATTTGTCTGAGTCAAGGGCACTCATAGGTGAGAAGAGTGAGCTCCAAGACTTTAAAGGACTTATAAAAATCACGTGGTAAGTACAGAGGCAGGAATTGAACCGGCTCTGACTCGAGCTCCTCCCTATTTCCCAACTACAGACAGGACCGCCCAGCTACCCTCCTCGGGGTAGCTCCAGGTTTGAGCTGCTCTGACACCGTCTCCACAATGTCATTCTGTCCTCACCTCCCACATCCCAGCCAGGGCTCCGGGCTTTAAAATTTGGGGGTCTCTCAAATAAACAAACAAAATTTTAAATATTTTTTAAAAGGGGGCACCTGGGTGGCTCAGTCAGTTAAGCATCTAACTCTTGATTTCAGCTCAGGTCATGATCTCAGGGTGGCAGGATCAAGCGCCGTGGGAGCCTCCCTGCTCAGCACAGAGTCTACTTGAGGTTTTCTCTCCCTCTCCTTTTGTCCCTCCCCTGCTCTCTCTCTCTCTCTCTCTCTCATTCTCTCCCTCTTTTAAATAAATAAATGAAATCTTTAAAAATTGAGGGTCTCTTGAGGTACCTGGGTAGCTCAGTAGGTTAAGTGTCTGACTCTTGATTTCAGCTCAGGTCATGATCTCAGAGTCATGAGATTGAGCCCTGCATCAGGCTCCACCCTGGGTGTAGAGCCTGCTTAAGATTCTCTCTCTCCCTCTGCCCCTCTCCGCCTAAAAAAGTTGGGGGACATCACAGCTCCCTTAAGAAACTACAGTCCTGGACTCAATCACACCAGCCACAGAAAATTCCAAACTACTTATAAATAATGCCACACGGGGTCTCAATGTGTGTATTAAAAGGTGGAATGTAGCAGTTGTGGGGATGACTGGGTGAGCCCTCTGAAGCACCCCTACTTCTGCCCCAGAAGCAGCAGGAAGGCCAGCTACATGTCTTCAACAGCCCAGTTCAACCTGAAAATGCAAGCCTCCTTGATAAAAAAAAAAAAGCAGAAAGGACGATTTTTCCTTTCTTTCATTAGTCTCCTTCTCTCTGTCTCTCCATCTCTGCCTCTCTCCATGGGTCAGGATGTCTTTATTTGCTATTTACTTGTAGCACTCCTTCCCTATGGGAACAGTTGTGGGTGGGTGCAGACGCACAGGGGCCCCATCCCACAATTCGGTGTGTGGGTGTGCATACTGAGCCCCCGCCCCCCGACACCCAGGCCCCCATCAGGGATGAGAGGCCACAGCAGTTGCTGAAAGGGTGGGAGAGTGGGCAGCTGAGAAGCACCCCCAGGGAGATGGGGGAGCAAGGAGGTCCCCAGAGTACCCTTCATTGTCCCACTGGACTTCATGTATAAATGGCGAGTTCAAAGGTAAAAGTATTAAGACTTAAGATGAGACCCTTCGAGCATGGAGCGCTATATGACAGCTGAGGTCATGTGCCCATGAAGCTGGTCTTGGTGGCCTTGGAGCTGGTGTGCTCTTAGAAATGCAATCACATCGCCCTACGTCCCTGGCCACTTGCTGGCAGTTGGCTTTTCTTTGCACAGGCAAGATTCGCTGGGTTACCACCCAGCTCAGCACCAGGAGGGTCAGTCTTCTGCTCCGTGGGAGGCACAGCTGTCTTTAGGCAACACCCGCCCAACACACGGTTCCCCCAGGCCCCAGCCCGGTGCTCGGGAAGGCCCTTCCCTGGTTCTACCCAGGCCTGGGACTCCTCTAGGTGAATCGGCAGCAGCCAAGGCAGCGAGCTGTCTGATGCTACTCTACATTTGCGTTGTACGGGGATGAGTAGATAAAGGTGCTAATAAGACAGAGTGCTAATTAATTGTGGCAAGCTCTGTAACTTTGCTATTTAAGGCTGAAAGGGAAAGGCATTTATGGGTTTTTTTCCCTTCCACCAGCCCTCCTATACAATTATTTCATCTGCGGCAGAAAATGTGCAGATCGCTAATAATTATTAAATCTGATCATTCTCAGCCTCCAAGCTGCAGACAGCATGCTGGCACATGCCCAGCTCCTGGCCCCACCATCAAGTTCAGATGAGGCAGAGGGAGGGGCGCTGACCCTGCTGTCTCCGGGGGATGGGAGAGGACTGGGTGTCTCCCCACGGTGCACCTCTCGCCCCTGGCTGGAGAGAAGCCCTTCCTTCTGCTTTGCCACGTGTAACTGTGCACAAGCCTTCTGGCTTCTCTGCGCGTGTTGCGAGTGGCAATCACCCCGGAAAATAACTGGTGGACACGCACCCACATCTAAGACGTGTTCTCAAGAGCCTTCACTTCTGGACAGGTGTTGTTAATGACCGAGGGCCCCAGGGTCCAGGTGAAGAAGACGCTGGTGTCTTCATGGTCTGCAGACAAGCAGAGTCAAAGAAGATGAGCTTTTAGACTCGGAGCTCTGAGGGTAGTGGCTGACTCCCTCAAAGGGTTAACCGTACAGGGTTCCCTGAAGGAACATTTTAGAGGCAGAAGTCGGTGCATTAGGCACGTTTCTGGCTTCTGTAAACCTGATGCTTTAACATCTGCCCTGCACACACGGGCCAGACACAGCCTGAGTCACCTGGCCTTGCCCCCGTCACCCCTGTACCTCCAGTGGGCACAGTCCTCCTCCTACAGGCGTATGTTTCAAATGAAAACCAACCAATTCAGAGCCTACACCCCCAGCCACCTCTCCTACCAGGGCTCTCACACGCCAGGCCACTAGACACCTGCTCTCAGCACTCCAGCGGCTGGTGTCAGACAACTCGGGATGGCCTCAGAGCCCTCTGAAGTTTCTCAGGCTAGCCACTCGTGCCCACAGTTCCCTCTCCCTCTGCCTCATGACCAACTCTGGTGCTTCTCCATGTGGCCTCCCTGTGGCATGCTGTGTACCTTGGGATCTATGAGTATAATAAACCTTTTTTTGGGGGGAGGAGCACGCTTGAGCTTTGTGTGTGCACACACAAGGGGAAGGGAGGGGGAGAGGGAGAGGGAAAAACAGAATCTTTATTTTTTTTAATTTAAATTCAATTTAGTTAACATAAACCATATTATTAGTTTCTGAGGTAGAATGTAGTGATTCATCAGTTGCATAAGACACCCGGTGCTCATGCCATCACGTGCCCTCCTTAATGCCCATCACCCAGTTACCCCAGCCCCCTACCCCCCCTTCCCTCCCACAACCCTCAGTTTGTTTCCTATGATTAAGAGTCTCTTATGGTTTGCCTCCCTCTCTGTTTTCATTTTATTTTTCCTCCTTTCCCTATGTTCATCTGTTTTGTTTCTTAAATTCCACATATGCGTGAAATCATAATAGCATTTGTCTTTCGGAAAGGGAATCTTAAGCAGGCTCCATGCTGAGCGCAGAGCTCGATGCGGGGCTCGATCTCAAGACCCTGAGATCGTGACCTGAGCCGTAATCAAGAGCCGGATGCTCAGCCCACTGAGGCGCTCAGGCGCCCTGAGTATAATAAACTTTTTGATGGCAGTTGGCATCCCCTCCCCTCCCCGCCCCCCAGCAGAAACAGCCCAACTGAAACAACCGGGTTAAGGGAATCAGCAAGGACCAGTGAACCATCGGGGAGGAGCCAGGGAGCCGCAGGCCGAGGAGGGGGCATCGCTGATAGAGGCCAGCACAAGCCGGTGCTTGGGGAGTGGGTGCCCGCCAGGTGTGGCCATATGGAGAGGAGTGGAGTCATTGCCAAACTGCAGTTCTGCAGCGAGAAGGTGGGGAATAAACACCCCTGCTTTTCTCTGTTCCCGGCTCTGGACGCCAGCCAGGGCCTCCCCTCGTGTGAGTGGAAGCAGACACCTGAGGTCAGCTCCCGGACCCCCAGGAGGGCAGAGCGGGGCAGGGGGATCGGGTGTGTGTGTGTGTGTGTGTGTGTGTGTGTAACCATTAAGAAGACCTTTCTTAGTGAACAGCCAGGTGTTTGGAAATGGATGGGGGGATTCGGAGAAGTCTTTGATATTTGGTGTCCGAGCAGACGGATCCAGGGTGGGTGGATCTCAGGGTGGTTTAGACCAGCACTTCTCGAACAGTGCTGTATACACAGGACCCCTCAGGGTGCTCAGCCTGTCCTGGTCATCCGTTTCCATCTGGCCTGTCCTCCTAGCCCTCTGTCCATCTGTTCATCATTTTGGAGGGCCTTTGAAATTCATGTTTCTCCCTCCACCTCACGTGAGGGTGGATAAAAGCATTTCTCACCATCTGGCCAGGAATCAACTTCTCTAAGATAGCCTGACCCTGAGTAACTTAAAAAAGGGTAAGTTTAATTGGCTGTAATTAACACAAACAAATTGGTTTGACACCAGTGTTCCTTCTCCCCCTGAATCTGTAGTTCCTTTCTGGACTTGCCAAAGAAAAGACCCGGAAGGGACTTTGAAAAGTGGGTGGCTCTGTGGGCCCGTGGCTCCCAGTCCCCTGCGGTCCAGTGGCTGGGGTGGGGGTGAGGCGGAGGGTGGGAGGGAGGGGTGGCATCCAAGTTTGCTGCCATTTCTTGGACCTTTGCTCCGAGCCTGCCGCTCTGCTGGGGTGGCATGGTTGCCTCGGTCACCCTCTCCCTGCAGAGGCCTCACTCGTCCCTCTTGATGGAGGAGGAACTGAGGCTGGGCTGGATGTAGCAGCAACACTGGACCTGGCTTTGTGTCTGATTATAATGTCAGCGCTCCTTGTTCCCCGTCCCGAATGGCCCCCAAGCAGGACGATGACCGTGAGAGGGAAGGGAGGCCTCCCCTTGCTGCTAGGTCTAAGGGAGGGGATGAAATCTCAGCAATCCAGATGGATAGTACTTTAATGCAATATTTTTTAAAAAATAAAAATTAGGGGGATCCCTGGGTGGCGCAGCGGTTTAGCGCCTGCCTTTGGCCCAGGGTGTGATCCTGGAGACCCAGGATCGAATCCCACGTCGGGCTCCCAGTGCATGGAGCCTGCTTCTCCCTCTGCGCCTCTCTCTCTCACTGTGTGCCTATCATAAATAAATAAAATAAAATAAAAGTTTCTTTAAAAAAAAAAAATAAAAATAAAAATAAAAATTAGGGGCGCCTGGGTGGCTCAGTGGTTGAGTATCTGTGTTTGGCTCAGGGCATGATCCTGGGGTCCTGGGATTGAGTCCCGCATCGGGCTCCCTGCAGGGAGCCTGCTTCTCCCTCTGCCTGTGTCTCTGCCTCTCTCTGTGTGTCTCTCATGAATAAATACATAAAATCTTAAAAAAAATAAAAATAAAATAAAAATTAGTCCAAGATGTCCATGATGAAGAAATTATTCAGATTCCGAATGAAGGCAGGGTCTGTTTGGGCAAGGATTAGGGGAGGGGGGTGAGTGCCGGGGTGGGGGGATCTGGTCTTTCTCTAACACCTGGACATCTTGTTTCCCATAGATTTCCAGCTCAGGCCTACTCTACACAGTGGGGAGGAAGGGGGAACTGAGTCAGCCTCCCTTCCAGCCCCTGTAGATGGGGTAAAAGTGCTTCCCTCTTGGGTGTGCAAAGGTGTTAAATAAACGTGAGCTTCTTATCCTTTCCTTGTCCTGACTTCCCTTCTTATCTGAACTGCTTTCCTTTCCTTCTTCAATTATGCTTAAAGCTTGGTTGCCCCCGCGCCTGTGAGACAGCTGGTCCTTCAGCATCCCACATGTGCAATGATTCTTCACGTGTCAGATGGCGACACCCTTGGCCATCTCATCTCTGGGAAGGAAGCATACTGAGATTTGGGGCATCCCCTTGAATTTTGTGCTAAAGGTTCACCTCAGCCCTTCATCAAATGCTTAAGAAAATCTTTACCCCTCGTCGTCCCACCTGCCGGCCTCCCCAGTTGGGCTCACCTTGGTTGCGTTGCAGGGAAGGGAAGTCCCCCCCCCCAATCCCACTGTCCTCAGAGGCAGGGGAGGGTCCCAGGGGTGGTCAGAGCCACTTGTAGATGCAAGCAGTGATGATGCTGTCACTGTCCCATGCTGCCTCATTTTCAAACCGAGGCTCCAGAATGCTTAGCGGTCTGGTCTTCTACCTCTTTGAATGATGTGATGCCTTCCAGAAGTGGGGTGGGGGGATGGGTTAAGATCCAGAGTGAACCTGCTTTCTGGTTTAGTTCCCTGGCAGCAGGTGGCAGGGGCCCCAGGGTGTCTAGGAGGCTCAGGGCCCCGGGAGACAGGAAGGCATGGAGGAGGGCACGATCCGTCTGGACCCCTCTGCCCTGTTGTGGGAGGGTCACCTGGCCTTGCTCCTTCTCCCAGCCTGCACATTGCTCGTCTGTCCTGGGGGCTGCCTCCGGGAAGGGTGCCCCCCCAACTGTTGAAGAGCCAGCGGGAGCTGTGGGGCTGAGCGGGTCCCTGTCTCCCTAGACGGCGGCTTTGCTCCCGCTGAGCGGAGAGGAAGGAGCACTGGGCTCTCTCCCCAGGAAGAGCGTGAAGATTAATTAGGCAAGCCTGTGAAGGGCTTGGAAGTGAGAAGTGTGGCCTTTTCCTCTCCGGGTGCCTTCCCCGGGGAGGAGACACTTCAGTGGGGCGCCGAGAGCTCCTGGGGCTCGGCCTTAGGAGGAGACTGTCCCTCCCTCCTTGCCTTACCCTCCTCTGTCCCCCAGACCGGGAGTGTCCCCTCCCCTCTGCCACCTCCCCCAGCAAATCAATTTCAGCAGGGAAAGGAACAAGGCTATTACAGTTAACACCGCTCCGCCCGGAGTCGCTGGGTCTTCGCTATTCATCATTCCTAATTAATTAAAAAGTAATTACTTATGGATCCGACTTTCATTATTTACACCCCCCAGGCTGTGAGGATATTACTTTCCTCTGTCCCTCTGGTACCCTAAGCTGCTCTGGTGCCAGCAATTGCAGTGCCAACCATGGCGAGGACCGATCGCTCGTGGCCATCCTCGTTGGGGGCATCCGAATCCCCATCAGAGGCCACTCAGGCCTTGGGGGTTTGCAGCTCCCCCTGAGAGCCCAGGAGGGGACTTTGCTCTGCCTGGCAGGTGAAACTTCTCAGCACCAGAGCAACATCCAAACCCTGCTACCCCACGTGTGGTCACGGATCAGCAGCAGCGGCAGCAGCAGCAACGTCACCTGAGGACTCATCACCTCGGCAGACCCTCCATCCCCCTCCCACACCTGCTGGATCAGAATCTGCATTTTGACAACATCCCTAGGGCCTCTGGCGGGCGTTCAGGTATGAGAAGCTCCGTCCCAGTGGGCAGAGAGCAGAGCTTGTCTGTGCCGACTCTCCCGGGTGCTGCGCGCACCCTGCAGGGGTGTACCACACACCACCCCGCGTGGGGCCTGACTTCTGGTCCCCGCCCGCAACCCCATGCGCCCGGTGGGTGTGATCCGTGTACCAAACCCCTCCGCCCCCTCGCCCGGGGTCCTCAGGGTGCTGATTCCTGCCTCATCCGCCGCATGAGGCTGTTGTCAGGATTAATCAGGATAACGTATATGAAAGTGCTCTGGAAACCATAAGTGGTGCTTCAAACAGCGTTCTAATAAATGTTCACCTGGCCCATCGCCGTTCACCAGCTTCCCGGGCTGCTCCCCGCAGTGGAGTCCTTTTCAATTCCTTTCCTGCCCTCAAAATTTATTCATCCAGAGTTCGATCTGTTCCCTCCTGTCTGAGCGCGTGTAATCTGGTCAACGAATCCCGGCTAATTACTCATGGGTGTGGGGGGGGAGGTTTCCCTCCTCCTGAGCCCATAACAGAGCTGCCCTGGAGAAGGGCATTAGACACCTGCGGCTTTCTCCCCTCGGAGGCTTATGAAGTGTGCAGACTTGGGTTAAAAGTGCCGTCTCCGTGCATCACGTGTCCTCAGGGGTCCAGAGGGGATGCTTCCCCTCTCGGAGTGGCTGTGAGGAGTCAGCGAGCTCCCTGGCGTCCGTCCTTCAGTTCACTGCAGTTGTGCTGATGCTGGTTGCTTCAGTCCCAGGCTTGGCCCCGGCATCCCCAGACCAGGACACACGGGGCCGGGGGGGTGCCCGGGGAAGCCAGATGGCTTTCTCACATCCATGGCCAGGGCCATCTAGGCAGAAACGGGGACCTGAGGACCCAGTCGTGGAGGCTACTCCGGGGAAGTCTAGAGGGGTGAGAGGTTCTGATCCTGGCAGCTACCCTGCCTGAGCAGGAACTCTGGACACGTTCAGCAGGATCGTCCTGCCAGGCTCCTGAAGCGACATTGGCCACACGGAGCGGCTGTTCCATTCTTTTCTCTCATTTCCGGTGAATCTGCTTGGTGTTCAACCGTGTATAAGACACAATCAGGGGATGCCTGGATGACTCAGTGGTTGAGCATCAGCCTTCAGCCCAGGGTGTGATCCTGGGGTCCTGAGATCGAGTCCTACATCAGGCTCCTTGTGGGGAGCCTGCTTTTCCCTCTGCCTGTGTCTCTGACTCTGTGTCTCTCATGAATAAACAAAATCTTAAAAAAAAAAAGACACCACCAAAATGTAGGGGTGCCTGGGTGGCTCAGTCTGTGAAACATCTTCCTTGGGCTCAGGTCATGATCCCAGGGTCCTGGGATCGAGCCACTCATCAGGCTCTGTGCTCAGCATGGAGTCTGCTTGTCCCTCTCCTTCTCTCTCTGCCCCCTGTTCGTACTCTCTCTCTCTCTCTCAAATAAATAAATAAAATCTTAAAAAAAAAAAAAAAGACAGGACCAGAACTAGAGCCGGGGGTGGGCAGTGCAGGGGTGGGGCAGGAGGGGGTGGAAGGAAGCAGGGTGGGGAGTGGTACAAGAGAGGAAAGGAAAGACAGTCCTGCTACAGGTGATCCTGGCAGTTCAGACGGTGAGCCCTTAGCTGGGGCTCTGTGCTGGGGGGAGGCAATCACCTTCTGGAAGGTAGAATCTGCAAATCTTAGATAAGAAGACGCAACAACAGCACCTTGGCCAGGCCTCGGGTCCTTTGTCAATTGCCTCTCCAGACCCCATTGAAATTTCACAGACGACACTGGCATGAACAGCAGCTGGCCCACCAGTCCTGAGGATGGAGCCCCAACCCCCCACCCCCACCCCGGCGACACCCAACAGGACCCACAGGATCATGTATTGTGGTATTAATTAGGATACTGTTTTCATCGCAGTGGAGGGTTCAGATGACCTAGAATGACTTGGTTGGGTTCTACTTCCCCATTCCAGGGTGTCTTTCCACTTGCCTGTCCTGGGGGCACTTGCAGGGCTGAAAGCTGAAGCTGTGAACACCACCCTTTGTCCTCCTGCTCCTGGGAAAGCCTTGGCTCACCGAGCAGACTGTGCCAGGTGGCCCAAAGTGGGAGAGACAGAGGCCCGAACCTTTGCAAGCACAGAGGCAGAAGCATCAAAAGGAGGGAGGCTCCCCATGAGAAGGAAGGGGGAGATGGGGGTGTCCTTGCATTCTGCTCCCTTGAAAATCCCTGGGTGTGGGGTTGCAGGGGCTGCCGGCCGGGCACCAGGGCTCCCCTCCTCAGCAGAGCCCGAGGCTGAACCCGGCACAGAGGCTGTGGAGCTGCCCCCCTTCAAAGGGCTCAGGGCAGACCACACACTCCCCGAATGTTCTATCCTTCCAGGGACTGCTGTTCCTTCATAGGATCCTGGGGAGGGAGGCAGCAGGGCAGGAGCCCCAGCGCTGAACAAGAACTGAGCTTCCTGCCATCCCCACAGGAGTCAGGTTTGGAGTTAGATCGGATCTGAATAAAATAAAGTCATGCACCATTTCCTGCCCTCTCGAGATGGAGGTTGCAAACGTATTCCATGGCATAACACTGGGAGGAGGAGACAGGATTACTTCATTAAATGAATGGCTTCCATCTCCCAGGGAATCCATTGCTCGGTCCATCTGTTGCCACCTTGCCTGGTGAATGGACATGGTGGAGGGAAGTGACCCAAGTGGGGCCAGCGTTGGGCCTTGTTAAAGTGTTCAGCCATCTGTGTTGACACACGCATGGCCTGGAGGAGCTCACCCCTGAGATGCTCTGGAACAGCCCCGCCGAGCCACCCGGAGGATCCTGTTCTGGGTGAGCTATTCCCACAGCAGGCTCTTCCATGTTTTCCACCAAATGCCCACGAGTCAGGCAGCAGACATGGCCTGGGGAGACCTGAGGGTCAGGGTCATGCAAAGCACTTTCCAACAGCTGTTGTAAACCACACGGGGTCTAGCATTTGGCATCCTTGCTTCCCCGTTACCAGCAGAGTCCCCACCCCCACGTGGCAGCAGGGAGTCCAACCTGTTATGGGTTCCTCACTGCAAGGATTGCTGGGAAGTCCCGAGGAACCCTTGGGTCATCTCAGCCACTTATGGAGATTCATCACTGCCCTGTGTGTTAGGTCTTACAAAGAGTGTCGCAGGGCTGCTGCCCACAACGTCCCCCTCATTGTGCCCAAAGTACAGCACCCCTACATTTGTGTGTGCTGGAGCCGCCTTACACAGGCGTATGGGTGCAGATGGTTGAATTTCAGGAATTTTTAAACTATTGTGGGAGTGCAATGGACCTTGAAGACGGTGGACCTGTGCAGGTCCACTTATATGTTGTTGTTTTGTTTTGTTTTTATAAATACAGTACAGCACTGTAAAGGTATCTTCTCTTCTTTATGATTTTCTTTTTAAATTTATTTATTTGAGGGAGAGTGAGAGAGAGAGGATGTGTACATGCACAGAGGGAATGGGAAAGGCAGACTCCCCACTGAGCAGGGAGCCCGATGTGGGGCTCCATCCCAGGACCCCAGGATCATGACCTGAGCCGAAGGCAGACGCTTAACCTACTGAGCCACCCAGGGACCCCTTTCTTATGATTTTCTTAATAACATTTTTTCCTCTAGCTTCCTTTATTGTAAAAATAGAGTGTATAATACACGGAACCTCCAAAATAAGTGTTAATTGACTATGTTATTGGTAAGGCTTTTGGCCAACAGTTGCTATTAGTAGTTAAGTTTTGGGGGAGTCAAAAGCTACATATGGACTTTCAACTGGGGGCAGCACCCCAAGCCCCGAGTTGTTCAAGGGTCAACTAACTGTATTTACACTATGGAAATTGGCAAACACTACAAATGAGGGTCCCTTCTTCCTTTTTGGAGAGCCAGTTGTTAACATTTAGCAACTAAACACCGGGTACCCCATTCATTACCTGTGGACCGAACCTTTTCCCTGGAGGCTTGGAGCAGACAGGGGGAATTATAACCCAGGAAAAAAAGCACAAGTGGCTTGCTGACCCCAGGGCCCAAGGGGTCCCCTCCTCACTTCAACCTTCTTAGGCCCCCCTCTATGGCCTTGACTCAGGCCTGGTATTTGAGATAAGGCCACTTACCTCCTCTGGGGAGCGCTCAAGCGGCTGTCCCCTCTTTAGACTCTGGGCCTCCAATTCTCTGAAGCACGTTGGGAGAGGAAATTTTATTCTTACTTTAAAGCACTCATGATTTCAGAGGACACTTTCATTGATATGCAAAGCATTGGTTCGTCTTCCGTCAAACTTATTAGCTCCTCATTGTGTTCTTTCTCGCTCTGGAAGTGGGGGCTAGCTTTGCAAAAGCACGAGGCCCATTAAGAGGGTCACCCCCCCAAACAAGGGGCCAGGCTGCTCTCATCGGGAGATTCCAATTTGTGTCTCTAGATTAAAAAAAAAAAAAAAGAAAATCTACAACCGTAGGAAGCTTTAACAACAGGACTTCCTCGTTGCCTGGGCATCTCTGAGCCTGTGTGCGTGTGTGTGTGTATATGTGCACCTGCATGTAGGTGCGTGTGTGCGCATATGTTCATGTGTGTGTGTTGAACTTTACCTGAGCCCTGTGTTCCTGAGAACCAGCAAAGATTGAAGGGATCCCCTCACCCTTTTGTTCCTGAAACTGGCTTCCTGAAATAATCCTTCCCCACACGCTAAGGTTCAAGGACTGCTGACCAGGCCAGCCTCCAACCCTCCGAATTCTCATTGTTTGCCTAATAAATGATTTGCTGAACTGCTTGTCCCCACTGATCAATCAGAACAAAATACTCCTCAGCTGAGTTAAGCTTCTCTCCTTCCTCCAGGCCTGCGAACGCTGGGCCGCCCTCCGCCTGAGCCTACTACACACAGGCCTCCTGAGAGCAGGCTGGCCTCAGGGCAAGACCTTCTCTGATCTACTCTTCCATCACGCCACCTTTCATCCCACTTCCCTCACCGGGTTCCTTCCCGCCTTGTGTTCTCCTCCCCGTACAAGAAAACTCCTTTTGCTGAGCTCTTGGGACGCCTGTGAATCTCACGGTCAAAGCCTCCTCCCAACCGCAGTGACCCCTGCCCCTGTAGCAACGGGGGTCCCCTGCAGTAATAATCCTTTTGAGCAAAGTCCCTCCTTACGAGTCTGAATTTGTTTTCATCAGACGCCAGTCTCCCCAGGGGTGCCTCGTAGGCTGAGGGGAACCCAACGGAGTCAAAGCTGGGGCAGAGCAAACACAGGTCTCCTAGGAAGAGTCAACCATGGGGAGGGCATGGGGGTGGAGGAAGGTTAAGAAAGCTGGGGTGGGGGGGTGCTACCTGTGGGCACAGAGAGGGATGAGGCGTGCTTCCTGCCTTCTCAGGAACCTCACCGAGGAAATGAGACTCATCCTTGCAGTGTTACAGAGCCTGACTCTGTTGGGAGGAAAAATTTCCCTCTACCGGCTTAGGGCTTAGGTCCGTTGCTTTATTTCACATGCATGCGGGAGTACTCTATGAGGAGTTGCTCTCCAAGCAGCCAGGGGTGAAGGTTTCTAGACCAGCTTTAATGGGGGTGGTGGAGGGGGGCACACTTAGGGCTTCCGTGGGAAAGCATGGAAAGTTCTGCCGTAGCTTGTGTTGCAGATGGAATGTCTGAGGCCTACCTATGCGCACCTTGAAACCCTCGCCCCCAATGTGATGGTATTTGAGATAAGGCCTCTGAGAGGTCAGAGGGTTAGATGGTGTCGTGAGGGCGGGTCCTCACCATGGGCCTGGTGACCTTGTGAAGAGGGGCTCCAGAGAGCCTGCTCTCTCTGTGCCAGAGGGTGGCCGTCGGCAAGCCAGGCAGAGAGCTCTCACCAGAACCCTTCTGGACGGGCATCCTGGTCTTGGGCTTCCAGCCTCCAGGGCTGTGAGAAAATTAATTTCCGTTGCCGAAGCTCCCGGGTCTGTGGTATTTCGTGGTGGCAGCTTGAGCAGAGGGAGACAGGGCGTTTACACAACTGTCTTGGAATGCCACGGTGTGAAAGGTCAGTGGTCTCCCCGTCTGGAGACGCACTCAGGGCACGGTTAGTAGCAGCAGGATGCTCCGGGGATCTCTGCTTTAGTCAGATAAAGGAAGCCCAGAAAAGGCTTCCTGCTGCATTTGCTTTATCTCAGAAGTCCTAGTTTTGAGTCAGCTTGGCATCATTCTGGTGGGTTGTCAATCCCTTTAACTCCTGACTGTCTCCTGTCTTGTGTCAGTATGGACAGCAGGCGGGGAGGGGGGCGGGAAGGGGTCCCGGGGGTGCACTTGCCTTGGGCTTGGCCCCTGGGAAGAGGTAGGCCCCTCACATGGGCAAGGCCTCTCTCAGAAGCCTTTCCCACGCCTGTCTCCGGGGGCCCCAGGCCACTCGTCTGGCACGGCTGGGCCAGAGGCAGTCCAGGAGGCTGAGTGATGGGCCCATATGAGGCTGCATCCCTAGGAGGAGAACCAGCCCCCCACTTCCTCTTCCTTCCCCAGGATTTGGACAAGCAGAGACCAGCAGGCTTCATGTGCCGGGGCGGGGGGCTGTGGGTGCAGAGGCGAGAGGAAGCACCCTAGAGCGGCGGGGAGACTGTGCGTCGGGGACCCCCATGGGGCGGGTGGGCTGGGTGGAGGTCATGAAGAATTTTGAATATCAGGACAAGGAATTTGGGATTGGGGAGTTTAGAAGTCCTCCTTCAAAGGTTCTGTGCATTTATGAATTTTTACAATGGCAGGCATCACATTTACAATAAAAACAAGATTTTTGGACAAAGGAGACAAACAAGGGAATAGCGTGCTCGAAGTGCAGAATTAGAGCGGGGGAGGAGGGGGCGCAGAGAAAACATCTAGACGATTCATAGACCCGAAGCTTTAGTAGCAGGCGGGTAGGAGGGAATCAGACGGCGGCGATGCCTCCGAGGGCGCCGTGGGAGAAATGGGTGTGTGTGTGTGTGTGTGTGTGTGTGTGTGTGCAAAGTGCTCTTTGAAGAAATCATTGAGATATTACGGTTTGCATATTGGGGGGGTCCTGGGCAGCAGGAGTTTCACGGTCCCGGCCCTCGCCACCTGGGGGTGCCCCCGCCAGCCGGTAGTTGACCCCGTTCGGTAAACCGAGGCAGGTGAACTCCGAGCCCCTCACTGGGCTGCTTTCTCGGCCTCGGGGCCTCGGAGCCGGCCTCAGCCTGGCTCCATGCCCCTTCCTGTGGGGACTCGGTCGGTAAGTCTTTATTTCCTGTGCCTCGTGGCTTCCGAGTGAGAGATCAAACTTTAGAGGGAGCTGAAAAAGCAATTAACTTCACTCAAAGTGGAGGATATTGTTTTGTGCCACCAGACGATTTTTTTCCCCCAGAAAAATGACGCCCTCAAAATCAACATTTGATTTAGTCTTTGTTCGTTTTAAGAATGATGTGAGGATATGAACAGGCAACATGGGACTTTATAAAAAAAAATGATGCAGCTGAAATAATTTTAAGGCTGGATTTCAGCTTTGCATTTGCTTTCTGGAAAGCCTGTACCAATTTACACTGCACCAGCGTGTCTGAGGAGGGCCTGGTTCTTCATAACCTCAGCAGCAGTGAGAATTATAATTTAAAAAAATGTTCATTTGACGGCAAAATATTGCTTTCTTGTGCGTTTCTTTGTTTACAGTGAAGAGGAGCATTATTTCCTCTGGTTGTTAACCTCTCGCATTTCTTTCTTGCTTTTGGTAATAGGCTTCCGTCTCTGTCCATTTGTTCCTCCTCATTGCTTTGCATGAGCTCTTTACATATTATAGTTAATGTCCCTCCATCACCGTCAGGGGTCCTTGTTTTCCGCATCCCCATGACCCGACTCTCTAAATTTATAAGGTTGCAGAGGGAACCAAAGTTTGCCCGAACACAACAATATCCACTCGTGGGCTGTCCTTGCACACCCCTGCCACACCCCGCTGTAGTGTCTGCCCCTCCCCTCTTCATTGGACTTGGGGGCTGGTCTGCTCCTGTTAGCCATATGTCATAAACATGCCTGAGTAGCACGCAAAACAGTTTCGAATTTTGCCAAAGATGCAACATTTCTCGAGGTTGATCAAAGTGATTTTGGAGAATTATCTGAATCCCATGCAGGGCTACTAGCGAGTGAGGGAATAGCAGAATCCAGCCGGTTAACAATTACAGAAGAGAGAAATCTCGCAGGCTGATGAAATGACAGGAACTTCAAAAGAGAGAGATTTGAATTTTAGAGGATTAAGACAGGCCATTGGGAAAATTGATGACGCCTTCAAATATTTTTTGCAAAAATGTCCTCTTTATGATTGTGCTGTGAAAGTCAAGTGTGGAATCAAGGATGTTGTATCAAGCTATCAGACAATCTTGTCAGAAAAATTATGCCCCCCAAATCAACATTTGACTTATCCTTTGTTCACTCAAAGAAATGAAGAGTTGCAGTCCCGCCCACCTTTGTGAAATGTAAGCTATGACAACTGTTCCGCAATTTGTAGTTTCTCTTGAAATGGAAAGTCACAGACATTTCTTTCTTTCCACCTTTGCAATGGAGTCACTTTGTGGCCCTTGGGTCCTAATCCCACTTTTTCTGGAATAACGAGGACCTTTGAGATGCAGGCTTCTCTGTAACAAGAAGGTCTGCTAATCCCTGTCCCCAGTTTGTGGCGCTGTGGGCACCCCGGTACAGTCCCAAAGACCCAGTGCAGGGCTTTTGTCTCAGTCAACCCCTCTGGTGCCCGGTGGTCTCCTTAGGGCACGCAGAGGACATAGGACTGGGGGACATGAAAGCATTTCCTTCCCGGAGGCCAGGAAGGTTCATGGTGTGAAGGATCCCAACCCTGGCCACGCTGGTTCCCATGAACACAGTGGCTGGGCACCTGCTGGCATGGCTCTGAGCCACAAGGAATGGCGGTTCCAGCGCACACACAGGTTTGTGAACCTGGCCCAAAGTGCTGGAAATTGTTCTGTGTCAAACTGCTCTTGGATGCACGAGCGATGTCCTTGCCGTGGTTTGGCTGGACTGTGCATCACGCCGTGTGTCAGGATGGGCTCCTGTGTCCAAACCTTGCACGAAACCTTATTTCCCTCTTTGTCTCCTTGGGGCTCTGTTCTCTCTCGTCTTGACCCTACAAGCTGTTCCTTTTTCCCTCTGCCATCCTGATGGCTATCTAAAATATTTTCCTACCTCTCTGCCAGCAGAGGCTGCCCTAAATTCCTACACATACTCCTTGGATAGGTTTTTAAAGAAATGGGACACAAATTAAATTGCATTTTTAGCAGGCATTATATTCTTTTTTCAATGTGCTTCTAATGCTTTATGCCACAGGGATGTTTCATTGTCCCATAATTCCATCCCTTGGTCTTTTTTCCTTCATGACTTCCCATTGCATTTAAGCCTTGAGAGTCCTTTAAATATTGATTTGTGCTTTGATTTTTAAAAATTTTAATTATTATTATTTTAATTTTTGGATGGTTTTCCATTTAGTTCTCAATATATCTAGAATGTGTTTCTGCAGACAGGGGGAGGCGCCCTGTTTGGTTTCTCATGGCCGTGGTAGAGGTGTGCAGAGACAACCACGCAATCTCAGTGGCATGTCCCGTGGGCCTCCATTCTGGGGTTCATCCATCCTCCGCACGTTGGCTGGGTGGTGCTGGAGGTCCTCTGGGGCTCAGGGGAGCTGGACTCAGGCTATGGCTGGAATTAGGTATGTTCCACGTGTCTCCTGTCCACCTCAGACCAATGAGCTGGTACCACGTGTTCTTTCCCTAGGGGTGGCCCAGACCTGAGAGGGCAAGCTCATTTCAAGCCTTTGCTTACTTTGCATCTGCTTGTATCCTCCCCCTGGCCAAAGCAGGTTCAACAGGTAGGCCTGATGTCAAGGGTGGGGAAGGTCACCCCGCCTTCCTTGAGGCCATGGCACAGAAACGGATGAGTCATTCTACCACAGGGCAGTGAAGCACCCAGCTGGAAATTCAATCTAGCACACTAGTCAATTTTTCCAGCACCATTTTGAATGGGCCACCCTTTAAAATTCATTTTACGGGCCTGGGGAAGCACCGTGAAGGAGTAACCCTGCAACGCTCCTTGAATCCCATTCTCACAGATCTGGTGGGACACAGAGGGGCAGTGGAAGCCTGAGGTGACTCAGCAGCGGCCGCTCTGGGCTCTTCGAGACACTTCTCCATCCAAACAGCAGATCTAGGGCATTGCACTCCTGGGTCCCTCACAGGTCATCCCGGGGCACGGGTCAGCTGGGTGTGAATGCATGAGACGTGTGCACTCGCGCACACACACATGCATGTGGCTGAGATGATGACTCTCTTCAAGGCCAGTAATGATAAGAATAGTAATAAAGACAGCTAACCTTTTTGTGTTCTCCCTAGGTTCTAGGCGCTGTTTGAGCTTCTACACGGGGAGGTGTGTTGGGGGAGGCTGAGCATTGATTACTCTGCACAAAGAGGCCATTGTCCTAACCTTTCCGTTTCCCTGTATGATGATCAGCTGCTCCTCTCCTCTCCTCTCTGCCATTTAATAAGGACGAGGCAGGCAAGAGAAGATGCTGTAAAATCCAATTAACTCAGGCTTCAAAAGGCACGGTCTCCATGTGGTGCCAGCTCCCTCTACCACAAACAACAGTCAGGCGGACTGCTGGCTTCCCAGAGGCAGGTGCGCTGGGGAGGAGGGCTGCTGTGCGCATCCCGAGTCTCCAGGCAAAAAGGCCCAAGGTTAACATGACTCCTTCCTCCCCAAGGCCGAGCTGGGGAGCGGAGAGTGCTGGGAGGGTGTGATGCATGGTGTGGGGCCTCCGGTGGCCCCCTCCCCTGCTCCCTCCACTCCCCCCACCCCCCGCCCCTTTATTCCCACCAAACTCTCAGCTCTCTAGAAGCCACCACGTGCAGCGCATCCGCCCCGGCCTCCGAGGAAGGCCGCTCCCAGGTTAGCAGATTCGGTCCCAGGCCGCGTGCTGGCAGCCAGAGCCCATCTCGGGGAGCGGGTGGGAGCGGGCTCTGCTGCAGGCAGATGTTTCTGTTCGGAGCGGAGATGGGGTGGGGGGTGTGCAGAGCCACGTGTGCAGATGGGTGGGAGCGGAGAGGGAGCCTGGGGGGCTGTGAGCAGGAGCAATGCAGATGGTGTCAGTCGAACGCAATTTCGGTGGCAGACGATTTTGATGAAGCGCCGTGCAAACCTGCCGCAGCCCGCGAGCTTTTCCGGTGCTTTCCGCCACCTCCCCCGCCCTACAGCCAGGGTTTCCACTGGAACCATCCCCACCAGCCCCCCATGACTGGGACCCGCCTGCCTGGTGCTCCTGATTCCCGGCCCGGCCCGTCCCTGACCTCTGGGAGCTTCCCACCACTCCTGCTAGGCCTCCAGAACTTTCCTGCCTTTGGCATCTCGCGCCTCCTCATGCCCCTTCCACCGATAAATTTCCTCCACCTGCCCGGGCTTGAAACCCACCCGAGATTCTTGGACCCCCCAGCCACGGAGGATGGGCCTGTTTTCCTCTCCTTGTATCTGTACCCCCAGCCCCAAGATTATGGTGCAAGTAACTCTAGGTCAGAAAATGCCAGACAACATCTGCTGGGATCTCTTGGGACACTCACCTTTGGGTCCCTGAGCTACCTGGAAGTTCAACTCCCAGGATGTGAGGAAGCTCAGATGAGGTGAAGAAGCCGGGTGCAGGGGCTCCCGCGAGCAGAGCCCAGCCTCAGTAAGCATCATCCTCTGGACAGGTGATGCTTAGCCTCCAGGTGGTTCCAGCCTCCCACAGGTGAGTCTCCCCTGCCATCGGGCCTTCCCAGCCGAAGACCCAGATAATGGAGCAGAGACAAGTCATGCCTGCCATCCTCTGTCCAAATTCCCATGGAATCTCTGAGCATAATAAAATGGTTCATTTACGCCACTAAGTTTTGAGGTGGTTTGTCATGCAGCAAATGGCACCGTTAGCAATCGCCATTCTCACTAAATCACACCATTCATCTTGGCATCTCTGTCAGGCTGGCACAGAGATACGCTTCAGTATCTCAAACTACCCCTGTCATTGTAGGGAATTGGAGAGGGTAGAAAGGGTGGGTTGTAGAGGGGACTCGTCACAGGATCGCCAGTTAAAATACAGGGTGACGAGTTAGATTTGGATTCCAGATAAATTCCAGAAATCTATTCATTATAAATTTGGTATAAGTATATACCAGGCAATAGTTGGAATATACTTATGCTAAATGAATTATCTGCCATTTATCTGATATTCAAATTGTACTGGGTACCCTTATTTTTATTTGTAAAATCTGGAAAGTCTGAAAAGTAGAGGCCCAAGGTCCTGGACGCTCTTCCCAATGTCCTAATGCTCCGGGAAGTCATGTTGCTTCCGCAGCAGGCAGCAGGGGCTCCCATCTGCACCTGTGCCCAGGACATCTATCCTCATAGCACAGGCCCTGGGGTCTTGTCAGAAAAGACTCCCAAGACTTCAGGAAGCTGTCTACAGGGGCCCGAATGATGGCAGCCAGAAGAGAAAGCTGGCTCTGCCCATGGGTTGAATTCCTTGTTCCAAGTGAGGATGGATTCATTCTCTCTAGAACAAAATAGAGAGGTGCCCACCTAGGTAGGTGCTTCTCCCCATCCCAGCCTGGTGCACCTCTCTTCTGGTTCCCCGGAGCTTCCCTGGCTCTTGCCAGACAGAAGAGAGTAAGAGGGGTTCCTTCCTTTTCCCAACCAACCAGTCCTTTAATTCTAGCATTTGGGTTCATTACCCAATAATGAAAACTGGCTCATTCTCAGTCTGCTGCTGTGTCTTCTAGATCATCATGGCCAGAGAAGTCTCAATCTCTCCATCCTGCAGTTTGCTGTTTTACTTTTCACCAGCTCATTAGCCCAAGCAATAATAATGAGCCCATCTATTCCTTCCTTCTCCCTCCCATCTTGCCCGGGCCCTAATCCCAGGGGAGAGCTTGGCAGTCCACCCCAGGCAGCCCTGTTTTAAGTAGTGTAAACGGGCCCTTGGCTGTTCATTCATTCATTCATTCATTCATTCAACAAATATTTATTGAGTGCTTAGTAGAGGCCAGGTGCAGTAGCTGGGGCCAGGCAGTACTTGGAAAGTCAAATGACAAAATAAGCAAAGGAAAAGTCATAAAAGAAATGGGGCCACCTCTCCTTTAAAATAAAAAGATCTTATTATTTTATTTGAGAGAGAGAGAGAGAGCTCACAAGCAGGGGGAAGGGGTGGAGGGAGAAGAAGACTCCCCACTGAGCAGGGAGCCTGACCCAGGGCCCCATCCCAAGACCCTGAGATCATGACCTGAGCTGAAGGCAGATGCTTAACTGACTGAGCCACCCAGGTGTCCCACCACCTCTCCTGATACAGGGAAGAAGTGTCTGAGGAGGGTGGGGGATGAGTGTGAAGAGCGGAGCCTAGGTTCCTGAAACACAGGTAACCTGAAATCCTAATTAAAAGATAGCTATCACCACCCACATCATTCTCTTTATCCTCATAACAGATTTAGAAGGAAAAAAAAAAAAAACAGGATCAGGGTTGGGGTGAGCAGCTAGCGAGCAGCTAGCACACACTTCCACCATCCTCTCACCGTACTAGTTACTAATGCTGTGTAACAAATCACCCCAAAATGTAGTGGCTTAAAAAACACTTGTTTATTATCTCCCAGTTTATTCTGGTTGTCAGGAGAATCCAGAAGCAGCTCAGCTGGGGGGGTCGTGGTTTAGTATCTTTCAGGAGGTTGTGGTCATGATGTCTCGGTGTTGGCCGGGGCTGCAGTCTGGGACTCCGCGTGCAGAGCAAGTCACTCAAATGGCAGTTGTTGGAGGCCTTGGCTCCTTGCTGGCTGCTGGCAGGGGAGCCTGGGCTCCATTCCACGTGGGCCTCTTCGTAGGGCGGCCTGCAACATGGCAGCTGGCTTCCCCCAGTCCGCAGTGTCTTCCATAACCTAACCTCACACATGCCACGCCACGGCTTCGGTCATATTCTCTTAGTCCCAGAAACCAGCCCTGGTGCAGCATAGGAAGAGACTGCACACAGATGTGAGTACCAGGGTTGGGGGGGCACCGAGGTCATCCTAGAGCCTGGCTACCACACTCACTTTTTCCTACTGCATGCCTCATCTCCTATTGTGTCCTTGGTCCACGTTCAACAAGTACTTATCGAGCATCTGCTAGGTGCAGGCCTGACCTCCGGGAATTCATCAGTGATTGAAACCGATTCATCGATTGAGACCGATGCAAACACCTGACTGGGCTCACGTTTGGCTGTGGGCTGAATACACTGCCAGTTCAGTGAAGGAGATGCTGGGGGCCGGTCTCTGAGTGTGTCCCCTGACGTGTGTGTGCATGTGTTCATGTCTGTGTGCATGCGTATGCACTGCGCGTACATGTGTGTGCGCCCCTATGTGCACATGCACATGTACATATGTGTATTGTGTGTGCACGTGTGCCCATGTGTGCGCACATGTGTTCATACATGTGTATATTGTGTGTGCATGTGTGCCTCTGCAGGTGTGTATGTATGTGCCTGTGTGCACATGTATGTGTGCACATGCATGCATGCATGTGTATATTGTGTGTGCATGTGTGCCTCTGCGGGTGTGTATATATATTGTATGTGTGCCTGTGTGCACATGTATGCGTGCATATGTGTGTATATATGTGTAGGTGTGTATGTATATTGTGTGTGCCTGTGTGCACGTGTGTACATATGTGTGCATATGTGTGTACCTATGTGTATATATAGTACATGTGTGTACATGTATATGTGCGTGTGTAGTGTATGTGTGTGTGCATGTGTGCCATGCAGGTGTGTATGTATATTGTATGTGTGTGCCTGTGTGCACATGTGTGTGCATACGTGTGTATATTGTGTGTGGATATGTATGTGTGCATGTGTGCATCCGCGGGTGTGTGTATATTGCATGTGTATGTGTGCACATGTATGTGTGCATGTGTGCATGTCTAGATTGTATGTGTATGTGTGCATGTTGTCCCTGTGTGTGTCCATATAGTATATGTGGATGTATGTGTGCACGTGTATGTGTATGCTGTGTGTGTATGTGTGTGTGCACACACATGTGTTCTTTCAAGAGCGTGGGGTCTTCTCCTTCCTCTTCCATACTTGCCGCTCTGTAATGCTCACATGTGCTGCTATTGCCGAAATCATGTCTGGAGCTCCCTTTTGGAATTACCTGGAACCCAGGTGGATTCTTTCCAACATCCCCAAAGGTAATAAAGCAGTTTCTTTGGAACCAGCTTCTTTCTGGGGGGGGCAGTGGTCGGTGACTCGCCAGTTGGAGCTTGCTCTGGTGCAGACTAATTCAGAATTCAGCAACCACCCCTACCTTTATCCACTCCCCCTCCCCCACAGACAGCTAAAGGTAAAACATTTCTCATGAACCAACTCCAAAGTCAGTTTCAAAAGGTGAATTTCAAAACAAGATGCTTTCCATAATGGCCACATCCCTGGAATAAATGTACAACTTCCCAGAGGGACCATTTGAATAAAATGCCCTCATTCTGTTGGAGGAGTTCTGGAATGTTCTTTCCAAAAACTTTTGTTACTTTCTACTCAGACCTTATGGAGATTCCCATTCTCTAGTCTTTTTTTTTTTTTTTTTTCTTGTGTCGGTGTTGTGTCCGGTTTTCACGGGTTTTGTTGGGAGGGGGTGCTTTTCAGGGTGGGTACAGAGGGGTCCTCCTGTCATCACCACCTTTCGGGGTGAGCTGGAAATTGGGGCTCCGGTCTGCTTGGGGCCCCGCAGTCCGCCTTTCCTTCTGGCCCCAGAGTGCAGGTGTCCTCGATGGGCCTCTTGCCACTGTTTGTGGGGAAGCAGATGGCGACACACAGAATTGTGTGACTCGGTCTCTGGCACATTACCGGCCTCCCCCCCCCACTTCTCCTATCATGTCACATAAGGGTGTCTTTATAGTTTGGTAAACAATCATTCCGTTTGATCCGCGTTCAGCCCGCCCTCTCTTCCTGCTAGTACAAATAATTTGGCAACATAAACACTGTCATCGGTGACGGTTTGCAAGCTCCTTTCCATCAAGTGCGCTTTATTTATTTATTAAAAAAAAAAAGGAAAGAAACTCTGGAAGATATCAGGGTGGGTTATGTTTCTTTCTTCTGTCTGTAGAATTTCAGGAGATTTGATAAAAAGTTCTGACAGCTGGCAAGCTAAGGCTGCTTTTTTTTTAAGTGAGGGCTAATAAATATCCTCTCAGATCAAGAGCGAATCCAGGGCTGGTGGCTGAGAAGGGGGTTGCCCCCCTCCCCGTGCTGTTGTTACTGCGCCACGTGCAGAGCCCGGCTCGGCTAAGCACGCTGGAGTGGCATTGAAACGAATCCAATACTTCACCATCTGGCCCTGATTGTAAACATGTGTATACAAAGTGAGTGTCACTTCAGCTAATTCACGAGGGCCTGGCTGCCTTGGCGGTGGCTGCAGCTGTCCCCAGGGTAGGAGGCGGGAGCGATGGCCCCAGAGGCCGGCCGGGCACGCAGGTGGGCGGCCAGAGGGAGGCCTGGCGGCCGGGCCCGCGTCCACACTTCCAGAGGGGCGGCTCTCTGGCCCCCACTTTGGCGCTTCATCATTCTCCATTCAGTCCCTGAACACCCGGGAGGCGGGCCGGGTGACCCTCCCGTTTCTCTAGTCAAGAGACGCGCACTTAAGAAGTTAGCATTGAATCAAAATAAATCCCTACCAGCAACTTCTTTTTCATGCCCGTGCGACGGGCCTTTCTGCTCTTGTCTGCATAGATTTCTGCTATTTCTGCATTTGCTGGGCACAGGGAAGAGCCCCATCTTCCTCCCTCTGGGGTGCAGGGAGCTAAGCATGAGTTGTCTCTCAAGGGCGGAGCCCTGGGATCCTGGCTAAGTTGGCATAATCCGCCCCCCACCCCCATCCTGGGCCTCACTTTTACCATCTTTCAAATGGGATCATGACCCCTACACCTTTGTGTTCGCTTGCAGGGGCCTCCCAGCCCTGGCCCCCCGAGTGGATGAGGGGGATGGTTGAGACAGGTGCGTGCCGCTGAAGGCGGGTCCAGCTGGGAGGGACGAGCATCTCGGTGCACACTCAGAAGTCACCGCTTGTCGGTCTTTGCGGCTCACGCCTGTCTTTCCTGCACCGCTTGCCACCTCTCTTGGAAAGTTTTGATTGGGTTCCACCTGGCAGGTGTAGCTGTAGCTGCTGCTATTGCTTTGTTCCAGGAAACAAAGAGCTGCTCCCAGGAGGCCAGGTGGCAGCCTGGGTGGGCAGGCCCCTCCCTGCCCCTCCCTGTCCCCAGGCCCTTGTCGCCAGGGCGCCAGGCTGGCGGCTCAGTCGGTTAAGCGCATCTGACTTTGGCTCAGATCATGCATGATCCCAGGGTCCTGGGATTGAGCCCCGGTCGGGCTCCCCGCTCAGCAGGGAGTCTGCTCCTCCCTAGGCCTCTCTCCCCCTGCTCATGCTCTCCCTCTTTCTCAAATAAATAAATAAAATCTTAAAAAAAGAAAAAAAGAAAGAAGAGCAGTTTCCCCTACCCTCTACGCACCCCCCTACTCTGCCCAAAGGAACCAGGGACACGTCTCCTCAACTCCTCCCCCCCCCCATGCTGCTCAAAAACACGACAGATTTAATTTTCTACACGTGTGAAAAAAAATGTACTTTTCCAAACAGCCCCAGGGACACCAAAAGGGAGAGAAAGCTAATTATCTTCTGCATTTTCTTGCACGGGGGAGAGTGTGGCAGGAGGGATGGGAGAGCAGACATGGGCAGGGCCAAGCCAAGACAGTACCTCAGAGGGCAGGGAGGTGGCACTGTCGGCACTTTGGGAAGTGGGGGTCAAGGCGGGGAGCGCGGGGAGCCTGTGCTTCCTGTTCCCAGAGCTGGCATCCAGAGCCTGTTGACAGGACCCTGCGGCCACCAGGCAGCCCCACAGGTGCGGCTCGGCCAAGGTCAGCGGCACGACAGCCCTGGCCCTGCTGAGCTGGTGCCACGGGGAGGCCACTGAGAGGTGGCCTTTGGGACACAAAGCCCTTCTGTTCCCTCCCGGGGCCCAATAGCAGGGGCCGGCAGGAGGCAAGGCTCCGAGGAAGAGAGTAGTGACTCCCAGGGAAGGGGGCAAACAAGGGCCTGTGGCAACCCAACAGCCCAAACCTAAAGAATCAAAATGAGACAATTCTACTGCATGACACCCTCCCCATGACAGGCGCCTAATTAAAGCTGGACAGAAACAGGCAAGAAAACCACTTAATCTAGACGATATTTGCCTTGCTAATTTAGGTGTGCGAGAACGTGTGTGTGTTTTCCTGTTGGGTGAGTGTTTATAAAATCTTAATTAGGTTGTGTGTGTTGGAATAGAGATGGAAATACGTCTTTTTTTTTTTGGTCTTTTTTTTTTTTTTTTTTTTTTTTTCTGTAATGGTCTCACTTCCCCAGGGGACATTAAAGCTCCATACACAATATTCTCTGAGCAGGGAAAATAGTAATGGCCTTTGACGATGGGTTCTAGGAGAGGAGGAAGAGGCTCTGATTCAATCACAGATGGATGCCTGATAGCTTATTTTTTTTTTTTAAATCAAAACCCCAAATTGGACTTAAAGCAGCTATTTATAACCTGTCAGGAGAAGCCAGCATTTCAATATCCATCTCATGCTGAATAAATTTTTAACGACCTTTAATGTGACAGCTAAGCAGGGGCAGAAGGCAGGCACCACGCCGTGCACGCAGTGGGCATCGGGGGTCGAGGGGAACGGTGGAAGGGAATGTGGGCAGTGGGTGCGGGAGACCCCTGGACACCTCTTCCCTCCTTCTCCCACCTTTGCCCAGCCAGCAGCGTCCCACTCTTGGAACCAAGCTCCAACACCCCCTCTCTCTGGCTCACTCAAAGGGAGCGTGCCTGGGGAACATGAAAAGGAACAGCACGATTGCAGGAGAGAGGCCCTGCGAACAAGAGGCTCGGCCTGGCTGAGATGACAGCCTTGGGGCAATTCAGGCCGGCCCTCCACAGAGGTGGCCCCTTGAAAGCAAGCCGACCACCTGGGTGATGCGAAGGGGCTTGCGTTCAGGGGACAGTGCCAGGGATGTAGACAGCCAGGATGCAATGATCGAGAATGACAACCATGGAGCCCATCTCCTAAGCCGTGGTCTGACTCCGGGAGAGGGGCCAGGTCACTCATGTGTTCCATACCCTTTCTAGAACCTGTTTACAGGCCCCTGGCACCTGCAGCTTGTAATGAAAGCTGAGATCTTCTGACATAGGACCAAAGGATAGGGTCCTCCTGACAGACGAATGGTGTTGCTCACCAGCCCTACCTTTCCAGTGAGCCAGTCAAGGTGCTCCCGTCAGGCAGCTCAGCGCCTGTCAGGCAGGACTGTGCATATACATCCCCTGCATCTTGTGAAGCTGCACATTCTGATTCAGTGTGTCTAGGGACGGCCTGAGATTTTGCCTTTCTAACCAGTGCCCAGGTGAGGCTGAGGCTACTGGTCCAGGGACCACACTTTGAGTGGTCTAGCGCCCAGAGCAGCGGTTCTGGAATAGGAGCCTCACTCATCCATCTGCCTCACTCAGAAGTCTCCTTGAAAATACAGATTGCTGGCCCCACCCCCGGGGGTTTCTAATGGAATAGGTCTGAGGTAGAGCCTGGGAATTGCATCTCTAAGGAGCTCAGGTGATACGGGGTCAGGAGATGACCCCTCTGTGCCTGAGGCTGAGATCCACCCTGGGAGCTCGGGGTTGAGCAGCGGAGAGGAGACGGGGACAGGACGTGTGACGGACAAGGACGCAGCCTTCCTGACGAGCAAGTGCATGCCAGGTGCTGCAGGTACCTGCAATCGGGCTTGGAAGAGTCGGTCAAATGCAGATGAGTGGGAAGGAAGGGGGCATTCCGGGTGGAGGCACCTGTTTATGGAGCCTGCGGAAGTAGAAGAATGCCAGGACGTTTGGAGGAGAGCCACCTTTCCACCCTGCTTCCCGCATGAGGATCACAAAGGGAAGGACTGTCCCCCCTCTGCCCGGACCAGGAGCTGCTCACCCGTGACTGCATGTTTTTAGAATATCTGGGGAGATACCACATATTACTGAGGCCTCAGCCTCTCCTCCAGAGATTCTGAATTAATGGGTGGGACCTAGACGTAGTGGTGTTTTTTTTGTTTGTTTGTTTGTTTTGTTTTTTTGTGGGCTTTTTTGGTTTTGTCTTGTTTTTTAAAGTAAAGCTTCTCCAGAGATTCTAATACACAGACTTGAGATCCTCTGGCCTAGACCCAAGTACGTTCCCATTCATCCAGCTGCAGTTTGTCGGGGAGCTGGGCAAAGGATGGCCCCTCCCTTATTTATCACACCTCTGCCACATCCCCACCCCCCGCTCCCCCCAAAGCAGGTAGCTGAGCATCTGGTAAACATCTGCCTTGTTCCACCCAGAGCAGGGTGACCTACTTTTTTTGCCTGTGGCTTCCCTCGCATCGAGGGGCTCTTGGGACGGAGGGGCAGATGGAAATGTCAGCATGTCTGTGTTGATGCTGCATTTGGGTGTCACCCAAGCTCTTGTTTCTCTGTCAGATTCCGGATGCGGTATTTAGATAGTAAACCGCTGCCGCCAGGCACTTGCTGCGGGGATCAAAGCATCCGGCAGCATCCAGAGACGTCCTGGGGTTCTGGCTGCCAAGCGCTGGCAGCTCTGGGCTTAGGGCAGGATGAGGCCGGTGCACGGGCTGTGTCAGCTCGAATACAGACCCGCGCGGGAAAACGGCACACCTGGGGAGATCCCGCTTCACCTCCAATGCCCACTCTCCCGGCTACCGGACGGCAGGCTGGGTGCGCACCTGGGCACCCCAAGCTCCCCTGAGACGTGGGCCAGGCTGCCATTCACTCTGATGGCTGCCGTCTCTGGGTCCCGTGACTCCGCATCCTTCACCGTGAAGGGAGATGGGGCCCTGTAAGATGAGGAGGTCATCTTCGAAGGTTCCATCGTAAGGGTTTCATCATGGAGATCAGATACCTGGAAGGAACCCGGGGGCTCAGGACTCTCCCCTCCTTTCCTTCCACGTCTTCCCTTGAGGGAAAAGCAAAGAGAGGCTGCCCACCCTCCCTTCTATGGTCCTTCAGATTTGGAGGGTCTTGGATGCACCTCTAGCGTGTCTTCTGCGGACCCCAGACTGAGGACAGGCTCCAGGAGGAGCTAAGCCCGCATGAGGTGTCTGGCTCCGGCAACAAACCCAAACACAAGGGCCCTCCTGGGAAGTGGCCCTGGGTGTGCTCTGCCAGTCCCCAGCCGCTGCCCGCTGCTGGCCTTCCTACAGGCGGCAGGGGCCACTGAGTCTCTCCACCCAAGCCCTCAAAGGCCTTCAATGGTTTCGTGTGCCCCCTCGCATTTCTCAGGAGGTGCTGCTATTGATATCCCCCTGGTTGGATTTCTGAAAGAACAGTTGGCCTCATCTTGACAAGAGTTTGGAAGAAGCATGTGGCCGGGATACAACTGGGTTCAGGTTTTGGCTCCATGCCCTCCTTCTCCCCAACCTTCGATTCTTCCCCTTGATGCAGAGGAAGTGAGATGCTAGCCCCTCCTCACTCCAGCACAGGCCCCTGTTTTCCAAACTTTGAGAGGCTCTGGTCCTCCCATTAGGACCAAGCCCCCCGACTCCCGCCGCAGACCCTGGATGTTTTTTGTTCTGAGAGGCTTGGGACATTTCTCTAGCCTTCCAGCCACTGTTCTATTGGCTCAGAGAGGCAGGGAAGGGAGGTGGGGAGTCCAGCAGGAAGGGGCTATTTTGCGCATGCTCATGGAAGCACGTGACGGAAAAGGCGGGAGGAGACCCCCCTCCGCGGGAATGGGAAGGGGCTGTTCCCTCCTAACATTTTGTTCCTAAACGATGTGTGGCTGCGGGGTGGCCGCCACAGGAAGTCATCGGGCGGGGTCCCGGGAGTGGTGGTTTGGGGGCAATGGCAGGGATGCCCCTGTCTTAGCGCCCATGCATCCGGAGTGCTGGGTGTGACCTCTGAGACAGGCCCTGGGTGGGAAGATGAGTCTGTTGGGCATGCATGCAGGGGTGAAACGGCGGACAGAGCAGACAGGGACTCAGCACCTGGGGGTAACCCCTAATGTCCCTCCCATTCCTGAAAGCCTGGGCTTCTAAGTTTCTCAGAATAAGGAATAACTGAGAGCACCTCCCAGTCCTCATCCTTGGGAGCTTCCAAACAGGACACCTGTTCCTTGCCCCTCAGTGCAGAGAAAGCAAACAGCAATGGGAGCAGGTGCAAACAGAGCTGATCCCAGCTGCTTAGCCCTCCTGGCCCTGGGCCCAGCCTACCTTTATCTGTGCCACTGCCTCCCCCCCAGCCACATGGCCCCATTCTGCGCGCCCCCTCCCCTGCTCGCACGGGCCCTCCACTGGCCATCTCGCCCTGGATCTCAGGTAAGCTCCAGCTCGAACACGAACACCGCGCCCTCCATGCCACCTTGGTGTCTTCCCCTCGGCCTCCTCTCTACCCCTCCCACCTGTCCAAGCGGGAAATAATCTTCCTCCTTGGAATTCTCGGAACACTTTTTCTATACTTGGTCATGGTACACATCAATTCCTCCTTTTTATCCGAGTTATCTACCTGCATATCTTATATCATCTCCGAGCTGGCAAGCTTCTTAATGACAGGAGTCATACCTCACCCAGCTTTATGGCCGCACTGCACCCAGCCCTGCAAATGTTGATTGAATGAATAGAAACTCAACCTAGTGACATTCTGGGGACGTGTGTCACCATGAGAAGGTTATTCATCTCTGCCTTGCTCTTGCCTGAAATTGGGGCTCTCTTTTGGTCGAAGGAAGGTGGTGGGGTAGGCTCATTCCTCTGAGTTGTCCATCAGTCAACAGGCATTTCCTGGTACACACCATGAGCATACTATGTGTACCATATGACAGCAATAGGTGCTGGGGGCTACACACAGGATGGGTCACAGGTCATTGTCACTGTCCACCTCCCAGCCTCTAGTAGTAACAACCCCCTGACTCCGCAGTTAGTTCAGCTGTGGACAGTGATAGGAATCCCACTGTAGAGCCTCCCCCAACTCCACTGTCCAACTCCCCCCAGACCTGCTCTTCTCCTCTACTTTGCGTGTCTTTAATCAGCCTTGTCTCTTTTCTCTGTTCCTCATTCACTCTGTCCATCCTCTGTGTATTGTTTCTTTTTTTTAAAGATTTTATTTATGTATTCATGCGAGGCACAGAGAGAGAGGCAGAGACACAGGCAGAGGGATAAGCAGACTCCCTATGGGGAGCTCGATCCCAGGACCCTGAGCGGAAGGCAGATGTCAACTACTGAGCCACCCAGGTGTCCTTGGTCGTGTCTTATACACAGTTGTGGGTCTCAATCTCAGGACCCTAGGATCACGACCTGAGCCAAAGGCAGATGCTCAACCACTGAGTCACCCAGGTGCCCCCTGTGTATTGTTTCATATCACAGTGTCTGTCACACTTATGACTTCTATGGTCAAGGCCAAAGTGAAAGGCCTGATAGCACAGTGGCTTACAGAAGAAAGTACATTTCTCTCTCACCTGGCATCAGCAGGGCCTCTCTGCTTCTCTCTGGGTCATTCAAGATCACATTCCTCCACTGTGTTGCTCTGTCCATTCCTAGGTATTTCTGCCATAGACATGACTAACAATGGCTTGAAGTGGGCTCAAGCTGTAGGATGAGAAAAGACAACTTGGAGAAGGTCTTTGCTCGGGTGGTACCTTCTCGATGCGGCCCATCATGAGCATTCTCATACTCAGTTTTCTGCGGTGATGGTGCTGTGTAACAAACAACCCCAAATTACAGGTTGTGGTAGACAGCATTCTAAAAATGTCCCATCAAGATTCCCATGGGGTGCCTGGATGGCTCAGTCGGTTGAGTGTCTGACTTTTGATTTTGGCTCGGGTCATGATCTCAGGGTCATGAGATCAAGCCCCGTGTTGGGCTCCATGCTCAGTAAGGAGTGTGCTTGAGAGTCTCTGATTCTCTCTCTCCCTCTGCCCCCTCCCCCCAATACATAAATAAGTAAGTTTTTTTTTTAAAAAAAAAGATTCCCCTCCTATGGCTAGTCAATTGAACATGATTCTGGGCACTGCTGCGAACGGATTTTGCAGATGTGAGGAAGGTGACTCATCAGATGACCTGAAGCTAGGGAGATTATCCTGGAATATCTGGGCAGACCTAATGCAATGTCATGAACTCTTAAAATCAGAAAGAAAGGCAGAAAAGTCAGAGCAACGGGACAGAAGAGGGAGAAGGAAGATGTGGGAGAGGGGGACACCAGGGAGATTCCAAGAGTGAGAAGCCTTCTATGTGCCATTGCTGGTCCTGAGAAGTAAGGACCAGCCAGAAGCTTCTAGAATACAGCAATGTCCAGCTGATGTCCAGCAAGGGAATAGGCCTTGGTGTTAAGACCTTCTAGAAATGGAATTCAGCCAGCAACATGAATGAGCTTGGCATCAGAGTCTCCCCAGAGCCTGTTGGGAAGAACCTCACTGGCTGACACCTACATTTGGTCCTTCTAATGGCCTAAAACTGTCACATGGCCAAGGCTGGATCAGTAGGGTGGGGGAAATGTACTCACTTATCCTGGGTCGGGCAGTGGTGGCAGACGGCTAAGTCACCGGCAGAGAGCCACGATACAGGATTCTGCTAGAAGGAGGGAGTGGTAGGTTCACTGGGACACGTCCTATGACGTGGTCCCCCTGGAGCTCTCACCTCCTCCGAAGACGGTTTAACTCACCTACATCCTATGTTTACTGGCGGTGTGTATCTCACTACACTGGAAATGCATGCCCCACGAAGGTAGGACATGCTGTCCGCTTTGCTGCCAAATGGATCTTCGAGCACTTGGATCTGACCTGGAGCAAAACGAGAGGTCAGGAGACATGGGTGGAATGCACAAGTGAGTGAATGATCTGAGCTGCGACACCATCACCAAAGTCCTCATCGTGGTCTGGGACTCATTTTGTGTACGGGAAGCCGCCCTCCCTCCCCCCCAGGTGGGGTGGACAGAAACCTCATCACGAGGAAAAATACACTCGGTTTCTAGGTCTGGTCTGGAATCTCCAATGGTCTCAGGGGGTTGTTTGCAATTCTAAAAATAACCCTCAAAAAAAAAAAAAAAAAAAACCTGCTGTTCTCACAACCCTTTTCTCCCTCCTGGCTGCTGGAGGAGCCCGTGTCTATAAATTCAAACAATAGGGCATGCCAAGTCCCCAGAGGCCTCACTTATGGAGCTAAAATAATAATCCCGGGGTTTTGGCAGGATTTTCTGGATACCGTTTGGCTTCGCTTGAGCGTGAAAGGACTGGCCGTCCCTGCCAAATGTAACCACCATGCCAAAAAGCTGGCCGAGGTTGTTAGCGCCTTTTGGAGTCAACTAATTGGTGTATTCAACTGGTGTTTGTTGGGTGCCAGGCATGGGCATCTGTTAACCCCTGCAGGCCTCCCAACAGGAGACGTTGTAGCCCGTGCTGTAGAGACAGGGAAGCCACGCAGCTGGAGGTGATGAACCTCAGGGCTTAGCCTGCCTCTCATAGGCCAGGGCTCATTCACTTCTGTGGGTGGATCATTCCAGAATTCCTGAAACTGGACTTGCCCAGGGTGTGACCAGTATGGCAGTATGGTGTGGCTGAAGCCGTGGTGCTGGTGTTGTGTGTGTGTGTGTGTGTGTGTGTGACAGAGACAGAGAGAGAGAGAGAGAGAGAGAGAGATCTTCCATAACCTATGATCTAGTTCTTGGCACCCACATTGCAGAACTTTAAAGGACTCCTGGACTCTGAATATCATGGCCTGGGAGGGTGGTAGTGAAGGTGGTGTGAAAGAGCACATATAACGGACGAAGGGAGGAGGGCTGACTCGCTCACTACAGTCTTGACTGGGAACTCGTTGTCCTAAGAACCTGGGGTCCTTCCCAGAACCCACCATCGTCATCACCGCCACAACATCATTAATAACATTTATTGAGCATTTGCTATGCATTAGGCGCCCGCTCAAAAATCCTACAGCTTAGGTGGTATAATTATTCCATTTTACAGAAAAAGGAGACTGAGGCTCAGTGTAGGATGGTGCCCCCACTCAGTAAGCAGGGGAGCGGAGTCGGCCCCCCGGCTGCTTCCAGGGCCCTGGGTCTTAATCTCTATGCTACCTAACGTCTGTTAGAAAGTAGAACGCTGCATTTATGGAGTGCTCCAGAGTCACCCACTCAGGAGTTAGCGAAGGGAGCCCTGAGGGCAGGGCCCTGGGGGGACCCGGGATCAAGAGGCCCTGACCTCCCGAGGTGGGGGAGGGGAGATTGATACAGGCAGTTGTATTAAAATGCAAATTTCTGCCTTGCTTGCTGGTTTATCATCTGACTCGTTATACAATTTGCCAGTTATAGAAGAAAAATTACCATAATGGGGCCCTGGGGAATGGTTGTAAAAAGGAGACCAAACGTTACTTATCGGCCGTTCCACTACAATTATCTACTGCGTTTGTTCTTTTCCTCCTCGGGGAAAATGAAACCATCAGTGCCAGCGACGGGTGCTGACCGCCGGAGGGAGCACCCTCTGAAGGGGCGTGGAGGCAGAGCCTTTGATTTGCTCTGCACCCCTTTTCTCCCCCTCCCAGTCGGCAGACCCCCCCCCCCCCCAGCTGGTCCCTTGCTGGGGCAGCTCCCTCTGCAGAGAGAGCAGGGGTGATTTTCTGCGCAGGAAGAGAGGCGGAGGGCAGGCAGGTGGACTTGAGCCGTGTCCTCTCCCGGGAGCACCCTTGGTGCTGAGCTGTGGCCAATCTGAGGGACCCACTGAGCGTCTCTCCCCAGACTGCCCTGGTGCCGCTGGGGACCCCGCAAGGCTGCAGGTAGCTGGGCTTCCGCAGGGGTGCCCTTGCCTTGCGGGCTGCACCCTGCCGAGAGAGCACCAATGCCCTGGGGCCCTGACAACTTTGGGGGCTCTGAGATACCTTCTTCCCTAGCCCGTATCTGCCAGCCTCACCCCGCTCGTGGGCTCCTCGCAGCCAGGTGCTCGGTCTTATTCAGCTTGCTTCTTCCAGCAACTAGCTTAGTGCTGGAGACATAATAAGCAGGAAATAAATATTTGATGAATGAATGAAAGTGTCCGTCTGTGAACACATGTCTCTATGTTTTCAGGTTATTCTAAAGTTGTCTTCCCCATGGTCTGACTTCCTTCAGGTCCAGCCAAATCTTCTCCAGGCCCTAAGGCCTCTGATGATTTTGTAGGCTTCTATAACCAGCATATTAAAATAGTCAGGGGAGCAGATAACGATGTTCTGAAGCCCATGCATACTGTTCAGATATTTTTACTTTTTACAAGCCTTAGGCTTCCCTATCATTCTTTTACACTCCACAGTGGACTTAAGGAATTTTTTTTTTTTTTTTTTTGGTCTTAGTTCCTAGAGTACCGGCTCCTCATTTATTTCTGCCACAGTATGACGGATAAACCTTCAAGGCTCCCCTGAGTTCAATTTACAAAGGACAAATTTAAAGCGATGTACTAGAATCTCTGAAAGTGTTAGGCGGGTAGCCCTCCGACATCTGGTTTCCTGGACTCTGCGAAGAGAGAGTCATGGCTTGACTCTTGGAGTTCACCCCATTTCTTACAAGTTATCCTTAAGCTGGGGGTATGTGTGTGGGAGGTTGCCATGCCCTGGTACCTGTGGTCAGGGAGCTAGAGGGTCTAAACGCAAACTTCTAGTTTGATATCTGGCTGTCCGTCCCTTTTAGAGGCAAAACTAATAAATATACATTCCCAGATGGCAGGCAAGTCGATTCAGCAGCTTTGTAGAGAAGACAGTGCATTATTTGTACCTCTAAGCCTTTTGCCTAAGGGACCAGACATTTCCCTCTGGCCCGAAGGTTCTTTTCCAAAGAGGAAGATGAGGGTATGAAGTGAGAGGATGCAAAGCTCTTCTCTGACATCCCCAAATCTCTAGAGCAAGTGTCAGCAAACTGTGGCAAAATCCAGCCTGATGTCCTGCAAGGTAAGAATGGTTTTTACTTCTTCAAATGGTTGAAAAAGTCAAAAGAATAATATTCCATGACATGTGAAAATTAAATTCAAGTGTCAAGTGTCAATGTCCACAAATAAAGTTTTATTGGATACAGAGCCATGCTCACCTGTCTCTGTGTTTAAGGCTGCTTTCCCACGACGGTGCCGGAGCTGAATACTTGTACAAAGACTGCTGGGCCTGCAAAGCTGAAAATATTTACCATTTGGCCCTCTGCAGAAAAGGTTTGCTGACCCCTGCTCTCCTGCCCAGGTGACCCTTCTGCCCCTACACCCCATGGTGTCCCCTGGGCAATCTGAATGTCATGGGAAATTTTCTTTCCTTTGCAGTAGATTTTCTCCTACCTTACTTGCACTTTTTAAGAGGAAGAGGGAAAGTATTGAACGATGACATTGGCAGCTAGTGATTCTTGGACTCTTACATTTTTTGTGACCTAGCTGAAGTCACTTAATTTGTCTTGGGACCTCATCATGCTCCCACTGAAAAATACCACTTCCAGGGCAGCCTGGGTGGCTCAGCGGTTTAGCGCCGCCTTCAGCCCGCGGCGTGATCCTGGAGACCCAGGACTGAGTCCCACGTTGGGCTCCCTGCATGGAGCCTGCTTCTCCCTCTGCCTGTGTCTCTGCCTCTCTTTCTCTCTCTGTGTGTGTCTCTCATGAATGAATAAATAAAATCTTAAAAAAAGAAAGAAAGAAAAATACCACTTCCAGAAAACGATGGGCAAGTCAGACCCGCTGGTAGGTCGCTGCCGATCTTGCCACCCGAAGAGCCTGACCTCTGAGGACTGGCCTTCTTGAGAGTGTTCTGTCTCTGCCTTGGATGCGCTTGTCCTTGTTAAACATGCCACAATTTTTGGCTTTGAAAATATTCTCGTAACAACAGGCACGTAGTATTGAATGTTCAACTGATAGGCACTTATTCAGCACCTACACGGACAAATGCTGTACCGCACACTGGGGAGATATGGGAAGATGTAGAAAGATGAGGACCCTGGGTTCTGGTAGTCTTAACCCGTGTATCTATTACAGGCACAGCCCAGCACAGGACGGAGACACACCCATGGGTACTGGGTGCCCACCGCATGGGTGCTGCTACTTTGCATGTGGTTCTCACAACAGTGTCCATGGAAGACAAGAGCCCCCTTTCCAGACGAGGTAACCCAGGCTCAGTACCAGTGTCCCCCATCCAGTACGTGGTCTTCAATCAGCTGGTGTCTGCTGTCCCCTTGCCAGTAGAGAGCATAGTCTCAATGGAGAAAGGAACAGAAAAAGATGGCACCACTGTGGCTTCACAGACTCAACTCTGCAAAATGGAAAGGGAATAGGGAAGGGTGAGCTGGTGTATTTTGGAAAACATCTCCCACTTAAGTTTTAGGGTCTACTCAAGGAAGAAATTTTCTAAGTTCTCTGGTCCCTGCTGTGCTTCGTTTTTAGCTGGGCAAGTGCTCGCAGGAGGGTGAGGTGATAAATTATTTCGTTCTGCTTTGAAGTACTAGCCGGCATGTCTGTCTTCTTCGCTGGATTATAAACTCCTGGTGACAGGAACAGTCTCTCAATCAACCATATATCCCAAGCAAACAATTTTTAAGTACCCACTATATGCCAGGCACTGTGCTCACTGTGGGGTACAATGCTTTGTATGCAGTAGATGCTCAGGAAATGCTCATGAAGTAGAGGAGTGTCTGCCGAAATTCATGCCAATGCTAGGCCTTTTCTAAAAGCTCCTGGGACATACCAGAACTCTTAAAAAAAGAGGATGACAGAGATATTTGGAATATCCATATTTCCCCATTCTCCTACTCCACCCTGCATCTCTGCTGTGACAGGGATGTTCTATCTATCACTAAGTGGGGTCAGCAGGTTGACGCCAGATTTACTGTTTCTTCCTAAATCTTGTCCTGTTAATCCATGAAGGAGGTGAAATTTCTTCTCCAATCCCTTTCTCTTTGCTCCCAGGATGAACCAGGTGGGCATCCTCTTGGCATCTACCACTAGGAGCCATCATCCAGACAACTGCCCTCCTAGGGGCTAAGCCAGGAAATGAAGGCCAGAGGCTCATCTCGAAATTCCAGTTTCTAGTCTGAGGCCACATTGTCTTCTTGGACAATTGACAATAGGTGACCTTGCCCCTCATGCAGCGTGTGGCCTTGACAAGATAGCCTCTCCAAACACCATCAATCAACCCAACATCCATAAAAGAGGTATGCCTGAACAAGTGGTCATTTTGTAGCCATCTCTCGTCTTGAGAGTTTGGGGTGGTGGACAGAGCCCCCAAGAAGAACAAATCTCTTTAATGTTCAAAGAATGTACCCTCCCAGACCCTGCCACCTCTGTCCCTTCCTCTTTATAGCCCACAAAACTGTCAAAGTGCAACTTGCTCCCCAGACACCATACTACCCCTTTGAGGGCAGAATGTGTCTTGCTCAACCTGAGAAGGGCAGGACAATGTTTGCGGCTTCCAAGGTGATCTCCAAGGGTCTTGGGAGCTTTGGGAGAGTTTGTGAATTTGTTGACACTGACTTTGCACAGCATTACCCGTATCCCTTGCTCCCACCCCTTCTGGACTCTGTCCACTTGAGTTTTTGAACTTCAGTCCTCCCGTCCTGCCACCTAGGCTTGCCTTTGGGATTCAGGGAGAATCTGCATCTGTGAATTTGGAATGTCTAAGTGCATGTTATAGGGACAAAAGCAGGTTCTTCAGTCTCCATGTTATTGCCATTTGGAGCCTGCTCCTCCTGTGACTCTGTGTGTGTGTGTGTGTGTGTGTGTGTGTGTGTGTGAGCGTGTGTGTGTATGTGGAGGGGGGTCTGTCCTCTGCACCCTATGACGGTTTTATGGCATCTACCCACCAGACACCAGTAGCACTTCCTTCCTCTGGCTGCGACAGCCAAAATATCTCCAGACATTCCTAATGTGGCCTTGGGGCCAAGATCACCCCTGGCTGAGAATCACTGAGAAAAAGGAAAAATAAATCATTAGTATTTTTTTTGTTTTGTTTTGAATTCACGACTATGCCACAAAAGCTGTGTAGTGACCCACAGCCCTTGACCTTGGGTCGTTCCATTCCCTATTAGCCTCTGGGCTCTCACCTTCTACCAGACCATCCTGACCACCCCCTACATATATCCTTCCTTCCCCCAACAGGCTTCATGCCCCCATTAATTCCACCCCCACCCCATGGGGCAGCCGCTCCTTAAGGCACAGGGAGGCACGCTGGTTAGCGGCTGATGGGTGAATCGACACGGTAAAGGGTGAAGGGAACTGGCATGGGGGTGAGCAGACCAAGAAGGGGTGGGTGGGGAGCTCAAAACTATAGGATGTCATAGTCCGGAGAGAGATGGGATTTCTGAGTAGGACATAGGAGGTGACTTCACTTGTTAAATATTTAGAGCTTAACAGGGAAGCGGTTGTTTTATCTCCTTCAACCTTCTGACTAATCGACTATTTGATTAACTCTGAATCTCTTTGCCTTTTAAATGTTTAACTTTATAAGTCGTTGTCTCGATTGGTTAATGCATTCCATTGTCTTCTCTTCCCTCCAGGGCTGGGTGTTCTCCTCTGGCTGGGGAGGGGAGGCAGCCAGCCTTTCCTCCTGGGGGCAACCCACGCTGCAGTAGAAGAGAGGTGACAGCCATCAGAGGGAGACCCCAAGCTGTTGGGTCACATGAGACCAGATCCACAATCTCGGGCTGAGCTGATTGACCAGCACATATAGCACGATCCTAACTGCACTTTAGAGTGTGGATGTAGAGGTGCACACACACACACACACACACACACACACACACTCTGGAGAAGTCTTGAGACAAACGTCTGGAAATGTTCACAGTGTAGACCCCCGTGGAGGAGTACGTGATTTTAATTCTGTTGCTGATGCTTCTGCATACAGTTCAGATTTTCTGAAATCAGTATGTATTACTTTTAACCTGAGAATAAGAACCATATTCAGTGTTCTTCACTTTGTGTGATTACTATCATTATTTAATGGTTGTGGAGGCTGAGAGGAGCAATGTGTGTCTTTGCTGGAGGGTAATGACCACACGGGGACAGCAGACCCTGTGATGGGGTGGGGCAAAGGCAAGCCTCCCCGTCTGGGGTTTGAATTCCTGTGATTCCCCAGAAGCAGGAGAGTGCGCGTTTCTTGGGTACAACTGTCCCCAGCCCCTCCCCGCCATGTGCCTCACAGTCTCTGCTCCTGTCTGGGGCATCTGGAACCCTAGTAAAGACATCTAGCCTCTGTCCTGAGCCAGCCCCAGCCCCCGCACAGCAAAGCTGCTGCTCCTCTTGTCTCCCACTCCTCTCACTCCCCTGTGGCACCTGCAGTGGAGAAAGCCAGCTATAAAGAGGAAGAGCCCCATACTCATTAGAGACAAACTCCCTAAGATCAAGGGAGGGTAATGGCCCATTTTCACTGTTGGTAATGCAGCCCTAGATGGTGTGACCTGTTACACACTCCACTTACTGGAGTGGATTTGCAAGTCAGATTTTTTAGGGCGCTTCTGAGTCCTTTGGCTTCTAAAGTGAGTCCCTGCTGCCTGCCAGAAGCATTGGAAGAAAGGCACTGTCTGGAGGTCTCAGGGGGGCCGGTGAAGAGATAGAGAGACAGTTTCAAGGGTTGAGGCCTTCTCCAACAGGTGCTTTGTGGTTGGCATCGGGCCTACCGAGAGGAGGAGTGAGGCCAGAACATCATTTTTTTTGAAACATTGCACGGATTCTTACTGTGGCCTAGGGCCGCACGAAGCCCCTTGGGTACCAACACGAGAGATCTGCCTTGGGGTGAGGTGGGGTCCCACCTGCCGGGCTCTCTGAGAACCTTCCAGTGCAGTTGACTGACCTCCCTCAAGAGGTGGTTCTCTCGACCCCTGTTGCCCTATTTTATGGGGTTAAATGGGTGCCAAGGGGGCTGGGAGGGGGTGGGGAGTGGCCCAGCAGGAGGCCTAGCTGGCAGGCTCTGTGCCCTTGGGCATTCCCCCATTTTAGGCAGAGTTCTTCCTTCTTACAAACTAATTCTACTTAGATTGCGGTTTTTTTTTTTAAGGTTTTATTTTATTTATTTGACATGCAGAGAGAGGGAGAGAGAGTGCGAGTGAGCACAAGCAGGCGGAGCTGCAGGCAGAGGGAGAGGGAGAAGCAGGCTCCCTGCTTCTCCATGTGGGGCTCCATCCCAGGACCGGGGGATCATGACCTGAGCCGAAGGCAGATGCTTAACCCACTGAACCACCCAGGAGCCCCTAGATTGCTGTTTTTAATAAAGGAGTTTTTTTCTGCTCAAAATAATTTAAAAGACTTCTCTCTAGAGTATTTCTCAATTCAAGTCAATACCTATTTCTTCAGTCACCACCACATACAGCAAATGGGCTAAGCACTAGGCAGGATTTGGGGACAAGTTCTTGGAGATGATACAAGATAAAGGTGTCTGGCCTCAAGGAGCTTCTGTTTTCAGGCTCAAGGAGCTACAGGTGAGTTTGTAATTATAATAAACCCACACGTGGAGAGGGAGCATAAACAGAAGTTATGGGAAGGAAGGACCAATTCCTTTTGGGGAAACCCAGGGTGGCTTCAGGGTAGAAGTGTCATTTTGAAGCGTAAGCAAGGTCTCCATAGGTCCTGGGGGTCAGCACAGAAGGAAATAAGAGAGAGAGAGACTCGATGCATTTTGCACACACGGTTCCGGAAACACGCAAGCTCGGAAGAAGAGAGCTCACAGGATTCTCTTGGGCTGGGCAGCCCCTCCTGGAGGGCACCAGTTTCCCTCCTGCCAGGCTATCCTGCTTCCCAGCAATACTTCCACGGAGCTCCTCTCCCAGGAAAGAGTTCCCCAACCGACCAGGAGGATCCTGAGCTCGCCAGCCTTCCTCAGTCCAGCCTTCTGTGTACAGTCAGATCAATTCATTTGGAATTTGTGATGATTTAATCCGAGTGGGGGTGAGATTCAGCTTCGCATTAGCAATCTGGTTCTTACGCAAATTATTTCAGTAAATAAAATTTCAAGGCCAGCTGCTTATCCTACTCCAGCAAGCCCTTATTTCGGGCAGGGGGACTCCAGAAGAGAGGAGTCACAAACGGAAGATGCAAGGGCCTGGGCTGGGGCACCGCAGCCAGTCTGCCCCACTCCAGGATAGCCTGGGTCTTGGGGACCGAGCCTCCATCTCGCACGGAGTCAGCGGGTCATCAAAATGTGATTCCTGCCTGGGCTCCCTGGATACGAGTGTTGAGGCAGAGGTCCAGCCAAACTTTGCTGGCCACCCCCTCCCTCATGCCCCCCCCCCACACTTACACCTGGACATAAAAAGTAGATGAGGAGAGAGGCCTGGAGCGGGTAGCAGCAGTGTCCTGCAGGTCCATCCTCACCTGCTGTTATGTTAAGCTTTCGAGCCTGCGGTACACCTGATTTTGAGTCTTGCCTATACTGCTTACTAGCCATTTGACCTTGAGCAAGTGAGTTACCCTTTCACGGCCACACTGATATGTGATTTGAGTGTTTATTAAGCCCAGACACTGTACTTAGGGCTCATCGTGTATAGATTTTATTATCTCCGCTTTGTGGATGAGGAAACTGAGGCACAGGTGTGTGTGTGTGGGGGGCAGTTAAACAATTTGCCCAAGGTCGCACAGCTGGGAAGAAGTGCCTGGGTGCTCTTTATCTCTAGGGATCGCTGGGAGGGGTGATGAGTCACCAGAGGTAAAGCACTCCACCTCGGGCACGGTGAGTGCTTGATAAATGCCTGTTATCACTGTTAATCTTGTTTCCCCTCTGCTCCCCGCCCCCTCTCTCCCTCTCCCTCTCCCTCTCCCTCTCCCTCTCCCTCTCCCTCTCCCTCTCCCTCTCCCTCTCCCTCTCCCTCTGCCTCTCCCTGTTGGCTGAGGCCACGCCAGCAGAGCCTCCGTGGAGGGTGGGGGTGTTCAGGGTCCTCCGTCCACCCTGGGAGGCTGCCCAGGTGATGCAGGAGCCCATAGGACTGGGGCGGTCTGGAGGGGAGCGTAGTCTCCTGGCGAAGCCCTGATTGGAGCCCATTTACATCTTCAAACTCAGCTTGGAAAACCACCATCCATCAGCCAATGATGGTGTAAATTGCTTTGCTAAATATATTTCTGGGTACATGGTAAGTAAAAATATCATGAATTTAATAAGGCTTGGAATTCACATTTTTCCAATCCTAATTAAGTTTCTGCTCTGTTTTGGACGCGTGCTCTTCTCTTCGACAAGGTTGGGGAGGGAAGAGGCTTACGTTTACTGTGTGGCTGGCTGGGCCCAGCTAGGTGCTCTCCACACCTTAGTGCATTACAACTCCTGCAGCTGGATGCGGCTGGGGTCATTATTCCTGCTTGGTTGAGGCTGAACTGAATCTCAGGGAGGAGGCCCTCGCTAGGGTCATGGCCAGGAGTCAGGATTTGTGCCTCATTCTGGCTGCCTCCTCCTGCTGCTCTCCTCTGGTCCAAATGGGTCAGTGAGGTGGCCCCTGTGGTCCCAGGGTCCTCAGACACCAGCCTTGGGTGTTGTATTCCATGGCAGAGACCCATGGGTGTGACAGCAGGGGGCAGCGCCTCTACCCGGAATGGCTGCCAGGGAGGGATGTTTGATTTTATGGGTCATCTTGGGGCTGGGCCACAGTGCCTAGGTATTTGGTCAATCATTCTGGACGTTTCTGTGAAGGTGGTTTTTGGATGAGATTTACATTCAAATTGGTGGGCCTTGGGCAAAGCCAATCGTCCTCTAGGATGCAGGTGGGCCTCACCCTATCAGTTGACGGCCTGACTAGAACAAAGACTGACCTCCCTCGAGAAAGAGGGAACTCTGCCAACAGATGGCCATTGGACTCAAACTGCATTTATTTCCTGAGTCTCCAGTCTGCCAGCTTTACCCTATCAGATGGGCTTGCCAAGCCTCTGTGATCACATGAATCAATTCCTTAAAATAAATCTCTCTGTCTTTCCCTCCCTCCCTTCCTCTCCCTTCTTCTTCCTCCCTCTCCTTCCCTCTCTAAATATATTCACATCTGTTGGTTCTGTTTTTCTGGAAAATCCCAAACTAATACAATCACACCCGAGCACCGTGCCAGGCCCTCCATCCACACTAAGCCTTCTCCAAGCTGGGGAAAGTGGGAGCTAATGCCGCCTTTTTGCAGATGAGGAAATGGGGGCGCAGAGAGCTTGAGCGATTTGCCCTGCGTCCTGGCAGAGGGGTTGAGAGCAGAGGGGGTGCATTCCGGTTCTGAGGCACGAGGGCCGGCGTTGGCCTGTTTCTTCAATCACGTACTGGAGCAAACACCTTCCCTATGGGGTTATTCTGAAGGTTAAACCAGGGGACGTCTGCAAGGCAGGTAGAAAAAGGAGCCATCAAAAGTGGGCTCAGAATCGAAATCACAGCCCGGAGCCCACAGCCGCTGGGCTCGCCGCCTCTGCACTCCCCATCTGAGAGCCAGGAGGTCGGTGGTCTCGATGTCTGGGCCCCCGGGCAACAGCTAGACTCCTCCCGGCTGCCAGGCCCCGACACGGCGGGCAGGACGCACCACGTCTGCGGGACAGGCGGCGGGAGGGGTGGCGGTGGCCCTCGTCCGCGGAGTCTGCTGTGTAACTGTCCACAGAACATTAGCCGCACATTACAGAGTTATGTTCCATAGCGCGATGTGGTCCCCAGACGGAAGGGATTCCCAAGGACGGGGCGAGGCAGGGAGGCCCGGCTGCCTTGCCTTTGCTGGGCTGGAGGCTGCTGCGAGGTGTTCCTGCTCAGTCCAGGAGGGTCCCCCAAACACCGGGGGGGGGGGGCAAGCCCACCTGTCCTGCCGGCCCCCTCCCTCCAACCTCCACCTCTACTGTGGGTGGGCTGCAGGACCCCAGGCAAGGACTCCGAGGTGGCCCGTGAGCACGTGAGTGGCTGTGTGACCCGGCCAACGACTTCTCCTCCGGCTCCAGCTGAGGATCTGCGCTAACTCTGCTTTAACACCGTACTGGCAGTGCCCCCTTGCTTTTAGGACAAACTTGCCCCCGAAGGAGGGGAAAGGTGCTCCGTACATCTGCTTTTTAATTTTTTTTAATTTTTAGAAAAATATTATTTATTTATTTATTCATGAGAGACACACAGAGAGAAAGAGAGAGGCAGAGACACAGGCAGAGAGATAACCGCGTTCCCTGCGTGAAGCCTGATGTGAGACTCAATCCCAGGACCTCAGGATCACACCCTGAGCCAAAGGCAGACGCTCAACCACTGAGCCACCCAGGTGCCCCAGTACACCTGCTTTTATACTCAGAGAGCTGACCCCCCTCTGCACCCCTCAGGGCTCAGGAGGTGCTGCAGAGCCCGCCTCGGGGGACCCAGATCCAGCCCCCCGTGTGACCCTGGATAGGCCGCCCCGTCTCCAGAGCTGTGTCTCACTTTGCTCCCCTCTGAAACGAAGACCTCCATGATACCCACGTCACAGGTGGATGTGAAGTTAAACGAATGTGTGCACGAGCTTGGAAAACGGGGTGACCCCCCCAGATGTCCTTGCTACCGTTAGCGATTAGCGTCATACCCACCCCAAACTGGCCGAAGGATGGAGGAAGCTGGTCCTGCTCAAGCGCACAGTTCGTAAGGGAAGGCTGTTCTCTCCCTTCCCAGAGGAGCAGGATGGGTGGCTCCCTGGCTGATCCCGGCTGACCGTTAGTGCCCCCAACAGATACTCCGGCGGCCTTGTGCACCTGAGCAGGGCGGGGACAGGGCTGGTTCCAGAAGCCGGGTCCCCCAGGGACAGCCAGGACACTGCCTGCTCTCCCACCATTGCTGGGCAGGGACGGAGTGAACCCCATGGAGGGGAGCTGGGCTTCAACCAAGTTGCACATGCCCCACCCAAGAAGGCCTCCTGCCGGGCGAGAATGGAAGGATGGGGAGCAGGGAGCTCCCAGATCAATGAATGAGGCTGTAGGGAGGCCCCCACCGGGTCTGCCCGCCCCCGAACAGTGGGGCCCGGGATGGCGGTCAGGCCTAGAAAGGCCACCAGCCAGAGGACAGCCTCCAGGACAGGAGGGGGAGGGGCGATGAGCTGACCTCACGCCCCACCTCCAGCCCCGCACAGCCGAGGCCAGGTGTGGCGTGCTGAGTGCAGATGGTGACAGGGACAGAGGACCGACCAGAGCTCGGATTTTCACAGAGACTGAAGTTTCACAATGAATCAGCCTAAGTGCTGGGACGAGACAGTTCTAATAAGCGGGCACGGCTGAAATGTGTATAATTTGGCCAAATGTCTTTAAGGGAGTAGGCAGGGGGGACTCGACAGAGGTAGTTAGGGGGAGTTATAGGGACGCATAAAGCCGCTTCACGGGTGTCTCTAACAAGTGGAGACTCCTCAGTAAGTGGGTTCAGTGTGTGTGCGTGTTTAGTATTTATCTTCTGTGCCAAGGAGCCGCATGTGCGCTCTCCTTGCGGGCGGTGGGTGACATCGCTTGTCGGCGCACTGCAGGCCCCCAGCAAAGGCTAGTTTCGTGGATTAATGGACGGCCTCGGCTCCCCGACCTTGGAGCCCAGCGGAGGGGAATTCAGAGCGCGGGGGTCCCCGTCTGCCTTCCACCTGCTGTGGTCACACTGGCCTGTCTGTCCATCGTGCGCCTGGGCCGGATTAGGGGGCGTGGGAGCCGGGGGGGAGTCTGGCGTGTGCTTCCGACACTCCAAGCATCTGCTCACTGCGGTCTTGAAATGGCAGAAACGTGCGTGTCCCTGACAAAGGCGGGAGGGGGCAGAAGGGAAGCGTGTCTCAGGAGTGGGGTGGGAGCTGCACTGGCGTCGGGGTGGGGGGGGCAGAAGGGGCAGGGGGGAATGCTGGCTGCACCACCGAGGAAGGGTGCAACCCACCCCCAAGGCCCACGCCTCCCCCCCCCCCCGCAGGAGCCTGCTCTGGGCTGAACGTGCTGTGGCTGGGGGGAGACGCAGAGCACAGGCACCTCCCTCCTCCTCCGCGTCTCCTTCCTTATTTATCCCCTACCCCTTCATTTTCCTAGAAAGCTTGAGCTACAGAGGAGAGAGAGCCATAACCTCTCATGAGCGCTGAGGCTCGCTCTGAGGCCCACGGAGCATCTGCAGCTCAGACTCTGGGGATGCAGTGGAGAGGGAGCCCCGGGGCCTGCCAGCTTCAAACCCCCATCATCAGCCTGGGCCCCGGGACCCCTGGCGTGCAGAGATGCTGGGAGAGGGCGCCTGGTGGACCCCAGATCCTATTCTCAGACACGCAGGCCCTTCCTCTCCGCTTGCTACAGCTCGTGCACACACACACACACACACACACACACACAAGCACACACACCTGGAGTCCAAGAGGCTAAAATCGGGCCTCTGTCCTCATTTGCCCCGAGCCACATCTTTCTCGCTCTTGGGCATCAGTCACCCACTGAGCCGTGTGACCATGGCCAGGGGTTACCGTCCAGGTCCTGCAGCCGGGCGACAGCTCCCGGCTCCCCGGTGGGCAGGCCAGGGCAGCGCCGGTCCAGGGAATCCAGCCCGCGCCCCGAAGCCCCTGCGGCCCTGAGCTGTCCCCGCGGTGGCACATGCTGCGCGTGGCCAGCTCTTCTCTCCCCAGCACCAGCCTGGCAGCCGCAGCCCCAACCTGCCTTGACCTGCCCCATCCGGGGACGCGGGCGCGGGGTGGGTGCCGGTGCTTTGTGTGCAGAGCTGCTTTGCCTTCCCGGAGCCGGCTTCGTGCTCCGGAGACGCTGGAGCTGCCGAGCCCAGGATGGAGGCATGTGATCCTACAAGAGGTATTTTTAGCTTTCTCATTAACCGAGTGCTTTCAAATTAGCCTTCTATTAACCTCAAAGGAAAATGAAAGTGTGTTTTTTTCTTCCCAGAGAAAGTCTCCTGCAGAATAGCAAGGTTTCCATGATTCACGTTTCATGCGCCTCGAAGCCCTAATGAAGTTGGATTCTCTAATATCTAACTTGATGGAATAATTGGTCCGTGGACTCTTCCACAGTAAGAAAGATGCCGCCAAGCAGGGGAGGGGGTCTCTCCCTTCTCATCAAACATCCTTTGTTTCTGTTTCCCCTTTGCTCGCCCCAGATCTGCCCCCCACCCCTTCCTTGGGAAGGGTCCACGCCACCTGCCCGCCCCTCCTTCTGGGCTCCTCTGGGACCGGATCACCTGTTCCGCACCCCTGATCCCAGACTGCCGCGTAGCCCCGCTGCTCCTCTCCGAAGCCCTGTCCGGACCTCGAGCCTTGCGACCAGGGTCACAGAGAAGGCCCCTTGACTTTGGCGGTGTCCCTCAAAGTGGGCTCGTCGCCGTGCATCCAGAGTTCAGGGAGAGGAGAAAAAATAGCTTTGCCATTTCCCAGCACAGTCGGGGAGCAAGCACGATGAGGCTAATCCAATTGCCTCTGCTCCCCACCGAGGGGCAGGGGTGACCTGCCAGCGGCTTTCGTCCTCGGATGGTGGAGATGGGCCTGCCGGAGCGAGAGACACCCTGTCCAGCCACTCAGGGCAGCCCTTAGGTGGGTGGGCACCTGCCAACAGACACCAGGGAGCGCCCAACCATGCACGCCCCCCGGGGAACTGGAAGAAATGCTGGGGTGCTCCCACCGAGGGCTCAGGCCAAGGTCTGGATTGTTTGTCCGTCGGTCCAGCCTGCTGATGGCCACTCAGGGCTTGACATCTCTCTCGAGGGTCCCTCCCTGTGGGTCCTCACCTCTGACTGCCTCTCTGCACCCCATCTCTCTCCCTCTCTCCCCCTTCACCCAGGGGTCCGTGCCTTCTAGAGCCATCCTGCTCGAGAAGGGCTCTGGGCTTCTCAACTGAAGGCCCCTGAGGGACGCGATCTGCTTCTCAGTGGCATTTTGCTCCATGTGGGAGCGGCCCACGGAGCACCTTCTGTCACGAGTGTGGGGTGCTGCTCGGTCCCTGAAGAGGCCCACGCCACCAAGAGGGGCTCCTCCCTGGAGACCCCGACCCAGCCTCCCCGGCCCTCCCCAAGTGGCTCGCCCATTCTGGTCTGCATGTGGCCGGCTTCCTGGAAGCCTGAGAAAGGACAGTTAGGCCCACCATGTATTTACGCCACCAGAGAGAAGATCGTGGGGTCACATCCCCACGGGTGACCCCTACGTTTCCAGCTCCTGGCCTTCACAGCCAGCTGCCTCCCCGCTGTCCCCATCTGGGGGGCTCCTGCGACTTCAAAATTGAAACGTCAAAAAGCAAACTTGCCGCTTTGTTGTCACACGTCTTCCTTCGTATTTCCGGCCCAGTTAATGGGGTCACTCGGCCCTGTCACCCAAGCCAGAAACGTAGGAGTCACTTGGACTCCGCCACGAGTCCCGTCCAGCCTGCTCTGCCCAGCGCTTCTGTCCGCACCCCACCGGCCTGCAGCCCCCCGGGGGTCAGGGCATCACAGGGCTCCCTCACCTTGTCCTCCTGCCACCAAGCTCCACCTCCTGAGTCCACGTCCCTCTCTGTCGCCAGAGGGCTGGCTCTCAAATGTGCTTCTGAGTGGGCTGTGCCCTCGCTGGAACCTTTCAGTGACTCCTGGTTGCCGTCCCCGGGCCCCCAGGAGCGGTGCCTGCCCACTGACTGGGCTTCATCCAGCCACTCTCCCCCACGCGCCGAGCCAGGCCCGAGCAGCTGCCTTCCCGAACCTTCCCGCCGCTCCTCACCTCTGAGCTTTCCACGCGCTGCGGCCTCTGACTGCTGTGCTCTCTCTTCCCTGCCCACCCAGCGAACTCCTACTCATCCTGCAAGAGCCCTTCAACTATACCCTCTTCTGGGAAGCCGTGCGAGCTGATGAGTGGTTCACAAGGCCTCATGGAAGCCCTGCCTGTGACCACTTGACGTCCCCAGACCTCACTGTCCTCCCAGCTGAGGCTCCCGGGTCCTTGCCCCCGCGGTGCAGTAATAGTGCTCTCAGTTTGCGTCAGGGCGCTGTCATCCTCCCAGGCTCTGCAGACACAGCCGGGAGTTAGGTCGGTGTCCCGTGCACCATCCTACCCTCCTGCCTTCCTTCTCGTGTCTTCTCAGGACCATGAGCCCTGGGCACGGCACTGCTCCCTGGGCCTGAGTTCCCCCTCCTCGGCCGGAGCCTCTGGTGCTCCCTTCCTCCTCTGCTGCTTCCCCTTCTTCCTCCTCCCCCTCCTTCCCTTCCTCCTTCCCCTTTCCCCTCCCTCTCCTCCTCCTTTCTCCCTCTCTCTTCCTCCCCCATCTTCCCCTTCTTCCTCTCTCTTTCCTCTTCCCCATGCTCTCTTTCCTCCTCCCTCATCCTCCACATCCTCCCCTTCCTCCTCCCCATCTTCCCCTTCCCCCTCCCCTTATTCTCTTCCTCCCCATCCTCCTTCCTCTCTCTCCCCTCCTTTCTCCTTCCCTCTTTCCTCCTCCCCATCTCCCTTTTCCCCATCCTCCTTCTCTCTCCCCTCCTCCCTTCCCCCTTTCTCCTCCCTCTCTCTCCTCCTCCCCATCTTCCCCTTACCCCTCCCCTCATTCTCCTCCTCCCCATCCTCCCCATCCCATCCTCCTTCTCTCTCCCCTCCTCCCTCCTTCCCCTTTCCTCCTCCCCATCTTCCTCCTCTCTCTCTCTCTCTCTCTCTCCCTCCCCATCCTTCCCTTCCTCCTCCCCTCATTCTCTTCCTCTCCATCCTCCTCTTCCTCCTCCCCATCCTCCTTCTCTCTCCCCTCCCCATCCTACCCTTCCTCCTCCCTCTCTCCCCTCCTCCCTCTCCTCCACCTGGCCTGCAGACCCCTGTGCCGCCCCCTCCCCCCCACTGGCCCCTTCCCTTCAGGCCCTCATTAACACTTCCACCAGAGCCGGGTGGGGAAGGAAGAGGGTGGAACCGAGGGTTTACTCCTCAGCAATTCAGGCCAGAGCTTTGGAGGGGAGGAGGTTTGGCCCACTGGGCGTCAGAGGCTGGCGGGTGGATTTTCCATTTCCCCTTTTCCTGTTGGACCCGCCCTTCCCTCACTCTTGCACCATTGTCCGTGTTAGTCCACTTGGGCAGGCAGCAGCACTGGTGAGGCTCATTTTGAAAAAGCCTCAGACATAAAAATCTAGTCTTAAAGTCAGGTAGGGGGTAATTAGTCACATCTCAAAAGAAGCCTTATGTTTCAAAAGGCTCTGCTGCAGGGAGCCCGTAATTAGCTCGCTCCCCTGGAGTATTGACATCAGAGTGGGACAGTCAGGCCAAGTTGCATTCCTGTGTGTGCCTGGCCCCCAACCAGCTTATTTTCCTTCCTGTGAGTTAAAGACCTTTTCTTTCTTTCTTTCTTTCTTTCTTTCTTTCTTTCTTTCTTCTTTCTTTCTTTCTTTCTTTCTTTCTTTCTTCTTTTCTTTTCTTTCTTTCCTTTCTTTTAATTAATTTCTTTATTATCATGCCTTCTCTGTGAGGCAGAGGAGGAGCATGGATGGGTTGACTGTCCTTTCACAGATGCAGAAAACCAAGGTCACAACTGCAGAGAAAACAGGACCTAAGGAGAAGCCAAACTGTTGGTTCTGTCCAGCAGGTGTAACCTTTTCTTCCCTAGGAAGAGAATTCCTGGCATATTTGGGAAGGTCACAAAAACAGCTAAAAACCCTCTTTTCTGCTGTTCTAAGTACCTAGGGATGGCCACAGGACCATGTTCTGTTCATGGGAGGTGAGTGACTATGTTTAGTGGAACTTCTGGGCAGGTGGCCCAAGGGAAGCTGGCTCAGCCAGGAGGGCTTGCTGCCCTTTGATGCTCTTCCCACCATCTCCCTCCCTCCTGCCTAGAAGGTGATGGCTGGAGCTCCAGCAGCCCGGTTGGACCAAATGGGAGCCTTGAAATGGAAGCTCTGCACTAGGCTGGTGGAAGCAGAAAGAACAGAGGGCATCCGACTTCCAATAACCATGGAGTTGCCTTGTTGGCCTCAGATCGCTTACCTCTGCATTTCTTTTGTGTGAGGGAAGAAAGAAGCTGCCATCTTGGTTAAGCCACTGTTAGTTTGGGATTTTGGGTTATGTGCATCTGAGCCTAATTCTAGCTAATAAATTAACTTTCATGACTCTCATCTTCAGGACTGTACCACACCCGCAGCCTGGAGGCAGATGAGATAGAGTGGGTTTGCTCAAATTATGGATCCAAATTATAACTTGCCCCCACTCTGTTGCTTTTTGCCCACTGCACCACCTTTTCCTTTGGACTCATGGGTGTGAACAACCTGCTCAGGGAAGACTTTAAAAAGGGGGATCCAGGGGCTCCTAGGTGGCTCAGTGGGTTGAGACTCCCACTCTTGATTTCGGTTCAGGTTATGATCTCGGGGTCCTGAGATCGAGCCCTGTGTCAGATTCTGGAATAAAAAGTGGGATCTAAGTCTTTCCTGGGGCCACTTCACTCAGCTGAGCGCACCCCCAGGGTAGCAAGTGCACCTGTGCTGATTGGCTCTTCCCATGTGGCCACGCCCACTCTACCAGGCTCCACCCCCAACCAGTTACTCCCTGGTGACTTTGGCAGGTATTGCTCTTGCTTAGGGGATGAATTAGCAGGAACAAACCCACCTGGCTCTTAAAAAGGGTCTGCTGGAATGGCCTCAGGTCTCAGGCTAGGTCTCAGGCCTGTGCAGATCGCACTTCCCGCTCCCTCCCTTCCCTGCAACATGCCTTCGGGTGTACCTCTTACCATTTCTGAACTTCTTGATTTGCCCACCATAAAAGAAATGAGTTGAATTGATCTCTGAGACCCCCTCCTAGTTTTCAATTGCCAGGATGGAATGAGGTCTGACTGGGAAAGCCTACGACCCCATAGCTTTCAGCTGGGACTTTGACCTGCTAGCCTGCTGTTCCCGGGGCCCCCCTCTCAGTTCTGGCAGCTTCAGGGAGGCAGGGAGGTGGTAGTCTCTCCCTAACCTGAAAGATCTCTCTTCCACGGACTGCCAGGTGACCCCTTCTCTTGAGAACCTTAGTGGAAGGGGGAGAGGATGCTGGGCCAGCTGACTCTCTTCCCCACCTTTTATTTCTGAAGCTTTAAGGGCAGGAAAGCCATGGAAGAGTTGGTTTTAACACTTAAGACATCTTCCTGAACCCTTCCACTGGCAAACGATGTTAAGGAGCCTCTGAGGGGCCCAGAAAGGGGGGCTTGAAGCCCACATCCATTAGAAAGATCCTCATTAGCAGAGATGGTTGCATGCCTGTGGTTCTGAGCTGTCCGGGGGTCTGGCTGTGTGCTTCCTGACTCCCTGGCCTTCCTGGATGGACCTCTCCATGTGTCCCAGCATTGTCGATACTTGTGGGCTTGACTTGCCCTCTGGGCCCCAGTGAGGTAGCTCGTGGTTCTTTCCAAGCGCTCTGGATGCTCCCTGTCTTGTTCTGGCACCAGTTCCCTCCAGCCTGTGATGGTTTTTGCCTCTCAGAGGTGAGTGCCTCCTAGTCCTTCCACTCCCAGAGCAGAGAAACACTGGCTGGGAACCTGCCCTCATGTCCCCATCACGGGGGATTAGCCCAAGCAGTGACCGAGTCCCTGGGTCCCCAGATGCCACTCAGTGGCCTGCTTTGTAGAAAATGTCTGATCTCAGTTCAAAGTTGCAAGGGAGAGTATCTGGCCCGGGGCCCAGGTTCCACTCTGACCCTCACGTCACGTCCTTGCCCCCATTTCCTTAGGATTCCACCTGCTGTTTCCCTCCTATTGATGGTTATGTTCTCTATTCCTCAAAAATTCCAGAAGAAACTCAACTGTCTCCCTTGGAAATGCCTTTTTGACATGTCTCAGAGCTCTTCAAAGTGAAGGATTTTTTTTTTTCCCTTTATAACATTGCACAGCTGGAAGGGACCCTGAAGGTAATCTGGTGCAAACCCCTCCTTTTGCAAATGAGAAAACTGAGTCTCAGAGAGGGGAGAGCTGGCTCACATTTGCAGCTTGCTCAGGAAAGAGCTGGAACGCTAGGTCTCCCAACCCCCTGACTCCCCCCCCCCCCCCCCCCCCCCCCCCCCCCGCCACTCTGTCTCATGCTGGGTTCCAGCTCCAGGCCTGACTGGGGGGACCAGGAGGGCAAGGTGGGACTCCCTCCCTCATGGAATACTTCCAGGGATCTCATCTGTTCAAAATGTGTAAAATCACTAGCACTGCCATGGCTCTAAGAATTCTCTGTGCTTCTTTCTATATAAGACATTTCTTTTCCATGCTTGACCTTTAAGGATTCATCCTGCTAAGAAATTCTTTCATGGGATTTTGGACTAGGATTATGTACTTGCAAGCTGAGGGTCCAGGCACTTGTGAGTATGTCATGTGACGGGCAGCTGAGCCGGAGAACATCTTGGGAAGGACAAACCACTGAGCCGGATGGCTCTTGGGAAGGACAGGGATGGAGGAGACTGGGCTGGGAATTGGGGTTGGGGTCAGGGCCAGCTGCATGCAGAGGTTGGTTTTCCAGGCTGCTCCCCATGGCTCCTGACCCCTCAGTGCTGAGGCAGAGGAACTCAAGTAGAAATGAAAAGAGTGGCTCATACAGGACTCTGAGTGGCATTGGAGTGTAATGTGCTATTTCTGTGCTCACAGGAACAATCTGTAGGCCAAAGGGATGTGGAGAGGATGGTAGAAGACTGTCTATTTCCATAGCACAGGAAGCAGGACAGGACCCCAGCACCACTGTGACATTCATCAACAGTACCAGTGTCCTGATGGGCATCTAATGCTATTGATTAGGGTCTTGGTTGCCACTGTGGGCGTGAATGCTGGGGGCGGTGCTCATAATTTTCCAAAGACAAATGCGAAGACCCAGAAGATTATATAATCATCTCCAAGCTGAGAGACACAAAACCAGCACCTTGAAGTGGATCACCCAGGCTTGCCCTCGTATCTAGCTTTTTCTTTTTTGAAAGAGAAAGGAGAGTGATTAGTCTTTCTTGAGTTCTTTCAACACAATGACCAAAAAAAAAAAAAAAAAAAAAAAAAATCTAGAAAATAAATCTCTGGCTGTAGAGAGGCAAAGAACAGGCTGCATTGTTTGTTCCTCTCAATGCCCTACGACTAGTAGTAGCAACGAAAAATATGACCAACTTAGAAACTCTTTGTGATCCTTTAATACCATGGAAAAATAAGCTGAGAAAAATGAAGGGGAAGTCTCAGACACCCACGTGTGTGGAGGCATGCCTGCACACCTACGGTGTACGTCCAAGAACCCTGTGGTGTCTTGGCAATAGCAAAGACCAGATGCATACTCACTGGAAATCAGCTCAATGGAAATTGCCGGAGGCAGCGTGGAGAACAATCCTCGCTATCTGGGCACCCAGACCAGACCTGCCGCAGCTTCCAGAGTAGAAATGCAATCCTAATCAATATTGGAGTCATGACTTGAAATTTCTTCTCCATTTGCAGGTCCTTGGATTCAGGTTGGAGTGGATACCCTTCAGTGACCTACCTGGGAACCAGGGGTTCAAGGCCACCTGCCTGGGAACCTGTGCCTGCCCTGCAGTGGGTGAAGACCTAGAGTCGGGGTATGGGAACACTTGTTCAATGAACTGAGGGATGGCAGGGAGGCTGGGATGGGCACACAGATGGAGGGCTGGAGGGAAGCAGGTGATCGATGAAAGAAAATGCTCAGAGATAGAGAAAAACCAGACAGGTGGGGATGGGGACAAGCAACGCAGGATGTTTACAAAACCGAAGGAGATTATAAGGCAGGGCACATTGATGGAGGCCGCAGGGCCTGGGGTGTGGTGGGGCATGAAGGCCAAGGGGGTGGAGGCAGGCCAACTAACCAAGGCCTGGGACCAGGGACCTAATAATCCTTTAGGGATGTATCTAGGCTGGGGGAAGACTGCTGGAGAGGCAGCAGGGGCTGGATTAGGAAGGAGCAGTCCCTCTCCTCTGTAACTGTGGGGCCAGGTTGAAAAGGATGAGAATGAGGTGTGTTTGCGGTGATGGCAGTGGAGATGGGAGGCTCGGTAGGGATCCATGTGACACACACAGTAGGCGCTCAATAAATGCCTGTAGAAATTTATGAATACATCGCAGTCGACACAAAAGTACTGGCTTTGCACTAGTAGCTGTAGCGGAACAGCAGCTATTCCAGAGAGTTATGACGGTGATAAAACCAACCGGGGCTGCTGACAGGCTCAGAGGAGCCAGGGCTCTGAGGTTCGGGGTGTGAGTGGGGAGGAGGAAATGTGCTGGGCCAGAGAGACCTCAGTCGCTAAGGAGCCAAATGCCAGGATGAGCAGCAGGAAAGGAGGGTAGGTGAGAAAGGAGCAGTTCCTTAAAAAAAGCATCCTTTAGGGCTGCAAAGCATAGTGGGCTAACCTTCCAGAAACCAGGTCTCTAGGCAAATGCAAAACAAAGGCAGATCCTGGTGAAGAATGACCTCCATGCCCTCTGGCACGCAGCTCACTTCTTGCCCTGCTGTGTGATGGTCTTGCACCAGCAAGGTGGACTGGAGGAAGGCTTTGTACAACCTCCGTATGTCTTGCAAGTGCAGCTTAACATTTATGGAGCTCTTCATAGGCTCTGCTTGAGGGCTGAATGTGTGTATCCCTCCAACATTCAGATGTTGAAACTCTCACTCCCAGCGTGATGGTTCTTGGAGGTGGGACTTTTGGGAGGTAATTAAGTTCAGATGAGCTCATGAGGGTGGGACCGTCAAGATGGGATTAGTGTTCTTACTGGAAGGGGAAGAGACCAAAGTGTCCGCTTTTTGCCATGGAAGGATGGAGAGAGAAGGAGCCACCTGTAAGCTGGGAAGACAGCTCTCCCCAGAACCTGACTTTGCTAGCACCCTGATCCTGGACAGTCTCTCGAACTGTGAGAGATACATGCCTGTTTTTTAAGCCCTGATTTTGTGGTATTTTGTTGTAGGAGTCTGAGCTGACATGCACTGTCTAAGTGTTTTGTACAGAGTAGCTCGGCTAGTCCTCCTGTGCCTAGGATGTAGGGATTATTCATACCAGCCATCCTACAGATGAGACAACAGACTCAGGGAGGCATGAGCTAACCGGTGTAGAGCCAGGAACTAGACACGGACCAACTGGGCCCCTCCCCAGAGCTGCCTCTTCAAGCAGGTGATGGGTGCTATGGTTTTATTCAGTAGATGCAAAGGCCATAGGGACCTAGCTCACGATGCTGTAGTAGCCTCCATGTCTGATTCTAGAAGGCATAAAGCAAGAGGGTGTGGGCTGCAGAGACACATACACAGTGGTTCAGATTCCAGCTCTGCTTCTTATGATCCATGCAACCCCAGTGTCCTCACCTGTGTAATTCCTGTGGTGTAGATTAGAGAAAATGTATATCTAGAGCATTTTGTGTGCTGAGCGACAAGCCTATGAAAAGCCTTCACTCAGTCAATCGTGCTTCACATCCTAAGCAATGATAGGACCTGATAGAACCAGCTAGTTCCAGTAGCCTGAGCACCTGCTTTCTCTTGCCTCGGTTTCAAATCCTTGGAGCATCCTCAGAGCTTATACTTGGTATGCCTCTTATCAGCTCCTGTGGTAGATTTCTCCTTGTTCACCTGACACAGCCCAGTGATTAACCTCAAATGGACATGAAGGTCTTGGTCCTCAAGACCCTGATCCTGAACCAGCTGGGTGTCTGCCTTCCCGGAGGAGGAAGCCCCACAAGCAATGGCTGAGAGGGGGAGCAGCACTGGTCAGGCAGGGCGTGCCCAAGCAACTTAGTTTTGTTGGGATGCTAATTGCAAAGTGGGGCCTGGAGAGGGATGCAGGGACATTTGTACCCCACCTTAAGGAGCTTGAGTTTGATCCTGTGGGTGATGGGAGCCTTTGAGGGTGTTATATAAGAAGGCTATGGGGTCATGTTAGGGAGCTCATGCCAGTAGCTGTGAAGAATGGAATGGGGGAGAGTGAGACGGGAGGCCAGAGGTTGTTAGGAAGGTACAGTGAAGGCCCTAGGAGGTCTGGCTCATCTTCAACCTCGCTGCCTCCTGCTTGCTCTGCTCCTGCCTCACTTTCCCCTTATCCCTCAGCCCCACTAAGGGACTCTGGACTGCAGACACATGGCCTTGTGGCCACCTCTATCTGACACTTCCCCTCAGGTATCTGCATGGCCTTCAGGTCTCCACTCAGATGCCATCTTATTGGAAAAGGCTTCTGCAAGCCCTCTGCAATAAATAAAACCCTGACACCATCATTTTCCATCCTCTGATCCAGCTTTCTTATTTTCTTCCTTTGCCTTTATTGCTACATGACATATTTATTCATTCATTTATCATCTGTGTCACCCTGCTGAAATGTAAGCCACCCGAGGCTTTTCTCAGCTGTCTTCCCAGAGCTAGATGCTCAAATATGCATTGAATGAGTGAACGAATCAGGGTGATAGCATTGCATGGAGCTAGCACAACCTGACCTTCAATGAGCAGAAAGGTAGTTCCAGGCATGATTCAGCTCTGCATACCTACACTCGGTAAACATTTGATTTTTAGTTCTAAGCACTGAACACCAGTCTCCTTCATGGGGGAGAGTGGATCATCACTAGAAATAAATCCCCCAGGAGTCTTTCGGAGGGAACAGTTTGTAGAGACAGCCCTGTACAGATAGTTGTGGAGCAACCTGACTCTTGTGAAGACACACCAAGGGCTCTTTGTCAGTTTGTGCATTGTTCCTTCCTGCGATGACACTGTTCTTGAGTAGTGAGTAATTGGAGCCTTGAGGCCACCTTGCATTTTGTGGATAAGCACGGCTCTGACACACTAGGTGAAGTGCTGGTATAAGAAACAGAGCGTCGCAATGTGCTAGCACAAACCAAGAAGTCAATAACTGCTTGACATTCTGGGGAGCAAATACTCACTGGTAGATCCAACACCATGGAAGACCTTTTCTTGGTGGGCACTAAAGTGGTTTAACAATGGTTGCTTTTTTATGGAAAATATGCTTGAAAGGAATGCTAAGCCCCAGGAAAGCTAGAAGCTGTTATCTAGTTTTGGGGTCCATGCGGGAATGTTTGCATGAATTTTATCTTAAGAAGGATAAATAAGCAGCCCTGATGCCACAACATCAAGTGTGACATCAAAAATTATGACATCATAGTTTCCCTCCCTCATCTAGGTATGAGATGATTCAAAGGGACTTACTCCTTAGGTGCTCCCATAGACTGGACAACTCCTTTAAAATGTCCCACACCAGGAAGTGTAGAAAGCAGAGTACCCATGAAATGGTAGGGAGCTCTCAGAAATGCCATGGTTTGGGTCTCTAGGTAACTTATAAGCACTTAGAGAACCATCACCTGTGATTAGCTGTGGATAAATTTGGGGAAGCTCTCATTTCTGGCAAGACCTTTTCTTCAACTGGAATCTTAAGTGGCTGATTGCAGATATCTCAAATGCACTATAAATAGATCTAAAGGAAGAGGAGAGTCTTCTGTCATCAACATTATGGTAGATACTTTTCATGCTGTAGTATTTAACTTTCCCAGCAACCCTACAGGATAGATACTATTATCCTAACATATATAGATGAGGAGACTGTGGCTTAGAGAGATTAACAAAATTTCCCAAGGCCATACAGCAAAAAAAAAAAAAAAAAAAAAAAAAAAAAAAAAAAAATGGTGGGACTGGGCTTTGAGCTCATGCTGCACCCACTATGCAATATGACTTCTCAACACCTGTATGTACATCTGCTGTCAAATTATTTCTGGACTGTTCAGCTTCCATATGAGTGTAACATATGGGTATATATAGGTGGTTTAAGAGGAATATTTTTTTAATGAATGATGATAATAATGCTGATTAGATGTTCAAGCTCTACCATTTATTTTCTTTGAGGAAAACAATAAAATTTGTTTTTAGTTTCCAAAAGGATTGCAGGAAAGATGGGGTCCTGATGGGTTTGTGCTGGTTTTCTCTTGGATATTCTACATTCCTTGGAGAACACTGACAACTCTAACACTGAGGTATTGATCACTTTGGACTCTGAAAGCTAATAGTATGAGACTAGCCTTCGAGTTTCCTCCATATAACAAAGAAAGGAAACCTCTCCTCTCGAGTCTTATGCCCCAAAACTAATAGTTTTAACAGCACAAACTGGGGAACACTATACTGTCAATAAAAAGTACATGATGGTAGCTTCTGGAGTCTGGCAACAGGGTAGTAACTTGGTCAGAGTAACCCTTTACACACAATAATTACATAACCTTAAGTAACCCTTCTACAAACAATAATTATGAAACCTACATAAAATATAAAAAGGCATAGAGGAGCAATCAAAAGTAGGCAGGCACTGGAGGGGAAATCTACCCTTGAAAGATTAACTGCATGAGTACACTAATATGTGTGTTTCAGACTTTTTGCCCCGAACTCTCAAATCTATACATAAAGTGAAATGTCAGGAAGCCATGGCTGTACTTAGCTGAGGTGCCAGAGGACAGAATTCAGGGCTGGAAGAAAGCCCCAAAGTGAAGAGGAGAATCCTTGAAGGAAGGGGGCCACAGAGGAGGTGAGCCCTCAGATCTATATATAAGATCTCCCCATATTCTTATCATCTCCAAGACATGTATATTCAGGGAATATCCAATGGGGTCCAGGGGAAAAAAAGTAGCAGCTGACAGTTGAAGGAACTGAGTGGAGATTTCAGTTGCTGCTGTGATGAACTTTGGAGATTGAGTCCAGCCGACTTAATTGTCTGCTAGAATAAAATGACAGAGAACAGAACAAATTGGACTCCAGAGACTACAATGTAGCATTCAAAATGTCCAGTGTCCAATAAAAGAAAAACCACTAGATAGGTGAAGAAAGAAGAAAATGTTACTCATACTCAAACATAAAAGACAAAAAAAGCAATCAATAGAAACTGACCACAAGATGATCCAGATATTGCAATTAGTACAAAGGAATTTAAAGCACTTGTTATGAGTATGTTCAAAGACTTTTTAAAAAATTTATTTATTCATGACACAGAGAGAGAGGCAGAGACATAGGCAGAGGGAGAAGCAGGCTCCCTGTGGGAAACCTAATGTAGGACTCAATCCCAGGACCCCAGGATCATGCCCTGAGCTAAAGGCAGAAGCTCAACCACTGAGCCACCCAGGCATCCCTGTTCAAGGACTTAAAGGAAAAGATATACATTATGAAAGATAGGCAATCTCAGTATAGAAATATAAACTATAAAAAAAGTACCAAGTGGGAATTCTAGAGCGGCTCTGTCCAATAGAGCTATTTTTGCAATGATGAAAGTGTCCCATATGTGCACATTCCAACACTGTAGCCACTAGCCAAATGTGGCCATTGAGCACTAGAAGTACGGGCACCGTGACAGAGGAAGAGAATTTTAATTTTTTTTAATTTGAATTGATTTGAATTTAAATAGACACACAGTGACAACTGCATAGGGCTTTGCAGTTCTATGCATGAAATGTACATAAGTAAAATGAAAGGATTCCTTGAATCACTTAGTAGTATATTGGAGATGAAAAGAGAAAGAGTCAGTGAATTTGAATATAAATGACAGAAATTTTCCACTGAAAAGAATAGAGAGAAAAAAAAAAGGGAGCAAAATTAGCAGAGCCTCATAAACATGTGGAATGATGTCAGGATGACACATGTGTGACTGGAGTAGCAGCAGGGGAGAAGGTAACATGGAGCAGACATATATTTGTAGAAATATTGACTGAAAACTCCCCACATGTAGCAAAAGACATCAGTTCACAGATTCAAAAAGCTCATTGAATGAATCCTGAATGGGACACCCCAAGGAGAACCATGCTTAGGCATATCTTAATCAAATGGCTGAAATCCAAGGCTAAAAATAAAATCTTGAAAGTAGCCAGAAAAAAACCAACACAATTAAGCTATACTAATGATGGCTGATTTATCAAAGACACAGGAGGGTAGAAGACAGCAAGCAATGACTTAAAAATGCTTTAAGGAGGGGCACCTGGATAACTCAATTAGAAGAGCATATGACTCTTGATCTCAGGATTGTGAGTTTGAGACCCATGTGGGCATAGAGATTACTAAACAATAAATAAACTTTGAAATGCTGTAAGGAAGAAAAAAAAAACACCCATTACCCAGAATTCTATACCTAGCCAAATTATCTCTCAAAAATAAAGGCAAAATAAAAACGTTTAAAAATAAACAAAAACTAAAAAATGAAAACATAAACAAAAACTAAGAATTCATTACTAGCAGACTTGCACTATAAGGAATACTAAAGTACATCCTTTAGGATGAAATGAAATGACACCAAATTCTAACTCAGATCAGCAGGAAGGAACAAAGGAATAAATTAATAAGTATATGGGTAAAATATAAGAGAAGTTATCTCTCAGTTAAAAATACATATATCAGGGGTGACTAGGTGGCTCTGTTGGTTAAGCATCTGCCTTTGGCTCAGGTCATGATCTCCGGGTCCTGGGATGGAGCTTCATGTCAGGCATCCTGCTCAGTGGGGAGCCTGCCTCTCCCTTTCCCTCTGTCCCTCCCCCTGCTTGTGCTCTCTCTTTCTCTCTCTCTCAAATAAATACATAAAATCTTAAAAAAAAACTTTTAAAAATAAAAATATATGTATCTGTTTAAAACAAAACCTGTAATACCACATTGTGGGTATTTTTAAACATAGATAAGAGGAATACTAATAGCAAAAATACCACAAAGGATAGAGGGGCAGGAAATGGGACTACCCAGCCACAAAACTCTTATTGTTGATGTGATGTAGTGAAATATGAATTCTAAGTACACTAGGATGAGTCAGAAGGTGTGTGTATTCCAACATTGAAAAAAAATGGAATACTAAAATACACTCACACAAAAGAAGGCAGGAAGGTAGGGTAGGAAGAAGAAAGCAGATGAGATGGATGGGAAGCAAATGGGAACAGGGAGACTAGATCTAATCACATCAGTAATTTCACCAAAACGAAATAGACTAAAACAAAATCTTCTAAAAAGCATAGATTGCCAGACTGGACAAAAACATAAGACCCACTATAGATATGCAAGAGGTGTGTTTTAAATATTTTATGTATTTATCTATTTAAAGAGAGCTAGTGCACGAGAGGGGGGAGGAGCAGAGGGAGGGGGAAGGAGAATCTTAAGCAGGCTCCACGCTCAGTGCAGAGCCTCATGTGGGGTTCAATCCCACAACAGCCCCCACCCTGAGATCATGACCTGAGCTGAAATCAAGAGTCAGATGCTTAACCCAGTGAGCTACCCAGACGCCCCAAGAGATGGACTTTAGATGTGAGGAGATAACTAGGTGAGGAGGAAAACAATGTGTAATGAAATATCAGGCCAACACTAACGAGGAGGAAAGCCAGAGAGACCATATTCATATCCAACAGATCAGGCTCTCTGATAAAGGCATATCGCTGGACATTTCATAATGGTAAAAGGGCCCAAACATGAGGAAGACACTGCAACCTAAAATATGGATGAACCTAGAAGGAAGGCTCTCCAAAATCACACTGCAAAACTGTCAAAACTTACAGAGGAATGAGATAAATCCACAATCACAGTTGGAGATGTTAGTTAGCACCCTGGCCTCACTACTTGATAGAACAATTAATTAAAAATAAATCCCTAAGAAAATAAGATACTGAAAAGAATATCAATTACTTCACCCTAATGATATTTATAGAGCTCTGAGCCGAACAAGTATGGAATACCTTCTCTCCCAAAGTACATAAAACAGTGGAAAGACATATGGGAGGCCATAAACCAACTCTCAATCATTTTATAAGACTGAAATATTACAGAATATATTCTCTGGCACAATGGAATTAAATTAGAAGTTAAGCACAATAAAAAAAAAAAAAGGAGAGAGAGCCAGTATATTTGGAAAATAAAACAACCCTTCTAAGGAACCCATGGGTTACAGCAACAACACCACAAAGAAAATTAGAAACCATTTCGAGCTGAAAGATGATGGAAATATAACACATCGAAAGTTGTGAAATGCAGCCAACTCAAGGCTTATAGAGAAATTTGTAGCCATAAGTGGTTATATTACAAAGGCAGAAAAGTTTAAAATAAATGTCCTAAGGTTCCAATGAAGCAGCTAGAAAAAGACAAGCAAATTAAACCCACAGTAAGTAGGAAGGAGGCGGTCATAAGGAGCAGAAACCACAGAAGGAGAAGAGAGGCAAAATATAAACAAAGTCAGAAGTTGATCCTTTGAAAAGATAAATAAAACTGTGAAACCTCCAGTAATACTTACCAAAAAAAAAAAAAAAAGAAGAAGAAGAAGAAGGGAAAAGACACGTCGCCAGTATCAGGAACGAGAAAGGGCCAGTCACTGTGGGGTGAACAGACGTGTAAGTGTTAACAAGGGCTATTGTAAGCAACTTTCTTCTAAATTGTTTGACAAATTAGATGAAATGGACCAATTCCTTAAAAAACACAACTGAATGCAAACTGACGCAAGGTAAAATAAGACGTCTGAGTTTCTGAGAAATTGAATTTGTTATCAAAAACCTTCACACAAGGGAATGCCAGGCCTAGATGATTTCGCTGGCTAATTCTATCAAATACCAATCCCAATTTCATGTACCCTGTTTTCTTTATGAAAAGAGGAAGCTGATAAATGTATTGTTCATAATAGAGGGAGAACGAAAAGTTGCAACTCATTTCGTGAGGCCAGAATAACCCTGCTACCAAAACTTGACAAAGACGGTACAGGGAAAGAACAGCACAGAGATGTTCCTAGTGAACGTGGATGCAAAAATACTTCACGAAATATTAGCCAATTGAATCTAGCAATGAATAAAAAGGCTAATACATCATAACCAAAGGGAGTTTATCTGAGGAATGCGACACTGGTTTCACATTTCAAGAATTAATTCACGGCAATTCGCTTTATTAACGGAATACAGGAGATTCACAAAAGGCGCCTGATATCGAAAAAGCGTGTGAAAAGGTTTAATGACATTTACAATTTTAAGTTTATACTGTATGTATGTGGGAAAATAACCAAGAGAGTAGATCTTAAATGTTCTCATCACGAGAAAAAAAAAAAAAAAAGACTCTCTATGTGAGATGATGGGTATTAACTAGACTTATTGTAGTGATCGGTTCACAATAGACACATGTATCAAAGCATTATGTTGTATACCCAAGACCAATACATGTTCCATGTCAGTTACATCTCAACAAAACTGGGTGGGAGGGGTGGAATTTGAAACTCTCAGCGAATAATACCGGAAGAGAACTTTCTCTGTATGATGAAGGGCATGATGGAAAACTAAAGCTAACATCATGCTTAATGGTGGGGAACCGAATACTTTCCTCTTAATACTGGAACCAAGGCAAGCCTATCTGCTCTTACCACTTCTAGTTCACATTGTCCTGGAAATTACGTCCAATGCAATAAGGCAAGGAAAAGAAACAAAAGGCATATGGCTAGAAAGGAAGAAGTAAGACTTTTTTTATTTGTATTTGTAGACAATATACTTGTGACTGTAGAAGATCCTCAGGATTAACCACAGAACTACTGTCAGAACTACTGAGTTAAGCAGGATTGCAGGCTACCAGGTCAATATGCAAAAGTCAGTTGTATTTTTATGTATTAACAAAAACAATTAGAAAATTACTCTGGAAAACTGTGTGGAGGTTCCTCAAAGAGTTAAAAATAGACCTGCCCTACGACCCAGCAATTGCACTGTTGGGGATTTACCTCAAAATACAGATACAATGAAACGCCGGGACACCTGCACCCCGATGTTATAGCAGCAAAGTCCACAATAGCCAAACTGTGGAAGGAGCCTCGGTGTCCATCGAAAGATGATGGATAAAGAAGATGTGGTTTATGTATACAATGGAATATTACTCAGCCATTAGAAATGACAAATACCCACCATTTGCTTCGACGTGGATGGAACTGGGGGGTATTATGCTGAGTGAAATAAGTCAATCGGAGAAGGACAAACATTATATGTTCTCATTTATTTGGGGAATATAAATAATAGTGAAAGGGAATATAAGGGAAGGGAGAAGAAATGTGTAGGAAATATCGGAAAGGGAGACAGAACGTGAAGACTGCTAACTCTGGGAAACGAACTAGGAAGGGGAGGAGGGCGGGGGGTGGAGGTGACTGGGTGACGGGCACTGAGGGGGGCACTTGACGGGATGAGCACTGGGTGTTATTCTGTATGTTGGCAAATTGAACACCAATAAAAAAATTATTATAAAAAAAAGAAAATTACTTTGTAAATGTTCATGTGCAGTATCTTTGAAAATACGAAACAGGAATTTTATTAGTCTTCTTGGGCTACCATAAACATAGTACGATACACTGAGTGGCTTATACAACACACATTTATTTTCTCCTAGTTCTGGAGGCTAGGAGTCTGAGATCAGGGCACCAGGAGGTTGGGTTCCGGGAGAGCTCTCTTCCTGGCATGCAGATGACCACTTTCTTGTTGTGCCCTCCCATGGCCTTTCCCTGGTGCAAGAGGTTAGAAAGACAGAAGGAGAGAGAGCTCTTTTTCTTCTTATAAGGCAAATCCTATCAGATTTCACTGGATAACTACCCTTTTGACTTCATTTGACCTTAATTACTCCTAAAAACCCTATCTCCAACTATAATTACACTGGGGATCAAAGCTTCAGCATTTGAAGTTTGGGGGGTTGTAATTCAGTCTATAGCAAAGCTAAATGCCAAAAGATCCGCAAGACCTCTATTCACAAAACTGTAACATGTTGCTGAGAGAAATGACAGGTCCTGTAATCATAATAATAATTTCTGCAATGTGTTTTTGTCATTTCTGTAATAAAGAAATGGAGAGATATACCATGTTCAAGGGTTGGACGAGTCAATATTGTCAAGATATAAATTCTCTGCAAATTAAAGTATAGTCTCAGTCCAATCTCTATCAAAATTTCCCCAGACTTTTTCATGAATATAAATTGATAACATGCTTCTCAAACTCATATGGAAAAACAAAGGGCTGAAAACAACCAACCAATCTTGAAAAAGAAGAGCAAAGCTAAGAAAATCTATACTTCCTAACTTCAAGACAAACTATAAAGTAATCAAAATAGTGTAGCATTGTCATAATAATAGACTAATTGGTCAATGAAACAGAATAGGGAGGCCAGAAATAAACTTGCACTTCCATGAGCAATTGATTTTTTGACAAGAACACCAAGATATTTCAATGGGGAAGGGAAAATCCTTTGAACCAATGCTGTTGGAACAATTTGATATCCAGATAAGAGAAAAGAACCGCAAGTCTTACCTCAAATAGTATACAGAAAATAATAAGAGATGAATGTAGAACCTAAAAATTAGCATTGCACAGCTTATGGGGGAAAAAATGAGAGTATCTTTGCCATGTAGGGGTAGTAAAATTTTTTTAGATAGGGCACAGAACATAATAACCATAAAAGGAAGAAATGAGAAATTAGCCTTTCTCAAAGCAAAAAGCTTCTCCTCATCCAAAGCTATCATTCATAAAACTAAAAGCAGGCCGGAAACTGGGAGAAAATGTTCATGAAACACATATCTGAAAAAGGACTTGTGTTTAGGACATAGAGTGGACGTCTATAATGCAATAATGAAGATACAAATAACTCAATACAAAATGGTCAAAAGATGTGGAGACACTTTATAAAGGAAGATCTATGAATAGCCAATAAACACATATAATAGTGCTTGACATTCTATTCGTCATCAGGTAAATGCAAATCACAACCACAATGAAGTGTTCTACACACCCATGCCCAATAGGCAGGCTAATGTCGAAAGACCCTCCACACCAAATGCTGGCAGTGAGGGGGGCAGCTAGAAGTTTCACACGTTGCTTGTGGGGCGTGTGGAATTCACACCACCTAGGAGAAAGGTTGGGCAGTTTCTCCTCGAGTTCATCATGTACCTATCCTTTGATCCCATAAAAGTCCACTCTTAGTTGTTTATCTAAGCAACACGGAAGCATGCGTGCACGAAAGTCTTGTGCGTAATTATTCTTTGCAGTTCTGCGAGCATCACCCAAACTGGGAAGAATGCAAATGTCTATCATCAGAAGAAGGGATACATGGGAAGGGAATAGCACACTACAGAAGACCACCGAGCAATAGAAAGGATTGAACTGGTGATACAGGTAACAGCGTGGAAAGATCTCACCAAAGTTACGCAGACAGAAAGAGTCCAGACACAAAAGTATGCCTACTGTATGGTTTTATTTATATCCATTTTTGGTGAAAAAAAAAAATCAAGCTAGTGGTTGCCTGATGGGGGTGGTGGTGGAGATACTGACTAGGAAGAGACCCTACAGATCATTCTAGTCCTATATCATAATAAGGGGTTGGGTTTGATGGGGCTCAGAACACACTACCCCTAACTATAACATCTTGGTACATTCAACGTTTTAAGCTTAAGGAATTTTTTTAAATGGCAGAAGCAAGAAGCTCACTCTGACCTTCCCACCTCTCCCTTATTCCCTGAAATTCGTCCTAAAACTCCCATGTGAAAGGCTCCCTTTCTATGCCAGGAGGAAGGAAGACATTCTTATCACCAGAGATGGGGAATTTGGGGCCAAGAAATCTGTACAAATCTTGCTAAACTAACCTTTCTCTTTTCTTTCTTTCTTTCTTTCTTTCTTTCTTTCTTTCTTTCTTTCTTTCTTTCTTTCTTTCTTTCTTTCTTTCTTTTCTTCCTTCCTTCCTTCCTTCCTTCCTTCCTTCCTTCCTTCCTTCCTTCCTGGAGTGGGGATGTGCAGAGGGAGAGAGAGAATCTTAAGCAGGCTCCATGCCCAGCACAGGGCTGGATGTGGGGCTTGATCTCACTACCCTGAGATCATGACCTGAGCCAAAATCAGGGGCAGAAATCTGTGCCCCTGTTATTCTTTTGTTTTTTTTTAAACTGATTCTTATTTTTTGAATTACCTCTTACCCATTTATTATCCCTAGTGCAAACCCCTTTGTCTAGTCAATTCTTCACGAATTTATTGGTTTTCTTTCCTTTCCTTTTCTTTCTTTCTTTTTTTTTTTTTTTTGTTTAAAAGGTGTAAAAGTGTCCTGCTGTGGTCACTTCTCTGAGTCTTCCTTCTCTTATGAAGGCTCCCATGTACATGTAAAAATGGAATAAAACGTGTAGACTTTGCTCCTGCTAATCTGTCCTTGCCAGTTTAATTTTCAGACCCAGCTAGAGACAGAAAGAGGGTCAAGGAAAACTTTTCCCTTCCCTACAGGTTGTATGAGCATATCCATTTGTCAAAATCATAGAGTGAAGATTTGAGCATTTCAGTGCATCTAAGTTTTATCTAAGAAAACTGCAGGGCAGCCCCGGGGGGCTCAGCGGTTTAGCGCTGCCTTCCACCCAGGGTGTGATCCTGGAAACCCGGGATCGAGTCCCATGTCGGGCTCCCTGCATGGAGCCTGCTTCTCCCTCTGCCTGTGTCCCTGCGTCTCTCTCTCTCAATCTCTCTCTCTGTGTCTCATGAATAAATAAATAAAAATCTTAAAAAAAAAAAAACTGCAAAAAGAAATCAAGAGGAGGGGTGCCCCGTGGAAGGAGGGATTGCTGGGGCTGCGTGATGGGTCCGCAGGGGTTCATTCCACCATTCTGTTTATAGATTTGTGATCTTTTCGAATACAAAGAAGGGAATGACAAAAACGCGTTGGGGGCATCCCATCCTTGGCTCAGGGCCTTCTGAAAATGATCAGAGAAGCGCCTCCCGGAATGAAGACACGATCCCGCCAGCGCTGGTGTTCGCCGTGCCCTCTTGGCCGTCTGTATACGCCTGCAAGGGATGTAATATCTGGAGGCATCTTGCCAAGATCTGTCTGAGAATGGCACACCCCTGAGCTTTGCTGTCATGCGAGGAGTCAGGATTGGCCGGGACGAGGGATGTAAGCCGCTGACAGTTTTCAGGCTCTTCCTGACGGTTTGAACTGATGCTTCCTCAAGGTGACCCGACTTCAGCAGAGTTGAGCTGGCCTCTCTGTCTCAACGCCGAGGCAGCCGGCCCGGGAGCTGGTCACTCCTCATCTGTGGGCCCTGCTCCTCAAGAGCTCTGGACAGATAGGAGCCAGGCCGGTTAAAGCACCTCCTTCCCTTCCTGTGACATGGGGATGTAGGGCTTTCTCCCCTGGGACCTCCTCCCGCACCATTCCTTATAGGTGTCGATTTTGGTTCCTTTAAGAGCCACTGATGGCGGGACACCTGGGTGGCTCAGCGGTTGAGCATCTGCCTTCAGCCCAGGGCGTGATCCTGGAGTCCGGGATGGAGATAGAGAGCCTGCTTCTCTCTGTGCCTGTGTCTCTGCCCACCCCCCTCTGTTTCTCATGAATAAATAAATAAAATATTAAAAAAAAGAGCCACTGATGGCAAGTTTTCTCATCTCCTATCGTGAGAGGGTGACCTCCACCAACGAGTCATCTTGGAAATTCCAGGATGCCTGCAAAGAGAGGCAGCCGCACGGCTCAGCCAGCGGGAACGGTGCCTTCCCCAGAGCCAGGGTGCTGCTGGGTGAGAAATGTATGTGTGATCCCACCAGGCTGATCAGATGGCAAGTCCTCTGTGATGCTGGGAGCCAGCCTGTTCTTCCCAGGGCCTGTCCTTCCTCCCCACGGCCGCACCCAGCCCTTCCCTCACCAAATCCCACCACTGTCTGGGGCCAGGCTACATACTTTGCTTCCTTGCCTTTTCTCTTAGCTTGCCTGGAGGTGACATTGAAGCAATCCAATCGGGACGCCTGGGTGGCTCAGCATTGAGTGTCTGCCTTCGGCTCAGATTATGATCCCGGAGTCCTGGGATTGAGTCCCACATCAGGCTCCTGCAGGGAGCCTGCTTCTCCCTCTGCCTGTGTCTCTGCCTCTCTCTCTCTCTGTGTCTCTCATGAATAAATAAGTAAATAAATCTTAAAAAAAAAAAAAAAAAAGCAATCCAACCTATACATTCCTCTCTCCACCCCCCACCCCCCCAGGGAAGATGCTTGTTTTTTGTTCACTTGAAAGAGAGAAAGAAACACTTTAAAATATACATACAAATTAAGAATTGGAAGCTCATATTTCCTTCCCCCTCACCTCCTGCCTGAAAACGATTTGGTGCATTTACTTCCTGAGTTGTTTTTTTTTTTTTTTTTTCCTCTCCTTGTACACTGTTTGGATCATCAAGGGAGCACCTCCAGAGAGACATCCCAGGAAATCGGCTGGTGGACAGAATGTTCAGTAAGGCTCCCCTGTCCCCCACAAGCGGCTCCGTAAATCACAGGGAGTGTCTGCCGGAGTCTGGTCCGCCTGTGGTGCTGGAGAGCGCATTTATCGAGCTTGCTGTTGTAACAGGATTCTTATCCACATCATCAGAGAAGATAGCAGGAGGATGCTGGCAAGGGTGAGAGGCCACTAGGCAGATGGTCCTTTATTGTGGCAAACTGCTCCTTTAATTTCTGTGACAGAGTAATACAGACTCCCAGGCTGCGACCTTTTCTCAGGCCATTATAGAAGTCAAATTGGCTTCAGTCAGGAGGCATCATTGCAAGGCTTCATCATAACTCCACAAGGAAGGGGACCCCGCGAAGTGCCAGACAGGAACGAATGGGCCGATCCCGCTGGCATCCACAGCACCCAGAGAAGGGGAACCCGGACAGGTGGTGGGGCTTGCCGCAGTGTAGACCCGCAGCCCCCTGGAGCACCCTGCCCTGAGATGGATGGATGGCCGAGGGGGACGTGGGCTGTGCTGGTGGGGTTGAGCAAGGAGGTGGTGATGCACCCATCTGGATAATCTGGGACCCCCAGATGGCCCTGCACTGCAGCAAGGTATGGCTTGAACTCCTTGTGGCTGTTGGCTCAGGGAGTTCCCGAGCTGGGCAGTCGCCTGGGACCGTAGGGCTCTCTAGACATGAGGCCTAGTTAGGCCAAAGGACTCGTCAGAGGTCACAGAGCCAGCCAGTGGCTGAGCTGTCCTCAAACCTGGGCCTTCTGTCCCCCAGCCTAGTATCTGTGCTACTTCCAGTGTTTTAAAGAAGCTTGGGAGGAGGAAAGAGAGAAGGGGGGAAGGGGAGAGGCAGCTGTTCACTCCAGGGATATCGTTTTTTGGGAGCCGAAATCCTAGAGTTCCAGCAAAATCTCAAGGAGCCTTCTTTTCCTAGGGAAGCCTTCGCTGCACTCCAGAGGCCACGGGCCCTGGGTGGGGGCGTCCCTGGAAGCCAAGGCCTGTAGGGGGCACTGTTGGTTCGGCCGATGCTTTGGTGTGAGCCAGACTGGTCCTAGACGGCGGTGGTGAGACAACCCAGAGCTGCCCAAGTGGAAGGAGACACGGTTCCAGCTGCAGCTCCGCCCCTAGTTCCCTGGGGACCCCGGGGGCGAGGCTCGGTTTCCTCCCGGCCTTCATCCTCAGTCATCATCATCACCGTCAACCATGACGATGCGCTTGCTACACAGCAGGCAAGATGCGGGGCATTTTATGTGGTTCCTGTCATTCGGTCCTCAAGGCAACCAGTGATGTCAGGGCTAATGTCACCCAGCTTTACAGATCTGGAGACCAAAGGACATCACTCCCCCCCCACCCCCCCGGCCCCAGAGTCTCTCCTGGATCCCACCCTGGAGGATTCTATGCTGCTCTGCTGACTGGGTTTGACTTAGCCAGAGTGTGAGGAAACGGGGCAGAGACTGGGTGCATCTGGGTAACAAGGGCATCATCGTATGCCGTGCCTCTGAATCCATAGACAAGTTTGGGGAGTTCTGGCAACTTCTTTCTGGGAAATGTCTGCAGACTCCTTCTTCTCTTTGCTTCTAGAAACAGGGGTAAGAGGAGCCAGGGCATGGCAGCCAAGGCCATAGCATAGACAAAGGCCCAGTCTCCAGGGCGACTCCAGTTCTGCACCAAGAGAGGGCCCCGCATATGGGACTCCTCCAGCAGCACTGTCATCTTCCCAGAAAGAAGGGCTCCCCAGGAAGGGAATCAGATGTCCCCCCTCCCCCCCGGGGTCTGAAAAGGAATAGTGTTTGAATCCTTACCCTAAAAGGTAAGAAAATGTAGCTAAGGAGAAGCACCATTATCTGCCCCCCCCCACCCCCACCCTGAAGGCCACCGGCCAGAAGCTCTGCTGCTCCCAGAAGCGTGTATGGAGGAGCTGCCCTCGCCTGAGCTGTCACTCTGTCCAACGGGGGGGAGGGGGTGACCTGGGCCCGCGGCAGGTTTCCTCACTGTGGCATGAGGGAAACAGTGTCCTTGCTCAGAAGAACCATGGCCTCGTGGGGGGGCGACGGTGATAGGATCACACGTCCTCTGGCACGCGTCGACTGACATGACTAAACCCACATGGGAAAACTGCTGAGGCTGAATCATTACACACGAAGGAAATGCCCGAGGAAGAGGGAGATCGGAACGGAATGGAAATGTTCCAGAAAGTATCCTAGAAATGAGTTTGAAGTCAGATTTTAAAGGTCACTTCCTCCCACCCACTTACCCAACTTGACCGATGCCCTCACTCTACCCAGGCCTGTGCTAAGTAAGGCCCAGGGAAGGTGATGCTGACTCACTCATTCATTCATTTATTCATACCACACCTGAAAGTTCAGGGTTTGCTCATGCCCAACACATAGCGAGAGCTTGCAGGGACGCGGGGAGACCTTCCAGGGCAGGGGCCTCGGGGCACAGAGGCTGTGAGTCAGGAGGTCTGCAGAATTATGAGCAGTTAAGGACATTGGAGTTCTCCCTTTACTTACAAAAACATTTGTTTTATTATTTTTTAAAAGATTTTATTTATTTATTCATGAGAGACACAGGCAGAGGGAGAAGCAAGCTCCTCACAAGGAGCCTGATGTGAGACTCGATCCCAGGACTCCAGGATCGCGACCTGAGCCAAATGCAGATGCTCAACCACCGAGCCATCCAGGTTCCCCCCCTTTTTTATTTTTAAATGATCCAAGGGTTTCAACAAGACTGACTTGAAGTGCTGGGCTGCAAACTGGAAGTTGCTGCACATTCTTACTCAGGTAAGCTCTTACTCAGGGCTACTGGTGGAGGAAATATTGTTGAAGAACGTCCTGTGTGTCTTGCACCGTGTTGGGTGAGTTGGACGAAGGCAGACGGGGACACGGTGCATGTCAGGCCATCAGCACCACCACCACCGTGGGGCCCACAGGCTTGTTGGCCACCTAGCTCAGGTCCCACCTGCCTCCCGCCCTCCACATCCACTGTACCCTGTGTGGCCGGGAAGTGCCGCCGAGCCTCCATCTCCGAGTGTGTGCGTGCATGTGAGAGAATGTACATGGAAGGGTTGTGTGGCGTGCTGGTGCTCGTGTGGGTGGGTGTGAGCCGGTGGGAGTGTGTCTGTGTGTCTCTGTGGTATGTGAGTGTGTGGGTGCATGTGAGCACATGTAGGCGGGAAGGGACTTTCTCGGGAAGCAAAGCGTGGGGACAGGCTGGGCCTGCGGCCCATGTTTGAAAGGCCATCGGGGGTTGCGCTGGGTGGGCCTGGCTGGAAACCCACGTCGGGAGTGCCTGAGATGGGCCGGAGGAGTGTGGCTGGGGACCCACAGGAGGAGAAGGGAGAGGGCACGAGGGAGGAAGGTGTTGGCGGGACCGCACCTGTTGTACGGGCAGAGACAGCAGCAGAGCCCACCTGTGTCCCCTGGCTGGGTGAGGGGCAGGTGGCAGGGGTGTCACCACAGTGAAAGCTGCAAGGTGGGTCGCTGGGTGCGAAGCCCGGGCCGGTCCAGGAGGCACTGGGGGATGCCAGCGGGGACAGGATGTGGCCCTGGGTCGGCACCACAGATGTGCTCCCTGTGGAAGTGGAGCGCTTGTGTCGCAGAGTGGCCAGGCCACCCAGAGCAGGGCACTGTTCAGGCGGGGACGGGGGCCGTGAGGCTGCTCACCTGCAGCCTGGACACCCGAGGTGGGGGGACCTCCAGCCGGTGGGGCCCTTGACAAGGGTGCGGGAAAGGACCCGGGAGGGAGGTGGCTGCATCTTCGGGGCCCGCTAGGGCGGCAGCACGGCCTGGAACGCACCTGCTCCTGGCCCAGCGCGTCTCTTCCAGGCTTTTTGCTTCTGTACCTGCAGATTATTCAGCCGGGTGAGGGGGCCTTTCTGCAGCGCTTTGTTTTCTTAAAGAGCAGCTAATACAAACCTCAGTGGGTTTGTCACTCGGTGTTGCCTTCCCTCTGCTGTTTGTTTTCTCAGCAGACCCCTCCCGGCCCCCACCTCGAAGCTATCTCGTGGGCTGATCCACACTGGTAATCCTGGGTTCTGGCATCAGAGCCGTTGCTATGGGGACCTGGGGATTCAGCATTCTGATGATGGGTTCGGTGGCGGCATGAATGCGAGCAGGGGTGGGGGGAGAGGGAGGGGAGGCGGAAATCTCTGGATCTCTGCAGGGAGGTGACGAGGAGGAAGTGGCAAGGGGGTGTCGTGGTTTCCCGGGCTGCTGTAATAAAGCACCACAAACTGGGGCGGTTAAAATAACAGACACTGATTCTCTGGCAGTTCTGGAGGCCAAATCAGGGTGTGGGCAGGGGTGGTTCTCTCCGGAGGCCCCGATTCTGTTCCCTGCCTCTCTCCTGGCGTCTGGTGGCGGCTGGCAGCCCTGCTGTGCCTTGGCCTGGGGACGCACCCCTCCAGTCTCTGCCTGGGTCCTCCCGAGGCCTTCTCCCCTGCGCGTCTCCCTGTGTCTGCCCCTCCCCTGCCTCCTGTAGGGACGCTCTTCACTGGAGGCCCCTGGGCGGCTCAGCGGTGGAACACCTGCCTTTGGCCCAGGGCATGATCCCGAGGTCCTGGGATCGAGTCCCGCGTCAGGCCCCCTGCATGGAGCCTGCGTCTCCCTCTGCCTGTGTCTCTGCCTCTCTCTCTGTGTCTCTCACGAATAAACAAATAAAATCTTAAAAAAAAATTAAAAAGGACACTCTTCATTGGATCCGGGGCCTACTCTAAATCCGGGATGATTTTAACTACATCTGCAAAGTCCCCTTTTCCAATTAAGGTTGGCTTTATCGGTTCCAGGGGATTAGGATGTGGACACATCTCTTTGGAGATCACTGTTCACCCCACCAGGGTGGAGAACTCACACGGCAGTGCAGCTTTGCTGCCTCGAACCTGAGGTGCCGGCACCGGAACATTCAGATTTGGTGAGTGGTTCTGCTGGACATGTGCCTCTTTGCACCAGCGGATGAACCTGTTCTTCTCCCAGAGGGCAGACCCTTTGAGGTATCCCGACTGATGCAGAGACGCCGAGGTTGAGCTTCTGAAGCTCAGCATCACCCAGTCCCTGGGGAGGGGTGCAGCCATGGGTGTCAGCAGTCAACACTCCCAGCAACTGGGGCTGGGTGTGTCGGTCCCCGAGGGGAAGGGGGTCCGTGCCTACTGCAGCACCCAGCACGGGGCGGGGTGCACAGGTAGTCCCGGCAAATGCTCAGCGGTTGTCTTTTAAAAGGGGGTGGTCCCTTCTCCTTGCAACAGTTTCCTTCCTTGACCTCCCGGCCCCCAGGGGCCCTGCTTTCCCTCCCACTGCCCCCCCAACTGGCCTCCCCTCCTCATCACCCCTCACCTCTCAATGCAGGTGCACCTCAGGGCTCGGTCCTCCGGGGGCCCATCTCTGCCTATTATGCACACTCTTATCCATCTCATGCCTTTAAATACCATTTATAAGCTGAAGACTCTTAAATTTTTATCTCCAGCTTGGACCCCGCGCTGAACTCCAGGCTCATATATTCAACTGTCTCCTCGAAATCTCCGGTTATATATCTCATAGGCTGTGGGTGCCGCGAGAACTTTCCACTCACACCTTGGCTGGCAGGAGCGCCGTAGCTGACAGCCACTGGACCCTGCTCTGGGGTACCCCGAGGCCATGCACCCCATGGGCTCCTTCCAGCCAGTGATTACTCCTGGGGGACAGGCAGAGAGAGGGTACGGGGCAGGCCCATGCCTGTGGGATGGGGGCACCTCTGGTCGGAGATTTAGGCTCAAGGACCCCACCCTGGCCTGGCAAGAACATTCTCAGAACTGGGTGTGGCTGGAGGGTCTTCCTCCCCGGCTTCCTTCCCTCCCCATCTCCTCTGAAGGCCAGCGTCCCAGCCAAGGGCCCTCCCGGCCCCCTCCGACTCCCCGCCCCTCATCATCATGGGCCTTTCCCCCACCATCCTAAGCCTCTCCCACAGCCAGTCCTGTCCTGGCGTCTGTGCCCCGGGAGGATCCAAACCCACACCTTTGCAACTCAACTTTGGCTTGTCTTCAGTCAAGTCAACCAGCTCCCTCTTCCCCTTAAAAACAAAACAAAACAAAACAAAACAAAACAAAACACAAAACACTTCTCTCACGTCTTCAAACCTCTTCTCAATAAATGGCAATTCTAACTTTCCAGTTGCTCAGGTCAAAAAACCTTGGCGCCCTCCTAGAGGGTCCCATCTTTTCTCCCTTGTCCAATCCAGCACCAAATCCCGTGGGCTCTCCATGTCGGAGCCTATCCAGTGGGACCCACAGTGGGTCCCCTGCACCTGCCTACCTGGATCATCCCAAAGCTTCCCCAGCAAACCCTTGCCCCAAGCTCCTTGCTTCACTCTTGTCCTGCTCCCCTCTCGGGCAATTCGTAACAAGGGGCTGAGCTGTCCTGTCCAAATGTCAGAGTGCATCCTGGGGGGGCCACTAGGTCCCACGGAAAAGCCACAGTCCACACAGCGGACCACAGGGCTCCCCGGCCCCTCTCGCCGAGCTCTCCACCCCCTTATGCCAGCACAGCCTATTTGTGTTTCCTCAGGCCCATGCCCACCTTCACCTGCCCTCTAGGTCCTTCTGCACGTCCTCCCCCAACATGTGAACTCCTAGATCCTCTCATCTCACTCAGGTGCCACCTTCTCGGGCTTTCTCTGCCCGGTCCACACCACACATCCTGTTCTCCTGCCCGTGCAAACAGTAACATATTTTTACTTTTTGTTTTAAATATTTAAAAAATATATTTATTTATTCATGAGAGACACAAAGAGAGAGGCAGAGACACAGACAGAGGGAGACGCAGGCTCCCTGCGGGGAGCCCGATCTGAGACTCGATCCCTGGACCCAGGATTATGCCCTGAGCCGAAGGTGGATGCTCATCCACTGAGCCACCCAGGTGCCCATATTTTTAGTTTAAATTTGCTTGTTGGGTCTGATTCCTGCCCCGAGAAGGGAGGCTCCATGGACTAGGTCCTTTCCCTCTCTATCCTGGGTCTGCAGGGTGCGTGGGGCACAGCAGGTGCTCCGCAGAGACTTGTTAAGGGAATAAAGAGTGAACTCACTAAGGCACCTGACCCATAACAGTATTTGATAAATATTGGCTTCCTAAAATTGAGTTTGCTTTTATTTCATAAAATTCAAGCGACTGTAGAGCAGAAACAAGAATTACCTATAATCCCACTGTTTTGATACCCCCTATTGACATTTTAAAAAAGATAAAAATAATATATGCACAGTTGGAAAATCCTATTAGGTATCACAAGGCATAGAATGAAAAGAAAGAGCCTTCCTCTTAGACCTCCCACACCACCCCCGGCAACCCCGCAGGGCCGTTGTTTCCTTGGGCTGAGAAGGGTCCCATCCACAGGGGCGGTAGGTATGGCTGGGGAAGGGGCCAGAGACCCTGGGAAGCACTCGGAGCAGCAGGGAGCTAGACTACAGAGGGGTGCGTGTTTGTGCGAACCTTAGCGCCCCCCCCCCCCCCCCCGCCAGCACAGACATAAACTGAGATTTTATAGTGTCCTAGATTTGGGAGAAAATCCCCCTGGGCAGGTTCTGCAAAGTCCAAATCTCCAACCCCTCTCTCTCCATCCCTCACTACACCCCAGCTACTGTGGCCTCCTTCCCATGGGCTTTCCCGCCTCAGGGCCTTGGCACATGCTATTCTTTGCCTGGAAAGACCTCTTTCTCCCCATCACGTGCCAGCTCCCACTCATCCTTCTGGTCTCCGCTTACATCAGCGGTTCTTACATTTACGGAAGCACCAGACTCACCTGGAGAGCTTAAGTAACAGCCTTGTCGCCAGGGTTTCTGATTCAGTAATTCTGGGATGGCCTGAGAATGTGCATTTCTTTTTTTCTTTTTTTTTCTTTTTAAATTTTATTTATTTATTCATGAGAGACACAGAGGGAGAGGTAGGCTCTCTCGGGGAGCCCGATGGGGGACTCGATCCTGGGACTCCAGGATCATGCCTTGAGCCAAAGGCAGAGACTCAACCACTGAGCCACCCAGGCATCCCAAAATGTACATTTCTAACAAGTTCCCCACTGCTGCTGCTGAGGGGACCCTACTTTGAGAACCACTGGGTTAAATGGTGCTTTTTTTTTTTTTAAGACACTGGCGCCACAGGCCTCCCTCCCCCACCTTTCTAAATTAGGTCTTCTTGTAGCACCATGTGCATTTTCTTCACACCACTTATCACAAATTTTTAATTATATGTTGATTTGTGTTTAATGAAGTTCTTCTCATCTAGACTGCGTCAGACTGAGGATCTGGGCTACACTCCTCCATCCTTTCTCGTATTAAAACAAGAAGGACCCATAAACAGATATCGTATCCGGTTAGTCTCACTTGCCTCTAGAAGGGAGGACTTTAATATTTATTGGACACTATTCATTGCACCATAATAGAGACTTTCGGAGTAATAGTGACCAACAGTGACCACCTTTTATTGAGCACCTACTCTGTGCCAGGCGATGCACTTGGAAAGGGTTTCTGCTTGTTTTGTTAATTTATACCCCCCCCCCCCCCCCCCCCCCCCCCGTGATGCTTAACACATAAAAGAAGTAATGAGTGAAAATAGACAAGTGCCCAGCATGGGACCTTTTCTCCTTTCCTGGAGGATGAGGAGATGGTCATCCTGGGACTGAGTTTATAGCCCTTTCTCCTACCTGGGGGTGTCTGCAAGGGGTTAGGAGGCTGGGATCCTTTGGGGTCTCCAACCTGGTCCCACTTGCCCGGGAAGGTGGACAAGGCTCCTGGGAGCACAGAGGAGCGTCTCCAGGCGCCCTGCAGAGGCAGCGGAGAAAGACAGCCTTCCTTCCACTGCCTTTCATACAACAAAATAATAATAATGAGAGATGGGGCGGGGGCGGGGGGAGCCCATGGACTGGTTCATTTCCATTACATGCAAAGCAGAAAATAAGAAGATCAAAGCAAGGCCAAAAAGAAGGAGACAGGAAAATAAAAGGAGGGGGACCCCGAGGCGGGAATGGAGGAGGTGAGGAAAGAAAATGCAGGAGGGGAGTATCCACCTCGGAAATTGGCTCTCCCCTTCCTAGGTGTCCATGGGCTACCTGCCAAATCAATTGATTACATCTGTAGGCAGAGTTGCCTTTTTATTTCACACCAATTTTCACGGGCAGCGTAAGATAAAAATGGAAGAGACGGAGTGAATGGGAAAAGATGATTGAATGTTGATGTGAAAGGAAAGTACTGGGAAGAGGGTGACCGGACATGCGGCTGCGGGAGGGGTGGCTGGCGAGGGCCGTCTGCACCATGGGGGTCTCCAGCCCCTTCCTTCTTTTCTTGTCTTTCTCACCTGTTATAGTTTTTGAAAACTCCATTTCCAATCCCAGAGGCCTATGGGTTGCTGTGCCCCTAGGCAGAGGGGGCCGGTGCACTCCCCGGGGCCCCAAGGAGGCACTGCTCTGCCGCCCTGCTTCGTAGATTCCTTCCCCCCCCACTCCCAAAATCAAGGGGCTGCCTGAACTTGACCCGGTCTCTTCTGCTCCTGGAGCCTCAGTTCCCCCACCTGGGGCACAGCGATAATCACTTGCTTGGCTGTGGTGCTGGGGAGCGCTAGCACGTGAGAAGTTTGAGGTGTGCTTTGCAAAAGGAAGGGCTACAAGCAGCGTTTATAATCTGAGCAAATAAAGATCGGATACTGCACCATCAGGGAATAATGGGCCCTTACTAGTACATCCTGTAGCCGGCTGGCCTGGGTGGGCCCCCCGGGGGCCCAGCTCCCTGCCGTTCCCCTAAAAGTATCCTACACCCAGCTGGACATCTGGTCTTCAAAGGCCGGATGGCCAGGCTGTTGGGGGGGCTGTGTCCCAGAAATCCCTTGCTCTGAGGCTACTCACCAGGGGTGTTGGGGGAGTAGGGCCCTATCAGAGAGCCCTCCAAAAAAAAAAAAAAAAAAAAAGTGCAGCCCGGTGGCTCAGTGGTTTAGCGCCATCTTCAGCCCAGGGCCTGATCCTGGAGACCCAGGTTCGAGTCCCACGTCAGGCTCCCTGCAGGGAACCTGCTTCTCCCTCTGTCTGTCTGTCTGTCTTTGTTTCAATGAATAAATAAACAAAATCTTAAAAAGAAAAAAGAAAACCCTCCAAATCTGAAACAGTGTTCCCCAAGGATCAGAGGCAAAAGGGGAACCAGGATACGATCCCTCCCAGCTTTTCCTTCCCCACCCCAGCTCCATGGGGAACACAGCCACCTGTGCGGGTGTAAGCAGAGTCCAAGCTGGGAGCAGAGGGTGGGATGGTGGCTGTACCATCTCCGGGAAGGGGGCCGACATTCAGTGCCAGGCCCCCGAAGTGGCTCTGCCCCAAGACCCTGAGGCCCCGTTGCAGGAAGGGCAGAGCAGGGTGCCGCCACCACCTACACTGCCGCCGCTTACTTGCGCCCGCCGGACCTGGCCTGTCAGCACGGTGGGCAGTGTCCTGGGATGCTGAGGGCCGTGGGTGTTTGAAGAAGGTCACAGAGGTGGGGAGGCACCCAGATGCGTGCTGTCCGTCCAGGGGTCCGAAGCTTCTCGGGACAGGGGCCTCGGCATCCGTGGGGGCTCCTTACAATCACCATGCAGAAAGCCAGTGCTGAGAAGTTCCTTATCAAAGGACCCACCCAGCACCCCCATTTTGCAGAAGAGAAGAATAAGGCCTAGAAAGGGTCGCATCACAGCATGTGTAGGGAGTGGATTAGAGGCAAGGGGGAGGCTAGACTCTGGGTTTGCCCACTCCCGTTCTGGGGCTTTCCCTGTGCGTGTTTGGAGGCGTGGGAGCTACGCTCGGGGTTACGTTTCGGGGAAGCAAGTCAAATGCAGAGGCCCGTATTCGCAGGCCGAGTTGAGCGTGGTTCGTAGGACGAGAGGGAAAAGGGACAATTAGCTCTGCCTCATAAACTGAGTATAACGTGCCAGGGGGATGAGAGTGGGGAGTTTTGTGCAACACGGGTGGGGCTGCGGCCTGTGTTTCTGCGCGGGGTGCTCACGCACCTGCTGTGAGAGGGGCGCACAGCCCGTGGCTGGTCAGCTCTCCCCGGCCACAGCCCACCCTCCCTGGGGGTGAGGCCAGGATGGGGTCTGCTTAACACTCGGTCCCTCCCGACCTCTGCACAGCTGGTGCCCGGGAGAAGGGTCCTGTGACGGGAAGGCGGGCAAATATGGGGCGCATCTCCCAGGCGTCCCTGGATGTTGCACTTTTTCCTGGTCTCCTTCAAAGCCCCCATGACAATGTCCCTGGGGTGGGAGTGGAGCAGAGGGGTCATAGCTTTTCACCTGACGTCTTGGTTCAGAGGCTAGTCCCCAGCAAACAGATAGGAAGGGAAATTGAGGTAGCAATCCTATTCTCACTGATCGGCGAGTGTTACTGACCGTGGCAGACCCTGACGGTGGCCTGTCCCCCTGGAGGCCACCCCAGCCATGGTGGACAGGTCACAGGAAGGCGGCTGAAGAGCTGGAGAGCCTTCTGCTTCCACTGCTGGAAGCTGGCTTTGTGGAAGCGAGCTCAGTACCCCAAGTCAGGTGCAAGTGCTGGAACTTAAATCCCTAAGCGAGGCTCTCAGCCCAGAGGGACGGGAGCTGATGGAGAAACACAGTTCGCTCTTCTGCTCTGCACCCTCCCAGAGGCCCCCAGATGGCTGAGCCCCCGGCTGCCCACAGCAGGGATCTGCTCACTCATGAGCACCCCCTTAACTAGCTTTCCTCCCTCTCCCCTCACCTCTGCGCACTCTCCGCGTGCTTCCGGGACCACCTCTCCCAAAGAAACCACTTGCGCTCCAATCTTTGCCCAAAGTTCTGCTTTTGGAACTCATGCCAAGACACCGAGACCCCGAGCTCCCAGGCATGGGCTGTCCTGGCCGTGTGGCATTAGACACGTCCTGTAACTTCTGGGAGCCCCTGTTTTCAAACGTATAAAATGAAGGGTCAATGCTCTATGGCTCCTTGGGAGTTTGTTTCTTAATCATTAAGAAATTAAATTCATTCAAGACTGCCACGGGGCAAAAATGTAGGCTGTGTGCTCTGGATTGCAAGATTAAAGATCGATACAGTGTTGTACAGAAGCAAGTGTTAAACCGGGTGACAAATTTTAACTAGAGCTCGGGATCAGAAGAAGGGAGGATGTAGTCAGAGAAGGCTTCCTGGGAGAGGGGGGCTTTTGAGCGAGTCCATAAAGGCAGAGGTGGGTGGTGGGTGGTGGTTAGGGTGGATCCAGGTAGTTTGAGGCCCACAGCGGGGGAGCAGAGCATGGAAAGGGGCCTCCAGAACCACAGTCCGAGGGTGCAGGCTCTGGCAGGTCCAGTGTTATGGGCTCTATGTTTGTGTCCCAGCGAAATCCACACGTTGAAGACCCGACACCCAGCCTGATGGTATTTGGAGGTGGGGCCTTTGGAGGTAGTTAGGCGTAGATGATCATGAGGGTGGGGTCCCCACGATGGGATTGGTGCCCTTGTGAGGAGAGGACATGGCGGGAAGGCAGGTGCCTGCCAGCCGGGAGGGGGGCCCTCACCAGGAGCGGAATCTGCCCACCGTTGATCTTGCACGTCCCGGCCTCCAGAGCTCGGAGAAATAAATGTCTGTGCTTAAAGCCCCATCTGTGGTATTTTGTTACAGCAGCCCGCGCTGAGTGAGGCACATGTAGCAGGGCTTTTCCAATCCTGCATGAGCAGCACCGGACCACAGGCTACTACGTGCATTGCTGTCTGGTAGGTGTTGGGATTGTGTGGATGTTTCTGTTTTGATGACTATCCATCAATTTCTGGAAAGTCAGGAGATTGGAACCTATGGATAATTTAACTACAAAGACACTATCCATCCACTTCCCTTCCCATGTCGGCCCAGCTCACTCTAGCCCATCCCGTCCCACCTGTGTATGAAGGGACTTGTGGCACAGAAGGGGACTCTGGAGACCAGTCCCCTTGGCACAGCCAGCTGGTGCCGGTGGAGGGGAGCTGCCACTGAGACTCCCGTCACAAGAACCTCAGAGGTGGGAGATCCTGGACCTAAAGACACGAATGGTCTAAGAGGCTCTGATTATGGAAGCAATGTAGACACTCCTGTTTCTAGAAGGCCATTTCTGGTCTCTCCTGGGTCACTGAGCCAGGACTGTCTGGGCAAACAGCTCTGGCCGAGCTTGTAGGCTGGAGGTCAGTCCCACTGGAGCCGTGGTCAGTTCTACTTGGGACTCTCAGGACCACCTTGAGCTGGACTATCTCCCGTTTGTCATGACTGTGGCTTCCCGGCCGCTCTGAGAGGCAGGGGAGTGATGAGGACAAGCACCTGGTTCAGTGGGCATGCTGCCTTCCAGCTGTGGGACCCGGGAAGCCTTCTTAACAGGGCTCTGCTTGTCCGCCTGTGCCGTGGGGCTGAGAAGAGCATCCGTCTCGTGGGCTTGCTGTGGTGACAGAAGAGCCACGTGTGTGAAGTCCTTAGGGTAGCACCTGGTACTCAGCGAGTGCAAACAGTTGTTAGCTGTTACCCCACCAGCCATCTATTCTTATAGGAAACGGGGCATCTGGCATTCTGGGTGGGAGTCCCCAGGCTCTGGGGAGATTTTCAGACTCAGAATGAGGGGTCAGAGGCCGCTGCTTGAGGACAGGCCCAGTGCACACATGCTGGCAGTGCACCTTCTAGAAGGCCTGTCAGAGATTGGTGACCCTCTGAGGCCTGAACTGCTGACCTAACTCTCAGCAGGCCAGCTTTGGCCCTTGCTCACCGAGCTGAGTCCTGTCTTTTTTTTTTTTTCTTCTTCAAGATTTTATTTATTTATGGGGGTGGGGGGGCAGAGACACAGGCAGAGGGAGAAGCAGGCCTCATGCAGGAGCCTGATGTGGGACTCAATCCCGGGACTCCAGGATCACACCCTGGGCCAAAGGCAGGCGCTAAACCGCTGAGCCACCCAGGGATCCCCTGGGTCCTGTCTTACACTAGGTTTAGGATAGGACCTGCATGATTCTGGAGCCCTAATGGGGCCAGGGAGGTTTAACGATTGCTGTCCAGCCAGCGCCCTCACCAGCCCTCCCCTCTCTCCCCCTTTCCCCCTTTCTCTGTGTGTGTTCCCACAGAGGAGGCCGAGCTGTGAGGTCTAATACCGCCTGGTTAATGGCTTATAGATCGTTGGCACATCGGGCCCAATAGAAGTGCCTGTTAAGCTTGGCATTGAGGGCCTGAGTCAAATGGCCCGAGACAGATTTGTGGCTATCTTCCAGGCGACGCCGGGAATGTGCTCCCCGACAGGACTCCAGACTCCCACCCAGCGGGAAAACCCAGAGCAATGGAGGGAGCCTTCCAGGGAGGCCACAGAGCCCTGGGGCTGCTGCAGAGCTCTGTGGTCTCCCCTAGGGGTGTAGGAACCCCTCAGAAGTCAGGATGGAATTGCCTGAGTGGACACTGGGGTCTCAGCAAAGGACAGATGTCCACATTTGCCTAGAAACAAGTCCAGGAAGACTGACTAATTAGCACTAATTTGGAAAGAGGCAAGAATGACCTAGTAATGAATAATAAATTCTGAATTATGCTTTAAAACATAGTTTTACCACTCTCAAGTAAATGGGCTGCAACAGATTCCTCTAGAAAACATCCAGGGTGTATGAGGATGTGTGCGTGTGTCTGCGTGTCTGTATGTGTGTGTGTGCATGTGTGTGACGGAGAGATAGAGAGAGAGAGCACTAAGAACTCATTCTTGTCCTGAAGGAATTCCCAATATGCCCTCGAAAGGGTGATACACAATTGTATTACTTGGCATTTAGTAAAATTAAATTAACAAAATGGCGAGATGAAGGTTCTTGGGGACCTACTGGAATGAGCAGATGAATGATGTGTAATTGCCCATCATGTGTGTGTGTGCAAGCTGGCATTTTTGCCGGGCTGGTGTGCAGCTTGCTGTTTTCCGTGGGTTAAACACCTCCAGTGCGCTGTGCCTCATGCTTTCCTCTGTTGCTTTGCCATCCCATCTCCTCACCTGAGCAGGTGCGTTTCCAGCCCAGCAAGTCTGCTCAGCTTGGCTGCAAATCTGTTTGTTCATCAGGGGACAGAGTGCAAATGGGCTCTTGGCCAAATATGTTTGGGGGCCCTGGACTATAAATCTACTCCTTGTCATCAGAGTCTGGGTTCTCCCAACTTAGAGAAAATTGCTAAAAGCATAGGGACAGGCTCAGTGTCTTGTACGTTTTCAGAGCTGGGGTCCTCCCCTCTCTTGGGCCCTTTAAGAAGTTCCTGGCATTCAGCTCCAAGGAGGACGTTTGGCATTTCCCTCTCCTTGGCTGGCAAATTGTAAATTTGGATATGAGCAGAAAATATAGTGACATCAAGGTTATTTGGTCCCGAGCTGAGAAGATGGATAGCCCTCAGCAATCCAGCGTTTCCCCATCTCCTCTTGGTTTCCCCTCTCTCCACTTCTCTTTCTTTTAGCCTTTTTTTTTTTTTTAAGAAAACATTTTTAGAGACTTTAATAACTGTGGAAGGATGCTGTAAGGCGGGCAGGGAAATCTATCATTTTTATTCGGTTGTGCGCGATAAAATGTAAGTTTGGGCAATAAATCTTCTTACCTTGAGGGGAAAGAACAGCATGCCTGGCCATTAACACAACTCTCATTTTGGAGATTTTAATGAATGAACGAAGCCAGGATCTGGGTAATTGATAACGATGGTTCCACCTCCTTGGTGGGGACTCTGGGTTCCAGACTCAGGCTCTGGCTGGGGACCAGGCTTCCCTCTTTCCTCCAATTTAGGCAACTGCTGATTCCTGATCTCTTTCTCCCTCTGCTGGTATTGACCATCCTATGATTTCTAATCAATGACTCGCCCAATACATATAAAGCACCCATTGTGTGCAAGACACCATGCTTAGCACCAAGTAAGGTGTAAATGAGTATATCAGAGTCCTGGGCAAGTTGTCCCTAAGAAAGGCTCCCTACCAGGATCTGGGGGAGAGGGAGGGGGTGTTAGGGAGGGGCAATGAGTGATGGTGGATGCTGGGGGAGGGGTATTTGGCTATGTGGCTCAGAGAAGGTTACTGGGGAGGAAAGGAATTAGAATTCTTGTACTTTCTCTGGAGTTTTAGGTAGTGTCTTGGGGTCTGGTTTGAAGCTAAAGCCTGATCCTTACTAATGGGAATTTGGTGGGGAGAGAGAACTCTCTCAGAGCCTAAGTCATCCTCTACTCCCAACTTTTCCACTGACCTTAAGAATTTTTTTTGTGGGCTCTTTCTCCCCAGCACCAACTCACTAGATGCCTTTCCACCTCGCTGGCCACAGTGCCCTGGGAACATGTCAGTGGATGAGGCACGGGTCTTGGTATTGGCTATGGGATGCAATTTTGGGTGCCAGATATGTTAACAATATTCTTTTGGTCTTTGCTCCCAGTATCCTAAAAGGAAAGGTAGGGATGCTGCCTCAGTCAGCTCAAGCTGCCATAGCAAGATACCAGGGGCTTGAACCACAGATATTTATTTCTCACAGTCCTGGAGGCTGGCAAGTCCAAAATCAAGAAGCCAGTATAGTTGGTTGCTGGTAAAGGCTCCCCTCCTGGCTTTCAGACACCTGCCTTCTTGCTGTGTCCTTACATTGCAGAGAGAGAAAGGGCTCTGATCTCTCCTCCTCTTCTCATAAGGAAACCCATCATGAGGACCCCATAGTTAGGACTAGCAAAACCTAATTACCTCCCCAAGGCTCAGCTCCAAATACCATCACACTGGGGGTTAGGGCTTCAACATCTGAATTTGGTGGTGGTGGTGGTGGTGGTGGTGGTGGTGGTGGGGTGCACACACATTCAGCCCACACGGATGCTGTGGTGTCAGGCTCTAGTTTCTGCTCTGTTGTGGGTAGGTCAGTGGGTGGGAGTCTAGAAAGTGGACAGGACGGGGAGACACCTCATCTGCTGGGCAGGGAATGTCTACTCCCTGCTACTGTCACACCAAGCTTGTGGCCAGAGCTCAGGAGGATTTAGGCATTGCTACCCCTGCACCCATAATCCAGGGCACCTTCCTCAAGTCCTTAGCTTTTCATCAGCTACCCTCCTCTCTGGACCCCCCCCTAGCATGGGCACCTCCAGCCCTTTTTCTCTCCCTGTGGCTCACCAGTGCTCTGGACTTGGCCAGCAATAAGTGTCTTCAACATCCTTGATGCACATATGGTTCTGTAAACAAAGACAGGGCATCCAATTACCCTGGAATTAACCTGTTTCTGTCTGTGGATCAGACTTGCGTTGTTTGCCCTGGGCATCACCCCCGATGGATGTGAATTTTCTCCTTCAAGCCCCAGCATGATTCACGAGTGAGTGAGTGGGGAAGGCTTCCTTCCCCTAGGGCTGTGCGCACAATCCCGTTTACCCCTCTATGTGGTTGATATCATGACTCCTGTTCTAAAGATCAGGAAACTGGGGCTGAGGGACGCCTGGGTGGCTCAGTGGTTGAGTGACCCTGCCTTTGGCTCTGGGCATGGTCCTGGAGTCCCAGGATCGAGTCCCACATCAGGCTTCTGCATGGAACCTGCTTCTCCTCCTTCTGCCTGTGTCTCTGACTCTCTCTGTGTGTCTCTCATGAATAAATAAATAAATAATTTTTAAAAATAAAGGAAGCTGGGACTGGGAACAATTTATAAGTGGTAGAGCCAGAATTTGAGGCCAGGTCCTCTGTTCCAAGAGCCTGAACCCTTCCTAATATATTGGGATGGCTCCAGTGCAGGGACCTAGCTTTGGCTGGTGCCCCCAATTCAGAATTGCCCTCAAACAGAAAACATGAGAGAATAGAAGAGGCCAATTACGTTTAGATGGAAATGAGGGCATCATCCAGCTCTGCCTAAGGTTGGATTGGTGGGTCGAATCTGACACCTTGAAAAAGATGGCGGCTGATGGAACTCTTCAGATTGACATAAGCTTTTAAAGGCTGTGCATCATACATGAGTCCAAGGCTTTAGGGCCGAAGCGTAACACATGAATATTTTGGTGACTCAGAAATTCCCCTGTGGAAACAAAGTGAATATCCCTTGCTAGAGATTCAGGTGAATAAATTACAGCGCATATACACACTATTGCAAACGATTAATTCGAGCTACAACAGAGGATTTAGAATTTCCCCAAGGTACGTACGGTTGAATAAGAAAAGCGAGACATGAGATACCGAATGTCATCTAATACAATAAAACAAACAACGACGATAAGGCTCCCTGTGCTTGTATAATAAGCATATACATGTGGATGATGTGCACAAAAATCATATACATAGGGATCCCTGGGTGGCGCAGCAGTTTGGTGCCTGCCTTTGGCCCAGGGCGCGATCCTGGAGACCCGGGATCGAATCCCACGTCGGGCTCCCGGTGCATGGAGCCTACTTCTCTCTCTGCCTCTCTCTCTCTCTCTCTCTCTCTCTCTCTCTGTGACTATCATAAATAAATAAAAATTAAAAAAAATCATATACATAGATGCATGTATGTATAGGGTAGTGTACGTGATGATGAAGGGAAATATGGAAGGACCCCTCCGGGGATATTAGCATGGATCTCCAATGGTTATATGGATAAAGGAGAGAGAGACTGAAAGGAAAATCACATTAACAAGGCAGAGAGAGAGAAAATAAAAACAGACTGCACACACACACACACACACACACACACACACCTATGCATATGACAAACCTTTAAACCTTTACATAAAGGAAAATGCACTCAGATAAATACGTGCAGGAAAATTTTTCAACGTTTTTTTTCCCTAGAGCAAAAGGATTGTTACCATCCAGATCTGGGTGAAGAAACGAGAGAGGGGAGGGCCCAGAGGGTGTCTTAGGGCACTGTGCAGAGGCCATGGGACAGAGAGGGCCACGTCACAGGCTCTCCTCCGGCAGTATAATGGGAAGGGCTGGTTTATTACCCCTTGGCTTTAAAGCTAGCAGAAGGAGCTGTGTGATGTGGAGTCTTCTCGAGCTGCTGCCTCGGAGGCCCCGCCTGGGTCAAGGCTAAGTAGAACTTTAGGAGGGTGACACCTGCTACCACTAGGAAAACCATAATACTTATCATTTAAGCAGGCATCCTTTTGAGAGTGAAGGGAGAACTATTAATAATGATATCAAACAGGTACAAAGCAGGCCTGTCCCTGGCAAAGCTCGAGGCAAGGCCATACTAGCCACAGCCCCTAAGTAGGGGAGCTTGGGGCCAGGGCAAGAGGTCTATATAGTAAATTCATTATCTTCTCCATGAAGGTGTTCATATATCTAGAGCTTGTACGTGTTACTGGAGTCTACCAAGATCGAAATGATGCGTGATTATGGTACTGTTCCGGGAAGACACGGGGCTCTTGCTTCAAGGTCAGAGACACACGGTGAGGGCAAGGGAGACTTATGATGGCCACAGGCCCTGCTTGACCAAACACCAAAGCCCTGGGCTGAGTGAGTCTGGGATATCTTCCCATGGGTCTGTGTGGTTGACCTGGCCTTCAGAAGATGGAAAAAATGATCAAGTTATGCTGCTAGAGGACTTTGTACCTGAAGTGTCCAGCATCATCAGCTTGGAATATAAAATTAGTTTATGCCTAATATCTACATTAAGTGACTGACCCTCTATCCAGCTATCTCAACAAGGTCTTATTCCTTTCCCAGGGCCCTTCTTCAAGCACCCTGGGTGCCTTATTTAATTCATGGTGCCTACATAAAAACTGGCGCCTGGACCAGGGGAGGGAGAAATGGAAGGGAGGGGAAAAATTATGTTTCCAAAACATCTACTGATCTGAGATGCCATGATCAAGGGCTACATGATGCACTTTCCTTGGTTACAGAAGGGAGGCTACTTGAAACAGCATAGAGAATCAGACTAAGACAAAAGGAAGCAGAGTCCAGAGGTAGAGCTGAGGGAAAGACCCGGATGATTCTGTTCAAGCCCCTAGATCTAGTCATGCCTGAAGTCCACCCCTCAGTGCTCCAGGATGAGTAATCACTCCCTAAATTGCTCATGTTCCCATCCTGAGAACCTGTCAGTATGTTATCTTATGTGGCAAAAGGGACATTACAGATATGCTTAGGTTGAGAGTCTTGAGATGGGAAAATCATCCTGGCTTCCCCAGGTGGGTTCAATCAAATCACAAGGGGTCTTTATAAAAGGGAGGCAGGAGGGTCAGAGTCGGAGGAGATATAATGGCAGAGGCAGCAGTTGAATTTATGCTGTTGCAGGAAGGGGGCCATGGGCCAAGGAATGTAGGCATTCTCTAGAAGCTAAAAAAAAAAAAAAAGGTGAGGAATGAATTCTTTCCCAGAGCTTCTAGAAAGAGCAAAGCCTTGCTGGCATCTGGATTTCACCATGTAAACTCATTTTCAGACTTCTGAGCTACCTTCAGAACTGTAATACAACAAATTTGTGTTGTTTTAAGCCACTAGATCTGTGGTCATTTGTTACAGCACCGGTAGAAAATGAATATTTTTTTTAAGATTTTTTAAAAACTTATTTATTCATGAGAGACCCACACAGAGAGGCAGAGACACAGGCAGAGGGAGAAGCAGGCTCCCTGCGGGGAGCCCGATGCGAGACTCAATTCCAGGACCCTGGGGTCATGCCCTGAGCCAAAGGCAGATGTTCAACCACTGAGCCACCCAGGTGTCCTGAAAACAAGAATTTTCTATTGGTCCAAATGGTGTTTTGGGCCAAATTAGCTTGTATTAGTGTCAGTTTTCTATCATTTAGAGCTGAAGGATCCTGACTAGTACATCAGCTGCAGGAGGACTGGAGCTTTTTCTAGTGTGGCCCCATCCTGAACTTGCTTTTGTGTCCCGGACGTAAAACCAGAGTCGTAGGGTTGCCTGGGTGGCTCAGTGGTTGAGCGTCTGCCTTTGGCTCAGGGCATGATCCCAGGGTCCTGGGATCGAATCCGGCACCGGGCTCCCTGCAAGGAGCCTGCATCTCCCTCTGCCTATGTCTCTGCCTTTCTCTGTGTCTCTCATGAATAAATACATAAAATCTTTAAGAAAAATAAAAAATAAATAAACAAAACCAGAGTCATGGAAGGCACATCGGGCAACCTGTCCCAGGTTCCTCTTCTGCCATCGAAGAAAGATTCCCAGCGAGGCCCGGATGGACTGATGGCTTCCCTGGGGCCGCAGAGGAGTTTTCCACCCCTCACAGGTTCTGGATGTAGAGTCCACGGACAGGCCGCAGTGCCCTGGCGAGCCCGGGAAGTTGCAGACAAGAACACGGGAGCGTGTGAGCATGTGCGCTGGTGCCTTTCTCCCTCGGGCTCCCTGAGGTGTGGGGGTGTCCAGAACCCTGTCTCCCTGGGGCTGCCTTTGCCGAGGAGGCTACAGGGCCAGTGGGTCCTGTGCCCGTGTCCCCAGGGCTCCACGCCCACCTCCCACACCGTTCCAGCACCCCCCGTGCCCCCCCACCTCCATGCGTATCCGCATCCCAGCCAGGTGCCCGGGGCTGCTGGTGGGAGCCCTCTCTCCCGACGGCGCCACACCAACACCATCCAGCCTCCCAGATCTGATTGTTTTGACAGCTTTGGCAAATGACAAAGCAAAGGCCCCATTTGGTGATGAGAAAAGCAATATTGTGGCAGGGACGTCTCGAGTCTTTGGAAATCAGCGATAAGTGAATTTGCATCCACTTAGTAGTAAATAAGCCTGGCTGGCCCCCCTCTCCAGCTACTGCAAGGGATGTGGATGCCCGTGGATCTGCCTTATTATTTTACGGTGGAGGGAAGGGGGAGCGGGACGAGGGCGAGGAAGGCAAGGGAGAGAGAAAAAGATTAACAGCAATTTCTTGGGGAGGCAAAAAAAAATCGAGGCTGGCAAGTTTTCCCGTGTTTTGCCAGGATTTCTTAGCTTGTGGCTGGGGCGCGGGGAATCAAGGGGGGGCAAATCATCTCAGGGAAAGGAATAGGCCTCTTTGGTCCCGTGCATTCTGATTTAAAAGACTCCGAAGAACCCTTGTCGTGACATGCCCTCTAAAACCCTCTTTTAAATTCAGCTGGGAAGGACCAAGGAAAAGATATACAGGCCTTTGCAGGGAGCAGAGGAGGCCGGCCCCATTCCCCGCCCCCCCCCCCCCAGACATTTGCCAGGCTGCCAGGGAGGAGGGTTCCATGCAAATCTGTTTAAATCCCAGGGTTAGTAGCTGCTGGGAAGAAGAACGCTTTATCCTTTTTAAGAATAAAGTGGACACTATCTCTTTCCGATTGGAGAGAAGCCAGTAAGTGAGTGTTTTATGATCTCCTCATAGGGACGCCCTGAGTGACTCTCTTCTCTTTTGACTTCTGCTGCCGGGATGGATGCTGTGGGCGAAGAAAGGGGGGAGCAGGATCACCTCCACAGCGGGGCATGGGAGGGGGCTGTCCGCACGCCACTGCCTACCTGGGAACCACGGGCTGTCTGAGAAATGGAGCAGCCGGGGAGAATCAAGACCAAACTTCTCACCTCGGCCTTCAAAGTCTCTTTGATTGGATTCCCAGCTGCGTGCTGACGCCAAAGCCTGGAAAATGTCTTGAACAGGAAGGGGCAGAAGCGCCCCCCCCCAAAACTCTTTTTTTCTCCTTTTTACATCACTTCTGTTTCTTCATCAGTGGAAGTTCTTAACTGCTTCTTCCCGCTAGGTTCGCTGTTAGGCTCAGATGAATGCTTTTGCTGCGACACTGGAGCAGTCGGCTACACAGACAACTGTTCCGGGGACATTTCCAAGGAGAAAAGTTTCTAACGTTCTTCGTGGCACAGAGAAGCAAGTGGCTTGCTAGCGGGGACAGGCCTGGAGGAGGCGCCTCCTAAAGTTTAGGAGTTGCTTCACGGTGACCCTGGTCCCACCCTGTCACCCAAGGTCACCCAAGGTCATACAACTAGGAAAGCACTATGCCTGGAATCAAACCTGGCAGGGGTGGGGGTGGGGCAGCAGGGGGTGAGTGGTTCTTACCTTTTCACCATACTGCCTCTCTCTAATAATCATAGACAAAACTACCTATTAAATAATAACCACAACATGCCAATAAGACTCCTTAGCCAAAGTCACACAGCCAACAAGTAGGAGGCCTTTTACTCTGTGCCCACCTGACTCCAGACCTGCCTCTGAAGGCTTTCAGCACATGCCACCCCAAAATATGCCATGTGGGCATATTATTTATTTTTTTAGAAGTTTTTAAAAAATATTTATTTATTTATATTTATTTATTTATATTTATTTTTAATTTTTATTTATTTTTAAGATTTTATTTATTTATTCATGAGAAAGAGAGAGAGAGAGAGAAAGGCAGAGACACAGGCAGAGGGAGACGCAGTCTCCATGCAGGGAGCCCTATGTGGGACTCGATCCTAGGACCCAAGGATCACACCCTGAGCTGAAGGCAGACGCTCAACTGCTGATCTACCCAGGTGCCATTTATTTATTTATTTATTTATTTATTTATTTATTTACTTATTTATTTGAGAGAGAGAGAGAATGAGAGAGCATGAGAGAGTGCAGGGGCAGGGGAAGGGATAGTGGGAGAAGCAGAGGGAGGTGAGAATTGCAAGCAGACTCCCAGCTGAGCACAGAGCCCAATGCAGGGCTCCATCCCACGACCCTGAGATCATGACCTGGGCCAAAATCAAGAGCCAGACACCCAACCGACTGAGCCACCCCACCAGGCACCCCCCGGAATGTTGATTATTTTGAGCCGAAGGCTTTTAAGAAATCGCAGATTCAGGAAGAGCTCTTCTACCTCCCTCCTTCTACCTGGGAGCAGATCCTAATGTTTCCCACGAGAAAGGAGCCCTCCCTGCCCCAGGAGGAGAAGATCACTCTGATCCCCAGACATCAGAGTCAATGCTGGTTATGGAGCTCTACGTACAAACCGACCCATGTCACCCTGATCTTCCATTCTTTTCCCCCCACGTATTTCTCAGGAACTGTCCCACAATTTACTGCCTGTAGCCCAGACCCCTTTGTCTTTGTTTAAAAAGATATAAGCTTTTGGTCTAATGGCTTCTTCAGGCATTCATTTTCCTTCTGGAGACTCCCATGTCCACGCAAAAATATTAATGCATTTGTAAGCTGGTCTCCATGTAATTCTTAGGCCAGCTGCAGCACCGAAGTGGATAGAAGGGAGTTTTCTTCCCTCACACATTCTTTCTATACAACACTGGAACAGTCTGCAACACAGACAACTGTTCCAAGGACATTTTTTCTCTTTCTTTCTTTCTTTCTTTCTTTCTTTCTTTCTTTCTTTCTTTCTTTCTTTCTTTCTTTCTTTCTTTCTTCTTTCTTTCTCTCTTTCTTTCTCTCTTTCTTTCTTTCTTTCTTTCTTTCTTTCTTTCTTTCTTTCTTCTTTCTTTCTTTCTTTTTAAAAGATTTTATTTATTTATTCATGAGAGACACAGAGAGAGGCAGAGACATAGGCAGAAGGTGAAGCAGGCTCCCTACTGGGAGTCCAATGTGGGACTCAGTCCCGGGACTCCGGGATCACGCCCTGAGCCAAAGGCAGACGCTCAACCACTGAGCTACCCAGGTGCCCCCAGGGACATTTTCAAGGATAAAAGTCACACACTCAGCCGCTAGACAGCCTAGCCCAAACAGAGTGCTGCTCTGGGTGAAACCACGTCCTGGGCCCTCAGGATCCTGGTCCCTGTCCTCAGAGAATGCGGAGTCCAGTGGGACGGCAGACATAGAAGTGGACAATAACAAATGGATCATCTCCGCTCTGAGTTGGCCGGTGTCTCACCTGTCAACAGCGGGAAGCAGGTCCCCATCTTTTCCATACATGGCACAGTTGCTGCTCTGAGTGGAGGTGGCTGCCCAGCTCCATTACTGGAAGGCATCGGGACCTGGGGGGAGGCGGTGGTGGGGGGCAGGGCAGACTCTCCCCCTGCTCCCCGACAGCAGCAGAGGATGGGTTTTCTCAGCAGCCAGCCAGCCAGCTGCGCAGGGGGCGGGGGGGGGGGGGGGGGGGGGGGCCCATGGCGCTCACCTGGTGGCTGCTCCAGGCTTGTTTACTGTCGCATTTATTGAATCTGACTAGTCTGGAAATAATTGCACTAATATTATTGACTTTAATAGTACACCAGGATGTATTTATATCTTGCTTCTCCCTGAGCTAGAATTTGAGCTCCTCATCGCTCTTGCATGAGTGGTCAGAGGCAAGCAGGGCTGCTGCACAGATGGGGAGCTCCAGGCAGGCAGAGGATGTGCAGGTACCACACCTGTCTGGGAGACAGCGGGCTGGGAGCCGGGGGAGGCTCAGGGCCCTGGACCTGAGACCCTGAGGTCTCCACGAGCTAGAACCGTCCTGCTGTGGCCACCCCACAGCTGGCTGCTACGGCACTCCTCTGCAAGTGGGACAGGGAAGTTCTGATGTCATTTTTGGGAAAGGAAGGTAGGTTCCAGGTTCCCCTAGAGAGCTTCCCCTCCCTCCCCGGCCAAGCACGCTGGCCCACGTCAGTGCGTTGATGGAGCTGCTCTGCTGCTGGGCACTTTACTCTCTGCACTTATTTTGCGGGGTCTGCCCCCACATCCGTTTGTCAGTGGCTGAGAATCTTCGCTGGAAAGAGGGAGCACGTGCCTGAGGTTCTCCCGTCGGTGTCCGATAGTGTATGACTTGCAAACTGAGCGGTGTGCGTGAGTGGGTGTTTAATTTCCAAAATACGAGCAAACCTGATTCTCAAAAATCCAGACTTTTTATCATTCACTAGGTTTATTTTACTAGCCACTCGGGATTTTAATACAAAAGGCTCCCTGCCTTTTTTTTTTTTTTAATTCAAAAGAGTACATAAAATGTATATATGCAGTTTAAAGAAGAATAATAAAATAAAAACATCCATATATTCACCATTCAGCTTGGGAGAGAGAACACTGCCGGAAGCCCAGAAGCCCCCTGAGTATTTACGCCTCATCACAGGCCTCTCCCTCTCTGCCAGAAGGAACTGCTACCCTGTTTCGTGCTAATCATTTCCTTACTGGTGTTTTCTTTTTTTTTTTCTTTTTTTTACAAAATTTTACCAGGCATGTATGCACTCCTAAACAATATATTATTTAGCTCTCTCTGAGTTTTGAACTTTATATAATGGGATCACCCTGCGTATTTTCTTCTGTGCCTTGCTGCTTCTGCTCAACACTACTACGTGTTGGATTCTCTCATTTTGAACGTGAGCAGTAATTTATTTATTTTCGCTTCTACATAGTATTCTATGTATGAATATGCTGCAATATGCCGCAATTTGTTGGCCCGGTCTACTGCTGTTGGAAATTGTGGGATTTTGACAAATATCCATACGTGACTCCTGTTTCTGCCCTGGGGGCCATGTCCTCAGTGCCACAGCATTGACATCTTCCAGGAACTTGTTACAAATGCAGAATTTCACTCAGCGTAATACCCTCCAGTTCCATCCATGTCAAAGCAAATGGTGGGTATTTGTCGTTTCTAATGACTGAAGAATATTCCATTGTATACATAAACCACAGCTTCTTCATCCATCATCTTTCGATGGACACCGAGGCTCCTTCCACAGTTTGACTATTGTGGACATTGCTGCTGTGAACATTGGGGTGCAGGTGTCCCGGAGTTTCACTGCATCTGTATCTTTGAGGTAAATCCCCAGCAGTGCAATTGCTGGGTCGTAGGGTAGCTCTATTTTTAACTCTTTGAGGAACTGGGGGATGGGGTGACTGGGTGACGGGCACTGAGGGGGGCACTTGACGGGATGAGCACTGGGTGTTATGCTATATGTTGGCAAATCGAACTCCAATAAAAAAGTATACAAAAAAATTTAAAAAAAATAGCCTGGAGGAAAAAAAAATGCAGAATTTCAGGATCCCCTCCCAGACCCGAGGAATCAGAATCTGCATTGTTAACTAAATCGTAGATGCATTAAAGTTTTGGGGAAGCATTGCTCTAGAACATGTAGGTTTATACCTAGAAGTGGAGTCGTGGAGGGCTAGGGCAAGCACATGCCCCACTTGATAATGAACGGGCAAGCTGTCTTCCAAAGTGATCACGCCGGGTCCTGTCTATGCAGTGAAGCATGACGGATGTTCTGTTTTCCGCAGTCATCACTCTTGGCGTTGACTTTTAATCTTTGCCCATCTGGAAGGTGCGAGATGGCGTCTCTCTTTGTGTTTTCCCTTTTCCTTTTCCCAATTTCTAGCGTGTCCTGGATGATGCCAATGCTCTTGCTCCAAGGACCACACTTCGAGTAGCAGCCAGGAGTTTTGTCTTCTGTGTGTTTCTGGGCCGTCATGCTTCTCTTCTAGCAAATGCCTAATGTTGTGGCTCATTTTTCTATTGGGTTGGTTGTCTTTCTCTAATTGGCTCATGGGAGATATTCTGTTTTGGACTTTTACACCATGGTTCATGTGTCAGGGCCATGCCACGTGTTCCGCACACCTCTAACTCTTCCAGGCATAAAGAAGGGCAAATTTCCCAGCCTCCTCTGTGGTTAAATTGGGACCATTTGAGGCTGAGTCCCAGTTATAGGAACAATAGTCATATTAGTTTGCCATTGCTGCCCTAATTAAATACCACAGACTGGAGCTCCTAAATAGCAGTAATTGATTTTCTCACAGTTCTGGAGGCTTGAAATCCAAAATCATGTTGTTGACAGGTTTAATTTCTTCTGAGGCCTCTCTCCTTGGCTTGCGAATGGCTTCTTCCTAGCTGTGTCTTCACAGGGTTCCTTGGTCTGTGCCTGTCTGTGTCCTAATCTCCTCTTCTGATAAGGATAATAAAGGTATTGGATAAAGACCCAGCATTTGGGACACCTGGGTGGCTCAGCGGTTGAGCATCTGCCTTCAGCTCAGGTTGTGATCCTAGAGTCCTGGGATCAAGTCCCGCACTGGGTTCCCCACAGGGAGCCTGCTTCTCCCTCTGTCTGTGTCTTTGCCTCTTTCTCTGTCTCTCATGAATAAACAAAATCTTAAAAAAAAAAAAAAAAAGACCCATTGTCCGACCTCATTTCACTTTAATTACCTCTTACAAGCTCTGTCTCCAAAATTAGTCACCATGTGAAAGCCCAGGGTTGGGAGTTTAACACATGATTGGCGGTGGCGGGGGGAGGGGGCACTGGTGGGACACAGCTCAGCCTGTAACAATAGTTACAGTTAAAATCACCCCACATGATCTTCTAGCTCTTTCTTTCCCTTTCGTGGCAACATTGGAAGCCACGTGTTCGGGGTGTTAGAGCCCCAAGAGGGAAGAAGCAGCCTAGATCCCTGGGTGACTGCTTGGAGCAGAGCTGCTGGTTCCACTGCTAAGACATTGTAGTGAACCCAACCTTCAGTGTGCAAGACCACTGAGATTGGGGGATTTGTACTGCACACCCGTATATTCTCTCCTGATGAGTGCAGGTTTGGGATCCTCCCTACACTGTGAGTTTTCTTGCCAACATTATCCTTGCCTAGTTTTGCAATTGAGGCGATGCTAAGCCTTTGAAAATGATCTGGGCATGTTTCCTCATTTTCTATTATCTGGAAGAGTGGTTCCTAAAACATTTGGTGGAAATTGCTGATAAATCATTTGGACCTGGTTTTTTTCTTTCTGGGAAGATTTTTAACTAATGATTCAATTTCTTTAAAGGTCATTAGACTCTCCACGTTCTCTGTTCCTTCTTTGGTAAGGTATATTTCTTTTTAAAGAATGCATGCATTTTGTCTTAGTTTTAAAATGTAAAGTTTTCCATAATAAAATCTTTTCATTTATGAAATCATTGCAGGCTTTGCAGTTATGATCTCTTTCGAATTCTTAATATTGTTTATTTTTTTCGTTCTCCCTCCCCACCACCTTTTTATTTTCTGCTGATTAATCATGCAAGGGAATCAACTTTAGAAGGCTTATTTTCCCCCCAAAGAATCAACTTTTGGCTTTGATTATTCTTTTCTATTGCACTTTATCTTGTACCTTTTATTTTGCTCTTGACTTTAATTTTGTATTCCTTTGCTTTCATTGGATATATTCTGCTTTTTTTTTTTTTTTTAATTCTTAGACTGGATACTTAAGGCATTAATTTCAAGTCAAGTTAATTCTAATATAAACAATATAAGGAAGGGGCATCTGGCTGGTCAATCCGTGGAGCATGCGACTCTTGATCTCAGGTTGTGAGTTTGAGCACCAGTGTGGAGCCTACTTTAAAAAAAAATTAAACAATATAAGATCTAAGTTTCCTCTAAATACTATTCTAGTTGTACCATTACAATTTTTATAGAAAATAATTTTGTTGTGTGTTTATTCAGATTTCTAGTTTGTAATTTCCATTGGAATTCCTTCTTTGACCCATAGCTATTTAGATTTTTTAGAATTCCAGATCTCTGGATTTTTTTTTTTTTTAAGATTGTATTTATTTATTCATGAGAGACAGAGCGAGAGGCAGAGACACAAGCAGAGGGAGAAGCAGGCTCCATGCAGGGAGTCCGACGCAGGACTCGGTCCCATGACTCCAGGATCATGCCCTGGGCTGAAGGCAGGCACTAAACCACTGAGCCACCCAGGCATCCCAAGACCTCTGGATTTTTAATGGGTGTGTTTTTGTTATTAATTTCTTACTTGAATGCATTAGAGTCTGGGAATATGGGATTCTTAGGATTTGTGGAAGCTAGCTCTATGGTCTGGAACATATTTTTATATATTTTATATTTTATAAACATATAACCATTCCTCAGATGCTGTGGAATGTGTATCCACATGTATCCTCCTATGTTGGGTATAACATTCTATGTGTGATCATGAGAACTTCCTTATTTGCACTGTTCAAATGTCCTATATTCTTGGTAATTTTTTGTCATCCTGATCAGTTAATGAGATGGATATATTAAAAATCTTATTGGGGCACCCAGATGGTTCAGCCTGTTAAGTGTCCAACTATTGATCTCAGCTCAGGTCCTAATCTCAGGGTCTTGAGTTCAGGCCCCACATTGAGCTACACAATGGGCCTGGAGCCTACTTAAAAAAAAAAAATTACATAGATAGATAAATAAATATCTCTTACTATATTATGTGAATTTTTAAACTTCTTGTGGTTTTGTCATTTTTTTTGCTTTATGTATTTTGAACTTTATTTTGATGCATAAAAGCTTAGAATCATTATATTTCTTGATGAATGGAAACTTTTATCATTATGCAGAAGTCTTTTTAATTTTTAGTGATATTTTTGCCCCTAAGTCTAATTGATCTAATTCTAATATATACTTTACCAGCATTCTTTTGTTTAGAATTTTCTTGGTCTCTCATCTTCCTTTGTTTTTTGTTTTGTTTTGTTTTGTTTTGTTTTTACTTTAACTTTTATGTTTGACTTTCAATCCTCATGTTTTTTTTTTCTGTATCCTCTAAATCACATTTAGCTAGATTTTTAAAATTTAGTCTGATAATCTTTTGACTAGAGAATCTAATTCATTTTCATTTATTATAATTGGCATACTGAATTGATTTCTACCATCTATTGAATGCTTTTTTATTTGACTGGATTTCTCTTTTTATTCATGCTTTCTTGTAGAAATACTTCTTTATTTCTGTTATTATTATTATTACTTATTCCATTTTTCCCATATACTTATTTGGGAATTATGTGCTCTATGCCTATCTTATTTATTGGTTGTTCTAGCTATTTTATGTACGTACTTGGCTTAATAAGGTTTAAAGTTAATCAATACATTAACCATTACCCTTGGCTATCCCAGCCTCTTTGCTTTCCCATATAAATTTTAAGACAAACTCCCCAGTTTCTATAAAGAAGTCTGCTGGGACTTTATGATTGTGGCAGATCTATAGGATCAGTTTGTGGAAAACTGACCTCTTGATAATGTGACCACAATATTCATCTCCATTTATTTAAGTCTTCTTTGATTTCTCTCATCTGTGCTTTGTAGTTTTCAGCATATAAGCCTTACATATCTATTTTATTGTTTCCAGCAATATTATAAATGGTACTTTAAAAAAATCAATTCCCATTTGTTCATTATTAGTACATAAAAATATGATTGATTTTTAACTAATGGCTTGTATCTTGTGTCCTTTCTGAACTAACTTATCAGAGTTAGTTGTAGTTTTTATATATTCCTGGGGGATTTATATGTAGTCAACCATGTCATCTGTGAATAGAAACAATTTTATTTATTTTCCAGTTGGTATGCCTTTTGTTTCTTTTCTTGCTTTATTTTACCTGTAAGAACATCTGACAGAGGAGCAGTGAAAGTGATCTCATCTGATCTTAAGTGGAAATCAGCCTTTTAAACTGAGGTATAATGTTGGCTGTAGGTTTTTCACAAATAAATCTTTTCATATTGAAAAAAATTCCTTTTTCCTCCTTGTTTATTTAGAGCTTGTGTTTTATTTCCCCATTTTTTCTTATTAGGACCACATGTTAAATTTAGCCAAATTATTTTTTTGTATCTCTTGAGGTGATCATATGATTTTTCTGTTTTAATCTGCAGATAGAGTGAAGTACACTGATTTATGAATGTTGAACTAACCTAGAATTCCTGGGATAAACCACAACTTGGTTATATTATCATTTTTATTTTTTCCTATATTTATTTTGCTAACATTTTGTTCAAGATTTTTTTTTGCATCTTTGTTTATGAGGGCTATTAGCTCATATCTTCAGTTTAATTTTTTTCCTCTTGTTTAGTTTTAGCATAGCCTAATATTGGTCTCATCTAATGAGTTGGAAGTGTCCATTTCTATTTTCTGGAAATGTTTATGTAGACCTAATATTATTCCTTCATTAAATATTTGAAGGATTTGCCATGGGGTGCATGCAGTCATCTGAGCATGCAATTAGCCTTGTGGGAAGGTTTTTAACTGCAATTTTAACTATGAATTTAATTTCTTTGATAATTGAGGTTATCTATTACCTTTGAATGAGCTTGGTAATTTGTATCTTTCAATAAATGTATCCATTTAACCTCAGTTACTGAATGTGCTGTCATAAAGTTGTTCATAACATTTCTTATTATCTTTTTAGTGTCCATAGGATTTGTAGTGATGTCTCTTATTTAGTTCTCATTGTTGGTAATTTGTGCCTTCTTGTTTCCTTTATCAGTCTGACTAGAGGTTTATCAGTTTTATTGATCTTCACAGAGAACCAACTTTTTATTTCACTAATTTTTATCTCATGGTTTTCTTTTTCCATATTATTGATTTCTACTCTCCATTATTTCTTTCCTTCTGATTTCCTTAGGTTTAATTTTTTTATATTTTCTTACAGTCAAAATTTAGATAATTGATTCAAGACATTTCTTTTTTTCTGATACAGGTGTACAGTATAAATTTCCCATGAAACACTGTTTTAGCTGCATTCCACAAATTGTTATATGTGGTGTTTTAATTTTTATTTAGTTAAAAAAATTTTCTAACTTCTTTCGCAAGCTTTTCTTTGATACATTAAAAGTGTGTTATTTAATTTAATATTTGTTGATCATCCAAATATCTTTGTTACTAATTTTTATATTAAATCAGTTGTAGTTAGAGAATATGTATAATTTCAATTCTTTCTAATATGTTTTGTGTCTCAGAATATAGTTTATTCAATGGAATGTTCCACATGTGCTTCAAAACAATGTTGTTGGTTGGAGTTGTTGTTCTAAATATCAATTAAGGCAAAAGGGTTGATAATGTTGTTCAGGTCTTCTATAACCTTACTGACTTCCTGTTTACTAGTTCTCTCAGTTACTAAGAGAAGAGTGTTAAATTTCCAGTTACATTTGTGGTTGTATTTACTTCTTTTCAACTATACCAGTTCCTGTATGTATTTTGAAGCTTGGCTGTTAGGTATTTACACTTTTAAGATTATTATGTCTTCTTGATGAATTGATCTTTAATCATTATGCAATATCTCTCTTTTTATAAAGGGTATAAATGATATTACAATTTATTTTTTTAATGTTTTTATTTTAATGCAACATCTTTTTATTTTTGGTTATATTTCCTGCTTTGAAGTCTACTTTTAATAAAGCTGTTCCAATTTTCTTTGATTAATATTTGCGTGGTTTCCATGAGTATATATTTCTCTGTCATTTTACTATAGGGTTTTTAAGATTTTATTTATTTATTTGAGAGAGAGAGAGAGGGAGGGATCTGAACAAGAGTGAGAACACACATAAAAAAGAGGGGCTGAGGGAGAGAGGGTAACAGCACGTATTGAGGACAGGATAAATTTTAGTATACTTACAAAGGTGATTACCTAATTCAGAGGTCACAGGAAGGTAAGCTCCATTAGCTTCAGTGAGGATCTTTTTTGTGAGTTGAATTCCCACTGTATTCCCAAGGCCCAGGTCAGCATCTAGTACATAGATGCTCCATAAATTACCCTATTTATGCCTTTATATTTAAAGTATGTTTTGTAGACAACATAAAACTGAGTCTTGCTTTTTCAAAATTCAATCTATCTCTTTCTTTAAAATATATTCTAGTTACTTACATTTCAATTATTTACATTTAATGGCTGATATGATTTGTTTTAAAGTAAAATAATAGAGGGGCACCAGGTGGTTCAGTCAGTTAAGCTTCTGCCTTCAGCTCAAGTCATGAGCCCACGGTCCTGGGATGGAGCCCCACATTCAGGTCCCTGCTCAATCATTCTCAGACATATTGGTGGGAAGCATGTTGTGGAGCAATCTAGCTAATTTTCTCTCACAAACAGTGGGTCATTGGCTTAGACTAGTTTCTTATGGGGCAGATGGATTTGCTGCCAAGCTTCTCAGAGGTGCTGGTTATTATTCGACAATCTGGTGATGCCAACATTGATGAGTAATAATAGTGCGTGGAACCCAAAACAAGCAGCCACTTGGTTTGGTTTCAGAGAAGTGTAAATATAGTAGAAAATTCTGATCATTTGCCAAGACCTAAACATTTTTTCTCATAAACCTCTTATTTTAGAATAGTTTTAGTTTTACAGAATTATTGCAATGATAGAGCAGAGAGTTGCCTTACACTCTATTCCCATGACTCAATTTCCCCATGACTAACATGACTATGGATATTTGTCATAATTAATAAGTGAATGTTAATACATTATTGCTAATTAAAGTCCATATGTTACTCAGATTTCTGGACTTTTCCCTGATCTTTCTTTCTTTCTTTCTTTCTTTCTTTCTTTCTTTCTTTCTTTCTTTCTTTCTTTTTCTTTTCTTTCTTTCTTTCTTCTTTCTTTCCTGTTCCAAGATACCACATTGCATTTGGGAGTCACATCTCCTTTGGCTCCTCTTAGTTGTAACTCAGATTTGTTTTTGGTGCCCTTGATAGTTTTGAGTATAGTTTGGTCAGTTATTTTGTAGAATGCTCCTCATTAGAATTTAATGTTTCTCTCACAATTAGATTGGGGTGAGATGTTTTGGGGAGGAAGACCACAGAGGTAAAGTGCTATCCTCATTATATCGTATCAAAGGTATATCCTCATCATATCATATTAAAGGTATATATATATCAAAAGTGAAAGTGTTGACTTTATCTACTGTAAAGTTACTCTTTTCTGTCTCCCTTCCCATTCTGTTCTGTCCTCTTTGGAAGAAAATTGCTATGTGCCTCCCATTTCAGGAGTGGGGAGTTATTTTCTTCTCCTTTGGGGTGGAATAGCTACATAAATTACTTGGGATTCTTTAGCATAGGATATTTGTCTTTTCTCTCTACTTAGCTACACTTTGCAGGTGATGGTGATGTACCCTCCATGAGTTTGGGTGAGGCGGCTTCTCAGTGGACAAAGCAACCCTAACACGATTCTTTGCATTTCACTTTATCCTCCCATTCATCATCGCAGTCAGGTTTCTGGTCATCAAGTCATTGGTGAACAACAAGGGTGCCGATGAGCTGAGATGACCTGGGGAACAAGCTAACACCGCAATGTTGAAGGGGCATAACAGTTAAAATGGTGGGCAATTGTGATGTGCAGTTCCAAATACCTTCCCAGTATGGGGAGTGATGAACTGGAGGACCTTTTGTTTGGCTGAGCACCAAACAAAATGGGTTGAGGTAAGCAAATGAGGGAGTGGAAGCTGGAGCAGAGATGAATGATTCTGTCTGTAAGAAGTGAGAAAATTGAAATTCTGAGGGGACTCTGGGATGCCTTGACAGTAGAGACAGCAGGGCTGGATGCTGGACATGAGAAGCATCTGAGAGATGGGATTTGGAGAAATGTCTAACATGGATTTTTTTTGTTGTTGTGGGGTCATCAGTTTGACTCTTCTTCTCCCCAGCGGAGTCTGGATTGCTCATTGAGGTAGGGTTGAGTGTGTGTGTGTGGTGATGGTGGTCGGCGGGGACTTGAAGACATGCCAGGTTCTGTGTTGGTGGAGATGCAGAAACAAGTAGCCCATACAGACACTAGGGGCAGAGAATGAGCAACTGGCTGCTATTTGGGTTGCAGGGATGATAATATGCCTAGAGCTGCAGAGTCTTACACAGCTCTATACATGGTGCCAATTACCCTCCTGTAGATTCTAAGTCAGTCCCATGGGGAAAGCAGAGAGATGGTACAGATATGGAAACTGGGCATGGTGAAACTGCTGCCTGCCCAAGGTCGCTGTTGGCCGAGCTGTAGGGACAGACCCTGATGTCCTGACACCCTTCCCTCCCCACTCAGTGTCCCTTTCCTCTCTCTACACCACATCCTCCCACCTTTCATTAGCCCCTCGGAAAGAGCCTGTTGTTTATTGCACAAGTAACAGCAACATCAAAGTTGGAAAATTCCGTTCGAGTCCAGGGCTCTAAAAAACATGCCCCAAGAACCAATCCACTTAAAATGCAAATTCCGCTGACACTAATAAGCAATATATATACACATGCATTTACACATGCAAATGAGCAGAATGGGGCACAGGACTTTCCTCCACAGCATCCGCACATGATTATGTTCAAGACACTCCATCAAAGTGAAGCAGAGAGGCCACCTCCCACACGTCCTCGCCAGGCTCGAACCTTCCGAGATGCTCAGGGCCTGTGGGCAATACACGTGGTCCTTCAGAAGCCAGAGCATCTTCCAAGTTCAAGGCTTTCTATTACATAGCTTACGTCACAACACTTCTCTAAGCCTCAGTTGCTGCCCTGCTTATCAGGATCCTGCTGGTCTTCCTTATCTGCCTGTCAAATCTCCCTCAACCTTCAGGTCCATGAGGTCTTCCAGAAAGCACTTGAACACAACTGCCCACGTCAACCAAACCAGCATCTGAACTCAGAGCTCATGTCCTCATTCAGTCACCCTGGACTCATTTTTAGCACCAAACCCAGTTGCCAAAATGGGCCCTCCCCAAAAGATCTCTATGTTCCTGTTGCTTTGTGTTTTCCCTTCAAAGTGTTGGGAGTCCCAGCAGGCAGATAATACTGGAGGTCTTCCTAATGCTGTCTTCAGCCAGGGAGGGAGGGAGGTCAAAATATATATATATAGCTTTTTGTAGAAGGTGAGAGACCCTGATGATACTCAGGTGTCTCAGGCATTTATCCCACAGCAACAGGAGATGAGCTTTTCCACATACTTAAACTTTCAATGGCAATGTCCCCATTCTCTATCGAAACATTTTTTTGGCCATTTTGAGTGGAAATAATTTTTTTTCTGAATTACTTACCTATTCAACTGCCTTCCTAAATGATGCTGAGCTCTAAGGGTCCTTGAGATCAACATTAGAGGTCTGTGTGACAATGTAGATCCTTATGGGGTCACTGGGCCACCAGCCAAAGGGGCTCACAGCTCCCTCAGCCCTGCCTCACAATGACCCCCACTGAGTTCTTTTGCAACCCAAACTTCCCTGGAGCTTTTGGGGATTGGGGATGAGGTTAGGCAACAAAATTGCATATTATTCTTTCATTTGGGGGAAAAAAAGGTGTATGTATAAAAATGGCCAGAAGAGCAAACACCAAGATATTGGAAATTATCTCTTGATGATAATTCATGGGCTTTTGAGTATATCAATAAATACTGCTCTACCACATGTATTTTAATGTTTGCATGTAGTATTAGAATTGCATGTAGTTAGAATGTAGTATTTCATCATGTGGATGTTCGAAAGGGTTCTGAACTCTTCTATTAGCTGCTTTCCAGTTATTTCTCTGCTATACATAATGCTCTGATAAAGTTCCTGGCACACACATCTCTGTGCACACTCACTTACTTAGGGAGATTTCTGGAAGTAGAACTGCTGGATGCAGGGCAAGCTCATGGAAGTTTTTTTACACCTGGTTTCCTATTGCCCTCCAGCACTATGGCCCCATCTTCCCTTCCCTGGGGCCATGTGAGGCTCCAGCTTCTACCTGTGGAAGCAGCGGCCCTCTAGCCCAGTTCCAAGGCTGGTGGGAGTGGCGCTGGTTCTCTCCTTCCAGCACTTGCAGTGGTGCACACACAGCCCGCTCCCAATAAATACTTGTGGCTTATTGAATGAGAGCTCTGTCTCCCCAGCCCCAGCCCACCCCCTGGCAGTGCTGGTGCGAGCCTGTCCTCCTCCTCCGCCAGAGGCAGGTAATAGATGGCCGGGAGCCCGCCCCAGCCTCGGTCTCCGGAGGGTGATGAGGGGCAGGACAAATGCGAAGTGAGTGGCAATATTTCCTGAGAGCAGGAACGGGGGAATCTATCACTCCACACCGGAGTCCCCGCAGACCAGGAAAGGAGCATCCATGGGAGAGTGTGCGGTGTGGGACCAGGGGTCAGGGTGGGGAGCCCCAGGGCACCAGCCGGGGTGGGGGGCGCCAGGTAAACTCACAGTCCCTCTCTCTGAGCAGGAAGTAGCCTTGCAGGCCCTGGAGTGGAATAAACAAATGAAAGTTTCTGCATAGTTAATTCCTGGTGGCTCAACAGCCTCTCCAGGCAGGGGTGGGGGGGATGTGGGAGACAGCAAGAGGAAAGGCAGGGGGACGCCAGACAGAGGCTGTTTGATGAATGCCTAGGACACTCCAAATTCACTGCCAGGCACTCAAATCTTTCCGGGCTGTTCCAGGTCTTGTAATGCCTCCCTCCTTTCTACTTTCTTCCCAAAGCTTTCATCCCCAGGCTCCCCTAGGGCCCCTGGTGAGGTAGGAAGGCTGGCTAATCACCAATGGCTAATCTCCAACTAATCACAGCTGGAGATGCTTCCCCTGCTGCTTTATTTTGTGGTTGCTGTTCCTGCAACAGAGAGACTGGACTTCTTTATCCTCGGCTGAGGCTGAGCCCGCTGCAGACTAGCTTGCAATCACCAGTAACCTACTCAGAGCTTGGACTCCCCACAGCCAGGTTCCAAGGTCATGCGAAGCAGATGCCTCCAATCATCTTTGACTGCTGAAGGTCCTGAGTGGGTCTCTAGGGAAGATTGATTGTGTTAATGGCTCTCTGAGTGGCCTCTGTGAATCCAGGCCCTTGGTAGTGACCTCCCACATGCCTCAAGAGTCTCAACTAGGATGTGTGACTTGCCTGACCAATGAGACAGAAGCAACCTTGACTCAAGCAGAGCTTGGAGAAGTGCCTGTGTGTTGCTACCATGCACCTGTGCTTCCACCATGAGATGGACTAGTCTTCTGGAAGGATGTGAGAAGCACATGAAGGACAGCCACTCTGTCACAACCCAGGTCCTTCTGGACCAGCCAGCCACTGACCAGCTTGGATCACAGCTGCATGAACAAGCCTAACCAAGATGAGCAGAGCCCAGCCCCATTGCCCTGAAGACTCATAAGAAATAACAAATGGTCATTGTCTAAGCCAGGAAGATGTGCAGTCTTCTGCAGTAGCTGACTGATACATCTCCTTTACATAAAAGCCATTCCAGAGATCAGCCTGAAGGAAGTCCGGCTGGGCCCTTAGCATATGAGAAATCTTGGTAGGCTCATGCTGTATATCCAACGCCCAAGGTCACAGGGGGAGGCTGGAGTTGATCTAAGACGCGTCAATCAAACGTAGGCACTGAGAGTTGCTAGGATCCTCTAAAACTCTATTTCAATTCGATTTTCACCAAATCACACAAAAAAAGAGAAAAAAACACAGGCTCATTAGAAAGATAACAAACAAAAGGACATGAAGTTAAACACTCCACTTTACTGTACCATCTACTTCTACCCTTTCCCCTGCTTGTCGCTACTCTGATTTCATCCCCTGAAGGAAGCCACCATTAAGCACTTGAGGTGCATCCTTCCAGATATTTTTCAATGCACACACACATGGATGTAGATAGACTTCTTTTTCAAAAAATGGAATAACAGTAAAATATTGTTCTGAGACCTACTTCTTTTACTTAATGGACCACCAGCAGGTCTAGCTCATTCTTTTTAATAGGTGCATAGTATTTCAGGGCCCAGACATACTGTAATTTGCCACATCCTTATAGACATTTAGATTGGTTCAAATTTCCTTACTGTAACTGAAACATATATAATATATTCATGTACTTATGGTGCTATTTATAAAAGTCACCTAAAAATGGAGCAGCTGGGTCAAATTTTAATATATATTGCTAAACTGTCTTTGAAAAATAGTGGGTGGTATGAGAATGTCTGTCCTTCTACACCATGGTGGAAGTCACTCATGAGTGTCCAGTCAGTCATGAGTGTCCAGTCACTCATGTTGGCTAGGATGGACTTTTTGCCAATCTGATGGGAAAAAAAATACCACCTCATTCTAAATTACTTTTATTGGGGATCCCTGGGTGGCTCAGCAGTTTAGCATCTGCCTTCGGCCCAGGGCGTGATCCTGGAGTCCCCGGATCGAGTCCTGCATCAGGCTCCCTGCATGGAGCCTGCTTCTCCCTCTGACTGTGTTTCTGTCCCCATCTCTCTCTCTCTCTCTCTCTCTCTCTCTGTCTCATGAATAAATAAATAAAATCTTTAAAAAATTAAAAATAAATAACTTTTATTATGGGTGACACTGAAATAGTTTTAAATATTTATTAGCACTTTGCATGTCATTGTTGGTGAACTCCTGTTTGTATAATTTGACTATTTTCTCTGTCAGCTCATGATTGTTTTCTTATTGGATATGGCAGGTCTCTATGTACTATGGCTATAAACTTCTTATTGTATACATCCCAAATTTTTCTAATTTCATCATGTCGCTATCTCTTAGATAATCCCATTAAACAACCCAGAACTATGGATCTTGATTCATTCTCTAGGCATTTGGTCTCTGTTAAAATATTGTGGTAGGAATATCTAGAGAAGCAGGGTGTGAGAACCTGCTCTTCCAACTTCTCCGCACCTCTGATAGCACCACTTGTGGACTTAAATCCCTCTCTGGGATCGGCTTTGGTGATGTTAGGGATTATGTACAGCAAATGCTTTTGATATCTGATCCTGTAACCTCTCAACCCACCTTGAAGTTTACCTGCAGCTGCAGTTGGCAGTTCCTGGTTAGGCTATTGGCCCCCTATCTCGAATGCCATGGCAGCTGTCTGCTTTTCTGCCTGAGATCTTTCCCCAGGGCCTCAGGATCTTGTACAATCTATACCACTTATGCACAGCACAGCCTGGAAGCGTCTGGGGATTGAATGCCCCAGGGGTAAGCTTCAACAAATGGCGGACAAGAGTCAGGACAATTGCTTCAGCTTCCCCATCACTTGGAGGCAATCCCAGTCGTGTTCTCCATGGTTCCTCAGCAGGTCTCCAGGGGGACGGAGAGTAGGTTGCTGCTGTACTAGAGTTCTCCAGAGAAGTAGAACCAATGGAATGAGAGGGGAATTTATCATAAGGAATTGGCTCACATGATAATGGAAGCAGACAAGTTCCAAGATCTGCAGTTGGCAAGCTGAAGACCCAGGGGAGCCAATGGTGTGGTTCCAGTCCGGAAACCAGCAGGCTCGAGACTTGGGAAGAGCCAATGTTTCAGACGGAGGCAGGAAAAGACCAATGTCCTGGCTCAAGGCAGTCAGGCAGGAGGAAGTCCTCTGACTCAGCTTTCTTGTTCTGTTCAGGCCCCCAGTGGATTGGATGGGACCCACCTACATCAGGGAGGACCATCTGGTTGGCCCAGTCTACACTGGAGACGCTAATCTTATCCAAGAACACCCTCATAGACACACCCAGAATAGTGCCTGACCCACTGTCTGGGCCCCACCATGTCATGAAATTAACCACCACCCTTGTCCCCCATGGGTGTCTCTTTAATGATTTCCCTCCCCTCCTTTTCCGTCTTCTCCACCCCTGACTTATGCTTGTTGGTAACCCTCTGAATAAACCACCTGCTCCCAAGTCCTTATCCTGGAAACTTCTTTCCAGGAAACCCACCCAAAGACAAGAGAGGAAGGCAAAGCCTTCCATGCATGGATTTCACGTAACATGGCTGTGCTTTTGCAGACCTCTGACAAGAGGATGACTTTTCTCAAGCCCCAGTGCTGGAGCTGGAACAGTGTTTTTCCTTCTAGATGAGCCAAATGTTAGCTAGGGACACAAGCCCACGGAGAAGAGACCAAATAAAAGTCAAGCCTGTTGTGACCTCACTTTCTATTTTCCCGCAGCCCAGTGTGAAAGAGCAGAAGGTCCCTCGCAGTTTCTCAAATTCTGGACAGGCCTCAGGCCTGCTGCCATCAGAGCTGGGGAGGGGATGTAAACTTCCTTCTGCCCTCTCAGCCTCTGTGACTGGGTTCAAGAATTAAACTGCCATAAGAGGGGCACCTGGGTGGCTCAGTGGTTGAGCGTCTGCCTTTAACTTGGGTCATATCTTGGGGCCCTGGGATTGAGTCCTGCATAGGGCTCCTTGCAGGGGACCTGCTTCTCCCTCTGCCTATGTCTCTGCCTCTCTCTCTGTGTCTCTCACGAATAAATAAATTCTAAGACAATCTTTAAAAAAAATAAGCTGTCATAAGACAGATCAATAGAAGAAAAGCATGCAGGTTTTATTTAGTATTTTTTACATGCATACAGGAGTCTTTGTAAGGAAAATAAGACCCAAAGAAGCAATCAGGCCCCAAAGCTTATATGTCTTATTTATTTATTATTTATTTATTATTTTTTTATATGTCTTTTTTAAACAAAGACTGCTAAATTATGGGGATGGGACAGCACCACGGGCCCCAGGCCAGGTGGGGACAGTGACCAGGAAATATTTGAGAGAACTGAATGGAAGACTGGGGTGATTTTGGTAGGTTTGTGTGTACAGCTCCGTAACTAGCATTGACTCTGATCTCTGGTGATCAGAGTGTTCTCCTCCTGGAGCAGGGAGGGCTCCTTTCTCATGGGACATGTTAGGACCTGCTTCCAAGTAGAAGGAGGGAGGTCTGAGAGCACTGCCTGAAACTGGTGTTTCTCAAGTGCTTTGGGCTCAAAGTAACCAGTGTGCCAAAGCGGCATATTTGGGGATGACATGTCCTGAACCCCTTCACGGGCATAGTGCTGACAGAGGAGGCCCCAGAAAGCTAGACCCTTTCTTGGCTGGCCAGAGTAGGAACAGCACTTATGTCAATCGGCCCCCAACAGGTGCCCCAGAGAGAGACAGCTCCCTCCTAAAAGGACCAACTGGATAAGGCTTTGTGGGAACTGCGCCCCAGGCTCCATGGAGATGACCGGCCCATCTTGTGGGTAGGGCTGGAATCTGTAGCCAGAATAGCAGAGGCTAGCATCGCCACCCCATCCTCAGCCTGGGGTTCTTAAGGCCAAAATTACCCGCCAGTCCATCCAAAATAGATGCTACAGTGCAAGGAGAGCGCTAGTCCATGAAGTCAGACCGCTGCATTATCATCCTGGGGCATCAGGCCCTGGTCACCAGCCCTAGGTGCCCGAATCACCTCCTGTTTGGTCCAGAGATAAGAATGTCTCTTTCCCAAAGGGCACCTGCTTAGGAAGCCCTGGCCCCGGGAGGGGTTTCTTGTGGAACTTTACCCCGCCGAGACCTCCCTGAGCTATGGTTTACAATTATGTAGGCGCCCAGGCCCAGGCCAGCATCTCCCACGACACCCAGGAGTGGTGGACAGTTGTGGTCTGACGTCAGTGGTGCTTCTTCCCTGGGTTGTGCTACTTTGGCATCCAGGTCTTCAGGCTGTAACCAGTCGTGTCCTTTCCTCTCATTTGCCCTCCTCCCCCCCCAAGGTCCCCTTCCCAGGCTGCTTAGGGAACCCTTATTTCCTTTTACTTTTGGATGCAGAGCAAGTCAATGTTTCTTTGTTGACAGACCCAGGGGCCAATAGGCCCAGGAAGCTGTTTTCCCAAAACAAAAGAGGGAGTAACATCTTCCATCACCTGGGAGAAAAAGACTCCAGCTTTTAAAATAACTGCTTCTCCTGGGTGGCTTAGCTGTTGGGCATCTGCCTTTGGCTCAGGTCGTGGTCCCGGGGGTCAGGGATCGAGTCCCACAACAGGCTCCCTGTGAAGAGCCTGCTTCTCCCTCTGCCTGTGTCTCTGCCTCTTTCTCTCTCTCTCTCATGAATAAATAAATGAATCTTAAAAAAAAATAACTGCTTCTGGTAGTTGGCTAGCTAACCTGGACACATAGGAAGGATCAGGAAGGTGTGCAGTGGTGGGTGCACAAATGGCCCAATGGTGGCGTGGGGTGGCGCCAGGTAAGGACTTGATACCAGCCCCGGGAGACCTGGAAGGGGGCACAGCCCGAGTAAGTGCAGATATGGGGAGCGTGGGGGTCCTTGTCCAGTAGAGACAGGGCCTCAACCCCTCAGGCAGGAGGGGTGGGTAGATTCCTGGAATTCGGTTCCTTTTTCCTTTTTCTTGGGGGAATCCAGACTTCTCTGAAGCCAAAGGCTTGGAGATCACTGCTCACCTGCCTGGAACCAAGAAGGCAGCCCCTTTGGCCTAAGGAGTAGGAGGAGGGGCCTGGGTGAGCTGGGTTGGGGAGGAGGGCAAGTCGTCTCCCTTCTCCTGTCCTGCAGTTGGCCTGGAGCTCCCTGGACTGGGAACCCGACTCTGAGCAGGTAGAAGAAGAAGCAGAGCCAGGAACCACCTGGAGAGAAGCTTCTCCGGGCCCCTGCAGATTGGCCTCCAGCGAGCTCGGCCAAAGCCTCACCCCCTAATGGTAGGCAGCGGGAGGGTCCGCCGGGGAGGCCCGCCGGGGAGGCACCAGCGAGGAGGGCAGAGTGCCCGGGGGCCCAGGAATCGGCCTCCTCTCTAATGAGGAAGTAATTCAGTTAGCTCGGATTTCCCTGTCAGCAGCTTTTATTAAATGCAGGAGCCACCATGCTCTTAGGGATGCAGAGGAAAGCTCCGAACCAGCGGGGATCGCAGGGCTCAGTGAGCAAGGAGCCTGGCAAGGTGTTAAGCAGATTAAAAGGTGGAGGGGGGGGGGAGCATGAGAAAAATAAAGAAAGGAGAAAAAGCAAAACGGGGCAGCAGACAAGGAAATCAAGCACAAAAAGGCTCAGATGAGGCGGAGGCAGGGGGCCCCGCATTCCTCTCGGGCCTCCATTGTGTTCCCCGAGGCCTAATCAGGAGCGAATACAATCGGGCCTCCTGTGAAAGGCCCCAGTCAGGTCTTCCCCCGGCCCTGCAGCTCCGTGCGGAATGGAGGAGCACAATAGCCTCGCGGAAATAAATAATAACACGGGCAGTGCGGCTTTGCAGGCCCCAGACGAGAGATCACAGTGATGTGCCAGGCGGAGGTGCCCACTGAGGCACAGCCGAGGCTGCCAGGGGCCCAGGGGCAGCTGTTCAGGGCTGAGGTACCAGGTAGGGGCTTGCTGTAACCAAAACAAACCAAAGTAACATTTACTGTGCGGTTTTCAGTACTTTTGTCCATATCAACTCTCAGCGACCCTATTAAGGTATTATTATCCCTATTTTACAGATGAGGAAACTGCGTCTCAGAAAGATTAATTCAGGGATTAGTCAACTATGGCTTATGATCCAAATCTGGCCCGCTTCTTGTTTGTGTAAATAAAGTTTTATTAGAACACAGACACATTCATTGGCCTGTTGTCTGTGGCTGCTTTCAAGCCACAGGGGCGAGTGGAGTAGTGGTGACAGGGCCTGTGCAGCCTGCAGAGGCTGAAATGTTTATTCTCCAGCCCTTTAGAGAAAATGCTGAGGACCTCGAGGTTAAATGGCCTGTTCAAAGTCACAGAACCGGAAAGAGACTGAGCTGGCATTTCAATCTAGCTTTGTTCCTGAAGCTCTGCACCAAAGGGGTGGGGGTTGGGGGACCTTAAAAGGGCCCAGATGGGAATGGGTGGTGTGGGAAGGAGGGAGATAGAATCAGCCCTTCTGATCCAGCCGGACACTGGGTGGTGAGGGCGACAGGGGCAGAGGACCCTGGCAATTGGGGGTCTCCAGGAAAGTGTGGTTCTTTAAAACCCCTTCGGCAACAATCCTGCCTGCCAAGATCAGCCTTTCTTGTCCTGAGAAAGACCAATCACCCCTGGAGCCTGGAGGGGGTCCAGCCAGCTTTGCAAGATGGCGCTGACCCAAGCCTGCAGGTCTCCCTTTGTCCTTGTTTATCCTACGTTGAGACTAGTCGGCATCCTCTGGATTGGAGTTTGCCTGGCTGCTTAATTAGTGCTCAGCTGAAGCTTGGGGGAAGCAGGGGTGGCTGTGCGTGACCAAGGACAGACAGCAGACAGCAGAAGGCTCAGCTCCCAGCCTTGGATGACAGGCAGGGCTCTCAGGCTCCTTCACTGCTCCTGCCGATGATGATCACATCATAGGAGCTTGAAACCCAAGAAAGACATTGAGTCCATCTGGAAAACTATGGGCTGAAACACCCCCCAGGCAGAGAACACCTGCCCTCCTGCAACATACAGTCTGCCAAAAGGGATGGGGATATGGGTGATCCGCCCAGAAAACATCTCCAAATGTGTTGGGATAGCCTGGTCGGTCCGTTCTATACACGACTGCTAGTGACAACGGGGTGTACTATGAATAATTGTAAACTATAAAGCCAGTCAGCAGGTCCTTCATTCAGGAAGCACTGATTGAGCACCTGCCACGTGCCAGATGCTGTTCTAGGCTCATAGGAAACAGTGGTGAGCAAACAAGTCCTCTGAAACTTACCTTTCAGAGAAGGAGACCAGTCCAATGTAGTTAATGCATGATGTAATTTCAAAGTGCAAAAATATTATGAAGAATCAGGCAGGGAAGAGGCTTAGAGGCGAGACCCGAGTGAAGCAAGGCAGTGAGTCATGCACAAACATAGGGAAAAGTGTCCCAGGCAGAGGGAATAGCTGATGTGAAGGCCTAAGTTGGGGAAGAGCCTGGTGTGACTGAGGAACGGAGGAAGGCCTGTGTGCTCAGAGCAATGGAAGACAGAGAGAGAGAGGTCAGCAGGGACAGGGCACATGGGCATGGAGGCCGAGGGGAGGACTTTGGCTGTCATGGAGAGAAATGGAGCTGTAAAGTAGAGGCCGGTCTGGAGGAGGTTTCCTCCAAGGAGGAGCAGAGAGATACGGTACTAGGCAGAATGAGCAGGGGCCTGGGAATGCTTTTTTTTTTTTTTTTAGAGATAGAGCTTCCAGTGTGTGTGTGTGTGTGTGTGTGTGTGTTGGGGGGCTGGTGCTGGTGGAAGTGACCCAGGAGAGGGAGATGATGGTGACATACGACAGGGAGATGGTTATAGTAGCAGGCCCTGCACAGCAAAAAGAGCAGGCTAAAATGGGGAGATATGGTTGGGGTGGGGGCAGAGTGCATGCTCCTACAGTTTATCTACATTTCTTGTCTGCATCCCCACTGGGAAGGTGACCACACACCGGTTCTTTTTTTTTTTTTTTTTTTGGAATGATTCTTAGTCCAGTCTATTTCCTGGTATAATTAAAAATGACTCTCCCAACTGTCCCAGTTTGGACAATCACTTAAGTGGCCATTCTTCCTATGAGGCCAGTACCATTTGTATGTCCATGTTACAGATGAGGACACTGAAGCAGAGGGAGGTGACACAACAGGTCAACAGTTGAACAGCCTGTACATCAAATGAGGTCTATGACTCCAAGTCCTTGAGCCCTGAATCCCTGCGGGAGAATGTTTGGTCCCGAGCACAGGAGCAGATACTAAGGAGCAGAAGATAAACCGCCCTCACCCCTTGGGCAAGTCTACTCATGAGAAGTGATTAGGTTAACAGCTAGGCATGGGGTGAGCGTATTAGAATCTGCGCTCAAATCATATGTGGCATAAGGCCAGTCTGCCTTTCTGGGGCAAGAGCCATTAAACATGTACCTTGGTTATAGAGAGGCTGCTACATGTCTGGAGCTCTCCTAGGCTTCCTGAATTTCTAGCTTGAGCCTATCCTGTCTGATGCCTTCAGGGGCTCTACCTTCCTCATGCTACGGTGACCATCAGGTCTGATCCTATTTCAAAATTCAGTTTAACCAGGAAAGGTTCAAGGTCATGGCAAACTGGGTCCTGCTATGACCCTGGTCCTGCACCAGGAGGAGACATAACTCATTTATCATGGCATTCTTTATGGCTTAGCTGGGGATGTGCTCAGAACCCTTCTTAACATGGAGCTCCTGTCACTCCCCCTTTATCAGTCAAATTTGATCTCCTAAAGAAGCCTGTGGGCCATATCTTTTTTTTTTTTTTTAAGATTTTATTTATTTATTCATGAAAGACACAAAGAGAGAGAGAGAGAGAGAGGCAGAGACACAGGCAGAGGGAGAAGCAGGCCCCATGCAGGGAGCCCTACATGGGACTCAATCCCTGGTCTCCAGGGTCATGCCCTGGGCTGAAGGTGGTGCTAAACCACTGAGCCACCCGGGCTGCCCCCCTGTGGGCCATATCTGAGGCAAAGTTCTCCTTCTTGGTAGAGGTGGAGTGAATGGTCTGGAAGGGTGCTATCCTTAGGATTTTTTGGTGGTGCTTATCCACATCGTTTCTGCCTTCCATTCTGGAGCTGGGACCCCTGTGCTCAGCAGGGAGAGCAGGAAACAAAGCAGAATCAATAGGCTCAGGTCAAACAGGTTTCTCCCTCCCCTTAGGAAGATGCATCAGCTATCATGGCAACTTTCATTTTAAGCCCAGACCAGCCACTTTCTTCTTCCTGAACTGTTTTAAGTAAATTGCTACCTCTTTTCTCTCTTCCCGCACCACCCTGTAACTATTTCTAGACCGATAGACCACAGATCAAGGCCTAGGTACACGGGCAGATGGCTTCCAGCAAATAGGTGATGGAACTTCTGTGATCATACCAACAGATGACCTCAGTTATATTTACTTCTAAAACTCGATGGAAAAAGAGAAAAAAAATGCAGATGATTCTTTCTCACTCAGTATATTCATAGTTATAAGTGCTATTTGATGACTACCTAATATATGTCAGGTATGTGATGTGTAGAGGTGCCAAGTTCTTTGAATACTCCACATCCGTGACTTCATGCAATCTTCACAAGAATTCTTGCCAAGCAGTGATTGTCATCTTCATTGTACAGATGAATTATGTCCCAAATCCCATGTCTAGTAGGAGATGCGCATTATGTGCCGATTCTGTTTCCTCCTCCACTCTCCAGAACTTCCTAAACCATATAGGAGTCCCACAGACCCTAGGAGGTGTGGATTAGCACTCACCAGCCATGGATGGGGGGTGGGGAGTGAAGGCAATGTTTCAGTCCAGGAGAACTGATGACCTCTCCTCTGGGAGCCCTGGGAACAGGAGCCAAGCAACAGGAGTTGCGGATGCTGAAGACCATGAAATGTCTGAGCTGCAGATTGAATGGCTGGTCTGGGGCCATTCTGGGAAGGTGGTGGTCTCACCTATGCAAGATGAATGAGAGACCCAGATGCGGTCTGGAGTGGTGACCTGGAAGCCCGTCTACAAGCCCATTGTCCGGGGCTTCAAACATAATGACTCAAGGACTAGCACTTTCATTGATCTTGATTCTAGATCTTCCCCCAAATTCTGGTTAGTCTGAAGGCAAAACCCCTGTATTCTCATTTTACTGAGGATGACACTAAAACCAGGAAAGGTGACTTGGCCAAGGTCATATAGCTGGTAAGTGACAGAGTTGAACCCAGCTGGGGGTCACTACCTGTGCATGGGGAGTGGAGGGGTCGTGTCTGTGGATTGTCCATGGAAGGTTTTCCCCTTTTAGCTTCAACCAGCACCCAGCTTGGTTTAGCTTCATGTAGCTCCACCTCACCTCTGATGACCAACAGTGGGGTGACCTGGTAGGCTATGATTTTTACTACAAAACGATTCATACATGCCAGAAGAATGGACAATATGCAAATAACTTGTAAAAATAAATAAAATGAGGGGTGCCTGGGTGATAAGCATCTGCCTTTAGCTCAGGTCACAATTCTAGGGTCCTGGGATCAAGTCCCATGTAAGGCTCTCTGCTCAGTGGGGAGCCTGCTTCTCCCTCTTCCTCTCCCTCTGCCCGTCCTTCAGCTCATGTGTGTGCGCGCTCTCTCTCTCAAATAAATAAATTAAATCTTTTTAAAAAATTAATAAAATGAATTCCCATGAACCCAGCTTTCAAGACAGAATGACAATAGCGTGGAGGTCTCTGGTGTCTGTCCTCTTTGGGGTTTCCCCCCAGGGGACAAGTCCCATGCTGAGTTCTGAGTATCCCATCATCTCTTACTTCTATACAGTTCTACCACATGCATTTGCATTCCTTACAATGCATGATTTTGTTCCCATATTTTTGAACTTAATGTAAATACCATCCTCGTTAACCCTTACACAGGCTTACTAGGTGTTCATTGAAGCCATGCACATCCCTTATGAGGTAGGCATTATAATTGTGCCCATTTTTTTCAGATGAAGGCAATGAGGCACGGGAAGTATAATGAACATGACCAAGGTTCCATGGAGAATAAGGCGCAGAACGAAGATTTGAATCCGAGCAGTCGGCTCCATATCTGTACCTGTTACTATGATATGGTGGGTGTCACACTGGAGACAGTGCTATTTCTGTAGGTGCCTGTGGCTGCCCTTCGTTCATCTATGTATGGCACAGCGTGAGCCCGGGGGGTCGGGAAATGGAGCCAAGTGCACGCTGATGGCTTTCCACCCCTTGGATGCCGGCTACTGTTGACTCCCTCTCCTCACCCCCACCAATCACCCCATTCTTATAGGAGAGACCTCTTTTTTACAAGTAGATTCAGGGACAGTGACCCTCTGCTCACTCACCCAAAGCCCCCTGCATATGAATTGTGATGGATTAAGGCCTATTTGATTCCCTTTGCCAGTGCATGATTAGGGTGTGCACAGGGGGTCAGGGGCTCATGGGCTAGGAGGCTCTGAGTAAGGCTTTCCTCAGAAGGGTTTCCATGGAGAAACCTGGCAAACACCACCTTGCCCAGCGATCCAGGTTTGCATACGTCATGTGAAATCGGGTCCCCCTGATATGATGGGATGAGAAAGCTGCTTTACCTCTATGGTCTTCTTCCCCCGAAACCCATAACTCCAGTCAAACCATGAGAAAGACACCAGAAGTGAGCTTCTAGTACATTCTACAAAATATCTGACCAGTGGTTCTTCCATCCATTGAGGTATCAAAATCAAGGAAAGACAGCGAAGCTCTCACAGACCCGGGGAGACTGAGGACACCTGATACTGACTGCAGTGCAGTATCCCATCCAGGACCTCAGATCAGAAAAATTAGTGAGACCCGAATAAAATCCCCAGTTTGCTTAATAACAGGTGAAACTGGGTGTGGATTATAGGAACTCTATGCTCTACTTGCCACTTCTCAGCAAATCTAAATGTATGCTAAACTGAACAATTTATTTATTTATTTATTTATTTATTTATTTATTTTTTTATTTATTTATTGATAGTCACACAGAGAGAGAGAGGCAGAGACATAGGCAGAGGGAGAAGCAGGCTCCATGCACCGGGAGCCTGACGTGGGATTCGATCCCGGGTCTCCAGGATCGCGCCCTGGGCCAAAGGCAGGCGCTAAACCACTGCGCCACCCAGGGATCCCAAACTGAACAATTTAATTAAAAAAAAAAGTAATGGTGATAAAGAAATCACACCCAGAAGGAAGGATCTTCCTCTTTGCAAGACCATACCTTGTGTGATAGGACCACAGGCCATCTGGACACCATGAAGTATGACATTAGTCACCTGCTAAGGGCAGCAGAGCAAGGAGAGAAGAGAGCACCTGAGTGTCTGACAGTGTCAGCAAGCCTCTGAATGATCCAGTTTTGCAACCCTACTGCCCCCATATTTTCTTTATGGGCAATAATAAACCCTTGCCGTTAAAGCACTTTCAGGTAGAGTTGTTGGTGTTTGTTTGTTTGTTTTTCCCATTACTTGCAGCCGAAAGCATCCTACCTGGTCCATTTCAAAGCCCAGACTTGTCCCCTGGACCAACCTGTTACCTGTCACCTGCCTGTGCAACCCTCCCTTGGTCACAGGTTCTGCTGCCCAGAGCCCAGGCACCCTGGTGCCCGTCAGTCCTGTGTGGGGCTCCAGCTTAATTAATCTTGTGTCGAGCACGGGTGCTCGTGGGATCCTAGCGGAGTCTGGAAAATGATTGTGTTGGAGCGAAACAAAAAGGAACTGCTCGTCTGTGACAGCTGATATTAAAATGACGACAACTCACATCATACCCAGAGTCAGTGCATTATATTCCTAATAAATAATGGGTTACTGCAGGTTAAGTGTCTGTCGCCGCATTCCAATTGTTGATATTTAATTAGCTCTAAAATTAAAGTGTTCTTTTATTGCCACACTGCTAGGACTACTTTATCCCTAATTGATTGAGATTAAAGTGTCTCCCAAAGATCCCGCGTCCCTTTGTCAACCCAAATGTGAGAGGATTTTAATGAAAACGTTTGACATTTCAAAGTGTGACATAAATATCTTTAAATTAAGCAGAAAATGGTGGTGGTGTTATATTTTGTAATCAGGGTGCTGGTGGGTGAGGAAACATTTAACATGGATGGAGTTTTATGAGTGGGATGATGGTTAAGGGTGATTAGGGTTGGCCGTGACAAGGCACTGGGAAGGGTCAGCTTTCTTTTATTGGAGATACATTGGCTTGGGGTTGTTTTCCAGGTTTGGCACCTATAGAAGGGAAGCAGCAGGAGCGTGGCTTCCTCAAACTGTTTGTCTGGAGAGTGGGGAGGGTAAGAAGGATTGTAGAAAGCGGACCAGCTTCAGGGCTCAATGTGCGTTTAAACCCAGCTCTGTCATTTATAAGGTGAATGACCTCAGTGAGTTAGGTGGTCCTCTGAATTTCAATTTCCTAATGCTCAAATCGGGATAATGGCACCTACTTCTCAGTGCCATCACGAGAATACGTTGAGATCGTGTTGGTGAAAGAACCGAGCCTAGGCTGTAGCTATTATCAGACCCTTATGTAAACTTCTGATTTCGTATTTGAAGATGACTTAACTGACCATCTATGAGAAGGACAGAGTGTGGCTCTCACTAGTTAAGCTTGCTACACACCCAACTCCAGTCCTCCCCACCTTGGTGACATCTTGGGAAGCTGGAAGGGCCCCTCAGCCTGGCTCAGCAGATGGTCTGAGCCACCTCTTTGTCTCTTTCTATGTAGCATCTTTGAGCCAGGTGCTCCTGGCTCTCCTCTCTGACTTAGATCTGGCCCAAATCTCAAAGACGAATGCATGTCCCACCTCCTCCAGTTGATTTCCTTGCATTAATTACCTATCACTGGGTAACAAATTACCACAAAACTCAATGGTTTAGACAACATGCACTTATTAGGTCACAGTCTCTGTGTGTCAGGAATCTAGGCATGGCTTAGGTGTATCCTCCTTTTTTTTTTTTTTAAAGATTTTGTTTATTTATTCATGAGAGACACACACAGAGAGGCAGAGACATAGGCAGAGGGAGAAGCAGGCTCCATGCAGGGACCCTGATGTGGGACTTGATCTCAGGATCCTGGGATCATGACCTGAGCTGAAGGCAGATGCTCAACCACTGAACCACCCAGGTGTTCCTGTGTCCTTCATTTCAAGGTCTCTGACGAACTGAAATTAAGATATTGGCCAGGGCTGGGATCTCATTGGAAGTTTCAACTGGGGAAAGACCCACCTTCAAGCTTACGTGCCCACGAATTGGGAACACAAGCCTTGACCTCAAACTCAGTAGCACCACAGTATAAGCAAGAAGCTAACTAGAAGACAATGAAGTCCACCACAGATTGTACTCTGCCTTCCCTCAACCTCTGTCCTCAACCATGTCTCCTGATTTCAGCTCTTCCTGCAGACTCTCTGGTCCTGCAAGAATCTGAATGGCCATCCATGTGATAAGCAATATTTACAACCAGATGAGCAGTGAAGGCTGATTTCATTCATTGGGAAGGGCTCTTAAAGGCTGAATTCCACTCCCAACTATGGCTGGAGCCACCTCCACAAGTGGTGCCACCTCCCCTGATAATCCATTCCAACCAAAGTAGTCACTGGAAGTTTAAAAGCTTCGTCCTTAATAGAATCAAACCTATCTCCTCGTTGCTTTCACCAGGGTCTCTGTGGGCCCCTTTAACTACCCTTGTGACAGTTTAAGTGCCATGTGTCCAATATTCTGCCTCTGGTCTACTCCACACACAGCAGAATTGGACTAACCGACCCCACATGGGACCATGTGACCCCTTCGGACCCATGAGTTGAGTCACTTCTGGGCTGAGCATTTAATTGCTAACGTGGAGACTCACTATAGCTCTCTTTTCCCTCTGTCATGTTGCTCTGCAAATCTCCTGGTGGGGGCTGCTCCATCTGCCTGGATTCCAGAGCAAGGATAATGACAACGCAGCCACAGATCCCCTGGGGAAATATAACAGGAATTAGAAATAGATTTTGAATATTTGCATGACTGAGATTTTGGGGTTGTTTGTTATGAGAGACTCACCTGGTCTATCCTAAGTAGTACACCCTCCTTCTCAGTACCACTCTTTAGTTTTATGTCCCAGCCATCCAGGGAAGGGCAAGTGGGATAAACTCTGGGGAAGTTGAGATGTTTCCTTGCAAGTCTGCAGATGTGTGCTCCATTGGCAGTTCCTCAGTTGCAGATGCACAGCATGAAGGCTGTAGGAAGCCAGAGGTAACAAGCTGCAAACCTGTATAATCCCATATCCCACTGAATATGGCATAAAACCCACCGGGATCCTTACCACAAACAACATAACCTCCTGGAGGCTGTACACACACCGCAGATCTTATTTGGGCCCCACACATGTATCAGGTCCGCTTCACTGCTGCACATTGGCTCTTCTTCAGCATGCCTGGATTTTAGGGAGAGAAATCCTGCACTTGTGCACGTCATGCTGTTCTCGGCTCACACTAGGCTCGGGACATTCATCGAGTGGAAAACAAACCCTGGCTGTGGTGCAAGAGGGCTGGTGGGTACATTTGCACATCACACTCTTTAATCTTCCTTTCCATAACTTTGTCATTTGGTTGAGAGATGATACTGGGCCAGAGAGAACACAAAAGGTATTATTTTCTGGGGTTTTGACTATCTGCTAAAATAAATCGCTTGTCTTGTGAAGTTCAAACACATTTATGAAAAATAGCAGATGCCTATTATTTGACAATTAGCTTTGGGAATAGAAAGCTAATCAGAAGCATAGCTCTGACAGCAGTGATCTGATCCTGTTTTCCTGAAGATATCTACTGATGCTCATTAGCCACAGCACACACTCATGCACACACACTCTTGCACACACACACCAGGTCTCATGCAGCAAAGGCACTCACAGCCTTATTCATTTCTTTACATCTCTGCACCGTCACCTTAAGGGGATGAGAGAACAAAGACACACAGTTTCATATCCCAGGGGAGGCCCAGGCGGGAACATTGGAGATACCAATCCTCAGAGGTGTCCGCATGCCCACAAGCAATTTAAAAAAGTAAATGGGGGTCAAACTCTATCAGGGAAAGCCAGTGACAGAATGTCTATGGCCCAGGACATAAATTGTGCTCAGGCTCTCGCTTCTAGAATGCTGCCTTCCCTCTTATCCTATCATGCAGGATTTCCATCTTCCCTCCAACCCAAATTCCAGCATCCACGCCTGGCCTGCAGACAACCTTGCCAGTTGCATTCACTTTGCAGGTGGCTTGCTTCCAGGGTAGAAGAAACTTGGGCAAATTGGGAAAATCCCCGAGGTACAGAGGCCAAGGTAGAGGTCCTCAGGCCCTTGCAGAAGAGGGATGGGATGTTGTCTGGTTACAGCCATCTCCAAGCTCCTCTTCCCTCTCTGACAATTCGTCATTACCCACAAAGGCATCTGTGCTCTAAGAACCACATACCTCTGACATTCACCAAGCTGTACCTAGGACTGTGCCAATCATGACAGGATGGATCATTCTAACTCCAGAGCAAACTCTTACAACTGAATCTGCCCTACACTGGCACAGAGATTACCCTAAAGGATTATCTTCCTGAGCGTGGGAGGCTATGCTTCAGAGAGCACATGGGGAGCCTTCCAGGCTGGAGGGACCACTCAGCCATGTGCATGGATGGTGGCCAAGGAAAGGCTTTTTCAACTGCATCGGTGTATTCCTGCCGAGACCTGTTTTATGTTCTGACTGTCCATAATGGGATTTAACTGTAATGATTTGGTATTGAATTCCCCTTAACAATCAGGGGGAATGGATCCTGACTGTTTGTAAATGTGTTTGCAAGTAGTGGAATGATTCACTCTGTATGTGCAACTCTGCTCCTGGTGTGCCAAAAGTGGGAGTAGTCAGGATGCTGGGCCGAGGGGAAGAGGTGGGCTTTGAGGATGTGGAACTAGACCTTAGCTTTCTGGGCTGTGATGGGTGGGTGTGGAAGGCTGTTTTCTGCCCCCAAGGCCTTCCTTCTATGGGCTTGCGGTAAGACTGGGTTGTGTGAGTGGCATGTCATGAATCATATGTGCTCATGTAGGTTCAAACTTGGGCCATGATGGCTTAGAATAACAAATGTCATCAATATTTATGTGATATATTGGATAGTGACAAATATTATATTTATTACCACTGCTCTGACCTGAGTATTTTATATGTCTGCTTTAATCTTCATAATTGTCCTGTGAGGTAGGGAATATTGTTATGCCCCAGTGAGAGAGCTGGTGTGAAGTCACTTCCCTGAGGTTATATAGCCTGGGATTTGAATCTAGGCTATCTGGCTCCAGAGTTCATGCCCCGACTACTATACTCTACTGCTAACTATAAAATCTGGTATGACCTGGTATTGATCAGAGGTCAGCGATCCTTTACTGTGTAACAAATCACCCCACAATATAGCAGCTTGAGAAAATACACACAACCTCAGAGTTTCTGGCGTCAGGAATCTGCGTGTAGCTTAGCTGGATCCTCTGCTTTGAGGTCTCTCAACCAAGGTGTTATCTATGGATGAGGTCCCACCATGGATAAGGTCCCATGGGTGAAGCATGACAAGGGAAGGACTAACTTCCAACTTCGCTTCTGTGGTTGTTGACAGGATTTCAACCCTCGATGGTTGTTGGGCTGAGAGCTCCAGTTCTTAGCTGGCTATTGGCTGGAAATCACCCTCAAGTTCTTGTCATGCAAAGACATCCAGCAAGGGAGAGGGTCTGCTAGCAAGGTGGAAATTGTCATCATTTAAAACTAATCTCAGAGGTGGCATTCCATAACCTTTGCCCTATTCTGTTGGTCAGAACAAGTCACCAGGCTAGGCCACACTCACAGAGAGGAGACTCCAAGAAAGGAAGATCAGCTGACCGTAGAGGAGTAGAGGGCTGTAAGCTCCACTGCCCACAACCCAAGTCTAGGGTTAGGTAAACATTCTGGAAAGCTTAAAGCTTTTCTGTCAAGGTGCAGAGCAGTTCCCTTCTATTCCCAAAGCAGTTCCCAGAGAGGGCAACCTCCTGGTGGGTTTTTTTTTCTTTGCCCTCTTGCGTAGGAGTAAAAATGAGTGGACAGATCCCATTTCTGGAAATGGCACTAAGCACTGCGACACAACCCTCTGTTTAAAACCATTTCCCACTAGCATGTCCCTAACTTCCCATCTACCTCTTGTAGTTGAGAGGTTGGTCCATTTGTGAATGACATTTACTGACATTGACTATGTAATCGGCACAGTGCATACTAGCAAAGACCCAGAGATAGAACACATAGTCCCTAGCTTTAAAAGAGCTCAAGTGTTAACATCCGGGCAGAAAATCTTCTTTGGATGCGGCGTAGCTCAAGGAAGAGATGGCTAAACAGAAGCCTTTTCAATTGCAACCAGGCGCCATGAGTTTACAACAGAGGTTAGTGAAGGATGTGTTGGGAATTCAGAGGAGAGTGAGCTCATCCTGCCTTGGAGGGGGGCTGTGCTTATGAGGATTTTTTCCAGGGGGAGGTGATGTTTGAGCTGGATATGGAATGGTGATGAGAAATTGAGGAGGTGGCGGAGGAAAAGGAAGGAATCCCCAGACACAAAAACACAGCCTACACAAAGGTCTGGAGGCTTGAGAGAGCTTAGCGTTTTCTGAGACTTCGAAGTCATCTGGTGGGGGTGTGAGTCAATGTTGCAGGACAAGGGTGCATCAGGTGGCTGAGAACATGTCCCAGGGGCTGCTGTAAACCATGCTGCAGAGGTGTGGGAGTCTGAAAACTGCCCTCAGTTTCAGTGATTTGCTAGAAGGACTTTGTAGAACTCAACAAAACATGTTCTTTACTCATGGTATGGTTTATTACAGTGAAAGGACACAGATTAAAATCAGCAATGGGAAGTGGTACATGGGGCAGGGCCCAGGAGAGGCCAGGTGTAGGGCTTCCAGGTGTCCTTGTCCTCTCCCATTGGAGTCGCACAGACAGCATTCACTTCTCCCAGCCATGAGACGTGCTAACTAACGCTCACGGAGTATTGCCAACAAAGGACTCTCATCAGCGCCTCAGTGTCCAGAGATTTTGTTGAGGCTTAGCCATTTGATCTAGTTGACTGCCTGCATAGTTGACCTAAGTTTCCAACTCCTCAGGAGTTAAGCTGATACCATGTGGCTCAAGACCTCCCCAGCCACCACCCCTGTAAATCACACTGGAACATAGGCTACCTGGCTGTCCCAAGACCCACAGGTTAACAGACATCCTTATCGGGCAGGACATTTCAAGAGCTTAGATTTAACATTCCGGGAGCTGAGGGCAAAGGCCAAGCAGGTGAGGGCAAGGTGAGTCAGGAACAGACTAGGTCCCTGACCTCAAGGAGCACTCATCTTAGTGGGGAAGATAGATCAATACACACACATACTCTCAATGCACAAAACCACCACCGCTGACAGTTATTAACCAATAAAACTACAGGTGGTCGTACATGCTGGGAGGGAAAGACCTGCGATGTCTCAGCGAGTTGAGATGATGAGCAGAGATTTCATGAAAAGAGTGAAGAAGGAAGACATCTCTGTAACTTTTGAGTTACGACCTCAATGAATGAGGATGAGCAGTCATGTAGTGTAGGAGCTAGAGCAAAGGCATTCGGGGAGACAGAATGGCAGAGACAAAGGTGTAGAGGGCTTGGTGTGGTCGAAGGAGAGAAAGGAAACTGAGGTGGCTAGAAATATTTAGCCAGAGGGGGAGAAGGGCACACGAGAAAGCTAGACAGGATCATTATGCAGGAGCTTTGCAGGTCACCGTAAAGGGTTGGAAATTTATTCTAAGAGCAATGAACATGAAGCACATGATTCCAGCCAGCTGATTGCATTTGATTTCCAACTCCAAGGAAAGGGTGATGAGCATGAAGCACACAGAGCATCTAAAAACAAACCCATACAAAACCAGTTATCATGCAGGAAGGCACCCCGGGGAAAGGGTCTCTTAGAGAACCAGCTCAGAAGACGCTCTGGGGAGAAAGAGAAGTGATAGATGAGACACAGAGAGACTCCCGGAGGCAAGAGGAAGAATCTAAGACCCTCATCGCCCTGCAGAGCTGGAAAGCCTGCTGGGTGTCTGGTGGCTGCTGTGTAGCCGGTGATGGCAGGCAGAGGGGCAGAGTCTGAGTGACATTCCGGGGACCTTTCCTCGTCCTCAGGCATCCCAAGAGAGCCGATTGTGCTCCGTGCAACGTTGCGAGCCTGGGGTGGAAGTCTGTGTGCGTGCGTGTGCACGTGTGCATGTGTATGGGTGAGGGGGAGCTAATTTCTTGGACCTATTTCTGCGATTAAGTGAAATGTCATGGTCTTGGGACTCAACTTTTATAGCAGGTCTGTGCAAGATGTCATGTGCATGGGTGACTTCCCCAGGGGGACAGAGGAACAAGTAGAGAACCTGCTTCCGGGGGCAGCTGTACCACCTGCAAGCTCTCCGTGAATGCGGCCAAGGAAGAAGGGACTGCAGTGGCCTGAGCTCTGGTTGTGCCCTTCAGGGGCTCCCGGTCCCCTCCAGGACAGTAGCAGAGGCTGCTTAGGGAGTGGTGATGACCCTAACGCTCAGGGCACAGAAGCCCCCACTAGCTCAGGGCGTGTCTGTGTCTTGCAGCCAAGATGCCCAGCCGAGCCCGCTCCCCTGTCTGCTCCAACCTCACTGCAGCTTGGTCTTGGGGGAAGGTCATTCTGGCTCCTTCTTCCTTCAGGGCCACCGGGTGGATCTGCAACTGCTCATGATGGGGGGGGGGGGGCGGGCAGGAATAAAGCAAGGTAAGGTTGATAGTGTCATTGGAAGGTGGGGACCGAGCATTTCAGGCTTCTGCCTCAATGTCACTTCATCAGAGGGACTTCTCTGACCTCCTCCCCCGCCCCAGACAGAATCGCCGCAGCCCCCGGGGCCCCTTCCCCATTCAGGCCTCCAGGACCATGCCTCAGACTTTCTGCCCTGCGGTGTGGCCCAGGAGGCTGACCAAGGAGACCGCATCCACCAGGCCCCCTTGCCCTCTGTCCTCCCGTTGGGCTTGGCCACTGGGAGTCTCCGGGAGGCAGCAGGTGCCTCCTTAGTGGATGGCAGGTTGGACGAGGTCCTGTTGCCTTTACAGCTCCGGCTCGCTCCAGGTTTTGGAACCTGCTCTTCTCTTGCTCCTGCAAGCCTGGGAGCCTTGCCAGCTGGCTTCCCACTCCGGCTGGTCCGGGGTGACCGACCCTCTCTGATTGCTTCCTCTTGACCCTGCCCACCTCTTCTTCCCCGTATGAAATCTTCCCATTTATGTGAGTTGAGGACTCGCCTGCTTCCTGCCTCATCCCTGACTCATGCCCTCTCCTCCCCATGATCTTTATCACATCCCCCCCGCCGCTGCTTTATTTTGCTGGGAAGCGCGGATCCTCGCCTTACACTGCACTGTATGTACTTATCGGCCTGTCTCTACGGGCTCTCTCCCTCACTGCGATGCGGGCCGCGTGCGGGCGGGAGCTCTGCTGGGATCACTCGGGATCCTCGGGGGCCCAGGACGGAGCAGCACCAGCTGGACGTCTGTCCAGTGGACACGCACCTGATCTTGTCACCCCTCTGTCCCACCGGCCCTTGGGTGCTTCCCCGGAGAGTTGGGGTTGGCAGGGGTGAGTGAGGCTCTCGGGAACCCAGGCCCCGGGGTGGGGTGGGGAACCTCGGAAGACGCCAGAGGCAGGGAGGGCCGGAGCTCGTGGGGAGCAGAGAAGCGCGGCGGCTCTGTCGGGGGCCACAGTCACACTGGGAAATCGAACGCTTTCACCTTTATTAGCACTGATAAAAATAATAGTCCATCCTCCAGGCTTTTAAATCTTACTCCATCATCATTTTCCAAGCGAAGCTGCTGAGTGTAGCGGGAACGACAGGCTTGATGAGGGTAAATCATCCTCGGTGGCTGGAGCTCCTGCCAGCATAAGACTCCAGGGGGAACGGAAGTTTTCCCCCCATTCACCTTGCAGACCACCTGAAGGATGGGGAAGATTCTTGAGGGCAAGGGCTGGCTCTTCGGACATTACCTCTCTGTCCCCAGCTTGGCCCAGCCCCCAAATAATAATAATTCTAAGGCTGAAGCCCACAGATTGTAGGCCCGGGCTGCCTGGCTTCAACTCCTGGCTCTGCACTTACGAGCTGTGCAAACGGGGCAAGTTATCGCCCATCTCTGGCCGTCTGTTTCCTCTTTGCTAAGACGGAGAAGGTAACAGTGGTCGGTAATCATGAGATGACTGTGGGGATTAAATGAGTTAATACAGATAGAGTGCTTAGACCGGCGTCAGGTGCATGTAAGTGCCCCGCTCATTTGTTGGCTATTATTATTATGAATTAGAAGCTTCCTCTGTGTCAAGTGTAACCCAGGCAGGATCTCATCATCCCTGATGAGCAGATGAGGACATTGAAGCTCGGAGAGTTTAATCACCCGTATCCAAGGTCACACATGCCTTGTTGAGGGCAGAGCCATGATTTAAGGCAGGCGGAGGGCTTCCTGGTGGCTGCCCCCGGTGGCTTTCCCATGCCGCTCCCCAAGATGAGTCACGGGCTACGGATTTGGGCCGGGGCTCGATCAAGCTGTCAGAATTCAGCAGAATCCCGGGGAGACAGAGGAAGAGTGGGGCTAGGGAGCCACAGGGCAGGGAAGCAGCATCCCTGTGTCCCAGACACTCATGGGGACCACACTCACCTCCTTCAGATTCAGGTCCCCTGGGGACCTGAATGTGTTGTCTCTTCTGGAATGCCAGATGGGGTGAGTCGGGGAATGAGAGCAGATGCCAACCAGATGGGGCAGGTCTGGGGGGTGGTCTTGGTGGAGTAAGGAAGGCAGGAGGGAGCACGCGCCCCCGAGTGCAGTTGCCCAGGGACACGCACACTCCGCCACAGACCGCACCATTCGTATCGATCTACCTCATTTTCAGAAGCAAATTGATCTTGGCTTTTAACAACTTACGTAGGACAGAGAAGTCTCCGGAAATCTCTTCATGTGGCAGACAGCCTGGGGCCCCCGTGTTTGTGAGCGGGTAACTGCGAGGCCTCCCACCTCCCCCGAATGCCAAGGTCAGTGGCAAAGCTTCCCAGCCTCAGCTGGGGCCTTGGGGGAGACCGTGGAGGCGGCAGGACAGCCGAGTGACAGGGTCTGCTCTTGCTTCTTGACCAGCTGATTTTCCCCAGACCTCGTGGCTGGGGAGGGAGCGGAAGTCACCAGGGCAGCAAGGTTTGGAGATGTGGGGGCGGGTTAGGAAAGCAAAGCCCCCTCCCGGGGAGGAGGAGTGGGAGGCCACTGGGAAGGCCAAGCACCCAAGAGGTAGGTTTCGACCAGATAATTCTGCACAACAGGCTGGCCTCCTCTCTCTCAGAAGAGCGGCCCTGGAGGAACCGTCTGCCCCTTTGAGAAGAGCCCGTTGCTAAAAATGTCAAGACTATTTACTCACAGAGCAGGTGACAAGAGCTCCTCTCTCCAGTAATTAAACAGGAGGGCACTCGATGTAGAGCGAGTGTCCCCATGTCCCTGAGCAGAATGACCTGAATGCTGCAGACAGGGGGTCATCGCAGGGCCCTCCTGGCCCTCCTGGCCCCCCGGCGGGTGGGCTTGAGCCCCGTGAGCTCTGGGCCCCCCGGGGCGCCCTCTACCCAGAGAGGTGACTGCCGTGTCCCTTAATAAAGGGAGGGATGTGAGAGTTATTACCTGTCACGTGAACCCAAGATGAAATTTAGCAGCCCGAGGTGGGCACTCACCACTGATCCAAATCCGTCTCCCTGCCAGCTTCAAGTGCTGCTTAAAAAGCTAATATATAATTTAAATGTGCGGTTTGGGAATGGGCTTCCACGGGGCGGCAGCGCAGACTCCACGGTGGGTAAAGGGCCCCGGGGGACGAGTCTGGAGGGAAGAAGGAAGGCACGGGTGCTAGGTCTTTGAGAGAAGGTGACCAAGGTGTGGAGGGGCGCAGCTGCTTTTCAGCCAGACACGGAGGGCAGAGCTTCCCTGGGAAGGCCCAAGCCTTCGAGGGGCAGTGGACTGAGGGAAGGGGGGGCGCCCCTGGCCTCTGAGCAGAATGCCAGGGTGACCCTGGAGGGAGCGGTGCCCGGAGGGAACCTGCAGGTCAGCAGGAGGTGAGTCTTCTTGGAAGAATCAGCCAGAGTCGGCCCCTCACTGCTGCTGTCCCGAGCTGCGCAGGGTCCTCCCCACCAAATCCATGTCCTCCTGGAACCTCAGAATGTGCCCTAAATTTGGAAATAGAGTCTCTGCAGACTGAGTTAAGATGAGGTCATATTATTGGTTTGGGGGAGGGAGGAACCCTATATCCAATGACTGGTGTCCTTATAAGAAGAAGAGGAGAGGACAGAGAGAGACACAGGCGAGGAGGTGATGTGAACCCAGAGGCAAAGGTTGGGGTGACGAGTCTCCAGGCCCCCGACGCCATAGAGGAACAGCTCCTCCCCGGGGGGCTCCAGAAGGAATCAACCGTGCTGACACCTTGATTTCAGACTCTGGCCCCGAGAACAACTCTGTTGTTTTAAGGCCTCTGGTTCATGGTAATTTGTTGCAAAAACCCTGGGAAACTGAATGACACCCCTATGCCTCCCCACTCCCCCACACCCCCCCACACCCCACCCCTGCCCGTGCAACCAAGTCCTGGAGGCGGACCTGTGGCCTGTCAGGTTTTATCCACACTGACCTAGGGCTGTCCTGGGCATCTGGGCCCAGCCCTGGACATCTGTATGGCTTGTTTTTCCTTTTTTTTTTTTTTTTTTTTTTTTTTTGCCACTCGCAGTATGAGTCCCCATCTTCCCATAGCTGTATGGATTGGGCAGGACCAGTGTCCCAAATCCCATTGGGCAGATGGAGACATAAAGGCCTGGCTGTGGCTTTCTGCGCCACACTTGGCGACAAGTAGGACGTGGAATAGGCCGGGTGCGTGGTGAGCCCGAGTCCCTGGGGCCCAGCAGGGTCCTCACTCTGCCTGCATCACGCACGTGCCGCCAGGAGGGGCACGTAGCATCCCGCCAGGAGGGGCACGTAGCATTCATGTCCCGGGGGGCCCTCCCTTGTCCTCACTGACACCAGGCTAATGTCCTGGTCTCTCCTGCATGACAAGGACTGAGCTCCCCTTCGTCCTCCCTTAGTGCCACCCTCTCAGCTGCCCCATATGGGGAGACTTACTCGCCCTTGTCTCCCGGACACCGGTTCGCGGACCCGGCCCGGACCTGGGGACGAAGCGCTGCTGGCGGCCTGTGGGCAGGCTCCCCCGGGGCAGCGAAGGGGCCCTTGGCTTGTCGCCGGGGGTGCCGGCAGCCTGGGCACCCCGTAAGCACATCGATAATCATAAAAGGAGGTAAAGTTTATTGTCTGGGCTGTTCTGGGTTCTGGAGGCGAAAAACAATGTATGAATTGCAACGATGAAAGATTTACTGCGTCTGTCAGCTGAGATAGAGGGGCTGGCTGGAATTATTGCAGCCGGGAAGAATTGTGTTTTAGGAGCTGCCCCAGGTATTAATTTGTGGCGGGCTTATCCTGTCAGGAGCCTACAATGCTCATGGTGTCGAGAAGTAATACTTTACAGGGGCCTGAGCGCCAATTGGTTGGGAGTGGGGAGTCCGAGCCCTGGAGGCACCTGATCCCCTTGGCAAGGTTTTCCAATAAGTTCCAGATGAAAAGCGTGAGGCTGCTGAGTAATATCATCTTCGGAGACTCTCAAACCGGATTTGTCCCCATCTATTGCCCCAGCTCATGGATCATCCTCCTCCCCGATGCCCAGAGCGACGCCTTCTCTGCGGCGCACTCAGGCTGCAGGCTCCGAGGCTCTCAGCTGATGGCCCGGCTCCGGAGTCCCGGGTCCGCCCGACCCTCAAGGCTCCAAGGCCTGCGACCCTCCTTCCACGGGTCCAGAGGGAAGGGCCGAGACAGCAAGGCAGCAGGACAGGATGTTCTGTGCTCCCCAGCTGCCCACCCCCATCCTGGGCACCTCATTCCTCGCAGCCTGGAGATGAAGTCGGTCCCGCCAAAGAGTCGGTTGCCCCAGTCCTTCCACCCTTCTTGGTCTCGGGGTGTCCCCGTCCAGTCTGCGTTTTGCCGAATGCCAGATCCCCAAACCAGAAATAGCTCAGAGGAGCATAGGGCTGCGCTCTCTCCTCTCAAGCCTGCGTCTTACTGTATTCTGAAGGCTTATTCACACCCTGTGAAATGCTTCTTCTCATTCACCCTCTCGCCCTTGGTCTAGGCCCTCCCGGAGCCAGAGTACATAGAGCGCATACAGCGGAGATTGGGACAGAGTGGGGCGAGGCAGAGGAGGAGAGGGGAGCTCCTGGCCCTGTGCAGGGGGGCCCAGCTCCCGCCTCCCACAGCAGCAAGCGGGAGCCAGCCGGAGTAGACACGACCAGTCCCAGGAAAGAGGTCACAGAAGGGACAGAGTTCATACCATTGGGGGCCTTTCTGGCTTTGCAAAGGGTGGTGGAGGGGCTGGCCCAGCTGACATCTGGGGTCTCAGAAACCATCGGAAGAGCCAGGTGGCAGCCAGCTGTCAGGACTCCGGGCCGATGAAGAGGATGTCCTCGGGGAAGCTCCGTGGTGTGGACTCAGACCTGAGCTGTGCCGGGCTGGGGGGCAGCCGCAATCCAGGAAAAACCGAAAAAAAGGTCTTAAAAAAAGAGGGATCCCTGGGTGGCGCAGCGGTTTAGCACCTGCCTTTGGCCCAGGGCGCAATCCTGGAGACCCGGGATCGAATCCCACGTTGGGCTCCCGGTGCATGGAGCCTGCTTCTCCCTCTGCCTGTGTCTCTGCCTCTTTCTCTCTCTCTCTCTCTGTGACTATGATAAATAAATAAAAATTAAAAAAAAAAAAAAAAGGAGCGGGTAGCTCAGCAGTTGAGCATCTGCCTTCGATCCAGGTCATGATCCTGGGATCCTGAGATCGAGTCCTGCATGGGGCTCCCTGCAGGGAGCCTGCTTCTCCCTCCGCCTGTGTCTCTGCCTCTCTCTGTGTGTCTCTCATGAATGAAGAAATAGAATGTAAAAAAAAAAGAAAAAAATCTAGGGACAGCCAGGTTTGCTCCTGTGGATCAGCCGTGTCTCTGGAGGTCGGGTCTTCCCTCTTCCCTTTGTCTCCAGGGCAGAGGGCCAGGCAAGCCCTGCTCAGCATCGGGTGCCGTTCAGAGGAGTCCCCCAAAACGCTTGCCTGGGGTGCACCAGCTCCGGACCCGGGCTCCAAGGACTTGGGAAGGCAGCCAGAGCAGCGAGGCCCGGGTCCTGAACCTGAGATGGCCAAGCGTGTGGGGGCTTCCTCCCTGCCTGAGGCCGGGGTCCACTTGGCCAGCGTGGGGGTGCTGGGCTAGAGGGGGGCATGGAGGGAGTGCCTGGGGCTGAAGCTTTGCCCTCGGGTCCTGGCTGGGATGCCTGGCCCCTCGTGATTCAGAAGCTGCAGTCGGAACAGGGCTGGACCAGCATCCCTGAGCTGGACGCACCAGCCGGGGCTCCTTGTGGAGGGGACAAAGGGTCACTTGCCTTCCTGATGAAGCCAGGGCCACTTCCGAATGGCGACGTCTGCTGTGGTGGAGGAGGGGAGGTCTCACTGAGTCACTGGCAGGCTACCCAGCCATGAATGGCCAGCCGCTCACTCTTCCAGGGCAGCGAGGCCTCCTGGTCCACCAACGGGCCCACGGCAGGCTCCACTTTTTTGGTGGCTTCTTGAAGGCCTCGATCCCTGGTACTGCTCAGAAAGGGGCAGAAAGAGCTGCAAGGGAGGGGAGGACAAGCTGGTTCCACCCTTGTCCTTGACTGAGGTCAGGGGAGGCAGTTCTGGCCTGGGCATCAATCTGTCTGCCTGTGGCTTAGAGCAAAAAAGTAAAGGGTACATGGGGTGCAGGTGTCCTCATGGTCAAAAGCAATTTAAAAATGACAGAATAATTTTCTCACATTGATCAGATCCAGCAAAGGTAGGATTTTTCTCCCCTCTCCAGCCCCATCATCCTCACTCCCACTGTTAGACTCAGGAGAGGAAGTCTTTTCCAGCCCCCTGCCCTGTGGCTTCAGGGTTACACCCAAGGTGCCCTCGGTCTCTGCAGGAATCTGACCTCTAGGGAGCGATGGCGAGAAGAGGGGTGCATAGGGGAGGCAGTGGGTTAGTTTTGTTGGGTGGGTCTGCTGGGTCCGGGCCCAGACCTGCTCCCTCGCCAACAGGACCTCTGCTGGGTTTGCAGGACTGATCACTGGTCATGGCCTTTGTCCCACCCCTGAGCCTAGAACCAGCTGAGTGATGATGGTCCCATGCATGAGAGAGAGAGAGAGTTCGCCATCTCAGCTTTATCCCCATAAAAGCTGGATTGGCATGGGGGTGGGGCCGCAGTGGGCTTCTATTTGCTCCTGGCTGAATTGAAAATACCCACCCCACCCCACCCCCCAGAATGGCAGCTCTGACTGGCTTGGAGGAGGACGTCCCTGCATCATCGGCTCTTTATGGGGGTGCACAGATCCAATGGCAACCTTCCCATGGATCAGAAAGAGAGAGTGAGGCCGAAGGAGCTGAACTGGGTATTCTTGGCCGGTCACCCTCCCCAACAGCCTGGCAGACGTGGAGAAGCAGCAAGTGAGAGGGATGGGAGAGGTGGGCAGGGCTCACCTTCCATATTCTCGCAGGAGCATGCGTGACTGAGTCAGGGGGTCGTCAGTTCAGGACACTGCGTGACCTGGGGTTCGCCACACTCTAAATGCCAGTAGCACTGCAGGGGCACTGTGAACCGCCCCCTGCTGCATTTACAAATGTCCCCTGGATTGGGAGCCATGGAGTCATGGGGCGCTGCACAAGGGGAAGGGCAATGACCACCCGCCTTCCCATCTGTTCTGGGTAAGACCCTGGTTGCAAACCCCCCACACCTCCCCACCTTTTGCCAGTGAAGAGGCAGGTCCAGGGCCTGAGGCAGGAGAGAGAGGGTCCCGGAGGCTCAGGTGACAGAGAGAAGCAGGTGACACTCAGGTGCAGGGCCAGGTGTACCGAGGACTTTAGAAGCCAGAGCGAGGCGTTGGTGTTGGCCCAGGCTGCGGAGAGCATTAGGGAGCAATCGGGCCGGATTTAGGAAAAGTGTGGCCTGTTTAAGCCACAGGTGAGATGGAAGTGGGGGGTTCTCCTTGGCTCCCAAACACCCCGAAATTAGATCCTCTCTCAGTGGTGTTCTTGGGGCTCCCTTACTGCTTATTCCACGTTGCTGAGAATGACCTGGGGCTCCTGTCAACCCCTTGCCATACCCCACCCCGGGGTAAGACCTTGGTGCAGGCCCTCCCTGAGTACCCTGGGGCTGAGGGTTCCCGGGGAGTCCTTTGGTGCTTCACTCACAGTAGACACACGGTGATCTTTGAACGAAAGCATGAATGAACGAGCGGATGGCTTACAGCTCTGGTTGCCCTGCCCCCCTTATTCCTACTCCCCGGTCCACCCCTGACTTGGCTCCACTGACCCCTAAGGCTTCCGCAGAAGCAGGTCCTTTTCTGCCTCGACCCCAGGTCTCTCCAGTTTGGTTTCTGCTGGAAAACAGCGGCCTCCCCCACGAACCACCCTCCTGGCCTCCGTCCACCCTGGAAATGCTGATGGCTTCATATTTACTCCCTCTTGCCCTTCCTCCTAGCCTTTCCCCTCATCAAGTCCGCTTTGGAACAAATTATCCAGTTTCTCCCTGACCTGCCTTTCCTGTCTGAAATCACCATTTCCTAAACAGCTCCTCCTGGATTCAGACGAGGACCCTCTCTCCCTCCTGCCTCTGGCCCGGCTCATCGGGGCCTCGCCCCCTCTGCCGCCTGGGGCCCTTCCTCTTGAAGGGCTCACAGCATGATTTGTTTCCTTAAAACCATCCCCACCTCTCTGGGAGGACCCCACCATCCTCCACCACCACGATTAACTTCCTCAGAGGCTCCCTACTTATACATGAACGTGAGTGCAGGCCCTGCCCGGGAGAGATCCCTCAGTCTGTAACTATTCTGTGGGGCGAGGGAGGCACTGCTGTCACCGTAGGATCTAGAGATGAGCTCCGTGTGTCGAAGGCGGTGGTAGATTCCTAAGGGGTGACGGCTGTCTGCAACCGCCGTGGGTGGGAGAAGGGGTGAGCTGCCCGTGGCTGGCTGTATTCAAGCACTGAGTGGCCTCTGAGAAGTCTTTGGGAGTTCACAGGGGTGCAAAAAAATAAAGAGCCATTTCAGATCGGAGACCTCTGGGTAGGAGGGGAGAAGCCAACCCAGGTGCCCCTGTGAGGCTTCAGCCCAGCGCAGAAGGGGTCGGGGGGCCGGGGGCCAGGAAGAGCCTCGGTACAGCCTCTGTGATGGGAGCAAGGAGCCACAGGGACGCCGGGCTCTGCTGGGCTGTGGAAGGCAGGGATGAGTGGCGGCGTTTGGGTTGTGCTCAGCAGGAGGGGCCACGGGCCCTGCCACCCTGCTCCCTGGGAGGCGGCGGACGCAGAATTTCTCTTCCTCCTGTGGGACACAGGGCCCGCGTCCCCCAAGTGGCAAGGGACTGCTCATCCAGACCCTGGGTTGCCGTGGCCCTGCCGGGTGGCCTTCACTCAGCCCTTGCTGGGGGCCAGGGTGAAGACGGACGTGCGTGTCCACACAGAGGGGCGGTGTCTACACAGAGGGGCACCTGCTTCTCCGGGAAAGACCAGCAGCCAGCGACTCCTCCCAGCTTCTTCCATCCGGTTCTCCCTGCAGCCCCTCTGTTGTGACTTCTGTGCTCTTTTTTTCCAAAACCCCCCTCTGACTTTTCTTCAAACGTGGGGGACTCCCTAACCCAGTGCCTGGCACACAACAGGCACTCAATAAGTCTGGTCTTAAATAAGTGAATTCCATTAGATGCCTTAGGCACTGTTGATGCGCCAATTGTGTTTTGCAGAGTTGGCCCCACTTATAGCATCTACTGCACGGGCTCTTCCTTCAATCTGACCTTGCAGCTCCCCGGAGCCCGGAACCTGGGAGAGCTTCTGTGGCTGCCCTGACCTGTTGAGTACAAGGAAGTGACACCGAGTGACGACACGATAAAAATGCCACCCACTTCCCCCTTGACCTTCTGCAGACACTTGCTATCGGAACAGCTGCCATGCTGTTCGGAAGCCCAAACCAGCCCACGTGGAGAGACCCCACGTAGGAGTGCTGGCTGACAGCCCAGCTGAAGTCCCAGCCAACAGCCGGCACCAACCAGCAGACCTGTGAGTGAAGCCGCCTCCAGATGATTCCAGCCTCACATTCCTGAGCCGCCCTGCACCTCCTCGTCTCCCCGGCTGGACCCCCGGACGTCAGAGAACAGAGACAGGTTCCCACCGTGGCCTGTCCTGACTCACAGAAATTGCCAGAGATAATAAAGTGGTGAGCGTACGAATCCACTAAGTTTTGAGGCGACTGGTCACCCAGGAACAGGTGGTCCAGACAATCCACTTCCAATAGGGAGCCCTCTGCTGGCCTCCCTTCAGCCTGGCTTACCCGTAACTGCCTTTGGAGAGGGTACAGCCTCCCCTTGACAGCCAGTGGTTGCCGGGGTAACCGGGTCCCCTGTGCAAGATGTGGGAGTAGACTTTTCAAGGAAGTGCCTATAGCTGCTTTTCTTAGAAGAGAACACTTGTGTTTTCAAGGCTTGACCAGCACACAAAAAAAAATCCAAAGCTCTTCCTTCTGGTTCTTATTCTAGCACCAATTCTTACTATTTTAGACATGTCTGCTATAAACTGAACGCTTGCGTCTCCGCCCCACACCCAAAATTCATATGCTGAAACTCAACCCCCAGAGCGATGGTGTTTGGAGGTGGGACCCTTGGGAAGTGGCCAGATCATGAGGGTAGAGCCTTCACGCACGAGGCCAGGGTCCTTATAGAAGGGGACTGTGGAGAAGTCCTCTCGGCTCCTGCCAAGTGAGGACACGTGAGACCGAGTCCGCCAGTACCTTGATCTCGGACTTCCAGCCTCTGGAACTGTGAGAAATAAATGATTATTGTTTCGTCTTGTACTTTGTTACAGCAGCCGGAGCTGACCAAGGCAGCATCCTTCCCTGTCGCCAGCTCTTGGCCTCCCGGTCTGCATACGAAGCGGGTTGGGACAAGGTGAACTCTTAGGTCCCTCTTGGCTCCGGGCTGCTGTGAGTCGATTGGTTGACCCTACTGTTCGAGTGGGCTCTGAAGCTGACCGCGAGCGTTTCAGGGTTCGGCACAGGCACAGGGGAGGCCGGCGATGCCACGGAGGCAGGGAGGCTCTCCTTCCTTCATCCGGTTATTGAACATTAACCGGCCAGGTCCTGGACCGAAGTAATTAATAACACTCTGAGCGTATCGGCTTTCTTTATGATTTCCTTGTCTCTGCTGAGGGTCATTTGCAGATGATTAATCTAAATCATTATTTAGATTGTGTCTAATGTTTTCAGGCCAGCATTGATAACCGCAGCTGTCTAATCTGAGAAGGGATCATTCTCCACGGAAGGGGCCTCCTCGTTGATGTTGACCCTAAGAGGAAGGGCACTTCCCAGGGTTAGGAGACTTGAGTTGACTGGGGCCTATAAAATATCCCACCTGGGCCCCCAGCGCCAGGTTGGTTAAAGAGACTGGCCTCATGCTCGCTTCCTCGTCATGTGACTTGGGAAACTCCTGCCCTCTCTGAGCTTCCAGTTCGTGGGAAAATACTGTCCCTTCCACCAGAAAACATCCTGCCTTGGCATTTCATGCCTCCTCAGTCCCAGCCTGGCCAGCTCCTATTCATCCCTCAGGCCTCAGCTATGTGACACCTCCTCCGAGAAGCCTGCCTGGAATGCCTCCCCATCTACTGCTGTCGAGGCTGTTAAAGTGGCCCACCTGTGGTCTCATGTGCGGAAGGTACTAGGCCCGTCAGGGCTGCAAGACACACGTTGCCGTCCCTGCCAGACTATAGATGCTCTCCAGGGCCGAGACCAAGTGCGTTGTGCTTCTTGATCTCTTCTCGGCCCTCAGCACAGCTCCCGGCCCATAACAAGCGCTCAGTAAATATTTGTTGAACAAATGAGCAGAGATCATGCCAACGCCCCCGTCTGCTTCTGGTGATCTGGAGGCGTGACAGGTGGGCAGGCTCTCCCGCAGCACGGGATGGCAGGCGGAGAGGTACGATTGCCGTTAATGGGGAGGATAAGCTCCAGATGCTTCCAACTCCTCGGTCGAAGGAGAAGCCAGCGTGTAAAGGCAATCTGGATCTCCCCCAGATGTGCACACTCTGAGCAACCCGGATGGAAGTGGCACTCCCCGGCAGGTGCAGCCAGGGTTCTAGGCAGCAAGGTTGAGATCAGGGCCTCTAAACACTGCGGAGAGTCTTCCTGGCAAGAAAAGAGGGAGAACTCTCCGTCCGTCCGTCCCTCCCTCCCTCCCCAGCTCTACCTTTCTGCTTCCTCAAGGAGAAGGGGACCCAGGACATGGGGCCTGGGGGCGGGGAGGGGCTGCATTCTACAGGGGACACCACACCGGGTCTGGGGACAGGTGAGGGGTTGTGTCTCCCATGTGGGGCTGCTAGCCAAGGGATGGTCGGAGGTCACTTTTTAGGGATAAGGGAGGAAAACGTGGTCCGTTGGTGGGGAGGGAGGGCCAAGGAGAGAGGTGAACATCCCGAGTATTGTCAACTGCAGGCTGGCTTCCCGGAGCTTCTAGGGCAACGGGACAGGCTGGGCAAAGCCCTTGGTGTTATCTTGAGGAGACCTCGCAGTCATTTTGTGCAAGAAGCAAGCTGCCCTGCCTCCACCCCGCGGCAGGCTGCAACTCTATAAACTCTCTCCAAGTAAAACCCCAGGGCATAATCGGGTGTGGAAGGCTGAATCAAGTGTGGGTATTACGCTGTGAAAACCCCTAACTGCCTGGCCCGGCAAATGAATTAGCTTGTTAAACAAAATACATACATCTGCATACATTTGAATACATGAATAAGATCAGCTCAGACCCTGCCCAGGCCCAACTTCTCCCAGAGGGAGGAGGAGGAGGAGGAGGAGGAGGAGGAGGAGGAGGAGGAGGAGGAGGAGGAGGAGGAGGAGGAGAAAAAAGAGGAGGATCCGGGAAAGAGAGGCTTGGCCGGCTCCCAAGGCTGCCCCTTAAAGAGCCCATGCCTTTGCATGCTTTATTTATAGATTAAATACAAAAAGCGTCTCCCTGCTGCATTAAAAACTACCCATCAAGGCTGAGGACTCGAAGGAGCAGTAAAATCAATCTCGCTGCATAAAGACAACAGCAAGCAATTGGCATGACATTTTAAGTAAATGCTACAGCCATTTGTAAATGTTCATTTTCCGGGAGCCCCCATCTATTATATGACAGCTCTTTTCTTAGCGTCCCGGTGTGAATTCAGTGGGTTTACAGATAAGCCCGTTGAGGAGAATGGATATCAAGATGTAAAGTGCTATAATACGGACAATTTGTTACTGCTGCACCAAGTCGCTCCGTCATTATGTAGTTGCCTCTCAAAGGGTTGGAACCACCTGGCTATTTTTACTCATTGGAGTTAGTCAGCAAGGGGGTCTGAATTTGGGGGAGAGGAAGTGGGTGAGGACGGACGGGCACAGCGGCCCCGAGGTGAGGAGACTTGATAGGGTCCTTGGGGTCCGGACTCACCCTTTCCAGATGCTTCTCCCTCAAAGAGGCCTGGACAGGAGAGACATTTCCCACCCCCGAGCCTGCTTATCCACAAGGTCCCAGGTCCCAGCAGGAGAGGGTCCAACAGAGGCCAGAAACCTGAATTATGGGGCCGATCACCTGTTGCTCAGACGCCCGTGCTTCCCCGGGGAATGGATCAAAGATCAGGCTCCAGAGGACCCCCCTTCCCTGGGGTTCCAGCCCGGCTCCCTGTCCCTCTTGGCAGAGGTGGCCCATCGGGGCCGGGGAATAGCCTGGCAGCTGCGTGGCAACCTGCTCCGGGACTGCCCAGGTTGAAATATGGCCTGAGAGAAACTGAGGTTCCTCTGGCCTCATAACTCACTGCTTCCTCCGACAACCCAGATGCTTCCAGGGAGGAAATAAATGACCCCCTCGGTGAGCCTGGAGTTGCGTCGACGATGTGCCAAGCGGAGCAGATGACAGATCACAGCAGGCTCCCCAGTGGGGCTGATGGGAGGGCCCCCCTGGCCCTCAGGTAGTCAGGAAACCAAATGCCCAGAAATCCAAGTCCAGCTTCAGAAAAGAAGGAGCGCAAAGAGATGGACCACAAGGCTGGTCATTTAGGTCGGAAACCGCAGGGGACCTAGTTTGCAGGCAAGTCCCCTCCCAGATGTTACTGGCTCTCGTGCTCGGGCTGCTTCTCTTATGCTGTCCATCTGTCCATTCATTCAACCAACACTTGGGGGCCTCTTGGGTCTTTTCTGAGGCCCTCCTGGCCCTTCATGGGCTTTAATTTCAGCACAGAGCAGGCCATTTAGCCTGTTAACCCTTCCAGGGTACAAAGTATACCCCTGCCTATTGGTGTCTGGCACATAGTAGGACACAAACAGCTGTGGAACAAATGAATGAACAGATAAGCACATGTACACACCCACACACCCATCTGCTCCTAGGGTGCTGCTTCCTGGGGCTGGTTTCTCAGCAGGGCCTCTCCGGGGTGGGCAGGAGGATCCTGCCTCTCACTGCGGTTCGTTGGTTTGGACCCAGCTCTTCAGTAGACAGTGTCAAATTCTAATTGGGGTTTGGCATGAGCCAGCAGGAGCTCCAGCAAGTCACTTCCCTCCTTTGTTTGGGAAATGTGGCTACGTGATCTAAAAATGCCCTTCTAGCAATTAGCTCCTCTGACTTCAGCAGAGAAGAGGCCAAGCAGACCGGGGGGGGGGGGGGGGGGGGGGATGTGGACACCTTCCGGGTTAGGTGTGGGGGTGGAGGGTGCTGCATCTGAAGGGTGCCGTGGCTGGCCCAAGCTCTGTCCTCAGTGATGGTAGCTGGTGGTTTCATCCTTCAGGATCCAGATGAGGAAACAGCTGCACCTACCAGGGAGCTGTGAGTCTCTCCAGAAATTCTCTTCTGGGCTCTGTTCAGCCTTCTGGATGCAGGCGGCTGAGAGCTGTCGTTTCTCAGCCCTATTCTATTCCAGCTCCCTGCGAGTATGAAGGTCCACTCAGCCTTGTCCCAGGAAACTCCTCTGGGGGGTGTCTCATGTCCTGGGTGGGGGGCCCAGGTCCTCTGAGCTACCTTGGCAGTGATGCTCGGAGCCCAGTCCTGTGGCTGCTGGGGCGCTCATGCTGCATGGAGGATGCGCTTCTGTGGAAGGGGGAAAAATGTCAAAGGCCTGTGACATGGAACTTCCCTGGTCCCTGACTGAGGGAGGGAGGGAATGGTGTGGGGTCAGGCGGTTGTTCCCCAGGTAATGAAAGTTTGCGTCCCTGGACCGCTGTGTCCAGTCTGGCCTGAGTGGGAGTTGATGAAGAAGTGTCTAGGTGCAAAACTCAGTTCTTCTTCTAAGATAAATAAATGAGCAATTGCCAGCAGAGGTGCCACGGAGAGTACTTAGCTTAATCAAGCAGTGTCATCCCCGAGGTAATTTCGAGGCCCCATTCATCACGGCTCTTTCATCCTGTGTCACCACTGCTAATAGTTCGTGCTCAGGCAGAGAGTTGCCAAGCAAACTTTGAGTCACGTCCTCATGTCCACCCAGCCAGCTCTTGCATCTGTGGGTAGAGGCAGCGTGACTTTCACAGGGGTTGACAACCAGGGATGCTCAGGGACTGGTGAACCAGAAAGGCCACTGGCCACTGCCACACCAGTTGGCCGTAGCCAGACATCAGACAGAGAAGAGGGGGGTGATAGTTGGGAGGAGGTCCCTTCTTCCCTGAGGCTGGAAGTCCCTAAAAATTGTGAATTCTCATTATTAGGACAAACCCGGGAGGGGAAAAAAAAGCAAACAATGAAAAAGCTTATCATTGGGTATAATAAAAGTATACATCACATACTAAGGGGTTTATAGGAGGAATAACTAACCCAAGTCTGGTCAGCAGGGACCACTAAGTCTGGTCCTGGTGCTGGGCCTTTGCACTTGCTGCTCCTTTGCTCTGAAACTAAAGTGGCATCCTTCTTGCCATTTCAGACCCAGGCAAACTGAGAGATAGGACAGAATGATGGTCATCCAACCAAGTTATGGATGATGATGGGTTTTGAAAAAGCTCTGGCCCTTAGGAGCTGCAGGGTTTTACACATATTTCCCAATCTCTCTGTCCCTCTGTTCTTCTGATGATCTCACTGGGCAGGAGAGGATTAAGTGACAATCCCCGGGCTGGGACAGGACATTAAAAAGTGGGAGCCAGTGATGTCAGCAAGATGGCCCCTTCTTCCCCGTCAGCACGCCGAGTGAGCAGAGGTTCACAAGCTCCTGTTGTCAGAAGTGGGAGTCGGCCACAGAAAAGTGGGGTGACTTGCATCGAGTCACATGGTAGGTCAGAGTTGGGAACAAGGTCCGAAATCCCAGTCTCAGCTCTCATGGTTTCCATAGCAACAGATCCCAACCTGGCGACGAGTAGGCTTGATTTGGTGACATCCCGGAGTATATAAAATTATCTGAAGGCCATCACAAAATAATCAAATCGTACGCTCTCCTGTGCTCTCTCTTGGTGGGGATGTCATAAAGGTTTGACAACGATGACAAGATGTCAGTTTGGTTCCTAAGGAGTCAGACATCCAGGTTGAGCCTGGTGAGACGATTTCTGCCTTAACTCTGACACGGGAAAAGTTCGAGTCAGATTCAATTGTTTGTGCCTTTCTAATTAACCCCCCGATGCCCAACTCCAGTTGCCCCAGACCCTCCATCTCTAAAAGTCACTGGTGTCCCCACCCCGCCCCCAGCTCCAGTCAATTGCTTCCATGCTCAAGAGCTCCCCTGCCCCACCCTGTCCACCAGAGCTGGACAGAGTGGCCAAAATACGAAGGTTGAGCTTCGGAAACTGTGACGGCTGGAAGAATCACCTGGAAAGCCTGAGGAAATGTGGGTTTGGATCCAGCAGGTCTGGCGGGAGGCTTGTGATTCTGCATTTCTAACGAGCTCCCGGAGGCCGTTGCTGGATGGCTCTTTGAGTTCCAGGTGTTAAGTACTGATTCTCCCACTCTGGACGGCCTCGGAATCACCTGGAAGATTTGTTCAAATGGATCCCTGGACCCCACCCCCAGAGTTTCTGGGTTCAGCTGGTCTGGGATGGAGCCTGAGAATTTGCAGGCCTAACGGGCTCCCAGGTGATGCTGCTGCGGCTGCTTCTGGGGAGCACACACCTGGAGAATCATTGCACTAAAGGCTGCAAGTGGCCAGGTGATGCAGCTCCCTGACTCGTGACACCTGTGCACTGGCCAGGTGTGTCCACTGGACTTCCCGTGCCCTTCCCGTCCCCCTCCCGGGATGAAGCTTCCTCTGTGAGGCCACCTTCCACCGCAGGGCAGAACCACCCCTTGGTCCCTGCGTTGAGTACACACACACACACACACACACACACACACAGAGCTAGAAGGAGAGAGACTGATTTTGCAAAATCTGCACAAAAATTGGCTGAATTTATGTTTCCCCTGCAAGAGAAATGCTGCCGAGTGGAAATAAAATGCAGGATTCCTGGGCACTTCTATTACCTCTTCATGTCACCGGCAGTGACTGATGGTGAAAAGTAAGATTGCAAACGGAATCGCTTTCGCTTTGCCCAGAACAAACTCCAGCCGGCGACGGAGCCTCCTGCAAATCTGTGGTTCTCCCAAGTGTCACCGACAGCGGCTCTGAAAGGCGCCGGGAGAGCAGCCAGCCTGCAGGAGACAGCCTTCACCGGGCCCAGGTCCCGGGGGCCCCGTCCTTCACCTGAAAGCAGGGGCCCCTGCAGGCGAAAGGGAATCCGGGTTGATTTAATGCGGTTCATTTTTCTTCCTTGTTTTAATCACGGAGTAATAATAATAATAAACTCGCCTTTATATAGTGTCTTTCATTGCCAGTGTATCACCGAGCACTTTACAGATTTAATAATAGAGTTTCAGAAATAAATAATGGGGAATAATAATGGGAAGGATAAATAACGTATTTATGGAATTGTATTGTGGTTTATGGTGGTAAACAATCCCTCAGACAGCCAGCAGCCGGAAATTAAGAGGTCTGGAAAGGAGAAGGGGACCGAAAAGAGAGGCGCCTTCAGGTAGGATGTGCACCGGACTGGGGCCCCATGCAGGGGGGCAGAGAGAAGGGAGGGTGGGGGGCTCCCCAGTCACAGGGCAGGGCTGGGACGGCAGCGCGGAGAGGAGGGTGGATTCTCCAGAAGGGAGGGTGAGGTGCCTGATGTTGATGAGGGCTCAGCCCTGCGTAGGGCGGCGGAGGAAAGAGGATGAGTGACAAGCTGGCCCAAGTGGCCGGGCCACCAGACCCCACCTGGCTCCGTCCTGGATGCAGGGCTGCCCCAAAAGCTAGGCCGCTCCTTGCTGGACCGGGAGCCACACTTCCTTCCCTGCCTGTGCCAAGCCTTCCTTCAAGGATGCTCGAGGCGCATTTTGTGGCCACCCCCGCTGCAACCTGAAAGGGGGCCCTTGAAAAGAAGAGAATGTTATATGGAAATTGCTCTTACCGAGTTGGTATCCCTCCCTGGGTTTCTAGCAGGTGCCTGGCTGGAGGGATCGGCGGGTCAGACGTACAAGGGGAGGGGGCAGGAAGAAGGGACAGGCACCTGGCCCTGCTAGCACCCCCAGGAGAAAAGATCGGGATTTCCCTCTTGCTTTGTCCCTCTCCTCGATGGTTTGATGATTAGAGACTTAATCCGTGAAAATATCAGCAGGCCCAGGTTCCTGCCTGATTGGTTTTTGCCTGGCAACGTCCTAGGAGCTTTATTTACATACATTGTCTTTTTCTGTAGATGAGGAAATTGCTCCATCGCAGCCGCACTGAAATCCTTCTGCACACGGAAGATTTCAGCAGAAGCCGGAACGAAGCCAATGTCAAGTGCTCAGGATCCGTAAGTGTAGCTTTGGCCTCCCCGGACCTGTTTCCAGAAGCCACAGTCCCAGCCTGTGGGTGAAGTGCCAGGCTCAGTGGCTGAGGCCTCGAGGCCCGAGACCTGGAGGCAGAAGCTGTGGGGGGCCAGTGCGGGGTGGGGGGGCCGGTTGGTCACTGGGTCTGGACCGGCTCTCCGGTGCTGGGCTCCAGCCAAATGGCCCCATACAGGGAGGCTGCTCCAGCCACGTGCCCTGCTTTGGCACCGACCACTGCCCGCCGGGTGGCCGCCTGGAGTTGTCGGGGCCCCTTCGAAGTTCCTACTGGGATGGCTTGTTTCCCTCAGAAAATTCTGGACTCGCACGGGCTTGTAAACAAGTGTGCTCACCTGGCTGGCACCTTACATGGACCTTAAATTTATTAGTCCTTTTTATTGTCTTTTTATTGTCCTGTAGGAGGCTGATCAGTGACTCACTGAGGGCCCGTCTGTCTCCCCAGAGCATCTCCAGGGTCTGGATGCTGAGCGGATGTAACTCTGGGCCCGGTGTCGGGGGCAGGAGGGCAGGAGGGCAGGAGGGCAGGAGCTTGGTGCCGGGCGCTATCCCTTCCCAGGCCCCAGCCACCACGGATTCATTCCACGCACGGTTCCTGAGCACCCACTGTGAGCCAGACACCGCACAGCACCTGCTGGGCGTATCCGAGAACGAGCAGGGTGGAACCGCACTCTCAGTAATCCTAGGACTGACTATATGATTATAATCCTGCGAAGAGGGTCAGGGCTCTGCGTAGACGCCCGCACAGTGGACATTTACGGAGCCTCAGTGTGCACATCTGTAAAATGGCAGGGACTCTGAGTTTGGTGGTTCAGCAGCTTTCAGCCCCACCCAGGAACGCAGCAGACCGTCCAGCCCAGGCCCTGCTCTTGCCTTCAAACGCTGTGCTCTGACTGTTGTCATGGAGGCATTTGTCACCGTGTCCTCCTGTTGTCACTGTGTCCTCCTGTCAGCACTGGCAGGTTGTGCCCAGATCTCCTGCTGGGAGTACTGGAGTCAGACACTGATTTGCCTGTTACTCTGTACAGCGCAAAGCCTCCCTCCCCACCTCCAAACCCAGGGGAGGGCTCCCTGCTGGGGACCCAGGCTAACCCCCTTGGGGCTCTCAGATCACCCACTCCCAGGGTGCGGGGAGCTGGAAGTGCCAGCTCCTCCATGTGGGCCTTGTGTCGTCAGCCCGGCCAGGCCCCCTCCAGGGCGCCCCCCCCAGTATAAACCAAGGAGTCCCTGTAGGAGCCTGAGAGCGAATCGAAGAGAAAGCCAGGTGACAGAGCAGCAGAGTGGGGATGTGCCTGGTCACTGCTCCTGGCGGAGCCCCGCATCACAGAGCCCAAGGGAGCCTTGGAAGGAAGCAGGTCCCCGTGACGCCCAGCCCAGGCAGCCCTCCCTCAATGCTCAGCCCCCTGCAGGCCGGTGGGTCTCCTTGTTGAGACCACCTTCTGTTAACAAGCCCAAACGGCAGCATTAACGTGGGCTCCAGCGCCCCACAGGTGCGACTCCAACCCAACGCCACCGCCAGTGTGAATTTAGGCAATGTGCCAACCCGGCTCAATTTCCTCATCCATAAAATGGGGATAAGCCAAGCAATAGTGACTTTGGAAGATTTACAGTTAAGGAGTAATCTTCAGGGCTTGAGCTGAACCCTAGGAGCACTGATCCTGCATCCATCCCCGCTCTGAGCTCCTAGACCCAAATTGGGATCAGAGGGACCGGCTTACTGGCCGAGGGCCAATGACTAAAGCAGATCGGCAGACTCCAGCCCATGGGCTCAGTCCGGCGCTGCTGCTGCCTGCTTTTGTGGATAAAGTTTTATTGGAACACAGCCGTGCTCGTTCACTTACGTATCGTCTATGGTTTCTTTTGCACGGACTTGGGTTGTTGCAACAGAGATTCTTTGTGCGCAGAGAACCAAAAATATTTACTCTCTGGACCTTAGCAGGAAATGTTTGCAGACCTGGTCTCTAAAGTCCGGGACCCCTGAAAAGGCTGAAGTATGCTCCGAGGGTCAGAGTTAGGGTTTCCTACCAAAGTCCCGAACTTTTAGACTATCCAGGGGAGAACTTGGCTGGCCAAGTGGAGTCACTGACCGCCTGGGAGACCCCATTGTGGGTGGAATGGAGACCTGGCACCAGGAGGTATAGAGTGGTGGCCTCCCGGCCAGCCTAGGGGATCCAGTCCCTCGCCCCATCCCAAGCATATTGACTGGGCTCTGATGGGAAGCCAAGCAAGGGCCTGCCCTTCCCATCTGGCTCTTGGTGGGCAGTGCCACGGAGAAGGACCCAGTGTCCTGATAGGGGACACGGCCCAGTTGAGGTCAGGTTTCTTCCAATCAGATCTAGCTTCTCCTCTTTTGGGAGGAGTGAAGATTGTTTCCCCAACATGCCCCTGTGAGGACGCCCTGAAAGATTCTCATCTTTAGAGCAAGGTAGAAACTTAACAGCTGGAGTAGAAGGCCCCATGTGCCCGAGACACTGTAAATGTTCAAGAATGCAAGCTCTCGCTAACTATAATAATCAAAAATCCAAATGTCTCCCTGCTGCTTCTCCTTACTGATCCTAATACAACCTTCTGACAACTTAGAATAAATATTCCCTTTTCAATAGGACAACTTTTTCAAATTCCTTGAAGACCCTTGCCCCCAGTCACCAAGGGGTATAGTGGCAACTCGACGGAGTAGAATTCTAGCAGTTTCCATCATAGGAAGTTGCCTCCCCATAAATAATAGGTTTCTTTGTCTTAACGTTGAACAGATACACTGTCGAAATGGATATATAGATCTAAGCCTGTGTAGTTGTCCTGTAAACCATAATCTTTCATTAGAACAACTTTCTGGATACATTGAAACTTACCACCTGGGGTAGAGAGTGAGTTCTCAGCTGGTCATCCCCATATCAGGTCAGGTAAGAGGCAAACCAAAGTAGGCATCAGAGGTTTAATTTGGTTGCTGCCTCTTGCTGGCTGCAATTATATGCTTACTCACAGAACTTAAAGGAGCCACTCACCTCCGTGTGAGATGGAAAAATGATACCACCGACCTGTGGGATACACGTGGTCCCGGCCCCCTGGCCACGCGCGGCGCAGACAGAGCGTGCTAGAGGAGCCTGCGTCTGGCTTTGCAGACCCACATCTGTCTGCAGTGCAGTCCTTGTATTCTCTATGTATACCTTTGATAAATGGCTGTACTTTTATATTCTAATTGGTAATAGAAACAACACCTCCGATGCCCAGGAGAAGCCCCAAGTCCCAGCCCAAGCGGGAGATGAAAGGGTTTCCAATGAGGGGCAAAGACTCTTAAAGGGAAAGAAAATGCGGATGGAGGTGAGGGAGTTCTCAGACTAGGGGAAAGCCTGATCTTGAAGGTATGAGAGGGAGGGCTTCCCAGGCCTGGAAACCAGACAAAAACAGCGGCATCCGTGGGAATCAGGTGAAGGGTAGGGGTCCAGGGAGTGGGAAGCAGGGGCAATTCTCAAGTGGGGAGCTAGCGCTCTTGAATATCCAATGAGAAGGCCAGGATGAGGGATGCCTGGGCGGCTCAGCGGTGAAGCATCTGCCTTTGGCTCGGGGAGCGATCCTGGAGTCTCGGGATCAAGTCCCACATCGGGCTCCCTGCATGGAGCCAGCTTCTCCCTCTGCCTCTCTCTCTGTCTCTCATGCATAAATAAAGAAAATCTTAAAAAAAAAAAGAAAAAAAAAAAAAAAAAGAAGGCCGGGATGTGGCCAGACACAGTGACAGCCAGCCCTGCAGGGCGGCAAGTATAACCTCCCATAAGCCAGACCAAACTGGCCCAGATGTGCTCTGAGCCTGCCAGTTCCTTCGAGCTTCTTAGCACCTCTGACACATCCTCCGCTCCCATCTCCGGCCCCCAGCCCCCACCCCTTCAGGAAGGCAGAGCTCGTGCCAGGAGCAAGAGCAGACGGAGCAGTAGAGCTGTCACTGTCCTGCAGATGACGGCACTGGGATGCGCCCTGGTCCCCGGGTCTCTAACTGCGTGTACCCATCCAGGTCAGTCCTTGGGGCAGGGCCAAGCTGGGAGCGCCTGTCTCGGGAGCTCCTGGATAATGCGGTGGTCTGTGGGTGTGAGGGCCACTTTGAGAGCAAGGAATCACAGGGAGCAGCGTTACTAGGACGATGGTCTCTGCAGTCAGTCAAGGGTTCAAGTCCCAGATGTGCCTACTTACTGGCTCTGTGACCTTGAGAAAGTTACTTAACCTCTCTGAGGAAAGCTTTCTTCATCTGTCACGTGGGGATAATACCGCATCCGAGGCTGGCTGAGCAGATTCGGTGATGTCAGTCAAGCATGGTTGGGAAATACTAAACACCCAATCAATAAATAGGAGGGTTTAAGCTGTTACTGAGAATATATCGATATCAAAGTCTTATTAGGAAGATTGGGGCAAGAGAGGAGGAGCATGGTCTCGAGGCTACTGCCGCAGGAGGCCACCCCAAGCTCTGGGTGGTGACCCCAAAGACAAGGTGCCTCCCTTCCCTGCAGCCGAGATATCAGGGAGGAAGGGAGACCGTCAGCAGGGCAGCCTCACCCTCTGCAGGGCTGCTGGCCACGGGCCTGTCACAGAAAGTTGTGTGGTCCAGAGCGAAGCCAGTGGGCAAGGTGGGGAGGGGATGAGAGCAAACTCCCCACTGATAAGGTGGATTTCCTGGGACTGAGTAGGAGATCGGGCCCAGAAGGAGGAGGGAAAATTTTCTCACATGTTCATCCATTACTACCTACCTACTATCACACAGCTGCAGGTGCAGCCCAGGGGCTGAGCCCCATCATCACGGCAAGTCCCGAGACTCCCAGAGAAGAGCATCCTGCCTGAGTCGATTCCCAGCTCTACGGCGGCCTGCTTGGGGCCCCATCGTTTGGAATGCATGCGTGTGCGTGGACCTGGGTAGGTAGCGAATGTGCTCATCTGGGGACTGTCTGTAGAAAGGGAAGAAGCTGGAGGAACCCACCCAGAGGCGGGTCAGCCCGGTTCGAGGAAAGTCCTTGCTGGCACCTGGCTCTCTAGAGCAGGATTTCTCAAGGCAGGCTCTGCTGACGTGTATGTGGGACCATCCCATGCCCTGTCGGATGTTTAGCAGCATCCCTGGCCTCTACCCACTCGATGCCCAGAGCATCCCTCCCTGAGTCGTGACAATCAGACACGGCCACAGGTCGCCCCAGCAGTCACCCCAGTTGAGAACCGCTGCTTGATACATCCTCTCCTTGGACCTGTTACCTCCGGAGGAAATGAGGGAGGGGTGGACACCAGGGTCTGTGAAGTTGGCGGCAGACAAGGCTCCAGTGGCCAGATGGGCCCCACTTCCTCTCTGCAAGCTACCTGGCGTCAGTCATGGACGGCACCTTGCAAGCCTTCTGCACTGAGAATTTAGTGCTCGCCTGGCAGCTCCCTGGCCTCCCGGCCTCCTCTGGCTCTGCTGGGCGAGGCTCCACGTGGAGGAGGCTGAGGCATGGGGCAGCCTGGGAGGACGGGCCCAGCAGGCAGCGGCCTCCACCCCATCTTGCTGTGTGTGTGTCCAGGGTGCCCCACGGTTCCTGGGAAAAGCAGCTCCTGCAAGGGCAGGGCTGGAGTGGGCGCTGGGAGTTGTGCCGGCGAAGCCAGGGGGACGCGGAGGCTGAGTGGAAGAGAATGTTATCACAGAAACCTGATTTTTCTACACACTCTATCAGCTCCCCATCTGTTCCTTGATTAAATGTATTACTGTGCTCCCTCCCCACATGCCCGCTGCCAGGATGTCTCCGGAGCCCTGATTACATCTGTGGAGAGAGCCTCAAACCTCACAGATGAGCGGGCCTATCGATCAGCCTGGCAGTTGACGTTTGTTTTAAAATCTGGAGGAGGGTAAAGAGTGGGGGCAGAGCTGGCTGGGGCCGGGGGCTGCAGGGAGCCTCTAACCCCAAAGGGAGGGCCCTCCATCCCTTTCTCACCTCAACGAGCCGCGCCCACAGCTTTGGCTGATATCAGACGTTGATTCCTATAGCTCTGTGACCTTGGGCCAGCCGCCCGTCCCATCCCTTTGCAGACTGTTTCCTTCTCTTTATCCTGGGGGATGTTGAAGCAGGTGACTATTTAGAGTCACTTGCAGAAGCAACAGTCTGCAGCCTTGCACCTCCAAGCCTGGTGTGTGGGCCAGCAGCCCCGCATCCCCTGGGCGCTTGTAGGGAATGCAGGCTCTCAGGCCCAGCCCAGGCCCACTGACTTGGAATCTGCCTTTTAACAAGACCCCCTGGGGCCTCCCGAGCACATTAAAGTGTAGAAAGCCAGCTTCCATGTTCCATCCGTTTGACTGCTTCCGAGATGAACATGTAGGAGAAATCCCTCAAAGGAGAAGATTCAGTATCTCCTCTGGCCTCAGAAAACTTTTATTGGATTTTCTTCCTGCACCAAAACCTTAACCCTGACAAGGAACCGGCTCTGAAGTCCTAGCTGTGGTCTGAGCCCCAGGATGAGAACATTCACTGGATCAGGTCCCCAACAAAAGCTTGGGGATTAGAAAGAGAAGCAGGTCCCACTTCCTGCCCTTGGGGAACCCACTGGCCAGGATGGAAAGATGCCAGAAAGAAAGGCCCATTCGGTGGGATCCTTACCAAGCACCTTGCTCCCTCGTCGTGGGATCTGAGCAAATCCCCAAGAGCAGCACCAGCCCCCCGGGACTGTGTGTCCGTTTCCTGGAGCTGCTGTAAAAACTCACCATGATTCTCTCGCGATTCTGGAGGCCAGGGTCCGAAATCCAGGTGTTGGAGGGTCGTGTTCCTTTGGGAAGCTCTGGGGAGGGTCCCTTCTCATCTCTTCCAGTCACTGGCGGCTGCTGCCAACTCTTGGATTTCAACCTGGTCTTCACACCACCTTCCTTCCTCATGGAAGTTGAGGCTCCCCTGCCTGTTTCTAAGGACAGCTGCGATGGCATTTAGGGCTTGCCCGGATTATCTCGGATCCTCTAGTCTCAAACTCCTTAATTTGCTCACATCTGCAAAGGTGCTTTCTCCATATTAGCTCATGTTTGGGGTCTGACTTGGCCACAATATCTTTCAGGGGGCTATGATGCAGCCTACCACGTGCCCCAGTCAAGACCTGGCCTCACTGTGGGATCCTGGATGAGTTACTCAATATGAAGGAGCCTGTGCCCTCCCTGAGAATTGGGATCGTAATCTGCCTCCATCCCCCACATGTGCATTGGCATTCCCTGGGGGATCTGTTCAACACAGCCAGGCTGCCCTCCCCTAGAGTCTGCCAGTGGGTCTGGGGAGAGACTTAAGAATGTGCATTCCTGATAGGTTCCCAGGTAAGGCCGAGAACTGCGGGGTTTGATGAAGTGATGCATGTAAGGGACCTAACAAAGTTGCACCCCAAATACGTACTGAAGAGCTGAGCGTGGCTTGCTGGTGAACAAGCCACCACAATGATACCCCCTTCTCCCCCTACAGCAGAAGACCCTGTCTCCCAGGAGAGGGAGAGCCCCTTGGGAGCCCTTTGTGATTTAACACAGCGCCGCCTTCACAGCCTGGGAGCCAGGCGCTGTGCAGGGGTGGGCCTCACCTCTGTTGGCCCTCGCTCCCCACGTAGTCCTCAGGTGTAAATTAACAGCGACCAAACGTGCGTGGACCGAATGTATAGGAAGGTAAGAAAGCATACGGAGGGGAGAGCTTCGATCCCTTCTGAAGGAGGCCCCAAGGAATTGGCATTGGCCTTCGGGGTTTGGGGAGGGAGGCAAATTTGCCAGCAGCTCTGGAGCCAGTGGGCCTTGTGGGCAGAGGGCAGGGCATGTGGGGTCGTATGAAACATCAGTGTGGCCAAGTCTCCAAATCCTGGAGCTGGGGAGTACTGGACGTGGGCTGGGGACCTCGGCAGGACCAAGAGAAGAGCAGTTTATGCCTCACTTGGCAGCGAGGACCTGTATCCTGCAGGCAGCATAGGGACATTCCGGGGCTTTCTTCGAGAGGGTGACTTGGTTTGCTACGTGTTGGGGAAGATTGCCCTGTGGCAGTGTAGGGGGCGCGGCGTGGAGGGACGAGGGAGAGCCTGGACACAGGAAGATCATCTGGGCAGCTGGCAAAACAATTCAGGCCGTGGACGAGTAAGAGCTAGACTGGGGCACGCGCCAGGGGTTGTCTGGCCGCTGGCTGGAGGCGTGAGCGAGCAGAGAGCAAATCACCAGTGAGACCACTTTCATCCTGCCTCGGAAGCGGGGGGCTCAGAGGCCGGTGCAGCGATGCCCTGGTTGCCCTTGGGCAAGTCACATGGCAGTGTCGGCTTTGCCCTTCTCAGGGGAGCGGCCCAAACTTCCCGGGCACCTGTCTTCTCCTCTCCACTCCTCTCCTGGGGGAACGGCGCAGCCTCTGTAATGAGAGCCGCAGGTTCTGCCGAGTGTCCCCCAAATGTTAAACTAGTTAATTTCTGCGGAGATTTTTCTTTAAGCCAGCATGACACAGGCTTTAAATCAATGTGAAATCCGTTGTCTGCAGACCCACACAGAGAGGGTCCGTGGAGGACGGGCACCAATTATTCTCATCAGTCAATGGGGACAGGACAGGCTGTGCTGGGTGTGGGTTGTGGTGGGGAGAGACAGGCTTCCATGCTGGGGATGGAGTTAGAAGCCCGGGGCCACCCCAGGGAGGCATTTTGGGGGACGCCCCCGCCTCAGAGTGGGGTTGGGTGAAAGATGGAAAGTCATTTGAAAGGGTTGGGTCGGGCTTGGGGACACTGAGGTCCCCACCATGTTCAGCAGTAGCAGGTTCTCAGAGCCCACTTCCCCTAGGATTTCCTCCATTAAATACATACAATGGGTCACATAGGAAAGAAGGGGTGGTGTCTGGGCTGGGTGGGTGGTGGTGGGGGAGGCGGCGGTGGTGGTGGTGGGTGGAGGGAAGGTCAAAGGGACTCCTTCACAGCCATTTGCAGCCTGCTCCGGAGCTCAGGATCACCGAGAGTATTTATGAATACCATCAATCTTGCCCCCACTACAAGGAGACAAGCCAAATTCACTGACTCCATCTTCCTGCCCAAATGGCTCTCTTCTCCTTCAGAATATTGCTCTGTAATAATGCCCATCCTTGCCATCCTCCCGCCCTGGGGAGGTTTCAAAGAGTCCGCCCTAGAGCAAAGGACTCGGGGAAGTTGCTAGAATGACACTGACCCTGAGCGGAGCACAGGTGAACTGGGGAGGAGGATTTGGGAAAGCTTCAAGGGCGAGCAGCAGAGTTTGTGCATCTGGGGTAGCCCCACATCGAGGGCAGGGGTGCAAACTACAGCTCTGCTCCACCCACTCCTCTCCTTCCCCCCAATAACCAGGGCCAGTCAGGGTGACCAGGTGTGACCATACCCTGACAGCCAGGGCCAAGCCGGTTGACCCAGCTTGGCCAGTCATACATTCCGGCTCAACCTTCGGAGCGCCTGGTGAAAACACGAAGACCCAGTTAGAATTTGTTTGAACAGCAGCTGTGTCCAGAGACCTTGGTGGCAGAAATGACACAGCCAGATGGATCCTGCTGCCCGGGCCTCCAGGACCCCCTTGCTTCGTACTTACCCAAGTATTTTTTTACATTCTCCCATCGACTCTGTGCACCTCCATATCCTTCTAGAACATTCCCTCAATCAGAACCCTGATGGATTCAGGAGGAAGTTCTTCAAAGTCTGGGAAAGACAAAACACTAGTTCCCGTGGAGGGTGGAATGCAGTGCCCTTTGCCTGCCCAGAGGCTGGCATGGGACGCTGAGCTCCCCACCTGCTCCTCCCACATTGTCTGCCACAGTGGTTCCCTAGCGGAGGGTGAATAATAGCAAGCTGACTTTGATCCTCCTTTTTCTCCCTGAAGAACACGAGGCTCTTTCATGCCCTGCTCTTGCTTGTGGCCGGGGTGCCGACAAGCTCCAGGAAGGGGATGCTCAGGGCCCAGCCTGTGCCCCACAGCGAGGCAGAGGTGGTACTAAGATTAGCAGCAGAACATTCCCTCCCCGTGCCGAGAGCAGCAGCCGGGCCTGGCTTCAGGCAGGGATGGTCTCCAAGAGGTCGCTGGGCGTGAATCATAACGCCTCACGCCTACAGGCCCGAGTATTATCCCAAGCACTTGACATAAACGAATTCATTGAATCCTCTCTGCAGGGCCACGCAGCAGGTTGGTGTCATTGTCCCTACCTCAGAGTCGAGAGAAAAAAGGCGTGATCCTACACAAGGTAACGTGGGAGTACGTGGTGGGATTTGGCCCTGGGTGCATCTGGCTCTGGGCTTCAAGAGCCTGCAGAAGGCTGAGCAGGACAGAGAGGAAGACGGAGGCCTCCGGAACCACGGGGAGCAGCAGGCCTGGAGTGGGGGTCAGGGTAAGGGGCATCTCTCTGGCCTTTCCATCGCTGCTTCTCAGATGGGTGAGGGCAAACACCAGGTCCCTGGGGCGGCCCCCGGCCCTCCCTGGCCTACTTTAGGGCACACACACTCTCCCCAGAAGGGGAGAGTGAACCAACGTCTGGGAGCCTGCTAGGGATCAGTTAGAGCAGACAAATAAGTCCGATGGAGGCTCCCCGTCCCCAGGAACCTGGAGAAAGTGGCCTGTGTCTCTCTTTCACACCTGGGTGGGGGGGCACGGCCACGTCCTCGAGGCCCCCTCCAGCTCCAGAATCCTGCTTCTGTGGATCTGACGTCCGGACTGAAGAGCCGCCCACTGTCCCATACATGCTGTGTCTGTCCCAGGTGCAATTTCCGATCCCCAGCAGAGAAAGCCACCTCCCCTCCCTCCCTTCCTTCAACTTTTCAAAGCCTTTGGGGTTCGGAGAGAAGCAGAGGAGCTCTGCAAACAGCTTGCAACCTTCCGGTCTGGCCAACGCAACAGCATCCATCGGTCACTCTGTCCCCGTTTCATGGAACCTCATTACAACTCTGCAAGGCGGCCACCGCTCACTGCACTGTCCACGAAGTCCAAGCCTGGAGAATCTAAGTAACCCGCCCGGGGCTTGTCGCTTTGAAGTGACAGATACCAAATGTGTGTGCGCTCAGGCTGGAGTCCAAAGGGCTTTCTGCAGGAGATAGAGGAGGGAGGGGGACCAGGCAGCCGTGAGCCCTGCTCCGGAGGTGCTGGGTGGCCCCTGAGCATGGGGAGCAGACCCCCTGGGTGGCCTCTCACATCCAGAGAGCTGGCACCTGCTGGGGGGACCCCAAGCTACTGGCCAGAGGCAGTGAGGAGGGTCAGAGATCAGAGGTCGGAAGAGAGGGGCCCAGTAAGCAGCGGAGTGAATGAGCCCCGAGCGTGGGCACGGAGGGGTCGGAGGCGGGCAGGATGGAGAGCTGCAGTGGGGACGCAGAGTGGGGGGCCTGTGCCTGGAATGCAGACTGCTTCTGGATGCTCTGACCTCGATACCTTCGGCTTGACTCCAGCCACATGGGGCCGTGCATGGCCTGCAGCTTCCTCCTTCTCCCACCTCCCTGGGGCTCCAGTGATCTGTAAAACTCACAAACCAGTGCTCTGTGGCCACCCGCCTCCCCCCCCCCCCACCAGCAGCACTCTCTGCATCCATATACCCTGAACCTGGCCCCTCCTGGGCCTTCCGGATTCATCTTGCACACTCCTCACTCCGGCCGCTCCCTGCAAAGTGCCTGGCAGATGAAAAACCCACGGATCAATGCCAGAAAAATGACTGTCTCCGCTCACCCTCGCCAGGGAAGAGGCTTTCAACTCGCCACCTGGGGTGCGGGAAGGGAGGTGGAGTGCTTTAATCTCTTAAACTCTGTTTTCTCTCGGGGTGCATGTCCTGCAGCTCGGGGCCGACTCATTAATGTATCTGTCACCAGCCACGGAGGCAGCCACGAAATATTGATGTAGCCATTGGGACGTAAGGGCAGCTGGTGAAATGTGGCCCTGGCCATGATTTTGGGGCCCACTCCCGGCGCCGTGGCACTAATGCACCTCTGCATTAACGCAGGCTTGTCAGATGCCACGTGGAGCGCCCGATTTAGGATTAACGGCCAAGCATCGCGCCACTTTTCATCTCCAGCTGGTGAATATATATTACGGTTGCGTTCTTGCCACGGCTGGAGTTAAGGAGGTGCCGACACCTCATTGAAGGCTTGGAGGAAAGCATCCAGCTCACAAACGATTTGGCTCCCAGGTCCAGCTCCGCACAGTGGCTCTTCCTCCCCACTTCCCTTGCTGGATGGGGAAAGAGTCCAGGGAGAAATGGGCCTGGGGATCATGGCAGGTTGGAATGCAGGCCTTGAGCCACTAAGAGTTTGCACACTAGCTCCCCCCCAAAGCTCTGTGACTTCAGGGGAAATTACTTAGCTTTTCAGAGCCTCAGTTTTGGGGCCGTAAACCTACTGGCCTCAGAAGCTGTGGAAGATCACCGGGGTAGGATGTTGAGTGCCAGGTCCACGTGGGTTACGTCAGGCAGTGTTCTAGGTTCCAGAGGCTGATGCTGGCTGGTTTAAGCGGCAAAAAAAAAGCAAGCTAAGCTTCATGGTGATGCTTCCAGAACTGCGGCCAACATCACACCTTGGGACTGGTCTGGTGAGGATCCCCCACCCACCTCCACAGAGCCCCAGGGGCATTGGAATCAGGGTGCCACCAAAGCCACCACACAATGGCTGTCCTCTGGGAACCGGATGGTGACTACTCCCCATCCCTATGCCCCCACCTCACCACCACACACTCTGCCCTCGTCCTGCTTGTCTGTGTGGCCAACTCCAGATGCAAAGTCCCTAAAGGGTGCTTCTGATCGCCAAGTCTGGTTGTGAGCAAGGGAGGCTGGCAAAGGGAGTCCCTGGCACTTTGAGATCCGATGCTAGGGACTTTTCTCCAAACACAGGTAGGGGATTTGGATTTTGGACAGTGCAAATTAATCCATTTGTACTTGTGTTCTCCAGTTCTGATCTGTCCAGTGCTAGAGACTTAAGTCAACCCCAGGGAGACCTCTGGCTGCACCTTCCCACCGCATCTCCCCAAGGCGGGCCTCTGCCAGTGGCATTCCATCGACCGGGGCAATGGTGGGGGCCCCGAGGAAGAGACCTTTGGGGCTCGTGATGCAAAGTACACAACCCCCATGCACTCTGCAGAGGATTCTACAGGCAAACAGAACCTGCGGAACCAAACAACAGTGTGTGTACGGTTATACATGTGTACACACGAGTGTGTGTGTGCGTGTGTGCATAGGGAGATTTATTATGAGGAATTAGCGCACACGATTGAGGAGGCTGCGAATTCCCAAGACCTGGAGTCTGCGCGCTGGACACGTGGGGTAGTGGCGGGCTGAGTCTGAAAGCCGAGAACCAGGAGAGCCGATGGAGTGCGTTGCAGCCTTTGAGCAGCAAGCTGGAGACCAGAAGGACCCTGTGTTTCGGTTGAGTCTCAAGGCAGGAATCGCTGATGTTGCAGATCCGACAGGCGGGCAGGAGGAGGCCCCTCTTATTCAGCCTTTTTGTCTTATTCAGATTTTCAGTGGATTGGATGAGGCCCACCCCCATCAGGAAGGGCCATCTGCTTTACTCAGTCTACTGATTCAAATGGTAATCTCACCCGGAGAAGCTTCGCAGACACACCCAGAATGATGGTTGACCAGATGTCTGGGCATCCTCCACCGCCTCCACCTCCCACCGCCTCGCCCTGTGGCCCAGGCAAGCCTACACAGGATGAACCATCGCACCCACCCAGGGAAAAGTAACCCCCATCTAAGCAGAGAGCAGCCAAGGGAGGGGGGCGGTGACGCCGATTTCCAAGATCCTGGTCCTGAGTTCAGAGATCCTTTCCAAGGACGTGTAGACTAGTAGTGGTTACAAGCCCACCCTGGATCCTGCCCGCCTGAGTCCCTACCCTGTCTCTGCCATGAAGTGAGTGGGTTCTGCACATCTCTGCTTCCTCCTCTGTGAAGCAGGGATAATAAGCAGCCCCTTCCTCGGGGGCTGCTTGGAGGACCAAGTGATTAATAGATGTAAAATGGTCAGAACGCTGCCAGGTAAACAGGAGGCACTCCGTAAAGATCGGTTATTGGCATTCTCCCCCAGGAGAGGGGCTTTTGGAGGGCAGTGTCGAGGGGGCTTGATGAGGCGGGGAGGCTGCTAGTGATGAGATCACATGGAAATGTCACAGGAGGGGCACCTGGGTGGCTCAGTCCCTTGAGCATCCTGACTCTTGATCTCAGCTCAGGGCTTGATATCAGCATCGTGAGTTCAAGCCCCACGTTGGGCTCCATCCTAGGGGCACGGAGCCTACTTTTAAAAAAAAATGCCACAAGAGCTGAGAGTGGGCAGCCAGCTTCTACTTGTCACCCCCAGGGCCCCTTGGATGGACATTGTTGGATGGGGGCTTGTTGGATGGACATTCCAGGGGGCTTGTTGTTGGACATTGTTGGATGGGGGCTTGTTGGATGGACATGTCCAGGGGACATTCCAGGCTGAGAAGGGGCTTGTTGGATGGACATTCCAGGCTGGGAAGGTCTAAGGGTGCAAAGAATTTTCCCCCTAGCCCAGGCACCGCCCTGCCTGCTTCGGGAAACAGAGATTTCCGCTCAGCTCCTGCTTCCCCGAGGTGTCTCCATGAGCACCCGAGTCTGGTGCCAAGTCTAGTGCCAACCTTGGCGTGCAGGAGTTGTCAACCATGCTTTCTCGAGCTGGCTTAGATCTGTTGGCCCTGGCATGCTTTCTTGTCCCCCTGAACTGGCCTTTGGCGATGGACCCTCACCCTCCTGCAGTCTCTGGATCGCAGGAGAGATCTGGTTCCATGCCAGTGTCGGCCCAGGATTATCTGCACCCACACTCTGCCTCCACTTCTTGGACTGCTGTCCTGACAGCCACTGAAAGATAAAACCCACATTCTGATTCCTGAGCCCCTTGGACTCTGGGGCAGCAGGACTGTGCTCGTCAGGGACCCCAAATCCCAGGCCCACAGCCCAGGGGAAGTGAAGGCATCTCCCCTCCTAGTAAAGATCGCCGAGGACCCTGGCACACAGACCCAGAGGCAGAAGAAAGGGTGACCGCTCCTGGGCCTTCCAGAATTCAGGTCCCTAAACCCCTTTCCTTACTTTTTGGGAGAAGGGCCACCATCTCTCGAGGACATCACAGCTGGTGAGACCAGAGCCCCCGGGACCACCCAAACTGTCCCTCTTCATCCAGAGAACACCCTCTTCCAAACAGAAGTCAGTGCCCATCCAGCACTCTGGCCAGGCTGTGGGAGAGGGGGCCTTCAGTAGCTTGGGTTTCCCCAAAAACAGGCCCTGAGATGAGGATGGGGAGCAGGTGGTTTATTAAGGGGCTGACCCAGGAAGTAGGTAAGGGGCAGGGGTTGTGAAATGGGGAGGAAGGAAATCTCATGAGGGGGTACATGCGTTTGTGAGAGGGTTAGCGCTGCAGGGACCTGGGGTTCATCCTGCAGTTGGGGGGGGGTCGGAGGATGGACCTATCTGCCGGTGGCCTCTGCGGCAGACCCAGGGGCCATGGATGGGCCTCGGCCTCATCATCCATAGGGGAGCGCCCCTGGAAGCCCAGGGACCTCCCTTTATGTGCAAATAAGTGGCCAGGGCTCATTCAGGACTTCGAGGCTTCCTGCCCCAGGATGACCCAACCAGTCAATCCTGCCTCAAGGCCCCTCCTCCTGGTCCCTCCACCGTCCCCTCCCGGGGTGGCCTTCCGCACGGCCAGGCAGGGTCATTCTGCTTCCTAGGAGAGGCGAGAACCTGGCCAGGGCAGGGAATCCAGCTTCCGTAGACTGAGGGGAAGGAGAGAACGGAAAATAAAGAGCCCTTAAAATCTCCCTCAACTGTTTAAGGATTGGAGATCTGCACTAAATCTCAAGAAAAAGGAGTAATTACGCTGTCAGCAAAGGTGATATAGTTTTTAAGACTCAGTTCCACAGCCGTAATTTTTCCTCATCCTCCTCGTGTCTCCTGGGGGATTTAGGGGCCAATTACCTGTCAGTTTGCTGAGAGGTGCTGTTCCCAGACAGGAAGGCATCACCTGCCGAGGCTTCTGTAAACCCTACTTGACAGCACGGGTGGCTGGTGGGGGGAGTGTGCAGGGTGCACGGTCTTCAGTGGGAAGGGAATGTCTTGCAAGCTTCCGGGAGGAGCCCAGGAGCACAGAGCCTGGCTCCCCTCTGACCTGCCCTGAGCCAGGGAATGCCCTCTGGATTCTCCGGGTGAGGCCACCCTGGCCAGCGGAGGAAGCGGCGAGGAACTCCAGCCTCTCTGGACGGTGGGGGGCCTTCTAACAGAACCCAAGCATCTTAGGCCCGGTCAAGCCTTTCAAGTCCGGTATGGGGTTGCCATACAGAGGGTTGCCATACAGTCAGGGTCAGCCCGCAGGAAGCACTGGCCCTGTGTGATCTTGAGTAGTTACCTAACCTCTCTGTGCCTTCGGGGAAAATGGGCTCAGGATGGGACCCACCTCATCAGATTGTGGGTTATCATGATGTAGTCTTACCCCTATCTCATGCTTGATTCCTGCCACTGGGGAGTGGGGGGGGGGGGCTAGGGAGGGAGGGTCCCCAGCCTCTCTTGAATACCTTGGTGGCCGGGGAGCTCACTAAGAGGAGAGGCAACCCATTAGCACCTTGACCCTCCTGGCTGATCCTGACTGGGTCAAAGTGTTCTGTGGTTCTCAGCCCCCTGGTGCTGCCTTCACCCTCAAAGATCACATCTGTGCCGCTTGCCAAGTTCTACGGCTCAGCTGTCACCACCACACCGCCGGCCCCACCCAACGGGGCTCACACTTGACCCTTCCTTCAGTCCTCATGCTTAGGAAACAAAGTTTCTGCTTTGCCAAGAATGTCCCGCATCCCCGGCCTGGGTGACCTGACTCCAGGATGCCTTCCTAGGCTGTCAGTCCTGAACTTGAGAGATGCCTTTGAGGATCAGTGGAGTCAGCTCATCTTTATCCCTTTTTCCACTTGCTCCTTGTTCTCAAAGCCATGAGTTCCTTGGAGCTTCTCCCTAGAGGAATATTGGGCCAGGAGGCCCATTAACTTGAGCTTCCTTTTGGCTTGGGCTTCTCTGGGGGCATGTTCCCAGTGGCCAACAGAGGATGCTGTGCTCCATGTCTTCATGGGCCCCCAGGGGTGCTTCAGATTCAGGGAGGGTCTCACCCCAGGAGCTCACTTCTCTTCCTGGGTCTCCTTGTTGTCCCAAGGAACATCCCATGGGAGGGGAGTAGGCTCCAGTGGTGGCGCGCGGGGACGCTGGCCAGACCTCAGTGCGTGTCAGCACCACATGAAGCCAGGGTTTTGCCATGAAAGCCTCCTCCGTTGTCCTCCCACCCTCTAGGCGGGGCTCAGTTTCATCACCAAGACACAGTATAGCTTGGTGGTTAAGATCGGGGGACCCTGGAGCCAGGCCAGCTAGTTCAAATCCTGACCCCCCTACTCCCAGGACACATGACCACTGACCCATGCCTCAGTTTCCCCTCCTGCACAACGGGGATGATACTTGGGTTGGTGTGAAAGTTAAATCAGTCGGTGCCTGCAGAGCATTTGAGGCATGCCTCACGGCGGGGGTCAGCCCACATCCAGACTGTTTCGGTAATTTGTCTCTGAGCCCAGACTTACATGCTTCTCAGGGATGCATAAGCCCCGCAGGTAACCAACCACCTTAGAGCGCGGTCTCATGATTATTGCTACTCAGCTGTGCCCCCTCGCTGCTCCCCCAAGCTGCTAATCAAAGGTTTCATCCCACCCTCCCTGCGATTTCACTGATCTGCTTATTCACCTGGCCCTGACTCGGAGGGTCCGCCTCCTTCGGGAAGCCTTCCTGGGTCTGAGATGAGAGAAATGAACTTCATTCATGAAACCCTCTAGACTCAGCTCCGCATCCTGGTGGGACTTACTAGTATTTGTTAACGCTCTCTGGTTTCGAGCCTTATAACTTATTTGCCTGGGTTAGCTTTCCCTCGCCAGGTAGGCCTTAGGGAGCATTTAGATGTAGAGGGTCCCGGCCATCCCCTACCCAGGGCCCTTCCTTCATCGGAGCCAGTCTTCCCATCACAGAGCTATGGCTGAACAAGCAGCAGAGGTGAAAGGTACAGATTTGGAGTCAGGCCAACCTGGGCCATAACCCGGCCTGGCCTCTTGTGACCTATACACACAGGACAGGCATCATGACCTCAGGTTCTACGTCAGGAACGCGGAGATGAACAATACCAGCTCCACACGGTTACGGAGAGACTTCAATGTGACAAGTCATGCCAAACACCTGGCACTCAGAAATGCTCAGTATATGTGTTGTTTCTATTTTTACTGGGAAGCAGAAGGAGAGGAGAGCTCACCGCCACGTCTCCACTTAGGGCGTTTGATCATAACCGTGCCGGGACACCCAGGTTTCTGGGTGGGGAGCAAAGCAGGGACGGGTCCCCAAGTACCTGAGAGCCAGCAGCGCTCCTAAGAATGATGGGGACTGGGTGTGTTAACTGTGCATGATCCAGGGAGTTGGAAAAATAATTAAGTGCTAACTTGTCATTTTTTTTAATGAAGTTCTGGAGTTAGAGATTTATAATTGCTAATGAACCAGGCTAATAATTAGTTGCTTTATAATAAGGGCGATGATCACTCAGACAGAGGCAGAGAGAGCCAGGCTCTGGCCTAATTTTTCTCCTGTAATTATGTGACATGCCCAACCGCCTGGAAGTCCTCTTACCCTTCCATCCTTCTGCTCCAGCACCCTGCCAAGCTTCCCTGGCACCGCCCCCACTTCCCACCCCCCTCCAGCTCCTGGACCCTGAGTGCCCAGCACTCTTGCCAGGCAGACTGCTTGTCTCCCGCACTGTCCTTGACACCTGTGTCCACCCACCCTTCCTCAGGAGCCCAGGGAGGGGGGCAGCTGGAGAGCTGGTTCACGCAGGGTGGAGGGCTGGGTGAGGCTGACAGCCAGGCAAAGAAGGTGCTGATGGAGAAGACCCTTGTCTCTGGGCTCCTCCTGCCCCTGCCCCTTCCACCTTGGAGAGGGGGTGGAACTTTCTGTCCTCCCCCATGGTGGCTTAGAGCCAGGGGGAGGCTGGCAATAGGACTGTGTCTGGAGCAGGCTGAGAGGGGGCCTGAAAATGCTATGAATTTTACTACTCCAGGTGATGGATCAGGCCGGTGAGCAGAGAGAGGAAACCAGCTCAGACAAGTCTCAGGCTTCAGGAGCCTCCCTGGTTTCTCAGAGGCAGAGTGGAAGGAGCCCGGGGTGGGTGGGATGCCACGAAATACGTTTCCGAGCCTATGCCCGCCATTACCTGGGTGGGCTGGGCCAGTATCCTGACATGCCAGAGCTTGAGCGTGCCTGGGTGTAAAGTGATGGGGCTGGCCTGAGAAGGCTGAGGTCTCCTCCAACACTGAGCCTTTAGGGCTTGAGGGCTCTGGGACCCAGGCCCAGGCGTGGCTTGCAGAAGATTGCAAGAGGACGCAAGCATATCCCCCCTCTGGCAGCCCCTGGGATGCGGCTGGTCACAGGTAGAGAGGGCCCCGGGGGGCCAATGAGAGAGCTGATAGAGGCAGATCCGGAGGGAGGCCCCTCTCACACTGTCTGCTTGTGGCCCTGGATTTATGAGAACAGACATTTGTATTGCTGGGTAGAGACTGGAGCTCCGAGCAGCTGGTGTCTTTATCCTCAGGTGCTTGGTAACTATTTTGAATCGAGCAGATAAACCATAACCTGGGGAGTTCACTCATTCTTCCATGATGGGAATGGTCATCTCTCCAGCCCCACCCAGACCTCCTGGGGCCTCCCAAGGCTAAAGGCGCTCTCTCTCTGTCACAAAGGAGACCGTGCACGAACCACAAAAGATCAACTCACCTGAGGTGGGCTTGTATCTTGGGGCCCTCGATAAGAATTAGGGGGGCGGGAGGGGTCTGCGAACTTGAATGGGGAAAAATATACATCCTTATTTCCATTAACCTTCAATAAAATGTAGCGTTTCCTTTAATTACGAGTACAGGTGACAAACCACAGAACAGCAGCGGCATTTGAGACTTTTGCACCAACAGAAAACACAGATATTTTCATATCATATTACAGTGTGGCAGATATCTCAAAATATTGTTTATGCTCATCACTACTTTGAAATTATGATAGTTATTAGCCTGGTAGCTAGATCTTGTTTTTTAATGTGTTAATAAAAGAGCACATGAATTACCATGTATTCGGCTTTTAAACTACAAATTGCTACAGATTTTTTTTTAATACTTTGATAGCCGTGTTTCAATATAATTGCTTTCCCTTGTGAATCTATGCATTTTTGTTCTCCCTCCTTCCTCTCCCCAGCCCGCGTTCAAGATCCACCGTGTCTTTCCCCATCCGTCCCCAGCATGGGGCGGGTGGGAGATTTGCTATTGAGAGAGACCCATACCTCTTGCTGGGGGCTTGACACAGGGGAGGTTGGAAATTCAGGAGGGAGCAAAGGTGTTAGTGTGAACCGGGGACTAGGAAGGAGAAATAACAGGGGAGAAGGTTGGGGCTGAGACCACGGTCCCTGCTGGCTGGCTGAGGTCTGAGCGGCGGGGCAGTGGGTGGGCGGTCTTCCCAACCAGAGCCCACACTCCTGGTTCTCACCACATTCTGGATTCTGTAACACATCGGATTCCATCGCTGGAACCAGAAGAAGGAGACAGATGGAGTTCTGAGTGTGCCTGGCGGTGGGGTTCGGGGTAGGCCACGCTATGCCTCCACCCCAATCCACAGCCCTTGGATGCCTACAGTATGGCAGCCAGAGTTGCAGAGAGTGCCACTCATGGGTTCAGCCGGACAATGGGGTTTCTTGGCCCTGACTCTGCTGCCCGCTTCCTTCCGAGATAAAGAGCACTTTCCAAGAACACACTTTTGTTCACTCATTTGGCAAATGTGCCGAGAATCTACTAAGTGCGTGACACTTCACAGCCTTTGCTATCATGAGCTCAGCACAGAGCATAGAGCTGGGGTGACACCCATTAGGCAAATGCGTGTCCATAATTAATGACACTTAATTAATAAATAATAGTGGCAAATAATTGATGGTCAGGGCAGTGAGTGACACGAAAAGAGAATGTCACGTCTGATGGCAAAGCCCAGCTCTCCGTGGGCGCCTGGAGACTGCCACTGATTTTTCTGTTTTGCAGCAAATTTAGAATTCAAGATTAGATTCCCCGGACCTATAATGGTTGCCATACACCCTGGATTTTCATAGCGTAGCTCTGATTTCAAGAATTCTTTTCCTTTGTGCGCGTAGACCCTCGAAATGCCAATATTCCAGCCGTGGCGTCCACTGCCATCCTCGACACGTGCACATGCTCACAGATCCCCGCAGGCCGTGCGTGGATCCTGGTCCGGGGTTTGGAAGAGGTGTGGTTGGGGCATCAGACTGCTCCCCGATCCTTGCGTCCTGCCCTCTCCTGTTTCAGCTCCCCCTGTCCACCTCAGGCAGTGCTTTTGCAGGAAGGGAAAAGTCATTTTGAAATGAGAGCAAACCAAACAGAAGGCAGAGGTAAAGCTGCGGTAGAAAACGGTCATATAATACACTCTTGAGCCAAATAGGAAAGAGAGTTTCTTCCCTGCCATTTGTATAGATAATTGAGCATTTTCTGTTTCCTCACCCAGTACAGTCCGTCTTCAAAGGCTCTTTGTGTGCATTGGAGGGGCCGACTAAGTTGTGAGCAGATGGAGTAATTGGGCAAATTACATGTGGATGTAAAAAAGTCTCTCCACTTGGAAGCTGCAGGGCTCGGCAGGGGAGGCGGCCAGCAGCCTCCCTGGGGTGGGCTTGGGCAGGGTTGTCATCGCTTCTGCGTTTCAAGTAAGAACAAAGATCTCCGTGCCGATGGCAGGTGTAGAATAGACTTGCCGTCCTCCGGGAAAACACCGCACTCGCGGTCACGGTTCCTAACGACGGTGGGCAGCAGCTTCGTTTCTTGAACACATACTAGGTGCCAGGCCCCTGGGAACACGGTCCTATGGGGTTGGCCTCACCCGACCCTCACGGCCCCGTGAAGCACGTGCTGTGTGTTAAATGTGAATCTGAGAAAATGAAGGGGGCTCAGTGTCTCACTGAACATCTCTCACAGCAGGTGAGTCCGGAGAGAAGATCCAAATCTGGAAGCCTGACCCTGGCCTCACTCCGAGCCGCCATACAGTGCTGTTAAGGGCAAAGGCACCCCCGAACTTGGTAGAGGGAAGGGACACAATCCTAGGCACACTTTTAGAAATGGGGTAATGCAGCCTGGCAAAGGCTGATTGGGAAAAGAAGGGAAACCGACTCTTGCTGACATCCCATGTGTGCCTGGTAGCATGCCAGAAGCTTTACCTACACTTTTGGTCTATTCTGAAAACAATCCTATGAGGTAGGCATAATGAGCCCCTTTTTATTTTTTGAAGATTTTATTGATTTATTCATGAGAGACATGGAGAGAGGGAGAGACACAGGCAGAGGGAGAAGCAGGCTCCATGCAGGGAGCCTGATGTGGGACTCGATCACGGGTCTCCAGGATCACGATCTGAGCCAAAGGCAGATGCTCAAGCACTGAGCCACCCAGTTGTCCCCAGTCCCCTTTTTAGAGATGAGAAAATCCAGGCTATACCATAACCCGAGAGTATAGTCCGTATAGGTAGAGCCGGCCTCCTGACACTAATGCTCATCTTCTATTCATTCCTTCATTTGGCAAGCCAGCAGGGTAGGCGGAGGCAGGAGGTCGGTAGGGAACAAGCAGCAGAAGCATCAAAATAATTCATTTAAGAATTGGCTCTAAATGTCTCCTCCAGGAAGCCCACAAAGATTGGTATTCATCCGCTTTGGCTTAATACCATCTGAGAGCCTTGAGCCCAGCTGATCCTTAAAAAAAAAAAAAAACACAAATAAACACTTGTTGAAACTAGTGAAAAAGTGATGGAATGAAGGCACACGGATTTCACTATCCCCTTAAAAAGAGCAGGTGTTCTCTCTTGATTGGGGTCGTCCCGCCCATCTCTTTGGCTCTGGTTCTTTCCTGTCTCTCTCGCTTTCCTGCCTTCTCTCATTAAGAGCTAGAAGGGAAATATGCTACTCCAATCCTCCAGCTGCCTCCGCGCTGCTGTTGAGCTTCAGAGCACAGTATTTAAATCCTGTTAAATAACCTGTTTTCATGGGCAATCACAGCCAGGTTAGTAAATTCCCCACACGCTCACTCTTTAGACGAAACCGACATTCCGGGTCCGCAGAAAATTGGCCATTGTCCCTTAATGGTGGAATTGAACAGTACCGATGGTTGCACTTTAAAGGAAAGTTGTTCCCATTCAGACAAAAAGTTCAGCCCGCTGCTCTGGAAATTTCCAGTTCATGGCCCATTTCTCTCCAGGTATAAAGGAGAAAATAAGTACCCTTGCAAGGCAAGTGATTAATTTTAGCCAGCATGTTTGAGGCCCCCGCAGATGGCTGGCTCTTGGGCCCTGGCCAGGTTGAGGGGCGGGGGGGCGGGGTGGGCGCCCATCTCTGGGATTTCAAACTGGCAACTTCTTGGCTTCCATGTGATTTTGAGGTATAGAAGGAATATTCCTCTTCTCACACTCCTAAAGATGGAGAGGCAGCCAGTTAACCGGGAGGCTGGTGGGCAGTTGCTCATGTTTTTCCTGAATCTTGGTGGCTTTGATGGTGGCTTCTATCAGGATTGTCACCACCACCACCTCCATGCCTTCGTGAGGCACCACCATGTGTATGGCTCCAGGTGAAGGGGACCATGAAAGGGTGCTAGGAGCAGTCGTGGTTTGCACATGCTGGGGAATTCAGTAGACTTGGTTATTGTTCCCGAGCTGGCTCGGAAGGTGTCCAGACTGCCCGGTCGCTAGAGGATGGTATAGCCCGAGAAATGGCATCACCTTCCTCCATTTGCCCCAAACCAATCACATCTTGTGAATCCATCATCTATCGCTGGGTAACAATCCCAAACTTGGTGGCTTCAAACAACAACCATTTATTTATTCAGTCTGGACTTGACAGGTTTCTAATTTGGGCTGGAATCAGTTGGTCTGGGTCGTCTTCCTTGTGGACCAGGCTTCTCTGAGCTCAGAGCTCAAGCTAATGGCTGGCCGGTCTGGGATGGCTCAGCTGGAATGACCGGGGCCCCACTCCATGTCAGGCGTCATCTTCTGTGGGCTGGTCAGGTTTGTCCACAGGTGGCCTCAGGTTCAGAAAGCCAGAGCAGCAAGCGCAGAGGCTTCATGGCTGTAGAACTGAACACTGTGGTTTCTACCACATTGTCTTTCTTGGCCAGAGCAGGACACGAGGCCATCCAGAGTCAAAGGGTGGCGTAGCGGGTTAAACAGTGTCCCTCCCAAATTCACATCCACCCGGAACTTCAGAATGTGACCTTCTGGGGAATTGGGGTCTTTGCAGGTGTAATGAAGTTATTTAAGGTTCTCCAGATGAGATCATCCTGGATTTAGGATGAGTCTTAAATCCAATGTCTGGGTTCCTATAAGAAGAGATGACACAGAGACAAAGAGCCATGCGAAGTCGCGGGCAGAGACTGGGGTGCCAAGGAGCGGTGGCAGCCACCGGAAGCCAGGAGAGAGGCAGGGTATGGCTTCTCTCCTCAATGGCCCTGCTGACACCTTGACTTTGGACATGTCACCTCCAGAAAGGTGAGAAAATACATTCAGTTGTTGAAGCCACCCAGGTTAGGGTCCTTTGTCACAGCAGCCCTGGCAAAGCCATACGGGTGGGAGGTGGACCCCGTCTCTTGCTGTGAAGTCACACTGCGAAGGCTGAGGGGATAGGGAAGCGGGAGAAACGGAGCCACGTTTGCAGTCTTGCACCTTGGCTTCCCGTCTCCGCTCTGTTGGCAGGTACTCTCAAACCCAAGAGCAGCCACAGGATGCCAGGCGCCAGACATCACTTCACCGAGCGGGTGCTATTCGGCCCCAGCCTCCCTGAGGCTGCAGATTCCCTGCCACATGCAGTTCCACATCGCCTACATCGCGGAAGGGGCAGAGGAAGGCAGGCAGCCAGGAGACGGAGAGCACCACCGTGCTAGGTACAGCACCGTGCCTCTGGGGCATCCTCAGCACCTTGGTCCAAGTGGCCTGCGATGACGGGACCAGACCCCCGTCTGTGCCTGTGCACGGAAAGGATGCTTTTGGATCGACTCAGACCTCATGCTGGCGAGGGGCTTTGGTAGAGCCTCATTCTCGTTCAACTGACGCCTCAGAGAGAGGCTTGCTCTCTTGGGAGTTCAGACGGTGGCTCCCACGTAGTTACGCACATGTGTTCTCAATACCCATCTGGCGTCCGTGTGCAGCGTGGCGCAGCGGGCACTGGACGACCGGAGCCTGCCCTTGAGGGCTGCCTCAGTAGGCTGTTGAGATGGGATGTAGGTACCGTCGGGCGCACCAGGGGCTGGGGCGTCAGGGGTCACCACCCATGCACTGGGGGGGCTGCTCACGGGCCCCTGCCTGGACTGTGTCCGGGCTTCCTCCTGTGGCCAACCTGGTGTTCCCTTCCTCCTTCCTCCTTCCTGAAAAGTTGCACTGGATCAGGCAGTGGATTTCAGCGTTAGGGTGATGAGTAAGGTAGACCAGGAGGCTGCCCAGAGTGCTTGCACATCAGTAGGGGAAATGAGTAAGGAAGCAAAAAACCAACCCTCATTATAGCAGGTGGAGGGGCCGAAAAGGAGTCAGAAAGGTACTGTGGGAAAGGACGACTGGGGTTGGGGGTGAGTGGGAAGAGGGTGGAATTTGAGCTGAGACATGAGGGACGGGGTATCCTAGGTTAAATAACGTTCCCCCCCCCCCATGCCTGTTTCCTGGAACCTCAGAATAGGATCTTATTTGGAGATAGGGCCATTGCAGATGTAATCAGTTAATATGAGGTCATACCAGAATAGGGTGGGCCCCCAATCCAATATGACTGGTGCCCTCGTAAGAAGAGATGTGCCATGCACAAAGGAAGATGGCAGGAAGATGGCCATGAGACAATGCAGGCAGCGATCGGAGCGGTGCCGCCGCAAGCCAAGGAATGCCAAGAGTTTCTGGCAAGTACTGGAAGCTGGAAGAGACAAAGAAGGAGCCTTCAGAGAGAAGGTGAGGCTCCCCACACCTCGGGTTCAGCCTTCTGGCCTCTGGAACCGTGAGAGGACCAACCTCTGCTGTTTTAAGGCACCCAGTGTGTGGTGTTTTGTTACTGCAGCCACCGAGACTCATGCGTGTCAGGAGCATTGGAGGGAGAGGGAGGTATTAGGACGCCTTCGGAAGGACAATGCCAGGTCTGCGGGGCAGCAGGGAGGGAGCCGGAGTGAGCCGCACGGCCCAGGGGTGCAGGCAGTGCCTGGCCCAGGGGTGCGGGCTGCCGTCAATCATTTGGATTGAATCTTAAGAATAGCGGGGAGTCATCAAAGGATTTTAAAAGAAGGAAGAAACATGATTTGAAGTTTATTTTTAAAGATCACACCAGCTGCTCTGCGAAGAGTAGATTTGAAAGAGACTAGAGTGGAGGCAGGACAGCCGCTTTGGACCACAATCTGGAGCTCCCCAAGTGGTCGGATGGGGAGCTCCGCCATGGCCCGAGGTCCCTCCCCGAGCCTCGCACCCGGGAGCAGCGAGAACACATGTCCACGCAAACACCTGCACACCCACGTTCACAGCAGCATTGTTCACTGTCGCCCAAAGGTGGAAGCAACGCCAATGTCCCTCAATGGACGAACGGATGAACAAAAAACAACGTGGTCCATTCATGTGATGCAACATCATTTGGCCACAGAAAGGGATGAAGCGCTGACACCCCAGAGCATGAACACACCTTGGTAACGCCGCGCTGAATGGCAGGGGCCGGTCACAAAAGATCCCACGTTGTGTGATTCTATTTATACAAAATGTCCAGAACAGGCAAATCCATCGACAGACAGTATATTAGGGGTTGTTTAGGGCAGGGAGGGCTGACGGCTAAGGGGATGGACACGATGAGGGTGGGGGAAGGAAGGTCAAGCTTGAATTTGGGCATCTTAAAACACGGTGTTGAGTGGGGGAGGCCAGACCCCGAGGCCACCTACGGCACGACTCCACTCACATGATGTCTCTCCAACAGGCAACTTCTCAGACACAGCGAGCAAAGCGGAGATCCCCAGGGGCTGGAGGAAGGGATCTGAGGCCTTACCACCTCATCATTGCAGAATTCGTCTGGAGGGACGGAAACACTCCAGAAACAGGCAGCTGGTGATTGTGGCAAATTCGAATGTGCTCAGTGCCGCTGAATTGTACACTTAAAAAAGCTTAAGACGGTCAATGTGATGTGATGTGATGCATGTCTTCCCGTCATAAAAATCGAGGTCGAAGAAGTGAATGAGAAGGGACATGGTGAAGGCAGGGAGTGCAGGCCAGCTTTGAGAAGTCATGCCAGGAAAGGAAGCGGAGACGCTGAGCAGAAACTTTGAGGGGGTTGGAACTTATTTGGAAATAGCATGTGCACAGACGGGGGGGAGATGAGTCATTCCAGGGGGAGGAATGAGAGGGAAGGAGCAAGGTCCCTCGGAAGTCCGCAGGCCGAGCATCCTTAAATTGTGGGCTGAGGCATCTGCGGGCCTCACTTGCCCTGGTCCCAGCCTTCCCTTCTTCTTGGAACCCCCCCTCTGGGGCTTCTCGCTACCCCCCCCCCCGCCCCAGGCCACTGGGGCCTCTCTCCAGCCAGCTGGAACCAACCTGTATTTGTCACTTGGGATCTTGTTTCTGCTGTTGGGCGCCCCCATTCCTTCTCTGAGCTGGAAACTCCTGAAGGCAAGGGTCTGGTTTGTCTGTCCTCTAGGTGTGCTGGCGAGGAGGCGGGACTGATCGGGCTCCTGGTTCCCAGATCATTAGGGACTTTCCAGCCCCCTTAACTGCAGGCTAACTGGCCTCCCAGGGCCACATCAGCAGGTCCCCTGTTCCCCCCAACCCCGACCCGCCTCCACCCACCATGCTCATCCTCCACAGAACCCACCCAGTGCTTTGATCCTTTGGACTCCCAATTTCCAGAAATGGCTCCTTTCATAGCGCCAGGTTCAGAATCCTCATTTAGGACCCCACTCAGCCTGGGCCGTCCCCCGACCCTGACCCTGATCCCAGCACACCCCTCCTCCATCACCTAAGCCAGCTCTGCTCTAAACCAGGGTTCTCAGCCTGGGCACTATGGACGTTTGGGGCCGGGTCATTCTTTGTTTTGGGGGATTTTGCAACATCCCTGGCCTCTACCCCACCCCACCCACCCTGATGCCTGTGGCATCCCATCCCAGTGATGCTAACCAAACACGTCTCCAGACCATTGACCTCTGGCCTCCAGGAACTATTGTCCAGATTGAAGATTTTGACCTCCACCCTCTGCCCCTTCATCAGCTGGAGGAGATGACCTGCGTTTGGCCCGGTGTTCATTCCCGGGGCTCCCTTACTCTTTCAAACTCTTCTCTAATTGCCTCATTTGCTTCCACCTGCTCCCCTCCTGGGCTGCCCAGGAACTCCCTGGCCAGGCCTGGTGCAGCAGCCTGGGCTTCCAAGCCCTGGAAGTATAGTATGGAGGCCCCCTGACCCATCCTCCCAGCCCGTAGCACAAGCCGGCCTGACAGCAGGTGGTTCACTGGATCCTGGGGGCTCTGCACCCCGAAATGTCCCAGCCGACACGGGTTCTTGCTTCCTGCTTTCCTGGGTAAGATCCAGCCAGTGGTTCTCAAACTCTGAAGCAGTTGCTCTCAACCCTGGATGCATATATTTTCATCACTTTTAGAGAATACAGAAGCCTGACCCCCAGCCTTGGTCTAGGGGTGAGACCCAGGTGTGGGTATTGTTTACGCTCCACACATGATGAGAAACAGCTCTAGAGTGGGTGAAGATACCCTGAAGGACTCTTCTAAAATCAGGCTCCTGCCTCACCCTTGCCCCCCTGGAGATTGTGCTTCTAGAAGTCCATGGTAGGGCCCAGGAATCCTTAACAACAGCACATGAGGGATCCCGATGCGGGTAGCTGGGGGAACACAATGTTTGGGGCTTGGTGCTGGGGGCTGCATACCCTCTACCATTATGAGTCTTAGCTCCCCAGATCCTCAGCATGCCTCCTGGGCTCAGTCAGGGGCCCTGTGACCGTGTGGGTTGGGTGTGGGTGTGCATCAAATGAAGCCCTTACAAAGAAGGGCGAGGAGCCAGCAGGTGGGTGCCCCATGCAGGAGCTGCTCCAGGCACCTCCCATCCCCCTCTGGCCCCAAGGACCATCGGGGCCACCTGGGGACACTGCCCTGAACTGCTCTGAAGAGGAGGACAAGGTGTGCTGGGCCAGAAGGCCAGGGAGGTGGGGGCTGACTCCTCCTTGGCCTCATGATCACCCCACGCTGATGACCACCCTGCCCTGCCCTGCGGCCCACAGAGAGGGAGAAGAAGAATCAGGAATGGAGGATCAGGCCTGGGTGCTCTGACAGCCCCATCACCGTGCAGTGTCCAGTGTCTAGACCGTCAAGTCAGAGAGAAGCAGATAGAACCCTTCACGGGACAAGAGCTAGAGGCCACCAGAGCAATGATTATGTCCACTCCAGGTTCCTGCTACCCAGGCCCTGGCTGTGTGATTCGGTCCTGGGTGGATGGTACATGCAGGGAGCTGTTCTAGAAGCTTCCATCCATCCACCTGCTCTGGGACAGCTGTTCTCCTTCATTGGCTCTTTCCTTGACCCAGAGTCCAGGCAGAGAGATAGGAACAAAGACTAGAAACTGGGACCCTCTGGCCTCTTCGAGCCATGAAAACAAGAAGAGCCGTCCATTCCATCAACGGAAACTCTTTGCTTTCAGGTAAGGAAACAGAGCCCGGATAGTTGGAGGGCAAACCTGAGCCTAGAACCCAACACCGGTGTGCCGCCCGTGGCCTTAACCTCCTTCCTCACCCCATCAGGACAACCCAACCCTAGCCACGCCTGGGCTTTGGGCCAACCTGCTGGGATGTGAAACCACGCTCTGCCAAAGACTAGCTGTGTGACTCCAGGCATGTGTTTCAGCCTCTCTGGGCTTTGCGTGTCCTCATCCATCATTGTGGATAATAATAGCACCTGCCTCTTGGGGTTGCTATGGGGATTAAGTCTGGCCATTTGATTTATTTGACCAATACTTGCATTAGGTTTTTGCCACATGCCAGCCACTGTTCCAAGCGCTTCATAGAAGTTAAAGCACTTAGAGTGACCCCGACGAGGTAGGTCCCACATTTTCTACCTAAGGAAACCGAGTCATAGAGAGATTGCACAGCTCAGAACTAGTAGGGGTGAGATTCAAACCCACGGTCCGGCTCAAGGGTCCACATTCTTAACTTACTTGCCCCATGGACTCCTGCTAACAGATGCCGGAAAACAGTAGACGCCTGTTTGCAAGATCAATTTTTCTTACCAGTGAGCCTGACCTGCAGGAGTTGAGGCTGATGGTGCCTCTGACCTGTGGTTGTCAGCTGCGGGCCTTCCTCAAGCTCCTTGTCCCCCACTTGCTCACGGAGGAAGAAGCCTCAGCTCAGGGAATCTGCAGCCATCCGCCCCGGGGCGCTGGCGAGGGTGGCAGCCGGGTCCCTTTCCATAAGTGATGAGATCTCCCTCACTCACTTTGCCTGGCCCCATGCGGGGATGCAGGCCAGGGGCCGCTCCCATCCTCCTGGGCCCCTGCTTCCCTGCAGCACCCCCGAACCCGTCACCACCTTCCCCAAAGGCGTGGGAGGTGCTTTGCAAAAGCGCCCTCAGCCCAACAGAATAGAGAGCATCACTGTAAAATTCTGAAGAAAAAGCAAGAAAAACATTCAAATAAAGGGCAGGAGGCTGCCTTTGGGGGGCCGGGGGAGAGTTGGGTGCATGCTATATGTTGGAGGGAAAGAGGTGATTTCCCAGCAGCTGACCGTGTTCGCCCCACTTCTTCCCTCGGGGGTCCTGGAGGTTAAGATGGGGATCGGGTGGCCTCTGCTGATGCAGGGTCACGGGTGGGAGAGGAGGCCCACGGTTCAGCCCTGGGTGCCCCCAGCTTCAGGGAGAGATCTAGGAAGCTGAAGTTCTCTCTCTCCCTCTTTCCTCTTCCCTCCTCACCCTTCCCCTTCCCCACCTCTCTCTCTCTCTCTCTCTCCCTCTCTCTGTCTCCCCTGCTCCTCCTCTTAATTGCTTTGTGTTGCAAACCTTTCCAGCATCTTGACCCTTTGTGCCTCCCAAGAAGCAGTAAGGCCAGGGACAACTGGGAGCCCTCCAGGTGAACAGATCTGGCCTGCTCCTTCACCACCAGGCGGGCGAAAGGGACTTTTTTCTTTTCTTTTCTTTTTTTTAAAAGATTATTTCTTTATTTATTCACAAGAGAGGCAGAGACACAGGCAGAGAGAGAAGCAGGCTCCATGCAAGGAACCCGACGTGGGACTCGATCCCAGGACCCCGGGATCACTCCCTGAGCCGAAGGCAAGACGGTCAACGGCTGAGCCACCCAGGTGTCCCAAAAGTGACTTTTTTCTCCTGGAAAGGAAGGTGAGCCCACCACTTTAGATTCTCAGCAGGTACCGCCCTCTCTGCGTTTGGGGCCTGAGCTGCCTTGGGCGAGCCACGCACATCAGAACAAAAGTCAGCATGAGTTCAGGGAGCAGGACTCAGGTGGAGACTCTGAGCCCCCTCCTGGCCTCAGGGGTAGGTCAGCTTCATGGGAGCCCCTGACACCCCACTTGTCTGCTTGGTTTGCTTTACCTCCCCTCGGCGCACACAAGTTATGTAGCCAGGCCTGCCTGTGGGGTCAGCGTCCCACAGGCCCTGGACACTGAAATTAAGGGGCTCCGTCCTCTTTCCCCATGGATCGGCATCTTCAATACCAGGGCTTCTCCACTGTGGCACCGTGGGCATTGGGGCTGGATCCCTCTCTGCGTAGCAGGGGGACAGTTCCGTACACGGCACCATGTCTGGCCTCCACCTGCCAGATGCTAGTAGCACCCCTCCCTCCAGGCGTGACAACCCTAAACATCTCCAGACATTTGCAGATGTCCCCTGGAGGGAGGCACAATCACCCCAGGTTTATAGGCCTAGATTTCAGACCCCTCTACTGGGAGAGCAAGCAGAGAGGTGAGTTCTTCAGATGAATATAGAAAATTCTTCATGGGCCTTGTCCTAGGCTCACTCTGACTTCATCATAATAAGGAAATAACTGAGGAAGAAGGCTGTGACTTCTAGGCTAAGAGAAGACCCTGCCACATTTCTGGAGAACCCCCCAAGGAATGTTCCAGAAGGTTGGAGAAGGCATGGGCAGGCAGTTCCCAGAGGTCTGGACTCCTTGATGGAGCCGAGTCCAGCTCCCTGTCCTTCTCCCCAGCTTCTGAGCGTGCCTTCCTCCTCCGACTCCTGAATCAAGGCATGTCCGAGATTCTGCCCACAGGGACGCCCAGGGGACTCAGTGGTTGAGCAGCTGCCTTTAGCTCAGGTCGTGACCCCGGGGTCCCGGGATCGAGTCCCACGTAAGGCTCCCTGCATGGAGCCTGCTCCTCCCTCTGCCTGTGTCTCTGCCTCTCTCTCTGTGTCTCTCACGAATAAATAAAATCTTTTTTTTTTTTTAAAAGGAAATTCTGTCCACCACCAGCTGTGTGACCTTGAACGAGTTTCATGGCCTCTTGGGGTCTGTTTTCTCATCTACAAGATCAAGCTAATCCTTGGGGAGTTTCAAGATCAAAGGAAACCCGCGTAAAGCCCTTGGCACAGTGCTCCACGTCAGACAGCTAATTTTTCTTTTTTTCTCCTAACCAACTATGAGCAAGTCCCTCCCTCACCTTCTAGAATCTTCCTTTACCCTCACCTGGGCCACAGGAAAATCAGCTGACTCTCCCAAGGAGGCAGAGAGCCCCGGGAGAGGATGGTGAGCGGAGGGCCAGGAGTTTCAGCAGGCACCTCCCGAGAGGAAGACGGAGAAGAGGACTTTTTCGTGCTTTTGTGAGTAATTAAAACCGGTGTTTGGTCCCTGTGGTACCGCAGTGAAGGAGCTGTCACAAAACTAGCTTCAAAGGTGGCGGCATTCCCCAGATGTTTGCTCCCGACTCCCGCTTCGTAGCATCTAACTCCCCACGAAGGCGCTGCTGTGGCTGCGGGCAAGGCCGGGCCCGTGCTCTCCTTGAAAGGGATCAAATCCTCTCTCAGAAATTTGATTTTAATTGTGGTTGTTCTTGTTCATCTTGAAATTCATTTGAGGCTGTAGATCCACTCATCTCACCTCGAGCTTAATTCTACAAGGATTAAAGCGACCGGAGAAATCTTACTTCTGCATGTGGGTAAGGGAGCTGGGGTTCTGAATCCGGGCAGGCGCTGGCTCATACAAAGAGGGGGGGCCTGGAAATGGTATGTTAAGGGCTCTAGCTCCCCTTCAAAACTCCCTTGGGGATCCCGGGGGGATGGGCCCAGCGCTTCCAGATACTGCAAGGCGTCTAAAGGAAGCATGGTTCTGTCCTCAAGGAGCATCCGATCTAAATTTTTTAGGGAACAGATGCTGACCGGTTTTCCCAACGCCACACAGAGCAAAGCAGGAGAGAATCTTCCAGAGAGCCAAGCTGGATGGAAGCAGCTTTGTTGCTACAGATTTTGGAGCTGGCTGAGTTCTGTCCCCACACCCGCCCACTCCTTTATTTGCAAGAACAGTTCTATTTTATTCTTCAAAAACCCCAGGAAGTGCCATCTCCCCTGGGAAGCCTTCCAGGAATACCCTCAAAGCCTGAGCTAATCTCCCCCTGTGTACTGCACTTACTTATCAGTCCTGTTTGTGTCTGGCTCCTTTTTCATTCATGAGATTCTTGAAGACAGAGGTGGTTGGTGTTTTTTCTCCCCTCCCCCCCCCACCCTTTGCTTGTATCTTTGACCTTTATCTGGCAATTAAATGTGGCTACAAGAGCCACTTAAGAGACGGGACCTGGCCCAGTGGCTTCCGGAGGTCCCTGTGTCCCCTTGGAATTTCGAAACTGCTTTTTCTCCACAAGATGAATCCTTGGGCCATTTAGTGAGGAAAGTGAAAGGATCATTTCCTGACCTTAATATGCAAACTGAGATTTTTCTCAGCGGTTAATGATCAAAGGGCCGCCCAGCCTCCCCAGGCACAGGACTGGGAGGGCTCTGTAGCTCCCAGGTTTCATAAATGGCTTTAAACGTTCAGATAGCCCGGGCCTTCATAATTAAATTTTACACATTAATCTGAGTGGGATCTCTCTGAAGCACTTCCTTTGAGTCCTGCAGGGCTAATGCAGGGAAGCATCGGTCAGGGCACAGCCTCTTGGCAAAATGGAAATTGAATGATCGCCCATCACCTGCAGGTGGCACTGAGGTGGCTGTGTGCTCGTGAGGGTGTCCCGCTGACCTTGAGGGGCGTCGTGGGAACACCCTGTGTCCTGTCAGTGGGTTGCCACCCCTCATGGGCCTCATCGGGCCAGCCCCCGTGTAGCCAGGACCATGTGCTCCTCTGCCAGCAGACCGTCTAAATGGACTGCCGTGATGGTTCGGGCTGACTTGCGGACTCACCCCTGCCTGGCATCAGGAGGAGTGTCTCCCACTCCTCCCGGGTCAGCGAGTTTTGACTGCGTCGAGTCTGTTGAGGGGGGGCAGTCCAGGGTACTCACCATGATTCAATCAGCTCTATCTCTGCTTATCTTGTTAAAGCTCGTGATTCTAGAACTTTCCTCTCTTCTACCCTCATCCAACAACTCCTTCCTGGAAGCTTAGAAGGGTGGAAGTCTCAGTCCCTGGGTGGGGGTTGTTGAAATTGCTTTCGGATTGTTCTTTAAGGAGACCGATTGATTTATGCCTTCTCTAAGAGGCTCTTGTTTGGTGACCTCTGTTCGGGAAAGAGTAGAAAAGAACTATCATTGGTTGAGCACCAAGCCAGGCCCTCTTAGCCTTGCTCAGGTGGCTGTGAATGAGTCACCTGGTAACCTGTTAGATGCAGACCCCAAATCAATAGCTCCGGGGCAGGGCAAGGTCCTTCATTTCTAGTGAGTTCCCTGGTCCAGTGCCATATTTAAAAGGCAAAGGTCTATGAACCATCTCATCCCACTCTGGCTGCAGCCCTCCTTGGAGGGCACGGTTTTGTGAGCACCTGCTATGTATGTGCCAAGCAAGGAGATCAGCTGTGCTGGGGGGCGGGGGGCACTTGGAATTTTCAGTGGGCAAGCCAGGACCAATTGGCCATTCCCCAGGACAAAAGTTAGTGTCTGCCTTAGAGTAAATGGGCAAACTGAGGACTACAGAGATCAAGGGGACAGAAACCCAAGGGAAGGGAAGCTTGTGGTTTCAGAAGGCACAACAGCCTTTTAGCAGTTCTGGATTAGGAGGATGGGTCGTTTTGTGTTGTTCTTCCCACTTTTTGGAAATGGGGTGTTATGGTGACCTCCCATCCTGGATGCAATGCTATGGAGTCCATAGGCTTTGAGGCTCAGGGTGGTGAGGCGCACTCTTGCCCTGGTGGAGAACTGTGGGCCCAAAATTCAGTGCACATAGGAATCGCTCCAGGGAGCTGGTTCACAACCAGATGCCCAGAGTCCGCAGTGGGGCTGGACACCTGGACGCCAAGCAAAGCAGCTCAATTATAATACTCAGGTCACCCTGATACAAGTGACACATGGATCTCTTTTGGGGAAACTGTGCCCCACATGTTCAGATTAAGAGCAATAGCTAATGTAGCACGTGGACCAGAGTGACCTTAGAAACCCTGTTCGCCAGAAAGCAGAACCATTACTGAGTCTTTAATTATAAATGACATCATGCGACTGAGATGTGCTCTCTGTCCTCCAAAGCACTTGGACAACAACTCACGTTTTGGGACATAACAGAACGAAACAATTACAACCATTTGGGTAAAGAAGAAGCAAGTTTTCTTAAGCATCATACCATGGGGCAGCCTAGATGCCTGGTCTGTGAAATCTCATTTATTTTTCCATCAACCCAAATAGCTAGACATTATTATTATGTCCATTTAGAGCTGAGAAAATGCACTCAGCAAGGTTAATGAATCTGTTCAAAGTTGCATGTGTATATTGCAGCAAGGACTGAAATCCGTGTAGCCCACGGTCTTCGCCTATAAAATACCACCGTAGGAACTCGCTGTAAACACTTTGACCCATTTGTTTAGCCCGGTTAAATGCAGCTCTAGCAGGAGTGCCCAGGGCGGGCAGTGAGAGGCCACAGTGTTCTTGCACGGAAACATTCGCTCATCCATTCCCCAAATATGACTCCTCTGCATCATGCAGGGCATTGGCACAAAGATGGCATCCTCAAGCATTCCCAGGCCTCCTGCCACCTGGGCCTGGTGTGAACGCCCAATGGCACCAAGAACTTGCCCAAACACTGTGCTTAAGAGGTCTGGCCAAACTTCAACCTGCTTTCCATCTGAGATCAAGTATGTCCCTGAAGGGAACCCTTGCTCAAGTGTTGACTTCCTTTTCCTTTTTTTTTTTTTCCTTTTCCTTTTTTAAAGATTTTATCTTTTTTATTTATTTGACACAGAGAGAGAGCACCAGCAAGGGGAGCATCAGGCAGAGGGAGAGGGAGAAGCAGGTTCCCCCCGGATCAGGGAGGGAGCCTGGTGTGGGACTTCATCCTAGGACTCTGGGACCATAACCAGAGCCGAAAGCAGATGCTTGATCAAGATCAAATCTTGATCCTCCTTTTTCACGTCCCTGGAGTGCCTTTGTCCCCTCTCAGTTCTCCCTGTCAAGCTCTTCGGCGTCTTTGTCCTGGCTGGAGAAGAGCATGTTTACACTGGCCAAGTCATCTGAATGAAACCTGTCTTGCTGCTGTCAACGAGCGGCCCATGCTATTTTCCTCTGAAGCCGGCTTCCTTTAGAACACAGAGATGAGGTCAGAGAAGGTTCTGGAAAGTGGATGTGGGTCTTGGACTCCTGACTAAGGAGTTTGGACCTCATCCCGTGGGCAGTTAGGGAATAATTTTGCTTGTGAAGCCAGGTAGAACAAGTTAACATTCTCTTACTTGAGGGTTCTGAATATTAACAAGAGCCAGCAGGTCCCCGGAGTCTCCTCCACCAGCGTTTCATACCTCGATTTCCAATGATTCTTCAGACGACAGGGTTCTGAGCCCTTCCCCTCCCCTTCCCCCCCGTTCTGACTATTCTCTCCGGATGCCCTCAGATTGGCGAAAACCTCGTCTTCTTAAAATATTCTTCTTGAACGGTCCTTCTGTGTAGTGATGAATGTTAAAGCTCTGATAAGCTTGACCTTTAGAAGGAAGGCAGTCTGTATCGGAAAACACACGTATTGACTCAAGTATGAAAAGTGAGTCAATGTAAAAGTGGTGGAAGGGTTAACCAACCAATAGAGGCTTTGGGAGATGTCTGCCCAGCGTCCCTTCCCTGCATCCTGGTCATGAACCCAGCTCCCTGGTCGTGGGACTTGAGCAATCAGGGACTGGCTCCTTATCCAAGAGACTAGGCGAAGCCATGAGAAGCCGTTCCTGGGATTTTCCATAGTGAGGCTGACAAGAGACGCCTTCTTTCCTCTTGGGTCCCTGGGAAAATGAGCTAATCTTAAAGCTGCCTGTGGCCATATTCCCCAGCAAGTAAGTAAACTCATTTGCAATAGATGGAAAAAGAAGTCAATAAGCAAACAGGACCCCAAATTGAGAGACAGGGAAGAGACTTCACTTCCAACAATAAGAGCTGCTTTTAACCCAAGCTACATCAGGCAGTTCTGATTCCTAGGGATTTGGGGCAGAGGGGGTGGTGAGGGCATGTTAACAAAGCAGATTATGTAACCCTCTCCTTTTGACAAGGAAAAGATGGGCACCCAGAATTATGCCCTGGGCAGGAGGGGCATGGGGGCTTTCTGCTATTGGTTAAGAGCCACTGTTGTCTTGGGATGGGTTGGATTTTCCTTCATTGAAATGATGGATCAGTTTAGCAGAAAGTGCTTGTCAAAGGCAGGGAGGTGGGTACTAAAAAAAATTCTCAAGGTGGTAGAGACAAGAACTTAGCCTCCCAAGGGAGGTAAGAGGTTTGCATGAATTAAGACACATTCTCATAATCATGAGCTAGATCTGTGTCCCTCAATGTCGACTCTACATTAGTCACCTAGGAAGCTTGAAAAGAAAAGAAAAGAGAAAAAAAAAAAAAAAGCCCCTTTCCTCACCAGACAGATTTAATTGTTTGGGGGGTGGGACCCAAGCACTGAGTATTTTAAAACCTCCCCAGATGATTCTCAAATATAGTCAAGGTCAAGATTAGGTCAACAGATCTCAGACTTCGGCAAATATCAAATTCACCTGGAGGGCCTGTTAAAACAAACTTTGGGGCTTCACCCCTCAGTGTGTCTGATTCACCAGCTTCAAGGAAGGGCCCAGGAATTTGCCTTCCTTTTTTTTTTTTTTAAAGTAGGCTACATGCCCAGTATGATCCCAATGTGACATCTGAACTCATGACCCTGAGATCAAGACCCAAGCTGGGATCAAGAATCAGGCTGCTTAACCAACTGAGCCACCCAGGTGCCCCAAGAATTTGCCTTTTCCTACTAAGTTCCAGGGTGCTGCTGCTGTATGGAGACCCAGAGTTTTGTCTTTTTTTTTTTTTTTTAAGATTTTATTTATTTATTCATCAGAGAGAGAGAGAGAGAGAGTGAGAGGCAGAGACACAGGCAGAGGGAGGAGGCAGGCTCCATGCAGGGAGCCCGATGTGGGACTTGATCCCGGGTCTCCAGGATCATGCCCTGGGCCAAAGGCAGGCACTAAACCGCTGAGCCACCCAGGCTGCTCAGACCTAGTGGTTTTAATTCCGCTTGATAAATTAAGCCTTAGCTAAGAAAATACATAGGTGTCCTTATTTCTTGAAATATTTGGGTAACTATCACGTATCACATTGACATACCATAGTTCATAATTCTAGACGAACTTTTTTCATGATTATTTTAACAAAATGCTGTAGATTCTACTTTTAAAGGAAGGATAACTAGGAGGACTAATTTGCTTGTCAGCCCTTCTTCTGGGGGGGGCCTGTCTCCTTGGCCCACTGAGCCTAAGTGATTTGGGATGGAGGGGGAAATCTGCTTTTCTGGGAGTAGCTTGCCGGCACTGTAGACAAGATGCCAAACAGACAACATTTCTGAGCGTCGGCCTTCTGAATCAATCCCTAGTGTTTAAAACATTAAAAACGAGCATTCCTAAAAACAAACGTTGTGAACATTGGCCATTTTTCAGCTGAGCAGAGCAGCCATACTCCCTCCCTAAGTGACAGGAATTCCCCCATTGTGAGCCCCTGGGACGGCCGGTGATCAACATTTCCATTCTCCACCCCAGAAGTGGGATGAGCACACACAACCCCTGGGGTCCAGGACATTAAGTTTCCCAGCCCAGCCTTGAGTTTGGAGGGAGAGATGTGGGGTTCTGGGGGGAGGTGAGTGAGTAATCCTTGCAGGATGAAGGCTGAGCGAGTCATGGGCTGGGACAGTAAGTGGTGGCTGTGGGGCCGTAGTGCCCTAGCCATTTTGTTCTGCATGCTTTCCTTTCGTTTCCTTTTGTTTTCCCAGCCTGGGTCTCCACCCTTCCCATCACCTCTACAAGCTTCCTGCTTTCTTTACAAAGCAGTCTCTTTCTGTACAAATTGGGGTTGTCTTCTGTGGCTTGCTACTAAGAACCCATCCAACACACAAAAGGGTTCCTAGTGGGTGAATACCATGATGCTGGCATCAGGATTTTTAGATGGCCATGGCATAGGGCGGACAGAGGCACTGGGGAAAGATCACCCCAAGGATATCGGTTGGTGCAGAGGACAGCCTGCATGAGGGGAAGCTTAAGCGACTGATGGAGGTAGTTTGGACAAGAACCAGGGACCAGCGTTGGCCATACAGGGAAGAGGTAGCACACCAGAAAGTAGATGGAAAGTGGTAGCTAAGGAGCTCCTGGGTGGCTGGCCCTTCCCCAAAGTGACAGTTACGCCAGATAGAACATTCTATTGTTGGACTCGTGGCAGCGATGGTTTAATTAAATCATCCCTGCCTTTTCTCTTTCTCCTTAGGCTGGTAAGAGGATTAGCATTTCTCCCTGTTTTTAACATTGGTTAAATATCGACAGGACCTCGCAGGAAAGCCACGAGCAAAATGCTATCACCATATTTCATACGATCTAAGACACCACTGATTATAAGGTGCATCATTATTTTGTGCAGCAAGAAAGGAAAAAAAATAAATTGTTGCGTCAGTTGTAAAATGTGTCCAATTCCGGGAATATTAAAATATGAAAAGACTGTGTCTTAGCATCAATAAAATATGGTAATAATAATAAAATACTAATCTCGGCTCTTATTTATCAAGCCCGATGCCAAGCTCTTGGCATTCATTTCTGCACTGACCCCTCAGGAGCTCTACGTGGCAGGTGCTATTATGGTCCAGAAAATGTGAAGCTTAAACAGTTGAGTGAATTGATCCCCCAGCTAGTGAGTAATGGGGTGTCGAATCTTGGATTCTCTGGGTTCTTGAGAGTGAACTGAAGGAAGAGTGGGAGTCCAGAAAGGAAGAATGGTGTCTTGTTTCATGTTGCTAGAAACATAGATGCTCAATAAATAATTGAAGGGAATGGCTGGTCCAAACACGTAGAAGACGTTCAGTTGGTATCTGATGGTGAAACAACCCTTTCTGGAAATCTAAGCATCAGGTAATACGCGAGCACATTCCTCTTCTGAAAAATGAAAGCACTGAGGTTAAGGCTAACGTCCCTTTACCTTACCTTAATCACAGTCCTGTCCCTTACCTCTGCCCAGAGGTCAACAGTACAGCCACTTTGGTTGTATCCTTCTGGATGTTTCTATGCCCCTATATACTTATGAGGAAATGTGTATATTTGCACATATATGGAAAGCACATGGTATCATACAATGGGGTTGCACCATTCACTTTTTTTAAATTAACTTTATTGAGGTATAATTTGCATAACACAAAATGTACTCAGTGTGATTATTTATTTATTTATTTATTTATTTATTTATTTGATTGATTGGGGGAAGGGCGGAAGGAGAGGGAGAGAGAGAATCTCAAGCAGACCCTGCACTAAACATGGAGCCCAACATGGAGCTCCATCTCACGTCCCTGAGATCGTGACCCGAGTCGAAACCAAGCTAGACACTTTACTGACTGAGCCACCCAGGCGCCACTCTGTTTGATCAGTTTTGACAAATGGATAACAATAAAGACACGGAAGCACATAAAGTGTCCTCATGACACTTTACTTATCAACCCCGCCCTCACCACCAGCCCTAGGCAACCTCTCCCCTGCTTTCTGTCACCTTGGAGAGTTCCGTCTTTCCTAGGATTTCATATAAACGGGGTCACACGGTGTGTACTCTTTGGTGTTCTGCATCTTTTGCTCAGCATCGTGTTTTGAGGTATTTGTTGCACCTACGACCTAGTCATCCTCTTTTGCTGCTGAGTAGAGTTCCACTGCTTAAATTTGCCACAATTTATTTACTCATTCTACTGGTGGACGGTGGGGTTGTTTCCGGTTTGGGGCTTTTACGAATAAAGCTCTTATGGAGATTAGTGTACAAGTCTTTGTATGGACATACATTTTCACTTCTCTTGGGTAAATGGATGAATAGAAGTGGAAATGCTGGGTTATATGTGAAATGCGTGTTTAGCTTCATAAGAAGCTGCCAGATTGTTTCCCAAAGTGGTTGAACCATTGTCCACTCCTGCCAGCAATGCAGGAGACTTCCAGTTGCTCTACATCTTTGCCAACAGCTGGCAAGGTCAGTCTTTTTTTTTGTTGTTTTTTTTTTTTTTGTTTGTTTTTTTGGTCAGTCTTTTTAATTCTAGCTGTTCTAATAGGTGTATACAGTGGTATCTCATTGTAGTTTTAATGTGCATTTCCCTCATGACTAATAATGTTCAGCAGTTTTTCATGTGCTGCTTTTGGGGGAGGGAGGGTGTCTGTTTAAATCCTTCTCCTTTTTTTCTATTGAATTGTCTTATTACTGAGTCATAAGAATCCTTTGTATATCTTGATTATGAGTCTTTCATCAGATATACATGTTGTAAATATTTTCTCCCAGTCTGTAGCTTCCCTTTCCACTGCCTTAATGTTATTTTTAAAGAACAGAAGTTTCAAACTTTTGAGGAGCACAACTTATCTGAAATGTTTATGCCTTTTGTGTCCTAAGAAATCTTTCCTCATCCTAAGGCTACAAAAGTTCCTTCTATGTTTTATTCTAGAAGTTTTACAGTTTTAGATTTTGCATTCAGATCTGCAATCCATGTTGAGTTACACTGGAGATAAAAAGATGACAAGATTTTGTCTCTGTATTCAAGGAATTTATGGCTTAATGTGGGAGATACACGAGCCAACCAGCAATTATACTACAGGGTTGGAGAGTGCTAGAGAAAGGCGTGCATGCACGCATCACCTCCCTTATCACACACGTATAAGTGACTGCACATAAAAAGCTAATACTGCAAGGTGTGATCTCATCTTGGAGCCAATTAAACAGTATATGGTGTGAGGTAAGGGTCTGGGTTCATTTATTTGCTATGGGGCTGCCACCATTGACTTTGCAAACACTCCTACCTGATCTCTAAAACTGCCATCAGACAGGCCTCCAGCACCTGCCATCTTGACAAATTGAGTGGCCGGTTTTTAGTCCTCCCCACTTGGTCTCTCTGCCGTATGCCACCCTGTGAGCCACTCTTTCTTTGCTTCCAGGGCACCATATTCCTCTGTCTTTCCTCCCACACCCCTCCTTGGCTGGCACCTGTGCCCCACCAGAGTGCAACTCCAAGCCTGCCTCCTCTCTCTCTTTCTTCCTCTCCCCTCCAACCCCTCCCACTTCCCTGCCTCCTCAGGTATCTTGTCCAGTTTCATGGTCTTATGTACCATCCATATACCAAGAACACCCACGCTATTATATCCTTTGCCAACCCATACGTTGTTCTTGAACTCCCAACGTTGTTTACTCAAATCCACCCATCTCCATCTCCATGTGTTTACCTAGTGGACACTTGAACTTCCATATGTCCAAAGAAGAACCCCTGACTCCACCCCTTCTCATACTTGCTGCTCCCTGACTTCCTGCCCCTGAGTTAAATGGGACATTACTCAGGCTCCTTTGGGGGGGGGGCATCCTGGCTGGGGAACGTTTGTCACACCAGTTAACTCTCAGCATGCACAAATCCACGGAAAAGGAGTGGGCTCTCCATGACTCTGGCCCTCCCCCTCCCATTCTTCATCCAGGTACCACAGTTATTGATGTCCTGTGTGGGAAGACGAAAGAGGCTTCCATACCTCAAGCCTCATTGTTGTTCTGGGGTATCTCACATCCCTGCGATATGGGTCAGCACGTTCATTATGCTGGTCTGCCTTCCCCAGGGCACAGGCCACCCGGATGCTCTTAGATGGGGATAAAGAGGAGCCAGTATTCCATGTATAGACTCTTCTAGTTCAATGCAGAAGAGACACCCACTGATTCTCTCCCGCTTCCCAGTTCCTGCTCCCTTCACTGCCTGTCGAATTCCTACCCGTCCACCAGAGCCTGCTTCGGGAGTGAACCCACTGTTGGCCACTGTATGCAGTGCTGAACTTGCCCGCCTCGAAACACTCCTACCCTTTGCCGTCTGCACTGCTCAATTGGCATTGGGCAGATCATACCTTGTAGAATTAGCTTTTTATATGCAATCACTTAAATTTATGTGATTAAATTAAAGAGGTGATGTATGTGTGCACACCTCTATCCAGCGCTTTCCACACAGCGTCCTAATTATCAGCTGGCTTGTGTGTCTTCCTGTGCTTGGCTGTGAGCTCCTCGCATACAGATGTCCTCAGCCATCCCTGTACCTCCAATTCCCAGCACCCAGTAGGTGCTTAACAACATTTGAGTGCATGCATGTCTGAAAGCCGTTTGTAGACTGTAAAGCACCAAGCCCCTTTGGAGCACGGAGATGACGAGTTGGTGGTGCTGTTGACAGGTCCTCTCCCCGCCGATGACCGTGTTGTCTTCCTCTGCCAGCTCACCACAAGACGCAGCCAGGTTCCCATGGGCCTGGTGGGCAATGCCTTCTGTTCCTGCCTATGAGTTTTAGGGAGATTCTCGTTGCTTCCACATGCAGCTGCTAGATTAATCTCTTGGAGTGTGCAGCCAGAGCTCTAAGCCGGATTCAGAACAGAAGTGGCTTGCACTGCTCCGCCACTTGCCAGCCGGGTAACCCGGGCAGGTCTCCAGCGTGCTGGAAGCCTGCTTTCTCATTTGCAACCTGAAAGTGCCCCGGACCATGTCTCATCTCAGTGCGGAGGCTGTGTCACCGGGGGGCCAGGGAGCACTTGGGTGTCAGCTAGATGTTCACAAATGCCACGGCCTCATCCGCGAGAAGCCTGGGCCGAGGGAGGGCCAGGGGATCAGTGATCAACAGCAGCACGGCTGTGACAGGGATGAAGCTCGGAGCAGAACCAATCTGCCTTTAAAATTCCAGGCCAGCGGTGTGTGCTTTGGATAAAGTTCAGGTAATTGTGCCTTCAGCTTGTCTCCTCCCCCTCCCCCGCCTCTCCCCTGCTCTAGCTGACAGAGTTATAATAATTGGGTGCCGCTGCTTAAACTCATCAGCTCCAGCTTCCTGAAAGGAACGTTGCAATTAGCAGTCCTCACCCTGTAATAAAGCCTTTAATATCCACTTTCATGGTTCATATTGCATTCAGGCCTGTCCCCTTGCACACAGCCTGTCAGGCGGCGGGGCTGGGTGCCCACGAGGGAGCTGCCCCGCTGAATGGCTCAGCAAACAATCGCTCCAAAAGCCCAGCAATCCAGGCCAGGCAGCTGGGGAATGGCGCCGGGAAACGAGAAGGGATATTTCTGCCCTCCAGGGTTCTGGAAGGCCGACGAAGGGGGTGGGACGGACAAGGAAGATCAGCCTTCCAGCAGCTCTCTGAGCCTCTCAGGGATGCGCTCCTCCCAGAGTCATGTTTCTTGCCGCTGCTAGAGATTTTTTTAAAGAGAAGCAAAACAGGTGGAGGTGGTATTGGGGCTGGTAATGGAAGATTCTGGATCCCATGTCTGAGACTGTGTGCACCTGCTGGGGCGAGTCATGGAAGTAGGTGGGGGAGGCTGTCTCTGGATGGTGACAGCACGGTGGGCAGCAGCCTCAGGTGGAGCCTCTGACCGCTCTCACCTAGCAGTGGCCATCCCAGAAGGCACCCGGCCTGCCCTGGGAAGAGCATCCCCTCCACCGTGTGACAGGCTCATGATCGGTCTCTCACTTACCCGGGGGTCAATTTATGAATATTTAATGACCACTAACTATGTGCCAAGCACAAAGATAAGTAAAGTATAGACCATACTTTGAGGAACCAGACCCCCCCCCCCCGCAAAAAAAAACCCAGTTGTGATATGTATGGTAGCGAATCCTAGCGGTTGGCATAAAAGTAGCCTGAGCTTCCTGGAGGAAGTTTTTTCCCAAAGGGGCCATGACAACATTCCATCCCACATGCTCTCTCAGAACTTAGCCACTCCCTGATTAAGAGGAAGAGTCTGGGGGCGCCCGGGTGGCTCAGTGGGCCAAGCGCCCGACTCTTAACTTCAACTCAGGTCATAATCTCAGAGTCCTAGGATCGAGCACTGCTTCAGGCTCTGCACTCAGCAGGAAGTCTGCTTAAGATTCTCTCTCCTGCCTCTCCTCTCCTCTCTCTAAAATAAATAAATAAATATATTTTAAAAAGATTTTATTTATTTATTCATGAGAGACACGCAGAGAGAGAGAGAGAGAGAGAGAGAGAGGCAGAGACACAGGCAGAGGGAGAAGCAGGCTCCATGTAGGAGCCCGATGTAGGACTTGATCCCAGAATTCCAGGATCATGCCCTGAGCCGAAGGCAGATACTCAACCACTGAGCCACCCAGGCATCCCAATAAATAAATCTTAAAAAAACAAACAAACAAACAAGAGAAGTCTGTGTCCCCTTCCCTTGAAACTGAGCAGGCCCTTGTGACAACCCCAACAAGTATAAGGGAGCAGAAGTGATGCTGCCTGACCTCCACGGCTAGGTTATGAAAGGCCAGTGAAGCTTCTATTGACTTCTCTCTTGGGGAGCTCATGCGTTGGCACTGCTGCCATGCTGGGAGGAAGCCCAGGCCACGTGGAGAGGCTGACAGCCCTTCCTAAGGTCCCAGCTGACTGCCAGCACCAACTCTCCGACATGTGAGTGAGCTTGCAAGGTGACTCCAGCCCCAGCCATCATCTGCTGGCAGCCACATTAGAGACGGTGAATGAGGACCAGCTGTCTGAATCCGGCCAAACCCAGAACCGTGAGATGTAGTAATAAGATGACTGCTGTTGTTTTAAGTTACTGAGTTTGGGGTGATTCATGACATAACAAAAATAACAGGAATACTGCTTCTTGAGGTACAACAGACGCTGACCAGATGGTGGATGAGTGGTGGTCCAGGCAAAAGGAAGAGACATGCAAGGCACAGAAGCCTGAGCTAGATCCTCACAATTAGAGACCCACAGGAGCTGGTGCCTGCTGGGGAGGGCAGTCAGGGGGAGGGCGATGCATGCAAGATGGGACCGCACAGGGTTGGGACTTCATCCCATACATCACAGGGAGTTATGGGGCTTTCAAGCAGGAGAAAGGCATGATCATCTCTGGATGTGGGAAAGAGGACCAGTAGCAATGTGCACAACAGAATGGAGACGGATGAGGCTTGTTCATTCGGCAAATATCTATTTCCCTCCACCCATGTGTCACCTCTGGGACAGCCCCATGGGGAGGACGAGCAGGTAGGAGGCTCCTCTACAAATCCGTTCCAGAAAGCAAGACAGCAGCAGTGAAGATAGGAAAGAGAGCCCTGGGGATAGGTAAAGTAGAGGATCAGGTTTATGGCCAGACAAACACGAGAGATGAAGAAGAAGAGGGATTCTAGAAAGCCCCTTGAGTTTCTGAATTGTGGGAGCAGAGGGATGCCGGTCCCTGAACCACAACACAGGAGAAGGAGGGTTAGGGAGGAAGATAAAGGGTTGCATTTGAGACACCGTGGTTTTTAAGTAGATAAAGATATCCCACAGGCCTCTGGATTTACAAAATCTGGAGTTCAGAAAAAAAGGACTAGGCTTTAAATACAGATAGGAGATTGTCTGCACCATCAAGCCACAGGAGGGCCATAAAATGGGAAGAGAGGAGCGCCACGGGCAAAATCTTGGAGAGAGATCGTGCGTGAGGGTGGAGAGAGGCAGAGGAGCTGGGGGAAGAGGCAAAGAGAAAGAGCAGGACAGGTGGGCGGCTGGGAGGGTGCCGGAAGCCAAGGGACAAGGGACGGAGAGTGCATGGGAGGGAGGGGCGGGGATGCGGCACAAGCATATGGTGACAAGGTGGCTTCTGGGCTCCTGTGTGTGTGCAGTGACAGGAGGGGCGGGGAGAAGACAGGCATTCCTCTCCAGAGAAGGAGTCCCTTGGGCAACCATCTGTCGGGGCAGGGATTCTTGACCACCAAGGGAAAGACCTAGCCCTGGTGACAAGCCACACCTCTCGTCTGAAGCGACCGGTGGGTAGAAAACGGGGCAGCAGGGACGTGGGAGACCAGCTACCCCAGTCACCCAGCACGGGCACCATTCTACAGGTGAGGATGTTGGGATCCACAGGCCTTTGCTCCAAAAGACCCCTGGGTCCCAGATCCCCAGGCCGATGTTCTCATCCTGCTTCCCCACAGAAATCCCAAGAGTGCCAGCAAGGCTGAAATTTCTCCCCAGCTGACTCCTCTTGGTCTTGGGGTGATTGCTCTAGCTCGGGCACCTCCCCCTCCCCCCGCCCCCCGACCCTTCCATCCTTCTCCAGCACGGGATGGGCTTCTCCTGCTCTGGCTTCTGCGGCAACCGCCTCCTCCCCACCTTGTTGGGCCATCGGAGCTCCAGTCCTCGCCCCTCCAGCTGTCATCAGCTCACAGAGGTACCAGAGTGGGCGGTGGTGGGCTCAGGAAGGCGGGCAAGGTAGCGGAGGGAGGAGACTGGAGGGGGTGAGGGGGCCAGTCGAGAAAGGGCATCAGGTATGTAAAGCTGCAGTGCTCTCCCGGGACGCCCCCTCCACCCGCCCACCACCACCCTGCCTGTCCGCCTCCCACCTTCCTTCCCCAGCACCATGGAACCAAACTGCATTAAGAGAAGGCAGGCAGGTGCTTAGCGTCTCTAATGTGTTCCATTACAAATGCTCCACAATAAGGTAATTATGTTAGAAAATAATAAACGTGTCAGTCTTTCTGGAAATATTTTTACTTCTAGCGAGGGGGAAATAGCACTATTGTTTTTCAAGTGCATCTCTGCTCCTGTACATATTAATTAACTGCGCTCCGGCTCCACCACCTCACGGCATTTGTATTATTCATAAACGTCTTGGGGCTGCAGTAACTTATGTACTCCCCTCCTCAGCTTGGAATCATTTTTTAATTTCAAGTTCTTTTTTGACTAATTGCACTTGTGGTTTGTGCCTCCTGTACCAGAGCACCATTCCCTGTTTTTTTTTCCCCCATGCTCTCTTCTTTTCCTTCTTCCTCTGCTTCTCCTAGGGTCTCAGGTTTACAGGATCCTTGTTAGGTCCCCAAAAGAGGCAGATTTGGACTTTGGGTTGGCGGGGAGTGTCTAGGGGAATTCTGGGAACCTGCATTGGCTGCCACCAAGCGATGGTCTCAAACCTTCCTCCTCCTTTCCATCCTCCCCTTACTCCTCCTTACACCTCACCTCATCCTTTTCAAGGAAACCTCCCAGAATTATTCCACACTTCTCATTAGTTCTTTACCTTGCACGTCCTCTTGCACTTCCAAAAAAAAATGAATAGACTTTACTAGTTCAGCAGTTTTCAATTTACAGAAAAATCGAGTGAAAAGCACAGATTTCCCCTATACTGCCTGACTGCACCCCTATTTCCCCTGTTACAAACACCTTCACTAGTGCAGTATATTTGGTGCAGTTGATGAACCAAAATACATAATTATTTTTTAAAGTCCATAGCTTTCATCAAGGTTCAGTCTTTTTTTTTTTTTGAAAAGATTTATTTACTGATTATTTTGAGAGAGAGAGAGAGCACATGTGAGCATTGGGAGGAGGGGCAGAGGGAGAGGGAGAGAGAGAAAACTCAAGCAGACTCCCACTGAGCATGGAGCTCCATCCTATGACCCTGAGATCATGACCCGAGCTGAAATCAACAGTTGGATGCTCAACAGACGGATCCATCTAGGTGCCCTGGGGCTCATTCTTTGCGCTGTATGGTTTTTGACACAGGCGTGATGTCTTGCATCTACCATCACAGTCATGCACAGAATAGTCCTACAGCCTGAAGAGTCCCCTGAGCTCCACCTATTCTTCCCCTCTTCTCTGTCCCCTACTCCTGAACCCCTGGCAACCACTGATCCTTTTTTTTTTTTTGCTGTCTCCATAGTTTTGCCTTTTCCAGAATGTCATAGGGTAGGAATCCTATAGTCCGGAGGCTTTCCAGATCCCCTCACACTTCATGATTCGAGTCTTCTTGAGTTGGTGGTGTTTAGAGTCTGCCCCCGTCCCAGGCTATGGACTCCAAAGGAGCAAGAACCATGTTGGCTTCATGGAATCTTCCTAGCTCTCCCTGGAAATATGTAGACACACACTGGGATGTTGTAGACAGATGCGCGTCCACCCTGCACTGGATGGTTAGGCCAGATGACCTTCAAGATCTGAGGTTCTAAAAACAAACCAGGTGTCTGGAAACATCTTGCCCTAGATGCTCATCAAGTCCACCTGGAACAGGATGTATAGGGTCCAAGAGGGTGGTCCCAGCTCAGGATGATTCCTGAGTGTCTGTCTTCTTCTGATTAGTCTGAAGGGATAGGCAGTGATGTTGAGTCCTCAGAGAGGAATTGGTTGTGACATAGTTCATTTACAGGGGAGTAAGTGGGTTGGTGATTGTAACTGAGTTTTCTTGATCTAATAAAAGCACGAGGTTCTCTGGCTGTACACAAATACACCCCTGCTGCCCCATCTCTCTCTTCCTTTCCCTGAATATTGTCTGTTGACAATATCTCTGGAAGGGGCAGTATTTCTGATCAAGCCAGATGTCTCCTCCCTGGTCCCAGCAGGTAAGGAGAAAACTGCTCTAGAAGCAGCCATTCCTCCACATTTTGTTTTTAGCCAAGATTCTAGAGAACCTACAGGCCTGCAGGCCTAGTTCCATTCTTTCCCCATGATGATGACAAATCCTTCAGAGTTGAAACATCTCTGGAGACCAGGTGTGATATTATTCTTACTTGTCCATTTCAGGACCTCCTGGTTGAGAAAGTCTTCCCGACTGAAATCTGTATCCTTTAGACAAAAACTAAAGTATATCATCATTCGTTGCTCTGCTCGCTCTGGAGTAGAGACAATGGCTGAGTGGCGGTTGACAAGGCACAGAGAGGACCGTGACCCAGGAATTCAACTTAGCGGGTAGATCTAAGATACTCAGATTGTGCAAATACCAGGAAAACATCTGAGACAACTATCTTTGCAGCAGATCCCGAGAGAGAGTCCCATGCCTGGGTTAGAACAGTTCTGGAGAGCAGGGTTGGTGAGCTCCGGCCCCAGGCACACATGGCCCTCTCTCTCCCCTGATCAACCCCTCAGCCCGTCCTGAGTCAACAGTGTTGGCTACAAAGGTGCTGATTTGAAGCCTGGAGGGTGATTCTGTCCCAACTGACTCAGGATAGTGATTCAAAATAGATGGTGCTTTTTCTGGGCTTTGAAAGCCTTTACCTCTGGGCAACTTCTCCAAGCCTTCTTCTGCTCTCTCACTAATGCTTTTGTTTTCACATAAGGAATTAAGTTCTGGACAATGGCTGAGACTTTGGGTCAGATGTATTTTGGTCAGTGTCCTCACAGTCTCCATATCAGAGGACACATGGAGGCTAAATAAAGTCCTTCAGGCTGTGGGCACGCACTGCCACTACCCGTCTCTTTGGGTTGGAGTGTCTGGATGAGGCTCCCTCCCACCCACAGAGATTGGATTACAAGTGGCAAGAATCCACCAGGAACAACTTCTGGCCGAGCAGCCACTGCAGCTGGGAGGGAAGAGGGCCACCCCCAGTCCTGGTGTGTATAGCTCCAGCTGCCTTGCTGCATCAGGGCCCCAGCTGGTGCCCGCCCCTCTGGGCCCCTGGCCAGTCCCAGCCCGAAACCCTCCAGCTCCGCCCGGCTGGCTCCTCTGCAGCCATTTCTGGGAGGAGGTGGGGGACTGGGATGAGAGCCACAATACCCATCCCCGGAGCCCCTACACCATCCCACTCACTCACAAGGTGAGGGGTGAGGGTGCCCTCACCCCCTTGGCTCCCAGGTATGATCTGGGTCCTCCATCCTCACTTGGTCTGGGTGCCAAGCTTAGAGCATCATTTGCATCTACTTCTCGTTTGCTCCTGCACAGCTGCTTGCCAAGCCAGCCGCGTGGGAGGAGACCCTCTGTGAGCAGAAGCCCACTCCGGGGCAGATGGACAGGGACTCGAGTGGAGTGAGGAGTCGCCCTGTGGTAGGCATGCCACATGTGGATCTGCGAGTTTGCCATTGTGCTGCAGAGGACAGCCCCTCAGCTTCTAAGCCACAGATCCCAGGACTCAGGTGGGACCCAGGTGGGACTCAGGTGGGACTCAGCTACTTTCAGGTTTTGTGGATTTCAGGCGACGTAGGCTCCTCGAGCCCCCAGGCTTCTCACCCCCTAAAGCCTTGTATGAATGTTGTGAAGATAAAATGAGACACTGTTGTCGGTAGAGGCTCTTGCTGGATCTTGGTCAATGGTAGCTGCTCAAATAGTGTCCGTTCCTTTCGACTGCCTTCTTCTGAGGCTGAAAGAACACCTTTTGTCTTCTTATCCACTGTTCTGTCCTTCCCTCCTTCCTGCCTTTCCCTTTCCTTCTCTCTCCTTGCTCTGAGTCACCTTCTTAGCATGGAGACTTTGTATTTCTCATGCATTTCACTGAGCAGTAGAGCTTTGCTGCTCCATCTATTTTCTTACCCAATAAATGTTTATCAGACAGATACTCAGCAGCGGGCCACATACTGGGCACTTGGGTCACACTCATAAGAAAGCTAAGCATGCTTCCCACCCATGGAGAAATTACAGTCTGCTGAGGAAGGCTGATGTTATACGAGTCATTTTCATAAAGAATGAAAATTAGCATCACTCGGCGTGAGGCTCTAAGTCTGGTCCAGGCAATCAGGAAAGGCTTCCCTGAGGAGGCAGCACCTAAGGGGAGTCTGAAGCCTCGGGAGCTCCCTCTAACCCATGCGTGTTGTCTTCCGCTGTAGGCACTGGTTTCATTATCCTCATCAGATTCGCCACCTCTGCTTGTTTATTTATGTATTCACACTCACTTTATCTTCCAAAGGATTCCTGGCACTCACACGTAACTCCATGAAGTAGAAAAATATAATAAAACATTGAGACCAGGGAAAATAAAGAAACCTAAGTTCAGGGGCAAAGGCAATATGCTGCTGCTAGAATGACGAGGACCTATATGTTACTAAAATTGCACCGCGCATTTAATTCTGCACATCTGAGCAGCTGATGCCAAAAGACAAATCAGTTACAAAATTCTCATTGTCCTTCACACCTCATTTTTCAAGAAAATAAAACTTTTATGGGATGGATCTTCATATGGTGGATGCTGAGCAAGAGACACCACCAACTCTATCATTTCTAGAACAAACTCAGCAACAGAAGTTGTGGGGATGGTTCTTAATGGTCTTTAAATGTAGGCCAAGGGGTGGGGGATCTCTGGGTGGCTCAGCAGTTTGGCACCTGCCTTCGGCCCAGGGTTTTATCCTGGGGTCCTGGGATCGAGTCCCACATCAGGCTCCCTGCATGGAGCCTGCTTCTCTCTCTGCCTGTGTCTCTGCCTCTCTCTCTCTCTCTCTGTGTCTCTCATGAATAAATAAATAAAATCTTTAAAAAAATAAAATAAATGTAAGTCAAGGGGTCATTCAGAAACCAGACAATTAATTCTAAAACCTGGAAATAATCTGATCTAATCTAGGGCAAAAGGGTTCTCAATCTGCTGACATCAGAATCACCGGGAATGCAGATGCTGGGACCTCTCTCCTGAGGATTCTGGCCAGCAGGTGTAGCTTCTAACTTCAGAAGCTCCCCAGCAGTTTCTGACTTACAGCCAATGTCGAGAAACACTGATGGCTACCAGGGATCACTGTTCCTTGAAGGCCCAGGACCCTATAAGGAGCTCTGGGGTTCTATTCAGTGACCTCTGGGCTCCCCAACCTGGCTCTTAGAAAAGCCAGCACTTGGGGCCAAGACAAACCACAGGTGCCCAGACTCTTCCTTTAACCCACTCTCCAAGGAAGGAGATGCCCATGGAAGGCATAGGTTGGCGAAGTGGAAGCAACGTGATGATGTTTTTCATTAATGTCCTTTAGTCCCAACGCAGAGGAAAGGAGTAGATCAGCTGAGCCAGGCCGAGCATCTCTTTTTCTTAAGCTAATTAATTAAACCACAGGTCTGTCCAGGCTGAACTGATTTTTTTATTTTTCCTTCTCCAGGGCTGTAATGTCAGATCTTCCCGCTCTGGAGGGAGGGGAGCGGGTTCTATACACACTCGGCAGTGAGAGGGAGAGCATGAGCCTGACATCTGTGCTGCAGGGTGCTCTGGGAGAGGAGGAGACAGAGGCAGGAAAGTGCTGGCCCTCCTGGCTGGCCCACAGAGAAGGGGTGCTGATGCCTATGCTGGGTGAGCCACCCCTGCAAGCACATTCTTTACACAGAATGACTTGCCCCAGAAGAGGGAGATGAACTGTAAATTCCTTATTATGAGGACAACAGCCACCTCCAGCAGGGCAGTTCTGCTTTCCTGGCCTTATATCTGGGGTTGCTCAAGAGTTTCTTAAGATCTCATTTGGAACAGGGGTTTCCTCAGCTAACACAAGAACTAAAACACAAAACAAAACTAACCCCTCGCCAAATGCTGAAGCCAGTGATTGAGACAATGAACCGTAAGCTGTTCAGATGAGGCTTTGTGAATATTATTTTTCCCAGCCCAACTTTTGATCAAACTTGATCCAGCAGACAGTTTGGGCCTCTGTACTTTAATAGAGTAGGGCTCTGGGGTGTAAAATTTTCTCTGTTGCTAAATAAGAGTGATTCAGACGCTTTGAACAGTCAACCAGGAAACAAAGCAAAACCATGTACCAACATTTTGAGAAAATCAATCAACCTGATGTGCGCCTTGGTGTTTATGATGGGTTGAAGCATGTCCTCCGAAATGAATGTGTTGAAGTCCTAAGCCTCGTATGTTGTGAGTGTGACCTTATTGGAGATAGGGTCTTTGCAGATGTAATTGATTTAAAATCAGGCCATCCTGAGATATAATCCAATGGCTGGTGTTCTTGTAAGAAGGACATTTGGACACAGACATACACACAAAGGAGGAAGCCATGTGAAGATGGGGCAGAGAATGGAGTGAGGTGGCCACAGCCAAGGCCATAGTACCTGGGGCCAGCAGAAGCTGGAAGAGGCAAGGGAAGATTCTCTCCAAGGAGCTTCAGAGGGAGCACTTTCCTGCCAATGCTTTGATCTTGGACCTCTAGCTCGAAGTTCTAGACACTAGAACTATGAGATAATAAATTTCTGTTGTTTTAAGCCACCCAATTTGTGGCACTTGTTAAGGCAGTGCTGAGGCGCTAATACAAAATTGTTTTTGTGAAGAGTAAAGCCTTCAGTCAAAAATGTCACCTGAAGGGCACGCCTGGGTGGCTCAGGGAGTTAAGCATTTGACTCTTGATTTCAGCTCAACTCGTGATCCCAGGTTCGTGAGATCGAGCCCCCATGTTGGGCTCTGCACTCAGCAGGGAGTTTATTTGGGATTCTCTCTTTCCATCTGCCCCTTCCCTCACTCTTGCTCTCTCTTTTTCTCTCTCAAATAAATAAATAAATCTTTTTTTTTAATGTCCCCTGAATAGACAGTATCCCATAGAAGTATCTACAGAAGCAGGTACTCCATAGGCAAGGTCAGAATTTTTCCTAGGAAATCTTGCTATAGTCCCTGGGGCTAATTATAAGCATTCAGACACTTGCTCCTTCCAGGAACTCGGTAGCATTATATATCCCACCCAGGTAGTCTCATCACATGACTTGTTTTGGTCAGTGAATTGTGAGCAGAAGTGATGTCTGTTATTTTAGAGTGTGTGTCTTGTCATGTTCTCTTTTCCCTCAGCTCAGAGAGTGTCCTGGCAGCCTGGCTCCTAGATTGGGATGATGACCATGTGGAGCTGAGGCTCAGCTTGGCTACATGTGTGTATAAACTGAGGGAGACCTAAATCCTCATGTTTTTAAGTGACTGAGGTTTTCAGGGTTGTTTGTTATAGCAGCATGACTTATCCTGTCCTAGCTAAATAATCTGGCTCTATCCTGGCAGGTGAACGTCTGAGGTCCCAAGGCTTTATGTGATGATTGGGAATGGCTGTTTTTCAAAGCAGGAGTTACCAGATACTCACTATGGTCATAGATAAATCTCCAATGAAAATCATATGATTTTGCATCTGATTTCAAGGGTGGAGCTACTTATAAATCCTACAGGCAGTTATAACACATCCTACATAACAAAAAAATGAACCTGTAATAGAGAGTTACTAGAATATAAACCCATCATGTTGGGCAGGTGGTAGGCACATCTACCTGCAACAAGCTGCTTCGTTTTACAGTGGTTATTTCTAAGCCAGTTAAGCTGACAGGAGTTAAGTAACAAGCTGCAGTCGGTTGTATCTACTTCTGCCCTGTGACAATGAAGTGATACCATAACAAAAAGGAAGCCACTGATCTTTTTTCTATTTTCTATAACAAGAGGACATGCCTCCAGCTAATCCAAAAGGAGTTTCAAATCATTAAAATATATATTCAAAAGGAAGAGGCCAGAGCACAGTCCTGTTTCACATTGCTCAGAATTATCACCAGATCTGCTGGGTGTCTGACACTTAGAGTAAGTCAGTAAGTAACTAAGCCACCTACGTTAAGCTCATAACTGTTGGCCAATAACCAACTCCTTCCATGAAGTCAGAAGTCATGGCAGGCCAATAAAGCTGCAAACGGTCTGAGGTTTTTCTTATCAGATTTCTCCAAGATGAAAAAGGGTGTCAAAGTGATGAAGAGTAGAACAGCCTGTTGATTTCCCTTCTGCCTCTCTGGGACAATTATTGGTTTGAGAAACCTAGATTTATAGTGTATCTAGCAACCTATTACATCTGTAGTTTTAGGGAGAGCAGTAGACAGACACTTTGTTAAATGGTAGAGCTAGAATTCCTATATTCACTCATACACTAGCAATAATGAAGATAAACAGTTTGGTACAAAGTCCCTTACCAAATTCAACCTAAGGTAACAAAGTTCCCTAATCTGCCCTGTAATTTCTTAATTGCAGCTCTACCTAGAAACACATTTAAATTATGTAATTTAGGGTTTACTTACAAATGGACTATTTTCCAAGGTGAAGGCAGAGTGAATGGGAACTAGTAACTCAGGACTGGAAGCAGTGGAGCTGTTACCACCCAAAGCTGAGAGGACAAGGGGAAGGAACAGTCCATAATTCAGAACTGACATACTGTGAAAGAGGCTATCACAGGAAGAGCAATGTCCTTTTGTGGTGGGACCCAGCCACCCTGAGGTGACCCTAGGGTGGTGGCCAGAGGAATGAAGACTTGGCCTCTCTCTCCTCTCTCCCTTTGATCTGTGGCCAGACTCCCTCCATTGAACCCAGCTGAAAACCACAGAGCCCATGGGAGCTCATGGGTGTAATCCACTCAGATCAACCACCCAGGGCCAGAACGGGGTGCAGAAGGTGGCAGGGGTTGGATTTGGAGCACAAATAGATGACCCACCTCATACACCATCCACATTACTTGTCTATTATAACGGCTTCCTTCCCACATTTCCTTTCCACTCTTCAGGGTGCTATGTGCACATGCGTGTGTGGGTGTGTGTGCACATAGGCACTTGTGTGCATGTGCCTTTGTTTTGGTAAACCTGACTCTGGAATGGCAAGATCCATACAGGCCCAAGTGTGGAATTGATAACAATGGACTTACTTAGTCACTGATCCACTGATAGTAAATGAGAACAGAGGCCACTCTTTGAGGCACCCAAAAAAGTATTTTTGAATGATCCTGGGGCATCAGAATTTCACACTGGAAGTCAGAAAGGCCTCACTTTTTTTCAGGGCTTCTCAAAGTCCTAATCAATCAGGTCTAATGATTCGTACTGCTCTCAGTAGATCTTTCCTGGTCAGGCTTGGCCATGGACTATCTCAGCCAGGAAAAATTGGGGTGGGTGGGTATTCCTCTGCCCCTAGGTGAGCACCATAAGACATGATAACCTCCTGAAGATCAGACCTAAGCCTCCAGAAACCCAGGCAATGTTGGTATTTGCCCAGGGCTTCTCTCTGAAGCCCTGGGCAATTAGTTCCTCTTTAGAAGCTCTGCTGCAGCCTAAAGAAACTTCCCCCAAGGGGCAGATCCTTCTCAGGAGTTGCCAAGGTTTGGGGAAGGGGAGCTGGAGTCTCTATGCCCCCTCCCTGGCTGGGCTCATCATTCAGGATTTGGCCTAGGGCCACAACGGTGGTCCACATGTGCTCCTCAGTGACCCCAACCTGGAAATGAATGGTGTGGCTCACTCTGGGGCTTTTTCACATCAACACATATCTGGGGGCAAAAAAAGAAATTGGTGGAGAGGGCAGGCTGATGGCAGGGAGAGAAAGAAGGAGGGAGAGGGAGACAGAATGCAAGCACGTATGGGTGAGAAAGAGAAAGAAACTCACAGATTTTAAATATAGGAGTATAAATATTTGAAAATCTGGGGTGCTGTACATGTGCAGAAAATGCAGATTGGGTTTCCGAAGTCAGATACAGGGAAGCAAAAATGTTCATTCTCTCGCAATGTTGTGAAGGGAAGACTGTGTCTATTAAAGACTCACATACATGCACACACATGCACACTCCGTTACATAAGTGTAAAAACAGTGACTCATAGGCACAGAAACATGCATGTCAACATCCAAACATGTAGACAGAGAAATCCCTTAAGATACGTACAAGTATCAGCCTTTTGCTCAAAGGCACTCATCCATCCATTCATTCCCGATTATTTCTTGAGTGCCTCCTATGTGCCAGGCACAATGGTGGGTTGTGAGGATACAGTGGTGAACAAGACTACATGTCCTCTCCTAACGGAGCCCATAGCCCATTGACACAGCTGAGATGTACCCCCTACCCACCCCACGCGCGGAGCTGGAGCGGGGGTCTGATATGGAGGTACACTGGGAATTCTAGGCTGCACTGCACCCACATGTACCCTCTAAGAAGGGGAAGAGTTTGCATATTTGTCGCTGTGTCTCAATACCATGGACCCTCAATCCCTGATCCGTGAAGATAAGGAACAAGCGAGCTAAAGTAAGAGCAAATGAATAATTAAGTGAATGAATGCATGTCCTGCCAACCAGCAGTAAGGTAGACATGGCCATGGGCTGCCCAGACCTCCAAATTCCATTCTGTTCCTGGAGAACAGCCTCCCCCAAGGCGCTCAGCTTTGAAGGATCAACTAAGGAAGGCAATGAGTGTTTCTTTACAGCCAAGCTACCTGCTAGCCTCTGAACCTCCAGGGCTGTGATAAGAGGTGGAGCAGGGGGCTAGTCAGCCTGTGGCTTGAAAGCCAGACTCTCTTGCTGTGCTTTGCAAACCTGAGGCCCCTCCATCTATCCCCGAAGGGATGGAGCTTCATTCTTCTTTTGACCTGGAGTGATCCCCCACCTCCCAAATGATCTTATCTGGGGTTCCAGACTCTTCACAAAGCCTGTTGGGAGTCTTCCAGCTTCAGAGGTAAAAGATGTAAGTCTTTATCAGTTGGTTCCTGGTGAAGCTCATTTAATAAATTCCTTACTGCCCCTCATTACTATGGAAAGGGGAGCCCTGATTACTGTCAGCAAGAGCAGAGGAATGTGCTTTATGAGACCATATTCCCATCCTGCTCACTGTGTGTGTGTGTGTGTGTGTGTGTGTGTGTACTTGCTCATGCAGGAGTTAAGATGGGGTCAGGCTGTAGCAGATGCCGTGGGTGCCCACCCATATCCTCAGACCCAACCATTTCATATTCTCTGCCCAGCCTCCAACTGCCATTATCTGCACTTCTTTGCCTGAGGGCTTTTTCCAAAACTGTAGAAGGCTGCTCTGCCCAGAGGAGCTGAGGAATTAAGACCCTCTGGGAGCAGCCCTTAACAAAGGACTTGTAGGAATTTGTATTTAAACACCCTGTGACCTTGTCCCCTAGGTGGGATGACTCTGAGGTTGTGGTTTTCAATGTCTCCTAATGTTTACCTGTGAGAATAAGAGCCAATCCTCCATGGGGTAGGTAACTTAATGGCACGGCACTTAGTTGGTCACCTTCCCTCCCTTGTTCTCCTTCCCCACACCTTCCCCACTCTCCATTGCCCTCCACCTGGTGTCTGTATTTCCCAACTCCAAGCACTGGAATTCTTCAGGGGGAACTCAAATTAACACATATGCACACCAAACTCCTTGCAAAGTCTGGCTGACCCTGGTCGATGCTGGCAAACTTTCCTTGGACAAGTTCAACTCCCATAAGGAGCCAGCCCTCTTTGGAAGGACAAATCAGGGGCTTTTCAAGGGAGATAAATAGTATCTAAAAAGAGATATGGAGGGCTATTCTCTGCTCTTGAAATATGAAACTTAAGTCCAGACTGCAAACAGTTTTCAACAGTTTTCTGGGGTCCCCCCCACCCCCACCTTTCACTGTCAACTCAGACCCAACACTTACTTCCTGAGACCAGCTACTAAATGGAGTAACAAAGCCTCCTGAAGATTCTGGTGGTTCTCTCAGGGGAAGAAGGAAAGAATTACCAACCCCAGGGAGTACCAGAGAGAAGGCACAAGTTTTTTGGGCAGGGAATGAAGGGTACAACTCTTAACCTCTCAGTAATCAAAGAGGCAATCAATTTACGAATGCGTGCAAACATATTCCAATGTTTAATATAGAAAGAGCATGGCTTCTTTAGAGGAAGACTATGCTAGAAGGCAGCTGGTTAGGGTTTGGGTGGTGGGGATGGAGGATTCCTAAAGCACACAGGGTGTCTTTTGGAAGTGATAAAAGTGTTCCAAAATTGATTGTGGTGATGGCCGCATATACCTGAAAATATGCTAAAACCATGAATTGTACACTTCACATGGATGAATTGTATGTTACAGGAATTATATTTCAATAAAGCTTTAAAAAAAACAGATGGTGGGTGTAGAAGAAAGAGCTTTGCTTTGGGGCTGAACAGACATGGCCTTGGATTCCAGCTCTGCTATTTACTAGCTCCACATACAAGACATTTAACCTCTTTGAAACATCAACTTCGTGAAAATACTTCACATTAGGGGTTTTTGAGCAGATTTAAGACACTTTATAAAGCACTTAAAAAGTTCCTGGCACATAAATAGTGGTTAGTTTTTTTTTATCATTTTAATAATAATAATTAACAGCTGAAAATTATACAGAACCTGCTACTAGAAATCATCATTGCATATTAAATTCTCTTTCTTTAGAAGAGAAGGTAATTAGTAATAAGAGGAAGCCATCCTTTCCAAATTAAGTTTGGCTAGAACCTTAGTTGGTTTAAGTAAAGATTCAGGTAAAAAAAAAAAAAAAGAGTAGAGAAAGAGATACAGTGTGATTATACCCTGTCTTTTTAAAAATTCTTACCTCAAAGAGAAAGGAAGGGATATGCAGATCATTAGTGTTAACACCAGAAGAAGAATCAGTTCTCTCTAATTTGGAAATCAAGTAGGTAAGAGGCTTCTGACAACAGTAGTGTAAGTGGGTTTGGGGTGCTGACAGAACCCACATTTGCTTATCAAAGCCTAGAGACTGTTTTGGTAAGATTGAGTGAGATGCTTTTGAAATGACAGAGCATATAGCTTAGTAGAGCTTAAAAACAAGTAGAATTTGGAACCAGCAGGATACAATATTGTGCCCAAGATTTGTATTTAACCGGATGAATGCAGAATGAATTTGTTTATTCATCTTATAGAAACGGGAAGGGAACTAATTTGTGTTATTGTTTCGTATCTACAGGAATAGGAATCATGGCTCTGGAATACGTGTGTTATTTTGCTTTAATATCATCTTTTGCTTTTCCATCCCCTAAGTGCATAGGTGTCGGAGGGAAACAGGCTTAGATGAGGATGCCAAATCCACCACAGGTTAACAAGTTAAGCTGGCCTGTCTTGATGGAGGCAGAAGAAATGAGACTCAAGGGTCAGAGACCAAAGAGTTTATCACAGTGACAGTGGTAGCCAGAGCACTGTGGTTTTCCCAATATCTCCCTCTACTACAGTTCCCATAAAGCAATGCAAAGAGGACCAGGTCATACGTGTGCACACAGCTAGGATGTGTTACCACACAGGTACCCTGAGCTTAGGGACCCGAATCTTTTATAATGGGCAGTAAGTATGCTTCCCCTTTGCTCCCAAGGACAACATTGTATCTTCCAAATAATTATAATTATAATTATACAAAAAGAAAAATAATAATAATAATCTACCTTTATAAAGGTAGTCAGCATCTTGGCTCACAAGAAATACAGAGATGTGAGAGGCTTGTGGAAAATCATCTCCCAACACAACACAAACAGTGGTGTGATCTTGAGCCTCAATTTCTTCATCTATAAAATGAGGATGATAGCCATCTGGCACACAGTGGGAGCAGAACAAATGAAATACCAGCGTAGTCTTTTTTTTTTTTTTAAGATTGTATTTATTTATTCATGAGAGACACAGAGACCTAGGCAGAGGGAGAAGCAGGCTCCTTGCAGGAAGCCTGATTTGGGACCTGATCCCAGAGTGGTGGGATCACGACCTGAGCCGAAGGGAGACGCTCAACCACTGAGTCACCCAGGCGCCCCAACATAGTCTTTTAAGCATGATGCTTGCTGCACAACAGACATTCGAGAAATGTTAATTACTTCCTCCCACAGCCTCCCCCTTCAGCTGAAGGACAGTTTAACGAAGTCTTTATTCTGTGCAAATTCCACCACATTGTACCAACTCTCATTAGAATCCATTAAGATAATATCCATATGAAAACCTTGCCATCATTATTTTGTTTCAAGATGGCAGCCTACCAGGCAAAGAGGAGCTGTGTCTTGATTCCATTAGCAAAGAAGCAAACTCGATCATTTTCAACCCAAAGAGTCACCATTGAACAATTCAAAACTCCTAAATCCTCCAGCTCGGTGCTTCTCACACTTTGTTGCATGTTTAAATCACCTGGGGAGCTTTAAAAAAAAAAAATGCCACTGCCTCTATTACCAATGAAATCAGACTCTCTAGGGGAAGGACTCGGGCACCAGGAGTTTCAAAGACTCTCCAGGTGGTTCCAGTGCACAAGCCAGCGTCGCTCTGGCGGTCACGCAGACACTTAGAAGAGTCTGCACGTACTACCTTGCAATTCTTAATCTGTTTCTGGAGTGTAATTGCTCTAACTCTGAAAAGGTCACCAGGCATTTGCAGGTGCTTCACGGAGCCCAGCAGGGAGCAGTGTGGCCTGGGCAGGGGGACTGGGCACCCAGAGGAAATTGAAAGGGGGGGGGTGTTCATTCTCTAGTAGAAGTTAGGGGAGCACCCCTGCGAACTCTGGAATTCTAATGCACCCTGAAAACAGCGATCTAGACACACTGGGTCCTCAGTGTGGGCTTGCAAATGGGCTCCGTGGTCTTGGCTCCACCCGCCAAGCATCAAACATTCTGCATGCACACTTGAGCTTGAAAAAAAAGTTAAAAAAAAAAAAAAAAAGAAAGAAAAAAGAAAAGAAAATAGCTCTAGTCCTTGCCTTGCTCCCCAGCAGACTAGATTATAGGATTAACTCTTCACCTTCTGGCCGGGCTACCGGGAATTCTATCTCTTTTCTTTTTTTTAGGTATAAACAATCAATAATAAAGATTTTCTCACTTTCTTCTCCCACCTTTCTTGGGAGTTGCTGTTTAGGTGGTTACTTTTGTGGGCTTTTGGGGGCAGATCTAAAGGAGAAACAGAGGCGAGGTCCAGCATCCAGGATGCGTCAGGGCTCCTCAGGGCTCCTCCGTGGCCTGCTCTGTGTTTATGTGACTGTGGCTCTGTGAGGCTCCATCGTGTCGGTGGTAAGCAAAGGGGCTTCAGAGCCCCCAAAGTCAGAGTTGTGAATTGGCTTCGAGTTAGCATTCAATCCCCCTCACTCACAAACACGCGAACTCCTCAGGTAATGGAGACACCCAATGTCCAAACGAGCCTAACTTGTCTACATAATTCGGGCTGTGCAGCGAGTTATTGACACTCAGGTGAACGTGGGCTTTCTGGACCTTGCCCCAAGGAAGCCTGCTGGGTGGAACCTTTGTTTCCAGACCGGGGCTGCATTTTCTCCTTAATGCCTCTCTGCGACAAAGGGACCAGAGCGTTAGGGAAGCTGGGGGATCTGCTTTTCCCCAGTTACTGAAACTGGAGCCATGGTACCCGCTGAGACAGGCTCTCAGAGCCACTTGGCACTGGGGCTTCCAGCAAAACTGGGCTGCTGGGAGGGAACCCTGGAGCCTGATGTGGCTGGAAGCAGGCACACGAGCTGGCAAGGGCAAGCTTCCCTTTTGGCCACACCACCAGAAGGTGGAGGCAGGCTGCAGAAACAGGCCAACTGGGGGAAACCGAGTCCCTCCAGCTTCCCTTTTGGCCACACCACCAGAAGGTGGAGGCAGGCTGCAGAAACAGGCCAACTGGGGGAAAGCAAGTCCCTCCATGACTCAGGAGGCTTTTAAATCATAGCTGCTTGGGCAGGGGTTACGGGGCCTGAGTAGGAGTTTGGGGAAGGGAGTTGGAGGCCATCTTTCTCCAGCTGAGCTCAAGGTTTGTCACAACTGGCTAGGTGAGGGATGGCCACCCCTCTGTTGCTACTTCCACCTTCCCGATTTCCATTATGTGGGGATGATGGTACAGAGACAAGAGCTTTGTTCTTTCCCTCTTCTTGGGCACCTGCTGCTCCCATCCTGCCCACCCAAAGGCTCCAAGGCCTCTGTGAGTGACATCACAGGCCTGTCACCGAGGAAACGGGCAGTGAGCTCAGGCAGCAGGGGTTTGCTGGCTTCAGGCAGGGAAGGAGGCTAGTGGAGACCCAGGGGGTCAGGGTCTCGGGAGTGGAGCTCAAGAGGGATTAGAATTGATGCAGGGAGGACAGGAATGTAGCCACAAGCTTCCCAACACAGGGCCAACTTCGGGAAGGCATGGAGGCCACCGAAAAGCTGAGTTGATTGTCCCTCCCTGCAGGAACCTCCTCCTGCCCAGTGCCATGCTCCAGAGGCTGATTGCTTATTCAGGAACTGTTTTCTACTTGTAATTTGTTGGCTCAAAGGTCGGGATGGACTTCTTAGGAAGACAGATTTCTTCCTGGCCAGTCCTTGGGGACCGAGCTCTCAAAACCAATTGGCCCAAATTTCAGCCTTAAGTACCCACTGGGGTGGGTGTGGCTCACAAAAGGAACAGCCAGGGGGTGGGGCTGCTGGGCTGTGGGTCCAGAGGGCCAGGGACCCACCTGTGTGGGAGAAAGGAAGGCCGGGGAGGCGCATGGAGCCCCAGGAGGCAAGGAGAGAGGGCACTTTATAAATCATCTGCTCCCTTTTAAAAATGGAGTTTAACCTCCCTCAGCTTTGCTTTTGAATTTATTAGCAGCCTCATTTCCCTGGGTAATAATTCATTATCTCCTTCCCAGCCCGAGAAGCAGTGCTGGCCCAGAAGTGACATTACCTTCCACACCTTTAAGTAATACCCTTTTAGCTGTGTCATCTTCAGATCACCCTGAACCTGGCCCCACAGCCCCTGAATGCCCACATGCCCCACGGAGGTGGTGGCGCCCAGGGGCCCCAGCCTGCCTGTTTGCTGATGTTCTTTGCACCAGGCCTCTCTCTGGGGCCCGAGGCTCTCTGCGCTGGGAAGCGAGACAGCAGCAGGCGGGTGGTGAGATAGAGCCCTGCTGTTGGAGTCAGAATGGAGATAACTGCTATGAGGGGATGGGGGGCGGGGGGACCGAGGGGAGGCTTAGAGGGGGCCACACGTGTCAGCTTAGCTGGAGGATCTGAAAAAGCTATTTCAGTCCCGTCTCCGAGTGGGAAACTGGCAGATGCCCTTCTGTGGAATGAAAGTTTTCTCTTTCTCCCCATCTCCCCTGCCAAGGAAGAAAGCTTGATTAACAGGGGGTGTGATGATGCTTTTTCCCTAGGAAAAAGTCCTTTCCCCAAATCCCTTCTCTCTGCACATCACAGAAGAGACCCGGCCCTAACACCAAATCTGTCAGGCCGGCAAGAGGAGGGGGCCGCTTGTTGGAACCACCTGATGCCCAAGGCCAGACAGATGAAATCAGAAGCTGTGGGAGTGGGACCGGATGTCAGGATTGCTAAAGTGCTCAGGTGATACCAAGCTGGGCCATGTCTGAGCATTATCGCCCTACAGCCTTGCTGCCTAAGTGCCGTCTGGGACCCCAGCATTACCTGGGAACTTGTTAAAAATGCTGGACCCAAGCCCCACACCTGGCCTGAGGAAGCAGAGTCTGCCTTTTAACCAGATCCCCAGGTAACACATGAGAATCTTGCCCCATGGGTATTGAATTTCCCCAGAGGAGCCGCCTGTAGACTTAGAGCCTTGCTACCTCCTCCTGCTGCTCTATCAGCCCTGCTGTGCTGGGGGAGAGGGTGGGGTTGGGGCTCACAAGTCCCCAGGATAGGAGGGAAGGGGACTCTTAGCCAAGGTCAGCCATCAACCTGACAGAGAAAGGGGCTGGAGGAAAGGGAGGACAGGGAGGGGGCGAGCAGGGAACACATGCAAATGAGCATCCTGGAGCCCTGTGGGATCAGGGCCCGGGGAGAGGCTTGCGACCCCACGGGGAAGACTGAGAAATGGTGGTAGGGGTGGGATCTGCCAGTGAAGATCTGTGGCTGAAGGTCCGTCCTGGCTCTGCTCTCGGCTGCTGGAGCCCCCCTGGACCTCTCAGTTGGGGATGTTCCTACCATCTCCACAATAAACACGGCACACCCAAGACCTCTTATCTGCCTTTGAGACGCCCCTCCCCTGGCGGCTTCTTCCTCCCCTTTGGGCTCCCCCTGGTCCTGTTTCTATCCCAAAATGGAGAAAGCAGAGCAATGAAACCAACACCCAGAGGTCAGAGTTCAAGGCCGGGTTCAGTCACTCACAAGTCACATGGCTTTGGGCAGGTGGCGTATCTTCTCTGAGCATCAGTGACTTCATCCTCAAAACATGGGAGGAAGGAGGCCGGCTTTGCTGAGTGGCGACGGAAACAGGATGAAATACAGGTGCGCTCCTCACACCGTGGCCGCACACTGTCGCTGCTCAAATGCACATCCACTTACCAATGTGCGTGAAGCCTGAGTCGTTGGCACAGACCAGTGGTCCTCAAGGTGGGTCCCCTGAACCTCCGTGTGAATGGGCCCTGCCTGGGACCCACAGAATCAGAGACACCAGGTGGGGCCAGCGATCGGGCTTCGACAGGCACTGCAGGTGATTCGATTGCACACTCAAGTGTCAGGGCCTTTGGTGTGACCAGCAAATGCTGCATCTAAATAAGCCACGAGTCACCGTGTGCTGCCTTCAAAGTCACATTGATTTGGAGGAGAAAGAATATGTGTTATAATTCTCCGGAGGAACAGAGCCAATAGGAGAGAGGGGTCAGTAGAGAAAGAGACAGATGATAGATAGATGGGAGAGATGAAGAGATTTATTATAAGGAATGGGCTTGCGTGATGGTGGAGCTGGATGATGGAACTTTCCGTGATCTGCCGTCCACAAGCTGGAGTCCAGGAAGGCCACTGGGGTAGCTGGAAGGCCGAGAGCTGGTGGCATAGATTCCAGACCGAGTGGAGGCCCCACACACCATGAACACCGAGGGCACGAGATCGATGTCCCAGCTCCAAAGTCAGACGGAGAGAAGAGAAGTCAACCTTCCTCGGCCTCTCTGGTCTAGCAGGCCCTCAACGGGTTAGGTGAGGCCCACCCACACCGGGGCGGGCCACCTGCCTCACTCAGTCCACCGACTCCAACGCTAATCTCTTCCCCACACCCCCTCGCAGACACAGCCAGAAATAAGGTTTGGGCAACTGTGTGGTCTGGGCGTCCCCGGGCCCGGTCAAGCCGACACAGAAAATTCACTGCCCCACAAAACCAATAGTGAGAAGAGGCAGCTTGCAGGTGCCATGTAGGAGACTCTCTTCTCTTAAACCCCGAGCGTTGGGCACTGACATGATCCTCGCAGTGCAGAAGAGAACGGAGGCTCACAGGGGGCCAGCGGGTGAGATCTGAACCCAAGCACTCTGGCTTCAGAGGCTGTGGGCCAGGTTCCTGGTGATGTGGCCCAGGATACGGGGTGGGAGGGGAGCTGAGGGAGGGTCCTGGGAGCCCGGGAGCGGGGTGGCGGTGGGGGGCAAAGGTGCAGGAGCAGGAGGGAGCAGGGTGTGCCTTGTGACAGAGCTGGAGCTAGAACCGCTGTCTTTCAGTTCCCAGCCAAGAGCTCCTTTCCCTGCCCTGACCACTGCCTTGCCCTGGTGCACCCAGGTGTGGAAGCCACACGTAGGCAGATGTGCCCAGGGCTGGCTTCCCTGTGCGGTGACTTCCACCCACCGCAGCAGGCAGGACCTTTGGCATTGGAGGGGTCAAAGGTCAGTCCTAGGGATGCCTGCTTTGGGGGATTATCTGCGTGCAAGTTCTGTATTATACTCTAGTGGCTTCTTGTACTTTTTTTCATGACATGTCTCACAAGTGCAAATGAAAGATATATCCTGTTGTTATTTGTTTTAAAGATTTATTTATTTATTTGAGAGAGAAAGAGAGAGAGAGAGAGCGAGGGCACAGAGGGAGAGGGAGAAGGAGCAGCAGACTCCCCCACTGAGCAGAGAACCTGATGCGGGGCTCGATCCCAGGACCCTGAGTTCATGACCTGAACCGAAGGCAGACGCTCAACTGACTGAGCCCCCTAGGCGCCCCTATCCTGTTGTTATTCGCTCGTGCTCTTTATTACCTGCTAGACCATAAGGTCCAGAGGGCAAGGACGAGAACTGTCCCGATATGTGGAATCCCTAACACAGCACTGTGCCTGGCACAAAGCAGACCACAGTTGCTGGGTGAACGAACAAGGAATGGGCCTCAGTGTGCTCAGCCCTCACACTGGAATTATTTATTTCCACATCTGCTGGCCCTCTGGACCAACACCCCTATGAGCACACAGTCTGTGTCCACTCTGCGCATGTCATCCCCAGAACACTGTGCACAGGGTTTTGCCGGGGACGATGGCTAGTTTTCCATGCACCTTTGGAGTGGAACCCAATCAGACTCTAAAGTCCGGTGGTTCCTACCACTCCTAGTATCATCCCCGCCCGGAAAGGAGGGAATGCCGACTCAGGAGTCTCTAAAACACTGGACTGGATTTTTCTCAAGGTTCCTTTGTCAAAATGCACTCGCAGATTATCACTCCTTGCGGGAGGGCCGGGGGGTAGGAATAGGTGGTATCCTGTTTCCCGGGTACCAGGACCGAGCTGGGGCAGGTTCAGGCCTCCTCAGCAGCTTAACCCATGGAGTGAGGGCTGAAGCTTCCAGGTAAGTAACTGCTGTGAAAGGGCTCCGCTTAACCCTCCTTTTTGCAAACCTAAGATTGTGAGTCAACCTTCAATTAACCTCTTCTCCCAGATTCCACTCTATGCAAAAGGTTTTCTTCCAAAGGCTGGGAAAGCTATTTTAAGATTATGTTTATTATTGTATTGATACCAAACCAGAATAGGTCAACTCTCTTCCTGCACCACCAGAAATACCTAGTCCCAGTGGCCCAATTGGATGTAAAGTGCCACGCGGCAGGGGACAGGGGACGACTGTCCCTAGGCGGGTTCCTCCCCAGCCTCCCCAGCCTTCCCAGCCTCCCCAGCCTCCTCCCTCCCTCGTCCGTCAGGGCAGCTGCAGGGAGGCATCAGTATTTTGCTTGGGAATTCTCTTAAAATGGGGGTGCCTGGGTGGCTCAGTTGGTTATGCAGCTGCCTTTGGTTCAAGTCATGATCTCAGGGTCCTGGGATGGAGCCCGGCCTTGGGCTCCCTGCTCAGCAGGGAGCTTGCTTCTCCCTCTCCTTCTGCTGTTCCCTCTGCTGTGATCTCTCTCTCTCTTTCTCTCTTTCAAATAAATAAATAAAATCTTAAAAAATTTTCTTAAAATGATTAGCTCCACCCTTTCTCTCTTCTCTTCCATTGCTCTCAACATTTCCAATCCAGCCCACAAACTTTGGTAGGCAAAATGGTACAAAGAGACAGTCTAGGGAAGTCTATTTCTGGAGAATCATTAGGCTCATATACCAACCTTATTTTTATCCCAAACTTATTTTTTTCATGAACTAATAGGTCAGTTGGCTCTGTTCAGGGGCACCTGCCAGGAAAGGGTAGTGGGGTGGGGGTGGGAGGTGATGTATAAAGACCCGAGAGAGATGATGTGGATGGCTCAGGGCAGGTCACAGTGATAAGGGCCTCTCTGCTCCTCCAAGGAGGATGCGTCGTGGAGATATTGATTTGCTTTAGTCTGTGTTCTCTTTATATTAATGAAGTAGCAACTCTGATATTCTCTGAAATGTTCCAGAGACGCATTCACTGACTGGGGACAGTGAGAGCTTCACTCCTTGGATGAGAGCTTCTCATCCAAGGAGTGAAGAAGGTATTAATGGATAATGAGGAGGCTGAGGAGGGGAATTGATGGGGGAGTGGATAAATAAATTATGACATATCCATGGTGGAATATTATGCAGCCATTAAAAATAAATACATGCAAAGAATATTTAATGACCTAGAGAATGCTCACAATACAATATTAAGTAAGAAAAAATAGGTCTTAGAATTGCACATTTAGTATAAGCCCCATAACATACATTGACATATATTATAATATGTTATATGTTATAATATATATATAACATATGTATTATATATTGACATATATTTTGAAATAAATATACCTAATGTTTCCTTCTACACATGTCTGAATTGTGCACATTCCTGGCAATGGGCTTTTATCCCATCTAAAAGTTTCTTTATTTCAAAACCTTTTCAAAGCACAAAATAAGACATTCTCCACACAGAAATAAATTCTAATTATACAAAAAATAAATAAATTCAAATTATAGAGAAATGAAAGTTGTTCCCTGCCATAACCACTCTAATCCCTTGATAGTCTCCAGAGCGTTATATATCATGCACACACATATTCTCTACCCATCTGTGCATACACATGCATACACATGGGTGATGTGTACATGTGTGTATAGATATTGCACATATTATATATAAAATATACAGATAGGTGTGTGCATGCATATGAATTTTAGCACTAAAAGGAAAGTAATGAGATAAAACTGTACATATACATGTTATTATTCAGATTTTTTATGGGGACAACTGGCTGCTTTTCATATTAAATTTGCTTTTTTTTTTTTTCCGGAACACACAAGCAAGTCACATTGAATGTAGAGACTGAACCTGCCATTTCTCCTTGGCTCTCAGCTCTGCATGCTGTGCTCATGTACACACCTGAACCCCCCAACCCCAGGGCTTTTTTCTATTTGAGGGAGCAAAGAAGACACAGGTCAGAAGTGCCAGAGAGTGAGTGACCCTCAAAGCTCCCAAACAACCCCACGCTCCGTGGGGACAGCTGAGGCGGGTTCCACCCCATTGCTTCTCCAAACCTGGAAGGCCAGACTTAGGCAAGTAGGCCAGAGCCTGGGCCTTTGTATTTTTACCGAGTTCCCCAGGTAAGTTCCTGTTATGAACTGCATTATGTCCTCGTCCCCACATGACTGTGTTTGGAGATAGAGCCTTTTGGTAGATAATTAAGGTTAGATGAGATCATGTTTTCTGGGCTCACCTATCAAATAAATGACTTCTACTTGAATCCGTACATGATAGGCAGAAGGATGGCTCTCCAAAGACCTCCATGACCTAACTCCTGAAACCTGTGGATATTTTATCTTCATGGTAATGGGGACTTTGCAGATGTAATTAAATTTAGGATTCGGGGCTGGGGAGAGAACCCTGGGTTATGCTGGTGGGTGCAATGTTATCACAAGCATGCTTAACAAGAGAGGCAAGAGGGAATGCGGTCAGGAAGCAGAGGTCAGAGGCTGGAAGGGGCCACGAGCAAGGAATGCCAGCAGCCTCTAGAAGCTGGAAGAAGCAAGGAACAGATTCTTCCCTGGAGCCTCCAGGAAGACACACGGCTTTGTTGACACTTTGACTTAGCTCCTAAGACCCATTTTGGACTTCTGATCCCCACAGCTATAAAACATCTGTGTTGTGTTAAGCCACTAGGTTTGTGGTAATTGTTACAACAGCCAGAGGAGATTCATACGTATACCTTATCTCAGGGCCAGCTTTTGGAGGAACCCACCCCAAGACCCAGAATTTCACTCCATATCGTGTCTCCACCAGGTCTGGCTTCCCACAGCGGGGGCTTTTCTACCTTTTACTTACATACTCAGAAAAACATTCTCTTTTTCCTAAAAAAGTAAGCACCATGGTTATTATATGTGGTGAAGGACGCCAGCCGAATCCCTACTGTATGCCAGGCACTGTCTATCACTGAGCAAAACAAAGATTTCTGCCCTCTTAGAGCTTCTGTTCTGGCAATTCTGATTGGAGAAGGCATCAAATAAAACACTTAAGAAATAAGTAAATTATGTAGCACATCAGAGGTGATGCATGCAATGGAATAAAGGCAAAAGTACACCAGGGGAGGGAGATTGGGAGGTTCGGGGTAGGGCCGAGGAGCCAACTGCATGTTTAAACACTGCCCAGTGTCCATCTCATTCGATGTAGTCTAATTTAGTAATTATTTATTTCACCCTTACTCCATGTCAGGCTCTAAGTACTTTAAAATATTAAGTCATTTCATCCTCATTGTAACCCTACGAGCAAATGTCAACATTACCCCCATTTTACATATGACAGGACTGAGGTACAGAGAGGCAGAGGAACACTCACAGTGTCAGATGGCTCGCAAGCGGCAGAAAAGGGATTTGAGCAAGCGGCGAGGATCCAGTCTGAGCTCTTACCCCTGCACAAAGCTGCCCTTTGTTTGAGTACAAACTTTAAGGCAGGAAAGGAGTCAACCACACAAAAGCGTCTGTGGGAAAAGCATTCTAGGCAAAAGGAACAGCCAGTACAAAGGCCCCGAGGCAGGAGCAGGCCTGGGTTTTGGGGCCACATTGGCAAGACGGCCAGTGTGGCTAAAAGGGATGAGCAGGGGGTGATGGTCACTCAGGCCACAAGCACAGAGCCTTGAGGTCAAGTGAGGACTTGCTTCTCCCTCTGTGGGAAGGAGGGGGCTCTGCAGGGCTCTGAGCAGTGGGCAGCTTGCTCTGGCTGCTGTGTCGAGAGTGGGCTGTCAGGGCCAGGGAGGGAGGGAGAAGAACCAGCCCGGGCTGGTGGTGGCTCGGCCAGGGTGGCCGCAGCAGCCACGGAGAGGAATGGTGATGAGACTCTGGCAAATGCCAAGTAGAGCCGACAGGATTTCCTGCTGCGTGGGATGTGGAACGTGGGAGAAAGAGAAGCATCCGTGGTGGCTCAGAGCCACGGCCTGAGGAGCTGACGGGAAGAAAGGCCTTGCTCTCGGCCACAATGCAGGGAGTGTCTGCTTGTTTTCCAACAAATATGAAGATTCCCTCTGAGGATGGAATCTCAGCATAACAAGTTGGAATCACAATAACTGTGTGCTACGGAGGTGTCACATCCAGGGAGGATGGGCTCTCAGAAGAGCCTGCGGTGGAAATGAGCTTGGTGCTTTCCAGATCCAGCTCACCAGCAGGCCTCTGCGCACGTCGGGAGGAGCGTTGGGAGAACTCGGAGGGCTTGGGGCCAACACCCAAACAGGTGCCTTCAAAGCCAACCTCAGGAACTGGAAGGAATCACCTCCTAACTGCACCCCCACCCCACTTGGGAGGTGAGCAAATGGCACTGTAGGACCCCAATCTCACTCCAGCCCCCGCTGTTGGGCCGCATCTGGCTTTCTGCCCATGAAACATCCATATGATGGAATGTGAATTACTCCAACTGTCAAGCCTCTCAGCTGCCATTGTCAGAAAAATGGGGCGGGCATTGTCAGTGGTTTTTAATTGGTTGCCCAGGAACCATCAGACATCCTATTTCTTTGCAGGGGGGAGGGAACGAGGAGCCATCTTCTGAATAGAGCTCCAAGCAGAAGAGACTCTTCATGCCAAAGACACTTAAAACTCCCCTCCCATCACCACCAAGCTCCAAGGCTTCTGACTGTGGCAGAGAAAACATAGCCAGGCAAGACGGTCCAAAACAGGACAGGAATAGAACGCTCAGGGTAGAGAGACAGAGAGCTAGAGGGTCTCGCTGTCACTGCCAACGTTTGCAGAACATACGGCAGGGAGGCAGAGCCTGTCAAGGAAATTAATCCCCGAAGGAAAGCAGGACACACAGATCAGACACTCCTTGAGCGTGTAACAGGGACAAGGACTTCGTAACATCGGCCTCCGAGCAGGAGCAGGAGCAGGAGCAGGAGCAGGAGCAGGAGCAGGAGCCCAGCTCAGACTGCGCACGATCCAATAACACAGGGACTGAGACAAGACCCTGCTCCCCCACCCTGACCCGCCCCCGCCCCCAGCCGCAGTGTACCCCCCCCCCCCCCGTAGCCAGGGGGCGGCTGTGGTTATCACGATGAGTATCCAGAGGCAAATTTGCATGCAGACTGTAAAATCCATGATTGCTGTAGTCTGAACGTGTCCGCCCTCCAAACCTCTATGTTGAAACTTAACCCCCCAAGGTGGAAGGGGTGAGGAGGTGGGGGCCTTTGGAGGTGACTAGGTCCTGGGGGTGGGGGGAGCCTCGGGAATGCCATTTGTGCCCGACTAAAGCCCCCAGAGAGTTCCCAGCTCCCTGCAGCCGTGTCCACCATGTGAGCCCACAGACAGCCTGGGACTCAGAAGCGGGTCCTCCCCCGACACGCTGGCAGCCTGTGCTCACACTTCCAGCCTCCAGAACCGTGAGCAATGAAGGCCTGTCGCATACACGCCACCCGGTCTGCAGCGCTCTGTTCCAGCGGCCTGAACGGCCTCAGACAGTGCTCCCCAATCGTGGCTTTTGTCAACCCGCGGCACCCCAGGTCAGAGGGCAAACCCCCTCCCACCTATTGACACCCGTCCTTCCTCCGGGTGGCCGTCTGATCCGCATTTGCTAAGTCCTTCCCCACACCCCAGGCACAGCGCACAGAGTTCTCAGGGCTCAGATGGCAGGCGTGGCACTCTCTCTGATGGCGCTTACAAGACTAGCCCCCTTGAGGGACCACTTTTGGCAATTGGAGCCCAGGGAACCCACATCCGGAGTGCAAGCCCTGGGGAAGCCACCACCCCAGACATAGGGATCTCAGTGTCGTCCAGGGCCACCCCTGCCCCGCTTCTCCCTGTTGGGGTAATTCTCTTCTTTCCCTGCAGTGGGGGCCGGGCGGAGGCTGGGGGAGCCCTCTTGTCAGCTGGACCCCGCTCATAATCTGACCCATCCCCATTTCCACTTGCTCGTGAGGACAGTGTGTGTTTGGGGAAGGGGAGGGCCTCTTGAAAGGTTTTTGTTTATTGGTCAATCTGTGAACAAATACCTATATATGGTTTCGTTTGTGCCAGGCCTGTGCTAAGCACTGGCATATAACAGGCTCTCAATAAATATTTGTGGGCCTTCGGGGATATAAACCTTATGAGCCTACCTGGGCAGAAAGCCAGCTCCCATCTCAGTATTCCCAGACATCTTCCCTTGAAGCCGTGCGCTGGGAGAGAAGGCAGTGGCCGGGTGGAGAAGGAGGGGACCCGGGCTCTCTGCGTGGTGCCCCCACACCCTGGGTATGTCTCCCGGGCCTGCGGTGCAAATATGTCCCAACCTGCCAGCAACCCATTCCTCTAGGATGAGCCCTCTAGGCCAAGGGCTTTGGTAGATACAAAGCCCCCTTGCGCCAGGCTTCGCGCCCAGGCCCGATTCCTATGCTCCAAGGAGTCGCTCGGGCCTGTCTGCTGCGGTGAACTCGATCTGCATTTGTGACCGGCCTGTCACACGGGCTCCAAAGTCTCGTGTGTTAGAGCTGATGGATTGCATCCTCCCAGACAGGTGCCCACATCTGGGCAGACCGGTATCCACGCAGTCACACTCGGTTATAAATATCTATAGAGTGCAATACCAAATAATTGTGGGGCATATTTCACCCTGCCTGTTGAACACATTGCAAGAAAGGAATTGATCCCTGCTGTTTCATTTATTAGATGGTGTAATACCACAAAAATCGTTTCCACAATATCCCAAACTAAATCATTTATTCTTGACAAAAATCCAATAAAGAGCTCAATCCTTCTCCATAGGCAGATAAAGCACAGATTAATGGGGCTGCCTAGATCAAAAAATGCTGGGAAAATGAAAGCAAGATAGAGAGAGAAGGCCCCTTCCTCCTCCTCACTTCCCCAAGGCTGCCTGGGCTCAGGGTTTTATTACAAAAAGCCGCCTAAGTATTACAGGCTAATCCGTAAATCCCAGCCTAGTAAAATATGTGACGGATTTGTAAATTGTGCCCTTTACAAATCTGATTGAACTTTTTTTTTCCTTTTTTTTTTCTGGAAGTTATGCCTCTCTCTTCCTGCTTTTCTCCTCACCTCTCACCTCTCCGGGTCCCCATGCACTCAGCTCCCTCTGCGACCCCTTTCTGAGCCGACTTCAGGAGCGTGGAGGTTGTTAGGCTGTTCGGGTGCAAGAGTCTGAGAAAACCGTCGGCCTCTTTTTGTCCACTGTCTACAGGGAAGTCACATTCAGGTGGTGTCAAGGCCAGGGCCAGGCATGGCTGTTATCAGGGGGGGCTTGGGGCACCCTTGCAGCCGAGTGTGGACATGGTAAGGGGGCCAGCAGCAGCAGGGATAGCCATCGTTTCCGGCGGAGAAAGAGTGGGATCAAGCTGGCGGTCCTCAGAGCCACAGACGAGCTGGCCGGAAGAGCTCTTGCAAGTGGATCTCATCGTGCCCGTGGACTCGGAAGCCCCCGTGGCAGGTGGGTCTCCAAGGCCGGCGGAGTGTACCCATCCCATGCTCTCCTCTCTGTGTGCCACATCTGGGCAGACCAACCTCTCAGCTGGCCCGGGACTGAGGGGACTCTCAGACATAGGCCGTTCAGTGCAAAAACCAAACAAGTCCCCATGAAACTGGGAAAAGCTACTTGATCTGCCCCTCCTCTGCCCAAAAGTTCTGGTCCATCTGCACTGCGAGAAGCCCTAAATTGCTCAGGCCGGCTCGTAACTCTCCCTGCCTTAACCACTTCCCTTGCAGGGTGGGCGTCCACGGTCTGTCACCCACTACCTGTGGACTTTGGCAAATTGCACAGGCTTTCTCAGCCTCAGCATCCCCATACGACGAACGGGGATAGATATTTCTCTCCTACTCTGCAGGGTCGCCGTGTGAATTCAGACAGACAACGCAAGAGGAGGGCGCTGAACAGGTGCCTGGCACAGAGTAGGCTCTCGGCCCTGTCACCCGTCGGTGTGGCCGTCCTCACCATCATTTGAATGCATCTCCTCAAGGAAGGCCGTGAGAAGAGGAAGAATGGGGAACGGCCCTCCCGAAAGCCGGAGACGTGACACGCTGCCCTCTCCCACGCGCGGGTAGCGCAGCCCCACGGCCCTGCAGTCGGAGCCCTGGCTGAGCCCAGATGTGTCTTGAAAGGAGCCGCTAAGGCAAAAAAGCAGCTGGGAAGCAGATGATGGGCTGGGGACCAGGTCTCTGCCTGGCGCTGTGCCTTGCCTAGTTTTGATCCCGTGGGGCCACACCCAGCACCCCAGGAAAATGACTGTTTCCTTTCCTTAAAGATTTCCAAAGGCAGAGGAAAGAGGGAGTTCGGATGGTTGCCCTGGCACCTCGCCCCAGCCCTCCCCACACTCAGGTCTGCTCAGCCTGGAAACAGTGCTGGACGGAAACAAGGAAGAGGGAAGGGTATGCTCCCCGGGGGGCCGGCAGCCTGGAATGGCATCGTGTGGGTTCTGGAGGGACAGACGTGAGGAAACAGAAACAGAACCAGAGCCCTACCCCGCCCCCCCCCCCCCGCCCCGACCCTCCATCCCTGCGCATTTCCATCACTGTCCCTGGATGCAGTCGTCCCTACGGTTGCAGACTGATGACTGATGGGAAATTCTTTCTGCTGCTCCACAACCCTCCTTTCAAAGGAGAAGGGTGCCCTTGGAGCAAGAGGTAGAAGGCTGCTCCCAGCTGTTGGCTGCTGCCCACCTGGCACCTTTACTAGGTGGCAGGAGCATAATGACATCAGTGACACTGTGTCTCATTTGGGTGCAAGGATGGACCCTCTGCACTTCCCAGGATGCGTGAGAAAAGAGAGCTGGGGGGACGGTTAGGCTCAGGGGAGACACAGCCTCTTGGCTGGTCCCACAAGAACCACAGAAAATCCTAGCTCTTTTGGGGAACGTAAGAGGCTGCAAGGAGGCAGGTGGTCCAGGGAGTTCAGGGAGAGCAACTTGTGGATAAGAGGTTCGCTTTCGGGATCCCCAGGTGGCGCAGCGGTTTAGCGCCTGCCTTTGGCCCAGGGCGCCATCCTGGAGACCTGGGATCGAGCCCCACGTCAGGCTCCCGGTGCATGGAGCCTGCTTCTCCCTCTGCCTGTGTCTCTGCCTCTCCCTCTCTCTGTGTGACTATCATAAAAAAAAAAAAAAAAAAAAAAAAGAGGTTCGCTTTCCAAGGACATTTTAGACAAAATGGGGTTCCCATTTGCTGGGCTTCCAGAAGCAGGAGGATGGACCACATGACCTCAGCTTGCTCCCATGGAGCCCAGAGACCACCCTTGGTCCCTGGGAACAGCCAGCCTGTGTCTCCCCACTTCCCTCATTAACCTTTATCCCTTGGTTCCCCGCCGAGGTCTAATCCTATTTCCTGCATTCCAGGTAGTTAGCCTGGCAACCCTGGAGAGCCACTCAGCTGTCCCCTTCCCATGCCCCAGCTCAGCGGGCAGGGCTCAGAGAATGGCCTCCCGCAGCCCCCGGGTGTGTGTGTGGGGGGGTCTCTCCCGGGGAGCGAGGAGCGATGCCTCCTGCCCTTTTGGTTCCTGGCGTCAGGATGCAATGATTCAGGTTATCCTGTTGACAGGGCAGCGGCACGGTGGCCAGGAAAGGGAATGATGGGGCGAGGGTGTGTGTGTGTGTGTGTGTGTGTGTGTGTGTGTGTAGGGGGAGGCAGGGCTCACTGCCCTTGTGGAGCTGGAGGTGAACAAATCAGTGGAGACATTCTCTTTTGGGGACTCGAGTAGTTCAGGGGCGTTTGAAAATGACTATATACTGAGATGCTTTCTTTTCTGGCATTGAAGAGGCATAGAGGAACCCCGGAAAGTGGGGCCCCCCTTCCGTCGGGTATGACAGGAGGTCTACCCCTCCACCCACCACTCGGAAGGCTCAGGTTGTCCCGTATGGTACTGGGTGGGGAGGTCTCAGTAGATGGCACAGCCTGGGGCCTGAGTGTGGGAGCCCCACCACCACCACCCTTTGGCCCCCGCGTTCACACCCCTGCTGCCCCATCGTGGTCCACAGAACGACCGCCAAAGCTCCACTGGGGGGATGGACGTGGGTCTGGTTCCCTTGTGGTAAAGATGGCAAAGGGAAGGAGGGCAGTGAGCCAACCCAAGAAACACGCGGAGCAGGGCCCCCATCCCGCCACCATACCAAAGCTTGTCCGCCTGGGCCTTGGCAGCTCTGGGCTCCAGGGCCCCTGGCACCTCCCATGAGGCTCGAGTCCAAAGCCCAGAGATGCAGGCGCCCAGGCCCCGGGGCAGCGCCTCGAGGACCATCAGGTGTGATGGGTTGGAGGGACCAGCCGGAGCAAACCCAGCAGAGTGAGTGTGAGCATCGCAGTAACCCCTTATTTATTGGGCTTCTCCAGCCCCACGAGCGCCGGCGCTGTTCAATATTTTATTGTTGTTGCACCTGCTCAGGCAGCAGAGCTGCAGGCATTTTTGATAAATGGATTGAAAGGTTTGTCTAGTTCTGCTGAAGCTACTCTAAGTGCCTCTGTATCTTCCACTGAAATCCTATTTCCCACTTCCTACAGTGATTCCTCTCCCCTAGTGACTCCTCTCTCCCTGCCCGCTAGCTGCTAGCCCTCCTGCACTCTCCCCGGGGCTGCGTCTCTCGTGCACACACACACACACACACACACACGTACGCGAAGATGCACACCTGCACACCTCCAGGCACTCACACATTCATCTGCGCACATGAGCTCTCAGGGCACCGCACACAAGGAGCCAGAAGGCGAGTGTCCCACTGATCAAGAGGCATCGACGACAGCCAGGCCCCTGGGAGCTCACACTCGCTCTCGTGTGCACGGATGTCGCGAAGCCCCCAGGGCGTGCCTTCTGGGCCCCCGGGGGTCCCTGGGTTCTGCACGAGTGCCCCCAAGGGAGGGCGGCAGGGACCAGGGCCACCCAGGGCCAGGGTCCAGATGGACAGGCGTGGGCGGCGGCCCAGGGACCTCTCGGAGCCCTCCCACCCCAGCCCCCTTCCTTGCCCGTCGGCCTGCCACCCCCACCCGGCGCTGGCGGCCCCACGAGGGCAGCCGGAGGCTTTGTCCCAGCCACATCTGAAACAGCTCAGGAGCTGCTGCGTCTGGCCGCCAGCCTGTTCCAGAAATAACTTGCTGGGCCTGGCTGCTCGCCCTCCTGGTGATGTCATTGGCCATTGGCCCAACCGGTGAGGTCACAGGCTTCCCTTCCCTTGGCGCTCCCTCCCGGGTGGAGCACGGACCCTCATCACCGAGCCTGTCTGCACCCCGTCCCGTTCCAGCCCAGCCGGGCAGCTGAGGCGGCCTCCTCCATCGGTGCCAGTTACCCAACAGCCTCTCACCTTTCTGTGCCCCCACTGGGTTCTCCCCCCTGTCGTGATGTAGTTTCCAGGGGACAGCAGACGCGGGAGCCATGGGGTCCCACTCCCACCCGCTGTGTGACTTCAGACAAGCCGCTTAACCTCTCTGTGCCTCCGAGTTCTCATCTTCACAGTGGAGATAACAGGAAGGACCTACCCCAAGGGTTGTTTTGAGGCGCACATGGGCTCATGCACGTGAAACACAGGGCCTGGCGCCTATGCACGCAGAGCGTCCATCGATTCCGTGATCCCATTTCCCTGTTGGGGGGAAGACAGGGCATGCCCCTGTGTGTTGGGGGGAGAGGGGAGTTCCAGCTCTGTGATGCTCTGTGGCACTCTCCTCGCCCGCCTGGCTCTTCCCCACTCTCCCAGCCGGAGCCCGCTTTGTCCCCTTACCCTGTGCCAGGGGCATCCTCCGCTCATCCCAGGGCGGCTGCCCTGGTACCCGAGACGACAAGAGGGGCGCTGCGCGCACTGTGGAAGCAGCTTCTGTAGGGAGTGCTCTGGGGCCCTCCCCGAACCCCTGCCTGCGGTGTCTCCAGCAGCAGCAAGCTGGCTGCCCCCCTGCTCAGCGCTAAAGCGACCCCCACACACCAACACCACAAGCCACAGCCTGACCCAGCAGGACCCCTTGGCCCCTGTCTCCAAGGTTTGGCCCTCTTCTCCACTCATGTGGGACTTATTCATCCTTTAAAACTCTAGGTCAGGGCACCTGGGTGGCTCAGCAATTGAGCATCTGCCTTCGGCTCGGGGCGTGACCCCAAGGTCCTGGGATCGAGTCCTGCATTGGGCTCCCCGCAGGGACCCTGCTTCTCCCTCTGCCTGTGTCTCTGCCTTTCTCTGTGTCTCTCATGAATAAATACTAAAATCTTAAAAAATAAAAAAATCTAGGTCAAAAGTCCCCTTTTCCAAGAAGCCTTCCCAGACCACTTCAATGAATGAATCACTCGGGGCCATCCTAGCACTTTCCTCCAAACCCAAACGGTTTGTCAGGACACGCCCTGATAGAAAGTGCTAGATACCAGGCCGTGTCCATTAGTAGAAAGCTTCGGGACAATCGTAGGAAATAGTTACTCTGATTACACTTATTTTCTCGATGGAGAAGCTGAGGCGTAGGGACATTAGCACGCTGCCCAGGGTGGCGGGGTTGGTAGCAGAGGCAGGGGGCCTGGTTCCCTGGCCACGCCCCCTCCGCTGGCCCCGCGGCCCCAGTCACAGCTGGTGAAGCTCCTGGTACCCCCTAAAGTCAAAGAGAGCCTTGAGGCCAGGACCCCAGTTTCTCCAACGTGGCAACCCCTGTGACATCAAGCCGGGTCCTGGCACACAGTAGGTGCCCAATAAATGCGGGCTGAATGAGATCAGCTCCGAACGATAGGCCTTGAAGCCCTTCTGCGTGCACTTTGAAATGGGCCTCCAGCGCCCGTGTGCTGGGCACTCGGGGGCCTCCCACCGCGCCCCCCACCAGCCTCCGCCCGGCCTTCACACCCGGCGCCTCTCCCGGCCTCCCCAGGCTCCTGGGCCTGCCTGTTTAAAACTCAGCTCCTGTCGTGCGACCTCTGTCAGCCGGGAATTAATTCCCCGGGTTCCCACTGCATAAAAACTAAACTCTCTTTTTATGGTCTCTACATGCCTTGGCCTTTCCTTTTATTCAGGTCCCTCTGCACTTCTGGAGAATAAATAAATACGGTGTAACTTTTATCAGCCTTGATCGGCGGGAGCCCTCAGGGCTGGCTGGAGCCCCCGCCTCCCCTGGGTGCCTCGGGGAGGCAGAGGGATCCGGAGGCTCAGGTGCTCCGTCCCGGGCTCCCCGGGCCTCCACCGGCCAGGCAGGGCTCCCTCCGTGGTCCTCTGCTGCCCCTCCTGCCACAGGCTCCTGTGAGAAGCAGCTGCGGGCCCCATCTTGCACCCCCCCCAAACCCGCTGGCAGCCTCTGGAAGGGACCCGAGGGCATTTCGGGGGTGGGTCAGGCCCCAGCCGGCAGAGGCCCGGCCACGGGGCACGGGGTCTGCGGCCACCCTGGGGAAACGTGCCCACGCCAGGGGGACCCAGCCTTGGCGCTTATGTCTGCAGGCCTGGAGGCAGGGCCCCAAGGATGTCTCCATCTGGGAAACAGGGATGGCTGTTTTCCCAGTTCCCAGGGAAAGACGCGTGAGGGTCCCGCCAAATACTCCGCTGGAAGGAGGGGTGTCACGGTCCCCTCAACCTTGTGTCACAAAGGAACATCCCTGCAGACGGTTGTCTGAATCCAGCCCTCCATTCTCGGGGCGTTAGTGGGCTCCGATCCCCTGGTAGGAGCTGGTCGCCAGGTGTGTGTGTTTGGCCCCAGGGATGGCGGCTTCGGGGACCAGGCAGGTCACTTTCCGACGCGCCCCGGAAGGCCGCTCCACGCCGCAGCCAGGCTCCACAGAGAGGCTCGCTGCTGGGCTGTTCCTACGTCTGGGCCTTCCCAGATGCGACCCCGCTGCCTCCCTCGGCACGCCCCTGTGCAAAAGTTCCTGTAGCAGCTAGACCGGAGATAATTGCTTAATTAGGGGGAAATTACCTAAATTTCAGCAGCACCGGGAGCAGCCCTTGAGCCGTTCCACGGAAGCCTCCGAAACCCAGATCCTCGGAGATGGGACAGCGGCCCCTCAGCACCCACTCCTCCTCCAAGGACACCACCCACGCGGTCTGGAGCCCTTCGCGCCCGCACCTGCACAGGCACGCATGCCCACACGCACATCACCCCTGGCACCTTCTCGGCGGGGCCCTGCTGACGCTGGCGGGCTCGTGGTCCCACCGGACACAGGAGCGCGGGGCCGGGACCAGGTAGCAGACGCGGCAGGCATTACGGTCGGGTCTATGGCTTCGGCTGCCGCGACCCGGGTCAGCCCTCAGAGCACGCAGCAGGCCTAGACGGCTTCACAGAACCAGGTGGGAGTGCGGATTCGGCCGCTGGGCCAGTTTGCTGACCCCCGTGGAAGGCTCACTGCCGGGGATCCGGCCAGTGCAGCCTGCCTCGGTGGTTCCCATGGGGTGAGGAGGGCGGCGGCAGCCAGCCCAAGCCACGCAGGCTCAGGGAGCTCCGAGAAACGAGTGTGCGCAGCTGCGAGGCTGGCGTCGCAGATGTGGGCTTCGGTAGGGGTGGGGGGGGGGGGGGTGGGGGGCAGACAGGCCCCGGCTTCAAGTCCTTGCTCCGTGATCTTGGGCCAGGAGGGACTGAACTCTCCGAGTTCCACTTGCTCACCTCCAAATTGGTAATATTAATCATCCCTTCCTTTCAGGGTCATGGTGGCGGTAATGGGGTGGCGCGTGGAGCTGTTTGGCCTGTGCTAAGTGCTTAGCAGGTGTCGCTTCTAGGAGTGATAATAGAGTCAGTTTTGGCCGTAGTGCTTTGGCCTTCGGGGGAGTCTCTGCAGGGAGGTTATAGGATTTCTGTCCCTTTTTCCCTCTAGACTTGTCATTACCTTATCTTCCCTTCTGATCGAGCTTCTGGGGGTCCGCTGAGCTCCTCTGAAGTTTCAGAGGGAAGCGGGTGGAGAGCCACAGAGTGGGCTCCACAGGTGGGCAGCGTCTCTGGCCTCCCAGCCACCCTGGAGAGAGGCCCACGCAGGCCTGGCGAGCTGACTGCTGCCCCCTAAACGCCGCACTGGCCTTACTGGACCAGCCATTGGGTCCAAAAACACAGTGGGGGCTGTGCTGAGGGGGGGTCGGCCGCCCCCAGGCTGCCCACAGGGGATGCTGGAGAGCAAGCACCCAGGTGCCACCTCGGCCCCACACCCCCATCCTCCAGCACCTGCTTTATTCTTTTCCCTCTTCCTAGGCTGCTTCCTGCCCTCTAAGTCTCCTCTAGACAGGGACACTCAACCAAAGTCACTCCCCACTGCCCCTGGGACCCAAGTGGCCTTCTCTGTGGCAACCTCAGGGCCCCGGGAGGGAACCTAAACCCTAATGGTGACAATGAGCAAGAGGGTCCTGAGGTCAATTTGAAAGCAGTTACAATCCACGGACCCACGATCCTGGGGGATAGGGAGCCAGTGGGGGCAAATGCTCAGGAACGATGGGTTCAGGGGACCCCAGAGGAGCCACTGTACCGCGCTGCACTTGGGACGTTTCTGGGAGAACAGTTCCACCCTGGGATACCAGAGCCGGGGTCGAGACGGGCGGCATCCCTGGCACAGGGCAGGGCTGGTGCAGATTACGGGCTGGCCGACAGGGTCGCAGCCACCTGTCTGCCGGGAGTCCGCCCCGGCCTGGGCGAGGGACACGTTTTTTTTTTTTAATTTTTGTTTATTTATGATAGTCACACAGACAGAGAGGGAGAGAGGCAGAGACACAGGCAGAGGGAGAAGCAGGCTCCATGCTCTGGGAGCCCGACGTGGGATTCGATCCCGGGTCTCCAGGATCGCGCCCTGGGCCAAAGGCAGACGCTAAACCACTGCGCCACCCAGGGATCCCCGGGACACGTCTTTAAACTGTGAGCAGGCGTGGAGTCCAGATACCAGCTTCCCTTCAATCGCAGTCAAATACCTTGTGTGCCTTAAATAAACTGCTGAGGGGGGTCGGACTGGCGAGAATGCAGGGAGGGAGGAGAGAGCAGGACCCAGATCTAGGGGCAGCCTTGGCCACAGTGGGAACGACCACCGGGGAATTGGTGAAGACGTCTTTTTAGGCTCCCTTAGCTGAACTCATGGCCACAGCTGCCTGGGGTCTGCTTCCCACCCACGACCCCCGGCAGCCCCTGCGCCTGCCCCTGGGCTTCTCCAAAGCCCATGAAAGCCTGCTGCTCCTCCCGGACCAGATTCTCCACCTCCCTCCTCCAGGTGGGTGCTTTGGGGGCTTAGGGGGCGGGACTGAGCAGGGCCGTGTCACTCCCAGGGCTCTGGTCCTGGATCAAGGTTGTCCGTGTTGATGCTCTGAGGCCCAGGCTTCCGATCAGATGCCAGCCACGGGGCGCTGTAGGTGGGCTGGCCCCTCGCCGCGCACAGCAAATCCGATTTCCTCCACCTGCGCTATTTCTAGGCCCGATCTGCTTGACTCACTGTCCTTGCACACTCCTGACCTTCGAATCCACGTCCGTCTGCAGCTGTAGCGGCCTCCCAGACCTGAGGCCTCACTAAAGGCGGGGGAGCCCCCGTATCTGGCTTCTGGCCTCGTTCCCGGGAGCCCAAATCTAGCCTCTTATCCCAACCCCGGTCTCTCTGCCCTGTACGTCCTTGCCTCCGTCCATCACCTGCTGCTCCGGCAAATCCAAAATCCCACCCGGGTTCTGCTGCCCCGCCTCCCCGCATCTAGGCCCCACATGTCTCCTCCCCAACACGGGGAATGCCCGCCCTCCTGAGGGGTCTCTCAAGCCTGTTCCCGCATCATCTTTCGTCTTATTACTCTCTCCTTCCAGCTGGTCTCCTTTCTCTAACACGGTGGTTCTCAGACGGTGGCCCCAGGACCAGCAGCGTCAGCAGCCCCCGGGGCGGGGTGTGAGGGCTGCAAATTCTCCAGGCCTGCTGGCTGAGAGACTCGGGGGATTTCCACAAGCCCCCCCCCCCCCCCCCCCCCGCCCCGGCGATTCTGAGATACTCAGGATTGGGAACCGCTGTGTCCAGCGCACCCTCCCAGCAGCTTCCAGACCATTCTTTCTAAAACCCAGGCCAAGACCTCACATTCTCTTGCTCGGCAACAGCCCATGACTCTCTCGTGCCTTCAGAATTAATTTTCAATTAACTTCTTAAGCACAGTGTTCCAGGACCTTCGCCATATGGCCCGAACCTCCCTTTCCAGCCGCCCCGCTCTCCGTCCCCTCTGAGCCCAGCCCTTTAGGCACCAGGTAACCGCTTTGACAATGGAAGCTCCAGTTCAAATGCTGCCCACCCTGGGAAACACTGCCCACCCTCCTCATCCTCCTGGGACCCTCGGCCCCGCTCTCAGTGCTCTGAGTGCCTTGGGCACGCCTCTCTCCTGACCGTTGTTCTCAGGTGCCATAAATACCTGGGGGCACATTGATCTCCCCCATCCACTAAGAGCTTCTGGAAGCGGGGCTAACGGGCTTCCTCAGCCCCTCACTGGGCTGGTGCAGAACAGCTGCCAATACATACCCACTGGTGACAGGAATGAATCTAGCTCTTGCTAGTACCTGCCAGAGACCCACCCTCACCCCCAGCCCTCCTGCAATGCCACCCACCTGACCACCTTGATCCAGAGCCCACCTGCCTGGACACTTAGGGCCTCCTGGGGCCTCTCTGATCCCTCCTGTACTCATGTGGGTCCATCTGGGCCAGCTCCCTATCAGCCTAGTCACCCCACAGCCTAGCTGGGCATAGGGGGAGAAGGAGAGACCCTTCCGGGGTCACCAGTGAGCTTTCCCCAGCACAGGGCTGCGGTGGGGGCCACAGCATCTCCCTGAGCACCTTTCCAGTGATAAGTCAACCCCGACAAACAGGAAAGCCACGGGGACCCTCACCAGCAGCCCATCCTCCTGTTGCATAAGATGGTAGGGGAGGGTTTGGGGTGGTTTTTATGTCTTTTGCCTCCGCGCATGCATGTGTGTGTGTTTCCCCACTAGGTTTGCCTTCTTAATTATGTCCGTTTACAGCGATATTAAAATGAGTCTGTATTCCCCGCATGCACAGCGACCGGTGGGCCAGTGGCGGGCCGGGTGGCTGAAACACGCGACAATCAAGCCTCTCCCTCAACCCACAAAATGAACAGTCCCCAGGTAGGTAACGGAGAGTTATGGGAATGTTTTCAGTGGGGCCTGAGCGACCCAATTACCTGCTAGGGGATATTTTCGACCTGTCAACAAACTCTCCCTTTAGGTGTGTTTAGCAAATGGATGGAGCCAGGACGCACGGCGGGGCTCGTGCAGGCTGCCCAGGCCGCGCTGAGGAGCACCTGCACTTTAGTGGCTGGGAAATCACAGGGGTGCCTGGCTCTCCTGGCGGTGCTTCTCTCGAGGACCGGGTCCAGACACCCCCTCCTCGCCCCCCACCCTAGCCCCGAAGCCCCTCCCAAGGGCACCTTGCTCTGGCTCTCCCCACCCACCAGGGCCTCCTGTGTCCTTCAGACTCCAACGTGCCAGATCCCCCTGGGCCAAGGGACTGTGCTGTCCTCTGTCTGCAACCTGAAGTCCAGTTTGCCAGTTAGATTTCGGATGTGATTAAGCGCACCCACACCGCACCCAGGATGACACCCAGGAAGAGAGCCAGCCTGTGTGCCCTCTGTGGCTTCTCCAGGACCTCAGCTTCTGTGATGGGGCAAAGGAAGCCAGCCCCGGCCCTCCGGCTGTCCTCCTTCCCTGAACCTGGCACTCAAGTCACCTAGCAACCTCGACAGGCGGCCAGCCTGGCCAATCACCTGTGGCCGATGACACCCACCTGCTTCCAGGGCCTGAAAGAAGCACCTCCCCCAGCGCCTCCCCCTACCACCCGTCACCCCGCCGGGCCACCCCACCTCCCCCTTGGACGGCCCCCAAGAAAGCAGGCCCGGTGACCAGTGTTTCTCACCTCACCCTCTGCTCCCTACCCAAGGCCCATTCTGCGGCTTAATCTGTGACATTTAACATAAATAGTTTTCTATTCCCAGCTGACCTTTAATGGCTTTTATCATCAGCTGTGGTTCCTGGCAGCCGTACAAGAGCAGCTGACTGCTGCCTCAGTCTATTGCAACAGAATGCCCAAGGAGGCCCCACGGTTCCCGCCACGTGAAGCCCGGTGGCCCCCGGAGATGTCTGCCCAGACCTGAGCCCGCCACTCTCCGCCCGGAAATATCATTACACGTTTCAATTAGAATTAGTGGGGAAGTCAGTTATTAAGTGGCCCGTTATTATGGTAATGGAGACACTCCACATTAACTGGTGCAGACCGCTCTGGCCTTCCTCTGAGGGCCACTTCTGAACCCCCCATCCCTCCCTGATGCTCAGTGGCAAGTGCAGCCGGGGAGGCAGGGGACGCCTGGGTGGCTCAGCGGCTGAGCTTCTGCCTTTGGCTTGGGGCGTGATCCTGGGGTCCGGGATCAGGTCCCACATCGGGCTCCACGCAGGGAGCCTGCTTCTCCCTCTGCCTGGGTCTCTCATGAATAAATAGATAAATAAAAAAAAAAGAAAGAAAGAAAGAAAGAAAGAAAGAAAGAAAGAAAGAAAGAAAGAAAGAAAGAAAGAAAGAAAGAAAGAAAGAAAGTGGGAGGCAGGAGGCAGAGCCGGTGGGTGCTGCACAGAGGTCCTCCCTCCGCTCCTCTATTCCCCACCCCCAGACGCTGTCCCCAGGAGGTGACACTGACACACCCTCTGGCTGAAACCCCGAATCTCATCTGCTAACCACTGTCGGGGCCGGTGCCCACCGTCGCCAAACCCCTCCCGGCTCCTTTCCTCCTGCTCACAGATGTGTTCCCATCACGGAAAGACTCCTGCAGAGGTTTGGGATGGGCAAAGGTCTTGCCGCTCATAAGGGACGCCAGGGGTGCCACAAGACCCCGTAGGCTGGAACGGTCTGGTCCCAGCTCTGGTCCCATCGAGCCAGGGGAACTGGGGCATGTCACGTGACCTCTGCAAGCCCCCCCTTCACCCTGTGATGAAAGGTCGAGTCAGGAGTTTCCGACATTGCCTTGATCGAGCATGCCCACAGGCCGCGGCCTTCCCTGATCGGGGTACTGGTCTGCTGGGAACTGAATTATGTCCCCCCCAAATTCATGTTGGAGCCCAACCACCCCTCAACGTGATGGTATTTGGAGATGGGGCCTTCAAGAGGTAACTAGGTTAGCTGAGGTCGTGAAGGTCCCCTATGATGGGATCAGTGCCCTTCTGAGGAAGTTACCAGATCTGTCTCTGCGTCCCTCCCCCGGCGGCTGCACAGAGAGGTCCATGAGCACAGTCAGACGGCGGCCGCCTGCAGACACACAGGAGGAGGCCTCACAGTAAGACCTACCTGCGGGCGCCTTGATCTGGGCCATCCGGCTTCCAGAAAGGTGGGAAATCTATGTGTGCCAAGACCCCCGTGTGGTGTCATGCGACAGTCACCTGAGCTAAGGCAGGGCCCCTTGAGGCAGAAATTCTCCACCTGAGGCAGGTGTGTCTAGGGGAGGGGGCCCATGTCAGTCTTCTCGGGGTGGGGGAGCTCTCAGGGGTGCCTTCCGCTGTTGGACACTGCCTCCCAGCCGGCTCTCCATGTCCCCCCCAGGCCCCTGCGGGCACAGCAGGGCAGAGTCCTGGTGGCTGTCCATCCCAGCGTGGGATGAGCCCTGGGGCCCCTGAGCCCCAGCTTCCTTGTCCAGTTCCATCTGATGAGGGTGGATAAGCTCACACAAGAGAAGCACGGGCTCGGGGCCTGCAGGGCGGGCGTGTGCAAGAGCGGCTGTCACTGCTGGGCTGGATCACCACGGGGCGGCGGGACACACAAAGCCCGCGGCGGCTGCCTTTCCCTGGGATCTGCTGGGTGTGCAGGAGGAAGGAAAACAGTGACCCCAGGGGCAGAACGAAGTGAATAAGATAGGATGAGAAACTGGAATGGAAGCCAATGACTAGAGGGAGGGGGAGACGGAGAGACAGGGAGAGAGACAGAGACAGAGAGAGACACAGAGAGATAGGGAGAGAGATGGGGACCAGGAGACAGAGACAGAGAGATAGAGACGGGGAGATAGAGAGAGAGATAGGGAGACAGAGACAGGGAGATAGAGAGATAGGAAGACAGGTAGAGGGAGAGACAGAGGGAGACAAAGACAGGGAGACAAGGAGATGGACACAGATGCAGGTGGCAGAAGGGAGCCGGGGACGCCCCGTAACCAGGAAGGGCTGTGTGAGGCGAGGTGGGAGGCAGGTGGAGGGGAGGTGCTCTGTTCTCTCCTGCTCAGCTGCACCAGCAGAGGCTCTCGAATGAGAGGAGCCCAGGCAGGACAGAGGAGCAGGACAGGGCCCAGAGAGATGCAGGCCAGCCAGCTCACAGCTAGGGGAAGGGGAAGAGGAAGGGGAGGGGAAGGGAAGGGGGAGGAGAGGGGGAAGAGGAAAGGAAGGGGGAAGGGGAAGGAGGGGGGGAAGGGGAAGGAGAGGGGGAAGGGGAGTGGGATGGGGAAGGTGAGGGGGGGAAGAGGAAGGGAAGAGGAGGGGGAAGGGCAGGCGGCCAGAGAAGGCGAGCTCCCTGAACACTCCCCGGTAGTTGTTACATCCGTACAGGTACATCATCGCGGTCCTCAGGCCTGGGGTCTGGCTCCTGGGGGAGGGGCCTCTGGGTTTGATCCCCTCATCTCTGGATGAGGCCCACCGCCCAGGAGTGTGTCATTAGGAGGCACTGTCCCTTCGCAGCAGCTGGGCTGTGGTGCCTCGCACGATGAGAGCACAAGGGGAGCCGGGGCGGCCTGGCGGGTGGGCTGGGCTCTTAGCTGGTTTATTTGCTTCTCTGGGCATCTGTCCTGCTTTCTTAGGGGTGGAGGTACCGCCCGGGCCCCTGGGGGGACTGCCTCTCTCAAGAGGCCGTGGAGCATGTCCACTGGGGCCTCCAAGGGACCAGGGACCCTGCCAGCATGCCATTTCCCTAACCAAGGGGCGGGTGACAGCCTCAGCGGCCTGAGCCCCAGCCGGAGAACCGTCTACCTGCCAGTGGCCTCAGAGCGGGGGTCCCTCCTCGGAGTCCTTTGGAGCAGGGTCATCCCTGAGCACAGGGACCTGGCCCCTCATGCGTCTGAGCCCCCACCCCAGGCCCCACCTCTGGGGTGGGGGAGGCACGGATCCGTCTCCTGTTTCCACTGGCTGCACAAAGGCACGCAGCAAGGGAAGGCGGGCCATGTGGACAGGGACAAGAGATTTGAGAACAGGCTTGGAGGTGGATGTCTGCAGAGAGGCACAGGTGGTTCATTTTAACCGTAAGTGACGCAGAAATCAGTGACCATCGCTTGCTGCGCAGCCCGCACGCTCGGTGTTGGCATTCAGGCAGCTCTGCTGCCCAGAGCCGGCCACCCCCCTCTTTTTCCCCAGAGCCCCAACTCTCCTTCCCTGGGCAGGAATCTCCCCCTCCACCCAGCAGTGGCTGGAGGGTCCTTGGGATGACGGTGGTGCATTTTCCCCTCCTCCCCGGCATGCCGCGTAGCCCCCGCTGGGATAAAAGCCGGAGAGAAGCCTGAGTCTAATCACCCTGCCGCTGGAGTCCCAGGGCTTTTCGGAAAAGTCTGGAGTCAATCAGAGCAGGGAGAGGGGGCCCTGTCCAGGGACCCCCTGACCACACCTGGACTCCCACATCCCTCTGCAGGCACCAGGGGCAAAGGTGTGGCTGGGAGGACAGGACACCGTGTCCTGGGTCTGCAGGATCCAGGGTGGGGCTGCCTAGGATTGTGACAATCAGCGCAGGCTCCTGAGTCCACGAGCTGAGCAAGCCGGGGCACACCTCTTATTCCTCCGAGCTGGATTTTCTCCTCTGATGGGCAACCACAGAACCCTGGAATCGTACAGAGGGGCTTCAGGAAAATTGAGGAAGACCGTTAATGCAAGAAGAGCTTGGCGCACAGGGCCAGGTCCACAGTGTAAACTGTAGGGTTCCTTCAGCATCTTCCCGTCAAATCCTTGAACCCCAGGTAGGACGAGGGCCCAGGCAGTTTCAAGATCCTAAATTGTGCTTTTAAAAGGTGCCTTGGAGGGGATCCCTGGGTTGCGCAGCGGTTTGGCGCCTGCCTTTGGCCCAGGGTGCGATCCTGGAGACCTGGGATCAAATCCCATGTCAGGCTCCCGGTGCATGGAGCCTGCTTCTCCCTCTGCCTGTGTCTCTGGCTCTCTCTCTCTCTATGTCTATCATAAATAAATAAATATTTAAAAAAAAAAAGGTGCCTTGGAGGTCTTATGGCCCACCCTGTTCCAGAACCATCCACGTTAGCCACCACCTCCATCCCATCTCTTTGCTCAACAGCATTCCTGGGAAGACTGAGCTACCCAAGTCTTAGCAAGACTCGCTTCTCCTCCTGCCTCCAGGTAGCGGCTGTGCTCATTCTGGAAACCACCCATGAGCCTCTCCACTACTCAAGGTGTGGTCTATGGATCTGTCACCTTGCCGTCCCCTGGGAGCTTGTTAGAGACACAGGATGTCGGGGCCCCACCGGACCTGAGGAGTCAGATCTTGTGTTTGAGTTCGACCCCAGGTAACTGTGAATGTGGAGTTTTTGAGAAGCACTGACCTAGGAGACCCTGTGGCTCTCCCCACGGTGTCAGGTCTCAGCGACGTGTCACGAGGAAATGTGAGCTACCTGCATGTAAGTGATATTAATAATAGTTATAGTATCAACATCTACCAAAAAATTGCATTAAAAATAAATTTAAAAAATTTTTTTAAAAATTTTAAAAAAGAAACTAGAGCTGATTCAAGATGAGTCCTATTGTGGCGTCACCCGCCCATACTTGTGCTCTGATTTGCCTTCCTGGGTGAGAGAGTTTACAGCGGTGACCTGCGTACATCTCTGAGATGCCCATGGAAATGTGTCCTGCGGAGGGACCTGTTCCCGAGGTGTCCTTCGGGAAGACGGGAGGAATAAACCATGGATCCAACCCAGCTTCCCTGAGCAAAGCAGGATTCCTGCCCAACAGCTTCCCAACAGGCGGTGGGTCAGATGGTGAGCCCAAGGCGGTGATGTCATCACCCAACGGCCCTCATTCTTGGAAAGTTCTTGTTCACGTTCAAATAGGAACCCCTGCAAATCCCACCCACGGACCCTCATTCAGTCCCTGACACCACACAAAACCAGCCAAACTCCTCTTTTATATGCTGTCTGTACTCGTTTCCTGTGGCTGCCCTAACAAATTGCCAGGAACGGGGGGAGGTACGGGGGAGATTGCCATGACAGAAATGTATTCTCTTACACTTGCGGAGGCCCCAAGTCCACAGTCAAGGTGCTGGCAGGGTGGCACCGCCTCCCCCCCCCCACCCCGACCCCCCAGGGGAGAGCCAGCTGGGGTGGCTCTAATAGAACATCGCAGACCGGGGGCGGATACAACACACATTTATTTCCCCCAGTTCTGGAGGCTGCAAGTCCAAGATCGAGGCACAGAGGGACCTGGTGTCTCTGGTGAGGGCCCTCGAACTGGATTGCAAAAGGCGGTCCCGCCGCTGTGTCCTTGCACATCAGAGAGCAGGTGGCCAGGAAGCCAGCTCTGGTGTGTCTTCTTATCATGAAGGCTCCGCCCTCATGCCCTGGTCACCTCCCCCAGGCCCTCCTCCTCATAGCATCACACTGGGGGTTCTGATTCCAACATTCAAGTGGGAGAGGGGCACAAACTTTCTGTCCCTGACTCCTTCCTGCTTCTTCCAGCTTCTGGAGGCTCCAGGTGTTCCCTGGCTTCTCCGGTCTCTGCCCCTTCCTGATGTGGCCTCCTTCCCTGTGTGTCCGAGGAGGCTCGGCTCTCTCTGCCTTTCTCCTATGACACCTGTCACTGGATTGAGGGCCCCCCTTGAATCCAGGATGGTCTCATCCTGAAAGGTGCGGTTACATTTTCAAAGACCTTTGTCCAAATAAGGTTGCATTCACAGATTCTGGAAGTTAGGAGTGGGCAAATCTTCCAGGGGCCGCCATTCCACCCACTAAATGTCCATTGAGATTTTTTTTTTAAGATTTTATTTATTTATTCATGAGAGACACACAGAGAAAGGCAGAGACACAGGTAGAGGGAGAAGCAGGCTCTATGCAGGGAGCCCAATGCGGGACTCGATCCCAGGACTCCGGGATCACGCCCTGGGCCGAAGGCAAATGCTCAACCCTGAGCCACCCAGGCGTCCCATCCATTCAAATGTTTAAAGACGAGCTCTCCGTGTGTCTCCTCTTCCCAGGTGACACCGAACCTCACCATCCGTTCACAAGCCTTCAACGTGGCCTATGTGAAGCCTGGCTGACCCCCACCAGACACGGGCAGAGGCCTGTCTTCTCTTCTGCTGGTAGAAGAGATGAAGAGTTTTAACCTATTAGGATGAATGACATGTGGCGGGCTGTGGGTGTCATGTGGGCCGAGTACTTGCAAAAGGAAGTTCCCAAAGCGGGCCCAGACTAGGGTGAGGTAAGCGAGAGCTCCTGAAATTGCAGGATCAGCACCCGATAGCAAGCGCTGCCTTCGATCTGTCCTCCGGGCACCTCCTCCTCTTCCCTGTCACCCTGGCCCTGCCCTAAAGAGGCCAGCCCGGGTCATCTCTGTGGTAAATGAGGGGGAGACTCCCCACACACCTGCTGCACCGCCTCCCGCACCCTGCAGCTTCCCCACCAGGTCCCCAGGGATCTCAGCTCCTGTCTCCGTCCTGTGCGGAGCAGGGAGGGTTTTGGGGAGAGAAACCATATGTAGCAGAGTGTGCCTTTCTTGGGGGGCCTCGGCTCCGCACCTTGTCCACAGTGGAGATCACATGGGGCCCCTGGGGCTGGGCGGGGTGCATGTTCCAAGGTTGTGGGAGGTATTCCCAGCCTGAGCACAGGAGCCTGAGTCCTTCCCCAGAGGCCAAGGGGGAGTCTCGCCCAAGGAGGTGCCCTCAGGCTTCACGCAAGGGGTCTCCTGCTGCCGCGCCTGGTGGCGGGTCCCCGGGTTTCCTCCCCTCCTCCCACTCCATGGCCCTCCTGGCCTCTACTGACGGCTTTCACGCGCACAGCTCTTTTGCAGTTTGCAAAGCACTTTTCCCGTGGCCTTTAATTGGACCTTTACAGCGACCTTGACATTCACTCATTAGCCCCGTTTAACAACGATGAACCTGAAGCTCAGGGGATGAGCGGGCTGCCCCAGGCTCCAAAGGCCCAGAACTGGGGGGGTCAGGCCTGAATCCCAGTCTGTGCCCCCAGATCTCTGCTGCTCCCCCTTCACCAAGCACTACAGACTCAAAGTCCAGCAGGAGAGCCCTGGGGCGGGGGGGGGGGCGAGGGGGGCAGCGGCACGGACATTTCTTCCAGCACCTATAGGGTCACTTCTTCTGACCAAGAGGAAGAAGCGGTGAAAATCGGGGCTCCCCGCCTGACAGGAAGGGGATTTGTCTGCTTTGCAGAGCTTTGCCAAAAGCCCGAGGAGACAAATAGCAGGTGTCTGGGACAGGACAGGCCCAGACAAAGCCAGTCTGCTGGCTTCCGCATGCTGGGGAATCCTCACCTCCTCCTGCCTCAGAGCAGCGGTTTCTCCAGCCTACCTGAGTCGCCTCCTTCCCAGAGGATGCTTAGCCAAGGCCTGCCTCTGTTCTCGGCCATCCCTGAGATGGGACTGGGGAGGTGAGGGTGGCATGGTTCATGGATCGGTGGATCTGGTCCACGAGACAGCTGAACATTCTCCAACTCAGCCTCCCTGGTGGGCTTCCGGCTCTAAGGGGCAGGTGCCCGGAGCCTCCAGCAGGACCAGCTCATCTGAAACCACTCGAGAAGCTCCAGGGAGTAGCTCTCCACCCGAGCTGGCGGAGAAGGCGTGGGCCCCAGTGCGTGCCAGCAAGATCCAGACGCAGCAGGATAATTAGCACTCGTGGGTGCTGAGGCTCCGGGGCAGCAGGGCCCTCTGAGTTCTGAGCTGGCTCTTGCCTCCGCTGCCAGCTGCACCGTATCCACATCAGGGCACGGGGGCCCAGGCACCGCTGGTCCTTGGGCTTGGGTCTTTAAGCCCACCTGGGTTGATGCTGCACTGTTTACCGGTTGACCTAAAACCGGTGACTCAACCTCTCAGAGTGTAGGCGTCCTCTTCTGTAGAGGAGGCATAATAATAGAGCCTCCCACCTCGCTGGTTGTCATGAGGATCCCATTAATTAATTGATGGACACAAAAGTACTTTGCATCTGTGAATACCCGACAAGTGAGGTTACTGTCAATGCCATGACTTCATTTCAGGTCTGGAGGCCTGGGTGGGGCAGCAGGAGTATCTTCTGCGAGTCCCTTCTGCCCTCCTTCAGACTCACACCAGTTACCCAGTTTCCAATAATGATGCCAAGATTCACTGCTGTTGGCGCGCGCTGAACTGTGTCTCCCCAAGTTCGTAAGTTGAGGTCCTCCCGACCCCGCCCCCCCACCCAGACCCTCACAATGGGACCGTATTTGGAGCTAGGATCTCGAAAGAGGTGATTTAGTTAAAACCGAATCATCTTAACCCATTAGGTGGGCCCTAACCCAACCCAACGATGGTGTCCTTCCAAGAAGAGGAAGTTTGGACACAGACCTACATCGACAGGAAAAGGTGGCCGTCCCAAGCCAAGGAGGTAATTCTCAGAGGAAACCGACCCTGCTGACACCTGGACGTCAGATACCCAGCCTCCTGAATTGAGAGAAAATAAATTTCCATCATCTCAGCGGCCCAGCCCACGGTGCTCTGTTAGGGAGCACTCAGAGACTAGTACAGCTACCCCCAGCATGGGTTCTGGGAAACGCTGACCTGCAGGACGTCAAGAGGGTCTGCGTGAAAACAGGGCTCGGTAGTCAAACGAGCCTGGGAACCACTGGATTGAACAAAGCTACGTGGATCTTTTTCTTTTTTTAAATTGCAAGACTCCTCACAACTATGACCGTGCTAACAAGTGCTTTGAATATCTGGAAATGGATAGCCTGTGCAGTGTGTCCCAGGCTTACTTGAACTTGGAACCCTTCTATTGTGAGGCAGCCAGGAGATTTGTGTTCTATAGGAGCACGCATGGAAACTACTGGCTCCGAGGATCATTTCGTATCAGGGCTCTGCCCTCTATCACCACGTCCTCCTCATCCTCCTGCCTCTCCCCACCTGCTGGGGAAGAGCTAGGAGCCTGGACCAGTGGGGGGATGGGGCGGGCAGGGTGGGTACCCCTGGGCCTGAGCCCTCTGTCTGCTGCTGGAGACTCAGTAGGTCTCCCTTATCAGACAAGCAGCCGGCCAGCCAGAGCTCTGTATTTTATGGCCCTATCATGTGTGAGATCTTGCCCATTAGGGAGAAGCTGTCAACGCAAAACATAGATTTCAAGACACACTTTCTACTCCGGGATTATGAATAACCCCTCCAATCATTAGAACCGGAGCATTTTTTTAAAAATCCAATTTGTTTCCCACCTCGAAACCCATTTACTTTGCTTGCTTCCTGCTCTCTGTTAGGAAAGGGGGCTGGAACCTGCAGGCTTCCAGAATCCTAGCTCTAGAAACCTTGCATGCCCAGAAATAGGGCCAGCCCCTCATCTGAATCCTGAATTTTCCTGGAAATGATCTGTCATCCACTTTCCACAGCTCAGCTGTGTATTTCTAGCGGACGGTGTCCCCTCTCTAGTCAGAGCTAGAGAGAGCCCTGTGGGCTGGGCCACTGACCCCAAAGCAGGACGGGCATGACCCAGACGGGCCTGAGTGGGATCCCATAGAGACATTCCCTTCTCCCAGCAGGGAATTTGGGAAGGTGCTGATTTTGATTTGCCAAGACCTAAAGCAAGGTGTAAACCCAAGATTAAAAGAAAACAAAAATACAAAGTAGGCATAGGGCATGAAAAATCTCCATTTCTGTCTGTGTCCTCACCAGCGAAGGAGGCTGGCGCTCCTCCCCACCCCCACTCTGCGGCCTCATCGCTGCAGTAAAAGTGACACCAGAGATTCATCGGGACGCGTGCCCTTGCTCGACTCCCCACAGCCTCCGCAGGGACGGGAGCTGTTCATCTCTTAGGTTCAGTTTGCAGCCTCCAAAACCCTGGGGAGGAGCATCTGGCCCTGCTCCGTGGTCCAGTGAGGCCTCGAGAGCCCTCCCGAAGGCCAAGGCCAGAGTGGAAGTGACCTCTCGGCGGACCAGACAAGGGTCCTGGAGGCTGGGGCTGCAGAGGCCCAGGCCGGACTGTGCGTCGCGCACCAAGCCCTCATTCCTGCCCCGCTGGCCCTGCTGCGCTGGGACCCTGTCGCCCTCCCCATCCCGGGGAAGGTCGGCACCCCGGATTAGGGGGACAGAGGCAAGCAGCTGGGTACAGCCCCCTCCCCCGGGTGCTCTATGGGGGGAGCACAGAAAGGAGCCCAAAGAGCCCAGAGGAGGTGGTGGCTGACCCCTGGAGGCATCTGGCAAGAGTCGGAAGACAGGGCCACTGCGCTGGACTCGCAAAGACAGTGAGGAGGCCATCGGGCAGGTGGGGGGGGGTGGCTCTCTCTGTCCCCTCCCAGCTTCCCGGAATGGCCTTATTCATGTATTAATGAGAAAACTCATTGTTTTCTTTCTATCCCCTATGATGCCTAAAATCTCCATCCTCCGCATAAAATACACTCCGGGAAACCAAGGCCTCTCGTTCCTCTGTATGTCGCAGTGCTTCACACGGTGCGTGGCACACAGTAGGCCCTCAAGTATACGTGTCAAGTGGCCGGAGACTAAGGCAGAGGGAAGTTAGGACACGCGGGAGGGCCGGGTGGAAATGGTTCAGGTGAAGAGTGACAAGTCCCGGCCCTGCCCCCCTGGTCTTACAGAAAATCTCCTCCAGACCTCCCACCTGGACAGGTAGGGACGGGGAGGGGTGGTACGGACCGCTGGGCTTTACTGAGAGATCCATGGCCGTGACCTGTGCTCCTTCACGGCTCCCAGACGCTCCTGCCACAGAGAAGGCCCCAGGCGAGGTCCCAGCGGGCAGGAAGGGGATGGCAGGTGGCTGCCCCCTGCCTGGCGCCCTCCTCAGATGCCTACATGGCCCAGCCCAGCGTCTCTGGAGCCTTGGCCGCTCCCATTTCTGCCTCTACTGAGCCTCGGTCCCTTTTAGCTCTCATTTGTACGTGGGCCTCAGCCCAAGCAAAAGATTCAGCGGGAATCCGGCCGGGTTCCCAGACGCTTAATTGGAGCTGGGCTCTTCATTACCTGCACACCTGTTCCCCAACACCATATGGTCGGAGGTAAATAGACTGTAATTGTTTATCTAGACTCCATCCTGCCGTGCATGAGGGAATGAGTACGGGGCTGCGGCCCCCCGGCTCCCCCGCCACCAGGCCTGCTGAAGGACAGAGCTCCCCCCGCCCCCCGACTTCCACATCCGGGGCCCACCTCGGGGCAGCTTCTCAGCCGGCTCCAAGGAAAGGTCCCCGCCGGGCTACACTGGCCGTCGAGCGCTTGGCAGCCGTGCCCCCTGCCCCTGCCAATGTGGTTGAGCAGCCGGGCACCTCACAAGGCCTGGGCTCATTTATCTCTTTCCCGGGGAGGCTGAAGGATGTCTGAGCAGGCTGGGCTTCGAGGCTGGCAGGCGGGGGCCTGGAGCTCAGGCTGCCACGCTCTAACTCAGCAGCTTTGGGCACGTTTCTTAATATCTCAGAAGCTTGGCTGCTCGTGTCTAGCAGAGAGAGAGGCGCTGACCTCTGCACCACCGGGCCGTGGATGACAGAAGGAGCTAAGGTCCACAGGGTGCGTGCGGATGGGTCCAGCAGCTGCCAGGAGCTCTGGATCTAGGGTGACATTCAATCCTCGTGGAAGATCTTGGAGGTGGGGGCTGGGATTATTCGCACTTTGCGGATGAATGAACACATGGAAGCTCGGGTGGGCTCAGCCACTTGCGGGTGCCATCCAGCGGGAAACCAGGGGAGCTGGACGTCTGGCCCAGCTCTGTGCCCTCGGGAGCCCGCGCTCTTGGCCAGCGCGCTGCATTTATGTTATGAGGTGGTGCGTGAAAGGGGCCTGGCTCAGGGCCAGGAGCACAGAAGGAAACCAATAAATGCCCATCCCCTTCTCTCTGCCCTTCCTTTAGGGGCAGACACACACGCCCAGCCCTCTGGGGAGACTGCCCATCATCTAGATCTCCAAGCCCCCAAAGGAAAGTACAAATAGGACAATCCCCGCCCCCTCTCAGGGCTCCCCATCTTTGCTCCCTGGCTGGTCAGCTGGGGAGGAGCTGGTCCTTCCCCAAGGTACCACCACCTTGACTGCCCCCCAAGGCAGAGCAGGAAGGACAGACCAAAGAGGCAGTTACTAGAAGTGCCCTTGACTGAGGCGGGCTCCTGGCCTCAGAAGAAGTCAGATGAAATGATCTGAAAAAAGGACGAGGGGCCCTGAGTATTTTTGGAAAGATGACCTCGTGCAGGAGGCAGAGTGCTCAGCCCCTGCAGAGAACCAGAGGCCCCGAAGAGCCTGGCACTACCACCACCGGGGGCCTCATTTCCAGGCCCAGAGAAAGGACTCCTCACTGTGTCACTACCTGGGTGCTTTCCCTTGCCTGCCCAGACCTGCCCCACCCGCCCCCAGAGGCTCCAGGAGGATGGATGGCTTCTCCAAGCCCAGGAGAAGGGATGACATGTCTTCTTAATCTGCCCTGAACTGATCTTTAATATGATGAAGAGCTTCCAGACCTTTCATCCCTGATGGATCCCCGTTGTAGCAGAGACACTGGCTCCTGCCTCAAGCCTGCCAAGTCAGGCAGGCAGCCTCGTGGTGGGCTCAGAAGGCGGCTCAGTCAGCAGCAGCTCTCCCCAGACCCAAGCCTTGGACCAGGCCCCGAGGAGGGGAAAGGACGAGGCCTGATTCCCGTCCTCCCAAACGCTGTCATCCTTCTGCAGAGATAGATGTCAAGTCCCCCACGACACACATGCTTATCAGACTTAAAGATGAGCTCCTCGACTCAAGTGTATGGCCGCCAGGAAGCCCGCAAGCCAGAGGAGCAGAAGGGTAGGGATGCTGGAGGCAATGGGAGTAATTAGGGAAGTCTTCCTGGAGGAGGCGCCCTGGGGGGGATGAGGATTTCTGATTCTCATAGGCTCCCCCCATTGCTCTGGGGAAGTTAGGGGCTGAGGCCAGGGCAAGAATTCTGTGAAGAAGAAGAAGAAAAAATATGTAAGAAAAAGAGAAAAGAGCTTTTCCTAGCAAGTTTTTCATCTGCCCAGGGGGGATGCCCTTTGAAGAAAAGCCTGGAGCCCTGAGCAGCAGCAGCTGACTCCCACATCTCCGGGAAGGGGAAGGAGTTTTAAAAGATATTTAAGCTTCTGCATAAATTGGCCCCTCAGGGGATGCTGTGGGGTTCTGCCTCGGGCCGGCCGGGTGAACACAGGGATATTTTCAACCCCAGGCAGCAGGCAGGCAGCTGCTGGAGCGGCGGGCGAGGGGCATCGCCCGGCCCCCACGTGGAAGGGGTGCAGAGTGTCCCAGAAGCAGGGACTCTCTGACCCTTGGGAATACGAGCCTCGGAGGAAAAATCCTATTAACTTAAAAAACTGAAAATAGGGACGCTTGAGTGGCTCAGCGGTTGAGCATCTGCCTTTGGCTCAGGGCGTGATCCTGGGGTCCCTGGATCGAGTCCCGCATCTGGCTCCCCGCATGGAGCCTGCTTCTTCCTCTGCCTGTGTCTCTGCCTCTCTCATTGTGTCTCTCATGAATAAATAAATAAAATTAAAAAAAAAAAACCAAAACTGCAAACAGGAAGAGGGGCGTGGGTGCCCATGGTGGCATGCATGAAGGGGAAGAGAAATAAATACATGCTGGCCCCTTGTTCCGTGTGTGGAAGGCCCAGTGTGCACAATAGCTCATCATCAATCCTCAGAAACAGTCCCACAGGGCCGTAGTGTGTGGCTCCCATTTCCCAGGTGAGGAAATTAAGGGTCCGAGAGATCAAGTCACTTACCTGAGGTTACACGACCAGAGAGAGGTGCCAGAGCTGGCATTTGAACCCGAACCATATTCTGTGCCTTTCCGGATGCTCTACTTAAGGTGGAAGCAAGGGAGGGGGAGCAGCTGGCCAGGGTCCCTGGTCCTCAGCACACTGGCTGGCATGGAACTGGGCCCCCGTCCACCCGAGGAGATGCAGCGACAGTCAGGGCTGGCGTGGGACGAGGGGAGGAGGACCCCGCTGATCGCGGCATGCGTTTCCAGACCCCACGGCCCACCCATCAGCCTTGACCAGTGTCCTGCCCACCGGACAAGTGTCTGTGACTCTCCTGCTGGGAGAGTCTCAACCCACGCATCACGGGTCAAGCTCAGAGGCCTGGGGAGCTGATGCCCTTGGGAGCTGCCCGGTCCGTATCAGCAGGAGTCAGAGGACAAGAGCTCTAGGGTGCTCACCCCTTGGATGGAAGAGCTTTGGGGTGCTCCTCACCACCTCCCACGTTCCCAGTGCCGTGGTCGCCCAGGCGGTAACCTGCTCACAGCGCAACATCCCGTATTGGCTCCCTTTCTCTCCCAGTCTCATTTCTCCACCCAGCACTGGGGCTTCCTGGGATCACACTTTGCAAATACTCTCCATGCCGCGTCTCGGGGCAGCTTCTGGGGAAGCCGTATTCAGAGCCCCCCATGCATGTTCTCCTCCAACCCTACCTTCTCAGAGCCTCCTGTCCACCCGACTCCCATTTATCAGGAAAGAGACAATAGGTTTTCTCCTTTCAGAGACATAACTAATAACCAGACCACAAGGGACCAAAGACACAGGCATCAAATATTACACAGCCAGAACGAGATCCGTATCTTTCTCTCTGTAGCACCCGCGCTTTATCCTTACGGCCGCGGCCGCCTGGCCCTCTCATTGATGAAGTGCGTTATAAGTGCTAAGTAATAATAATACCGTAAAATGCCTCAGTGCTCAAGAACGGGCTTTGGGCTCCAGATAAAATGCCAGACAGACAGATTAGCAGGCAGAGGAAATGCTCTGGGAGCCGTCTCCCCACAGCTCCCTGGGCCTAATAGATAGGTCCAATCAGACCACTTCAATTACTACTTGGGGGCTAATAGCAAAAGCCTGATTAAATCCCCTGCTCCGGAGCCAGTGTGACAGTGCAGAGCTGATGACAGCCAGCTCTGGAGGGGCTGGGACAGGGCGACCCAGCACAGGAGGGGAGAGAAGTGTGCTCTTTGGCAGGGCGAGCCTTAAAGGCCGTGCAACCAGTCTTCTGGACAGATCTGAGGCGAATCCCCCTGCAGCTCCCCACCCAGGCCTTGCTGAGTGAGGCGTGCCCAAAGCCAGGGCAGGGCCAGGATCCTCGGGGGCCCTCTCTGGCTCCCTCCTTTCCTTGGGGCTCTGGGGAGAAAGGCAGGAAACCTTTTCAGCCCAGGTAGAAACTTTCCACCAGGGGAGATTCGATTTTCCGTCCCCTCTAATGATGAGCAAATAAAGGTACCCTGTCAGGATCAGCGAGAAGCAGAAGGACGGGCCATCTGCTGGGCTGGGAGGGGCAGCTTGGACGAAGGAGGTGGCTTTGCCTCCGTGGAGAGCCGGGAGCCCCAGGTAGCCCCAAGCAGCGAGGTCCTAGCTCGGAGCTGAGACCACAGTAGAGGAAAGTCCACCTGCAAGGTCAGAGCAGGGCCTGCGTGGGTTGCGGGTTCCAGAGGCCACGACTCAGGCTGAGGCCGTAAGAAATGGGCGGGAAGGAGAGTGAGGCTGCCCTCCACTGGGGGAAGGAGAGACAGGTGGGAACACCACTGGGGCCACGGTGGGGCAGGTGCCCACCTCAGTTCTGTATCTTCCAACCACCTGCTTCCTCTGTCTCGTGTCTGCTCCAGCAGGAAATGTCAGAATCACTGCTGCTGCGCGTGTTTGAGAAACAGGTAGGAACGGACCCCTGGCCCAAGTACAAACGTCTCGGGTGTTCTGCGGAGCTAGAGAATCTTTTTCCATACAGGGCCATTGACCCCCTGAAAAATATTTGACTCAGGTTCAAATCAAAAAAGACAGGAGGAGGAGAAGAAAGGGGTGGGGGAGGGAAGGGGGAGGGGAGAGGAGAAAGAGGAGGAGGGGGAAGAGGGAAGGAGGAGGAGGAGGGAAGGGGAGAGGAGGGGAGGGGACTAGAGGGGGAGGAGGAGGGATGGGAGGAGGGGAGGAGGAACAGGAGGGAGAAGAGGAAGAGGGGTTGGTGGGGAGGAGGAGAGGAAGGGAGGGGAGAGGAGGGAGAGGAAGGAGGGGAGGAGGAGGAGGGAGAGGAGGAGGGGGAGGAAGAGGAGGAGGCAACCAAAACAATTGACATCAAAATTCATATTAGATGGAGAAAATAAGAAAATGTTTGATTCTTTCATAGTCTTTGAGAGAATAGAACAGTGTGAATGAAGCTGAACATGTGTTTTTTGTTTTTGTTTTAATGAGAAGCAGAAAACACTGTATCTGGTTCTGCACAACTGCTAGTATTTAAATACTCACAACAGGGTTTGTGAATCCTGAGGGAAGGGCTGTGGGGGGGCTAGGGAGGGGCACCCCGTAGACCCCCTGCGCAGGGAGGCCTCCAGGCCCAGAGGCAGTGAAGCCCCGGAAGGCGCCCCGTGCTCACCAAGAGCACAGAGCATCCCCGCATATGGAGACTGAGCCCATAGGGTGGAGGCCCCCGCGGCCCAGGGGCAAACTGGAGGAAACAGAAGCACCAGTGGGCGGGGGGCTGGGTCTGAAGCTGTGAGGGGCCCCGGGTTTGACCACGTGGACCAGGGAGGGGAGAGACCCAAAGCCAGGAGAGGGTGCTAAGTGCAGAACGAGGTGGGTGAGGGCCTTGGGCCCGGGAGGGAGGGGGGGCCTGGGGCTGCCATCGAGGCAAGAGATCAGCAGTGATGGACGGACGGCTGGGGACACATTAGAACGTGAAGGAATGGCTCCCATCCTGGGGGGTCTGCGGGCAGAGGGCGGGGTGCCTGTGGGTGTCAGGGGGCGCGGCTGGCTCTAGGTCTGGGCCAGGCACCACGTGATGGCTTTCCAGCCCATGCCATCCTGCCGACGTCCCAGTTCCTCGCCCATCTTCCTCCTCAATGACAGGAAGAGGGGACCTGCGTCTTGCTGCTTTGAACAGGCCCTCCAGCCTCCACTCACTCCATTTCCTGTTCATCCCATCAGTGGGCAGCGGATTGGGATGCTGGCGTGGATGCACCGAGGGGTCTGCTCCAGCTGCCGTAACAAAGCACCACAGGCCGGGCAGTGTAAACAACAGAAATTAATTTTCCGATGGCTCTGGGGGCCAGACTGTGGGCAGGGCTGCTTTCTTCCGAGGCCTCTCTCCTTGGCTTGCAGACCCCCTGTGACCTCATGGGGTCATCCCTCTGTGTGTGTCCGTGTCTGCATCTCCTCTCTCTGATGAGGACACCAGTCCTGTTGGATTCAGGCCCACCCTGAGCACCTCATTTACGTGATCACCTCTTTACATGCAGTCTCCATCTCCAAACACGATCACCTTCCGAGGTCCTGGGGTTAGGACTTCCAGATGCCCACCCCCCTTCATTTACCCAGATGAGGGGAAGACACAGATGGGTCGCAGGCATCTCCAACACACACGCAAAGAGAATGTCTTTCTCCTCCAGGGATTAGTCAAGGTCAGAGTGAGGTCAGGATACAAACTCTGGTCACTCAGCCTGACCCCTCACTGCCATTGGCCTTGGGAGCCATGCACTGTTGGGGTGACCAGGAGCAAAGTTCTTATAAGGAAGTGGGGTGGGACTGGGGCTAGTGAGGGTCACTCCCTCTTCTGAAAGGATCCCAGGCACCAATGGCTGGGCGAGGGCTCTCAGGGGCCCACCTACATCCAGGGTAACCACCATGATGACAAGAAGATAGGAGGCAGGCTACCTGGGTTTAGTGTATGATCTTGGCCATGGGACTGACCCGTGGCTTAGTGTTCTCATCTGTAAAATGGGACAAGCACAGCATCCACCTCGCCGAGGGGACTGAATGGGATGGAAAATCCTTCCAAGGGTGCCTGGCCTCTAGCAGTGCACATCAGCTATGGCACATGGAATGGGATGGGTGTTCTATTATTCCCTCGACAGCTAGCATGAGATACCCCTTAGAAGGAGACCTGCCTTACTTCTGAAAATTCCTTGGTAAGGCCACTTGAGGTAGACCTGGGACCTAGGAGGGGAAGAACCACCCTGCAGGAGATAGGGAGAAGCTGACTGGTTGTATGGAAAGGGGAAAGAGGGCAGAGCCAGAACCAGGAACTCACAAAGTTCACGAAGCCAATGAATTATGTCCTATATCCACGTCTGCTCCGGATAATGTCCCATGGGGTGGCTGCAGGTATGACGTGGAGGGTTTGAGCCAAGATTTCCTAAATTTCTGAGGGTTAGGGAGTTCTCCATCGCTCACTGGGCATCGGTGCGTCCTGATTAATCAGCTGGAGGCCAAACAAGTGGGCCAGGCAACCGAGCTGGCTTCCCATCCACACGGTCCCCCGGGGGAAGGAGGGGGAACCTAACATCTCAATAAAACCAAATAGACTCCAGCATCGGGGTTCTGGCCTCTTGGGCGGCCACACGGCCCACGTAATTTCCCCCAAATTGCAAATGGAAAAGACAATTGGATGTCAGAGATGGTTTGAGTCTCCGCTCAGGCCGGTGACTTTTATGGAAAGCTGGTGCAAGAGCCTCCAGGCCTGGGGAGAATTTCCCCAGTGGCAGCGCTCGGCTTCCAACACGCCTCTCGCCTCCCCAGCTGGCCCTGCTCTTGAATCCAGCGTGATTGTCTTCGGAGCCCGTAATGGAATTTTATCAGGGATCCCTGTGACTGGAGCACTTATTTGCAGCCTTCTGCCGGCAGCTCCAGATAGAGAATGCAGAGTATGTGCTGTGGTGTCAGAAACCGTGCCTGGTCACCATCCATCATCCTGTCAAGGCATCACTCCCAACAGCCCTGCTTCCAGCAGAATCAGGTTGGGGACTTCCTCCCAAGAATAACAAACAGTAGGGAAGGCAGGTTAGGGAGCCTCTGCCCCGCCTCCCTCTCCCCACTCCGTCCCTTCATTACAGGTGAATAGATTTGGGTTTCTCCATGCTGTCCCACCAGCCCCCCTTTCCCTTTTCTTGAGCCTAAAGTAGCAAGAGTCACCAACCCTCACCCGGTTCTAGAAGCCTCTAAATATCACCCTGGGTTTATATCTTAGCCGGTAGGATATAAAGATCGAGATAATAGAAATTCTTTGCATGTAGAGAACATTTATAAAATTCATCCATATACCGTATCCCATTGATCTTTACGGCCACCCTATTAGGGAGGAATCATTAAATCGGGTAGGCAGATGAGCTGAACGGGGCTCAGAGAAGTTTTGGGGCTTCTCCAAGGTCACACAGGGAGTCAAAGAAGTCGGGGCTTGAAGTGCTGGTGAATTCATGTCATCCTGCCCACTTTCTGCTCTTTACGTGGCCGTTCTTTCCTCCCCCGACTCTCACCCCCCATCCCTTTCCCTGCCTTTCTGTTACTGTCTGTCTTGCCAAGCCCGGTCGCATGGAATGAGGCCTTGGCCATCTCAGCAAGGTCCTTGTCATCTGCAGGAGGAAGAGACTGGTCTTCACCTGTCTGCCTCACCTTCTCTACATCGTATCTTTCTGGGGGAGACAGCAGGGAGCTGGGGGGGGGTGGTTGTTGCAGGGAGCAGTTACTCTCTTCCATCTGATAGACCCAGGAGCCAGGGTGGGCACCTGCCTTTGCAAACGTACAGCGAGATGAAGAGGCCGCGAGCAGGCCCCCCGCCCTTTCCCCGGCATGGAGCAGCAGCATCTCCAACCAAGAGTCTCAACACCCAAGGGAACTATAAGTGGTCCGTTTGAAAACACCACCAGCTGCCCCAATGGAAGTCCTTCCAATGGAGTGATGGGGTGCACCGAGGTTTCACTCTTGCTTACCAAGTACTCCTGGAGCACTGTTTCCAAACCCAAGTGGTCCCACCGACTCCAGAAAGAGGGAGAAGAGGCAGGAAGAGGAACATAGCAGGATGTAGGAGAGGTCGGTACAAGACACATGCCTCCACCCTTGGGCCTCTCATGGAGAAGCACCCCTATGACCTATAGGGGCCAAAGCAGTGCAGGAGGAGGAATAATAGCCCCCCCCCCAAAGATGACCACATACCGGAACCTGTGAACATTACCTAATACAGTAAAAAGAGAGAGAGACTTCACAGATGTGACTAAGTAAAAGTTCTTGAGATGAAGAGATGATCCTGGATTATCAGAGTGGGCCCCAGGTGCGATCGCAAGAGTCCAGGGGAAGGAGCAGAGGGAGATTTGAGCACCGTCGGAAGAGGAGAACGGGCGTGAACACAGAGGCTGGGGTTGGTCTGCAGCCGCCAGGCAGGGAGCGTGGGCAGCTGGCCCAGCTGGAGGGGCGAGGAACAGATTCTTCCCTAGAGCCTTCAGAGGGAGCGTGGTCCTGTCCACACCTTGACTTTGGCTCGTTGAAACTGGTTTTGGACTTCTGGCCTCCGGAACTGTGAGGAAGTACATGTCTATTATTGGAAGCCACTCAGTTTGTCACGACTGGTTACAGAGGCCACAGAGCAGAGATGGGAACAGAGCTGCTGGTAACCCCAGGGACTAGCAGATCCGTCCACGGGGAGTAGACAGTAGACCCAGGTTTGCAGAAGCGAGGCCCCCAGAAGAGCAAAGGTCTGTACATCTGGAAGGGGAGGCAGCAACCGGGTGATGACAGGCCTTCCCTTTCTACCCAGATTGAATATGATTCTCCCTACCTCTCCTTCTCACACTCCTCCACCTGCCAAAAGGGCACTTGCCCTTGCCCTGCTGTTTCTCTGACATTTATACCCGAGGCTCTCGACGTGCACCCTCTCCCCAGTGAGTCCATGTCATCTGTGTCTGTGATCTGTCATAGGGGACCTCGTCCTGAAATGGGGGCCCCAACTGTGCATCACCCATCACCCAGTCTGACCTGGGTGACAGGTGTCCACCTCACAGCCATAGCCATCCCCCCTTCATGGGGAGGAGACTATGACCTGCACATCTGCTCTGTGCAGAAGATCCCACTTTGACTCAGGACTCGTCCTGATTTGGGGTTTGTGGACCTGAGTTCCTGTGGACACTTCTCCTTCCCCTTCATATCTCCCCTGGTCCCTCACACACTCAAAAGAGGCACTTCTCGATGGCCTTGCCCCCACTGGTGGGGGTGATGCCCAGAGGGGGATGGAGTGGGGAGAGGTGAGGCTGAGGACAGGAGAGCATCATGGAGAGGTTTCCAGAGATTCAGCTGGAACACAGAGGGTGAGGAAAACAAAGGGTGGGTGAGTGCCGGGGGACCCTGGGAGAGAGTTAAAGCAGAGAGAGAGACCAACCAGGAGTGAGGATAGGAAGCCTGCACGGTGACAGCCCCCTGAAGGAGAAAGCGGGCTCTGTAGAGGAGGAGCAGGTGGGCAGGTAGGAACTGGACAGCCTTTAGAGGTGCTTGGCGTCAGGTGGCAATGGTGGAGTCCAAACAAGGTGGTTGGGCAATGGAAACAAGACTACAGAGAAGCCTTCATTCATTCACCTATTCATTCATTCACCCAGTGAAACATCGAGTTCTGACTCTGTGGGAGGTGTCATTCGGGCTGAGCTCTGATAATTGAGATGGGCAAGAAATAGTCCTCCACCAAGGCCATCGAGCCTGGTGGAGAACCTGTCAAACTAGTAAATATGTGGCACTACAGGCGCCATGTCGGGAGGTTGACCAGGTCCAGCAGGGGTGAGGATGGGAGTCTAGTCCCCTGGCGGGTAGTGCGGGGAGAAGGTTTCCTCATCGTGGTGACCCTCAACTCGAATCTCCAAATAGAAGTAGACAGTTGCTACACAGACAAAGGGAGGGGGCACTGTCTGAGCAGGGATTTGGGACACAGATTTGACATCACCCCAAACAGGGCAAAATTGGTTCTCGGTGGGGGGGCAAAAAAACCATACTCTTATGTCTAAAGGTGCATAGATATATCTGGAACATAAATAGATATGCAGGATACCTATGGTATGAACATTTCACGGGGGGAGGTGAGGAGGAAAAGAAGATTGGGAAAGGCTGGCCTGCACCCCGAGAGTCTGGCCTAGGACAGCAAGTTAGCAGGTGGCATAGATGGCACTGAGTGGCGGCAGCGGGAGGGGGTCAGTGACTGGTATAGAAGAGGGAGAAGGGAATCTGCACACGCCCCAGGCATCTTGTGTCTGGGTTGCTGGAAGGGTCGGGATGTAATTTACTAAAATGGACGTCATTGACGTGAGAGGTAACAGGGGTACCAGGTTGAGTAGTGTCCTCCCCCCTCCCCCCGAATTCATGTCCACCTGGAACCTCAGCGTGTGACTGAATTCAGAAATAGGATCTTCACACTGCAATTAGTTAAGATGAGTCACCCTGGATCTGATGACTGGCGTCCCTCTAAGGAGAAGCGAGGACACACAGAGACACAGGACGGGAAGAGGCCGTGTGGGGATGGAAGCAGGCACTGGGGTTGAGAATGCTATGAGCTTGGGGACACGCAGGATTCCAGAGGCCACTGGGATTGGGAAGAAGCAGGGAAAGATTCTTCCCTAGAGCCTCCAGAGGGAGCGTGGTCTTCTGACGTTGCTGTTGAGCTTCCTGTCTCCGGAACTGTACGAGAATAAACCTCTGGTGTTTCTAAGCTACTCAGTATGTGGCGCTTTGTGTTGGCAGCCTGAGAAAATGAATACGGTGGGCTTAGTTTGGGCCACGTGAGGTTGGAGGTGCCTAAAGGACGGGAAGCTTGCGAGGTCCAATAAGGAGCTGGCTGTGGGGACCTGAAGGGAGGCAATGAGGGGTCCTGCTGATGCCACCAGCAGGCGGGAGGTAGTGGAGAGGAGGGACGTAGCTGAGATTCTTCAGGGTGAGAGAGGACGATGAGAAAAGCAGAGGGCTGAGGACAGAACCCCAAAGGGCTAATGCCAGTTAGGGACAAGCATAAAAAGATGCCTTCCCAAAAGAGATGTCAATGAACGAAGGGGTGCGGAAACTAGAGCGCGGTCCCAGCACCTAGGGAAGGTGAGAATAAAACTCAACGGAAACACCCTGCGTCCCTAGAGTGGCTGTGCTCAGCACCGGGCTCCGTGGGGAATGCCAGCCGCGCTATTCCAAGGAGACCACAAGAGGACACAAAGCCAGATATAAAGAAGCAAAATTTAAACTACCCCCGAAGAGTTAACTATCAGTGCGAGGCTACCAGAGGAAAAAAAGATTAAAACAAAAAAACAAAACAAAACAAAACAAAAATACACAGCGTCTCAAGGCAGCACAGTGCACGACTAATTAAGAAATGAATTGCACAGGCTGGAATTGTATAAAAGTTCAGAGGACAAGGAAATGCTTAGGGCTTCAATTGTCAGGGATGGGTTTGCTGAGAGGACCCGGGTTTTGAGGAAGGAGGAGTAGAATCTGCACAGGAAGAGATGGAGGGGGGTGCAGGTGGGCGGAGGGAGGAGAAAAGACCAGGACTCAAGGCGTACTTGGGGATGCATGGGGGGCAGGTACCTGCCGGCCGGAGTGGGTGCTCGGTGGCGGCCCCTGGAAGCCAGGGCAAGAAGGGGAACACGAGGGCCTGCGTGTCAGGCTGACGCTTCTGGACTTATCCTGCCAATGGATTAGAACAAATAGAGGCTTCTTCAGCAGGGAGGTGATACATCCAAAGCAGGGCTCCCGGAGTCAATCTGCTGGCAGGATGGCTGAGAGGGGGAGATAGAGGGAAGGAGGGGGCAGGACTTGTCAGAAACCGGTGACTGTGATCACGAGGTGGGGAGGTGACGAGCTGTACGTGAATGGGGTGTGGGCCACAGGCAAGCGGAAGAAGGGAAAGAAGTTTCTGGGGAAGAAAAGGAGGCCAAAACCAGGGTGCAAGAATGGGGGGCGGTGGGGGGAGGCGTCAGTCGGGTTTCTGCGTCTGTGGAGCTCACACCAGGGGCTGAGAGCCCCCAGCCGCTCACACCTGCCCACCCAGGGCCACTTTGTTCACTTTCTTTTCACTTTGTTTTCCCTTCCTAAAAATTTCTGCTCCGATATGGACAGTGGGGCTGGAGTCTGGGACCTCTGAGCAAGGCATCGAGGATGGGGCAGGCGGGGGATCTGAGCCTCAGGAGGGTGCCCACCCCCCACCCCGGGGGAAGGACGCCAGGACCCAGGATGGGGTGGCCCTGGTGTCCGCCCTCCCCAGGTGACCCCCTCCTTCTGCAGCCCGCGGGGCCCGCGCTTCCTCCTCCTTATCGCCTGCAGCACCTTCTGCGCTGAGCTACTGAAGCAGAAGCCAGGAGAAGAAATCCATTCTGCAGCCCTATTTCTCAGTCTCTCCCCTGGCATGTTTTAATATTTCTGGCTGCGTGCACAGAATGTGGAGCGAGAGAGCTCGGCCTTGGGAGCAGAGACTTCGGAGGGCCGCCAACCCCTGGAGGACCCCCTTTATCTACAGAGCGGCCCCACCTGAGGGGGTCCCTGGGGCTCACCTGGCCATCATCTCTGGTCCCCACCCCACGCCTCGCCTCTGCACCGTTGTTCTCTTGGGCTTCCCGCGTCTCCCGAGACCTGGCCCCAATCGCCCGACTGCCCCGCTGTGGGACCCCTTTCCCCTCCTGCATCCACAGCTTCTCTTCCGTGGGCCTATTAGCTAGTGACTGGTGCATTAGAAAATACCCCCAAACCCGATGACTGAGCACAGCACATTTATTGTCCCCAGATGTCTCTGGGTCAAGAATCTGGGCGTGGCTTCACCTCATCCTCCGCGGCAGGGTCCCACCGGGAGGCGGGCAAGGTGTAGGCCGGGCGCTGGGGCTCATCGGCAGGGTCCACTTCCCAGCTCACTCCGTGGCTGTCGGCAGGACTCGATTCCCAGCGGTGGTTGGGCCGAGGGCTTTGCCAGCCGGCCTCTGGGGCGCAGAGTCCTTCCTGCCTTGCCTGCATCTGGTTGGGCTGCTGGGGAGGAGGGACAGCCTGTTAGGGTCTGGGCCTGGAAGAGGGGGCCTCCCTCTGCCCAGATTCCATGGACAGGAACCCAGTCACCTGGGCACCCCCTGTCTGGGAGCGGTTTGTGGCGATGGCCAGAAGAGGACAGGAACGTCGGTACACAATTCCCCAGCCTCTGCTCCGGGCAGAGGTCATCGAACAGAGTGTGATGGTCAATTTTCTGCGTCGGGCCCGGGGACGCCCAGACCACACAGCTGCCCAAACCTTATTTCTGGCTGTGTCTGGGAGGGGGTGTTGGGAAGACATTAGCGTTGGAGTCGGTGGACTGAGTGAGGCAGGTGGCCCGCCCCGGTGTGGGTGGGCCTCACCTAACCCGTCGAGGGCCCGCTAGACCAGAGAGGCAGAGGAAGGTTGACTTCTCTTCTCTCTGCCTGACCTTGGAGCTGGGACATCGATCTCGTGCCCTCGGTGTTCGTGGTGTGCGGGGCCTCCACTCGGTCTGGAACCTACGCCATCAGCTCTCGGCCTTCCAGCTACCCCAGCGGCCTTCCCAGACACCAGCTTGTGGATGGCAGATCACGGAAAGTTCCATCATCCAGCTCCACCATCATGCGAGCCCATTCCTTATAATAAATCTCAGCGTATATAATGAGATCCATGGCCTATATAATATAGATGGTATGATATTATATAATATGTAATAAAGATTATATAGTATAGATGTGCACACAGTATTCTATACCACAGGCTTTCTCTAAAATAAATAAATAAATAAATAAATAAATAAATAAATAAATAAATAAATAAATAAAATCTAAAAAAAAGAAAGAAAGAGCTCCAGAGACTTCCATAGAAATGTGATGTGATGAGATGTGTTACCACGTAGCTATGGGGCTCAGGAAATCGTTGGTCCAGCCACGGGATTGAATCTAGAGAGCTGAGATACGAGTCCCAGATGTCCCTTCCCACCACATACCAAGCCGCGTCCTGGACACTTGACATGCACCGACTTATCTCAACCTCCCTGCACCCCATGTGGTGGATACTGTTCTCAGCGCCTCAGCATCTCTTACCGATGCAGAAGCCGAGGCACAGAGAGGTTGAGCATCTGGTGTGAAGTCACACAGCAGAGCCCAGAAGCCAACCCAAGCAGGCTGGCCCTAGAGAATCTTCCTCTTAACTATTATGTGCTGCCTCACCTGTTACGTGGAGATCTCAAGAGTAACAGCCTTACCCTCTGCACGGGAAGATGGGGAAGATCCAAGGAGACATGGTATGAAAGTCTTGGGGAAATATCAGCTATTGTTGGTGGGGCTTATAGGTGGAAACATTCACCTGTGGGTGAAATGTTCCCAGGGAACAGGTGGTCGCTCTGTCCCCCTCCCGCCGACACATACCCATTGCCTCGCATCTGACACCCTCCATAGGGTAGGGCCTGTCGGGCTTATTTATGGCGACACCCCACCCTCTCCCGAGCAAATCCTTCAGTGCGTGCCCACCTGTATGCGTGCACCTCTCCACCCTCCACTTCACCCCGGGCACTCCCGGGTTTTCCTGGACACTCCTCCAACCAAGAACTGCCAGGTCTCAGACCCATCCAGGTTAATACTGGCCCCATTCATGGGCTGTGATGGTTCCTTGGGCCACCCGGTATTCATTCCCATTCTTGGGCCTTGGGCATTAAGAACCTTCTTCCATCCTGTTCAGTGCAGAGCTGGCAATCGATGGGCACAGAATTGGTTTGCAGATCACCACGAGATCCACGTCAGGCCAACGAGAGTCAGACCCAGAACTTGGCTCGTATTGATCAAGGGAAGAAAGCTCACCCACTTCCCCAAGGCAGGGAGCTGCCTCAGTTGGCTGAGCGTGGAGCCAACGCAAAAGGAAGCAGAGCTGAGAAATCAGGAAACCAATCCTTGATCATCTGGGCTCCTGGATTCAGCCAGACAAGTGGATATTTTGGTGGAAGGAATCATCCCTTCCCTTTTGGATTTTCTTAAGCCATTTTGAAGTGGGTTTCTGTCATCCTCTAGTCTTTCTCTCTCTCCCTGCTCTTCTGCCAACTGGCTTCCCAACCCCCACGGGGTCCCCATCCCACATCTGCTGACTCGGGCTTTGTGAAGGAGGCCAGGCCTGCTGTGCTCTGGCCTGAGCACCCGTGTTTGCCACAGTTCAGTGGGTACCAGAGAGTCTGGGACCCTGGGAGCTGCCTGCTGCCCTCCTGCTGTTCGCTTGGCAGCACCAAGCTCAGCCACCCCCGGCCAGAGAGCTGATTTTGCATTTCCCCACAAAGAGAGAACTAGGGTGTCCCTCTGCATGGGTGCATGCCCCCTGCCTGTCCAGCTCCCTCTACATTCGGTGGCCTGGCCCTGGGGTGCCCAGGAAGAGAGCAGCGACCCAAGGGGCCCATGGCACCCAGCAGGTTGGTTCATGCCTCTGGCTGGGACCTTAATGAAGACAGAGCTGCCATATTGATCCAGCGCTGGGGCATCTATCAAAAACCTTTGGCCTACAAGTCAGTAGTCTGCTGCCTTCTCTGCTCATGTTGTCAGGAGCACAAATAAATGTGCAGTGCGTCATGTGACCCAAGCCCGTCCTGTTCTTCAAGGCATGGAAAATGAGTCCTGACCCTGGGAGACGAAGGGCACATGGGCCCCACCCTCACGGCAGCTTTCTTTGTGTCTTCAGGACTAAAAACTCATTTCTCTGGAAGCTTGTCCCACTTAGCCTTACTCTGCCTCAATGTGGCAGATTCAAGGGCCCCCAAAGGCAGGCACCAGCCCTTCTGGTCCTAGCCCTTCCAGCTCTTGCACCTTGTTAATTAACCTCTTTGGTCCTCAGTGTTCTCATCTGTGGGAAGGGGCCATAGTAGTACCTACCCATTAGGGTTGAGCACAAGACAGACCCAGGGGATGGGTGAAAGTGTCGGGCCCCCGCAGCATGAAGAAGATGGAGGTGTTATCCATGCAATTGTTGCGCACCATTGTGCTCATCGCCACTGGGCTGGGCCTCCACATCACCTACCCCTCAGTGTGCACAGGTCTTTTGCCACATGCGCACCCACACACACACACACGCACATGTGTGTGCTTGTGCCTATGTGCATGTTCACAAGCACATATGCATACGCACACACAAATGCATGCACACATGTGTGTGCACACACTCCCACACTCATGAGTACACACACATGCACATAGGTGTGCATGCATGCACAAATACATGCACACATGTGTACACACATGTACACACTCACATGCCAAGTTCATATGTTCACCCCTTCCCAGTTCTCCCAAAGCAGAGAGAAACGGGGCTCCCTGCTCGGTTCCCCCTCCTGGCCAGCACGCAGGGCCTCTGTCCTCGCCCTGCCATCAGCAGGCCGCCAGGCCGAGCACACACACGCCTGCAAAGCCGAGCAGGTTTAGGAAGGGAAATCTTGTTGAAAATTGGAATCCTAATGCATTTCAAATAGGAGTGAATTTTGCATTATTGGCTGTTTGGGCAGAACGGCGTGGCCGCCTCCGCCTTGGCATGGGTGAGGGTGAGCGGGGCACGGGCACAGTGAGCGCTCAACGTCGGGGGCTGCGTCTGGGTCTGTCATGGTCCAGCCCAGAATCTCAGGAGCAGCAGTTTTCGGGTCGTGGTGTTACTGGCAGCTCCTGCGGGCGCTGCCTGGGGACAGCGGGATCCTTCCAGCACCCGAGCCCCCTGCAAGGCTTTCTGTGTGATTGCTTTCATGCGGTTGATTTCCAGGTTTCGGGTTCGCTTGGTTCTGAGAGTCTTATACCTGGTTCTTCCAAAAGGGATGCTCAGAGCAGGGTTCCAAGGCCAGCCAGTCCCAGCTGCATCCGGCCCTTTGTCCCATGCCCTGCATGGGAAGCAGGAGCATCTGGGTCTCGTCCGTCCTTGGGTGGCATCTGGCAGGACTGCAGTTGGCACTGCCTGCCCCCTCCCAGGGGACGAAACCTCCCAGGAAGCCCCTTCACCTCTGGGAACTTCAGCAGGGCTCCAGGATCTCAGAGGCCCCTTCTAGGGGTGACGGCCTGAGTGTTATCCGCACTTCTGTAGCTGCACAACATCCCAAGTGGGCATATAGGGGAGAAACAGCTGAGGGCAAGCTTTCCCTGGGCGGGCCCAGGACTGGGGGTTTCACCGCTGGACAGTCTGCTCCATCAGGTCTCCAGATTCCCTCTCTCAGGACTTCCGAGCAGAATCCTGATTTGAGAAAACGAAGGGAGCTACTCGTTCAAGTGGCAATTAAATGGCTCTTGTAGAGGTGCTGGGCTTGTGCTGAGAGCCGGGCAGAGGCTTTAATGAATTGCTCCAGCCCCTGGGAGCCTTGTCAGCTCCATCGATCCACGCTCTCTCACCTGAGAGAGAAGTGGCAGGAGGAGCCAGAGGGACCCGGGGTTGTGCAAGGGACTGACCCCAGGCTGAGGGAGGATGAGCTTCCCTTTACTCCCCCGTAGCACACCTGCCCATAACACACGCACAATCCGGCATGCACAAAGATGCATCCCCAGAAGAAAGCGGGGGGCCAGTGGGCATGGGAATCCCATCCCTGTTTGCCTGGGACACCTCCTGTTTATACCTGCTGTTGTGGCATCATTATGAATAGTGGTCCCTCCTAGATTATGTGATGATTTCCGTGGTCACCTACCTAAGGGAAGCTTAGACGAGAGAGAGAGAGAGGCAGGAGCGAACTGAGGAAATGCTACAGAGGATGGAGATCTCGGTCCTACCCACTCTACTCTCCATCCTGAACGTGGATCCTGGACAGCGATCCCTGGGACTCTTAGGGACAGGCTAGTGAAGGTCACCGTATCCTCCTGCCTAGAACTAGGATGGCCCTGTGTCAAGTCCAGGGACACAAGTCATGGAACACTCTGATTTAAAGCCTCTGACAGGGTGGCAAAAACCCTTCACCTTTAGGCAGGCTGAATGATCATCTCTGCTATTATAATCATTACACGATTTTTTTATCGAAGTATCTGCATACTTGTTAGGGTTTATCTGCATCAGTGAAACTTTTTTAAGCTGCAAGTTCCCAGGACATGTGCAGAAAATGAGTTTCCTCTTGAGGGTCAGGTCTGGATATCGTTGTGAATCTCTCCCCGGGTCATGGTGTTAAGAAGGATTCTGAGGCGATATCCCTGTTGAAGGTCAGAAGACCATGAGCTGTGTCTGCGTGGGGCACGGGAGACGGAGTGGTGACATCGTGCCTGAGCCACCCGGGAACCCCAGCAAGATGCCTTCTAGATGAGCATCAGCTCTGCTGAGCCCAGGGCCAAGCATGGCTGTGACACATCCAGGGTTGATGCTTTGACACGCTGCCCGCCTCTATACCATCTTCTCCCCCTGCCAGACCTCAGCCCGTACGTTCTGGGGCAGGACAGTGGGGAGCTTGGCTTGGGGCTCTCCCTCGGGCTCTCAGAACCTGACACCTTGCCTGCTTATTGAAAGAATTGCACGCTTCAACAAAGAGGCCGTGACACAAATGGTGTCTTAGCTCTACAAAGCCAAGACAAAGGCTGCTACTTCCATGGCAGGTGTTTCTTTGAGGTCCGTTCGGTCTCTTGGGCCACAACCACCCACCCAGGACAGGATGTGGTATGTTAGTGGGTATCTAAGGAAGTATTTGCAAACAGGCCCATTTGTTCAAATGAGAACCAGCCTCCCCTCCGTGCCTGGCGAGGTTGCAAAGCCTAAGGTATCGGAAGCTCGGTCTGAATGGTTTATTATTTGTCCTTTCAACCAACTGCAAATGAGAACTCCGTGTGTTTGCTCTACTGTCAACCGTCTTTCAGATCACGCTGCCCTTTCAGGAGACGGCAAACAAGATGCTCCTCCATGGTGGCCATTCCCAACAAACTCCATAAAGGATGCGTAAAATGGGCTGTCACGATGGAAACAAATTAGGAACATTTGCAAAGCTTGCTCATGAAGGAACACGAGAACAGAGTGAGCTTTAGGGGCGTGGGTGAGGGACAAGTGGCAGTGAAGTCACTGGGGCTCCGTTCCCCTATTTGTAAAGTGAGAAGGCTGACCTCTCCCCCCGCCCCCCAAAAAAGAAGGCTGAGCCCCATGGTGCTGTGCCTGGACCGTGGTCAATGCTGAGACTACCCAGGGAACAATCACGACGGCCGTGTTTTGAGACTGACGAGCTCAGAACCCCAGCAGCTCCACTTCCCCCGTGTCCGGGTATCCGGCTGGTGTTAAGGCCACGCTTCGTTCTCTCAATCCAGTGAGACCCGGTGTCGAAATCTCTTATCTCAATCCAGCCCAACTCTCTGCCTCAAGGATTATATGGCTGAGAATCCCAACAAGGATGCGCGGTCTGCTTTGGGGGAGATGAAGGCCGACGAGCTCTTGCCCTCTGAGGCTGTGGGGTTTCACCTCATACACGGGCTGGTTTATGAGCTTTTTCTGGACGTCGGTCATGTTCCAAGCTGGTCCAGAGAAAGGCTCTTGAATAAAGGGGTTCTTCTTTCAGTGGGTCATCTCTGCTCCACGGGCCTCTCCTCTGTGCTGAGGCCCCAGGATACCCGCAGGTTCTTGGTTTCTGTCTGACGTGCCGTGCAAACAGCCCAGAGACTCACAGCCGCTGACCTTTGCCATCAATGGACTCTGTTGGGGTTCATCCAGGTTCTGCAGGCAGATCAGATGCACCTTAGGGGATGCAGGACCTCCAGCAGGGAGGAGGGAGGTGAGGCTGGGGCGGGGAAACAGCCAGAGGAGCCGGTTACCGAGCCAGCCCGACCTGGGCAGCCGGAGCTTCACCCTGTGGGCATGTCTGGGCCCTGCGGGGGGCGGGGTGGAGGACTCCCCATCACTGCAGCCGAGGACCTAGGTCACTGGGGCATTTGCACACCCGCTCTCCTCCATCACTGTCGAGGGCTGCTCCAGGAGAGCAGGGTAAGTCCCCTCTTCTGGCAAAGCAAACTTCTTGGGCTCCAGAAAGAGCCCTCGGACCAAGAAACGATGCTGAGGGCAGGTAGAAAGTGACAGGAGACACTCGGCACGGGGTGGCCAAAGGGGCACAGTGGGCATCTCCTACCTCACCTCGCCTGCCCTCCTTGTGCGCCTGTCCCATCCTCAGCGTGGTCACTGGGGACGGAAGATTCGCATAAGCCTCTCTGCTCGGCGCCTGTGGCCTCTGCCCTTCCTCCCGCTGCCTCCTGGGCCACAGAAGACAATAATATGCTTCTAGAAACATATTGGAAGTCCTTAAAGCTATGACCCAAATGCAAGTGCCACCCCCCCCCCCCCCCCCCGGGCTGGAGACAATTAGGAGCAGTTACAAAAGGGCCGCTGTGTCCTTTTCTTTCTGGCAGCAGATGTTCCTGTCATGTGGTCTGAAGAAGTCCAGATGTGTTTGCGAAGGCTGCAGAGCCAGGGCCTCCCAGGAACCGGGATGAAAGAGCAGAGACCCAGCAGCTGGTCTGTAAATGAGGCCGGTGCCGACCGCGCCTGGGCCGGGGGCCTTCTCCACGCTGGGGGGCCGGCACGTTTCTATGGAGAAGGAGCTCGAAAGGGCGCCTGGGGCCCCGAGGCAAAGCAGATTGCCCTGGGGTTCGCACTGGCAGGGGGGGCCCAGGCATCTTCTTGGTCGGCGCTGCGCTTGCATCACAGAGCTCGGTGCAAATGTACATCAGAGAAGACGGACGCGTGCACGGGTTGACAAAACAGCGTGACCCAGCCTAGCGCTGGGGAAGGGACCGTGATGTGGGGCTGCCCTGTGGGGAGCTCTGGGACAGAGGCGTGGGTTGGAAGTGACGGTTCCCTACATGCTCGCCCCCAGCTCTCTCCACTCACCAACCCCGAGAATCCTCGTCCGCGCCTCCCTCCCTCACCCGTCTTTGGAACGCTCCACTGTCAGGACGCAGCTAGAGTCTGGTCACTGCCTCTGTTGTCACCACAGTCCCAGCTGTCATCGCCTCTGCCCGTATAAAAAACACACGCCCACGCCCCATCCCCGCGCAGCACCCCCTTCTCTGCTTGAAGTGACCCCTGGAACTTTCTATTTTTTTAAAGATTTTATTTATTTATTTATTAGAGACACACAGAGTGAGAGAGAGAGAGAGAGAGAGAGAGAGAGAGAGAGAGAGAAGCAGGCTCCGTGCAGGGAGCCTGACGTGGGACCCAATCCCAGGTCTCCAGGATCACGCCCTGGGCCAAAGGCGGCACCAAACCACTGAGCCACCGGGGCTGCCCACCCCTGGAACTTTCTCTGCACGAAACACATACACAGGTGTGTGTTTCTCTGGCTACGATCTCTGTCTCTCTCTTTCTTCCCAGCGGACTGAGTCCTCGGACTGGATCTCATTTGGCCTCTTACACTTCCCAGTGTGTTGAACAGTGCCAGGCACAGGGCCCCGACCTACTGGTTGAATTGATCCCAGCCAAAGACCCAAGACCCCATAGCTGGTCACTGCTATGGGTTCATCTTATCCCCCTGCTCCAGGGCCCAGAAGCAATTCCTAATCTTTTCCCCGTCGCTGGAGGGGGAAGTAGCAATCTTTGCCTATGAAGCTGGAGAATGGTAGGAAACATGCGGGTAAAAACACTGTTTTTAATCTACCTCCATGGGATCTAGTGTGGAGAAGGGGCTGGGGACACGTCTGTTGGACTGAGCAGCCAGCGTCGCTTCCTCGTAGCCCAGGTTGGCTTCTCCTTCCTCAGTGTTGCTAAGCTCTAGAGCTTCTCTCTCTCTGTTTTTTCTTTTCAAAGATTTTATTTATTTATTCATGAGAGAGAGAGAGAGAGAGAGAGAGAGGCAGAGACACAGGCAGAGGGAGACACAGACTCCCTGTGGGAAGCCCTATGCGGGACTCGATCCCAGGACCCCAGGATCACGCCCTGAGCCAAAGGCAGACACTCAACTGCTGAGCCCCCTCCCCCAGGGGCCCCCCGGGAGCTTCTCTCAGTGAATGTCTGGAAGGTGGTCTCAGAGTGGGGTTCCTAGGGCAGCTGTGGGACTCCAGACCCTATATCCTGACACCTGCCTGCTATCTCTGGATCCACGTGCCTGACACATGGCGGCTGCTTGGTGTTGCCAGATGACGCCTGAATGAATGAGCGAGTGAGTGAATGAGTGAAGGAGAGAAAAGGCAGGATGTAGACATCAGACCGAAGTCGGCCAAAGCCTCCTAGGACCATCTGGGCCCGCTCAAAGCCGGGTAGGGCTGGATGCTCCGGGGTGGGGGCGGGGGCAGACGCATCCCCACCCAGGTGACCCGTGAGACAGGGGCACCCAGGTGCTTGCAACAGCCGCGCTGGAGCACAAGCGTGACTGCGGGCAGCCGCCCAGAGCCACGAGCAGCCTGGAGCTCCAGCGGGCGACAGGCAAGCCAGAGCCATCGGAGAGGCTTCCGAGCCCTGGCAGGTCCAATGCCGGCGGAGCCCTAACTCCGCTCAATTGCAATCTGTGTTTATGGGCCCATAATCAAATGGAAACTGAAAGTTCCTCATGAGAATCATCTGTCAGAACTGTGTGGTGTCCAGGCCCAGGCTGGGAGACTGGGTTATAAATACCAAGCTCTGCTCCAGCTCTGCTCTGTCTCTGGGGACGTATGGGTCATTTTTCAACCCAGCACTAATCCGAGGAACACGATCTTTCATCAAACACTGCGCCTAACAGGCAGGGTGCTCCAGACCCTGATTGTCCCCAGTGGATCAAGGAGGCAGGAGTGCTCACGGGAGATGAATCCGTGAGCCAGACGCCCCTCTCCTGTGGCCCAGCAGCCCGCACAGCCACCTGCGCCCTGGTCCCCGAGCGGGCAGGTGCTGTGCTCTCACACACCTCCCGGCACCCACCAAAGGTTCCATCAGACAACCGTCTCCTTTGAAAAAAATGGTTTTTCTTATCACGTGGGTGCTCGACGCAGTCAACGTGGAGAACCCAAGGGCACGAGGAAAAGAAAAACTGCCCATAAATCCATCACCTGGAGGAAAACTCGTAACATTTGGCGTACGTAGGTTTTCCAGACTGTTCTCTCCCCCTCCCCCAGTTGTTTTCTTTTATTAAAATATCTAATATTGTGCATAGTGCTTTCCAGCTTGCTTCCCTGCCAGCCCACGGAGCGGTTATAGTGTGACCATGCGGCCCCATCACTGTCCTCCCCACGGCCTGATTTTTAATAGCCACGTTAATTTTCTTGGTCAGTCCCCTTTATTGGACTTTGGTTTGCTTCCAGTACTCTGATAGCATAACGATGCCGTGAAGAACATATTGTAGGTAGATCTTGGTGCAAATCAGATTATTTCCTTAAGATGGATTCGTAGGAGTGACATCACGCCGGATCAAAGAATACGGACATTTTCTGTCGTTTGTCGCTTTCTTTCTTTTTTTTTTTTTAAGATTTTATTTAAAATGAGCCTGTCACTTTCGACGCTAGCCCTCATTGTGTGCCACGTCTTTAGGAATAACCAGATGCGGGATCCCTGGGTGGCGCAGCGGTTTGGCGCCTGCCTTTGGCCCAGGGCGCGATCCTGGAGACCCGGGATCGAATCCCACGTCGGGCTCCCGGTGCATGGAGACTGCTTCTCCCTCTGCCTGTGTCTCTGCCTCTCTCTCTCTCTCTCTCTCTCTCTCTCTCTGTGACTATCATAAATAAATAAATAAAAAATATTAAAAAAAAAAAAGGAATAACCAGATGCTTCTGGAATAACATTAACCAACGACCACTGTATAGTGATGGCGGGGCCAGGAAAGTGACTTACTACTACTGTTCGTCACAGGCAGGACGAAATGAGGCGTCCCCTGTGCTAACTCTGGCTGTTTCCAGAGTCGTGGTTTATCCGCTTGGGCTACTGCAGACCTGAAGACACAGTCACGGCCGGGGGGAGCGAGGCCTCTTAGAACGTTAGCCCTGAGCCTCCAAACTCCTTCCGACTGTGTTGGAGGTTTAGGGTTTACCTAAAAGGTAACATCAGACCTGCTCTTTGTTCTCCAAGACTACGGCGGGGCTTAATCCTGTGATCTGGGAAGGGCGCTGGTCTGATCAAGTGTGAAGGGGAGAGGAACTGGCTTCCCTGGGGAAAGACCCACAGAAGGAGTAAGAAGAGCAATTAGATGGGGGAGGGTCTGGAATTCCCTGGGATGGTAAAGAACACAGAAGCCTCTTTCCTCTGGCTGAGAAGTACGCAAGCTTGTGTGCACAGGCCCGTGATTGAAAGGTTGGAGTGTGCGTGGGGGCCCATTGACATGCACCTGCCGACTCAGGGCTGGAGGGAAACAGGGTCACTTCCCTCTGCCCTTTGCTGTTTACTCTCCGTTCATCCATTCCTTGCCCGAGAAGTTTCTCTGGGGAGCTACACGTCAGGACACCCGGGGGCAGGACCCCCCTTCTGGAAAACTGCAAATAGGGATACAATTGTCTTTGAGGTCCTCCAACCTTCCTGGCGATGCCCCCGCCCCCGCCTCGTGTCCCTTCCTGGTGATGCCCCCTTCCCTACCCCGTCCCCTCTCCTGTGTCCCTCTGGCCTCCAGCCAAACCACCTGCGGCTGCCCTTTATGGGCAACAACACAGACTTTCAGGCCAGAGAGACCTGAACCCAGAACTCCAGCTCTTGTCTCATGTGCCACCTCCTAAAAGTCACTAAACCCTTTTCTGATCTTCAGTTTCCTCATCCGTACAACAGGAAAACGAGGCTTGCCTGCTCTCTGTTGCTGCTGAGGGGGGTGAAACAAGACGTCTGATCAATGCAGAAGGGCCCAGCTCACTACGTGGCATGTCACTGATGCTCAGGGGACGTTATATGCCATTTTTTCCCCCAATCTCCTAATCCGGGGCTGCCGTTCCCAGAAGGGCTCTGAGTCCTGCACGGTGGCCTTGGCTCCAGCCTGCCTGCTCTAATCGCTTTGGAAAACGATTAGATCAGCTACAGGATGCTAAATGTTGATGATCCTTCCAGGAATACATCTTAAGTAAATAATCACGGATTTGCTACAAAATTGTTCTTGACAGCATTATTTATGATACCTGAGAACCAGATGTGATCTAAATATCAAGATACAGAGGACTAAATAAAATATAAAACATCCGCAAGAGGGGATCCCTGGGTGGCTCAGCGGTTTAGCGCCACCTTCGGCCCAGGGCATGACCCTGGAGACCCAGGATCGAGTCCCATGTCAGGCTCCCTGCATGGAGCCTGCTTCTCTCCCCCTCTCTCTTCCTGTGTCTCTGTCTCTCTCTGTCTCTCTCTCTCTCTCTCTGTTTCTCATGAATAAATAAAATCTTTTAAAAAAAATCCACAAGATAGATGTCATTCCATGTGAATTTCTCCCTTCAAAGTAAAAAGCTGGCAACCTCCCTTTCAATATCCACTTGCATTTCCTTAATTGTTTTAGTGAATCACTGAGCATCTTTTTGTTCATTGGTTTATTGTCCTATAATACTGCTTACCCATGTCCTATCACTTCTCTAGGCTTGATTATTCATTTTTTTCCCCCTGATGGGTGGTCTGAGCTCTGCGTACATGAATAAATTGGCTTCTTGTCTTTGGAATTCGGTTCTAGTTATTGTTTCTCAGTCTGCCCTTTGCGTTTTGATCTCATTTTGTCCCTTGCCCTCATCTTCCCCACATTAAAGTTTCAGTTTTTCTGTCCTAGATTAAGCAATCTTCTTCTTCTTTTTTTTTCCTAGATTAACTAATCTTCTCCTAGACCATTCCTGGATTTTTGTGCCCCGCTCCGAAACCTGCCTTCCACCGCCACGGTTTAAATATATTGACTCAAATTCTATCCATTAACTTTCATTACATCATTTTTCCTCTTTAACATTGAAAACCTTGCTCCATTTGGAATGTGTTTTGGTGGAAGCAGTTAGGTAGGGGATCCAGGTTTATTTTCTCTTTCCCAAAAGGTAGCCAATTATCCCCGTAGCATTTATTGGATAATCCCCCTTTCAGACAAATTCTTTAAATAAATCCTTTTGGGGGGGGGTGTCTCAAAATCCTTTGAGAATCTGATGAAAGCTCCAGACCCGCTCCCCAGGAAAAGAAAATGTACCTATAACACACGCTAAATTTCACCGACAATTTCAACGGAGCCCATGAACCATCTACAGCACTGTCACAGACTCCTGGGGAGTGTATAATCTCGGACTAAAACCCTTTATTTTAGGTGGAAGAAGCAGTGCCTCCATGGTGGGACTCCAGGCTCCCATGCAGGTCAGCGACAAAGCGTTCGGTGGTGGAGAATGTCCTGGGAGATTAGCTTCAGGACCTCCTCCGGGCAGAAGTCACCTTGGCCTATCCTCAGGTGTGTGCGACAACGCCAGGATGCCACCATCCCTTGTCTTCGGAGCTCAAACATTTCACTTTCTAGTCTCCTGGCTCGGAGCATCCAACAGACGCCAACAACTTCAACAGCTGCACAGCCTTCTTTTCCTGGAGGGGAAGGGGCTCTTGTCAAGCGACTCTTCTCCTGAGCCCATTGGCAGGTACAGGTACGTTGCTTCATGTGACTCAGTTTCCCTTGAGCTGACTTAAAACTGAGCCCACTTGAGACTCCTTTTTATCCCAGTCTGCCTACTGGTCCCAACACCTGCTCCTTGTGGTCAAATACGCCACTTTTCACATGCTCCTCCTTAATTCTCCCCCTCTGCTGAAGGCCAGCACTCGCCTTCGGCTTTCTGGCCCCCTGAGGAATAAGAGTCGGTGCTGAGCTGCCCCTGATGCACCCTGTCAACCTGTGACTCCGTGGCTGCTTGACCAGGCCACGGAGCTTGTCTGAATGGCCTTTCCTCTCTGCGATCCCGTGGAGCTCTTCCAGCACCCCCTGGGGCTCAGCAGAGTCTCAAAATTTGCTCCTGGGGGCTTGTCAGGAATGTAAATACCCTGACCCCGCCCAGACCCTCTGAGTCAGAAAAGCTGGGGCAGGGGCTCAGCCCCCCAGGGAGGACCAGCTCCATCACTTGCAGGGCCTGGCCCAAGGTGAAAACACAGGGGCCCCTTGTGCGAAAATCATGAAGAATCTCCCGATGGCAACAGCAGAGCATTAAAACCTCCAGAGAGTGGGGTCTTTCTGGGCTGTGACTGCTTCTGTCACAGGCCCACGGAGCCAGCTCTGCCCCCAGGTGACACTAAACACACACACCACGTTGAGAAATGCTCACCTGGCTCCAGGGACGGTGCCAGCGCTCCACAGGGTCTGTCCTCTCATAGGGACCCCATCGCGGGCACCCCCCTCCCCGACACTCTGGAAGCTGTTCTCCAGTCCTCCCTCCTAGTGTTGGCCTGTCACATATGTGTCGACACTCTCATTAGCATCACTGTCGGCAGCAGTGGGGGGGTCTGGTTCCCACCTTTGCTGGATTACAGAAAATCTCAGATCCAACTTACTTACTGGCACAGAGATATGTCTTCCTTCCAAACACACACGTTCAAGGTGGATCCAAGCCTGATCAGAGCGACAGCCAAGTTGTCAGCTGCCTGGCGTGCAGCAGCCCCTCGGCTCGTCCTGGGAGCTTCTGGCAGGGTGACGGGACCAGGCACCTGATACTGTGTCACTGAACCTGTCCTGGCCACCCACTCTCCGGAAGCTCCACCCAGGCACGCCACCTGTTCCCAGGCCCGGGACCTCTGCTGCCCCTGACAGCCCACATCCAGGCCTGAGCCCAGGCCGCTTCCTGTCCCTGCTTCTGGCTCTTCCTTTCCTTCCTGTTTGGTGAGCCTCAGGACAGGGACCTGAGCCTCTGGAATAGTGTCTGACGGAGGGGAGAAGGAGGGAGAGGTCGTGCCCTGGGGAGGAAGCTCTGACCAGAGCCTTCTAGCTCAGAAACCTGTCTCATTTCAACAAACCTTAATTTAGCATCTACTTAGCTCCGGTGTGGGGCACTGGGGATGGCATTAGTGAAACCTGTCCCGACTCTTCTATGGCCCATAGCCTGGGCCCTGCAGATGGACACGGTGGTCACAGTCATGCACCAGAACTGGCTCAGACCGGCTCGTACTGGCCCATATCAGCTCATACTGCCCCGAACCAACCTGCAAGAACCAATCACCAAATTTTCAGGAATAATGAGAGACCACTGTTAAAGTGTTCATAGTGTGAAATCGCCATTATTGGAGTGTTTACACCATGACAATTGGCAAATGCCACCAATCAGCCTTTATTTTTTTTCTTTCTCTTTCTTTCTCTCTTCCTTTCTTCTTTCTTTCTTTTCCTTTTTCCTTCCTTTTTTTCTTTTTTTGGAGGACCACTGCGGCTGTAAGATGGTGGGCAGGTTATCCATCCTTTCTGAGCCCCCATCATCACCAAGCCGTTGTGAGGATACCATGAGAGTAACCACAGGAAGTGCCAGTAATTTGCAGCCAACACGGATGCTGTGTGCTCAGCCGTGTAACACGGTGTTGCAGGCACAGACACGAGGAAGGGGTAAGGCTGCTTGGGGAAGCCCTGCAGGACGATATGGCCAGGTGTGGCTGGTAGGCCAGGAAAGGAGAGGCTTCCGGCCCAGGGGATGGCCCGCCCAAAGGCAAGAAGGAGTACAGGGGCTTGAGACCCACCTGAAGCAGCCAGCAGATGGGACAGGCAGGGGAGTGGGTTGGAGACAGGATGCCTCCAGGCCCTGTCCTGTCAGCCTCCAGGATGACTCACTCTCTCCAGAGATGGCAGGGAGTGTTCCCAGAATGGAACCAGGAATCGCCCCTGCCGACCTGTGCCACCAAGTCTTAAAAGTAGAAGGAACATGGACCGCTCCCCAAGATTCTTGACTGCATCCCCTATTTTTTGAAGGTTTTATTTATTTACTCATGAGAGACACAGAGAGAGAGAGAGGCAGAGACAGAGGCAGACATAATCTCTGCAAGGAACCCAATATGGGACTCGATCCCAGGACCCCAGGATCACGACCTGAGTCAAAGGCAGATGCTCAGCCATTGAGCCATCCGGATGCATCCCACTACATCCCCTATTGTCTCAAGATTTCTTTTTTTTTAAAGATTTTTATTTATTTATTCATGAGAGACACAGAGAGAGAGAGAGAGGCAGAGACACAGGCAGAGGGAGAAGCAGGCTCCATGCAGGGAACCCGATGTAAGACTCGATCCCGGGACCCCAGGATCATACCCTGGGCCAAAGACAGGCGCTAAACTGCTGAGCCACCCAGGGATCCCCCTGTCCCGAGGTTTCTGATGCTGGTTCCCACCACCCCATTCCCTACAGCCCCTTCTGAGATGAGAGTGGCCAACGTCCGCTGTCTTGCTCACACCGTCCCTACATACCACGTACATCTAGTCTACACACTTCCCTCTGAGGGCTGGGACATGTTGGTACCACCCCTTGGGAAATGAATGACTCCGGAGATGAGTCACGATAGACATTCTCTCATCTGTCCACCCTGCCCCCACCACCACCCTCTGCCCCTAGCAGGACATCCCCCAAGAGCAAGCCCGTGCCATTCCCACAGGCCAGAAGGGGCCGCTGCTTCCATGTGCCTCTAAACTGCCTGGGTAATGGGGCATCTCTCCAGCCCACCCCCTTCCTTCATCTTCCAGCGGAGCAGCAGAGAGTCCATCCCTCCACACCCCGCCAACGACAGTGTCACCTTCGGAGAGACTCTCCTCTGAATTTCAGCAAGCCAGGGTAGCTGAAGGGGTTCTGTGCCAACTATGTTCTCATCTTAGAAAGCCAAACAATTGCCCTTTGCTAGGTAGTGGTCAAGGTCTGCAGAGGGAGCTCGGCCATTGTCACGGCTGTTAAAAAACACATTTAAATAATATTATGTGACCACCTTTAATGCCATCCTGATGACCCCTTCACACAGGTAGGAGACGTGAGGCCAACTTGGTCTGTCTCCTACACCTTCAACATTCTAAGGAGTGCCCAAACCATGATGGGTTGAAACCAGCTTCTGTTCTTCTGCCAGAGGGGAAGATCTGGGTGAGGTTGTGTAAACACATATAAGTAAATGCCAATCATGTCAATGATCCCCACTCCTGTGCCTGTGGCAGGCATAACCAACGGAGCCCCGATCTCGTTCACTGAATCCAGATGCAACTTCCCGTTCTTTACAACACAGCAGCTCCCCCAAGCCAGCGCTGGTTTCTTCGTGCCAGAATTTGAAAGGAGTTCGCTATTCCAGGTCAAGGTTAACGTTTTGGACTCTGAACACAATTGTGGAAGAATGGTTTTCAAGCCCCGAATCTGGGCATAAAGCGCAGAGAAGTACCTGATAATCTGTGCGGAACACTGTGAACCAGGAGCTTTAACTCTGTGATGTCGTGCTAAATTGTATCCTGTCTTCTATGAGATTCAGTATCGATCGGGTGTCAAAAGACTGAAAAACATGTGGAGAAAGACTGAACAACTGAAGAAATGATATACATTAACGTATTCTATTGCGAACTGAGAAAAGATCTTCTTTGTCCCTATCTCACCAGCAGAACAACCTTCCAGTGTGTAGAACCCAAGACTGTTCAGAGCAGAGACCAAGGATTGCAGCATCGAAGAAAGAGCATGGGATTGGAGGTCAGGGGTGGGATTCTGGCCCAAGCTCTGCTGGAAATGCTGTGTGACCTTGGGCAAGATGCTTAACATCTCTGGGCCTCAGTTCCTTCATGTGTAGAGTGGAGACCATGATGTCTACTTTGTGTGGCTACTGTGGATTTCGAGAGCCACAACACGTGTGGAAGGTGCTGCCTGAGTCCCGAATCACTGCTTCTGGGACCTGGCTTGGGTGGGGAAGCGACCCTGAGGTGAGGCACAGAAGATGGATCACCTCCTAGTGCTGATGAGAAATCCCAGTGGGCATATGCTAGTCTGATTGGAGCACCCACCTTTGGGGGAACCAAGCCCTGCACATTCCTCCAGGGATGGGCTGGATCTGCTCAGAAGGGGTCCCATCCATCTGCTGAACTGCCTCATCCTTGGAAATCTTTCTTCTCCTTCCTTTAGTTCTCTTCTCTAGCTACCAAGGCAGCAGAATCTCAAGCAAGGTCAGATCAGCTTATCTGGGTGAAAGCTACCCAGGAAAGTGGCAGAGGGCCTGGTCTCTGTGCCAGTCCATCAGCTAGATTTGGCAGACAAGGGACACATGCTCAGAGAGGGTTCTCAGGGAGAGTTTGAGAAAGGGCACATCTGTGGGAGACCCAAAGGGATGGCGTGGTACCAGTGCCCTATGTCTGGACGGCGAGGGGAGGAAGCAGGCGCCAGAACCCTGGCGGGAGTGACCATGGCCGAGGGCAGCCCAGCAGGAGCTGTGGCCTTTGTAGAGGAACCTGGACAACTCCAGCAACTGCATGGAGGGAACTGGGGAAACACACACACCCCACTTGCTCCTCCACTTACCTGTGATCTCCAGCGTGCCTCCCACGGTGCACCTTGACAGTCTCTGGGACAGCCGGCCCCTGGAGCACAGAACAAGGTCGACAGGGTGAGAGGAGATCCAGAACTGGGCAGAGAATACCCAGTACCTCCAGGAACTAGAGAAGTGCCAAAGCAGAGCAAGCAGACCTGGGGGCGGCCACCAGGTGAGGGTCCAAGAGAATCACAGATGCCTGGAAAATGGAGAGGGAAACCTGCCTCAGGGGAGTGAAGGGAGCCTGGGAACCATCAGTCACACTCCATGAGGCTAACATTCCAGCCTCCCTTTTACAGTTGCCTTGAACACAGGCCGGTGGGACCTGAGGGGAAGCCTTTTGGAGCTTCTGGAAAAGATTTCACTTCCTGATACACTGAGATACGGGGGTAGAAACTAAAATTTGATACGGCTCTGTGAGGAGCTACGGCAGCCTTTTTGCAACCATGAGGGGCCACTGAGAGGGCAGAGCATGAATATGGAAAGAACCTGGGTCTATGCTAACATCGCCGAATCATCACACAGCTCTGGGACCACTTTGCCTCTAGGCTTCCTGTTAGGTGAAAAAATAAATACCCTTGGCTTTTCGGCCACTGCTAGCTGGGTCTTCTGAGATGCATTTGCAAGTATCCAAGTTGATAACGTTAAAGAGGCGGGACTATCTTGGGCGAACGGACTACGTTTGGTTGCAGTTGTTCACCACTACGTCCCGAGGCCGCAGCAGAAGGCCCGACATGTAGTAGGTATTGGCTGAATATTTGTTGAGTGAACCAGCAGTGACTGGATGGACCCCTGACATGCGAGTGTCACCAAGTGTCACCTCCTTTTCTCTCTGCCTCTCCCAATAGCTCAGAAGAATTGCCTCTCCCTGTGGGAGGAGAAGGTCGGGGACTGTCAGAGCATCTTCGAGGGCGGGCGCAGGAAGGCCATGCTGCTACACACATACAGATGACTCATAAAGACGTATTTTTACCCCCTTCAAATGGTGATGTTCCTGTAATAAAGAATTTAATAACCCGCTGTGCCTGTGCGCAGAGAAAACTCATTTGTTTAATAGGCAGCAGTTTGGCTTTGTCATGTTCATTTAGTTTTTAATGACACACAGTTGTGCCAATATTGATTTTAGCTTATAGGGACTCAAAAAATTTACTGTCTAGATGGATCCAAGATGCAACCATTTCATCTTGCCTGCTCTGAAGACACATTGCCACCACCCCCCCACACACACACACACCCCAGCCCCAGCCTGGGAGGGGCCCCGTGGGCACGGGGGTCGGCAGTGCAGCGTGAGAATTGATCACCTCTTCATTGGCAACACCTTCCCTGTCTGCTCTCTGCCGGCCTCACCTCTTGCCCTCATCAGATGGGAGTGAGGCTGCTGCCGTGGGAGGTGATATGTTTTTCATCTTGGAAAGCAGAGCAGGACTGTGTCAAGGAAACGGGAGTTAATTTTCCAGGCACACTCTCGGCAGCAAGTTATTTGTGTGCGTGCTCGCGCGCGCACGCGTGTGCAGGCGCCTGTGCACCTACACCAGCTCAAGCCCGAAGCGTGCATCCCAAATAGGGCAGAGCCCTGCCGATTATTCAGACTGCAAATGTCATGGGGGCCCGCTGGGGCCCAGTCATCTCTCCTGAACATTACTTACAATTTTGTTTTTGTTTTTATTTTTAACTGGGGACGATATAAAAATAGCAAAAGGGATCACGGAGAGAGCTGAACCTACTTTGTGTTTTCTGAACAGTCAATTTAAGCATAAATACATACAGTAGACCCTTGGCATTTGTGGGTTTGACATTTGTAATCTCAACCGTGGGTAGCTTCCGTTGTCCGAGAGCTTCGCTGAAGAATGGTGTGGAATAACCATGATCAGCGCGGCCTGCGTGCCAGGTGCGCAGCCTATTGCAATTTGCAAGAATTATCTCATTTAATCTTTACATCACCCATCTACACCAAGTGAATAGGTAGGGTATTTATGTATTTATTTATTTATTTTTACTCCATTTTAGAGGAAATTGATGCTTGTGGAGATAAGGCTATAGGGCCAAAGTCACAGAGAATAAAGGACACCAAACCTGGGTGCTCTGCAGTTCCTTGCATTTTTTTTTTGAAGATTTATTTATTTTAGAGAGAGAGAGAGAGCTCCCGAGTGGGAGAAGGGGTCAAGAGAGAGGAGAGAGACTCTCGAGTAGATGCCCCACTGAGCCGGGCACCCGTTGTAGGGCTCCATCCCACCACCCTGAGATCATGACCTGAGCCTAAATCAAGAGTTGGACACCCAACCTACTGAGCCACCCAGCGCCCCCTTGCACTTACAATGATCCTGAGTCCAAGTCCTCACTGAGGGCTGTAAACTGGCGTCCAGAGGGTGTGTCACTTGCCTGGCAAGTGAGCCCAGCTGAGCAAGCAGTGTCTGCACCTGCAGGGGGGAGTGAGTGCACGAGTAGGGCCGCAGCGTCACATCCAGGCCACGGCCACACACATAATATTTGTTTTTCTGAACTCTCCAGACTTTTCCCCGGGGGAGCCCTGGGATATTTGCTCAGTGGCTGCCTTTCATAACCTTTGTGTTGCCATAAAAGTAAGGCAGACATGAGGGAGAAAAGAGATAGCTCTGTAGATAGCACATTATGATAATGAACCATATTAAATATAATTTCATGTCGTTGGCCTATTTAATCTATTTATGTAAGTTTTAGCGAGTGCTTTATTCATGACGGGAGAGTCATTGAGGATGGATTCTTAGATTCACGGAATTCGAAAGGCCCTATCAATCATCCATACGAGTCCTGTCCCCAGAGAGGTAAAGTGACCTCGTCAAGGTCATGCAATTAAATTTGAAGTCATGGCCTTTCCCAGGAAAGGTGGGCATCAGACCCCTTGGTAGATGCAACCCCACAAGAACCTCGGTCCTATCCAGTAATTACTTTTTGCATGCGTCGTTTCAACTTAGAACACCATTTCTATGAGAACGCTCGCCATGCTCATTAACCACCCACCCGCCACCCACAGCTGCCGCTTCCATGCCCGCCGTGGCTGGCTTTCATCACTCTCCTTCTGGATGTCTAGATCCTCAGCACAGCATGCAAGGTGGCCCTGTAGGGGCTGGGCCCTGGGTTCCTCGCTGCCCTCCCCTTGCTCCCCACCCCGCAGCTTCACTGGCTTCTTTTCAGCGTCTCCTTCCTGCCACAGGCCCTTTGTGCATGCCAGCACACTCCTGTGACTCCTGGTGACATTCCTCACGGCCTTCAGATTAGTCAATCAGCCCTCCTCAGGGTGGCTTCCCTGACCTCTCAGAGCCCGTGCACTCTCATAGTGTTTCAATGGAGCACTGACCTCAAGCATCATTTTGTGTTAATTTCTAAGAGATTTTTAGGGGCACCCGGGTGGCTCAACGGTTGAGCATCTGCCTTCGGCCCAGGGTGTGATCCTGGAGTCCCAGGATCGAGTCCCACATCGGGCTCCCTGCATGGAGCCTGCTTCTCCCTCTGCCTGTGTCTCTGCCTCTCTCTCCGTGTCTCTCATGCATAAATAAATAAAATATTTAAAAAAAATGTGTAAGAGATTTTAATATCTGTCTCTCCTACCAGACTGTAAACTCCACAAAAGCAAGTTCCAATGCCCTATTCCTGTATCACTAGTTACCCTCGGATTGACCGGTTTAGGACCGTGGCGTTTTGCTCATGATTTTGTGGGTGAGGAATTTGGAGAAGGCTCCACCTGGCAGGTGTCACTTGGATCTCAGCTGTTGGCCCGAGGCTGTGGTTGTGAAGGTTCACCTGGGCTGGACACCCGAGATGGGGTGCTCACCTTGTACCCCCTGCAGGTGATTGTCGCTATCTGGAAGCTCAGCTCAGCTGTCAACGGCAGCACCCACGTGTGGCCTTCCCAGCATGGGTGTCCCCGGGGTACTCGAGCTCCTTACAGCCCCCAAAGTAGGCTATGTGGCTTCCCTGATCCAGCCTCAGTAGTCCCTCAGTGCCGCTTGGCTTCAGCTCCTTGCTACTGGTTACAAGCGAGTCACCGAAGCCACTCAGATTCAAACAGTGGGCAGCAGACCCCACCTCCACCAGGGTAGGGGAGAGGCAGGACCCCACTGCACAAGAGCACACGGGACGGGAGGGGTTTCTCGCAGTCATCCTTGGTAAATGCGACCTGCCACAGCAAGCACAGCGCCTTTTTCCTTCCTGCCTTTGACTCCGTGGCGCCCAGCACCAATCTTCAAAAATTACTTGATAAACAAATGGATATAGAGGGGCGCCTGGGCGGCTCAGTGGTTGAGCATCTGCCTTTGGGGTCCTGGGATCAAGTCCCTCATCGGGCTCCCCTCAGGGAGCCTGCTTCTCCCTCTGCCTGTGTCTCTGCCTCTCTCTGTGCGTCTCTCATGAATAAATAAATAAAATCTTAAAAAAAAATCAATGGTTATAGATGGACGGTTGAGTAAATATATATAGTACTATGGTCCGAATGTCTGTGTCTCTCCGAAGTTCACATATTGAAACCTAAGGCTCCGGGGGATGGTAAGAGGAGGTGGGGCCCTTGGGAGAAGATCAGGCCGTGAAGATGGAACCCTCACAAATGGGATTCGCGCCCTCCTAGATGCGGCTTCGGAGAACTCCTTCTCCTCTTGCACCAAATAAGACGCTATGAGAAGTCTGCAACCTGGACGACAGCCCTCAGCTGACCGTACTGGCACCTGATGGTGAACTTCCAGCCTCCAGAATTGTGAGCCGTGGGTTTCCATTGTTTATAACCCCCCTCACCCCCCCATCCCCCTGGCCTGTGGCATCCTGTTCGAGCAGCCCCGGACCCACTAACCCATGCCGAAGAAAAGGCAGGCGGGCAGGCAGGCTCCAGAAGCTCCGTTGAGGAAGACGGGGTAAGCTAGCGTGGGGGCAGTGGACATGCCCGTGGCGGCAGGAAGGCTCGTCCTCACTAGCAGTCCACATCCCGTGTTCCTGCCCAGCAGGTGGACCCCCTCTTCTGCAGCCCCCACCCAACACGCTCGGGGAACCCCCTGCTCGTCGACAGGTGGGTGTGCGCTCAGGACGGCGGACTCGTTTCAACACCATTCAGAGAAAGATAGAATCAGGAAACATATCTGCTGTAAAAAACACACAACAGCCAGAAACCAAACAGCCTCCTGGCACCTTTTAAGGCCCAGAAGAAATAGAATTTAATTCTCTACGCATCTTGATTTGGCACCTGTCACAGCTGAGGGGTGACTGTGTTTTACGCTGCGTCACATGGCCGGGGGCGCTCGGAGCAGAGACAAACATATATGTTCCTAAGGCCAACAGTTCAACAGCGAGGACAACTTTGATTTACTCCCCTTGACGGGGGGCACGTTAATAACACTCCAGGCACCTTTGCAAGTCGACCCATCCCGGTTCTCGCAGCAGAGCGGGGCTCGGGCCGAGATCCCAGACTGAGGTTTGGTGCAGGCTTCGCCTCTCCTTGAGCGAGAGGGAGCCTCTCCCGGGGCCTGTGTCATCATCCCTGGTGTCCCTCCCCTCACCCGTCTAGCAGGCTCCTGGGTGCTGGTGGCCGTGTGGGCAGCTGGGGAGAGGCTCCGACCAGCGTGCTGCCCGCCAGGGCACAGCCTCTGCACCCTGGTCAGGCCTCTCCTGTGAGCCGGCCTCCCTGCCTCCGCACACCGCACGCACCCCCCACGGTCAGCAGACCTCGCTCCCCGCGGCCCCTGGGTCAATCATCCCTCCCGTGGTACACGGTGACAATGGACAGAAAATTATATCGACAGGCCCTTATTGAATATAATTACTGCACAGGAGCCACCTTGAACCCATGGGCCAGAGTGGAACTCAGCTGTGATTCAGGAATATGCCCGGTCAGTAACCAGGTAGTAGTAGCTCCAGGTAGGCTCCCGGTCTGGAAAGTCCAACTAGCACATCCTCCCTTCTGGCGGACGTCTTACCTACTTTAGTAGATAGCACTCAGCAAACAGCTCTTATGGGCTTATTATTATTAGGTATTGGACTCCAATTGCATCCTTACGAGGTGCACAGGACCACGTCTTACTTCCTGACGCACGTGGGAAGGTTCAGAGAGATGCGTGGAGGTAACACCGCTGGCAAGTGTCGGGGAGGAGACTGTGCCCCGGTGCCCAGTGGCCTGGGCCTGTGATTTGGAAGCCGGAGCTCCTCCCTGATTGCAGGGCGGCCTCCTGCTGAGAGAGGGCTCCTCCCGGGGACCAGGGTGGCCACCCCGTGGTGCTGAGGTTTGCCAAGCGCTTCCCCGGTGGGAGTGGACTGGACGCAGAGATCCACGCGCAAACCCAGGCCACAGTCGGTTGGGGCTGGGGGCCTCCGTCTGCGTTTCTGTCCATGGTCCTTGACCTTCCCGGGGGCTCACGTGGGACGGGAGGGGCCTCCAGCCTGAGCGGCCGGGACCTGCTGGTATCAGCTGCTGCTGGGGGACCGGGGCTGCCCGGCGCTGGCACGGCTGTTTCAGGCGCTTTCTGAGCGTCCCCGCCCCACATCCTAGTAACTAACCACCCGGTGAGGTAGGTACTGTCCTTGTCCCATTTTACAGGTGAGCAAACTGAGACGCGACAAAGGTAGGGAACTTGTCCAGGACCACATGGTGATGGCTGGTGCAGCCACGTAACTGGGGGCCCCCAACAGGCCCCCCCGCCGCAGCCACCCGGCCACCGTCTCACACGGGGGGACTGGCAAACAGCAGTCTCACCTGGTGTCTGCACGGGCTGCCCCCTTAGGCAGCAGAAACTTATTTTGTCCCACGTCTGAAGGCTGGAAGTCCAAGATCAAGGTGTCTGCAGGGTTGGTTTCTTCGGAAGCCTCGGTCCTTGTGTGCGGAGTCTTCCCCCCGGGCTCGTGCGTCCCTGGTGTCTCTGTGTGACCAAATTTCCTCTTAGAAGGACACCAGTCAGACTGGACGAGGGCCACCCTAATGGCCTCATTTCAATTCCGCTACATCTCTAAAGCCTTCGTCGTCAAATATGTCACCATCTGAGGTCCCAGGAGTCAGGACCACAACATACGAATTTTGAGGGGACCCAAGTCAGCCCATGGCACCCAGGAACTGGGGAGGGGCTAGGACCCGGGGCCGAAATGAGATGAAAAGATTGAAAGTGCGTGGGGTTGTGTTCCCTCTTTCCAGAGGCCAGAGTAGGTTTTCTTTTTTCTAAAAAGGAGGACAGTGGGGAAGAAACAGCCTGCAAGGGTGGTTCCTGGGCACGTGAGGACGCAGACCGTGATGTCAGGAGGAACCCAGAAGGCCAGGGAAGAAGAGGCAGGGGAGAGAGGGGAGCCAGGCAGAGATGGGGCAGGGTCTGGCCTCACACTGGGATCCCCAACCCATTGCACTGGGAGCTCTGGAAGGTGAATTGCACCACAGGTGTCCTCTACCCCCAGGGATGGATGAGGGGCTGGGGGACACTGCACCTGGCATCTGTGGGCCATGGGCCGTGGCCACCCTGGAGGGCATCTCGGACAGAACAGCCCTCTGCAGAAGATCACAGGTGAGTCTTCCTAGCAGACCCGAGTGTCAGGTGCACCGCCTGCCTCAGGAGACCCAGGTGCAGCCTCAACAGCATCTCCTCTGGGGGGGCCGCCTGCCGTGTCCCCCAGGCTGTGGCACAGGGTCCCCTGGGGGGTGAGAGAGAACCTGCTTGCAGCCCACTCCCCGGGGAACCTGCAGGGTCACAAGGAAGAAGCATCTGGAGAATGGCCCCGGGGACCAGCCTCTACCATCCCCTCTCCTTCTACCTGGGTTCTCCCCACTAAGCCCAGACTCACTTTTGGGGGCCACATATAATCACAGGCTTAGACTCAGACTTCACCCTCGCCTGCACACTGTACTGGCTGGGCACCAAGGGCCAGGCCCACGCAGGCTCCGTGAGAGCACCACCCCCAAGTCCAGTGCTGGGGGAGCAGTGACCTCCTGCGTCCCCACCTCCAGAGACGGCCCGGAGGACCCACCTGGTCAAGCCGTCCTCACCCGCCTGTGGCCCAGGCTGCCTCTGCCGGCCTCGCTTACGATTACCACTAGTATTTGTACGTTCGGTGCCGATGGCGTGGCCGGCACTGTACAAGACACCGCGAAGACCAGGTCCCACCCCTCGGGGCTGATGGGCCAGCCGGACAAGCAGCTCCTCAGCACACACTCGCTAAGACTCTGTCTCTGTGTCTCTTGTGAATAAATAAATAAAATCTTTTTTAAAAAATTTTTATTTATTTATTTATGATAGTCACAGAGAGAGAGAGAGGCAGAGACATAGGCAGAGGGAGAAGCGGGTTCCTCACAGGGAGTCCGATGTGGGACTCGATCCCAGGACCCCAGGATCACAACCTGAGTCGAAGGTAGATGCTCAACCACTGAGCCACCCAGGCGTCCCCAAAGAGGGACTTCCAATGGGTTTGGAAGCACATAGAAAAGACTGCAAATCCTACCAGCCACTGGCCACCAGCACAGCAAGGAATGCATCTAGATCCTTCTTCCATTGCCCCACCCATGGTGGAATTAGAGTAAAATACAGAGCAGTCACTAGACTGGAAATAGAGGTGCATATACAGTATTCAGATGGATTATTGATAGTGCGATGATTGATAAGTCTGCTTCCAGACATCAGAACCACCCTGTGTTACCCACTTCCCACGCTTGTCGGAAAGATGATACCATGAAGCAACTCGTGTCGAGTGCTCCCTACGTGTCAGACACCATTCCGAGAGCTCTACTCTCATCATTAGCTCATCCAATGTCACAAGAAGACCAAGGACGGGGGTTATTTTGTTCATAAGGGATAGATGAGGACATCAAGGCATAAAGTCACCAAGTAATTCAACCAACGTGACACAGCTTGGAAGTAGAAGAGCGAGAGTTTGAGTGGGAGCAAAAAGAGTTAGGACATGCCCTCACGTTGACCGGGAAGGACATAGCCAGTGTCCCACATGTTGTGACCTGCTGGTGGGTGGTTGACACAGACCCCGGGTCAGATGGGTTTGGGATTTGGAGATCAAGAGACCTCCTGGCACTTGGGTGCCCCACCTAAAACCAGCAGGTGCACAATCTCCTACAGCTGCTCTAAGAGCAGTGTCTGATAGAACAGCGGTGCTTCTGAGCCCTCTTTCAGTCCCGCGCGTGTGTGTGCTGCGCGCACGCGTGCGTGAGTCCACGTGCATGTACGTGTATAGTCCGGGGCCTATTGTTTTCCCCATGGTGGAGAGTCAGATACAACTGGGGCCAACCAGAGTGTGCATGACCGTCCCCCCGTTTATCTTCCCACCAGTTCCTGAGATGCCATCGGGCCCCCGCCAAGGCGAGGAGACAGACGCGCCGTCACAGGACCAGGAGCCGCGCTGTACTCACGGCCCTTCGCATCCCCTGGTTTCACAAAGTACAAAAATAGGAGGCAAGCTCCAGACAGCTCAGATGCCGGGCTCAGACAATCGCAGCCAAGACAGAGAAGGGGAGGGAGGAGAGGAGGAACACAAGGAGAGGGAGAAAGGAAGGAAAATCGGCCACTTAAGGTCAAAACAGTGAGAATAACATGAAAACGCTGCCAACGGAGCGGAAGCAAGACGCCTTCGAGGTTGGAAATGTGACAACAGAACTGTTGTTGCCTCTGGGCTGGTGTCACCGCCGTAGTCTCTCCAAGGATGGGATGCTGGACAGAGGGCTGGGTGGGGGAGGCCAGCCGGCTCGGGATCTCAGACGGGGGTGCCGGGGGTCTCCCAAGAAGGGGTGGGAGGGTGCCACGTGGGCCTCCTCCATTCTGGAAGGCTGACGGAGGAGAGCTCTGATGGATGGCATTGATGGGATGGCATGCAAATGTATGCAAACGAGGCCTGGGAGAACCGGTGGTGCTTTTCTTTATTTGTTTATTTAGTTGAGACAGAAGAAATATATGCTCATTGTAAACGAATCGGAAAAGATATGCGCAAAGAAAGAAATCAAAATCCCTCATTAGCCCACCACCCAGAAAAAACAAAACAGCATTGCTAACATTCGGGTGTATATTTTTTCAGATAATTTTCTGCCCATACATATATAGTTGAGAGGTTTTTTTTTTTTTCCCCTAACCAAAATAGGTTCTTACTTTACATACTGTTTTGCAACCTGCTTTTTTTTTCTTACATTGAAAATACATCATAAATGTGCTCATGGCACTATAATTTATTTAACAAATTCCCTATTGTTAGAAATACGGATCGTGTTCAGCTTTCTCAGCCAAGGTTAAAAGATCCCATGATTCAGTTGCGGGAGGCAGGCTGAACAGTACAAGAGATGGGGAACACTGACCTTTAGAAAATTGTGTGTGGGGTAGGGATTGGGGTGCCCAGAAGAAGCTCAGATCATACAGTTCCGGAAACAGAATTATTTTTAATCTCTCAAGGGCGCAGGGAAAAAATTGCTGCCCCAAATTCAGACCAGAAGCAAGTCATCTAGAGCCCTTTTCGTCACCCCGGCAAATAGGCCTCTGGGAGGCCTACCCTGCTGCAGGCAAGGTTAGGCAACTTCCCAGGGACAAGGGGAAAGGAGACACAATCCCACAATTGACCCATCTCCTCTTAACATCAAGAATTTGGCAGATCCAGCGCCAGAACCCTACACCAGCTCTCCTAAGGAAGGACAAATGGAAGCAGAGATCACCCCCATCTGATGGGAAGACACACGTGAGGAAGAAGGAACACACTCGTTGCAAGGAGAAAACAATGCTCCAAGCAGACTGTGTGTCCCAGTGGAAAAGGAGCAGGTTAAGAGGTTTGCTCTGTTAGCTTTAGTTGAACACCTATTATGCGCCTGACTCTGCGCTAGGCCCCTCTGCATATAATACTCATTTAATCCTAAGAATGCGGCTATGAAGAAGTTGGCTTTCTGTGGATGGGGCCTCGAGGGAAGGACCAGAGAGAGGGTCACATGGGTCATTCAAGGGCAGAGCTCAAATGTGGAGCCCCCTCCTCCGAGAAGCCAGAGAGGCCCCAAGTGGAGGAATGTGCAGTGTGCAGAGGGTGGGATGCGGGAGGAGAGGCTGCTGGGGAAAGGTGACTCTGGAAAGCTGCTTTGCCCAAAGGAAGGGGCACAGAAGGGGAGAGAAAGGTGAGGGCATTAGGGGAGGGAGGGCAACAGTGTGCAAACCAGGTGGGAGGGGAGGCGGGGGGCTGGGGGGGGCTCTGAAGATGGGGTGAAGACAAGCCGTCCTGAGCTTGCATGAGCAAGCAGGGGGCTGTCCTGGGAGCCCCAGAGGGCAAGGCAGGGTGGGACCAGAAGGGCAGGAGAGAGGCAGGCGTGGTGTCCGCCTCCACGGGGGGACTTGGGAATCAACACTCAGAGCCGGAGCCGGGCTCCTCGCTGCCCCTTCCCCCTAATTACAGCTTAGGGCCCCAAGTGAAAGCCGCTTTGGGCAAGATTTATTAGGCTTCTCCATTGCACTTGAGCTTCATTTGTTTTGCTCCATATTTGCTGGTGGCTCTGACCCAGCATTAATGGCCTATTTGGAGTCCGCGATCCTCTCGTGTCCTCTCTGAGGCTGGAGGGGGCATCCGGGCTTTTTATTTGCCCGTGTAGCTTGCTTTTTAATTACACCAAGTGGGCAGAGCAGGGGCTCTGGGCAGAGCAGAGGGCTGCGGCAAATATTTATCATTATTGTTAGTATTTTCACTAATAATCCTGGCAAATGAGAAACTGGAATCCAGAGGATCAGGGTTGTTAATTGAAAAATAATGCCGAGAGGAAAAAAAAAAAAAAAAAAAACACAGACACACACACACAATGTGGATGGCGCTGCGAAAGGGAACAGAAATGCAAGCTCACCTCTTCCCCGTGTTTGGGGATGGGATGCGCCAGAGCTCTTCTTTCCCTGCAGGGAGGGCTGGTCCAGGCCCTGGGAACCCAAGACAACATCATGGATTATGTCTTCCTAAATTCTGGAAAACGAGGAATGGGTTTGGGAGTATTTAGGAGCTGCAGTGACTCCTTAGGGGGGTGAGGGGCGGGGGGGGGGGCAAAGTTGAACAGACCTCAGAGGAGGCATAGCTGGAGACTGCCTTTGCCATCACCTCCTTGAAGACCCACTGCACCCCCCAGACTGGTGAAGGCGAAAGAAAAGGTAACACACAATGTTGGTGAGAATAAGGGGCACTGGCTCTCCACCACACTCCCTGCAGGGGGAGAATAAACTGGTAGACCTTTTGGAGGGAATGGGGGGAAGCCACTTGAACCCTTGAAAGTGTGCATTCCTTTGACCCATGATTCTCAGCCAGCCCCCTAGTGAGATGAGAGATAAGGGCAAAGATAGGTCTGTCAGCAGGACTTGGAGACAAAAGTCCCTCAGTCCTCCCTTAAAGAGAAGGATCTGGAGCTGTGCTGTCCCCTAGGCTGGTTGCTAGAGCCGCAGGGGGCTATTTCAATTTAAATTCATTAGCCACACTCAGTCCCAGGGGTGTGCTAGTCACATTTTAGGCAGCACTCAACAGTCACATGTGATGAAGGGCTGCCATATGGGACAACGCAGGCGTCGACGTTACCATCACCCCAGAAAGTCGTACTGGCCAGCACTGGTCGGGAAGTGCACCTCCAATCCTGGTCTCCACTCAGCAATGCAGAAGGATATTTGTTACAATATAAATGTCATCGTGTGTTGACATATTGAAAATTCTGCATTGCTTCCACATTGACCTGAGAATGGGGACCAAACTCGTCTCACAGGGTCCTCTCTGACCTCACACTGGGCCGATCTCTACCTTGTCAGAGTTCAGCCACACTGACCTCCTCATAGGCCCAGAACGTGCAAACCCCAAGGCCTTTCCACCAGCCATTCCCTGAACCCACAACCCTCCCTCACTTGTCAGTCCTGGCAGGGAGAGGTGGGTGCAGATCTGGAAAACGTGCCCAGAAGCAAATATAGCTAACCAGATCCTGGCAAGCAGGGGTCCACAAGTCTACCTACCGTTCCCTCAGTAGATGTCTGCCCCCTAGAAACTGGGGGTCCTCTGGGTACCATCTTGGCCTTTATTCAACAAGGGGAAGGTTCAGGCTCAGAAGCTATTTTTGCTGGTCTGAGGATAGTGAGTGCGATAAGAGAGAAGAATCCAGAACTGTGGCCCACACCCACACACACCCCCACTAACACATGCTCCTCTGCCTTCTCTGCCTCATGGTGAATATACGAATTGACAGGCTTGGATTTCAGTCATTGTATCCATGTCTCCATAGTCATCATCCCAGGCAGTACCAGTGAGTGTTAGAGGCGGTTTTCATCAGCCTGTCTGGGCTCTGGGCCCCCTGGCACTGGAACAAGCTGTCCTTCCCTCCACCGAGTCCCCAGCACTCGGGCTCCCACCCTGAGCCATCGCTAACCACTCCCAGGACTGTCTCCCCCGTACAAGGCAAGCTTCTTAAGGACAAGCCCTGTCATATTCCTTTGCACATCCCCAGGCCAGGCTGAGGGTGTGGCATCCAGCAGGTACTCAATAAATACTTATTTAAAAAAAAAGATTTTCTGTATTTATTCATGAGACACACACACAGAGGCAGAGACAGAGGCAGAGGGAGAAGCAGGCTCTGTGCAGAGAGCCTGATGCGGGGCTCCATCCCAGGACCCCGGGATCACGACCTGAGCCAAAGGCAGATGCTCAACCGCTGGACCACCCAGGCACCCCCCCTTTTTTTTTTAAATTAGAGGTAGAATGAATCTTAAGCAGGCTCCACGCCCAGCACATAAGCCCAACACCGGCCTCAACCTCACCTCCCTGAGATCTTGACCTGAGCCGAAATCAAGAGTCGGATGCTTAACTGAGCCACCCCGGAGCCCCTGGTAAATGCTTAGTCTACATGGTAGGCCTTCGAATTCAGCTCCTCAGATCCGGCTGTTCAGTTGAGCCCACCAGTCTGCATAAGATGGTCCTGTGAAAAGCCATGAGAAGCTTATAGCTGGGATACTAAATCGAGTGGAGGTGTTCCTAATGATCTTAATGGGTGTTATTATTTTAAATTAACTAATTAATCTGATTCTAATGTGCTCCAACAGCATAGGGCCATCATGACCATTATCGTTACTTTATAGCTCTGACGAATCGAGCCTTACGTGGTAGAAGCGGCCGCCCTGTTCACTCGGCCTATTACCATCATGGCCCGTCTGTATACAAACGTCCAGGTGGCATTAAAGACACCAGGATTGACACTAATGTATGTTAATAGTCATTGAGTCACTCCCGAGAGGGTAAGAGGAAGACAGGGATCCTAAGATGTTCTCGATCCTAAGCTCTCTGTGAGGTCCCTCTCCTCCCTCCGTTCTTCCTCACTCTCCCTGCTCAAGATTAGGACAAGCCCCCCTCCCTCCAGCACCAGGGCCGATGGCATCTTTGCTGGTTGACCTCCGTGCCCCCAGTCCTGGAAACCATCGCCAAAGCACAACCAGATACACTGTCCCAGGTCCCAGTTCCAATCTGGCTTCCAGTCCTCTCTTCAACCTACCTCACCTCTCTCAAACCCCCTTTCCAGCCAGGGTCCTTGGTGGAAGCCCTGGGCTGGGTCCCCTGAGGGCACGTGCAGTGCTTGGAGCAGACGCATGGGTAGGGATAGAACATGATGGGACAAGTGCCAATTGTGATGGATGTGAGGAGCCATGGCACTCGGAGGAAGGGGCCTTGCGAGTCTTGGTGGAGGGAGGGAAGTCACCTTCTCAGAGGCGATGATGTTTGTGCTAAGTCTTGAGGATGAGCCGTCATCCCAGTCACATGTCTACACCCACCTTGGAATCTTTGGGTGTCACCCCTCTCCGCGTGAGCTTGCTCCTCCTCGTCTCTGCATACATGAGGTCTCCGCCGGCTACCACATACTCAGCTCAGTCCCATCACCCTGTAGGGGCCCCTGGACACCTAGCCATGGTCATCTCCACCTCCCTACCCCCCAGGCCTCGGTCACAAGCCACCTGCTGCACTCACAGGCTGCCCCGTTTAAGGGATTTGATCTTTCCAGAGAGCTACAAAACCCTTTGCTAAGTTCCCATATCTGGGGTGTTTTTCTCCAAATGCTTCACCACCTCTTCACCTCTTTCAGGTCTCCACTGCAGGTCACCCTACACCAGGGACCACCCTATCCAAATGACCCCACCCCTCCAAGTGCTCTCTATCCCCCTTCCTTAATAAAAAATATAAGTTTTTCCTGACTTACTCTGCTCCCTGGCCCTTATTGTCATGGAGTATACTATGCACTTCATCTGCTTATGGTTTGCCTCCCTAGGCTGGTTCCAAAGCCGGTGCACTCGGCAACCGGTTGATTGACTGACTCTTAGTGACCCTAGCGGTCTATATTAAATCAGTCTTCAGAAATGTTAATGTGCACGAGAACCACCTGGAAATCTTGTTAAAATACAGATTCTGATCAGTAGGTCCAGAGTGAGCCTGAGGTCCCACATTTCTAACAAGTTCCCAGGTGATGCTCATGATGCAGGTCCAGGGACCCCAGCTTCCCACCCCATTGAACAGCAGGGGACAGGGTGGGGTGCTGATCTCCAGACAGAGGACCCTGGGGATCCCCAGAATTGCACAAGGCGTGGGAGGCAAGGCAGCAGGCTAGGAATCCATGAAGGGTGCCAACTATTGCCTGAAATCAGAATCAATTACACGCCTTTCAGACATGTGTATCAGGATTCCTCGTGCTGTGGGGGATGAATAAAATACGTTCATTTAAAAGCATTACTGAATCCAAAGTAACTTTTCATTGTTGTGCATTTTCTCAACTGATAGATGCTAAACAGGTGGGGAGGGGGGTGTTAAAAAGGTTTTAAGACCTGTTTGGAAGATGCCGCGGCCTTGTGTCCTGCTCCCTTCAGAGGCTGATTGGCAGGAAGCAGGTGTTACAAGGACTATCACCCTGAGGGCCCTGGTGGGGGACAGAGACACACACACAAGCACAGAGGCCGGGCGTGAAGGGCCTGCAGGAGCAGCCTCTCCTGGAGCAGGCCAAAGGACGCTGTCACCTCGGAATGCTCTCCGGTTGGCATGGCAACAGTTGTCATTCACGTAAGTAGCTGACCCATATTTAATCAACAAGAAAACAAGGAGAGTGGACGAGGAGGGAGAGGGGGTACACCGACCGCTCCTCACCTGGCCCGGAGAGCTGGAGCCCGCTCCGCGCATCCCTGCAGCCACGAAAGCAGCCACGAAAGCAGCCCCTGTGGCAGAGCCCTGGTGCTGCTGAGCATCCCCAGCGCCACTCTGTCACGCTCTCCCCATGTGTCGCTTTATCCAGCCCAGCCAAGGACACTGAGGTCAGTGCTGCATTCCCATTTTAAAGAGGAGAAAACGAGGCGGGGTGGGCAAGGCAGGAGGCTACGGATCCAGGAGGGGTGCCAACTGCTGCCTGAAATCAGAATCAATCACATGCCGTCCGGACACAGGTATCAGTACTCCCCGTGCTGTGGAGGACGAACGAAATGCGTCCATCTGAAAGCATCGGGGACGTTCAACGACTTGCCCGAGGTCACACGGCCAGTGAGCGGCTGTGTGGGACTCAGCATCAGTCACCGAGGTGTGGTGACTTGAATCTGGTTGCCCTTGGCGCATAATTTAACCGATACGATATAGTCGAGACAGCGTCGATACCCAGCCCAAGCTTGAGAAAGCCCACAGCACCTGCTCTGGACTCTGGGGAGACCACCCAGAGAAGGGGGGGCTCTGATGGCGCACGAGGAGGACAACAGCCCAGCCAAGCCCGGAGCCCAGCTGACCTCGGAAGGACGACCGACGACCAGGCCAGAAGAAGACTTGCCCGGCGGAGCCCAGTCCGGGTGGCAAAACCACACAAGTGGACCGAATGGCTCATGCTTTATGTCGCCGAATTTGGGGCTTATCTGCTTCCCAGCAGTAGATCTCTAACCCAAGTGGGTCTCTCTGAGTGGCCCTTAGGACCTGCCCTACCCCTCTGGCCAGGCCCACCACCAGCCACTCTCCTTATCCCTCCTCTTGCAAGGTGCGCAGATCTTTCCCCTGCCCCCCCCCCGCCCCCCAGCCACACAGAATCTCTCGTTTCCCCACCTTGCTGCAACACACGTTTCACTAAACCTGACTTTACCTCCACAAGGTGAATCATGCACTCTTTCCCCGCCACAGCTCGTCCTAGCCCAGCCTCAACCGTTTCTCACCTGGATGATCGTAGAACCTGCCAACAGGTCCCACCACACCCCCTCTTGCCCTCTCCAGACCGTTCTCCATGGGCTTCTGACTGTGTCACCCTTTTTGTTTCTTCTTTCCTGACCTGAGAGACCCAGTCCCCCTCAGGTCCCTCTGCTGCCCCCCGCCCCCCCAGGCACATTGGACTCCTCTCTCTTTCCCACCTCAAGGATGTCCTGAGTGAGTCTCCTTCCGCCTGGAATACTACTCTCCTCCTCTTCTCCAGGGTCAATTTCGGCTCATTCTTCAGGTCTTAGGTTTTTTTTGTTTGTTTGTTTGTTTTTGTTTTGTTTTGTTTTGTTTGTTTTTTGGGAACAGACGGTATATTTTACACACAGTGAAATGCGCAGAGCTTAAGTGTACAGCTTGATGAATTTCAACAAATATATACACCCATGTAAGCACCACCCAAATCGAGATACGTGGAACATTTCCATCAACCATCACATAAATTAGGGTATACAGAACGTTTCCCTTATGGCAGGAAGTCCCCTCAGGCCCTTTCTGGTTGTTTCCCCCTTCTGATTCCTATACAACCACTATGTGCCTTTGCGTGCAAAGCCTCCTGGTGGACTCACATTTTTCGTTCTCTTGAGTAAAGTCCTACAAGTAGAAGTGATAAGTCGAAGAGCCGGTACATGTCACTCGATTCAAAACCAACAGTTTTCCAGAGCGATCGGACCAGGTCACATTCCCACAGGCGGGCGGTGTGTGAGTTCTGTTCCCCCTACACCTGTGTCAACACGCATCAACACCCCGTAGTGTCGCGCTTTTTACTGTGCAGGGGTAAAGCTCAACTTGACGTCTGCCTGCTGCCTAATGACCTCCAGCATCTTCTCATTTTTTATGAGCCACTCAAGTATGCCCTGATGTGAAGAATCTGTTCAGGTCATTTATCCACATTTCATCCTACTGTTTGTCATTCATCTATCTATCTATCTATCTATCTATCTATCTATCTATCTATCAAGTAAGCTCCATGACCAACACCAGGCATGAATTCACGACCCTGAGATCAAGAGTCACATGTTCTACTGACTAAACCAACCAGGCGCCCGTGTCTTTCTATTATTGATTTCTAGGTATCCGTTTTTAAAAATTTATTTATTTATTTATTCATGAGAGACACAGAGAGAGGCAGAGACACAGGCAGAGGGAGAAGCAGGCTCCCTGCTAGGAGCCTGATGTGGGACACGATCCCGGGACTCCAGGATCATGCCCTGAGCCAAAGGCAGAAGCTCAATGACTGAGCCACCCAGCGCCCTAGGTATCCATTTTCATACTGTTCTCAGTTCTCTGAGGGCATCCTTCCCCCACCACCTGCCCACCCCCCACACCCATGCACCCACTCAGACTTACATCCAAGAGTTAGAGGCTCTCACAGGACCTCATGCTGGCCTTGAGGCCTCGGTTATGCTTCACTCAAGTGACATATCCTATTACGCGGGTATATGTTAGTCTCCCAGCAAGCCCAGCTCCACAGGGGTCTGGACCACATCTGCCCTCGTTACTGTTGAATCTCCAGCTCCGAGCACAGTCCTGGGCACAAAGGAAGCCCTCAATGATTTTTTTTCACTCAACCAAGTTTTTTATTGAGTGTCTACTATGAGTCAAGCAACATTACAATGGAGCATCACAGTGAACAAGACATGTGAACTCACAGAGCTGCCATTCTGGGCTAGGGACAGGGGTAGGAGAGGGCCAGTGAAGAACTACACCCATAGATTTAGGGGGTGCCAAGTCGGAGTAGGTGTTTTGAACTAAATAATAAAACTGCGAGAGACTAGAGAGTGACATTGCATACGATGATGGGAGGATCCCTCGGACAAGGTACCATTTGAGCAGATACTTGAAGATGAAGAAGGGAGCCATGGAGGTGCCTGGGGCAGAGGAGAGCCTAAGGGATGCACAGCAAGGTTTATATGGGAAAAGGGGAGCGATGCATGGGGAGTAAGGCAGAGAGATATGAGGTAGGGGGATGTCACCTAGGGCTAGGTGCTTTAAACCTCTCCCCCGCCCCCGGCAATCTGCTGGAGAAAAAGAAAAAAAAAAACTGCATATGCATGCACGTGCACACACAGGCACACAAGTACACACTCAAACAGAACATTCCAGAAATCAATTTTTATCTTTACTAGACATAATATGCTCTCCAGCATTTTTTTCTTCTTTGCTCTTATGTTCCATTCTGTTCTATTTCATATCATCAAAATGCTGATCATGACCCTCTACATTGATTTCATGACCTATTAATAGATTTCTATGTACATGGAAAAGATTCTGGATGAAAAGCTGCTGGGAGATTTTGAACAGAAATGTGAGGCAACCCGACTTGCAGTTAATTTTTTTTTCACTTAAGTTTTGTATCTTAACAGTTTTATGGAAGAGTGTGAACAGACACAAAAGCAGAGCCCTTGGAATAAGGTGACCCACGGATACTCTCATTCAGCTCCCACAATTAGCAACATTTTACTACCTCGCCTTCCAGAATCCCTAACCACTCGTTTGCTGAGGCGTGTTAAACCAAATCTCAGACGTCGTATCATTTGCCCTTAGATACACCCATATGTATTTCTAGCAAATAACAATCCAATTTTCATACCCAGCAATATTTTAATACTTCACCCAGCTCATGATCAATCTTTCTCAATTGTCTCAAAAACGGGTTTTTACAGCTGGTTGCCTTGAATCAGGGTCCAAACAAGGTCCATACATTGCGTTTGGTTGGGATCTTTCTTAAGTTCCTCTCTACTTCCCTTCCTCTCTCTCTCTCTCATATTGAGGCTTCCGTTACCTAAAGCGAAATGAGCAATTTGATGGGGTTTGACAATTGTACACACTCACGCAACCACCCACCCTAATCAAAACTTGGCACATTTTGTCACCTCAGAAATTTCCTCGATGTTCCTTACCAGTCAACCCACACTATCCTCACCCAAAGGCAACTGCCTTTCTGATTTCTATCACCATAGATTTGCTTTGCCTGCTCTTGAAGGTCGTATAAATGGAATCACACGGTGTGTTGTCTGGCCTCATTTGCTCACATGCCTGTGAGATTTATCCCTGTTGTTGGGTGTATCAGTACGGAGCATATTTCTTCTTATTATGGAGTTGTATCCCATCGCATGGATGTACTATAATTTGATTATCTACTTTCCTGTTGATAGACATTTGAAGTGTCTATTTTTAGGCTCCTTTGAACCTTCTTGTTTACGTTTTTATGTTTCTTGAGTAAAACTTTGTTGTTGTTTTTAAGACTGTCCTGGTTCTTCTGAATCCTATTTTTATGTAAATTCTAGAAACAGCCTGTCAATCTCTATTAAGAAGCCTGTTGGGAGTTTAATTGGAGTTGTATCAAACACATAGATCAAGAAATGTTGATTCTTGTAAGGGCGCCTGGGTGGCTCAGTTGGTGAAGCATTCGACTCTTGATGTCGGCTCAGGTCATGATCTCAGGGTTGTGGGATCGAGCCCTGCATTGAGCCCCAAGTCAGGCTCTGCACTTGGTGTACAGTCTATTGGTCCTTCTTCCTCTACCTCATTCGCGTTCTCTCTCTCTCTCTCTTTCTCTCTCTCTGTCAAATAAATAAATAATTTTTTAAATGTTGATTCGTCTAATCCATAAGCAGGGCATAGCTTTCACTTAATTAGATCTTTTTAAATTTCTCTAAGAAATGGATTGAGTTTTCAGGGTGGAGGTTTTATATGTCCTGCGTTAAATTTATTCCTAGGTATTTGAATTTTTCTCTTATGCCATTTTAAATCTTGGGGTTTTAAAATTTTTTATTTTCTGTTCATTGCTGGTACATAGAGTATGACTGAATTTTGTATATCAACCTTGTATCACACAGTCTTGCTAAACTCACCTGCTAATTCTAGGAATTTCCTGTTTGCAATCATATCATCTGTAAATAACGACAGTTTTCTGCTTTCTTTCCAATTTTCGTAGCTTGCATTTATTTTCTTGCCTTATTATACTGGCCAGGCTTCTAGTTCAAGGCTTAATAGAAGCAGCAAGAACAGACATCTTTAGGGACACCTGGGCGGCTCAGTGGGTAAGCATCTGCCTTTGGCTCAGGATGTGATCCTGGAGTCCTCGGATGGAGTCTCACATCAGGCTCCCCACAGGGAGCCTGCTTATTTCTCTGCCTATGTTTCTGCCTCTCTGTTTGTGTCTCTCATGAATAAATAAATAAAATATTTGAAAAGAAAAAATAGACATCCTTGCCTTCTTTCTAATCTTAGAGGGAAAGCATTAACTATGATTAATTACATTAACTGATGTTTCAATGGAAAATCAGTCTTGCATTCCTGAAATAAACCTATTTGGTCATCAATACATTATTCTTTTTAAGTATTGCTGAATTGAATTTGATGATGTTTTCTAGGGATTTTTGTAACTAAATTCGTGAAAGGTATTGATCTTTAATTTTCTTAAAAAAAGCTCTTTCAGAATTTGGTATCAGGGGTACGTACGCTAATGTCATGAAGTGAGTTAGGAAGTGTTCTCTTATCATCAAGTAGGATTCGTATTATTTCTGCCTTAAAAGTTCAAAAGAATTCACCAACAAAACTCTCTGCAACTTTTGTTTTCTTGTGAGAAAAGTTTATTTTTCAGATTCAATTTCTACAATTGATATAATAAGGTTATTCAAATTTTCTATGTCTCCTTGTAACAGATTGTGTTTTTCAAGGAATTTCCCCCATCTCACTGAAGTTGTCAAATATATTGGCATACAATTTTTATATCATTATCTTATCTTTTTAAGGTTCATGGGATCTGTAGTGATGATGCCTCTTTAATTCCTGATGCTGGCAATTTGCCTCTTTTATCATTATCAATTTTATTAATCCTTCAAAGGACCAACTTCTTGGTTGTTGGCCATCCTTATTGGTTTCATCTACTGCTTTTCCATTTTATATATTATGGGTTTCTGTTTTTTAATATTTTCATCCTTTTATTTGGGATTCAGTTTGCTTTTTTCCTAGCTTCATGAAGTGGATTTTATTTCATTTTAATGTTTTTATTTTTAAGTAGTTTCCACACCCAACATGGAGCTCAACATGGGGCTTAAACCCAAGACCCTGAAATCAAGACCTGAGCTGAGATCAAGAGCCAGATGCTTAACCAACTGAGCCACTCAGGAGCCTCTTACAGTGAACTTTAAATCTTTCTTATTTTCCCTTATTTTAATATAATTTTAAATACTTTCTAATCACTTTTGTGATTCTTTCGGACCAATAGATTATTTAGAAGCATATTGCATAAATTCCAAATATTTGCAGATTTTCTAGAATCCTGTTGTTATTGATTTGTACTCTGTGTAATGCTTACAGAACATACTCTGTGAGGTTTCATTTTTTTAATCTTTGAGACTTTTTTCAAAACAATCCTGCACATAACCAATCTTGGTGAATATTCATGTATATTTGAAAGGTATGTGTATTCTACAATTGTGGAGTGAACTGTGATGCATAAATATTAGCTATATGTTGATTGTATTGCTCAGCTCTAAGTAGTAGTATTGTTCAAAGCCTATATGGCTATTATTCATGCTTTGCCTATTTATTGTGTGAATGAATCAAGGAGCATTAACATCCTCAGCTATGATTGTGTATTTGCCTATTCCCTCCTTAGTTCTGTTTATTTCTGCTCCATGTGTTTTTAAGTTCTATTATAGGTACATACAAATGTAAGGCTTTTTGGTCTTCTTGACAAATTTATCCTTTTATCAATATGAAATGTAATGTGATAAAATACTGGTAATACTCCTCATTTTGAAGTCCAATTTGTCTGATAATCTCTAGCCACCCCAGATTTCTCATGCTTCGTGTTTGCATTAGGATGGCTTTTCCTCTTCTCACCTTCTCATGACTTTAAATTGTTTTTCTTGTAAACACCACATAGGCATACCTTGCTTTTATCCATTTTGACTATCTCCATCTTCAAATTGAGAGTTAGCCTTTTGTAGTTTTAAAAATTATTTAAATGGTTGAATTTAAGTCTATGTTCAATATTGACTTTCTATTTATCCTGTTAGCACTATTTGTCTATTCTCCATTCCTTGCTTTCATTTTTTTTATTTTTTTAAAATTTTTATTTATTTATGATAGTCACATAGAGAGAGAGAGAGAGAGAGAGAGAGAGAGGCAGAGACACAGGCAGAGGGAGAAGCAGGCTCCATGCACCGGGAGCCCGACATGGGATTCGATCCCAGGTCTCCAGGATCGCGCCCTGGGCCAAAGGCAGGCGCTAAACCGCTGCGCCACCCAGGGATCCCCCTTGCTTTCATTTTAAAATATTTTTCAGCATCCCACTTTATCTCTTCTATTGATTTTTTAAAAGTAATCCTTCTTTGTGTTAGTTTTGAGTAGTTACTCTAGATTATGATATGCATCTTCTATGTAACATAATTTACTTCAAAATCATCTCATACCGCTTTAGAAACAATGTAAAAATCTTCCTATCTGCATAATGCACTATGCTGTTGCATGTTTTATTTCTATGTAAGATATAAAGGCATAATACATTGTTATAATTTTTACTTTAGTCAGTAGTCTTTTACAGAAATCTTAAAATATTTTTTCACAAAATATGAAAATAATTTTTCATATTTGTAATTATCCACAGATTTACACATTTTGGTGCTCTTCATTTCTTCCCACAGATAGAGGCTTCCATGTAGAATTATTTCCCTGAGTGAAAAACTTCTTTTAGCATTTCTCGTGGTGTAGGTGTGCTCGGCTTTGTCATCTGAAAATGTATCTCTTAATTTTTATTTTTGAAGAACACTTTCACTGGGCATAAAATTCTAGATTGACAGTTTGATGTTTTTATTTTTAACATTTTAAATATGTCATTCCACTGTCTGCTGTCCTCCATTTCTAAGGGGCCACTCATTATCCTAATTGTTATTATCCTTAATATGTTAAGTAGTTTTTTAAGTGGTATCTTTAAAAAAATGTCTCTGCATCATTGGTTTCAGCTTGACTACAGTATGACTATATATGGGTGTTTTTAAATATATATATATATATATATATATATATATATATATATATATATACTGATTGGCAGGGCACCTGAGTGGCTCATTTGGTTAAGTATCCAACTCTTGATTTTGGCTCAAGTCACAATCTCAGGGTTATGAGATTGAGCCCTGTGTTGGGCTCCACACTCAGTAGGGAGTCCACCTAAGATTCTTTCTTTCTCCTTCTCTCTCTGCCCTTCTTCCACTCACACACACATACTCTCTCTCCTCCCTAAATGAATAAATAAAATCTCTTTTAAAAATATTTATGCTGATTGGAGATTGTTAAATTTCCTGGATATGCGGATATCCTTGATCAATTTTGGAGTATTCTTGGCTACACCTGTCCAAATATTTCTTCTGCATTTTACTCGTTTTCTTCTGGGATTCTAATGACATATACTTTAGATTATATTGATACTGTCCCACAGGCTCAGATAATCTGTTCAATTTGTTGTAGTTTTTCTGCTTAATCGGAAGATTTCTATCGACCTGTCTTCAAGTTCATGGATTTTTTCTTTCATAACGTCCCATCTGATATTAAGCACATTTAGTAAATTCTTTATTTCTGACTCAGTAGTGTTGTTTTAGAATAACCATTTGGTTCTTTTTTATAGTTTGATGCTGAAATTCACCATCTGTTCACATATGTTATTTGCCTCTTGCACTGGATCCATTAAAATATTTTAAATTATTATTTTAAAGTTCTTGTTTGCTCATTGCAACATCTGGAATATTGTTGGTTCTGCTTCAATGACTTTTTCCCCCTTTTGATTATAGATCACATTTTTTCTGCTTAATCAAGTGTTTTGTAATTTTTAATTATATTTCAGACATTGTATATAAAAAAACAGTAGAGACTAAAGTACATAATAATTACCAAAGTGGGAGGCTGAGTCAACTTCATTTGTGGTTAAGTTGAGTCGCGTCTGGGCTTCATTGCACCTTTAGTTACCACTGGCCCACCACTGACTTTAATGTTTAGAGGGCTGAATAGAACTTTTCCCTGAAGTTTGGAATCTGAATACCAGTAAGTCTTCTGAACCACAAGCAATCTCTGTGTTTCAGAGCCCAAATGTTTTAGATCTACTTGGGAGTCCTTTTGCTGGCCAGCTCCACTCTTGGCTTTCTTTCTTGGATAATCTCTCTCTACCTTGCTTCCCTGCCTTGGCTGGATATTGTCTTGGTGAAGTCCCAGTACACATTGGTAGCATCTCTCATGTCTCCTGACCTCCCTTCATCCACCTCCATACTCTTGGGAAAGAATTAGAAGGTATGATGGGGTTCCATGGGATACAGATATGTCATGTCAGTCTCTACCCACCCATTAAAAGGTTATTAGTTTTTTAAGATTTTATTTATTTATTCATGAGAGACACAAAGAGAGAGGCAGAGACATAGGCAGAGGGATAAGCAGGCTCCTTGCAGTGAGCCAGATGCAGGACTCAATCCCAGAACCCCAGGATCACACCCTGAGCCAAAGACAGACCCTCAACCACTGAGCTACCCAGGCATCCCTAAAAGTTATTAAATTAGGCCTGATTCTTTTTCACACCATCTGCGGTGGGCTTAGTCTTTCCCTGCCATCCCCACAGTCATGGGTCTCTTCTATCCTAGGAACAATTTGTAAATTTCTGGAATTTGTGCCCTCAGCTCTCTGACGGGTTTTATAAGATGTGATTATGTCTATAATCCAGCTTGTTCTCATTTTTAGGATAAAAAGAAGAGTGAAGTGGTCTCTTAAAACTTTCTACATCCTAACTGATAGCATAACACCTTTCTAACCAGAAGCAGATGTCTTAATAAATAATTATTAAAAAAAATTAATTATTAAATGAATGAATGTTCCCTCTGCCTGGGCAGCTCTGTGCCCCTTGTCTGTCTGGAATATGTTCTCTCGGCCTTTGCCTCTTCCTCCTTGAAGTCTTTGCCAACTTCCCTAGTAGCCTTGGGCACTTCTTCTTCTAGTCGCCTCTGTTCTTTGATCCTGCCTACATTAATGCTATTTTTCTTACTATGTCATAATTGTTTGCATGTCCGTCTTCTCTACTGAACTTTGAGTTCCTCGAGGGCAAGAACCCTGTGGTTAATAAATCACACACACACACACACGCAGATATACAGTAATTACTAAACCAATATGTGCTTATTATAACAACTAACACATGAATTTTTATCTCTTGTGTCCAGGTCCAGATCCTAGCGTCCTAGTCTGACACATGGTAAATACAAAATATGTATTTGTGGATTAATGAATAAATAGATAAATGAACAAACTCCCTGATTTCTGTTCTGAAGTTGCATCTACCTAAGATATGGTTACCACCTACTCACGTGTGACCTTTTATGTTCTGCTTGGCTGGGGAAAGGAGGGTGTATGTGGGCAAGTATTGATTGGCATGTGCAAATCTGTAATTCAGCCTGAGTATTCTGAGTTTGTGGTGTTTGCTTTAAAGATTATATTGTTGGCAGCACAAACCAGTGTCCAGAGATGGCAATAGGCATAGGATTTTGGAATGCTCCCAAAGTCAGCCCATGGACAGTGAAATCTACTCTGAAAGGGAAACTGGGCTTTGAAGGTGAGCTGCTGTGCCAGGAATGGTCTTCAACAAGGCAGGCGTTCCCTTTTTCTATTCTTAGAATTTCAGATCTAGGGGAGGGTAAGAGCACCAAGGGCATCTATTCTAACCCTTTAACCAAATCCTCCTACCTCTCCTCTGCCCCCAGAATTCCTCCTTCTGACACAGCTACTCACTTATACATGGGATTTGGAGTCAAACAGACCTGAATTCCAATCTCAACTCTTAAATTCTCTATTTCTTCATCTGTAAATTGGGAATGTCAATGCCTACTACTTTCGAGTACTCAGGGAAATCCTGTTTGTAAAGTACCCGCACTGAGTTTCTTCTCTTTCCCAGCATCCTCTGCCACTTCAGTCTAAACATCTCTCTGTTGTCACGAGAACAAGTCCTGCCAGGGTAGGTGACCATGCTGTCTAGAAAGTCACCTTCATTCCCTCTCATCTCCATCATTGCCAGCACTACCTCATAGTCCAAGGGCACCCTGGGCAGTGCATGACCTGGGGACAAAGATGCTGGGACAGTTCCGTCAACAGGTTACTTGGAACTTTAAAGAGACCAGGGAGAAAGAAAGGAAAAGAAAGAAGATAGGTAGGGTTGATGAGCCACAACATGCACACTAGAGGGAGTAAAGTTAGGGTTGCCTAGTGGAGAGCACAGACAGTACTTGTCCCTGCCCAGAGACCCTCCCCAGGTTCAGCCCTGCTCCCCATGGAACCTCCAAGCCAGACTAAGCATGGACATGGACAAAGAAGGGGGTCAATAGCTAAAAGTGAGGCACCTGGGTGGTTCCATTGGTTAAGTATCTGCCTTCAGCTCAGGTCATGATCCCAGAGTCCTGGGAGCACTGGGTTGGGTTCCCTGCTAAGCAGGGAGTCTAATTCTCCCTCTCCCTCTGCCTGCTTTTCCCCTTCCTTATGCTTGCTCTCTCTCTCTCTGTCAAATAAATAAAATCATTTTAAAAAACTAGCTAAAAGCATGACCAATAAAGACAGATAGACACACAATTTGATGGCAAGAGAGTCCTTAACCTCCAGCCACACATTGAATTTTTTTTTGTCTTTCTGGGAACGAGAATAGAGTGGAGAGTGTCTGGAAATGAGAGCTGGGAGTTCAGGTGGAGAGTTCTGACCCCTCCTGACCCAGCCAAGCAATAATGAGCACAACAAAACAAAAGGAACTGGGATTTATGGAGCACCTGCTAGGTAGGAGCCAGGTATGCATGCACATCTCTGATCCTCACAAAAAGGCAGGAAGTATCCCCATTGTATGGATGAGAACGCTACAATCTGTCAGTAATGAAACCTGGATGTACTTCTGGGAGCGTCAGATGCCAAAGCCTGAGCTGTTAGTGGTATGCCAGCCTGCCTGCTCTTCAATCACATGAGCCTGAGTGGGTGAATTGGGTTTGTACGTGCAGGATGGGATGAGCTCACCATAGCTGTTTCAGTCACCAGGCATCTCTTTCTAAAGTGTTTTAATCTTATGGTGCTAAGTGTGACACTGTGTGTGTGTGTGTGTGTATGAGAGAGACAGAGAACACACATGGGTGTTTCTCTTCTTTCATAATAATGGATAGCAATTCTGAGAAAGTCCCCTTTGCAGGATTCAGGCTATGTTGGGGAGTTTGTTTTCCCAACTCCCTGCAGAAAACTTAATCAATTTTAGAGTCAGCCCCTTCTGTACCAAGATGACAACTGGGAGAAAAGGGATTGGTTTTTTAGCTGCTGGGTTTGCTGGATAGCCCCCCCTCCCACCTCCACGGGGCCACTTATTGACATTGAAATATCTCAACAATAAGCAGCTATTGACGGCCTCTGAGGTCAATACCAAGATTCATTGACCCAGGCTGCAAATATGGAAGGCAGCAAGTCCAAGGTCACTATTTACCTGAAGGGATGAAAAATAAATCTTGATAAGAACCAAAAATAGAAATCAATATGCATACTGTGGTGTGCATTGCATTACTTCTTTCCAGCAGGAGGCTATTTTAGGAGGTTTCAGGGGCCCCTTTGCCATCAGAAGCTGAATTGGGGACTGAAGAGGAAGTAGGAAGAGAAAATGATCCCTTCTCTCATTGCCCTGGCCAAGGAGAACTGGCAACCTACACCACTGGGGATCAGCCCAGTCCCCACAGAGAATCTCAGCTTCTGTGACTCCAACCACTCTGGCCATGTCCTTAAGAAAGAGCAGAGTCGAATTTCCTAACCACATGAGCTGTTGATGGTTGTGGCAAAGTGGTCATCTCCCCGAAGCATGAACAGGGCCAAGAGAAACACCAATCAGAGTAATTAGCATGATCTTTACCTTTCCAGAAAACCTGTGCTTCTATCCTGCTGGGGAAGGAGAGACCAAGGTCTAATCAGTTGCTAGATGCAGGTACAGTGAGATTGAGGTGGCCAATTGTGGAGAATGCATCTCCCTTTTTAAGCATTCTAAAGCTTTAAGTTGCTGTGTTGTGGCATTTCCATTCCTTTCAAGGCTATTTTTATTATTTGTTTAGGCTTAATTAACTTTTTTCCCAATTACAAAAGAAATTCACGTTCTTTGTAGAAAATGTCAAGCCTATTTGTGATGATCCTTTTAATCTCACCCAGAATATTCAGGCTCTCTGATGAAATGAGGAAAGTATGGGTTTTGAATTCAGATAGATCTGAGTTCAAGTATCAATTCTATGACTTAGTAGGTGTGTGGTCTTGGGCATGGAAAGGAATGATTTTCTGCTGCCATCACCTGATATATAAACCTCTTCTGGGATGTCGATATGCAAATTAAACTGGGATTTATGTAACATACCCAGCAAAATGCTAAAAATACGGTAGACAAACATCTGACAAGTTTGATCACAAAATAAATACACATGCAATAAACAACATTAGAAACAGAAATGGGAACATAACCACTGAAGTGGAATTAAAAATCGTAAGAGCATACACCTGTACTCCTTTATTCCAACAAATTTGAAAGTTGACATGAAGTAGATGACTCCTTTAAAAAAAAAGATGATCAAAATTGATTAAAGGATAGGTATCAAGTCAATATCCGTATGAGTTGGGAACCAGTTAGAATATAGACAGCATGCTAGGTCTTTCATACCAAGGGAATTTAATACAAGGAATTGGTGGCATAGCTGATGGAAGAGCTGAGAAACCTCACAGGGTTGTCTAGCAATGGTGGGAAGCTGGCAGGACAGAGGGAAAGGGTATCTCTAGCAAGGGCCAGTCCGGTGGGAGCTGGCCCCATTCAGGGGGATGCTGAGAACCAGCCTGACACCACGGAGGGGGTTCTGCTGCTTCAGAGATGCTACCCAAAGCAAGGTGGGAGAGGTAATACTCTTGCCTCTCTCCACTCACCTTCTTTCATCTTTCAACCAGTGCCTCCCACTGGCCAACCTGCTTGGAAGCTAGGAGGCAAGTGAGCCTGGAAATGTAGCTCCTTGAGATACAGAGCAAAGCAGGGAAAGGATGGGGATTGAAGCTGATGACAAACAGGACACAACTGGCTCAAGGTCACGGTTCCAGGGAGCTGATAGGAGAGCTCTATTAAACCTTTGGGCAACAATTGATTCTTATGAAATATGAAGTATTCTGGAACAAAAAAAGAAATCCATATGTTCCTAATTAATGAAATAGCGGGACCCAGATCCCAAACACAGAGTAGCACAAAAAGCAAGCGAATGCCTAAAAGCTAATTTTGTTGTTAAAAATTAGAGGCAAAAAAGAGAGAATAGGTCTAATTCACCCATGTACTAAAATATGTGTTATACTCAAGTTTAATTTGCTTTAGGAATGAAAGGATGGTTTGATATTAGGAAATACATTAATGTCATTTTTACATGAATAAATTTTAGAGGCATTCTGATCATTTCAATGGAGAATAAAGAGAGATTTGATAAAATCCAATGATTTTTCTAGTTAAAAATGACAAGTGTTGCCAGTTATGACAAGGTTTTATTTTGCAGAATTCAAAGCTGTGGTGGGCAGTCATTCCTCCCACCCCCTCATTCTCAAGAGGAAAAATCAATCAACCTTGTATCTAGCCTCATCTGATGCTCACATGGCCACTGGGAGGGAAGGTTTGGGTTTATCTGTCAGTTTATCAGGCAAGCCTCTCCTGTTACCATCGAGTCTTTTCCTGACATCAAACTGTCTCAATAATAAAAGATTTATGGAATAAGAGAAACATTTTTCAACCTGGTAGAGTTTCCTTCATACTAGAGCAAAGCAACCACAGATATCGTACTTAATACTTACATATGAAAACCGTTCCCACTAAAACTGTTTTTGTTAAAAGTTTAAATGCTATTGCTCCTACCACTTAACACTGTAGTGGATGTACAGACTCGTGCAGTGAGGAAATAAAACAAAATCATGTTTACGTCTTGGTCCAGGAGAGACCCAGCTGTCACTATTTACACACAATATGATTACCAGCCTAGAGAATGCTGGAGAATCAACTGAAAACCTCTTAGAACAAATAAAATTAAGTTGAATTTAAAGTCAACATACAAAATCCAATAGCTTTTCTCTCCACAAGCAATAACCAACTGGCAAATAACATGGATGCCACTCTCAATTACAATGGAAACTATAAAATACCCAAACAAATCTAATAAAGAAATTTAAAAAAAAAATGGCCAAACTTCACAGAAGGACACAAAAGACGGTGTAGACAATATTCTATGGAAGATTCAGCCTTGAAAACACATTAATTCTCTTGATCCTACTATATAAATGTAATGCTATCTCAATGAAAATCCAGACAAGAGACCTTTTAACTTGATGAGTTGATTCTAAAATACATATGGAATGGGGCATGTAGGCGGTTCAGTGGTTTAGGGATCTGCCTTCAGCTCAGATCATGATCCTGGGGTCCAGGGATCAAGCCCCACATCAGGCTCCCTGCTCAGGGGGATGCTTGCTTCTCCCTCTTCCACTCCCCCTGCTTGTATGCTCTCATGTCAAACAAATACAAAATCTTAAAAAAAAAAAAAAAGATAAAATAAAATACATGTGGAAAAAGCGATGCCCCAAAATAGCTGAGAAATTTTTAGAAAAGAAGCACAGTGAATAGCATCCTGCCCTATTAGGTAGAGAGACATACAACACAGGCATTTGTTAAGATAACTTAGTAATAATGCAAGAATAGGCAAGCAGAGTAAAGGCCAAAAACAGATACATTATGCAAGCTGCTTTGGTCTGAGATTTAAGTGACATTGCAGCAGGAAAAGGTCAGTATTGGCAATCAACTTCCATCCCCTTCAGGGCAGGGGAATTGGGTCCTGAATCACTTCTTACACAAAATAAACTCAAAATAAATTAAAGATCTAAACGTAAAATCCAGCCTTTGAAAAAAAAGCATTAGATTAAGACCATTATTATTATTGTTTAAAGTGCTGGAGCACCTGGATGGCTTAGTCGATTAAGCATCCAACTCTTGATGTCAGCTCAGGTCATGATCTCAGGGTTTGGGGATCGAGCCCCACAGCATGCTCCACAGTAGGTGTGGAACCAGCTTAAAGTTCTCTCTCCCTTCCCGTCCCCCACCTCTCTAAAAAACAATAAACAAAAAGCTACTCTCACAGTAGAGAAAGATTTCCTAAGAAGAAACACAGAATCTAGTATCATAAAAGAAAATATATATATAATTCAACAAATTAAAAAAAAAAAAAAAACGAAGCCAGAATGAAAGTGCCAGTCTGGGAGAAAATATTCACAACAGAGTTAACCAATAAGGGAAGAATTCATACGATGGATAGAAAGCATCTATGAGTCGATACAAGGAGCCAAAACACTCAATTTAAAAAAATGGGAGAAAAGTTGCAAGTAATTCACAATCGTAAAGAACAAGAAAATGGCTAATAAGTATTTTTCAAACTGCTTGCTATTAAGTGGGAATCAGAAAAATGCAAATGAGGATGGGAAGCTATTTTTCTATTTGCCAGTTTCACTAAAATGAAAACTGTAGAGTGCTGGGTACGCCCACTCACCTTCTGCACACACAGGTTGGGGTAACTGCCTCCTTCTTCCCTTTGGTTTCCCGTCTCCTAGGAGGGGCTGCTGTTTCCTGCAGTGACTGCAGTGAGGTGACCTCAGCCTCAGACACACATTAATGCCTGTGTTATCTCACTGTCCCCTTCTGTTCTTTTTTAACCCCTTAAACACCTGTATAATTAATTCCCCGGGCTAAATTCCTTCAACTTGAAATCTTTAATGTCGCTCTGTTTTTCCACAGGGGAGTAATTTAATAAATGGTAGTATATTCTTATTAAGCAATGCTATTGTGGTCATTACAAAAAAGGGGGACAGACATAGAGGTATTATTATGGAAATATTCCCAAGAACATACTATCAAATGAAACAAGTCATAGAAAAATATGTATAGAATGATCCAACTCAGTTTTTTTTTTAAGATTTTATTTATTTATTCATGAGAGACACAGACAGAGAGGCAGAGACCCAGGCAGAGGGAGAAGCAAGCTGTCTGCGGGGAGCCCAATGTGGGACTTGATCCCAGGACCTCAGGATCACTCCCTGGGCCGAAGACAGATGCTCAACCACTGAGCCGCCCAGACGTCCCTCTCCAATTTACTTTAAAGCGTATACACACACACACATGCACACACACACACACACGCACATACATAAGAAAGTGACAAAATTGGTACATGAGCGAACAGCTATCAGCGAGACCCCCTAGAAAGGGCAGACAGGCTGAAAACAAATAATGGGAGAGACCCACTTTTTTTCTGTATACTTTCCTGCTGTTGGAAACTTGAGAAATATTTTCTAAGAGACAAAGAGGAACATCTTCTGTTGTGTTTCCCAGAAGCAGAACCCCGGACAAGGAGTCTTGTGCATATGATTTTTTGATAGAGTCCTTCTTGGAGGGAGAAGCTGTAAGGAAATGGTGGCGGGGGCGGGGGGGGCGTAGAATAGGAAGGGGAAGCACTCTCAGCAAGAATGTGGGTTTTGCTGAGGTCCAACCTCAGAGGGATTCCATGGGGTTCTCTGGATCATGAATGATACCACAGAGCTAGCCCCTCTCAAGGCCAGGGAGTCAGGATTTGTGCCCCAAAAGTCATCAGTTGCAGGCTTCCTCTGAGTAGGGATTGGATATGACCCACCCCACCCCCTAATATCTCCAGGCAAGGCAATTCCTGATGGGCAAGGTCTTAAGGTCCCTCTCAAGGTCAATTTTCTGGACAAGGACACAACCATGACCTCGAGCAGTCAATACTCAGCTAGGTAATTCACGCAGCTTCCTAGTAAAAGGATTCAGGCCAGGACACCAGCAGCCTCTCGCTTTTCACATTGAGTTCACTCTATCTAGGTCAGCTTCTCCAGAATTCTGTTTGGTCACAATTTCTGGGGAAACTGAAAAGAGGAAGGTTAGTGGGACACATCCTTTCCTCGCTGTTGCAATTACTCCTGAAGCTATAGCTAATCCTCACCGTCTCCCTCCTCCGGCACCCGCTCTAGATCACACACCGCTGCCTGCCCATCTAGGTGGCTTGCCTGGGGACTTGGAGCCCTTGGATGCCATGCTTATTAGGCCATGGTTGTATTTGCCTGCTGCCAATTAAAAATACCCACGGAGTGCCAAGAGCTGCCCAGGGTTGGTCACCTAAGTGACCAACCTATATTCCGCCCTGCTCCCTTATGGGATAGCTCTCCTCACGAGCATCGGGAGAAAAACTCTCCACTTCCTTTGCTGAACTAGTAGGAGGAAGATCCTCAAGGGAAGGAGCAGCAGCCATAGCTTTAAGTTCAGAGAGTTTCCTGTGTCCCCTGCTGGAATCATCCTCCCTCTGGGAGCTGTGCTCTAGACTCACAGGCCTGGGGGATGCAAGGGATGGGGACCGTATTACCCAAGCGAGTCCCTGGGAGGCACAGGGACTACGACAAATCCTACTTCCACCCCACGGTCTTCGAGCCTGTGAATTCGGTCTCCCAGAGGGAGGAGAGGCAGCTCTATGTGACGATCGACGGTTTGAGGCACATGCCACATTCTGCACGATGGCACCCCATCTTCCCCGTCTATCCTTTCAAATCCGCCCTGGGACCTCAGCAGCACTTTTCGGAGGCCACCTTGCTGCTCTATCAGATTTCAGCCTTGGGTGGTGCTGTGTGTGGAAGGAGATTCAAACATGTAGCATTATGTTTTTTCTTTCCTTTGGAGGGTGTTTCCTAGCCATGTGCCAGACTCCTAAAAGCATCACAGATGTCACAGACTCCTCAATTTTTTTTAAAGATTGATTTTATTTATTTATTTATTTATTTATTTATTTATTTATTTATTCATTCATTCATTCATTCGAGACACACAGAGAGAGAGAGAGGCAGGAACACAGGCAAAGGGAGAAGCAGGCTCCACGCAGGGAGCCCGACGTGGGTCTTGATCCCGGGTCTCCAGGATCATGCCCTGGGCCGAAGGCAGGCACCCAACCGCTGAGTCACCAAGCTGTCCCAACTCCTAAAGTTATATTGGGTTGTTTTCTACCCTCTGGAGAACACATGTTCTACCAAGGTATCTGGAGCACTAGCCTTTCCTGCTCATGAGGTCCAGTGGACATTCTACCACCCACGTAGTGGCCAGTGTCACATCTGTAGAGCATCCAGACATCCGGATCCTCTTGAGACTGAGCAGGAGACCTAATGCAGCCCTGAGCCAAGACTGTGAATGTTTACCCTTGTCTGTCCCAGATGAATGTGAGTTGTTTCCAATCCTCTTTCTTGAGGGGTAGGGAAAAGAATGCAGTTGCCAGATCAGTAGCTATGTACCATATAGCAGAGGCTGGGTAATTTGTTCTATTAAAGATTTTGCATTAAGCCCAGCCGCCACGGTTGGAGACTGCTTAAGTTTGTGGAGGTCTCCCGTTATCTGCTGCAGCCCATCAGGTTTTGCAGGGGTCAGACGGCACGAACATGATGAGGACTACCACCCCGCATCCTGGAAGTCTCTGAGGTGCGGATCTCCACCATTCTTCTCCGTGTGCAATATAGTTTTTGATTTGTGACCTTGGTTGGGTGGGGGTGGGATGGTCAGTTTCAAGGACTTCCACTTGGCCTTTTCCATCAATCTAGCTGTTTCCGACTACGATAGCATGCACCCGTAGGCCAAGGTGTAAGGTCAGGACTGTGCCAGCTTTGAAGTATGTTAATTCTGATTACATGTCCATGAACCAAGACAATGACCACCAGTTGGGTCCATGAACCTGGCAGAGTCACTGTAAGATGACTCTAGGCCAGAATTCCATTTATTGCCTCTAACAGAGGCGCCATGGCAATACTTTGGGTCCCTGGATATCACTGTCAACTTGTTTCCAACCCTTGGAACCTAGATACCATCCCCCCTTTTCCTGATGCACAGTTGCCTGAGCTAATGGACTATCTTCTAACAATGGAGACTAGGCCATTTCCACAGGTGCCTGGGGGTTCGGGTGATGTCGAAGGAGTTCCTAATTACAGCTACATAGGTATCGCATTCCTAGATCTCAGGCCCTATCCTGTTCTGTTCAGGGCCCCGACTTCAGCATCGGAGACTTGCTGAGGCTGAGAACTCAAACTTTTTTTCAAGTCTGCATCTCTTAATAGTAGACACCAAGCCTAGATTTCAGCATGGCCAGTCTTTCAGCTGCAGGAGATAAGGCCCTCACTGATAAAGAGGTCCTATGACTTTCACACGTTGCTCTGAAATGGCGATTAATTGACTTGATTAATTATTTTCTTTCTTTGATGGCTCTCAGAAACAGCCTCTCATTTCCACAATCCTTGAACTATACTGTTCAAATATCAGAAATATTGCAAAAGCTGGTGCATCCCCTTCCAACTGTGAGCTGTCACAGAAACTCTACCACATGCTAGGAACTGTGAATCCCACCACGCCCACCACCACCACTAATGTTAGGGTCCTCTTTACCAGCAGGCCATCCAACTCCAGATCCCATCCTTGGAGTCGGCTTCTCCTGGCACCAACTGTTTTAGGTCAGGTCCCCTAGACCGGTGGTTCTCAAAGTATCATCCCTGGACCAGCCACATCAGCATCACCTGGGAACCCATCAGAAATACAAATTCTTGGGCCCCAACCCCTAAACAACTGAAACAGAAACTCGGGGTGGGGCCCAGCAGTCTGTGCTTTAAGGCTGAGAAACACTGCCCTGGAAGCAGAGCTTGAGAATTCTTGTGCAAATGATTTCTCGAAGGAAGGCTTTTGGGAGGAAAGAAGTGAGAAAAGCAAAATAAGGCAGAGGAAGGAGCCAGACCCAGATAGGAGTCTTGCTGAAGTTCTGTTCCAGCCCCATTCCACAGGAAGCTCTGGAGCATAAATAGTACCATGGACTTGTCCCCCCACACTCCCACCCCGAGGCAATGAGGTTCAGCTTTGTACACCTGTATCCCTAGCCATTGGCCAAGTAACCCTCCACCCCCAACCAGAAAGATTGAAGAAAATTTCCAGGCATCTCCGAGTAAGGCTGCTCCAGATGGCTGTGGGCAATTCTCTGAAGAAGGGACAGCTGTGAACTGTTAGCAGCCAACGCTTACAGCTCTTGAGGCGTGCACACAAGGCTTGGTGGAGGGCATCTGGTTGGGGCACCGATAGCATCCACCACACGGTGCCCAGAGCTTGTTAATTTTCCTCGTAGCACAAAAACAGTGAGACAGAGTGGGGCAATAGAAACCATCCTAGGCCAAACTGGGCCAAAAAAAGGTGTCACATGTGGTATTTGATCCTGGCACCAAACTATAGCTGTGTGTCCTTGCATTTGTCCTCAGCGCCCTCATTGATAATATGGGACTGATAATACAGATAATACATTTCCCACGGGGGTGAATGTCATGTCAGTTAAAATATGTGAAAATGCTTTGCAAACGGTAAGTCATAAAGGAATATTATATATTTTATGCTTTCTGTTGAGTAGAAAAGAAATCCACAGTTTACCTTTGGTGGTAAGGATTTATTAGTTGAGGCAGAACTGCTGGGCCATGGGGTTGAGCGTTTTCATCCTAAGTAGATATTGCCAAATTGCTCTGAAATGATATCAATTTCTACTCCCACCAGCAGCAGCACATGAGAATTCCCATTTCCTTCCAACCTGGCCAGCACCCTCTCATTTATTTTAGCCAGCCTAGTGGGGATGAGGGGCACGTGCATAGGGAGACACAAGTTCAAGTACATCCTTTCTAGCATTTTTTGTCAGATACAATTGGAGATAAGCCAGATGCACCTCATTAAGGGAATGAATAAATCAATTGTGATGTATTCATACAGTGCGTTACTATATAACAGTTACGATGGCTGAACTAATACATAATATGTATGCGGACGCACATATATATGACAATGTTGAATGGAAAACATAAGTTGTACGGCATTATATAGCATATTATGCCATTTACATACATTTTTAAAAACACATAAAACAATACCATGCATTGTTTATGGATGCACACATTTGTAATAAAAATATTAAAAATATGCACTTGGATACATACCAAACTCATCGCAGTAGTTACTTATGGGGAAGGAAAGGGAGGGAAACACAGGAGACTTTTATCTTGCCTCTAAACTTGTATTCCTTGATAAAAGAGATAGGATCGTTACAAATAATAAGAAAAAAACGCTCACGTGTGTGTATCTGGTGTAGCGGCTACATGGTTCTTGTGTCCTTGGTACTTTATTTTTCATCTTAATTATTGTTTTAGTTGCCGAGGGCAAACTTCTTCAGAAAGGGACCAAGGATGTGGTGGCCATCTCGTTTCATTTTGCAACAGTGTGCTGGGCGTGGGTGTACACGCAAGTGGACAAAATAACCGTGCTCTTGGCCCTCATGGAGCGTATGGCCTCACGGGGAAGATATACCAAAATTGTGGTGAGGGCAAAGATGCAAAATTACAGGGTGCAGTGATAAAGTAAATTAGGGAGGTTAAATTTAAATTGGAGCACTGGAAAGGGCATTTCTGGAACACTGGTTTTAAATTGAGGACTGAGGGTTAGCAGGAAGTGGCCAGTGGACCCTCAGGGGAGGACACTGACTTCCAGGTCTCCCGGGAGTGACCCCGAGGAGAAGCCCCCAGGCAATGCAGAGCACAGGTCCTGGGGATGGTGGGGGAGGGATAAAAGGAGCTCCTGGGGAGGGGGGATTGTGTGGCAGAGCCTCAGGGAGGGAGAATTGGACGGCAGGACACTAGGCCAGAAGCATTGGCAGGGCAGGTTCAGGCTGGAACTTGCAGGCTGTGGTGAGGATGTTTTTGTTTTCTTAATTTTATGAGTAATGGAGGATCTCTACAAGTGTATTTTGTAATCTGTTGAGTAATAAAGTATCCCTGCAACTTGTTTTTTAGCTTTTTCATTATGAAATTTTTCAAAGGCGTGCAAAGGTGGAACAGTAGAGCAAACCCCTGTGTGCCCAGCTTCATCGTGACCAAGCTCACTTTCCTGGTCCACCTGGTATGATTTGGGCAAGAATCCAACACATCACTTCGCATAGAAATATTGCAGGATGTACCTCTGAAAGAGAAGCCCTCTCTTTTTTGGGGAAAAAGCAACCAAAATACAATATCACACCTAAAAACTGAATAATAATTTTTGAATAGCATCAAATATTTGAAGCATTTTAAGTAGGAGAATCATTATGTGATTTACTTTTAGTGAAGCTTCCTGGCTTCCCTGTGCAGGGTGGATCTGGGGCCTGGCAATGGGGGCAGGAAATTAGGGGGCCACAGTAGACGTCCAGCCAGGACTTGGAAGCTGGACCAGGGCGGTGACAGAGGAAGGAATGGAGAAAAATGCAGATGCAGGTCTATTCGGGAGGTAGATGCACAGACTTGGTGATGGATAGAATGTGGAGGATAAGACAGGGACATGCCAAGGTTTGCCCTTAGGCTCTGTCTGGAATATGAGGGAGAGTGTAAGTGCCAATTGCTGAGATCAGGACGCTGGGTATGCAGTGGGTTGAGCCTGCCATCCCCTGCCCCTCCTCCCCCTTCTTCTTCACATCCTTGCAGGCTCACAGCAGCATATCCTGGGAGCAGGAGGCCTGGTATAAATGCTGTGCAGGCTGAGGCTTTAGACCAGGGGAGCAAAGAAGCCATACAGTTTTCCAGAAGGGCTGTGAATTGTCTGCGGACAGGCAGGGGCTTCATTCTTGTTCGAGGAGTGAGTTGTGTCTCTCAAGCCCCCGGAGATGTTTTCACACCCTGGCCCTGAGCAGTCATCTCTAAAATATTTTTGTGTAATGAGTATGAAAGGAGAATGGTGAGCTTTTCATACATTAAGGCAATCACACTGCTAAGATGCCCCCAAACTGACATAAATACTATAGAGAACATGGGAGAGATATAAGACTGTGCCAGGGGTGCTGTAAGCTTGTACGATGCCTTTGCGTGAATTAGAAGAAAACATCTCCTCTGGCAGATGTAGCCCCCAGGCACATGATTTTGAGGGTAGAGAGTATCCTTGTGAAAATGAAGAAAAGGTATTCCTTTTTGTGGTGCTGCAGGTCCTTGTCCAGCTGCTCTTGGGCAGTAGAAGCAACCAAAGCAATTATTCATAGTGACACTAGACTGTGTCCTTACCTATAGCAGCTTTTGATCTGATTTGTGAGATGAGGACCACATTGCAATAATTCTATTATTTTAAGCTTTGTCTTGGATTGGTGTATGTGTACACTGAAAGGAGGGTCTTGGTCAGGAACTGGATAGATTCAGTAGATTGACATGGAACAGAATAGTCAGGAAAGACTCATGAAAGTGACCAGATTTGAACTGAGCATGTAGGGAAGATCAGGAGTGGGCAAATATCCCAGGTGAGGGTATTCTTACCCCTTCTTCAGTGGGATAAAGCAACACCAAGTTGTCATGAAAGTCAAGACAATAGCACAATCCAGAAAGGCTGCAGTGGCCTGCCATGGCTGGTGCCCGGAGAAAACCTTCCAGGAAAGTTTTTAAGAGCAGTGAGACCAAAGTCAGATTTCAATGGGTTAAAGAGAGGTATATAAAGAAACAGAAGTAGAACCTGTTTTTCATGAGTTCAAGAAATTTGGCAGGAAGAGCCAATTGAGAAATGAGATGGTAGCTGGAAGAGGCAAAGGGTCAAGTGAAGTTTTTTCAAGTTGGGAATACCTGCTTCTATTTAAAGGTATAATGAAAAATGTTAGTGAAAAGTAAAAGACTGAACACACCTGAGAGGAACAAGTGCACAAAGAAGGAGAATCCCTTGGGACTTAGAAAGTTTCTCATCTTAGACAGGAGGGACACCTGATTTCTAAGCCTGCAAAGATGAGAGGATGGCTCTGGGGACCAATGTAATAAGTGACAGTTAAGGAGCATAGCTCTAGTCATTTAAATCAATATGAAGCAAGAGTGGATTAAAGCAGCATGTCTCCAGATGTAACATGCATACATGTCACCCAGGGATCTTGTCAAAATGCAAATTCTGATTTGGTAGGTCTGGGATGAGGCCTGGGAATCAATATGGCTAGCAAGTTCCCAGCTGATGCCCATGCTGCTGGCCTTCAGGTACAATATTCAACCACTAAGGGTCTTAGGAAGTGGAAACAGAGAATATGGAGAAGGGGAAATGATCAAAAACCCTAATCAAAGGAAAGTTCCTTGAGGAGAATGAACATTTCCAGAAAGAATGGGCTTACAAAGCACAATGAATGAAAAAAGACCAATATGGCAATACATCTCAGTGACATTTCAGAACCAAGGCAGAAAGAAGTTCTCACTGGAGATAGCTAACAGGTTGCCTGCAGAGCCAACTGGTATCTACATTTCATTAGAAATGCAGAGGCTCAAGTATCTACAATGTTCTCAGGGAAGGCTACTTTGAACCTAGAAATTTATATACCCAGCCAAACTATCACTCCAATGAGCTGCTACTCTGATGGGAAGCACAACTTACTCAACCTTATGGATTCTGTTTCTATGTCGTCTTTCCATGAGTCTACTGGCAGGATGGCAACCTGAAGTTCAGTAAAAGTAAGGAAGTCTAGAGATATGGATCAGATTTTTTCAACTTTATCTAGAGGAAGTCAAGAATTGAATGAGAAAGGAAAAAAATGAGATCGGAAGAGGCCAATGGCAGAGACAGGAAGTATTGAACTAGAAGTCGAGGCAGAGTGGTGGGTGCCCAATAGTGAAGAGGCTGCCTCCTCCTGCATGGAGAAGTAGGAGTGGGAAGGACAGGTGAGCCTGTTCTTTGAAATCATCTTTGGTGGAAACTTAAGAGTTCAGTTAAGATACAGAGGCAAATTCCCATGGCAAAGAAATTGCTTTAGGGTAAAGGAAATGTATGCTCATAAAGGAATGGAATTCACTGAATGCAGTAAAAAAACAGGTTGCAGAGAGATCAATTTGCAGGGGATGAGGTAGGTAATGCTAGGATGTAGAATAGGACAGCAAGGACAGTGCAGCCTTGGAAAAGGCAGTTAAGGTCAATCAGGGTAAGGGAAATAAGGGGTTCCAGGTAACCCTTAAACTTTTTAAGTTTATAAGAATCATGGAGATTTAGCCCTGAATAGCATACACGACAAAGGTAAAAGGAAAGAGAAAGGGACCCAACCTCAATGTTCCCAACTAAATTTCCTGGTTGGGTTGATGGGAGCAGCAGCCAGCAGAGCTCCAGTAGCCTCCACAGGCAGACCAAATCAGAGCAGACCTCCACCACGACCTTTTATATGTTGGGGTCTAGCAGGCAAGGGGGAGACACCTGATGAGGCCATGAGCCCAAACTAGTGAAGACAGGCATGGAGCGGAGGTGGTGTGAATGAAAGCAGAGGAAAGAGGAAGTCCAGAGAGGTCTGCTAAGGCAGACAGCATGGACCTACAGCCTGCAGGGCCCTAGGGTGAAGAGTGTGGTATCATTATGCCAGGCTGGTGCTTCCATATCTACAACAGAGAATATTTGTTCCCTGGCCCACTTCTTATATTGCATAAATTCCTGCTGGGTATGATTTCTAGCCAGATACAAGTCAGGTGATGGGAATCTAGGATAATCCCCCATCACTGAACTGCTGTCCTCGAATGGCTTCAGGCAAGTATGAAAGGGCAGGCTGATGCTCGTACCTGCAAGATAATGGTATGAGCAGACCTGAACAGGATGCATGCTGTCAGAATCCGAGAGCCTAAGACATGTATGGGACCCCTTGCCTTCGTTTTCTTCTAGAGCAAGAGTTGACAAACCTTTTCTGGAAAGAGCCAGATAGCTAATATTTAAAATCTCTCTGATGCCACACCTCAGCTCTCCTCCACTCTTACATTTTTCCTTCTTAAAAAATGCCTCCATCTAATCCCAAGCATGGGTGGTAAACTTTGGTCTTAGAATGTAAATTGAATCACATTTTATTTTATTTATTTTTTATTTTATTTTATTTTATTTTATTTTATTTTATTTTATTTTATTTATTTTATTTTATTTTAGATTTATTTGTTCCAGAGAGAGTGTGATTGGGGGAGAGGGGCAGAGGAGAGAGGGACACGCAGACTCTGTACTGAGTGTGGAGCCTGAAGAGGGGCTCAAACCCAAGACCCCAAGATCACGATCTGAGCCAAGATCAAGAGTTGGCTGCCCAACCAACTGAGCCATCCAGGCACCCTTTGAATCACATTCTATATGCAATGGCTTTTAAGAAGTCTAGTGTAAACTTTTTTTTTATTGAGAGAAGAGCCCCTTTCAGAAACCAAGAAAGCAGACCGAGCTCCACCACAGCACCCCTGAGAATATGAATTGCATGGTTCACGAGAAGTACCTTCATGCCTAAAACCCATGCTACCTTTCAACTCAGTTCTGCAAAACCTTACTCCTTAGAAGTGGAATGAATGCATGAGTTTGTATACATTACAGACATTAGTAAAGGCCTGGGTTATCTTCAGGAAGTAGTGAATGTTGACTATAGATATCAGAAAATACACATTTGAGGTGTAAATAGCTTCATTTGCAAGGTCAAGGGAAGTAAAGACACAGTAATGAAATTGAAAGACTGTTCACGCTTCATACACATTTTCCTGTTGTTTTGATTTCATTAAACATAGATCATCGCTTGATCTGACTTTGATTATTTTCCACGCACAGAGCAGAACAGGCAAACACCCCTGCCTTCAGGGTGCTTACGTTCAAGTAGAGTAGATGGGTCATAAATCCACTGGCAAATAAAATCAGTAGTTCAGATGGTGGTAAAGTGCTCAACAAAAAAAGGTAGGAAGGGAGAGAGGGGTAGGGTTATGTGTGTGTGCGTGCCTGTGTGTACGTGTGGTTGGTGAGTCCGAAGGGTGCCATGCAGCAGAATGTGCCCTGGAGTGACCCGACCACCAACGTCTCTAATAGGTCAGGGCTCCTGCTTTGCCAGCGTTGACTGTTTTGAACATCACTCTCTGAGTGGGACTCTTTCTCCAAAATGATTGACAGGGAAGATCCCTGGCCAGCCACCTTTTAAAAGGAGCCTCAGTGAAGGTGAAGGAGTGAGCCATGTGGACGTCTGCAGGAAGGGCATTTCCGGATCAGGGATCAGCGAGTGCCACCAGGTGAGTGTGGCTGACGCAGACGGCGCCCAGGCAAAGGTACTCGCCCTCTCAGTTGCGAGATCTTGCCTTTGATGCCTCTGAAAGGCAGATCCACGGTTTCCTCTTGTACTGAGCAGATGAAGTAAACCCTGCTCAAGTTCGAGTTCATTGCTCTGTGGTTTTGAATGGCCCTAAATGATTCTAAATTTTTGTCCAATTTAAAGATCAATGGCCCGGCCACCCAGAGGCAGGCTTCTCCATGGTGCTTTCATTGTAGACGCATTAAAGACATTCGTGAGTAAAATGTGTGCTGGGTTCATTTCTGAAACTACCACAAAGTACCCATTCTGCCCCATCCAACTTCCTCCTTCCTGGACCTGGGGGGCAATGTGTGTTTACAGCGCCCCCTCCTGGCTGGCATTGGCACCGCGCTGCTGGACTAGGTTTGGCTGCACACCCCCTTCCCCCCTCATGCTTCCCCCTGGGCTCAGGGTGGCTGAAACTGGCCCAGATATAGAAGATGTCTATGTTTCCTCCTGCGTTCACTTTCTTCCCCAGCCTAGCCTACATTTAGCAGCTTTATTGTTTAAAAATGCTGTCTCCTGTGGTCTGTTAACCTCTATTCTCTCCAGCTTGCATCTGGCTGCCGACCAGCAAGCCGCTGCACACTTCTGCACCAGTATTGGTGGGTTTCTGCTCCATCCCTTCGTGTCTCTTTTCCTCTTTCCCTGGAGAATCGGTGGGTGCACGCAGGAAGGAACACGGCAGACAGAACCCCAGAACCCAGGCCTTAGGGGTCACGAGCGCCACGCGTGGTGGCTCTGACCTTAGCACAGAGGAACGGAAGATGCAGGCTGCCTCGCAGCCCAGCCCAGGACATGCCTCGTCCGCTTAGGCTCTTCCTCACATGGAAATAAAAGTCCATGATAACAGGGAATTGAGGATGGGAGTGGGGCCTGGATTAGGGGTCGCTGTGGGCTGGGTGGGTTGTGCCCCTTTCCCTTCCCCAGTCTGACAATGTATTGGGAAGTAATTGGGTTTAGGTGAGGTCATGGGTCCTCCTAAGAGGAGGACCTCCTAAGAGAGAGCTCTGCTCTCTCTCTCTCTCTCTCTCGCTCTCGCTCTCTCTCTGTCTCTCTCTCTCTCTCTGTCATGTACGGACACAGCAAGAAAGAGGCCATCTACCAGCCAGAAAGAGAGCTTGATCTTGGACTTCCCAGCCTCCAGAACTGTGAGAAATAAATTTCCGTTGCGTGAGCCCCCAGCGTGCGGTGTTTTGTTACGGCAGCCCGAGCTGACTCAGACGGGGACCCAGGGCCCCCCCATCTCTTCCAATGGAGATTAATAAACCACTTCTATCCATTCTATTCCTTCCCTTTCTCCATCTTCAAAACGGAACAAAATGAAAAAAAAAAAAAAAAGGAATGCCATTAATTATTTACCGGAAGACGTGTTTCAAGGCAATTAGTTGTCTGAGTTCCCTTCAGGTGGAGCATGGCTCTCCTGAAAATCCCTGCTGGGAGGCGGGGAGGGAACTGTTGCCCAGCGCTGTCCTCACCAACCCTGAGAGCCGCCTGGAATGAGATTCTGGAAAGGGTGGGCTTAGAGGGAAGCACGCACGGGTGTGGGAAGTATTTGTGCCCCGAAACCCCATACTTTAAAGGCCACATCCCCCCTGACTCTCCTCTGGCCACTCATCCATTCTCCTTCCAGGCTGAGTTGTGTCTGACGCTTCCCCCCTCTTCTTGGGGCTCACTCTTTCCACAAAATGACCACGACGGTGGGCTTCTTGGTTGAGGGTGGTTCCCCGTGTGACTTGGGAAATGGGCACCAAGGGGTGAGGGAGTAGGAGGAGGTGTGGGTGGGGAGCAGACACAGGGCCTCTCCCTTCCTGTCCGGTGTCACTGCTGCCTGCTGGTCCCTGCCGGTGGAGGCTGTGCCTGATTCTGCAGTTGAACACTTTGTTCTAGTTGCTGTTACATTTGAGATGGAAAATAGAAAAAATATACAATAATCATATTGGAAAGCTGACTCTGCCCTGCCTGCCCTTTGGTGTCTGTGTGTGAGATGGGGCAGGGGATGGCCTTGATGCCAAGGGATGGTGGGGCAAGGGGGATCTTGGCCTTCCACGGTGTCAAAGGGCTCCGTGTGACCATCCTGGGCTTTGTCTCTCTGCTCTTGGCTGGCGTGTGGTGTGATGCACCTCCCACCAGGAGCTCGCTGGTGAAGTTCTGCAGTAATCTCTCTCTCTCTCTCTCCCATTGATTCTACATGCAGAATGAGAGGCTAAGAAAGTGGTCCCACTTGGGGTCTAAGGAAGGTAATGATTTATTCATTCATTCATTCATTCATTCGAGACACAGAGAGAGGCAGAGACACAGGCAGAGGGAGAAGCAGGCTCCCTGCAGGGAGCCCAATGCAGGACTCGATCCCAGGACCCCGGGATCACGCCCTGAACCAAAGGCAGATGCTCAATCGCTGAGCCACCCAGGTGCCCCAGAAGGTAATGTTTTAAACATGCATCATCCACTTGGAAAGGCGTGAAGCCAAGTGACCCAGGCCTTTCCTCCCTCTCTTATGCAGTGAATCGTGCCACTCTCTGCTGCTCTGTGCCCCCACCACCACCTCCAGTTTCCAGAGTGAAATGTATGGAGGAGAGAACCTTCTGGAAACAAGGCACCTTCTCCAGAGTGCTGGCTCTGGGGGTGGAGAGAGACAGTGATACCAAGGAGGGAGAAGACCCAGATCCTGTCCCGAGTTTTCCAGGACAGCTGAACGCACAGAACCAAACTGGAAGGGGCAGGACTGCAACGGGGAGGCAGCGCAGAGCCTGGGAAAGCCGCGCAGCCCCTCCTGATGCAGCACCCACCATTCCTGCTCGGTCTGCAACCTCTAATTACACTGCTGGTGGCAAGAATGAGGTCATGGTGTCTGCAAGTGACTTTCCCAGTAACGAGCCCCTCTCAAAGGGGCAGGCTCCCAGCTCAGCCCCCTCCTGGGCCCTCAAAACTTGGGTAAGAGGCAAAATCAGATACTTCCCTTCCTGTATGTGTGTGTGTGTGTGTGTGTGTGTGTGTGTGCAGGCTGAGGCCAAACAGAATCCTCTTCTCCATCTCAGATGGCTGGAGGCAGAGATTGCTGAAGAGCCGCCTATGGGGTCCCAGGCTCCCTGCTCCCTACCGTGCAGACGTGCCTGGAGACTTCCAACCCCTGAAGAGACCTCCCTGACCGCTGCCCCCTGGTTGGTGCCTTGCCCTGGCTTTTGGGGATCCAACTCTCCAAAGAAGGTACAGGGGGCTCCACATGGTTGTACAACCATGTCTCTTCACACACAGAGAGAGAGCAAATGCTGTCCAGGGCCCCGGGAGCATCCAGCGCAGACTCCTGGCTGCTGGAAGTCTGGCACTGGGCATCGAGAGGGTGGAGTCCAGCAAGGTTTCAGACAAGTGTGGCCCTGTGAGTTCCCTCCTCTGAGAACCCTGATCCAGCCTTCCTGCTGTCTCCTGGCTGGCCTAGGAGAAGTTCCCAGCAAATCCAGCTCTCAGGCCCCCTCTGTGAGCCAGGAGTGTAACAGCACCCTGCACGCCGGCTGAGCTCCAGCTCGGGGAGGGAAGAGCGTGGATGTGGCGTGTGAGGCCACAGCTGGGCATCGCCGAGAAGCTGGCAGGGGCATGGCCACCAAGGGAAAGGACGACGGCTGGCCATCCTTAGGCCGCCCGTCCCTGAAGCCCTCCCATTTACCAATCAGCCAGCCAGGAGGACTTCGGCCTGGGATGCAACACAAATTGCCAAGGGAAAAAGTGAGAAAATAATTTGAATTAGGTGCTTGGAAGGGCTGTGAGGAAGGCAGACTAGCTTCTCAGCCATTTTCAGAAAACACCCACAGTTCCTTTTCCGAGGCAGGTGAAATGAAGTAATGAAATGTTTGCTGTCGCTGTGTCCACATCTCAGCAATCAATAAATAAGGGGCTGCCCTCTGGGGGTGGTGCGGCCCCTAAGGAAGGAGAGGCAACAGTGAGGCCAGGTGAGACCACTAGGGAGAGAGGAAGAAAGTGGCCTGATAAAATGTGGAGGGTCTCAAGGGCTCTTCGTTCCCCAGCAAAAACCCCCAAGCGGTCAGGCAGAGGTTGCCCATGTGGCTCAGCAGTCTCCAAGCCGGAGGAGCGCAATCTTTTATTGGAGACCCATAAAATATTTCTATTTCCTTTAAAAATCAGGGAAAAAAATAATAAATGGACTTTCAGCTTGGAAAAAAACGTTTTAATATGTAATATTAGTATGTTCGTCTTTATGCCAGCAGTCTTGAAATAGTATTTTTTTACATCGATACACTAATTCTTATTCTTTTTTTAACGGTGAAAAAAGAGTCCGTGGAGGCAAAGCTGTCTAGTGCCCAGAACACTTGAATGGGGTCCTGCAAACCCTACCCAGCTGGCTTCTTCCATGGTGGGTGCTGGTTCTGCTCATTTCTGGGGGGGGGGGGCGCACAGGGGAGAAAACCTCCAACCCTTCTCCTCTGTGGCTCCCTCACCAATTTTCTGTTCTCCTACCCTTAGCAAACAGAGCTCCAAAGAACAGAAAAGAAAAGAAAAAAAAAAAAAAAAAAAGAAGAAGAAGAAGAAGGAACAAAGAATGCATACGCCTTGGCACCAACTTCACTTTCTCAGCCATCTGTAAGTCCCAGGCCTTCCTTTTGTCTTGCTCTGGGCCCTGAGCGTTTCCAGATTCTTGAAAGCCTGACCTGGGAAGGGGGTGGGGTGGGGAGTGGGACCCCCTCTGCCCAGCACAGCCTCCCCCCCACACACACACCCCGTGTCTCGGGAGGGGTGGTGGGGGTCCGGGCTGCGGGAGACGCAGGGATGAGAGCAGGCCCGCGGAGCGGAGGGGCGCGGGGCCGGGCCGAGGGGCGGAGGGGCGGAGGGGCGGAGGGGCGCGGGGCGCATCCCTCCCCGCGCGGCGGGCGCGAGCTGGGGCGGGGGCGCAGCGGGTCCCGCGCGGCGGCCGGGCTGCGGGGCTCCGGCGGGGCTCGCTCCCGGCCTGGCTCGGGGCCGCCGCCGCCCCCTCCCCGCGCGCCCGCTGTCTCCAGTCGCGGCCACGGGGTAGCGCTCGGCCCCCCTCGCCGCGTCTCCGCCTCCGCCCGCGCCGCGCTCGTCCCCGGCTCACGCGGCCCCCGCAGCTCCGGCTCGGCGCAGGCAGGAGCGGCTCTCCGGACGCCGAGCCCGGGAAGCGGAGGGCGGCGGGCTCGGCGAGCGGCGGCGGCGGCGGCGGCGGGGCGGCGGCGGCGGAGGCTGCGGAGGCGGCGCGGCCCAGGCGCAGGGGCGGCGGGGCCCGTGCGTCCAGGAGGCGCCGCGCGCCCGGAGCCGGGGCTGCCCGCCGGGCTCTCCGCGCGCCTCGCCCGGAGCTCCGGCCAGGGCGCGGCGGAGGGCAGCGCCGCCCGGCTCCGTCCTCGGCCGGCAGGAGGCTCGGCGCCCGGGCCGCCTTCCCCGCCGCCGGCGCGGACATGGGCGCGCGGGGCTGCGCGCCGGGCCGCGGGAGCCGCAAAGTTTGCTAGTCCGCTGGGCGCGGAGCCGAGGGCGCGCCCGGGCCGGCGCCGCCGGGGGCACCGAGCCTCCCCGATTGGGCGCCGGGGCGCGGGAGCCGAGAGGGGCGGCTCGGCCCCGCCGGATGCCGCCTGCAAAGTTACAGAGAAGAAAACTTCGGCTCCAGCGAGGCTCGGCCCGCTATGCCAGCCGCGCCCCCCGCGCCCCCCGCGCCCCCCGCGCCCCGCGCCCCTGAACGCAGCCCCGCGCCCGCGCCCGCGCCCGCCGCCGCCGCGCTCGCCTCCCGCCCGGCCCCGGGGGCCCCGCGCCTGCAGCGCCGGTGACTGCGTCCGCGCGGAGGACCCAGCCAGGGGGCGGGGAGGGCGCGGGGGGCGGGCAACGTGGCCACGGAGGAAGTTTCCTGAAGTTGCCGGCTTATTCCGGAGCCCGGCCCGCCACCCGGCCGCATCGCGGAGGCCGCCCCGCCCGGGAGAAGTCGGGAGTTGGGGCGCCGCGGGGAGGGAGGAGCCCCGAATCCGAGAGCGGGCTTGCCCCCTGCTCTTGGCTCGCCCCCGGGCCTTCGGCGCGCGCCGCCGGATCGGACTGGGACAGCGGACCCGAAGGAAGGCTTGGGGTCGCCGGCGTTGCCCCTCCCGCCCACCCACCGACCCGGGCCGGAGCGGCGTGGACAGTCTCCCGGGACCCCCCACCCCGCACCCCCGGATTATAAAACAGCGCGGAGGACACCCCTGCAGGGCCGGGCACCATGTGGGGGCTGCTGATCTGGACTCTGCTGGCCCTGCACCGGATCCGTGCGGCTGCAGCCCAAGGTAGGAGGGCCACCCCCACGTGGGGCTGGCTTGGGGGGCTGGCTTGGGGGGCGGCGGCTCCTGGACGCCGCGCTTGGCCTGCGCAGAGCCTCTCCAGGGAGTTTCAGGAACCCCCCACTCGAGTTGGGGGGCTCCCTTTTTTGGGGTGGTGGGGCCGCCTTTCTGAGACTTGTGGCTTCCCGAGGAGGGAAGGTGGGGGTCGGTGTTGGGAGCGTCGTCCGGGGTGAGGGGAGGGGTGGCGCGCCCCCCCCGCCGTGGGTGCCCCCCCCCCGGGCCCGCGTGGGTGCGGGGCTCCGCGCCCGAGCTCCCCAGCCCGGGTCCCCGGGTCCGCGGGAAGGGCCAGGCCCCGTGCCCGGCAGGCGCTGAGCGCCCGGGGCCGGCCGAGTGGGGCGGGAGCCCGAGTCGGATCCGCCGGCCGCCCCGGGGGGACAGTCTCCGGGCCAGGCCGCGGGGCCGGGGGTGCTCGGCTGAGCGGGCCTCGAGCCCGGACCCACGCGGGGTGGGGCGGCCCCCCTGCGCCCCCGGACACACGCAGCATCCTGCCTGGACCTCCCCCTCCGCCCGCCGCTCCTGATTCTCTGACCTGTGGCTGCCTGGAGCAGCCCCTGCCTTGGGGGCGGGAGGGGGGAGGGATGGGGAGGGATGGGGAGGCGCTGGGAGGGTCCGCGCTGCCCCCTCCGGAGGGCGGATGCCCAGACACCCCCCGCCCCCAGTCCTCGGGCAGGTCCCAGCGGGGGAGGCCGGTTGCACCGCCGCTTCCTTGCCTTTGGGGTTCGCAGACCCAGACAGTGGTGCCAGCGGTGTCCGAGCGGCGCCTGCTGGGGGCGGAGGGAGACGAAGCCCGACCGAGCTTCAGGACTCGCGGGGCTCGGCCTCCCGGTTCCAGGCTCCAGGGTCGGGAGCTGCCTGCACCCACCCGGGGGCGCCGGAATGCGGAGGCTGCATCCCGACCGGGCCCCACCCCAACTCTGGGGTCGCCCGCCAGCGAGGGGGGGAGGTGAAGGGACCCCACTGCGCCCAGCGTCAGGCAGTCCAGAGAGCCGAGATCAAAGAGATGAGAATAATCAGCTCTCACTCACCGGGTTGAAGGGAGGATTTTATAAGGTAATTTACGTTAAACCACTTAGAAATTTTGTAAGGAGCCCTGTAAATGTAAGGTAATAAAAGTTATTATTAGTTTTATGATCATCGTAAAATCTTCCAGCAGCCTGCGGACCTTAGAGGTCGGCTGACTCTAGCTACCACTTCGCAGATAGGAAAACTGAGGCCCAGAGGCATTAAATGACTTTGCCCAAGGCTGCTGCGTGCACTGGGGGCAGAGTCAGGGACCTGGTGACTTTTGGGCCCTTCTGTCCCCGGACCCAGGACCCTCCGCAGCTGTCGTGGGTTTGCCAAGGGCCGGGCCCTCCTTCTGAGGGTCCTGGGAGGACCTTGCTGCTGGCAGAAGAGGAACAAGGTGCAGCCTGCCCTGGGGCGCCTCACAGAGTTGCTCCGAGACGCCCGTGGGGCTCCTGGCCGAAAGCCGGGAGAGAGGGAGGACTCTGGGGGTGTCAGCCCCAGCTGGAGGCATCTGACTTCATTACTGTATGGACTGTGGCAGTGGCATGATTTCCCCGGGGCAGGTGGCTCACTCGTTCTTGTCCACGCAGGCCCAGGCCCATGAGGAGTCCCCTGGGCACCCAAAGGTCCTTCCCTCTGGGCCATCAAGCCTCTATCATGTCCCAGCCGACCCTGTCCCATCCACCTGAGGCCAGGATCCACCAGTCCGGCTGAAGTTAAGGCCCGGCCACTTCTGTCCCCGTCCTCCTGCTGGAGGGGCTCGCCCTGTCACCATGCGGAAAGACTGATTGATTCCCTCCCTCTCTGGTTCTCTTGTTTGCTGCCTTCTTGAGTGAGGCTGCCCAGGTCCCCTGCTGCTCCGTTTGTGTTCTCTGGCTCCGAGAGAGTGTTTTCCAGCATCCGTGGGTACTCTCCATTTGTCTCCTGGCGGCAAACCATGCAGGGGATTGTGGGAACTTGGTCTTGCCTGGACTTAGGGGTGCTGTGTTGTGTGTAGGGGGCCGTGGGGTGTGGGGGGGTTAGGGTCAGGCCATGGGGAGACTCAGTTGAGGGGGGTTCCTTTCCTACCTGCTTTAGGGTTAGAAGGTGGAGGTTCTCTTTAGCTTCTCTTTTGAGGTTGAGGCCATGCCCTTAACCCTTTGGGGGTAGTTGAAGCTGCTGGCACTGTTTGTTCCTTCTGAGCTCCTGAGCCCTTCAGTCATGTGTCTCCAGTCATGACACAGAGTGAGGGCCCAGGTGGCCTTCCTCCCTGGGGCAGACCTCATATTGGCCACCACTGAGGATTTTATCTAGACCTTGGCTAGTGTTTTCAGCTGCTGGACCCCAGCAACATCACCTGCCTATACTGAAAGCCACTTTTTAACCATTTCCCCCAAAACTCCGACAGTTCACACCCATTTCCTAAACTAAGTGCCGCGATGTTGTAGAAAGAGCGATTCCAGGTATTTGAGGGAGCCCGCCGCAAGTGCCTGGCACTTAGAAGGCGCTTCATAAAGGGGAATAGGTTTTTTTTTTTTTTTTCCCTTTTAAAGATTTTATTTATTCATGAGAGACACAGAGAGAGGCAGAGACATAGGCAGAGGGAGAAGCAGGCTCCCTGCAGGGGGAGCCTGATGTGGGACTCCATCCCAGGACCCCGAGATCACACCCTGAGCCCAAAGGCAGACGCTCAACCACTGAGCCACCCAGGTGCCCAAGGGTAATTGTTCTGATGATGATGATGATGATGATGATGATGATGATGATGTTTTTACACTGTTAAGCCCGACCATGAGGAGTAGCCCTGGCCACCCACCCACCTTCTACTTCAGAGGCTGCATCGCGGTCCTCAGTGGCCCTCCGGCGGTGCTGGGCTCCACTCCCAGGTGCTCTGCCTGGAAATGTCTGGGTGAGCCTGGATGTCTGCATCTTAGCCAGCTTCTCAAAAGATTTTTCGGGTGCCATGAAAATTAATCGCTGGTGGACATCCCAGGGAGGCCCAGGGGCTGAGAGGAGGGCAGTAGCCAGCCCAGCCATCTGGTCCAGAAGGTTCTTTCGAGAGAACGGTGCCTGGGGGAGGGACAAAAGGGAAGTGTGAGCTGAGTGAAGCAGGCAGTGTTGGGAAGCCCAGCTTCGGAGGCTCCTGAAGGTTCCAAAGGGAGAAAGTTTAGTGCTGGGAGCTAATCACAATAAAAGCCAAACAGCACGCGAGGGAGCGGGATGAAAGTTTAATTACATGGTGTGGCTAAGCTGTAATTATTAATTACTGACAGCAAAAAATAACTTATTGATCAGGGCCTCTTGCTAATTACCACAAGGCCGAGTGTCGTGCTTGCCTGGGGCTCAGCTGGTGCGTGTCAAAGCCCCACACAAGAGTGGGCCAGGGGGCATCCCTGCTCCCTCCTGTGGCTCTCTGCCCCGCACCCTTCTCTCCCTCGCCCTGTGCACCCCTGAGCTTCAGCTGAGGAGTCCAGAACATTCTGGCTGTGGCCAGACGGGTGGCACAGTTTGGTGTTTCTCCTGGCTGCGGGATATGGCCCCTGCACGGAAAGAGCAGACTCAGGACCCCTACCCAGAGGCTGAATCGTGCTGGCAGCCTGACACCTGCCTCAGAAACCCTCCCTTCCATGCATTTGTTCAGCAAATAGTTATCGACCGCTCTCTCCCTTATGTCCTCTACTGGAAGGCCAGAGTAGGGGCCAGGAACCTTGTTCCATCGGGGAAGGGCAGCTGGGAAAGAGGCCAAATCCTTTACAGCAGTTCTCTGTTTAAACAGTGCCTGAACGGCCGACTTTAAAATGATGTGTTAAACTGCATATTGGTATGCATTTGACTTTGTACCACAGGGCACAGTTGGGCTTTAAGTTAAACAGTAAGGGAATGAACTTGTTCTCTGTTCTGAGGACTTGAAAGAAACCCAAAAAGCCAACTAGTGTTGTCCTCTGCCCATAAGCCTGGGACTACTGGCCGTCCAGCGTCTGCTTGTATCCCCCTAGTGACGGAGGACTCACTACTTTACAGAACGAGCTGGTTGTTAGACTGTTAGACAGTCTCCCTGTGGCTGATTATCCTGGGATTTGGCTGTGGTTGAAGAAGTCCTCTGATTGGCTGGGACACCTCCTCCCCAATCCTTCTGACTCCCTGCCCCTCGGGGAGTCAGGAGCCTGAGTTGGAATTGATGTCGGGTGTTACGGTGCAGCCTGCGGGACTTCCACCCCGGCTCCCCCTGGAGCACACTGCCACAGAGGGCCTCGATCTGCCTAAAACGGTGGGAATTAGTCATCATAATTCGGGGCCTTGGGATGCCAATAGCAACAAATGGGCCAGGAGCGATTGCCGGCAGCAGCCCCACTGCCTGTAATGGAAAAGAAAACAGGCCGGTTGCTGAGGCATCCCGGTTGCTCCTCGTGGCCGCCCCCTCTGCTGTCCCCACGCTGGGCAGAAGGCAGGGCCAGTGGGCAGTGTCGGTGTCCAGCAAAGGGCCATCGGGGCTGCTCGGGGTCCTGGGAAGGGGAGGCGAGAGGAGGGGCCTGCACAGCTCATCTCAGTTTCCCCAGCTGGATGTGGGGTCCAGAGAGCCCCTCTCGGAGCCCAGGGAGCCCTGCAGAGGCCCCTCTCCTGAAGGACCGTCAGGGACATGGTGGAAGGCCCCTGGCCCCTGCCTCTACCACCGGATGACCCTGAGCTGAGGCTCTTCTCATCTGGAATGCGGAAACCCTTAAAAATCCCTGTATCTACTGCGTAAGGGTTTTTGTTTGTTTTTTTGTGGTTTTTTACTTTAAATGAGATGATCCTAATCACTTTAAAGTGCTGTCACTAATTGTTAAGTGCTTCTAATGCGTCGGCCACGAGGCTGAGAGGGTGTCAGGGCCCACACCTCCTGCCGCCCCCCACCTCTGCAGCATCCGCACCCACTCTGCCTGCTGGGTTGACCACCTCCCTGTTCCCAGAACTGCCTGGTTGCTCTCTGGCCTCCCACCTGGCACCCGAACGTCCTGCCAGCCCTGCGGCCACACCCAGTCCTCCCAGATGTCTGCAGAGCCCACTGCTGTTTCCTTCAGGACTTCCCCCTGATGTCCCTAATCCGTGTCCCTAAGCCCCTGACAACACGGCGTCTCTGGGCATGAACCCCTTCCCCCACTTTACCTTCTCCATGGCGCTCAGCTTCACCTGACATACATTGCTTGTTTATTTGCTTACCGTTAGGTCTTTCTCAGTGGGGGCTGGAGCTTTATTTTATTCCCTGCTGTATCCCCCCAGTCACGGGGACAGCTAAGGAATAAAGCCCTTTGTCATCCAGCCTCTCCCTTCTCCTGCAGCTTCCTCTCTGACCAGCCACCCACTCTGATGGGCTCCTCTGGGCATCACACAGCACCCTGCCATGGGGCCGGTGTTGTGCTGAGCCCAGCACCCAGAGGATGGGAGCCCTGCCCTGCACGGATTCCAGCCCAGGCTTTCTTAGAATGGGGGCTTGTTGTTCTTGAGCCCAGAGCACCCCTGCTCAGACTCACCTCTACTCCGCCCTTCCTGCTGCTTCTGGCCGTCCGACCTCTGGCTACAGTGAGACCCTGGGGTCCTTCCTGAATCCCTCCCAGCTGCACCGAACCTTTAGGAAATTGGGAGGACAGATAGGGAGTTTGGGGAGTAATGCCCATCCATGCATGGAGGACTCACTGGATATACCTAGGAGAGGGAAGGAGGAAGACCTCCACCAAAAATTAAATACCTGCTGCAACCCAGATTGCTGCCCCTTGTAGCCCACTGGCCAGAACCGATCACGTGGTCCCGCCCAGTAGCCCAGGGGCTGGGAAACACAGGCTTTGGGGTGCTGGCAAAAGAGATCAGCATGTGGGGGCAGGGGGCCACTATTGATGTCCGGCATTCCTTCAGAACCGCAGAGATGCCTCTGCGCTCTCCAGAAGTGCATTTCATATAGAGAATTGCTTTACACCAGATGGGGCCTTCCCTAGAGCATTCCCAAGTTACTCCGGGCCCTGGGCTATTACTTCCCTGCTTTCTGGGGTCTCCTCCCGCCCCCCCCCCATAAGCTGTTGAGTAGAATCCTGTGTCTCGGTAGATGCCTTGGAATTGGGGCAGCCTGGGTTCAAGCTCTGTCACTTTGTGCTACCCTGGGCCACTTTGGGGTGACTCACTTACATCCCCAGCGCCCGAGTCCTCCTCCGTCTTGCCAGGGGAGGAGCCTGCCTGGTGGAGAGTGCAAGGGATGAGCAAGCTGAACACTCGCTTGGAGCCTGCCTGGCCTGTCGCAGGCACTCAGCAAGCTAAGGTGACCAGCTGTGCCTCTGTTTTGGCCCCTCCAAACAGTCTCATCGTGGGATCTCCGGTTGCATTGAGTTTTTGGATTTCCTCCCTCCCCGGGGGGGATCTTTATAATCCACCCGCATCTTCTTTTTTCCGCTTCTCTTTGGTTCTTCCCTAGTTTTGAGTGATCTGGTCTTTTCTCCCCATCCCGGGATCACCGGAGCGGAGGCACACTCATAGTCGGTGTGCAAGTCTATATGTCAGTGTTAGGTACAGTGTGACTGTTCCCTGCCTCTGTCCTCCCTCAACTGCAACATGCAGGTAAACTGAGGCTCACAGACCAACCGCTCAAGGCCTTGTAGTTAGGAAGGCAGGATTTGAACCTAGGGCTCTCTCCTAGGCCTGTCATCTTTCCACTCTCTCAGGCTGCCCTGGCCTCCGTGGCATCCTTCGCTGGTCCCTTCCCCGAGAGAGACAACCATTGGCTGATGAAATGGCCATTGCGTTGTGCTGTCAGAAGAGCAGGGCTGGCCCAGGAATGTGGTAGGGTTTGAAAATAGCCCTCAGAACTCCTCCTCCCTCCTCCGGATCCCCCTGGCTCTTGCCTCCACCCTGGCCGTATCCTCACTGGGCCTCAAGTTGGCAGAAAATGAGAGATCAGGATGGGAACCCAGGCCTCGCCTCCTTTACCCCCTGACCCCTCCTGGGGGACCTAAAGATGTTTGGCGATCCTCCGTAAGGTCACTTGGGGGCATTCATGACTGGCTGCCAGTGACCAAGCCACACAAGAGTCTTTTAAACCGAAAAGGGTGGGGAAGAGGCGATTAAAGTTTGATGCCACGCAGGAAGCTATTAGTGACCTAGAGCAGTGATGAAATTTTGATGATATGATAATCCTAAGGGGAGGAAATATTATTTGCCACCGTGACCCACTGAGGGAATTCAGCTTGTGGAGTGGGCGTGAGTGGTTCTCAAGGGCCTGCTGGAGCCCGGACCCAGGAACCCCCCTCCCAGCGCCTTCCACCAGGACCCCTGGTCTCGTGAAATTGCAGGTGAGAGAGGCACACGTGTGGCCCAGAATTAGGAATGGTCAGAGATGTGGCTGGGCACCTGGACGCCTGGGTTGTCAACCACAACATGGGAGTCAGTGATGAACCTGCTACAGGTCTTCCATTCCCTGCTTGGACCACAAGAGCCAATCCAGAATGTGCCATCAGAGGACCCCCATGGGACAGCACCAAGGAGCCTGAGACATAGATGACTCCTTGGGTTCAAAGCCTACTTGTCATTTACTGTTGGGGTGAGCTGGGGTGAGCTAGCTACATAGCCTATCTGTGCTTCGTTTTCTTCATCTGCCAAGTGGGTATAACGGGAGTTCTTACCTCATGGGGCTGTGATAGGGTTCGATAAGATCTGCCAAGCTCTCAGACAGTATCCAGTGTATGGTGAACATTGAGTAAGTGCTTGTCATTGTCATCATTGTCACCATCTTGGAGTTGGGGAAGCAGAGTCAGCTCTGGGCCTGCAACTTGACATGTGCCCTGTCCTCAAACGCCTCTGCTGTCTTCAGCTCTCACAGACCTGCTGGTGGCATCTGCACCTACGCTAGTAGTGGTTTATTTGTTCGGTTAAAACATTTTCTGGCTCCAACTGAAAATCCAAATACACCATGGAGAACTCATGTACTCAGCTGTTATTAGCTGTTCAGGCCTTAAGGTGATGTTTTTGTTGGATCCTTTCATGAAACCTCAAATCTCCATGTGTAGCTTTCACAGACAATTCATTTTGCTCCTCATCCCAATCTTCGGAGGAGTTCAGTGGGAAAGCACTCACATTATTAACATTGTTCGCATCGGAGTTCAGAAACATCCACTTGCCAAGGCCACTTGATATGTCGGAAGGTGGCAGTGAATACAGGTCAGCTGCTTCCCAGGCTGCTGCTGCTTGGTCTAGTCAGGAACAGCCCACCATACTAGTTGGTTGACCCATAAACCATGCCCTAGCTTGGTGGGTGGGTGGGTGCAAAAGGGGTAGGGCATGGGGTGCAGCCTGTAGTGGCCTCTCCTCCCTCTAAGGGAAGTCAGCCGCCTCCGTGGATGCCCCATCTGCTCTCCCCCAGGATCTTAGTGATGGGGTCTAAGGGCTGAAACCTAGTGGGTCAGCCCCTGCAGATAGACTCCACCCCAGGGCTACTTCTGTGGTATCTGTACCCCATTCTGGCCCTATGCAGGGCGCCAGTCTCCTCTCCCACAGCCCTCCACGTGCCAGGCTGCCCTCACCCTGAACACCTCACCATCCCGTCCCTCTCTCCCCCATCTCTGCACCCCTTGCTCCCCCCAGGATCTGATGGCGAGAACACGTCCTCCCAAACGCCTCTGAGCTCTCTGGATGCTGATGGCCTAGATGTCTCGTTTGGCACTTTGGCCTTCTTGGTTCTGAATTCTCTTTTCATGCGTGTGTGACTGATTTCTTTAATTATAAACCCCTTGAATTGAGATAATAATTTTCGTCAGCAAGGGTAGAGGCATTAGATGTAAATGATCGTTCCCAATTAATGAACTTAACCCTTTGAAGAAGAGCGCCAGGGGTAATAGTAGTGTTGGGGGGGAAGGTAACAGGTGTGATGCTGTGCAGGCCTCGGAAGCCGAGACCGATCCTCGCTGGGTCCCTTTGGGCCTCCGTGGCCTCGCTGGGAAACACGGGGCCATAGACACAGGGTTTCCGAGCTGTTGCGTGATGGACTCCAGTAGTGGAGGAGGTTGGCCAGGGGTCCCGGGGGAGCTGGCCGCGAGCCCGAAGCTGCCTGCTAGCCGCCTGACCTTTCCTTCCTTTATGTGTTCCGTTTTAAATATATGGAAATTTGCATTCTGTTCCATAGTCTGTCTGAATTCTATTTTAACACACAAAGGATATTGTAAAGCCAATTGATGCTGCAGGAAGAGGTGGTATCTCTGCCCCGTGGCTTCCTGGACCCCCTGGGATCTGTGTCAAAACTTGGTTTTGAAAAACTTGAATGAGATGTTCTCTGGGGTCACGTCATCTGTAAGATTCCAAGATGCTTTACATATTTCAGCCGTTTGTATTGAAACTTTTCTGTAATGTTTTATAGACGAACGGGCCTCCTAAAGCAGTTGTGCCCCAAACATAATTAAACCTGGGCAACCATCACCACCCACCGTGACTGGTCTGCTGCGCCTGAGCCTTCAAGGGTAAGGGTGGCAGTGTCAGGCCATCAGCCCCTCCCTCGGTGACCCTGTTGCTTGGGTGGTCAGATTTTTCTGGATCCTTCTTTGGCTCCCAGTAATCTGCTCCAAGCCATTCGGGGGCCCGTCTCCCAGCCTCTCCCTGGACCATACCCCCATCGTCTCCCTCCTCAATGCCAGCCAGCCCCCCAGCTCTTCAGCAACACTGAAGGGGGCAGGGGTAAGGCACTGAATGAGGACTGGAGAGTCTCCGGAATAAGAGGCATTGGGCTCTGTGATAACTGTGTCCGCGGGCACGCATGGGTGTCTTCCAGGAGAGCTGAGGTTCCCGAAAGGCCATCCCCTGGCAAAGCAGGGCCTTGCGGTAGATGGCATCCCTGCACCTCCCAGCTGCTCCCAGCCCCCCTGCCCCGCCCATGCAGCACTAACTAAATGTTCCCCATCCATTTCAGTCACTCTCTTGAGATCTTTCTTGGGCTTCTGGAAGCCCAAAGCACCCGTGCACTCCCAAGCTCCATTGGGCAGTCAGCTGTCCCCATCGCCCTTCCTTCCCCTCCTCTCTCACTGCGCTGGCCCAAGCACTTGGCACCTAAGTGGGGGGAAGCGTTGTTGCTCCGAAACCGTGCCCAGCACTCAGGCCTTCTTGCTCGGTTGACCTTGAAGTCCCCTCCCGAGGGGCAGCACGCTTGCTGACTGCACACAACTCTGGCTGGCTGGGCCCAGTGACCCTTGACTTTCGCACTCGGGAGCCCCTTCTCCCTGGCCTGGCAGAGCCAAGGGAGGCTGGAGGGGAGGGGGGGGCAGGTGGGCAGGCCATCGCTCTGGGGCCTGGAGCTGCCAAGGAGGGTCAAAGGGAGTTCCTCATTAGCTCTGCCCCAAGCTCATTATGGGGCCGTGCATCACTGGGTGAAAAATGGTTGTCGTCAGGGCAGTAATAAATACGCTGCTGTCAACGTTGATATGATTGCACTAATGAACAGAAATCAGCTGGGGTGAGGGGAGATGCTTCTGGCTGTGGCTTCGGGTGGCTGGAGAGCCCTGCCCGCTGCTTGCTGTCCCTTGCTTGCTCCAGGAACGCAAGCCTGGGCAGGAGTGGGAAGAGGCGAGGTGTTGGCATTTAACCCCTTTCTCCTAAGGCTTTGGTGGACGAAGAACCTAGAAGGTGCTGGAAACCTCCAGGAAAAAGGACCATTGTTTGGCCGGGAGAGTGAGGTGGGTGTGATCGGGGCCCCGGCCTCAGCCTGGGCTGGGGCCGAGGCAAGCAGGGCCGGTCGGGTGGACCGCTGTGCTTTTGATGGCTCAGCCTCCCGTGGAGTCTGGGTCGAGAGCACCCTCGGGAAGGCGTGGGGAGCAACACAGGGTCTATTGTCAGTGCGCCTTGCCTGCCACCTCGCCTGGAATGTTAGGACTTATTGTCTGTCCAGGAACTTGGAATGTCCAGCCCCAGGGTGGAGGGAGCAGGTCCCCAGCTCCAGCTACTCTAACACGTCCGGGAGCCCCGGATCCTCTGAAGCCAGGCTCAGTGTCAGAGCCAAAGCAAAGACGTGCCTCTGAGATGTGGGCACACAGATGGGGGGAGGCAGTGGCCCCATTTAGGGCCAGGCCTGGGGGCACCTGAGGATTGTGGGAAGGCCCTGGCCTCTGGGGCCCCAGGGACCCATCCTTGGAGCTCAGGCATAGCCTGTGTTGTGATGGAGGTGAAAGCGTGGTCTAGAACAGTGAGGCTCACACTGGAGCCCACATTCAGTGCCCTGGAAGGCTTGTCAGGATGCAGATCCCCGGGCTGTATCCCCAGAGCTTCTGATGTGATGGGACTGGGGTGAAGCCAGGAGCTCACATTTCTGACACGTTCCTGGATGATGCACTGCTGCTGGTCCAGGGGCCACCTTTTGAGGAGGTCTAGCCTCGAGGTTAGAGGAGAAGCTGGGGTGCTGGGGAGGTGGTGGTCACTCTGGTGGGCCCTGCCTGCTGCTGGCGCAGAGGATTATGGTCACCTTCCCACAACGGCCTTGCCCATGAGCGGAGCGGGACCACCCCTCCTTCCTGTCCTCCTTCCTCACCACCAGAAGCTGCTCTCAGCCTCCTTCCTGGGAGAGGAAGGACGGGCAGTGAAGTTATCAGTGGCTGAAGCACCTTTTTCTGCTAGAAGCTCCAAAGTAATCCTACAAAGGCCTCGAACCTCAGTTTGCTCATCCAGCATTTTCTAGGCACCTACTGTGCGCCCAAGCACAGTGCCTGGGATCCAGCAAAGGTCACGGCAGGGCCTTGCTCACCAACTGTTCGTAGTCAAGGGAGAGCCTCAAGCATGTGGCTGCTAAGAGGACAGTGTGGAAGGCGCCAAGTGTAGGTGGAAACAGGGGACCTGGGGTCCAGCGGGGTGACCTGAGAGTGCTGCCCCCAGAGGAGGAGCTGACCTTGAAGCCTAGGTCTTATAGGGTAGAAGGATCTTCATCTTCCTTGGGGGACCTTGAGGGCTTTGTTTTTATTTTACCATAATAAACTATACATATGTAAAGAGTATATAACAGAATCATTTTGACACATGTATAACTTGTAAAATCACCACCAAAATCAAGTTAACGGATGGATGCATCACCACCCGAAGTTTCCTTGGGTAACAGTAATAACTGTAATTAATTAATTAATTAATTAATTACTAGTAATCTAGTAACAGTAATCCCTCTGTGCCCAATAGAGATCTTTTTTCCCCCCAAAATTGTTCGAATATCATTTTTTGAGAACTTTCCATTCAGCACCGAATTATCTCTGCACCTTTGTGGAAAATCAGTCTCCCATATACCTGCAGATCTATTTCTGGACACTGTGATCTGGCTTATTTCTCTGTCTTTATACCAGTAGCACACTGCCATGCTTACTGATGCTTTGGGATAAGTCTCGAAACCCGGTCACATGGGTTCTCTGACTTTGCTCTTCTTCCAAATTGTTCTGGTTATTCCAGATCCTTGACGTTTCCATACGAATTTTAGGATCAGCTTATATGTCTTTCGAATCAGTTTACATCTCCCTATGCATTTTAGAATCAGATTTCCCCCCCAAAAAAATGCCTCTGGGATTTCGGATTGCGATCTCATTGATGAAATAGATACACGTGAAGAGCGTCAATGCTGTGACCATGATGTCGAGTCTCCTGGCCTGTGAACGTGGGATTTTCAGTCTGTTCTCTAGCTGTTGGGTGTCTCTTAGCAGCATTTTGTGGCTTTCAGAGCACAGGGTTTACACATTGTTTGTCAGATTTATCCTTAAGTATTTCATATTTTTGATGCGATGGTGTTGTTTCTCATTTCAACTCACAGTTGTTTGTCTCCAAGATATAGAAATGCAGTTGATTTTGACATGTTGATCTTGTACTCTGTGACTTGGTTCAGCTGAAGGATTAGTTCTAGTAACTGTTTGTAGGCTCCGTTGGATTTTCTGCATAGACGACTGGGTTTTCTCTGAATGCAGACAGCTTAACTTCTTTTCCAATCCGGATCCCTTTTTTTCCTTCTTCTTCTTTTTCTTGGCCCGACCTTTTCCTTGGCTGACTAGAACCTCCGTTTTCATCCTTTTCTGTTACTTAGCAGCTCACGGGCAGTCTGACCACTGAGGTCAGACTGTGCTCGGCCACATTCTCGAGTGGCCTCCTCAGGGGCATACGCACTCTTTGGCATGAACCGTCTTGTAGAAGTTGTGCGAACTTCACCAGGGGAGCAGCAGACCAAAACACAGTGACTCTCCCGCTTGCACGTCGGGGATGAGCACATGCATTTGGGGTTTGTGGTCTTCCTCCCCATGAGCCTCCTCAGGCCCTGGGTCCTGGAGCTCCCTAAGGGGCAGTTGGTGAGCTACAACCATGGAGGAACTCAGAGAACCATTAAGATCAGATTATAAAGGGCTCCTCATTTTTGTGAGGGGGACGTGGGGCCAGTAGAGCCAAGTGAGGTGTCCCAAGCCACAGAGCTTGGGAACTTGGGATTTCATGCCCCCTTTGCAGGCTCCATCCTGGTGCATTTGGTGGCTCTTTGGCTTTCACCTGAGCCACGAGCAAGCCTATGGCATGGCTACGATTTCTCTGAATCTCCTTTCTCAGCTCCATCGGAGCAACGGGGATGGTCACATCAGCTGAATTGCACCTGAGAGGGCTGCTCTGCCATGAGCCAGAGCAGCAGGGAACTGGGGTGCTGGGAGTCTGGGTGCAGATGTCCCAGCCACGGAGCATCTAGGGCCTTTGCCAGGGGAGGGAGGGAGGATGGGCCAAGAGTCAGCCCCTGGGCTGTGGATTTGGAAGAGGGGTCAGCTCTCACCTTTCTTCCGCGTGCCCCAGGATCACTCTAGAGTGTGGGTGTTTGAGTAGCCCTTTGCAGGGCTGGGACTCAGGAAGACAACACCCACAACCACTGCCAAACTCCTTCCTCTTCTTTTTTTACGGTGGCTGCCGATTGCTGGTTTAGGGACCAAGCTCCCTGGCCCACCCCCAAGAGGTTCAAGCTAGAGTCCCCTCTGTTACCCCCACTTCCAGCCCCAGCCCTTGAGGTCATGAGTGCGGTTGGGGGAGCTTGCCCCTAACTCTGGACAATTAGCTTTTGTGTAATAAGAGCTCCCAGAGGCAGAGCCTTTTTCTTGAGCCAGACATCCTTCTAAATGCTTTACAAGGATTATCTGGTCCTCTCAGCAACCCTGCGAGGAAGGATACTTTCCCCCTCATATGGATTAGGAAACAAGCCCAGAGTCCAAGCTGCTTGCCTGGAGTTGCATAGCTTCAAAGTGGTGGACTTGGGAACTAGGCTAGGCCCAGAGCCTGCGTTCTGAACCACAGTGCAGGGCTGGGAGGCCGAGGTCCTGTCCGAGAGCCTTCTCTGTTTCTCCTGCCTCCCCTCTAACTGCTGGTGCTGACTCCCGTTGGTTGGGCCCAGGAAGGGTAAGACAGAGGAAGGCCGCCGCGATAAGGGGCCACCCATGTAGATTGATCACTGTCCTCTGTCCCCAGTCCCAGGACCCAGCACAGAGCAGTGTCTAGGGCTCAGGCTGGGACCCTGGGCTGTGCCCCCAGAGCTCTCCCCTCCCCTGTCACTGTCTTCCTGGAATGTGCGAGGCCTAAGGAAACCTCTCTCCCTGTCCTGCCCCAGGCTCCACATTCCTTCCCCAGCTCTGTTTGGTGCCAGCACCTGTCTCCTGGGGGATGGTGGCCCCAGAGGAATGAATGTCTGGCTTTGGTTCCTCACCAGGCCTCCCCTCTGAGCTGGGACTTCCGGGCCAGGCTAGAGCCTCTGAATCAACTCCACTTGGCTCTTGTCTTTGGCCAACCCCGAAAGCCAAGCTGAGGGCTCGCCTCTAATTACATGGAGACCCTGTGACAGGCTGGCACAGCAGAGCACCCTGCATCCGCCCAGCCCTCAGGGTTTGGGCACTGTTGGTGGTGGTTTCCTTGGAGAGGCCAAGGTCCTGGAGACAGCTGGCCTCTCCCCTCCCGTCTCCAGCCCCAGCCAACCCTGTAGTCTGTCACCACAGACAGGGAGGACATGAAAGCTATTCTAGTCCCCCTCAGGGACCATTTGGGGTGTTACTTTCTTGGCCCGCAGAAGGTCCTGCCTCTCCGGAAGTTTCTGTGTGTGTCCTGGGTCTTAGGGCTCCGGCCTGCCCTGCCACACGCAGCTCCATGCTGCCCAGTTACCACCCCAGAGGGACAGCTCAGAAATAGGGCCCAGCCCAGGCACCATCTCTAACCCACTGGCGGGACGGGTGACATAATTTGTGTGGCCCAGTGCAAAATGAAAATGTAGGTCACCTATTAACACATTAAAAATTCCAAGATGGTGACAGCAGAACGTCAAACGAGGGCTGAGGGGTGGGGTGGTATGACTCTCTGAGCCTGGGCTACTCACCAGGAGGCTGGCCCTGCCCACTGGGAGACCCTCTGAGCCTGGGCCACTCCCCGGGATGCTGGCCCTGCCCACTGGGAAACCCTTCAGGGATTCCCCTCCTCCTGGCCACAGTGTCCTGGTCTGTGACAGCAGGGTCCAGCCGCCTAGGGTCCTGCTTCCCTCCTGCTGTCTTCCCTGGGTACCCACTACCTCCCCCTGCGGCCCCCTGGTCTCTGGCCCTGGACGTAGGGCAGGGTGAGGCCGACGGGGGAGCGAGCAGAGGAACTCCTCTCTGCAGCTCTCCAGCTGTGCCCAGGAGATTGTCTCCAACGTCACCGGCGGGCATGACGGGCGGGCAGGGCGGGCAGGAGAACGGAGGGGAGGGGTCTGGAACTCAGCCCTGAGTCCCGGCCGGGGGCCTGCTTGTCTCGTCCTGCCTGGCATGTACTGTCCTGCAGCCTCCGTCTCCATCTCCCAGAGAAGCCGGGTACAAAATGCCAGGGTCTTCAGAGCCGGAGCGCACTTTGGCTAGAAGCCTGGCCCTGCTGCTTGCTAGCCGTAGAACCTCGGGAAGCTACCGAAGCTCGCCCAGCCTCCGTTAGCCCGTCCGTAAAATGGGACAGCTATGGGCATTGCCCAGAAGACGCCAGTCCTCCTGTGTCCACGTTCCTCCTTCCCTGTTGACTCTTTGAGGGCGATCAGGAAAATCCTTCTGCAGCGCTGAATAGATTCTCCTTCCACAGTGGGCGGTGGCCTGAATCACCTGGCACATAGTAGGTGCTCAGTTCATGCTGGTGACTGTGAACAGCATTAGCACGGCCACCAGTGCTGCGGCTGTGTCTTCCCCCGAGTAAGCCAGCTTCATTCAGGGCTTTCGGATGCACCGCTGCTTTGAGGTGGCTGAGAGGGGACCTTCTGCCGCTCGGTGTTGGTGAGAAATGCAGAATCTCGGGCCCTGCCCCAGAGCTGACGAATCAGAACCCCCGGGTAACGTGTGCACACATCCAAGTTTGGGAGGGGCTGGCGCTCCTTTGCTGCTGGTGCTAAGATCAGTTTTAGGAGGACAGAGGCCTTCCTAAAATATGTGCTCTTGGTTCCATTGGCTTTTGTGGAGTATCTATGGAGACGTTTCTGGTTATCTGAAGCTGATCACTTTTGAATCCCAACTCTCTATGCTCAGAGGGCAGATGTCCTCTCAGCCCCCAGCGGCAGACAGGCCTGGGAAAGCTCTGGGGCCTGACCTGCCCTCCACCACCAGCCCTCTGACTCAAGCTCTGTGGCTCTCCAGGGGGATGGCAAGGCCTCCATCCCTCCTTCCTGCCTGGTCCTGCTTTGGGCCCCAGGCAGAGTGCTGGGGTTCCCTGGTCCTCTACTCAGCTAATTGATGGATCCTCCAGCAGTTTGTCCAAGATAGAGTGCCGTGGAGAACTCAGGTTGCAAATGAGAGAGCCAGACTCCCTCCTTGTCTCTAGGCAAGCAACCTAGCCTCTCTGAGCCTCAGTTTCCCTATCCGTAAATTGGGGGGTGGCAGTACTTGCTTCTTGACGTTGTTGTGAGGGTTACACAAGTTATTTTTTGTAAAGCTCTTGGAAGAGCTTCTGGCATATAGCTGATAGTATGTAAGTATTCATTAAATGAATCAAAATGAAATAGGAAGCAATAATCAAGTGGGAAGAGATGCCTTCCACCCCAGGGAGTCAGGAAGGATTCTGTGGAAGATGGAGTGTTTGAACTGGAGGCATAAAGATACATGCTAACTGGGAGGTGGAGCTTCAAGCTCAGGAGGTGAGTGAGGGCACTGCCAGGACAAAAGCCCAGAAGTGGGACCATTAGTCAAGCACGGGGGTGGGCGGGTGGAGTGTTAGGTCCCTGCTACCTCTCCTGGGAATGACAAGGGAGAAAGACATCAATGGTCCAGGCCTTTGAATTTCAGGCTGAGGACTTTGGAGTTGAGGGTCCCAAAAGCTGAATGCCAGAACCAGCGTCATCCCTGCCAGAGTGGTGCCCATGCTCTTGGGCCATCCTAGATCTAAGAGATCCCCTGAGGAAGCTGGTCCTTCTGAGGCCCTGATCCCATGGGAGGAGTAGGTAAGGCGTGAGAAGAAAGGATCTCCTCTCCCTACTTTGTCCAGATGTGTTTACAAGTCACTCTTCCCCTACCAGGTGATGTAATGATAGGATTTCAGCCTCAGCACCTGTGACAGGGCTCCCTGGCTCCCTCCACTCAAGGGAAGAAGAGGAAAAAGACTGAGGACTATTACTTCCAGCCCTGAACTAAGAGGACTTGTCCTAGCCATAGAAACAGCCCCCGTTTCTATAAGCCAGAGGGTCACGCTGCAGGTCAAGAGGGAACCACCGAAGGAGTAGAGACCTCAATGCGCACATGGAGACAGTGGGGGCATGAGGGAGGGTCCTGGGTCCCCTTTCCAATGCATTGCTGACTTTTGGGTATCCCAGGAATTTTTCCCCTGGTAGTTGACCTCTCTCTTCAACAGGGAGAAAGTGCTTACTGGCCACAGTGGAGCAGAAATGAAGCGGGGAAAAGCTTTCTGAAGTTTGGAAATTTGGAGCACAGCATCCTCTGCATAGTGTGGGATGTGAGCAGTGAGAGGCTGGCTCCAGAGGACATGTGGCTTGATCTTCCAGGGCTGGGACACACAAACAGGCATAGCTAATAAAGAGATGTAAGATCCTCTGTCCTCTTTATCTTTGGTTTTCAGAAGTTTGACTATGATGTGTCTGTGCATGGTTTTATTTTCTTTGTATTTATTCTGATTGGAGTTTCCTGACTCTCTTGGATCTGTATCTTTATGTCTTTCACCAAATCCGGGGAAACATCTGTCATTCTTTCTTCAGTTATCTTTGTTCAGCTCCCTTCTCTCTTTTCTCTCTTTCTGGGACTTGAGTAACACTTACACGAGATGTGTTAATATTGCCCTACTTCTCCTGGAGGCTCTATTCAGTTTTACCCATCTTTTTTCTTTCTGTTCTTAGGATTGAATAATTGCTATAGGTCTATTTTCAAGCTCACTACTTCCTCTATTGTCTCCATTCTGCTGCCAAGCCCATCCATTTTGAAATTTCATATATTTTATTTTTTGGTTCCAAGATTTCCATATGGCTTTATATGTTATAAAAAAAAATACTGTATTGTTTTCTAGCTCCCTAAAGATTTACAGTCTTTTTATTCACTAAGAGCATATTGTCATGTATCTTACTGAGAATTGTTCTAGTAGCTGCTTTACAACCAATGCCAGCTAATTGCAACATCTTGTCATTTCAGGGTCAGTGTCTGTTGATTATCTTTTATCTTGAGATTAGATCATATTTTCCTGGTTCTTTGTATGTATGGTAATTTTGGAATGTATCCTGGGCATGGTGATTGATTGTTAAGTAATGGAGAACTTGGGTTCTGTTATATTTCTTCAAAGAGTGTTGGTTTTATTTTTGCTTCATTGGGAAAGAACTTAGTTCAGACAGCAAACTCACTGTCTCAGGGCAGTAGCTCAAATATCAGTTCAGTGCTTTCATCTTCAGCTGAGTTACTTGCATTCTGCACTGGGTGTGCATAGCTAAAGGGTCAGAGATTTGGGCAGAGTCTATACAGAATTTGGGTGGGTCTTTTTTTTGGCTCTCTCCTTTCCAAGATTGACCCTTCGCTTTCCATTGGCTGTGGTTGCCCCTTCTTCTCTATTCCTCAGACCAAAAAGACTCTGAGTTTTCTATCAGAGTTCACATGACATAGAATTAACTGTTTTAAAGTGAATAATTTAGTGGTATTTTTAGTGCATTTACAGTGTTTGGCAACTACCACCTCTATCTAAGTTTCAGAGGTTCTCATGGCCCAAAAGAAAACCCTGTACCCACTGAGCAGCTGCTCCCCACTTCCCTACTCTCCAGCCCCTGGCAACCATCAGTTGGTAATCTGTACCTATAGTCTACCCATTCTGAGTATTTCATATAAATGGAGTCATACAAGATTGATCTTTTGTGTCTCGCTTCTTTCACTGGGCATGATGTTTTTGAGGCTCATCTGTGTTGTAGTATACACTCAAACTTCATTCCTTTCTACGTCTTAATAATATTCCACTCAGCGTGTACACATTTGTTTATTCATTGATTCGTTATTGGACATTCGGGCTGTTTCACCTTTTAACCGTTGTGAACAGTGCTGCTACGAACCTGTGTGTACATGCATTTCTTTGGGTATCTAGTCTCAATTCTTTCGGGGATATACCTGGAGTGGAGTTGCCAGGTCACATGGTAATTCTGTGTTTAACTTTTTAAGAAACTGGTAAACTGATCTCCATTTGCCATTCCCACCAGCAATAGACAGGGGTCCAGATTTCACATCCTTACCAACAATTATATTCTGTTTGTTAAATTATTTGTTTCATCTGTTTAATTAATTTAATTGCAGTTATCTTAGAAAAGTGGCACCTCACTGTGGTTTTGATTTGCATTTCCCTGATGATGAATGATGTTGACCATCATTTTTTGTGCTTCTTGGCCATTTGTATGTCCTCTCTGGAGAAATTTCTATTCAAGTCCTTTGTGTATTCTAAAAAATATTTTATTTTTAGAGAGAGAGAGCATGCACAAGTGGTGGTGGGAGGGGCAGAGGGAGACAAAGAGAGTCTTAAGTAGGCTCCATACTGAGTAGCCCCTATGCAGAGCTCTATCTGAGGACTCTGAGACCCTGACCTGAGCCAAAACCAAGAGTTGGACGCTAAATTGACTGAGCCACCCAGCCGACCCCCATTGTGCATTTTTTAATCATATCGTTGAGCTGTAAGTGTTCTTTATATATTCTGCATACTAGACCTTTGCCAGATAAATGATTTGCAGATATTTTCTCCCATTCTTTTAGATTGCCTTTCCACTTTTTTGATAATATTCTTTGGTACACAAAAGGTTTTGATTTTGATGAAGTTCAACCTAACTGTTTCTCCTTCTGGTGTCATATCTAAGAATCTACTGCTAAATCCAAGATTATGAAGATTTAGCTCTGTTTTTTCCTAAGAGTTTTATAGTTTGGCTCTTATATTTAGGTCCTATATTTTAGGCTCTTATATTTAAATCATGTGTTCATTTTGATATACAGTATGGTGTAGGAGTTCAGCTTCATTCTTTTGCTTGTGAATGTCTCATCTTGTTGCCATTTGTCAAAGAGACGTTTCATTCCCATTCAGTGTTCTTGGCCATCTTGTCGCTTGGCTATAAACATATGGGTTGAGTTCTTCCTCAGTCTTGGTGTCTGGGCTTACTGTTCTGACGACTATAGCTTTGTTCTCTGGGGGCTTGAGTTCTCCGTGCAGTGCTGACTTAAGCTTACCCTTGAGTTGAATGCCACAAACAACCCAGGAAACTCACATTGTGCCATGTGTTTCTTCCATGTATCGTGTCCTCTCCAGAATCTGCCCTCTTTGGTTCACACTACAGGGCCTTCAGGTAGTTGGCTTTTACCTATGCATTTCAGAGTTTGTAACTGTTGGCTGTGGGATGGTTGCTCTGGCCCCAGTTTATTTGGCTGATGCCAGAAGCAGGATTTCCTCTTGCCTGTCCCTTCTTCCGCCCATTGCTTTCTTTGACTTTTGGTGACAATGGCACACGTGACAAAGGATGGGAGGGTAGCTGCCCAGGAGAAGGTTTCTAGCCTGGCCCGCATCCCCTGGAACTGTGGAGGCTGCTTTCCTTGCTCACACACCTGCTGCCCCATTCCTGGGCATGACGTAGGTTGTAGATTTTGGAGCGAAGTGCCCTGTGTGTTCAGAGGACAGAGGTGAAGTCACCTCCTTGTTTCTTTCCATTCTCGGCACTGTGCTGTGCACATGGTTGACTGCCAGGAGCCCGTCATTGAAAGATGAAGTGTCTGAATCTAGCAGGGGCAAAGGAGCAATGCTTCCATGATTCCTGCGGGCTCTGCTGCCCCCCAGGATTGGCCTCCTGCTGCCCCAAGGAGGATCTCGTTTTGGCAACCATAATGTAACCAGCAGATGCATCAACCTCTCCCTTTTCCATGGGGAGAGGCAGGTTGGCATGAAGGGCCATTTCTGCCCCCAGCCAGAAGCGAACCTTTAAATGTGGCCAGGCAAAGGTATGGGGGCTAATTAAGAGGGGCGTACCTAGGTATCTGAACTGCATCATTTGCAGACTAATGAATAGGTCTCCTTAGCAAATTACCATTTTCCCTCCTGGCAGGTGAGGAAACCTGCTTATTGGATCAAGGTCTCCCTGGTTTGCCTTGGATTAAACTAACCACCGCTCTGTCCCTTGGCGGGCTCCACTCCCTGACCCACCACATTCCATGGGCCTCCCTGGCTTCTTGACATGCTGGGCTCCGTCTAGCGGTTAACTCATCAGAGAGCAGCCTTGCCCTGGTTAGGACTTGTTTCTCTTTGTTCTGTTTTGCCTTAGCCATTTCGATCTTGATGGTTTCTCCGAACAGGCAGGGTTGTTTGTTAGCTTTGTTTTATTTCTTTGATACAATCCTGCCCAGAGGCAGAGGGATGGAGGAGATGACTTCGAGAGGTCTTTTCAGGCTCCTCTCCTTTTCTCTTGGAGATACATCAAGAATTCTTTAGTTAATGGGCATAAAGTGCTTTGAAAACACAAACTGTTAAGTGGCGTTGAGGATGGGCTCACTAATTATTTATGATTTCAGAAGAGCCAGTTAATTCACCAGGAGAAGGAGTTATAATGCCAGGGACAGTAAATCATTCAGGAGAACAACGCAAATAACAGAGACGAGCTCCCTCTACCCCAGCTCTATGTCCCCCAGAGACTGGCCAGGCTGGACACAAGGTCTGCAGCCAGGCAGACGAAGTTTCCAGGTGGCATTACCTAGAACCTTCCTCCTCACTTGGCCAGGACTCCGAAATCAGTCAGGAGCCAGAAGAGACCATGGGGGTCTCCGGGTTCATCCACTTGCCTCAGAGCAAGACTGAGTTCTAATGATCCTGGTCCCCTAAAAACTCCCCAGAGAGGGAGTGTGGCCACAGACCTCCAGAGGAAAGTCCCTCCAGCAGCTCCGAGGGCGAGGATCAGAAAGGTGACAGAGTCCCTGGAGCGTCCCTGAGACTCACCCCTGTGCCCTCTGCAGCCCTCCGCTGCCTCCTCTGGGTGCAGGGCCAGCTGTCTTGCCCACCCCCACCTGCGAGGCTGCTCAGGCTAGAGCGTTCCTGTCTGCAGTCGATAACTGTTGGCGGGCACCCGGGCCTGTGCAAACCCTCTTTCTCTCCACTCTGCGCACCCCCCTTCTTGAGAAGAGCCCCACTGTCCTGAGCCTTGGGATCTGAGTCCTTTCTGGGGTGTCTCATCCCGTCCCATCTCGTTCCATCCCATCCCATCGGAGACCTGGAAGGACACTGCCCTGCCTGCACCCCAGCTGAGCACCATGCAACACATCTCAGGCCCCTTTTTAAGGACTGGATTGAGGAAGGAAGGGGCCCCATATCCCGATGCCTATTTTTCTGCAAAAAGTAGCCATACATCAGGGCTAGTTTCTTATCTTCTGTATTCGATGCCATCTTGGAACGTTAATACTTCCCAGCACCAAACACCCATGACTGGGACTCCGTTACTCTGAGAAAAAGGTTCTAGTGCCACGTGGTAACCCAGCCTGGGGAAGAAAACCAAACCAAACCAACTACAAATTATAGGCCATGGCCCAGAAGTCAGCCTGCCCGAATGAAATGAAGTCATGATGGCCAAGCTCTTTCCTGCCTGTTCTCCTTCCTGAGCTGGCGGGTGTGCACTCCCCTGAGCCGGCCCGAGGGTGCTGAGCGCCAGGGCAGGGGGAGGCTGCCCAGCATGAGGCAGGGAAGCAACACTGGGGAGCCCAGGGCAGCAGAGCTCGGAGTTGGCAGTGGCCTTGGAGTTACTTTGCAAGGGGACATCCAAGTGGCTTGCCTTTCTGGTCCCTTTGTAGCATCTCCGGGGGAGAGGCGGTGCTGTTTCCACAGACTGGACTGGGTGCTTGCTCTGTGCAGACTGGGATACAGACGGGGGAAGTGTGTGTGTGCATGTGTGTATGCGCGTAGGTATGTGGGGGGCACGCGTGCACATCGCGCAGGTGTGCATGCTGCATATGCATGTTTGTGTAAATGTGTGTACATGTATGTGTGTGTGTTTGTGTGTTGCTCATTTCACATGATCATGGCTTAGAAACGTGGCTTCTGAAAGCAGCCTGACCCCCTTGCCCACTGCCCTGTCTTCTCCCATCCTGGCGTCACAGAGCTGCTGTGCTGGGAGCTCTATTCCAGATCAACGCCACAGCCACCGCCGATGAGGCCCAGGGGTCACGGGTGGTGGACAGAGTGACACGGACTAAGGAACAGAGCCTGGGGAGAGTGTGCGTTTTCCCTCTTTTTGGCAAGTAGCACAGACACATTGGTCTGCTTGTCCCCTACGGTTTTCCAAGTGTTCCACGGAGGACCGAGGTCTGCAAAGACCCCTGTAAAGACCTTGCTGCGGGAGCATGTGGCCTGGACTCTGGCTTTGGGTGAGGAAGGCATCCGGGCAGCGGGTGTTGGTGGGACCCTCGGCCCTAGGCTCAGCTCTGCCAGAGACCAACTCAGGGGCCTTGGACAAGTGACTTTCCTTCCAGGGCCCCAGATTTGTCCTTTACAACAGAGAGTGTTACATCGGCAGTTTTTGAGGCTTTCCTCTTGCTTTATCCTTACGGGATTCTGTGTAGAATCCCACACCACTGGGTCGACAGTCTTAAGGTTTATCAAATAGGTACTCATTGTGTGCCAGGCGCAGTTCCCGGAGCCGAGGACAGAAAGATGAGAACAAGAATCCTAGCAGTGAGAGAGGTGGCCAGTACCTCTCGAGCTCTTGTCCCACGGCAGGTGAGGTCTGAACAGTCGGCGTCCAGCCTCTGTGAACCCTGTTTGCAAGATGCTACGACAGGTCTTGTGCTCCCTGAGCTCGCCTGGCCTCCACTCACAGTCTTAGTGGGCGGGAGGGGTGTGGGGAGGAAGGTACACCCGGTTAAATCTCCCAGAATATTTCATTCCAGTGATCAGAAAGATGCATCAGAGGGTCCTTCAGGACAAGCCCGTGGTCCATTGTTGGGGTAGGAAGGGTTTTTGGAGGCATTATACCTGCCCCGGGCTGTGAGGTGGGGTCGGAACCAGGCCGTCAGGGCAAGGTGGGTGGGCATGTCCGGCCGTGCAAAGGCCCAGAGGCTGGGGCAGCTGTGGCTCCCTGGCTTGGGAAGCTATAAGCAGTTGAGTTTTTAAAGCCCAGGACTGAGGGGAAGGAGGAGAGGTTGGGGAAGGGCAGAGGCCAGCCTGGAGGCCTTTCTGGGGCTACTGGGCTTTATCTTCATCACCTTGTGTGCCAAGGCGGTGGGGGCAGTGGCTTTTCTTTTGTTTTCGTTTTTGTGTTAGTAGCTGGATCTCTGTGTTGCACTAGGGGGAAGTAAATTTAGTTAAGTACAGGTCCCTTTGCTTTTCAGAGATCCCTTCCCTCTACAGTCGTTTTCAGAAGCTAGCTGGAACTTCATGCATTCCTTCCTCGGAGAATCCGAGGTCCCCCACCCCCACTCCAAGTTCCCCCTCCCTCCTCCTCCTCCTCCTCTCAGGGGGCTTGGTTAATGCATCCCAGCCCAGCCCTGTCCTGCTGTGGGCCCAAAATAGAAGGCGAGGTGGGGCAGCTGGCAGGGGGGGGCAGGGATGAGGCCCCGAGATGCCATTGGATGGGGGTTGGCTGGCCAACAAAAGGGTCCAGGACAGTGTGATGGATGGAGGAGCACATGCCAGCGGGGGAGGGGCCGCCGGGTGGGGGTGGGGCCCCACCATGGCTCCGATTTCAGAAACTTGCCTCCCAAATGCCTGCAAACAGCTGACAGCCATGGAAAGCGGATGAAATGGGATTAGAACATCCTTTCCAAAGAGAGCACGGACTGCAGAGCGTGACAATACGGTCCCTGTCCTGCGGGTTTCGCCGCTAATTCCACCAGCCTCGAACCATCTCTCTCCGGGGCCCTGGGGCCAGGGGCGGGGGGAGGGCAGCAGGAGACTCGGTGGCGTCTCCAGGGAGACAGGCTGGGCCGGTGGGTGGGTTCCTCCCGAGGTCAGCCTGCGCATCTCCCGCCCCCACCCAGCCGCAGGGTTGTGGAGGTCTTTTTGGGGGGAGAAACTAGTCTTACTGTCTTTCCCCCCAGCTCTCACTGAACTCAGCAGGGGAGTCTCCGGGGTATCCAAGTCCCTCATGCCACAGTGTAAGCCCCACTCCGGACCAAGTGGGCCTTGTGGGGGGTGCCCAGAGGCAGAGCCTGGGAGCCAGGATGGTGCTACCCGCTGGCCTGCACCCTCTGCTTGACCCAGCATGACCTTGAGCAGGAGAAAGGACTCTGTGCCTCAGTGTTTGCATCTCTAAAATGGTTTTCATCTAGAAAAAGATTTCCTGCCCCAGAGGGTTGGTGGAAGACCAGAGGACCGGTAGCCCCGAGCCTGGTATATAATAAGCATCCGGGGTGCCGCTGCCATTGTTAACTGTCTGCTAGTCCTCTGGGCTTCCCCCACCCTCGTGCACACCTCTGCACCCCCAGTTCTGGGGTCAGGCTGGAGAGCGGGGCCTGACCCCCGCGATGGGGGGGGAGGGTCCTGCCTGGACCAGCTGGCAGCCACCCGTTAGCCACATCCAGGCTAGTGGATACTTGTGTTTATCTTCCCTGCTTGAAGAGCCTGCAGCAGGGGTGAGAGGCATCGATGTTTATTTTGATAACGACTCTTCAATGCGTTTGCAAACTAATAAAATCAACTCATTAGGCTGCATGTTTAATTCACAACTGTACTGTGGGGAGACTTCCCTGGTGGCTGATGGGTAACGCTGGCTCCCTCCCGAGAGGGGGGAAAGTGTGCGGTATTTAAACTCTCCGAGACCGGCAGCACGTGTCGAGGGTCCTGCTCCCCATTTCCCCCCTGAGAGGGGCAGCGGAGACCCCGGGCCTGCAGACCTCGTCCTGCCTGGGGACATCTTCACCTGCACCAGGGCTCCGGGGCTGCTCCCTCCGTGTAGCCAGGGCTGGCGGGACTGCCCCAGAGCGAGCAAGGACTTGGTCCCAGCGAGAGGGGTGTGGAATGGTGGATCCTGCAGAGCTGAAGTGGGGACAGGAGAACTCTAACACTTTCTGAACTCTAACAGATCATTGCTGGGGTCTTTCCAGCCCTGCACCTCGGGGGAAGCAGATGGCCCAGTGAGGGGTGATGTGGGGAGCATTGGTGTACAGATGGAGAAACTGAGTCTCAGAGAGCTTCGGCAACTCGCACAGGCTCTCACAATTGCTTAGTGCACGGCAGGGCCAGATCTCAGACTCGGGCCTCAGTAACTCCATGCTTGTTGCAGTGGCCACGAGGGCCTGGTGTTGGGTCCCTCAAAGGCACCTGTCCCAGGGGGCCTGGTGTGCTGCAGGGAGGAGCACAGGGGCTGGCTCCAGCTCTTTCCATGCTGCATCCTGGCTGAGTGGAGCTCTGAAGAGAGCCTGTGGTGGTCAGGGCAGGCCCCGACCATGCCAGAGAGAGAGAGGACTCTGGATTCATCACGGTCCCTCTGGAGCATATCGGGCACCAGCGTGGGCTGGACAGGATCATCCTGCAAGTGGTGATCCTGCCCAAAGGGAGGTTCCGGGGGCAGCCAGGGTCACAGCCCCAGTGCCAGCAAAGAGAGGGATAGAGCCCCAAAACCTGAACCTGGGTGAGGGGGGGAGTCTTTGCTCTTCTGCAGCATCAGGGGGCAGAGAGAGAGAGAGAGAGAGAGAGAGATGATCTATACCCCCTCCTCGGGCACTGAGTCCAGGGGGAAGGGGCTGGGAGAGAGCTAGAAGTTAACCCCATTCCTACCCATCTGCCCCAGACCTGCGACCAGGGGCCACGTGATAGCTGCCCTGAGCCAGCAGGGCCACCACGTTTGTCGGAGCACGATTACTTGGATTTCTAGTAAAATGTAGTTTCTCTCTGTGCAGAAAATACAGAATTGAGACCTATAGCTGATTTCATCTCTTTGGAGACTTTTCCCGTGGTTCTCACAGATCCTCACCCTCATGCTCATCCTGAGAAGGGGGGGGTCTCCCCTCCATGCCCTCCAGTCCCTCCCCAACTCTAACACACACTCCCTCCTAGTCCTTCCTGCACACACAGAGCACACACAGACACACACTGTTTGCACATATGGGATCACACGCAGAAACACATGACACGCACTTGCCAGCACACACCAGTTGCGCACGCGTGCACACACATTTGTGCATAAACACATACATACGTACACACACACGCCTGCTTTCCTTGCAGCTGCTCTGGGAAAAATTAGCAATGCCATCGGCTCTCCTGGCTGTCAGCGTCCTAATTGCACCAAAGCAGCCCTGTGAGTCACAGAGACCCGGAGAGTGACCCAGATACTGAGAATCACACTGTCCCCGGGATTTGCAGCCGCTCAGGATGTGCGATGGGACACAATTCGGGCGGATAGTGGAAGAGCCGATTGATTATTTTTCCCCTTTCTGCAGTGGCTAGGAAGGAGCAAGCAGCTTCTGGGCTGGGAGTGGGGGGACAGGGTGCATTTTGGGGTGCCCCCAGTTCCTGGCTGGGCTTCTCACTCCAGAAAAGAGAACATGGGCAGCTTTGAAGAGCCGATGAAGCCTGTGGTTTCAGTGAGGGTGAGGTGGAGGTGGGGTGCGGGTTTCAACCCCCTGTCTGGAGATCTCTGGGTGGCAGTGGGTTCAATGCATCCTAAGCTTATGGTGGCCCCAGAGACCTGTGTCCTCCCCCAGGGCATGGAGGAGGGAGATGGGATGTCTTCCCACATCCCAGGGCTGGGTGGGCACTCCCTTCTCCTCATGCCTCTGACAGTTGTTTCTAGTGCAGCTGCCCGGCCAAGCTGTGTGCCCTCTGTCATGCTGGCCCCAGCCCTGCCTTTTGAGCTGCTTGTAGTTCCTGACAGCTGCCCGTTGATGGCTAGAATGGGGCACACGCCCCACCAGTGGGGGCTGCGTCTCCTGTGCCCATGATGGCTCTTGGATTCCCAGGGGGACATCGGTGGCTTATGGAGAGCCTCTGGCACATAGAGATGAGAGGCCCTGCCACCTCTCTATAAGGACATCCCCGTTAGCAGAGAAGCGTGATTTCCCCCACCTTGAAACCCAAACCCCTTGAGCCCACTTCGCCCGTGGCTCAGGCCTCAGCTCTGTCCTCACCCACATGGTGAGCTCATCTGGTCTCTGTGGCCCCCATGCCCACATGTATCCCTCCGGACTCTGGACCCTTCTGTCCAACTCTGCACCCACTTGCCTGACCAGTAGTCACCCCAGACTCACCCCCCAGACCAGAGTCCCGATCCTCCCTGGCAGGGCCCTCCCCCAGCAGCCTTCCCAGGCTAAGTTGAGGGCAAAGCCAAGCTGCAGTTGTCTAGGGCTGAAACCTTCAGGCCATCCTGGACTCTGCTCTTTGTCTTTGACCCACACGTAATCCTAATGAATGGAATATATTTTATTAATGTATGTAGAATCCAGCTGCTGCTGTACTGGTCTCAGCCACCAACATCTGTGCCCTGGGCTCACCTCCAGTGCTAAACAGTGATCCTTGCAAAATAAAAATAATCCCTCTTGGGAAATTTTAAGAATAACTTTGCAGTGGAGAAGCCTGCCCCCTCCCCACCTTCCACCCTGCCACCCTTGCTGCCTCAGCCAGGGGATCAAAGTCAGTGTCATCAGAGATATGTCATATGGATAATGCATCCTGTTGATAAGATCTGTTGATGAGGCCACTTTACCTCTGTGGTCTTCCTCCCCCAAAACCCATAACCACAGTCTAACCACGTGAAAAACAGCAGACAAACCCACATTGAGCGAATGCTCTACAAAATACCTGACCAGTGCTCCTCCACGCTGTCAAGGTCATCAGGAAAAAGGAACGTCTGAACCTGTCAGGGTCTAGAGGAGCTTGAGGAGACATGACAATGAAATCCTGGATGGGATCTTGGAACAGATAAGGGACAGAGGGAAGAACTAGTGAAATCTGTGTACATGGGGGTGAAGTTAATAGGGACATACCAGGTTGGTTCTTGGCTGTAAAAATGTGCCATAGTGTGCTAGATGCCAGCAGTAGCAGACCCTGGGTGATGGGGCAGGTGGGGACTCTCTCTTCTACGTTTGCACCTGCCCTGTAATCTAAAACTGTCCCAAAGTCAAATATTAAAATACAAAAACACAACAGAAGCCAGAGCCTCTGTCCTCTGCTCCAAAGCCCTGGAGGAAAGCCATCATCCTGACTGCGGCTTGTGAGGCCATGCGATCTGGTGCTCTGTTCCTTCTTGAGCCCCTCAGCGTCGGCCAAGTGGTCTGTGTCCTCTTCTATGTGCCACCCGTGCTGTGCAGTCCCTGCTGGAGAACCTTTGGGCCAGCTGGTCTGGCTTCCCTCAACACTCCTCCCCTCAAAAGCTGTTTGGTTCTATCCTAGGTGCCTGCTCAGATGTCACAGTCCCAGCAAGGTCTAGCCCAGCTGTCACCTGCCCCCAACACCTGCACCCCCAGACCCCTCACCCTGCTCGACATCTCTCAACATCCTTGTTTCCCATCATGTATCGTCTTGCAATGTATTAGATCACTTGGAAGTGTAGCGTGTTTATTGTTTACTCTGGTCCCTGTCACCTAAGTGTCAGCCCCTCAAGGGCAGGACCTCTTCTCAGTGTCCATGTGTGAATCCCAAATGTCCAGAACAGTGCCTGGTACACGGTAGGTGCTGGACAAATGCATATCTGTTGAAAAAAAGTAAATGAATGAGTATGATGATCCTCCCCCCAGCTTTCATGCCAGGGAATAATTAAGATGGTTAACAATTAGTTAGTAAGTTAGTTAACAGCCACCCAGAGTGCACACCTGTGACACCGGGATTTATAATAAGAAATATATATTTGGTCTTCATCTCTGGTTCAGGCACAGAGCTCCTAAAACCCTTGGAACTTCGATGAGAGCAACCCAGGTGTCTTCTGCTATGTTGATGAAGTGGCTTTGGGACGGACTTAAGGATGGGGCTGGGGCCAGGGGAGCCGGCCTTGTGATTGGAAGGTTGGAACTTTGGGTCCCATAGCTGATCTCCAGGGAGGGAAGAGGGGCCAGAGGCTGAATCCATCGCCAAGAAGCCAGTGATGTAATCAGTCCTATGCAGTGAGGCCTCCATAAAAACCCAACAGGACAAAGGATGAGGTTCTGAGAGCATCCAGGTTGGCAAACTCGTGGATGTTTGGGGATAGTGGGCGCTTGGAGAGGGTATGGAAACTCTACATCCTCGTAGTCTAGTAACTAAAATATTTCTCTGAATTCTCTAAGGTGCTCTGACAGATTAATGGAACCCCAGGAGGGGGTCGTTAGAACCACCAGTTATAGCCAGTCGGTCAGAAGCAGTAGGGACAACCCCGACTTGCGATTGGCATCTGCGGGAGGAGCGGGGCGCGGTCTTACGGGAGCGAGCCCGGAACCCGTGGGCTCTGATGCTGTCTCCAGGTAGATAGTGGCATAATCGAGCTGCATTGCAGGACACCCAGCTGGTGGGTAGAGTCCCCAGCATCTCCCGTGTGCTCACGCCCGCAGCCCTGCCTTCCTGCTTGGGGCCTGTTCATGGCAGGACAGTCCTGGCGGGGAGGACGGCGCTTCCCTCCCTTCCTGAAGATTGGAGGATTCTACTGAGCACTCTTGACCACTCCTTGTCCACACCTCTTACTTGGCACTTGAATTAGTGGCAGCTCTTAGGGACACATCTCATCGCCTTGAGAAAGTGGGACAAGAGGCTGCTCAGGGAGAGTGTTGAACGAATAAGGGAGGTGGGGAAGGGACCGTCCTCACTGTCTGGCTCCATGCTCTGGCTCGGAGCCCTGAAGACTGGAGACCCTCAAAAATGTTGGCTGCTGGGCCAGCCCAGTGCATCCCATCGTGGCGTCCTTAACCGTCTTTGGTGCTTGCTGCTCCGTTGAACTTGACCTTGAGAACCTTCCCCTTCACTTGGTCCTCACCATCTCCTTGACCTCTCAGCCTTGGCGCTTTCCTAACAACGAGCACCAGGGTTCTTTGCTGATAGAATCGATTGTCTCTTTCTTTGCTTTCCTCTTTCTCTCCCCGTTCTCTGGACCGAAAATCTGGATTCTCCGTGGGGAGTAGATAGTGGCTTTCCAAAAGGAAATGGGCTCTGGAGTGAGCCAAACCGGGGTTAGCAACCTAATTTGACCATTTGCTAACCACATCACGTGGGTCAATTTGCAGTACCCCATCGAGCCTCGTTTGCAGAACCGGAGCAGCCGTCCCTGCCTTCGCAGTTGTCACAAGGGCCCCAGGTGACGTGTGGACCGGGCTGCCCAGCAGGTGGAAGCCCTGATGTTCATCATCTCCGCACCCAGCTCTCAGCTCCCTGCTCCCCGGCCCCTCACCTGCACACAGCTCCCCCTGCCCTACCTCAGAAGAGGAGCTCAGGGGGCCACCCCTCACCCCCTGCCACGTCCCCTGCCACATCTCATTTCTCCAGGGGGCCCCCTCCGCCGGCTCCCTGAGCTCCCTGGACTCCCGCTGCTGCCTCTGAGAGCCAGTCTTTCATCACCACTGCGTCCGTGGTAGTCGAGGCGTGAAGCAAAGTAATAATAAGAAACAAGCATGACGTGCCCCCCCCGGCACCCCACAAATAAATAGGTTGTTTGCAAAGGAAAACCAACACAGCCCCATCCCTGCTAATTAGACCTCATCAGCGCTTCACCAGGGCCACCTCATTTTGTTGGTTTGGTGTGAGTGGATTTTTTTTTCTTGTTTTCCTTTAAAACACAGGAAGGAAAAAAAAGCAAACTCCACAGTTTTCTGTGGTCTCGCTGGGTTGGCAAGGAAATGGGGTGTCAGCTTTCTCAGACTTGGTGAATCCTGGGAGTCTGAGTGTCTAGATGGAGAGAAGAGGCTGTGGTCTATAAGTCATTCAACAAGCATCCCGAGCCAAGCGTGCTGTGACGGGCTGGTGACATGAATGTGACCCGTCAGGACATGTTCAGGGTTAGTGAGGCACCCAGATGCCCGAACAGGATAAGGTTCTGATGCCTGCGGGTGGGGTGGAATGTCGGGGCGTGTGGGGCATTACTAGAACTTAGGGGAGTTGGAAACCCACCCAGGACTAGGTAGTGGGGAATCCTTCCCGGAGGAAGTGATCCTGCGCTGATGCAGGAGACCTGGAACAGGGTTATGGGTCACTCTTATGACCCCTGCCACCTCCTCCACCCCTTAGCTCATGGCCCCACCTGCCTCCTTCAAGAGAAGAGAATGCACTTGACTCCCAGCAGACCTCTTCCACTCCCTGCATTTCTCTTCTGCTCCCCTTCCCTGGGGTCACACCTGGGCCCTCCGCCTGAGCCTGGGTTCTGCCCTGCTCACCTGCTCAGGTGCCTCCTGCCCCCTGTACCTTCATGCTTTCCCTCTCTCTACTGGGTCCCTCCCAGCAAGGCACACCTTGTCTCCTTGACTGCTTTGGCCCCTTCCCTGTGTCTCTCCTTCAAGCCAAGCTCTCTCCATCTGCCCACTGTCCACCCACCATCACCCTGGTCCCCTCCACCTGCCCTTGGAGCTTCCCAGGCAAGGTTGCCTGTGATCCCATGTCACTAAGTCCGGGGGACCCTGTTATACATCTGTCCTCTTGCCTGTAGTTGACCTTGCCCTATGGTGTGATCTCTCCCTCCTCAGTTTCCAGAACATCATGGTCCTCGGAGGGGAGTGTTCTCTTGCCTCTCTAATTCCCCCTTCCCAGGCCCATTTGGGGGCCTCCTCTCCCTGCAGCGGTCACCTAAATGTGGGTGTTTACCATGGTTCCACACCTCACCCCCACCCCCATGGCTTCAGCTGCCACTGCTGTGCTGACAGCTCCTGCCAAAATGTCTGTGACGAGCCCCAGACCGCCTGGACATCTCCCTTTGAATGTCTCCTGGCCCCTCTCTTAACACCACCCCTAAACTGAGCCCCCAAGATCTCTACACCGGGGCCAGGCATTCATCTCAGAATTGACTTTTCTACCCTTCCTGGAATGTGCCTGCTTCTCCGAGCGAGATCCACCTGTCACCCAGGGGCTTGGGCCACTCCCCCGGCCCCTGCATTGGAACAGCCCATCACGTCCTGCCCATTCTGCAGGACTTCTGCACCTGTCAGCTAGCCGCCCCGGCCTTCAGGCCCGGACCCAGCAGAGCTAGGAAAAAGAGGTGTCAGTAGGGATCCCCTAGCAGCCGCTTGCTCCTTTGAGCCCAGCACCTGCAGGGCCCTGGGGGTGTTGTGTGCTGTGAGTTATCGGGACGCTGTGTGTCGGGGGGTCAGTGACTCCCCCCGGAGCCAGCCAGGTCCCTTTCGGGCATTCTGTGTTTGCTTTGTCCTTCTGGGGAGGATGTGGCGAAGGTGGAGAGGGACTGGCTGTGGCGGGGCCAGGCGTTCATCTCAGAATTGACTTTTCCACCCTTCCCGGAACGCGGGCCTTCGGCCACGGTCAATGGGGCTCTGTTCCTGCGGGCCGGCCGAGGCCAGCTCCGGGGAGAGCGTGTGTGAGCGCGGTATTTCCACGGACCCCCACCTGGAAACCACTCCCCGCCCCACCCTGGAAACAAACACTGCCACGGCCAAGGAGGCTGACGTGTCGGCGCCCGTGGCCAGGAGCCGGCCCGGGCAGGGCGCTCCCTCCGGGTGGCGGTCTCCAACCTGCGGCCCCACTGGCCCTGGATTCGGAGACAGCCGGGTGACGTTGCTGGTCGCCCTCCTTGTCCCCATCCTCTTCTGGGCACCTCTTTCCCAGGGCTCCTGTTGAAGGGAGGCTCATTGTCACCACCCCAGGAGGTGGCCCTGGTAGGGGGACGTCGTCAGAGGATCGTGGGTGTGCTGGGGCCTGCGTTGTAGGAGCCAGGCAGCCCTGGGTTGGAATCCTGGCTCTGCCACTCACACGCCGTGTGACCTCTGCCAACTTCCTTTACTTCTCTGAGCCTGATTTTTTTTCTTCTTTAAAGTGTGCTAATAATCCTTCTCTAGTAGGGTAGTTTTAAGGAGTAAAGATAATGAGATCGTGTTTGAAACGCAGGTGGCACAGAACCATGCAGCAGAGTGGTTTTTACTTTCAGAGTTGGGGGTGGGAAGGGCTCGCGGGTGGTCCGGGAAGGTTGTCCTGCCTGGTGTGGCATCACGGATGTCCCAGCGTGCTGACCATCTGGGAGCCCAGCGGTGGCTGCATTTCAGAGGAGAAAGAAGTCATTCTACTATCTCATCAGCAGGGTAGCTGCTCAGAGCATTCTAGAATCTGCAAGGGGAAGGGTGAACCCTCCCTTCCAGAGCAGCACTTCTCCCTCCAGCAGAGGGTGGCTCAGCCTCTGCCTGGACAGTCCCTCAGATGGAAGCTCCTCCTTTGCGGGGCAGGTCCCTAGATCACCAGGCAGCAGTGGTCTCCCTTCTTCCAGGGTGCACTCCCCTGTTCCGTCCACCCCCCAGTCTGCAGAGATGGGGAAGCCTCTGAGTCTGCACCGTCTGCACCCCCTGGGGCCAGCACAAGGTAGTCTCCTTGGGGTGTGACCTCACCCCTCCACCCCCCCACAGGGACATGGGACAATGTGCACATTTTTGGTTGTCCTAGGTTGTCAGAGGATGGGTACTCCTGGCATCTAGCGGGTGGAGGCTGGGCATGCTACTGAACGCCCTGCAGTGCACAGGACAGCCCCCACCATGAAGAATGATCTGGCCCCAACTGTCAGGAGGGCCTCACATCAACACCCCTGGGTCACCGGCCCGGCCCAGACCTGAACACAACACAACTTGTGCGGGTCCGTGGGATTTCAAGAGGTGAGAATGGGAGGAAAGTCACCCAGCTTCATTTCCAGTTGGCGGCCAAGAAGGATTCTGCAAAGGAATGCCATTAAAGGGGTCTTAGCCCTTTTTTCCCCCCTATGTCCACTTACGAGCTCCTGCTAGGCGACAGGCCCCGTGTGCAGTGCTAGGGAATCAGCGATTGTCACTCGGTGTCTAGGAACTTTGGTGGAGGCCCTAGTCCAGAGGCTGGGCTTGAGGCTGGGGATACAGTGGCGGGAAGTGGTCTCCACTCTCCCGTGCGCGGCCTTCCAGCCCTGGCCGCCTTCCTAACAGCGTGGCTGGAATGTGGGGCCTGTGTTCCTTGTTCCTTCTCAGTCTCCAGGACACGTAGAAGGATTCTTGGGGGACTGGGAGGTGGGCTTTAAACTCCAGGCTCCGCGCTGCTACTGCCTTGTTCTTCTGTCCTCCGGGTGAACCACGCCCCACTTCTGGGTCTCGGTTTCCCAAACTCACCTGTATCAGGGTTCTCTAGAGAAACAGAACCAATAGATTATACATACAGAGACATGTATTGAGAGGAATTGGCTCAAGTGATTATGGAGGCTGAGACGTCCCACAGTCCGCTGTCTGCAAGCTGCAGGCCCAGGAAGGCCAGCGGTTTGCTTCCATCTAGAGGGAAGCCAATGGCACGACTCCTGGTTCAAGTCCAAGGGCCTCAGAACCAAGAGCACGAATGTCTGAGAAACCAGAGAAGATGGATCTCCCAGTTCAACAGAGCAAATTCTCTCTTCCTCCACCTTTTTGTTCTGCTGGGGCCCTCAGCAGATGGGATGGTGGCCACCGAATCAGTGAGGACTCAGTTCACCAATTCAAGTACTGACATCCTCCAGGAAAGCCCTCACGGACGCACCCAGAAATAACGCTTCACCAGTTGTTGGGCATCCATCATCAGCCGGGGCTCTAGCCAGCACACTGCCCGACCCACTACTCCCCTGCAGGGGTTTCCTGCAGCAGCCACACAAAGTATCACAAACTCAGGAGCCAGAAGTCCACAGTCAAGGTGTGGGCAGGGCTGGTTCCTCCTGGAGGCCCTGAGGGAGAACCCGTCCCATCCTCTCTCCTGGCTTCAGGAGGCTGCTGGCACCCCTCGGTGTTTCTTGGCTGGAGATGCGTGCCTTCCGTCTCTGCCCCCATGACCCCATGGCCTTCTTCCCTGCGTCTCTGTGTCTCTGTGGCCAGATTCCCCTGTTCTTAGAAGGACATCATCCTAAGTCCCCACCCTATCCGGTAGGACCTGGTCTCAACTTGATCAGGAGTGCAACAGCCGTATTTCCAAATAAGGTCGCATTCTGAGCTTCTGGGTGGACAGGAATTCTGGAGGACGCTAACCCAGTACGACACCTCAAGGGGTCGACGTGGTTGTTAAAGTCAGGTTGCAACTAAAGGTACGGGGTCTGCAGGCCTCTCTCTGGCGGGTTACCGTGCGCAGACCCTGCCTCTCATCCTGTGCCCTGGTGGCGCCAGCCTGGCTTGGGCAGAGACTGGAATGCACGGGAGTGAGTGGCCCCAGATTAGTGGGTCTGAGCTGCTCCAAGGACAGGTGAAGGATACCCCGGTGGGCAGGGAGGGAAAGGGGGTGGAACAGGCCAGGGGCTGGGGGAGGGGACCTGTTTGTTTTCACGACAATAAATGCCTCTTGATGGACTGTGGTTTACACAGGGACTCCGTGCCACATCGAGCTGTCCACATTGATTGGATGGCCGCAAAGCCCTGTCACGGAGCAGGAGAGGAGCTGGCAAGAGCCGCCTTATGGCCTGTCCCCAAACTGACCCCAGGCATCCTTGGAGTCACTTGGGGAGTTAGGGTCCGAGTGGCCAAAGCGGGTAGGGACCCTGGGACCGAGGCCACTCTGTCCTCCCTCCTCCCTTCCCCAGGGCAGGCAGCAGCCTGTTGGGAAGGCAGCCCATTTTTAATGAACAAATTACTGTCCTTGTTAACAGCACGAACAGGGCTTTGGGGGATCAAGGGAGCCAGTGCTTGGGAAACAGCCACTAACTTAATGAAGAGGATGGATTCCAGATGTGGCCTCTGGCCCAGCAGACAGCTGCCATCCTTGGATTCCTGGACGGGATGGAGGGTGAGGTATGGGCATGGATGACAAAGGGGGGCGGTCAGGCCGTGTGGGACCCCTGTCGCTCCTTTTCTGGGACGAAGACCCACTCCTAGAGAAAGTCCGGGATCCCTGCTTGCTAGTGGCTGTTCGTTTAGCTCTTCAAGAAACACTCGACAAAGGGCAGCTATGAACTCAGTACTACTTATCAATGGATTTTTTACCTTATTAATCACAACAGCAGCCACATACTTTTGATAAATGGCCAGAGGTGTGTGAGGCATGTCGGTTCTAACGGCAGACAGGGTTTGGGGTGCACGTGCACTGGAGGACCCCCTGTAAGGGCTCGGGGGCCATGGGCCCCCATGCTGGAGACCCCTGGCTTCGCTCGCTGGATCCTGGAGCAGGCTGTGTTCCTCGGGGAAGTGGAAGGGCCCTGCCCACGCCAGTCTCATCCTGCATCCCATGACGTAGAGGATGGCTCAGGGTAGAGGAACAATTTTGAGCTGTGTTGATTGATGTGCGTTCCCTCCCCCATCCATCCCCCCTCCGCTCCTCCCTGCCTCCCTCCCTCCCTCCCTCCTTACACACACACACACACACACACACACACACACACACATATGTATTAAGTACTCAGCACAGCTGGGGACGCATCATGGAGCCAGGCGCACTGTGCAGGACACCACAAAGCCAGAGGCCCAGTCGTAGCCTTCCAGAAGCCCCTAGACTTCAGGGGGAAAGTCAGGAAAGGGGTAATTCATCCGAAAGGAGGAGCCTACAGTTCCTGCTTGCTCATTATCCCGGAAAGTCTGTTCTCCACTATCTTGCCTATTGGGGATCTTGTAAAAATGCCACCTGAAGCCAAGGACCCCCACCCACTTCAAACAATAAAAGATGCAGAAACCACTGATGCTGGGTCCGCTTCCTTTACTATATAGAACGGCAGTGGACGGCCGCCTGGGTCCCACAGCTGAGGCAGTGGCAGGCCCCAGCTCTGCCCAGCTCCCCATCCGAGGGGGCCCCTGCCAGCCTCCCGGGGGAGGGCGGGCGGGGTGGCACCCATGTAAGCTGCAGGGCTGTCCTTGGAGGACTCGGCTGCTCCCAGTAGGACCATTGAGTCCCTGCTGAAGGCAGAGGCCAGTGATGCGAGTTACATACCCAGAGCTTCACACTCGACTCGCAGCTTCTTCCCTGGGAGGGTCATTTACTGACAATTACGGCTTTAAAGTGGGTCCAGTTTAGCAAGCGGTTTCTATAAAGAGCAGAGCGGCGTCCCCAGGGAGTGAGAGCCAGGCCGGGGGGATGGGAGGCAGGCACTATCTGTGTTATGGATTTTATCGAGTCGTAAACAAGGCTGGAGAACAAACAATTAAAACTGGCTGATGCATGGGGCTGCCTCGCCAGCTGGCTGCCAGGGAGGCCCGCGCCGCCTGAGCTGGCCTGCTCGGCCCTGCACAGCTGCCGCCGCCGCCGAGCCGCCTGCCCCAGGAGGACGAGGTGGGGGTGGGGGGGTGAGGTTCTAGGGCTCACCCCCTCTCCCCCCGCCCCCGGCCCCGCCGAGCCGCCTCTGAGCACCAGAGGTCCCTTCCACTCTGCACTTGCTTCAGTGGCCCCCATGCAGTGACAGGGTTGCAATTGGGGCGGGGGCTCCCCTGGCACCCTCCCCGTATATTTAGGTCACCTGAGATTGCTCTTCACTCGGCCGCCAACCGGCCATGTGACCTCGGGGTAGTGACCCACCTGCGCCCTCTGAGCCTGGTGGTTCTCTTTTTGTTTTTTTAACTTTTTTTTTTTAAGATTTATTTATTTATTCATGAGAGACACAGAGAGAGAGGCAGAGACTCGGGCAGAGGGAGAAGCAGGCTCCCTGTGGGGAGTCCCGATGTGGGACTCGATCCCAGGACCCTGGGATCATGCCCTGAGCTGAAGGCAGGCACCCAACCTCTGAGCCCCCCAGGTGTCCCGAGCCTGGGTGTTCTCATATAAAACTGGACAGAGAATATTTAGCCTTGTAGGGCTACAGTTCAAACTAAGTAAAATAATAAGCACAAAGCATGGGTAGACATTCCTCTGGGGATCCTGTCCCAGGGAGACTGGAAGGGGGCTGACACTGGATGCGAGGCATGGCCAGCGAGCCCGTGGTTCCAGGAACCCTGTGCCTTCCGTGTGCTGGCCAGCCGCGTACGTAATTCCCAGAAAGTCCTATGCAAAGTCTTAGGGTCCCCTGGTTTCCAAAGGGAGATCACAGGAGTTAAATCCATTGCCCACAGCCCGACAGTGGCACATGGCAGGGCTGAGATTTGATCACAGATGTCCTGTGTCCCGCGTCCAGAAATCTTACTACATTGGGCTTCCACCTGCCAGCCTGGTCGGCTTTCTCTCCGGAGCCAGCGGTGGGAGCTGCCCGGGTGGGGGGACCGGGTGGCTAGAGCCTGGGGAGTCCCCACCCTGCAAGCCCCCAGCGAGATGGGGAGGGTGCAAAGTACTCAGAAGTCAGGAGAGTAAGTGTCCAAGGAAAGGGTGAGATGAGGAGCAGCTGGCTGTCGACGGGGATGAGCAGGTGAGCTGAGGCCAGGTGCGCCGGACACAGCGTGGCTTAGGAGACCGGTCCCTGGGCCCCCCCTCCCCCACTGCTCACGAGGTGCCCAGGAAGACAGTGGTCAGGGGCAAGGAGCGGAGGGAGGCAAATGGCCAGCCTCTCTTGCTCCAAACCACCCTCTACCCGCCCCCCCATCTCTGCCTCCTTTGCTCGGGTACCTTGAGGCTGTGATGAGACTCTGTCTTGGGAGGCCCTGGCGCAGGATGAGGGCTGAAGAGGCCCCAGATCCGAGTGGTGGCGGGAGGGTCTGAGGAGGCGGACCCCAGCCTGTCCCTGTTCCTCATCTCCCCATGGGGGCGGGGGCAGCAGGGTCAGCTGTGGCCTCCCCGGGTGCTGGGGAATCCCGGGTCCCCAGACACTGCACTGCGAGAACCAGGTGCCCTCCCCTCAGAGGCCGGGACGCGGGACAGGGAGGATAGGGAGATGCATAAATACAAAAGTGCACGCACGTAAACAAAGGCAGTGCGTCGGGATAGGCGCTTTCCTACGGGTGACCTGTTCGAATTCCCGCCCACCTATTTCACAGATGAGGAAGCCGAGGCTCCCAGGGCTTGAGTGAAGTAACCCACCCAGGGTCTCCAGATGAGGTGTGGGACTCCACTGGGCTTTCAGGCCATGCCCTGCAAGCTCTCCGGGTCACCGGCTTGGTGGGAGTCAGCGTGGGGACAGAACCAGGCGTCCTAAGCCCCGTTCTGATCCGTTATCACTGTACCAGGATGCCTTCTGTCATGGGGGGCCGCCCTTGCCTGTGCACCCACACCACGAGCCCTGCTCTGGTCCTCCTGGTTGTCTAGTGGTTCTTTTCCGACGGACCCTCTCACTGCCTCTGGCCAGGCCTCTGACCTGTGCGTCTGTGCCCAGAACAGGCCAGGTGTGTTGGGACAGGCAGGGGCTGGTGGGAGGTCTGGCTGGAACGTGAAGCCGGGAGGGCCTCTGACTCGGTGGGCCCCCTATATCCCCCCAAAGGCTGGGGCCTGTGACTTCTTCACTACCATGTCCCAAGAGCTTCCAATGCCTGGGCTGTGTCCCTTATACCCTCGGCTGGTCCTGAGCCGCAGGGAGGCAGACAGGATGAGGCCTGTCTGCAGCTCCCCAGCTCCTCTCACTCGCTCATGGCTGCATCCGTGCATTCTGAGGCAGATGGGCCCTTGCAGGGCCTTTGGGAGAGCTGGGGGGGGAGGGGTTTGCATCAGGCCTTCACCTACGCAGCACCCCAGCTTCCTGCCAGTCTCTGGGGCTGTGGTGAGCAGCTGGGGCCATCCGGGGCTTGTCTGTTGACTCCACACCTCATTAAGAAGCAGCTTGCGGCACTGGCCACTTCGCTGACCCTCATCGGCTACCCTGGCAATGTCCTTGTAGCAGGCAGCGGCCAGGGACCCGGTCACATGCAGAGCTGAGAGCGACACGTGCGGCTGCTGATGCGGACGGGGTGTCTGGGCAGCACCGGGGACCCTGCTGGCATCAGGGAGGCCCCCCCTTCCCAGCCTGGCCTACTACCCACGCTCCTGGGAGCCTTGTGATGGCCCCAAGACTGTGTCCCAGTGTCCATGGGGCCCACCCTCGGTCCGGAGCCGAGAGCAAGGGAATGGCACAGCCAGCAGCATTAACCCGCTTCCCCAGGCCCTCGACATCCGCCACTCTCACGGGCATGGTTGCACTTCTGTCTTTACCACGCGCAGGGGCCTCCCTCCTGCACACCGTTCCCACAACCTACCGTGTCCACGCACACCTTCCTCTGCCCCTCCACCTGCTTCTCTGTATTCACCTCGCAGGCCTTTTCTCTCCCACACCCGTTCTCATTCATTCCACACATGCTAATTGAACATCTGCGAGGTTCCAGGCACTGTTCTAGGAGCTGAGGATGTGGTCGTAGGAAAAACAGAAATGGGCAAATTACCCCCGTTCTCGTGACCACTGCATTCTGGCTGGGGAATTACTAACAGAAAAACTAGGTTCAATTTATCCAAGCTAGATGCTGGCAAGTGCTGGGCGGGGGAGGGGGGGGCAGGAATAAAGCAGGAGGGAGGAGTGGGCCTGTTGGGTGTGTGCATATGTGTGTGTGTGTTTGCATCTGTGCATGTGTGTGCATGTATGTGCGTGCCTTTGTGTGTGCATACGTCTGTCTCTGTGTGTGTGCATGCATGTGTATGCACGCACACGTGTCTGCATGGGTGTGCATGGGTGTGCATGGGTGTGCATGGCTGCCTTGAGGTGGGTGCCCCGCAGGGAAGGCAGCGGTCTGGCCTGATGTGGGTGAGGATCAGCTGGGTTCGGGGAGGAGGGGGCGTCTCAAGTGTCTTGACCTCTTAACTGAAGCCCACAGATCTGCACCAACACCGCCTCCCCCTGCCCATCCTTCAGTCTCAGGGGCTGGCAAGCGGTTACAGTCCACAGCTGGACCCAGATTGGGGGAACTGGCCAAGACTAGGTTTGGGGGGACAGTTTTTGAGATGGAAATATTATCGGACAGACCTGGATGGGAATCGTAAACTTACTTCTTAACCTTGGGCCACGGGGCAATTCTCTTAACCTCTGAGCCTCTGTTTTCCCTTCTGTCCAATGGTGATGCTGAATTGACCTTGCACGTTTTCTATGAAAGGTCAGAATGCAAAGCGGCTGATGCAGGGCTGGCCACGTGGTCTTTGCTCTAGGAAGAGGGCACGGAGGTGGGGCCGGGGCAGGTACATGAGGGGACGGGGTGGGGGGGGTGACAAGTTAAGAAGAGGCTGAGGACGCAGGGCCCCCAGGGCCCCCTGAGCACCCGGTCACCCTGTCCTGGCCCAGGAGGGAAGCGGTTGGAAGCCAGCCCTCGGCACACGCCCAGGCCCCCGTGCTTGCTTACTGACTAGCCACTCGTAGCCAGCATCCCTTGGAAGCTGTCCGCCTAATCCAGTTAACGCCTCCCGTGATCCGATTATTTCATGTAAGAAACCCCAAATCTGATCAGAAGGCTCCATGTGAGTGGTGTACAAGTCGGGAATTGGGACCTGCAGAGAAGGGGTTCAAGTTTGGGTGCCATTTGCTCCTGCCCTGAGGCCTCCAGCCTGTCCACACTGGGTGTCCACCTCTGGCAGGCTGGGCTGGTGCCACCACTGTCCTCCCCTGAGCCCCCGGAATGCACATGCAGTCCCGGTTACCTTTGGTCCCCAGGGCCTCGAGGGGCAGCCTGGCCCTCCAGGGTCCTCCCCTTCTCTGTAGCCCACCTGCTCAGTCAGGAGGAGCGTCCCGATGTGGAAGAGGGGGATGGGTGGCTCCTGAGGCTTCCCTAGACTTTTGGGCATCAGAGTTGCCCAGAACCTTGAAGCACATAGGTGGTTGGGCCCTTGCCCTGCGTGGCCTCTGGGGAGCAGCATGAATCCAGGGCTGGTGGAAGGACCCAGAGAGCCCCGCCTTGGCTTGGGGAGCCAGGGATGTGGGCCTAGCGGGAGGATGAGGATGGAGGCCACCAACCCATTCAGGGAAGATCTGGGGGAGAGACATGACGGGGCGGCAGCTTTGCTGCAGGGCAGGGCCCTGCTGCCATAGGTAGGACGAGCACATTGGAGCCCCTGAGTTCTGAGCTTTCCCCACGCCAGCCTGTGTGACCCTGTGAATCCACGGTTCTGTGGATAGCAGTGCTCCTGGGGTGAGCTGAGGATCACCCATCGTGTGCTTGGGAGGAAGGCACGCAGATGAGACCTGAACCCATGACCCTTTGATTCTGTGCCTCCCCTAGAGCTCATGGCATCAGGCAGTGCTTGAAGTAAGCCCTCTGTGGACGTTTGTGATGGCCTTCACCTCAAAGGGGGGACATGCTGGGGGGCCTTGGGGTATGCCTGCTTGTCCAGCCATCCCTTGTCACCCGTGCGTCCTTGGATGGGGCCCTCCCAACCCTCCCTCCCGTCCTGAGCTCGGCTCCTGCTGAAGGCTCCCGGTGTGCCCTGTTAGACTCTAGACAGCCACATTTCTAGAAGCCAGCTAACCAGGCGGGGAGCTGGCAGGGACAGATGGCTGGATGCACTGGGGGGAGTGGGGGGTGGGCGGGGATGGCGAGGCCTAGAGAGGAGGTCAGCACATCCTCCATGCGTCCGGCCTGCTTCAAAAAATAAAAAAGCTTCAAACCCTTTCCCTCCAGTGCTCCCTCTTTGGCTGGGTTCCGACTCCATTTTGATCATTTTTATTTTTATTATCCCGATAAAATCTGCTCTTACACATTCTAATCATACAGGTTATAATCCTGACAGCAGGTCCAGGACATCAGCGTGTCGCCAGCCTCTAATTCCTGCATGATGGGCACAGAGTGGCCTTGGTCATTGCAAGGGGAAGATGGTGCCAAGCTCATCGAGGTTTGGCTGTGGGCTGCAGGACGTGGTCCTTTTTTTCTGGCTGTGGATTTACCTTTCTCCTTTTGTGTTCAGAGGGCCGTTGGTAGAACAGGTTCCGATTCTGTGAACACATTCTTAGTGACGGATCTAGGCAAGCGCCCAGAATCATCGTTAAGTTTTTAGGTTGCAAAGGATCCGGGCTGGGACGCCTGGGTGGCTCAGTGATTGAGCGTCTGCCTTTGGCTCAGGTCATGATCCCAGAGTCCGGGGATCAAGTCCCACATTGGGCTCCTTGCATGGAGCCTGCTTCTCCTATCTCTGCCTTTCTTTCTATGTCTCTCATGAATAAATCAATTAAATCTTTAAAAAAACAAAAAAAAAGAAAAAGAAAAGAAAAAGGGTCCAGGGCACCTGGGTGGCTCAGTCGGTTAAGCGTCTACCTTTGGCTCAGGTCCTGATCCTGGGGTCCTGGGATCGACTCCTGTGTCAGGCTCCATGCTCAGCAAGGAGTCTGCTTTCTGATCCTCCTGCTGCTCCTGCTCTGTCTCTCGTCCTCACTCATTCTCTTTTTCAAATAAAATCTTCAAAAGGGGGAGCACACCCTTCTGTCACCCGTGAGAAACCAAAACTGGGCGTGTTGGTAGCACCCCCCCCCCCCCCGCCTTGTGTCCTTAGAATGGCGGCTGTGTTGTTGGCAGTCTTCAGTGATCCAAGGTTAAATGTCAGCTGCACTATCCCTGTCCTTTGTCCCCAGATAGTATCCCCATCTTTGCAGATGAGCTGTTGCAGCCCTGTGGAGAGCCAGAGGAGGCCCCAGCGCACTTCATTCCCTGCTAGTTCTGCACTTGGTACCTCCAGGTGGATACGGTACTGGGTAGGATACAGGCTGCCCAGGTAATTTTAAGCTTCAGATAAACATAGACGCGTTGTCTAGCAGGCATTACATGCAAACGCTGCATTTCCTGCAGGTTTGGACTGCAGGCCCCAGCTCCGCCAATCTAGGGGCTGAAAGGAAGTTCGCTTTGCATTCAGCTGGGCGACCCGTGTTTTGCCAAATCCAGCTAGTGCAGCACGAGGCCCAGGAAGAGTGTGCTGGTGAGTTAGGGAAGCAGAGGCAGCGCTGAGCGACCAGAAGCCCCAGCTGTGTCTCTCCAGGTGCACCAACCATCCATAGTCACCTCTGGACTCCCCTGACCTCAGCAGATCCCTGGCCCGCCCTCTGGACGTGTCCCCAGACCAGGAACAGTAAGAACCAGCTGCCACCAGGCAAGGAGGCAGTGAGCATGTGGTCATGCCCAGGAAGGGCAGAGTTGGCCACGCCCTCCAGCCCCTGAGACTTAGAGCCTTTGGTCCATATCTTCCGCAAGTTTGGACGGTGAAACTCTCAAGCTGCAGACTAAGGCCTAAGGGGGCAGAGTGCTCATTCTCTCCCATGGATGGTCTGGGTTTGGCACCCATTCTCTGTGGTGGGCAAGGCTTTTTTGAATCCTTGATGGGGAGGGGGGAGCACATGCGTGGGAGGGAGGACTCACTTGCCTGACCCGTCAGTTCTCACGCGTACCTGGTGCTCAGCTGCATTAGCTCATGCCCGGATTGCGGTAATAACCTCGTAACTCAGCGCTCCCATCCAGCCTCTCGTCACCACCCTTCCTGCAGACAGCTGTCTGATGCGTCTTGCTAGCTGTCCTCTTGCATCAGACGCTTTAGCTGTCCTCTTGCATCAGACGCTTTCCCCTTCTCAAAGGACCCCACTGGCTCCCTGTTTCCTATTGAGCCAAAACTTACTGTTGCCTCTGCTTTGAAGTCTGTAATCAGCTGCATCCTTTTTGTCCACTTGGCTTTCCCCGACCCTCAGGCCATTTGCAAGCGGGGAGGCCACATTCTGGAGAAGGGTGAGCACGTTTGCAGATGTTGCTGCCAGCAGCTGCCTGCTTTCCCTCTAAGGCTGTCCCCTTTGCAGTCCCTTTTCAGATCACCTGATTAAGGCAAGGACAAAGGCATAATTAGGTGCTAATGGCACTTAGCACCCCTGTGACACCTGCTAATCTGCAGTGGCTCTTCGGGACTGCTCAGAATAAACTAGCTGCTCTGCCCCGCTGGCTGGGGATGGGGCTCTGCAGTTGCCCAGACATAAACTCATGCCCACTTGCTCGGTCTCACCCCGAGTGGGGTTCCAGCCTCCAGCACCCAGAGCAGAATCATCCGGGCCTCGGGACCAGCCAGCACTGACGTAGGAGCAGCATGGTGAATGGGGTGAGCGTAAAGTGCTTTTCCGTGACTTCCTGTTTCATCCTCTGCCAGCGCCATGCGGCAGGTGGCAGTGCCCCCGCTTTGCAGATTAGGAAACAGAGAGTAAGTAACTTGGAAAGTAAGCAGCCATGCTTACTGGGAAACGGGTTCCCAGAGTAATATACTTCCTTCAGTTTTACTGGCCTCCCTTCCCCAGCTTGCAAATCTGACCCACATCTCAAGGCCCAACTCTTGCAGGGGACTCCCTCACCCCCATTTTTTCCCTCTTAATGCACCAAGCACTTACAGGAGCATCTCAAAAGTGTGTGTACGCACGTGTGCGTGTGCACCAGGATGTGCTGGTCACTCCCAGCTGGAATGTGAGCTTTGTGGTGTGGAACTGCACCACCGTACCATGGAACAGCTGCCCTAGAGACAAGCATACAGTAGGCGCTCAATAATGACCCCTAGACAGACTAAGTGAGCAAGAGGTTGTAATGCCTGCATTTTCCCTTTTTGCTTAAACAAATGGTGTAACAACATCTCAGCATCTCCAGTGGAAGGGATCGTGCATGGCATCACGGTAGAGGGCAGCTCTGGGCTCCTGTCCTTGCCCTGCCACTCGGTGCAGAGGCCTGTGCTGTAGGCTCCCCGTCTGGAAAATGGGTTCCCAGGGGAGGGCCCCACTCCGAGGGCTGTTGTGGGAATGTCACAGATCCCTGTGGGTACAGCACCTGCAGTGTGCCGAGAAGTATATGCTCCCTGCATGCATGCTCCCTGTTATCCAGAGCTCTTAGGTTTGAGAGTGTGCCCTGGAATTATGTTACTCTGGCCCTGGGAATGCTGGGGGACACTGTGACATCCCCTCACCCATCTCAGATGTTATTGCAGAATAATCCTAGCCTGGATGGGTCTAGAGCAAGATCTCTCTTTTGCACATAGGCACTTTGGGCTGGATTGCTTTGTGTCCTGGGGGGAACAGTCCTTGTAGGATGTGTAGCAGCATCTCTGACCTCTACCGCTAGAGGTTTGTGACAACCAAAAACATCTCCAGAAGTTGCCACACATCTCCCAGGGGGGGGCACTCCCAGGGGTTGAGAACGACTCACCTAGCACATCGGTTCTCCCCCTCAACTGTGGATCAAAAAGTCCCCTAGACGGCTTGCAAAACACAAACTGCTCAGCCCCTCCTGCAGTTTCTAAATCCTCGGATGGGTCTGAGGCAGGGCCCAGAACCGGTATTACCTACCATGTTCCCAGGTGCTGCTGCTTCAGCCGTTCCGGGGACCCCCACTTTGAGAACCATTGGGTGAGCATGCTCTACACGGTCAGGCTGTAGGGACGGCACGGTTAGCAGCTAACGTGATGCTGAGAAGGGGTAGGACAGGAGAGGCATTTCTTAGATGCCTCCGGTGGATGTGAAGGATTATGAACAAACTTGAGGATCGTAGAGAAAAATAAATAAATAAAAATAATGATCTGGACAGCGGTGAGAAGGCTTTGAAAGGAGAGCAGCTGCACGCTTAGGAAAGTAGAAGCTCACGGCACAGCAATTCTGTGAGCGAGATCCAGAGAAGTCCGACAGAAGGTTCGGTGGGCAGAAGGAGGGCTACTTGCCCAGCAGGTTGGGGACCCAGACAGAAAGGCTTATTTCCCAGAGGGTCAGCAGGTCTTGGGGGAGGGGGGACGAGATGTTCAGCTCTGAGTGGGAAAAACAGCTCTAGAAGTGGCTCCAGAGTCCTGTCTCATCTCGCCAGGATGGCACGTGGGGTCCCAAGGCTCTCCACAGCCAAATGGAAGTTGCTGGAGACTCTCAGCTACTTAAGTGGTGCATTGGGTGGGGGGCGGGGCTGGTGCCCGCAGGTGCAGCTCAGAGTAGCTCAGCCTTACAAGTAGGCTGGCCCGCCCCGTGGGCCACAGGCAGCGCCTGGCTCCCTCTGTCCTGGGGCTTGTGGACACACGCTGGGGCCCGCCAGGATGAGGAGCAGGTCCAGCTGAGCCTGCTCAAGGGACCTAGCCCGGTGACCCCAGACACCAGAGACTCAGGATGGAATTTTGTGTCCAGCCTCTTCCATATGTAGCTGGAAGAATGATCTTAGGTGGGATCCCTGAGTAGAAGAGCTCTTCCCTGTGCAGCATCTACAGCCAGGCGTGGGCCTGGGCCCTTTACACGTGACATTTTATCCCATCTCCTATCAAAGCTGGGTGTTATCTTCCCCCTTTGGACAGATGAAGGCACTAAAGGTCAAAGTGGCCACTAGAAAGTGGCGGGGCACGAAACCCATCCAGATCTGACCCATAAAGAACATGAGGCCCATCCCTTCATGGAGCTGTCATGAAAATCAGATGGGCTTGAACGTTTCCAAGGCCTTCTAGTGCCAGAGATGATAATCATGGCAATTAAACTTCTGGTTTCAAGAGCGAGGCATGCTCTGCTTCCAAACATCAGGGGAAGCCCCTCAAATAAACCCAGTCGGTCGACCAGGGGTCTGGTGCTGGAACTCAAGGTGGGCGGCCCCCCAGACAGGTACCCACCCACCCCACCAAGTCAGCTAAAGCATCTGAAATTAAATTTCACGGCTGGGTGCACCGACACACCAAGATGAGCTCCATGTGTTTATGGCTCGAGGAGAAGATAAGATTTGATTAAGAAGACCGCTATTAATTTATGGCGAGTACACTTGAGCTAAGGGAGAGGCTGCTTTTAATTAATAGCCAGAAGGAATTTACGCTCTTGGTCTCAGCGAGGGGGAGAGGGGTGGAAAAGAGGGAGGCCGTTGAGTGAAGTGAGTGATGTAGATGAATTGATCCTGCCACACACACACCTTCCTTTTGAAGACATATAAATAAGTAAAGGGCAGTGAGAAGATAAGCGGCATTCTGGTCCAGGAGACTGGCAGGTGGGCTGAGAGAGCCGGCCAGCTGGAGAGGGATGCGAAGGAGGAGAAGCAGTGCTGACCATGTTTCGAGTGCTTCCTATGTGCCAGGCCTTAGGCTGCAACCCTTTGTGTGGATCACCTTACAATAGCCCCATAAGCGGGGGAGAAAATCTCTGAAAAGAAGAATGCAAGCATGCAACAAGAAATGCAGATATTCCCAAAGAGTATCCAGTGACTGGCAAATCCTTTCCCTCACGCCCTCCCCGACCCCACCATTGACCTCAGCTTCCCTCTAAGATGCCAACTGCCCATTTCTTTTCCTTTTCCAGTGACGTCCTGCGTCTGCCCGAGCCTAAATGGATGCATATGGGCGTACGTTTTGTGAATGTGAATGGAGTAGTTCCACCCTATCCTCGTTTTAGGGACATGGAAATAGGGACTGAGAGGGGTCTAGTAACTTTCCCAGGGTCACACAGCTCCTAAAGGGAGGAGCCTCATTTCCAAGCCACAGTGCCTGGCTTCTGAGCCCTTCCTGGTCACTACTGCCCCTCAGGGGCTCACACTGAGAGCTGAGTTCAGGGTGTGGTGGAGGGGGGCTCCCTGTGGAGTGCAGTGGGGTGGGGGAGTTGGTCCTGGAGGAGGGCCGGAGGCTGCGAGGATGGAAACATCCCTGCCTGATGGATGGGAGCCCAGAGAGTGCCCTGATCCCTACCGTGGCTTCCTACTCACCCTTTGCCCATCGGAGCTTCTAACAGTCATTACATTCTGAGACCCAGAAGGACCCCAAGAGTTCGTCACTACTCTGAGTATGGTCTGTAGACCAGCACATCATGCTACTCTGGACCAACTGAGTCAGAGCGTTTGCGAGTAGGCCCAGGAGTCTGTATTTTGATCCCCTCCCCAGGTGATTTCCTGTTCACGTTAGTTCAAAAAGTACCGTATCATCCGACTTACCGATGGTGCGACTGAGACCCAGAAAGAGACCCTGCGTTATCCAAGGGCACACGGCTTGTTGATAGTAGTTGGGGTGGGGGGAGGTGGTAGGAGGCTAGCCTTGGACGGGCTCCTGGTTCCCAGTCCCAGGCCCATTTCACTGAGGCACCCTAGACCCTCCCTGCAGGCCCTGACACCCGGGGCAGGGAGTGTGTGGCATGGGGGAAAGAGTACGTATTTTATGTCAGATCTAGGTTCAGATCCTGGCTCTGCTGCTAGCTGTGTGGCCTTGGGCACGTGCTTAACCTTTCTGGGCTTCGCTTGTCCACATCTCCAACGGGACTAGCACCACCTTGCTTGCTGGGTGGCTGGGCAGGCTCAGTGAACTGGTGCCCGTCAGCATGCTGGACACAGCGAGAAGCCGGTGTGGGGTCCCTGCTCCCTGACTTCTCCGTGCACGAGAGCAGGACCAGACCCCTGAGCAGAGGGTGGAGATGTTGGCCAACCTTCCAGCTCTTTGGTCGTGCTGTACTCTAACCCCTTACCCTCACCCCCTTTATCTTCCCTCGGAGACTGGTTTCTAATCAGCAGTGGGCATAGATGAATAGCCACCAGCATCCATCACCTGTAACAAATCCTCAGGCTCTGCGATCTTTGAACCCTCCTTTTACAAATCACCCTCTGCTCTGCTATGGAGATCCACAGGCCAGACGGGGTGGCGGGAGGGGCAGCGAAGTCCCTCAGGCAAGAGGGAGTCAGAGAGGGCACAGCACCCCTGGAAGGTCAGAGCTGGGGGACCCTGATGGCATACGGGGTGTGATCCTCAGATCTTACAGTTGAGGACACCGAGGCTCAGAGGGAGACACGTTCTGTCCAAATGCACTCTGCCCCCCCCCCACCCCCGCAGTCTGGGTCTGGAGCTCGGGGTCCTCAGTCCAGCACCTGGCACATAGAGGGTGCCCCTGAGTACTTGCTCCAAAGCCTCATGTGCATCAGAGAACAGGACAACACAGAGGTGGCCACACCGATCCTGAGCATCGGCTGTTCCCCTCTTAGGGAGGAGGGAGGGGCAGGTCCTGCAGCTGGACATTTGGGCCTGCAAAGCAGCATCCTTTTTCTCCAGAAGACACCAACTTATTCGGAAAAAATGACACTGAGTATGGCTACAGAGGTTTCCTGCCTCCCTAGGCCTGTTCAGCCCTGTCCAACCCCCACTCCCACCCATACCCCAAACTGGGGCCTGCCAAGCACCCCCCAAACACCCTCTCCTGGTGCTGGGACAAGTCTGAGGCTGAGTCCCCATGCCTGACCACTGGCTCTCCAGATTGGCCCGTGCACAGGACACAGCTGGGGAGTAAGGGCTTGCATGCTTGGGGTGCATCCAGAGGCACCCCCTGCCACCAGCCTGGAGGTGGGAGGCCCACTGGACTCAATAGGCAGCTCCCTCTGAGTGGTGTCCACTCAAGCCCAGTATCTCACTCGGTTGTGGGCAGGTTCTTCTAGGGTCAGGGACTGTCCCCACAGCCAGGACACACCCCACAGAGTGACTCCTCTAACATTTTCCCCCAGTCTTTGAGGTCTGGGGAAGGTGGGGAGCCAGCAACCTGCTGGGAGGGGGTGGTTGTTCAGATCCCTCCCTCCTCTGCTTTGAGGAGCTGAGAGTGTCTTAGGATGGGGATGGGATATGCCACCGAGATGCAGAGACTATTCCAGAGGCGGGGAGGGTGGGTGCGGTAACGCCATCCCCACGTCAGAGCCCACTGCAGCAGCAGCCCGAGGGGCCGTGTGAGTGGGGGACGATGGGTCACTGCTGCTGCACCATGTGGAGTCTGCGTGCATCAGGGCTGCTGCAGGGACCTCGCTCAGCTCTTCCCAGGAATATTTATTAAGTGACTACTGTTTGCTGAGAGTACAGTCCTGGATGCTTTCAGGGACCATAGCGTCCAGGGGGAGAAACAGATATTGGCTCAAAATTATTTAATTACTAAGTGGTTCCGTAGGGTAAGTTCTAGGGTTCTATGCAAATATTCAATGGTGGATTTAAGACCTGGAATGTGGGATCCAGGAAGGCTTCCCAAAGGAGGTGACATGTCAGCTGATCCCTAAAGGATGTGTAGGAGTCAGTAGGCGAAGAGGTATGGGATGAGTGTCCTGGAAGAGGAGGCAGCATGTGCAAAGGTCCTGGGGCAGGTGGGAAGAAGCCTGCTGTGTTTGAGGGGCTAAAAAGAGGCTGTTATAGAAGAGAGTATCTCGGCCCCGAGGAGCTCAGAAAGCAAGTAGGCTGATGATACCCAAGCCTTCGCCCTACCCTCTCCCCCCACTTCTGTACATAAAGATGGGAGTGCAGTGCTGTGGAGGGAAGGGAATCTTCTAGAAGCTTCCTGGGTGGTTGGCTCTAAAACCTACATCTGAAAGATGAAGGAGGCACTCTCAGAAGGAGAGGAAACAGTCCCTGCTCTGGAGGGGCCACCTGAGTTAGAAGAACAGGTGAACACCTGGTCAGGGGGGTGTGCAGAGCCTGTCCCTCCACTGAGGCCACCCCGGCAGGGTCACAGGTGAATGGGCAGGCGAGCAGGGCCCAGGCCCTGGTCTGGGCAGCGGAGACCCTTTCTGGCCTCTCAGTTGTCATGGTCTCTGTTTCTGAATAGGAGGCTGGCGGGGCTTCTGCATTATTAATAGTGACACATAGTAAACATTTTGATAATTGTCACAGCCACAGGCTCTGAGATACAGCACCAGCTGTTGCCAGCATGAGACAAAAAAAAAAGGCAAAATGCCGGCGCCTGCGTGGCGCACGCCTCCAGAGGCTGTTGCCTGTGCGCCCCACTCTGCACCTTGTTTCCCCCCTGGCCCCCACCCCTACTCCAGAGATCAGACACTTTTGGGGTTTGGCCTGATGTGGGGTGCTGAAGGGGTGCTCAACCCAAGTTGGGGTCCCTGCGCTGAGCCCTCCCCGCAGTGTGGGCCACGCAGTACCCCAAATAACCCCGTCTGCTCGCCCAGCCCCACTGGATTGGCAGACTGGCCTGTCTGCAAGGTCCTGGGCCAGGCCGGGGATGGCCCTGCAAGGCCCTGGGGATGGGCTGGAAAGGCAGTTTCCCCGTGGGAGACGAGGAGGGGCCCCAGCAGGGCTGGCATTCCGGGAGGGGTGCAGGGGGCTGCTTCTCTGGTGGGCGGGGGGCAGCTGATGACCCGATGGGAGTCTGGAGGGAGCGAGGCCTAGCGTGGTGTGGGGGGGGGGCCGCTGTCCTTGGCTGCCCGTTCACCAGTGCCACCAGCCACCAGACGAACATGTGCAAGACGTGCTATCCGAGCTGGGGTTGGGGGTTGGGGGGTGGGGTTCAGATCAGAGACTGGGTTTCTCCAACAGCCCAGAGCTAAGGTGGTACAGGGGTGCAGGAGCGGATGTAAGGTGCCCCCCCCCACCCCGGGAGGCTCAAGAAACCAACGAGGAAGGGACTGACCACCTGCAGGGTCGGGGGAAGGGACTTGGTGCCTGAGTGTTTCCGAGGTCACGGTGGGCCTGGCTACATAATTTGCAGGTCCCGGTGCAAAATGAAAACGGGGACCCTTGTTTGAAGAGCGGGCAAGAAAGTGCTGTTTGAGTTACTAAAATGCCAAGCTTTCCCTTTGTTCTGGAAGCCTCTTCTGCTCTCTTGCACGGGGCCACTGGTCCAACGCTCCTCCCTTACAAAGTGCAAGTTTGAACGTAACACGACTGAGCATTTCAAGACGGTGACGGGGCACCCGGGTGGCTCAGTCTGTTGAGCATCTGCCTTCAGCTCAGGTCGTGACCCCAGGATCCTGGGATCGAGTCCCACGTGGGCTCCCTGCTCAGCATGAAGTCTGCTTTTCCCTCTGCCTCACCACCACCACCACCACCCCGCCCGCCTGTACTCTCTTGCTCACACTCTCAGATAAATAAATGGGAAAAAATCTTTAAAAAAAAAAAAGACAGTGACAGAGCATTAAACTGCATGCGGCCCTTCTGCTCAGGGGCCTGTGTGACTCCAGGTCTCAGCCCCGCAGAGCTGGCCCTGGTTCCATGTGAGCCTCTGGGTTGCAGGGAAGTGGGTAGAGCTGTGGTCCCCTGCGAGGGCGGGGACAGCCGGTGACACCCCACTCAGGATGTAGCCGAGGGTGCTGAGGGATGCTGGTGCCCGGGAGTGGGTGTGACACATCTCAGCAGGGAGGACAAACTGTGTCATACATAGGAGGGGCGGTGGAAGAAAACAGGGCTTTGCTGTCTGGCCAGGAGGAGGGTACAAGGACAAATCTGTACCCATCAAGAGGGAGCAGGAGGGGGTGAGGCTGGAGGATGATGGGAAGAGCCCAGCGGCAGCCAGGGGGTCAGGGAGGGCTGTGGTATCTCTGTGCTCAGGCCGCTGTCCCAGTGCCACCGGCGAGGTGGCCTGGCCACACACATTTATTGTCCCATGGTTCGGGAAGCCAGAAGTCCAGGACCAAGGTGTCGGCAAGGTTGATGTCTCCTGAGATCTCCGTCCCTGGCTTTTTTCTTTCTTTTTTTTTTTTTTTTAATAATTTATTTATTTATTCATGAGAGACAGAGAGAGGGAGAGGCGGAGACACAGGCAGAGGGAGAAGCAGGTTCACTGCGGGGACCCTGATGTGGGACTCGATCCCGAGACCCCGGGATCATGCCCTGGGCTGAAGGTAGACGCTCAACCGCTGAGCCACCCAGGCGCCCTAATGTCCCTGGCTTGTAGGCGCCATCCGCCTTCTCCCTGTGTGTCCACACTGTCTTCTCCTGTGCGTGTCTGTGTCCTGATCTCTTCTTGTGATGACATCCAGCATGTTGGGTCAGATGATCTCATTTTTACCTTAATCACCTCTGCAAAGAGCCTGTCTGCAAATGCAGCCGTGTCCTGAGGTCCTGGGGTGGGGACTCCCAACATCCGAATTCTGGGGCGGTGGGGGACGACACAGCTTGGCCCAGAATGGCTTCCCAGAGGACATGCTGTTTGAGCTCACATCTCAATGATAACCAAAGGGGGTTCAGCCTCCAGAGGGAAGTGGGAGACTTTCCAGACAGGGGGCATCATCTGAGAAGCTCCCGGTGAGAGCACGCCGGGCACCGCTGAGTGGCGGGCGCTGGAGAAGATTCCGGCAGTGACGCCTGGTGAGATTGCACAGGGCGGCAGGAGCCCAACCCCACAGGCCCCCAGAAGAACCAAGGTCTCTCTTCCCGGAACCCAGTAGGATCTGATCCTGGAAAACTCACCGTGATGTTTGCCTGTGTTGAGGACAATGGACAGTGATTTGGTCTGGATTCTCCGGGAGAACAGAACCAACAGATCTCTAGCTCTGTGTACACATGCAAAAGGACAAAGGCCAGGGTCGCTGCCCCAGCAGGTGGTGGGGCTGGGGGCGCATTCCTCCCTGCTCTGCCTTTTGTTCTACACGGGCCTCCGCAGGTGGGAGGGCACCTGCCCACACTGGGATTTAAGCACCAGTCTGATCTGGAAACAGCTTCCCAGACCCACCAAGAGAGATAGCAGTTCCTCTGAGCAGCCCGGGTGGCGGTCGTCAGGTGACACACAGATAACCTCCGCAGACTGCAAAGGTTGCCAGAGAAGTTGGGGGCAGGGAAGAGATGGTGACAGTGTGGGCCTGGCCGGGCTGGCCAGAGAGCCCTGACAGGGGCGCCAGGGAGAGCAGGAGAGAGCCGACAGGCTCAGAGGTGTGAGGGTGGCTCTTGGGATGGCCCACCTGGGGGTGCTGCCCCCCGAGGGAGCCCAAGTGAAGAGGAAGCCTGAGATGGGGGCATGGCTGGGAGTGGGGGGACGATGGGGAGAGCTTGGTTTGGGACATGGTAAGGGGGGTGTCTGGCCCACCCCAAAGGGAGATGGTAAGTGAAGATGCGGCCCAGGCAGGCAGGTAGGCAGTGATTACCCCGTGGACCTGGGCCTGGCTTGGCCACACCTGGAGACAGGCCCGCATTAATGGCTGGTGGCGGAGGGCGAGCCCACGCTTACCTGCCCGACTTGCTTGAGCTAGCTCAGATCCACTCACAGGCCCAACCCCAGCCCCTCTGACCCGTGTCCCACTGTCCCCAGGGCTCCCAGGTCTTCTGCTGTCTCCAGCGCGACCCCGACCCGGTGGGAACCATGCCCCCCAACCCCGGTTCCCCCGGGTGATAAGGCCCAGCCCTGGGAGGCAGCGCCCTGGGCCCTGGGCCCTCTGTCTGCACAGCCAGCCTCCGAGGTGGGCGCGCCTGCGACGTACCTTCCGGCGGCTGTTGGAGCCCGTTACCGCAAGTTCGTGGCTGAACACAACCCAGATTTATTTATATCTTACAGTTTGGGATGTCAGAAGTGCAAACGGCCTCCCCGGGCTGAGATCAAGAAGGCGGGACGGCTCGAGGCTCAAGTGCATTCCCTGGCCTTCTCCCGAGGCCGTCTGCCTTCCCTCTTCGGAGGCCAGTCCGGTGGCCTTCATGGTGCACCCCTCTGACGCTGCCCCCCTGCCCCTGTCTTCCACAGTTAAGGTCCCCTGTGCTTACATGGGGCCTGCCTGAGAAGGCACGAGAAGCTCCCGGTTTTCGTTTAAGACTTTATTTATTCATGAGAGACAGAGACACAGGCAGAGGGAGAAGCAGGCTCCATGCAGGGAGCCCGACGTGGGACTCGATCCCAGGACCCCGGGGATCACACCCTGAGCCACCCAGGCGTCCCTAATCTCCCTGTTTTAAGGTTGGCCAGTTAGCAACCTTAATTCCCTCTTTATGATGTAACAGGACAGATTCCCGGCTTCTAGGGATTAGGACATGGACATCCTTGGGTGTGTGGGTCTGCTGACCACCTCTGAGCACCATCCCGCCTGTTTAGGTGAGGAGGTCAAGGCATAAGAAGATCAAGGAGTTTCTCGGGGTCACCCAGCAAGTAGGAGAGGAGGCAGGATGTGTCCCCAGACAGGTTGGCTGCTCAGCTGGGCGCTCACCCCCTGCCCCTGCCCCTGCCTCTCCCAGGGACGGCCGCTTGCAGAGCTGGGGTAACAGGCCTCGTGGGCAACAGCCCCGTGGAGTGAGGACACCACCCTCGTTCTGCCCACCTGCTGCAGGGGCCCCTCCCCTCTGCTAAATGCCAGCTTCGTGAGGGCACAGCCTGTATTACTGGCCAGCGCCCGGGATGTGGCAGGTGATTCTTGGTACAGGCTCGCTAAGTGAAGGAAAACGTAAATAACTGAGCCTAACCCTGGGACTTTGGTGCCGGCAGATGACATTTAAGAGACTTTTGGATAAACTCAGCTGAAGGCTTTATAGGTCTCTGAAAAACCTTAAACCAATTGTGACATCGTTCCTTCAGGCCCCCCGGTGCTTCTTGGGACCTGGATTCCAGCTCCAATGAGCCACTCTCATGAGGGTCACCCCAAGACGCCGTAGCCAGGATGCCCTGTCCCCTAAGCTGGCCCCTGCCGTAGGGGACATGCTCCCCAGAGGGAGGGAACGGAGGGCATGTGTTCCCGCCTCCTTGTGCATCACCCGCAGCACACTCTGCTGTGGGAGGGAGGTGGGGGCACTGGTGGGAATCAAGGGGCCTGCAGAAATGGAACCAGGGCCCCGCTGGACTCAGAAACCCAGAACTGCAAAGGCCAAGACACCAATGGGGTGGCATTATGGTACCCCAAGAGTGCTGGCCAGGGCACAGCCTGGTAGTCACAGCTGAAGGGTTTAGGGCACCGGCTGTAAGAACCAGCTCTCAGAAACGGGATGGAGAAGACCTGCAGGTGCTTGTGGCCCTGTCGGGAGGGAAGGAGAGGGCAGGAGGGGCACCTGTCCCAGGGAGCTCACAACGCCATGCTGGCTGGCACCTCCGTGGCGTGTGAGAACCGGGAGGGGCTTTGGTGATCACGTCCATTCTCTTCCTCTAACCCAGAGGAACTGGGGCCCAGAGGGGTGGCCAGTGGCTCAGAGTCACATGCAAGGTGGCCCGGGGACTGGACTCGACCTGGCTCTCCTGACTCCAGCACAGGCCTCACCTGTAAACAGTCACAGTTCCCAGATGACAGAAGCAAGGTTCTGACACCCTGGCAGCGCCATAGACCTCTCCTGGGTCATTCATTTATTCATTCACATCCTGGGAAGCCAGGTCCTTGCACAGCAACTGCCACCTGGAGGGGGTCAAACAGGGTGGACGTCACCAGCCCCTCAGCCCTGAGCCTCTGTCCTCAGGAGCCTTTCCTGCCCGAGGTCACCTGGGCAGATCCAGCCCTCTCTGGCCTGGCCCAGCCGGGGCCATCAGCAGAAAAAGAGCCTGAGCAGTGACATCACAGAATGTCAACTCACCTCCTGTCTTCTCAGAGAAGAGGAGAGGCCAGCAGCCTCGTGCTCTCTGACACTACTTTTTCTACACTCTTTACCCCAGACATCCCAGGAGGCTCCTTTGCTTTGGGATTTAACTGCTTTTAGGTTCTGAGAGCCCGGCCCCACTATGGTCCTTGGTGCAAACTTTCTCATCCTCCTGGGCCCCCGGATCGGCCCCGCACATGGTGACCACACACACTGCGGATGGGGGGTTGACCTCTTCTTCACCATGCATCTCCCATCCTGGAGTGTGCGGCCCCTCAGCTGTAAGAACCAGCCTCCCCATGAGCACCATGGCACCGGGCCCGTTCACAGGTCTCTCCTGTCCCAACGTCATGGCAACTGGTAGGCAGTGCACGCTCTGAGTCCCACACCGGGCTAAGCTCCCTGAGCACCGAGATCGTCTATTCATCCTTAATTCCATAATTACAAAGGCAACACTCATCTAGTACTCACCAAGTGCCAGACACAATCCTACATGCTTTACACACATTAACTCGTCTAATCCTTCGCACAACCTCATGAGATGGATATGGGGGCTGCCCCCCTCTGCAGAGATGGTAACGTGGCAGAGACAGCTTATGTGTCTGCCCCAGGCTGTGAGACTAGTAGGATGCAGGGCTTCACCCCAGACGGGCGCCCGCCAGCATCCAGGCTCACGCCCATGTCACCACGTGGCCTTCTGTGCTCTCATGCAGTGCCTGGCCTTCAGCAGGGGTCCAGGAAATACTGGATGGATGGATGGATGGATGGATGGATGGATGGATGGATGGAGTGCCTGGTTTGGAGTGGCTTCTCCTGAGTGCCCTGGGGGTTCCAGGGCAGGTGCAGAGTCCATGAAGAGGGGAGACCCATCAATTGCCACAATTCCACGTATGGCCCAGGACAAATCAGAACTCAGATGCCACTCTGGTCTTTGCAGCAAGCACGGGAGGGAGGGACTGTGAGCCCCTTCTGCCTATGGAGCCCAGAAAGCACTAGTGGTTTGGCCCGGTCACCCACGGGTAAGTAGCAGAGCCACCAGGTTCCTGGCCTGGGTAGAGCCCAGCCTCCCACTCCAGGAGCTCAGGGAAGGCCAATTATCAGAGACCACGGGAGCAGTTTATTAGCTAACCTCCCACAGAAACCTTTGGCAGAGAGGACTGGCCGCTTCCCGAGGCCTTTGGCTGGGGCATGCCAGGTGTGGGACCAGCACTCCCCATCTGGTGGTATTTCCTCCTGTCCAGATGCTTCTCAGGGTGTGCCATCGGGTTCCCACTGGAGAGCTGTACTCCTCCAGAGTCAGGACTTGCCCTCTTGGTTCAATTTTCCTTGGGTTATTACTGGAAGCGTCTCATCTGGCACAAGCTGTGCCCATGGAGTGTCCAGAGGCACGCAGAGAGTAGCAGGGAGGCCCACCCAGGCACACACGTTCATTGCAAGGTCAAGGAAGGCACTTAGCACATCTATTGGTTCTGAAAGGGAGGTAGGAGCACTGTGTTCGTGTGGACATTGACCTCCTAGCTGACAGCTGGGCCTGGTGGGACAGCTGCCCATCACCCTCTCCCAACACACACACTTACACCACCGGGATTGCCCAGAGCTGGGTAAAAGGAGAAAGAAAAACCGAGGCTCATAGCCATGATGGCTCCAAGGAGTTGAAGGTACAAATGGGAGAGGTGAAAGAAGAGAGGGGAGAATGATCAGCAGGTAGACGTGTGTGTGCACGTTGGGACACATCTGTGCACCTGTGTGCCGTGTGTATGATGGAAGAAATGTTGGCCAAAGGACTGGAGAATGGGAGAAGTCAATGACAATAAGAGGTAGATACCCTTTCAGAAGGCTTTAGAGCAAGCTAGACATCATCTATTTGGGTCCTTCCTTCCTTCATTCGTCAGATCTTTACTGAGCACCCACTGTGTGCACGCACCAGGCTCGTGCTAGAGATAAGATGACCAAATGCACATGGTACCTCTCCCTGGGCAGCTCAGAGAAAAGTTAGAGAAGGCAGGTAGTAGGCAAGTAGAACTCTGGTTGGAAAAGGTGGTGTGCTAAGAAGCAAAAGAGCTGGGTGTTGAGAGCAAGGGAGTGGTGAAGGGGAGGTGGGGGGAGGCTCCTGGGGGCATCCCAGGTCTGGAGGCAGAGGGGGTTGGCCAAAAGGGTGGGCTCAGGTGCCCCTGGAAGAGAAAACAGTACATGGTTCTTTTTTTTTTCTTTTTCTTTTTTTTTTAGAGATTTTATTTATTTATTCATGAGAGACACAGAGAGAGGCAGAGACACAGGCAGAGGGAGAAGCAGGCTCCATGCAGGGAGCCCAGTGCAGGACACAATCCTGGGATCACGCCCTGGGCTGAAGGCAGATGCTCAACCACTAAGCTACCCAGGCGTCCCAGGTCAGTGGTTCTTAAACAGTGTCCTGAGGAGCCCAGAGTTCATAGAGGTGCCTCCGCCCTCATGGCAGGTGGGGAATGGGGCAGGGGAGGGAATGAGGAGAGGGCAAGAGCGGTGGGCCTCAGACCCCCACCCTCACCCTAACTGGGGTTAAGTATCTGCCCTTTGCTCTGTTTTATCTATCAGGATCCTATAGAGGATTTTATTAGGATTAAGTCAAAGACCATTTAAATTCTCTGATTTGGAAGGGTTAGAACATCTGGACCAAGAACCACCTGCAATTTCACCTGCCCAAAGTGTAGGCCCCAGAAATGTGCCTCTTTCCCCAACGATGGTTGGAATGCTCCCTCCCTCCCCCCACACCTCGCCAAGAAAGAAGGGAGTCTGTCCAGGGACAGCTAGTGTTCCCAGGGTGTCAGGTGCCCCCCTGCCCAGGGGAGTCTGTCCAACTGGCTGTCCTCCTGGTGGGATGTCAGGCCAGCCCAGGATGTGGAAATCCTGGCTCGTGTTGTCACGGGGACAGCTGAGGTTCTGCCCCAGGGAGTAGAGAACCACTCAGAGTGGGGGACCCTGGTCGGAGAGGGCAGGGCAGCTGGCCAGGCCCCAGCCAACTCCCCTTTCCTGGAAGGCAGGCCGGCAGGAAGCCGCATTTCCAGTAAGAAGGCGCAGCCCGCCCTCGCTCGGCGCACACACCCCCTCACTCCAAGAGGAGCGCACGCTGAGCCCCTCGGTGGCCCTAATGAGTGCTGTGGAGAGCTGTTTACAGCTAAGTGAGCTGTAATGGCTTTCTGCGGTCATTAGACACAGGCTGTTGGGAGCGCCTGAGGGACCCCGCAGGCTGGGCTCCTGCATGCTCCCCCCACCCGGGCCCGGATCGATAAGCCAAGAATGGGCCCGAGTGAGCCACCTAGCTCCCTGAGCATGTGTAGCCAATGTAGACCACACCGGGGCTCACGGTAGCCACCCTTGATGCCCAGGCCAGGAGCTGGCACAGAGTGCAGAGCTGCTGGGAGCGGGAACCCCAAAGGGGGCACAGAGCACGTGGGCCCCACCACACTGCTGGAGATCTGATCCTGGTTGGGGGGGGCAGTTGCCTTAGGACTGAATTTGATTCAGTCTAGCAGGGGTTTTGAAAAACATGGGAATGGGAGAATAGGGCTATTCCTGAGAGCTCTGCCATTAGAGACAGACTTGGCTTTGATCACAGTTGTGCCATGGGGAAGCAGTATTACCTCCAGGAGCCTCAGTTTCCCGATCTCTAAGATAGAGCTAAAAGAGCTTACTTGGTGGGATGGTTCTGAGAATGCAGTGAGTAATGTATGTGAAGTGCCTCACAAGTGCTCAGTGCAGGATGTCTGCTGTGTCACCAGTGCCATCATCATTAGCAACATGACTACCACCATCACCACCATCACCACCACCACCACCACCACCATCACCACCTCACTATCACCACCACCACCACCACCACCACCATCACCACCTCACCATCACCATCACAATCATCATCATCACCACCACCATCATCACCACCACCCCCATCATCATCACCACCACCACCACCATCACCACCATCACCATCACCATTATCATCGCTACCACCCCCCCCATCATCATTACCACCACCACCATCACCACCATCACCATCATCATTACCATCACCATTATCATCACCACCACCACCACCACCATCACCACCACCACCACCACCACTATCACCACCACTGTCATCACCCCCACCCCACCATCACCACCACCATCACCACCACCACCATCACTATCACCATCATCACCACTGTCACCACCATCACCATTACCACCACTATCACCACTACTATTGCTGCCACCACCACCACCATCACCATCATAAGATGGTCAGTGAGTCTCACTGTCTTGTTTTTGTTTTTGTGTTTTTGACTAATCTAGTGTCAAATGACAAAACTGAGCCAGATAGCAGTGGAACCCTGCCTTATTCATACTTACATACATTCAGAGACTGTTGAGCTGGGCTTTGGGGAAACAGAGCAAGGAGCTCACAGTTTATGGTTCATATGGATCCAGGGTGAGTGCAGGGGGCAGTAGGAGCAGTGTCCTGAGTTGAGTTGGGTTTAAGAGGCAGGGTGTGAGCAGCGGCAGGGAGGAGAGGAGGATGTGGCAAGGCAGCGCCTATGGGGCAGTTGCCCTATGTCTGCTTCGCCCAATGCAGGGAGAACTGTGAGATGGTCCTAAGGGGCTCGGAGAGAATAACGGGGGCTGTCCAACTCTCTGCGTTCCCGGAGCCATAGCCTGGAAGAATTAGGGTTGTGAGGTCTTACTGCTCATTCTTCACCAGAGAAAGTGCCCTGTGTCTGCTGCTATAGCTTCCTGTAACTCAGGCCATGCTGCAGAGTCTCCTCAGACACTTTTATCACCCCCATATCTACTGGAGCTGAGAGCTGGGGGCAGCTGTGCACCTCCTAGAAATCTGGGGAAAAGACCAGGGATGGAGGGTTACAGACTACTAGGTCTGGGGTAGAGCTTTGTCCCAGAGGCCTTCCTCAAGACTTCTAACTGCCCACCCCACAGTGTGGGATGTGACCCAGTTCTCTTTCTTTGTTTGATATTTTCCAGATTCCAGCGTAGTGTACAGGAGGGGTCCTCAACCATGCTGTACCTTCCAATCACCTGGAGGGGCTTTAAAATTTTCCAGTGCCTGGACCCAACCCCCACTTCACTCTGATTTAATTCTGAGATGGGAATTATTTTCAAACCCCCCCCACACACACACCCATGAATCCAATGTGCAACCATAGTTAATAGGCAGTAACAAAAAGGAAAGAAAATGGTCTTTGGAGTTGGGCTTCCAAGCCCTGGCTCTACCACTTACTGTGTGATCTTAGGTGAGTTGCTCAACATCTCTAAACCTTATTGCTCATTTCCATTGTTTAAGTAATTAAGAAACTAATAAACAAAACAAAATGGAGACCAGAGTTCCTGGTTCTTAAGGAGGTAGCTGTGGATGTCAATTAAGAAAATGTATGCAAGGGCACTTAGCACCTGCTAGGTGCTTTTATAGCCTTAACCCACCCCAACCCCCAACCCCTGTGCACTTTCCAGAGAGAGAACAGGATATTGTCACGTATATATCACAAAATGTGCACATAGTCTGCAGAGAGGTAGGCCCTGCTCCCCAGTGGTTTCTGAGATACAGTGGGAGCAACGCTCACTCCTACAGTTGTCAGGTTAAAGGCCCTAAGGCTTTGTATTGATCCTACTTGGGATTCATTTAGCATCTTGAACCTGCAATTTGTCTTTTTCCAAATTTGGGAGATTTTCAGCCCTTATGTCTTCAAATAGTTTTTATGCCTCTCTTTTCTCGTCTCTTGTTCTAGGACTCCATTTATACAGATGTTAGACCTGTAGTCCCCCAGGCTCTGGGGGTCTTGTTTGTTAGTCTTTTTGAGTCTGTTTTTCAGGTTGTGTATTTTCTCTTGGTCTGCCTCCAGGTTCACTCACTCTCTCTTCTGTTCTCTTCAAGGCACTGTTAGGCCTATCCAGTGGATTTTTAATTCAGATACCGAATCTTTCACTTTGAGAATTATTACTTGGTTCTTTTTAATAGTTCTTATTTCTCTATGGGATTTCGTGTCTCTTCACTCATTACAAGTCTGTTTTCCTTTATGTCTTTCCAGACACTTATAATGGTTGTTTTCAAACAATCCGTATTGATTTCTTTTCTCTTGTGCAGAGGAGAGGTCCCACTTTCCTGTTTCTTCAGATGCCTGGAAATTTGGGGCTAGATCCTAGACATTGTGGATGAGATGTTGAAGAGACTCTGAATTTTGTTATATTACCCTGAAGTGCATTGATTTAAAACAAACCAATAGGGGACGCCTGGGTGGCTCAGTGGTTGAACATCTGTCTTTGGCTCAGGTTATGATTCCAGAGTCCTGGGATTGAGTACACATTGGGCTCCCCGCAGGGAACCTGCTTCTGTCTCTGCCTCTCTCTCTCTCTCTGTGTGTCTCTCATGAATAAATAAAATCTTTTAAAAAATAAGTAAATAAAAATAAAACAAAAAAAAACAGTTAATTTGGCTGGACTCAAACATCAGCCTTTGTCTCTCCTATGGTGGCCAGTAGCAGACATCTCTGGGCAGTTCCTCCAGCCTCTGTGAGGGTGGTGAAAGCAGCCCTTGCGTGCATATTTCATAGGTCAGCCTAAGATTTGAGAAGAGTTTACATACAGAATCTGAAACTCCTCCCCCTGGCTCTTGTTTTGCTGGTATTCCCACCCTGACTCTCCAGTTGCCTCAGTCACCCAAACTCTGTACTGTAGCTCTGTAAGCCAGCAAGATTGTGGGTTTTCTACCTGGACTTGAGCTGCTCCACTTAGCAGACACTGGAGCCTGCCCTCAGACAAAACCTCATCAATATGGGAAACTCGCCTACATGCTATTCCTGTCTTCTGAGTGTTGAGTCCCCTCTGGTGTTGCCTACTTCTGGTTTTTCTCCAAAGCCTCAGGCAGTTGTTGATTGTGGCAGGGAGGGTTGGTCTGATAGCAGCCATTCCACCCTTACCTGAAGTCCAAGCCCAGTTGTTTGGCTTCTCCAGTGAGGAGATGAGCAGAGAGGACACTAGACAGCCCTCTGGGTCGCACCTGCATCTAGTGGGATAAGTTAAGACATTTGTTCACAGCGACCATATAGCCCAGAGGCCCGGAGATAATACAGGCAAACCTCACTTAAGTGGAAGCTGATTCAGATGGACTTCACACTCTAAGCCAACATGGTCCAGTAGAACTTCCTTTGGTGATAGACGCGTTCTCTATTCTTCAGGGCCCAGCACAATAGCCACTAACCACATGTGGCCGGTGCAACTGAAAAACTGAATTTTTAAATTTAATTTTATTTTTACTATGTTAAGTTAAAATTTCAAGAGCTTCTTGTGGCTAGTGGCTGCTATACTGAACAATGCAGATCAAAGAAAATCTGAGAACTCAAAGTCTGTCTGGATTTACAGAAGAATATGAAACGGGGGAACTGTAAGAAGTTTGGAAGAAGATTTACTGTAAACAGTGAAGAAGAAAAAAGGAAACTCACCTAGGGCATTTGGGAAATAGGATTTTCTGTGTTCTCCTCCTCCTCCTCCCCCACCCACAAAAAAATTAATACATAGAATAGACCCTTTCAGGGCCCTGTTGTAATGCAAAGTGCCTAATGGTATTTGAAACTGAGAGGTTTATTAGGGAATAATTACAAAGGAACACAGAAGAAATGTTTTAAGTTACAAATTCCCCTAAGGTATTTGAGATATGATGTGGTTTATAAAAATTAGATTTGGGGACACCTGGGTGGCTCAGTGGTTGAGCGTCTGTCTGCCTTTGGCTCAGGTCATGATCCCGGGGTCCTGGGGTCGAGTCCCACATCAGGGTTCCTACGGGAGCCTGCTTCTCCCTCTGCCTATGTCTCTGCCTCTCTCACTGTGTCTCTCATGAGTAAATAAAGAAAATCTTTTTAAAAAAATAATAAATAAATAAAATAAATAAATAACAATTAGATTTGCCTGTTACTTCTGGGGGAGCACATTTCTGGCAACTCAAAGTTAAGTTGCCTGGGACTGGCTTTGCCTCAGCCCAGTCTTGCTGGAAACCCTGAGGCTCCTGGGTGGAGGGCACCTGCCCAAGCCTCCCTGCTGCAGTGACCTGAGCACTGGGATGGGGGTGTGGCCTCTCCCTCCACCCTCCATCCTCCTTTCCCCGTTGACAGGAGCTGTAAGAGCCCTCAGGTCCCCCACCAGAGTTGGTGTTCTGCTTCTACGGGACTCTGCGGGCCCCAGGTGCTTCTGTGTACCTTGACTGTAAATTGGGGAACATAAGTGAACCCACCTTCTGTTTTGGGATGAAATGAGTGGGCATGAGTTAAAGCATATGATATGTGGACGCACCGTTTACAGCAGCCCCTGGCACACGGTAACCTGCTCAGTATGTCCTGGTGAAAAACCCAGTTTTTCCTCCATGCTCAGGTTCTGTCCGCCTCTCCCCACTCTCTCTGAATGCGCTGGTCCCAAGGCTCACCCTTGTCTCCCCAGCCCTTGTCCAGGACCCTGGACAGACCCTGGCACCTGCCCCCAGCGCCCCACCCACCTGCCCCTGCCTGCTGGCTTCTCCTTCTCTGGTTCTCTTTCTCCTTTGGAGGCTTCCGGCCTCCTGCTGTATCTCATTGCACATATCTGTTGCTCTCCCATATTTTCACCTGCCCTGATCCTTGGAGGGGTGTGGACAGGACAAATGACCTCACTGGATGTGAAAACAGAACAGAGCAAGAGAGAGCAAGAGCTGAGGGGGAATAGGGTGGAGCAAGTAAGGCGTTCACCTCAAATGCAAAATGGAAAGGGTGCCCAGAAGGTTGGTAATCAGGATAAATAACATTTCGATGCAATATTCTTAAAAACTCCAACTAAGGGGCACCTGGGTGGCTTGGGGGTTGAGCATCTGCCTTCTGCTCAGGTCGTGATCCCAGGGTCCTGGGATTGAGTTCCGCATCGGGTTTCCCGCAGGGAGCCTGCAGCTCCCTCTGCCTGTGTCTCTGCCTCTCTCTCTGTGTCTCTCATGAATTAATATATAAAATCTTAAAAACAAAACAAAAAGCAAAACCTCCCACTAATGCCACAATTCCACAAAGAACAAGATACCAAAAACGTTCCCTAAAGCCGCATCTGACCCTGCACTTGCACAGCTGACTGGCCTCGCCTCCCCCACTTGTGGCCCTGCCGGAGCCTTTTGATTATTTTGTTCACCATGGAATTTCTTCTGTTAATTTGTGTTCTGTGAAATGTTACGTTAAAATACTATTTATCTCGATGACTAAGGTTTTCAGCACCCCTCCCTTAAATGTTGCCCCCTTTCCTTACATTCCTCAGCCTGAGCCTGGCCCTGGAAGGAGAGGCCTTGCGAGCAGACCCAGTCCCGAAGCAGCCAGCCGAGGGGTCTCAGCAGCCCCCAGGCGGCCCTCTGGCTCCCACCTCTCAGGCCAGTTGCTCCCAGTCCAGCTTTGTGGGCATTGGAGGCAGGCCCTGAGCTGCACACAGGAGAAAGGGCCCTGTGGCACAGTGACCCTGAGGGCTCCCAAATGACCCCTGTGACATGCCCCTCTAGGGCCCATGACAACAACCACACAGTATGGCCTGAAGAAGAAGGCTGACTACTTCTCCAGGGCGGCCCAGAGAACCATGCTTCCCTGGCTGTTTCTCTGTGGCCACCTCACCATTTGGGGACCTCCCAGGCCCTGGGTTAACTTCTCCTCTCCCTACCGCAACTCTGTTTTGGTCTCTCTCCTCCACCCCCTGCTTCCCCCTCGGCTTCTTCATCATTTACACTGAGGCCAGACTGGGGACTGACCACGGGCGGGCGTGGGCTCATGGGGGTGGAAGGAGCCAGAAGGAGGGACCCCGCCCTACCAATCCTGTTCTTGCCTCCCTTGCATGCCTACCACAGCCCTCTTTTCCAGACCCAAAATAGTTCCCCGGCCCCTCCCTTAGCCCCACCTCAGGGGTGACTAGAAATGCCCAGGCCGCGGGAGTCAGGGGCAGAGCACTCACCAGATCCTGCAAAATCTGGCCAGACTGAGCAGGAGCAAAGCGGAGTCTCCACTCTTTGGAACCTGTGGGCAGTACAGGGACGCAGGGGCGCCTGACCTGGCCGGTTGTCACCATCCCACACACCCTGCTCCCTGACTCCCAAGGGCATCCTGGCTCCTGCAACATGTCCTCGCTGGCAAGTGGGAGCTTTGGCCCAGATGCGGTCCACTGGTGGAGGAGCCTGGGTGTTCCTGAGTCCGAGCCAGGGAAGGAGTGGGAGCCAGCACTTCGGGACCTGTCGCTCCACACAAGGCAGCGCATGTGTGCCCAAGGTTAACCACGCACGGTAACCCCGTAAGCAGCATGCATGGCCACCCAAAGCCCCCCCCCCCATCGATGTGCAAATGTTTTTCTGTATTCACTCGGCCAGTAAACAACTGCTGTCCTGACATCTCCAGGACTCCCCAGACACCCCACGTTTCAGCGGCTAAAGTGTGAACATGTGGCACAGCCACCGCAGAGGGGTACCCAGCCTCCTCCACCCTATAGCCCGGGTCATTCCGGTCGAGGGGCTCCCACCCATTTCTGGTTATCAGCTATTTTAATGGCACCTGTCTGTGGTTTATCCTCATGCCTTTGGGCAATGGGACTGGTTGGGACTGTGTCCTACAGACGAGGATACCAAGGTTCTCAGGGTCTGAGCCATTTGCTGCAGGCTGGATTCGAACCCAGCTCTGTGTGGGTCTGGAGCCCCTGCTTGTCCTCCGTGTTACATTGTCTTTGAAGGCAGGGCTGGGGGAAGACTCTGGGGCATAGATCCACCTCCCCTGCATGACAACCTAGAGGAACCCCCCCTCCCATTCTCAATGCTGACCAAAGACCAAGGGGCCACGGTGGTTAGCCGTGCCCAGCCTTCGGGGGAGTCAGGCCCACGATTAAAGGGTTTGAGCTGCCCCTTGCCCTCTCCTGTGTTCTCTCTGGGCAAAGTCTTTGTGGCATCATGACTGGAGGACAGACATTCAGGGGCACCTGTCTCTAGTAGAGCGGGGAGGTGTGCACAGAAAGAAGGGGTGAGAGGCTGACCTCGCCTGACCATCCCCCTAAATCCACCCCCCGGGCCATGGGGAGGCCCTTGGCAAGTGGGGAAGCAGCCAGGCTAAAGCGGAGTTTATAGAATAGAGGGGAGAAGGGGAAGGGGGCGCTGAGCAGGTGCCGGCAGACGACAGCAAACCCGCCTGCCTCCACCCTTCCTGCATTCCCGCTCCAGGGCACAGGGCTCTGGGCTCAGCTGCCGGTCCTCCCACCCCTTCCCCTCCGCCTGTGTCAGCAGAAAGTTCTCAAGCTCAAGAGCCCACACGAAGAATTATAACGCACATTATAACATAATATATTATATGATATTGCGTTATATTATATTATGTCATATTAAATTATATTATTTTCCATTTATCAACTCCTTGCTCTGTGCCAGACACTGTGCCAACTGTTTTACATACGTTATCCCATTTGGTCCTCAGAGACACTCTGATAGATGTAATATTATCCTCTCTCCTTCGCCAGTGAGAAAAATGCAAGGCTCAGGGAGGTCAGACAGTTTCCCCAGGATCCTCAGGGTGTGCACTCTGGTGGCATGCTGTCATCTTGTTGGGGTCTCTCTGCCCCCCATGAGCCTTGACCTCTGTCAAGACCCCAACGAGCAGATTTCCCTCCGGGGTTTGGTGGAAATGACACACCGTTGCACACCAGGCCCCCATGAGTCCTGTGAGCCTGGCCCCTGCTGCAGCAGGTGGCCATGGGAGAGGCACCTCACCTCTTTGGGCTTCAGCTTCTTCCTCTGTCTGGTGGCCTGATAATGCCCAGACTGTGAACTTCACAGGAGATACAGTTGGTGTCAAAGGCCTGGGACGTTTTAAAGCGTGATGCACATATAAGAAATGTGCTTGGCTATTGCTCTGGTTTGCCTTCCATTTTTTTTTCCCTCCCTCCTACTGAAGCTTGTTTTAGAATAAGGCATCCAAAGTCCTTTTCCATCTCCACCTGGACAGGGTCACTGTCATTAATGGAGATGCAATGGAAGGTTCCAGAGGAAATCTGGGAGGACCCCTATTGCAGAGCTAATGGCGCACGTGCACGTTCTCAGCTCACCGGCTCCTCCAACCTCTGCCCACTGAGGCCTGGGGCTGAAAGTCTTTCCTCATCAGTTCACAGGCAGGACTTTGAGTTTTCTCCGGTCACAGCCGACCTGCATGTTCCGGCTTCAATGGAAGATGTGTCTCTTACATGCTTGGAGCAGGCGCCACCAAGCACCCCTCTGTCTCCCAGCCCCACCCCCACCCCCTAGTGTGGAGGCTGGAGCAAGAGGCAGAGGGGGCCAGAGGAGGAGGGGAAGGAAGGGAAAGGAAGGAGGGAAGGAAAGAAAGGGAGAGAAAGAAAAGGAGAGGGACCATACTTTCTAGGCCCAGCCGCTCCCAGCAGGCGTTGGCTCTCAGCCTTGGCACACTCGGGCCTCGCTCGGCCAGGCCAGCTGGGATTCACTGAGCGTGTGCCTTGTGCTGTGTTATTTCATGGGCTTCAGTCACTTGGCCGCTTACGAGCCATGTGTCACCGTTATTTCCATCCCACAGATAAGGAAACCGAGCTGAGAAAATCGGCCAGAGGCTCCAGGGCTGCAGGCAGCAGAGCTCCGGTGTGAGCCCCGCTGCAGGCCTGGTCCAGGCAGCCTCCCTGCTCTGCTTCTCTGCCTTCGGGCTGGGGGATCACCCCCTACGAAATCCCTTTCAGAACTGAGAACAGGTTTCCCAAGGCCACAAAAATGGAACAACCACACTGAAACAACTGCGTAAGAATTAGCAAATATTTTCCAGAAAATGGACGTTTAAAAGAAAAGTCCTGTGTTAGGTCACACGTGAATGGCCCTCTGCAAAATGACTCATGGCATGTAAATACCCAACCAGCACCCCCAGATGGTGTCATCTGTTCCAGGCCCTGCCCGGCCACTCCTGGCTCTTCCGATGAGTATGTCCAAGAGAGTTCTTACGCTTTCCTGTCTGGCTAAGGTGAACTCTGTCTCCTCCAAGAACGTCGTCTTCCTTTTACTTAAAAAAAAAAAAAAAAAAAGCTCCTATGGTAAAAGCTCGCTGGCCTCTTGGAATTATTCGTATTGTTTAACTAAAGCTCTTTGCTGTTTTGCTCTGTTGATCTGTTTGTTTGGAAAGAACCTGCCACTTCCCATCCTGCTGATCCACCTCAGCGGCTGTGCCTCGGTCCCCAGTGCCTGGCATCATTAGGAGGGAGAGAAATGGGGCGCCTGGGTGGCTCAGTCATTAAGCATCTGGTTCCTGATCTCAGCTCGGGTTGCGATCTCAGGGCTGTGAGTTCGAGACCCACGTGGGGCTCCACGCTGGGCGTGGAACCTACTTAGAAAATAAAAAAAGAGGGCGAGGGATGGTCCCCGAATGTGTCACTTCCTGGAGGGGCCTTCCGCTGAGTGCCGTTGCTCTGCCAACTGTCTCCCCCACGCCCGGGCCCCACGGGCAGTGGCCTGGTGTCAAAAAGCCCTGGGCGTCTCCCTAGAGCCTCTGGAGCTCGGGCTCCTCAGCACCTCCGCGGCTCCCCTCCCTGCGAGGACCATCGGCTGCTGGTGCTCCCCTTGCCCCTTGCCTCGCTCCCCAGACCCCCTTCCCGAGGTGTGAGATGCAAGGCTCCAGCCCTCCCCAGGTGTTCAGAGTCTGCAGCATTTCAGTGTTTGCTTTTTATGAACGGGAAGCAGTTCTGTCTGCAGAATATTAAGTGGCTTGGGCAGCTTTGGGAAGCAGAGCCACTAATCCGCCGACATCTGCTGCTTATGTGATCTTATGTGGCGCCTGGCAGCCCCACTCCCCTCTTCCTTCCCTCTCCCCCCACCCCTTGGGCCCCTCCTCGACACCCCCCAGTTGATCCCCAGGGTCTTGAGGCCAAGGGAGACAGGGAGATTGGGGCTAGCCCAGCCATGGCTACCTGAAGGTAGGGAGCTGAAAGAGTGACCTCCAAGTGCCCTCTGAGGCCCAGGGCACCGGCCTGGCCCAGCCCAGAGACCTTGAGCAAGCTCCTTCCTCTGGTGGGCTTTAGCACCCCTAGGAGACAGAGGAGGGGACGGGCCACACGAAGCCCAGGGTCATGTACCACTCCCAGTGCACACCTCCTCCCAACCAGTGTGGCCACGGCTCCATCCATGTGCCACACCTTCCCATGAGCTGTGGGATATGCTTCCCTGGGATATGCTTCCTCCCGCCCTCATCTGGTTCAGGTCCCATCCCCTTCCTGGCCAGGTTAACACTGGTGTCCTCCATGTGACTCTCCCTGCTTTGTGTCTAGGGACTGGGCCTCTGCTGCCCTTTCTACTCTCTCTGTCTCCACAGTGTCACCTGCTACATGCAGATCTTCTGGGGAGTAAGACCGTGTGCCCACAGCCCATAGGTCCAAGCTGACACGCAGCTAGATAATAATGTTCTTGCCTTAACTCGGGGTGGGGATGGGATTGGTCTTGGCAGAGGGATAAACCAAGAAAAGCTCCCCATTCCTTTTCCCTCCCAGCCTGGATCCCCAGCTAGTCTAGGGGCCGTGCCCCAGGCTGAGTTCAGAGCCCTTGGAGGGGTTCCTGAGGATGGAAGAGACCTAGGCCTGGTGGGAGAAAGCTCACAGCTTCAGTCTTACAGTCAAACCCACACCCCACTTAGTAACATGTACAGAACAACCCAGGAAGAAGTGTAAATCCATACCCCACAAACAGGATGCTGAGAACCCCACAGAGTTACAGGGGAAAGGGTGGCTGTAGTCCGGGCAGGCTTCCTGGAAAAGGTGGGGTTTGAGTCTGGACTGAGGTACAGAGTTCACATTTGCAGAGAAGGAAAATGATAAATTCCAGGGAAGGGAAGAGATACCTACAAAAGTGTATGTGATCGTTTGCTGGACATGCTGTAACATCAACAGAAATCTATTTTCTTCTAGTTCTGGAGGCTCAAAACCCAACATCAGGGTGCCAGTAGGGAAGGATCTGTTCCAGGCCTTCTCTTTGGTGTATCGATGGCCGTCTTCTCCCTGTGTCCCCACGTGGCTTTCCTTCCTTGCACGTCTGTGTCTTCATCTCCTCTTCTAATAGGACATTGATCATATTGGATCAGGGTCCATGTGAATGACCTCGTTTGACCTCAGTCACTGCTTTAAAAGCCTGTCTCCAAATACAGTCATAATCAGAGATGCTGGGGGTTAGAGCTTCATCATAGGACTTGGCGGGGGAGAGGCTCGAGGAAGGAGGTCACAGTTATGATGGATGCTAGGGCCAGTGCATCAGCTCCAGGGTCAGCCTGACGCCCTCCTCTCTCCGTCCTCCTGCTCTCCTGTCTTTTCAGAGGGCAGCTCCCCAGGGGACAAACCCCACAGTATGGAGCAAAGGCTTGGGAATGATCCCCGCTGGGTGGCTCACTGGCTCAGAGACCGTGGGCAAGGCTCATTTGACCCCTGGGGGCCTCAAGTTCCTCATCTTTGTCAGGAGAATAATGTCCACTTTCCAGGGTGGCTGTGGGGATTAAAGGGGTAACGTATGCCTAGAGCCCTTGACACCGAAAAGCGTGCACCATTATCAGTTCCCCTACCGGAGACAGCCCCAGGTTCCTGCGCTGGCCCCCAGTGGCCTGTCTTTCCCCTCTTGACTCTTACGGAGTTCAGGACACCCAGACACCACAAAGGGGGCTCAGTGTGCAGCATCAAATCCGTGCCCAGAGCTGGGTACCTTCTGGTCGTCACTCGCAGCCTCCACCCTGGTCTGCATCCGTCCATCACAGGAGCAGCAAGATGCTGAGACCATCCGCCGTGGCCTGGGAGCTGGCACCAAGCCCTGCGGACTGGATTTGGGACACTCCCAAGAACCCAGGATGCAGATGGCCCTGAGCTTCTCCTGCAGAGCTGCTCTCTCCAGACAGGCTCTCTCTGAGTGCCAGCCAGAGGCTCTCGGTGAGGGCTCTTGAGTGGAAAGCTTGCCAAGCGGAGAACTTGGAGAACAATGTAAATGAAGCCAGAGTGCAAAGTGCACACGAGTTGACACTCTGAGAAGCGCCCGACTCCGAGGCCAGCTGCGGGGCATTGGACGGTGCCAGGGGCTGCATCATCCGAGGCTCTGGGGTCAGGTCGGCCTGGCTGCGTTCAGATCCCATTCCCCGTGTCCTGTTGGTGAGATCTGGGACAAGTTGCTAAATCGGTGTGAGCCACAGCCTTTCCTGTCTAAAGTGGGTAGAACAACATTGCCTGGTCTGTTGGGTGCTGGGAAGCTAGTCCAGGGGACATAGGATAGACACCACTAAGCATTGGTCATCACAGGTGTCTGGCTGGCCGGTTGGGAGGACAGGGACAGAGGCCCAGGGATCCTTAAGTGAAGCCTGCTCTCCGTTCTGAAGCAACAGGCTGTCCTCTGCGTGCGTCACCCTTCATCTCTCCTGGGGTGGCCCTGGGCTTTGGCTGCGCTACTGTGTAGCAGGATGAGTTTTTGGGAGGATCTAAGCTTCTACTTCCTTCCGTGGGTGCAGAAGGAGCTGCATTTCTAGCCTCCCCTTCCCAGTGGCCATGGGGAACTGAGCCAAGTGGGCGCTGGATGCTGGCAGGCGGGCTTGGATGAGTCTGGCAGAGTGAACTGGAGCGCGCTTCCGGAAGGTTCGCCGGCGGGGGTGGGTGGGGGCACAGATTGGTGCCTTGGCAGAGAACTCTCGGTCATCCCCCTTGGCCATGCGGTCGACCACCTCCCCGCGTCCCTGCCACCTGCCCCCCCCACCCGCCCCGTTTTCCACTCATGACACAGATGTCCTGAGTCCTCTCCAAGCTGCCTTAACATGAGGGAATTCGATCTCAAATATGTTGCACAAATGAATAATAAAAACAAAGGAAAATTACCCTCTTTATTGAAACTCATTTTATGAATAAAACAATTATTCTGGTAATTGAAAAAATGTGTCGTTAAATTAAATGCAGTGGTTCCTATTAAAATTTTAGTGCGTTTCTGCTGCTGCCGGCTAGAGGCTGGTAATTATAGTCGAGAGTTTCGCTTTCTCTTTATTGTTTTTTAATCTCTCTGTGCTGCGGCTCTCCGACGATATTTTATGTCAGGGAGATTTAGAGCCGCTGCTCCCGACGGGCAGGGGGGAGGCTGGCCAAGGGGGGGGGGGGGCGGCGTGGCCAGGGAGGGGGCGGGCCGGCTGGCAGGTGCTCTGCGGCCCAACCAGCCCGATTGGTCCCCTCTGTCATCTGTCAGCCTGGTGGCAGCCAATCACAGCCCTCCCAATCTAGCGCCCTCCCGCCCGCCCTCCTCCCTGGTCCCCTCTGCACTTGGCTTGGGGAAGAAGGGAAGCCCAGAGGTGAGCCTGGGGATGCCTGGGCCTCAGCTCCTCCCGGAACCCCCAGTCTGGGAAGCAGCAAGGGCGGGCCGACCTCCTGAGGTCCTTCCTGCCCCTCGTGGGGTTAATCTTGGAAGGCTGCGGGGCTTTGCGCGCAGGCCCCGCGCCTGGCTTGCTCCCCCTGTTGCATCCATAGCTTCCAGCATAATCGATGGTGCATTGGAGCCTTTTCATTCTTGTTGAGGAAGGGAGGCTGGGCGGTGGGGGGGGGGGGGGTGCGGGGGAAGGTAAGGCTCTGATAGGGTTAGGTAGGGAGTCACAAGACCCGAGAATGGAGAACGGCCTGGAAAGGCTGTGAGTTCCCTTTGCAGGTGCCTGCTCCATACCAGGACAGTGTAGGTCGGGGGAAACCAGAGGGCTCCATCCCTGTTCCCAGCAGGAGCTGCAAGGCTCCTCGGCTGACTCAGACAGTTGGTACCTGCCCTTGATGTGTTATGCGTCTCCCTGGCTCAGGCTGCGTTTCTGTTCTTTGTCTGGGAGATTAAGCTCCTAGTGGGCAAGGTCTGTGGCTGTGCAGCCTGCCACTGGGAGCCTGATGAATCTGACTGGGGCTGGAAGCTTCTGAGCATTTATCACCAAGGCACCAGCAGCTGGGAAGGAGCCAAATGCCATTGTCCAGCGTTGTCAGATGAGCCCTTGGCACTGGGCAGGAAGGAAAGCGGGAGAGCATCTCCCAGACCCTGGCTTGCGCGCTCTGTGGTTTAAGGCGACCGTCCTGACTGTGCCAATCCTATGCATTCCTGAGCTGTCGCCCCCAGAATCCTTTTCCTTGTCCTTCCCCTGTTCTGTCCTATATCACGGGTGACTGTCTTCCTGGATTCCCAGGCTCCCAGGTCAGCTGGCTCAGGCTGGGTTTGGCCAGTGAGAGGCTCGGGCAAGAGATAGTAGGTGGGAGGAGAAGCCCGGGGGCGTGCTCTCCTTTCTGCCTCCACTGGCTTCCTCAAAGCAGCTGTGTTCCATTCAGGACTCCAGCTCCTGGTGGACAGAGTGCCCTGTCCTAGCTGCCCATGGTGATCGAGCACACAGCCCTTTGAGCCAGGATGATAGAGTTTTCCTGGGTTACTACTCTCTGGGTCACTCACTGGTCCCCATTTTCCTTGTCGGCTGTCTCGTTGCCTGTAACCAGCTCCCCTGCGGCAAATTCTTTTGGTGCTAATATACCGGGTCGTTTCTGCTTTCCAGCTTGGACTCTGGCTATCCACCTGCCCTATGAACATCCCCAGGAAGTGAGACAGGTGGCAGAGGGGCTGTGGGGGTGAGGGCGGGAGAGGTTGCTGCCCAGGAGAGGTGGCCGTGTCCAGCCGGTCTCTGCACTGTGCCTCTCCGTCTCTGCAGACAAGTGGCAGCTCATGTCCAGCCCACTGTGCTGGTCATTTTATGCTGGTCCATCCACATGAGACAGTACCTCATTTTGTAGTAATTGAGCTATTTTCCCAGCTGGGCAAAGGGTAGAAGGTTAGGGCCCTTTCCTGGGAATGCAGCCTCCAGCAGAATAAATTACAGAACCATTAACCCTAGAGCAGAGTGGCTAGGAGGCCACGCAGGGACATCCATGGCCCCACCCCTTCAGCCGCCACCCCCCCTTTCTTCGTCTCCTACTGTCGATTCAGCTTCAGTCATTTTAGCCACATCTCCACCGGTCATACTTTTAAGCCAGGCTGGCCCACCTTGATAGAGAAAAAGTCAGGGCACCAGCCCAGAAAGGAGTTTGGGGCAGGTGGTGCGGGGAAAGGAGCTGAGGTGAGAGGGGGCGGATGGTGCAGTGTCATGCCAGCTGACCTGGCACCTGGGAAACACAGGGCGCAGCCCACAGTGATGCAATGCAGACCAGAGGGAAGGGGGGTGTTAGTTGAGCACCTACTATGTGCCAGGTACTTTCACCGTACCCTATTTAATTCTCTACACCGGCGAAATGGGAATTATCATCTGCCTTTGATAAATTGGCAAAACTGAGGCTAGAGATGATCAGTAGGTCACACAGCCAGGGCCGCTTACTGCACACCCGGGTCCTGCCTTTCTTCACTAATCCTCTTCCTTAGCATCTCCCAGAAGACTTACTGAGTAGCCTGAGCTGGCCCCTTGCTCTGTCAAGTCCGAGGATCTGGGTGCATAGAGTCTAAGACAACAGCCCACCCCTAAGGGGGCACAGGTGGGCATGGACATGTCATTCGTTAGCTTGTCCGTTTGCCAAACGTTCATGGAGTGGCTCCTGTTTGCCCAGCACTGTCAGGGAACTGGGGGTAGACACTTGTTTTCATCCTCAGAGAGCTTGCAGCTGAGCAAGGAAAACCCACCCAGGGAGGCACACGCCCGGTGAGTCAGGGTGACAAAGCGTGATGAGGGTTACGAGGGGCGAGGCCTGGTGAGCCGTTCCCGACAGTCTGCTAGTTGACCCCTGGCAGAGGGTGGGATCCTTCGGGGCTCAAGTCTCAGACCCTCCTCGCCTCCCCTCCCCTGACTCCCCGGGTGGCTCATCTCCTGCCATCACTGCACTATTCATCTCTACTCTCTCGCTCTGTCTCTCTTAAAAAAAAAAAAAAGTGGATGGCTCCGTCAGCTGAGCATCTGACTTGATTTCAGCTCAGGTCATGGTCTTGGGGTCATGAGGTCGGGCTCTGCACTGGGCATGGAGTCTGCTTGAGATTCTCTCTCCCCCTCTGTCTACCCCCATTTCTCTCTCCCTCTCTGAACTAATAATAATAATAATAATAATAATAATAATAGTAATAAGCCCTGTCTATAGCCCAGCTTGCCCTCCTGAGCAGAGCCGCCATCCACCTTCCTGCCGCTGGAAGGTAGGGTGGAGGGAACGCGCTGTGCTGTGCTGATGCATGTCAACAACCAGCTCTGGGCTCGTTGCAGTATCTGCGGGTTTCGGTGGCCTGCGTGCCCCACTACGGCCGGCTTCGGGCCCCCGCGCTGCAGGCTGAGTTTTCGAGAGCCGGGACAAGCTGGCTACAGCACAGGCCGTAGAGGAACACGCGGACTTGCCGCCTCCCTCCCGCAGCAGGCACCTGCTCCCGGGTCTCCAGTCTCAGTGGCATCAGCAGCTGCTGCTCAAGCCCGAAGCCCAGGAGACGCCCTTCCCCTCCTTGTTCTCGGGCCACTTCCAACCAGCCTCCAGGTGCTGGCCACCATCACTTCTACCTTCTGCACTTTCCGGATGTCTCGAATTCGTACCCCGCGGTCTGTCCTCTGGGCACTCGCCTCACCGTGGTCACCACGATCACTGCGGTCACCGCCGCCTCTCTACGTGGTCATTGCCGGAGTGTCCCAGCGGGCCTCCCCTGTCCAGTCCCCACGTCACAGCCAGAATGATCCTTCTGGTGCAGGAATCTGCTGTTATGTGCTCAAGCCTTTGCAGCTTTCCCATTACTTCACCCACCTGCTGGGCCTCCCTTCACCCCACTGGCCCCTAATCCCTGCCTGCCGTCCTCCCCCCGCCACACACCCCAGCGACTGGGACCTGCCACGTTCTCTCTGGCCTCCAGGTCGTGACTCGTGCCTCCCCGTCCTCTGAAGCATGCTCCCATCTCTGCTTCGCTGACTCCCATCTATCCTTCAGGGCTTGACTTAGAGACCTTCTCTTCCAGGAAGGCTTCCCTGATGCCTCCAGGCCCATTCAGCCCGGCTTGCCCCCGTCCCCACCCCATAGCACTTCCGAGTGCCTTATCCAGATCCTGTTTTTATGTTCACCCTCTTCCCCTGGTCCACGAACACACTGAGGACAGGGGCTGAACTTCCGCTCACAGTGCCCTACACATGCTAGGCTCCCGGAGAATGGTTTTTGGGGGAATGAATGAAGGATTGAAATACGTAAGTAAAGTTTAATTAGTCGAGTACAAGCTAAAGAGCAAAGAGCACCTACAGGGTCCTGAGTGATGCTGCCGCAGGAAGCATTCTCCAACAGGAAGCACAGGAAGCGGCCCCAGGTGGCTGGCCACCTGTTCTGCAGTAATCTAAGCAGGCTGCCTGGTGGAGGGAGCCGCTTCCTCTCTTCCGTTCCCCTCTCTCATTTGCTCCCTTCTCTGCTTCTCCTGTCAGCCCAAGAGCTCCCTCACCAAGAAAGACTGCTGCTTGCTGGTTTTTTCCTTTGGCAGGAAAATCATTCCTTTCTCAGCCAGCAGCAGGACCCGGGCAGGGGCTGCTGGTGCCCAGTGTCCCAGCAAACAACAAGAAGGCCGACAGCGTCACCACAACGGGAGTTCTTGACGTGTCTCTTTAGGAGGCGACGGGGGTGGTCCCTGAAAGCCAGAGTGCTGAGAAGGGCCGGGCTGGCAGAAGCAGCTGCGGGCATGTGCGACACATCTCGGGGCATCTGGGCCAGTAACCAGGGCGAGGAGGTGGCTGCTGGGTGGGTCATGGGGCAACCGCCTTCCAGATGCCCACCCTTCCTTGGGATGGCAGCAGAGCCCGGTGTACGGGGTCAGAGACTTCAGCCACACGAAGGCTGAATATCTGCTTGGTGAGGGGAAGCCTGGTTTCCCTCCGCTCTGGTTCCCCTGGACAGGGCCAGGCTGTGGGCAGCAGCCACCCCGGCCACGTCCTCCCCGGGGAACAGGCATGCGGCCTTCTGGGCGCGGTGAGCCAGTCATCGGGGCTGCAGACGGCTGATGGGAGGCCAAGGGACGGAGAAAGCCCAGCACTCCTGGCTCCTGGGCCACACGGACCTTGGGCACTGGTCTCAATATTCCAAAATATTCCAGAATAGTGGATCATGCCCTAGGGGGAGTGATCGCCCTGTACCAAGGAAGCTGCAGGGAAGCCGGGTGTGATGCTGTGCTGGCAGGAGGTGCCGCTCGGGAGAGGGATGGGGAATGGGAAGGGGGGGCAGGATATACCGAGGCCAGGCAGCAGGGCCCTCTGCCACCCGCCTGTCAGGAGCATCACTGGAATCCTGTGAGCTCTGAGATCGCAGAAGGGGCTCAGGCCCCGGCCTTGAACATCACCATTGCCACTTCCTCGCCCTGAGACAGCGGGCACGGGACTTAACCACTCTTAGCCTCCATGTCCTCATCTGTAGAATGGGCCAATAATACTTCAACTTACCTAAGTAATTGAGATTTTAAAAAAAGTAAACAGCACACAGCATGGTCTCTGGCATGCTGAACCCCTCAAAACACATGTGTTCTTTTTGTCTCTCTTCTGACCAAGAGCCTGGCAGGGACCGGTGAACCTCTGTACCCTCCCGTGGTGGTACAGGCAGGCCCAGCCTGGAGGGAAACGGGATCCAGGGACTGGCTGAGCTCCATCCTCCCCATCGGCGCTCTTTGGGGGACCCCCCCCGCCACAGATGTGCCCTCTCTGAGCCTGTGTCATACAAGCTGCATAGACAGGCCCGTACTATCTGCTTCCCCCTGCCACTTGGGTTTAATGGTTGGTGTAGCTTCCGAGCCTTTACCCAACAGAGCCCAGGGAGTGGATGCTGAGGGGCCAGAGGCTGGCTGCCTCACTCAGCAGCCACGTCCAAAAGAGACACTTGGCCGAAGCCAGACTCGGTCCCCTTGGTGGGCTGTGGCACCAGCACAGCTGGACAGACTCTCCAGGAAATGCATTGTCGGGGGTGGGGAGGTGAGCACCTGGACCCAGGGAGACAGCCCAGGGGGGTGGCTCAGTGCAAGCTGTGTGACCAGGGCACTAGGTTTGCATCCCAGCTCGGCCATCGCTAAGCTGTGTGGCCACAGATGATGCCTGCCCCTCTCTGAGCAGTCCTGTTCTCTGGCGTGTGACACCGTGAGTGGTTGGGCATTTGAAAACAACCCTGGGGCACCTGGGTGGCTCAGTCAATTAAGCGTCCGACTCTTATTTCAGCTCAGGTCATGATCTCAGGGTCATAGGATCAAGCCCCACATCGGGCTCCATGCTCAGGGTAGCACCTGCTTGAGATTCTCTCCCCGCCCCGACGCCCACGCTCTCTTCTGTGCACACATTCTTTCTCTCTCTCTCAAATAAATTAATTAATAAAATCTTAAAAAAAAAAAAAGAATCCATAGATTCTGACATGTGAATTCAAACCAAAATCACAGATCCTAGGATATCGGAACTGAAAGGCAAGACCCCTCCACGGACCCGCAAGGGCGCCAAGGTTCAGAGGCTGGAAGCAGGTCCCCCCACCAACACTGACCTGCTCCCCTCTGGTCACCCAGGGGCAGATGGAGGAAGTGTAGCCTGAGGAGTGACCCAGGAGGTGGCCAGCCCTTCCCTGGCCCAACGATGGACATCTGGCCTTGTCTTCCCCCTCTGCCCTGGGGAGCCGACCTCACGGCGCCTCCCTACATCTTTAAGCACAGCTCGTGCCTTGGAAGAAGCAGCTGGCCCAGGTGTCGTTTCAGAGCAAAAGTGCCCATTAAACCACCACTGGCTGCCAGGCCCGTTGAGTCCTGGGAGTGATGTTCGCAGACATGTCAGCCTAATGAGTTAATTGATTCTTTCCTCTGTGCCTGCCATGAGAGGGAGGGCAGGACTGCCCCCGCCCGAGCCTGGGGAGGGGAGGGTGAGGACCCCGGCTTCCCCCCTTCCCCCATTCCTCCCCCTCCCTTCCCTCAGGACTCCCTACCCCCAACCCCTGACTCTCACCTGAAACACTTTTTTAGCCACTTCCCCACAACCTCTCCACAGGTGGCATCTTTTTTAAAAATTAAGACTTTGTTTTTTGGGTAGTGTTGGGTGTGCATCGAAATGGAGCAGAACGTACAGAGATGCCCCATGTGCCCTGTGCCCCCTACACGTGCACAGCCTCCTCGCTATCAACGTCCCGAGTCAGGGGTTGCATTTGTTACAATCCAGGAACTTCCTGGGTCATTATCACCCAGAAGTCCTGGTTTATGTTAAGGTTCATAGTCGGTGTTGTACGTTCTTCCATGGGTTTGGGCAAATGTATCATGGCATTTACCCACCATGACGGTATCCTACTGCCCTCAAAATGCGCTGTGCTTCACCGATTGACCCTCCCTCCCCCTCCCCCCTGGCAACCATTGATCTTTTGACTGTCTCCATCGTTTTGCCTTTTCTAGAATGTCATTCAGATAGAATCGTACAGTCGGTAGCCTTTTCAGACTGGCTTTTTTCACTTAGGGTTAGGGATGGGCGTTTTCAGGTTCCTCCGTGTATTTTCATGGCTTGATGGCTCATCATCTTTTTAGCCCTGAACGATATTCCATTGTCCGGATGGACCATAGGGTATTTACCCATTCGCCTACCAAAGGGCATCTTGGTTGCTTCCAAGCTTTGGCGACTATGAGTAAAGCTGCTGTAAACACCACATGCAGGTTTTGGTTGGACCTGTTTTCAGTTCCTTGAGCTAAACACCAAGGGGCACTCCTGTTGGATGGTACACTACGAGTAGATTGACTCTGTAAGAAAGTGCCACGCTGGCTTCCAAGGTGGCCGTGCCATTTTGCCTTCCCAGCGGCCACGGACGAGCTCCCTGCTGCCCCACGTCCTCCTCGGCATGTGGTGGTGTCAGGGTTCTGGATTTGGGTCTTCCCGATAGGTGTGTACCCGTATCTCGTTGCTTTAATTAGCATTTCCCTGATGACATAGGAAGTGAAGCCTCTTTTCATGGGCTTATCTGCCATCTGTCTGTCTTCTTCGGTGGGGTGTCTGTGAAGGTCTCGGGCCCAATTTTTTAATTAGGTTGTTAGCCTTCCTACTGTTGAGCTTTAAGAGTTATTTGTATAATTTGGATCACAGTCGCTCTGCAGATGTGTCTTTTGCAGACACTGTCGCACAGTCTGTGGCTTGTCTGTTCCCTCGACAGTTGTCATCTTTTGAGGTGGGTCCAAGCCTCTGGGAGGGGCCGCGCCTTGTCTAAGTCCCGGGTCACACAAGCCGCCGCACACTGCAGCCTGTCTCTTCCAGAATCGCTTATCTGACCCAACCCAATCCTGACAGGCAGACAAGGGCGACCCCGAACCCCACTTGGAGACCCTCTCTCCACCCAGAGGCTGTTCCTCAGCCTGCTCAGGTTCACCAGGTGAGAATCACTCTAGGACCTCTCCGTGATGTGGTTTTGAGAAAGCCCCAGCTTTAGGGAAAGGATGGGGGGCAGCCTGGAGGCTGCAGGGGCCCCTCCAGAAAGAGGAGCGAGGTCCTGGGAAAATGGGGCCGGAACCAGTCCAGCTAGGTGGGCGTCCCTGGGGCAGTCCTGCAGAGCCGAGGGAGACACCCCCCTCCCCGAGCAGCTGGTGGTCACAGTGCCCTGCTCTGTAGGGTTTGCCATTAATTGGCCCTAATCAGATGGGGGAGCAGTGGGAAGTGGCAGTGCTGTCCTGTAGCTACCCCCCAGGGGGACACTCATCAGCCTTCTGGGGCTTGGGACTGGGGTGGCTGGGGAGCCTCTGTTTCTGGGGCTTTTGCCCACTTGAAGCAGGGCCTCTAGCTCCATATCCTGTTGCCCTCTGTCCCTTCCCTGGTCCTCCACCCCCGCCCCCGGGCATATTCCCAGTAGACCCCCCCTTGTGTCTAATGCACATACATTGGGGATCCCTGGGTGGCTCAATGGTTTAGCGCCTGCCTGCGGCCCAGGGCATGATCCTGGAGTCCCGGGATCAAGTCCCACGTCGGACTCCCCGCATGGGGCCTGCTTCTCCCTCTGCCTGCGTCTCTGCCTCTCTATGTGTGTCTCTCATGAATAAATAGATAAAACCTTTAAAAAAAATAATGCACGTACATTAATTAAGGAGAAAGTCACTTGATGGAATGAGCACTGGTGTGTTATACTATATGTTGGCAAATTGAATAAAAATAAAATATTTATTAATAATAATAAAGGGGCAAGTCCTAGAGGCTAACAGTCAGCTCTCCAGCCCCCCCCCCCCCCCCCCACCGGGCCAGGGTGACCTACACATAGCAAGGTTGGCTGGGAAGCTGGGGGAAAAAGAGCGGGAAGTTCCAAAGGAATCCAGTCAGGGGTACAGTCCCCTCTGGGGTATGCCCAGAGTCAGGGGTGTCTTGGGGAGGGGAACCCCAACAATACATAAAGGGTGTGGCATCCAGCCTTGGGAAGAAGATGTGGAGTTCGGAGACCTTTCTTGGCAGGAAGACAAGGAGGGAGAACGGGTGAGCTGAATCCTGGCTGTGACCTGTGACTCACTCCTGTTTGCTAGAGACCAGCCACCCCAGTGTCCTGGGCAGATGATGGGCCCTGGTAGGGACCTGGGACCCAACTCTAGCTGTTTCCCCGCTCTGCTCCAAGGTCTCATGTGAGCCATTTCTCCCCGGTGAGTCTCTGTTGTCTACCTGTGAGATGAGAGGCTTGGGTTAGATGGTACCTGAGATGGTTCTTGGAATGGTCCTTGGCATGATCCTGGGACTGCTAGGTGTCCTCATCCATGCATGCATACATCAGCCATGCACCCCGCTATGTGTCCGCCCATACACCCATCTGCCCACCCATGTATACATCCATCTGTCCCTCAGTTCACTCATGCATGCATCCATCATCCAATCCACCCCTTTCTGTCCATCCAATCCCTCCATCCATCCATTATCCATTCTTCTGTCCATCCATATATCTATCCATCCATCCATTTATCCATGTGTTCATCTGTCTGTCCATCCACTAGCTTGTTCATTCATCCACCCACACACCTGTCTATCCATCCATCCGTCCCTCTATCCCTCCACCCTCCCTTCATCCATCTAGTGCATAAGCACCTGCTCCATGCCAGATCCTGTGGCACACTTTGGCAAAGACACAGTGATGTGTGAAGAGAAGGAGCCATGTGAACACACAGGACAGGCCCCAACCTCCTGAGGAGTAGCCGGAGGGGCTTTGAAGCTTCAACCTGAAGGATGAGGGTGCCGCACAAGCCTCAAAGTTTTTTGTGCGAATTTAAATGACTTTGTGAACTGCAAAAGAACACCATAAATACAGGTGACCACCACAACGACCATGCCAGGGCCTGTCCTGGGACAGACCTTTAGCATCTCCTCATCTTCAGGTGCCTTGACCTCCAGCTGCATCAAAGTACCTCCCGTTCTCAGAACACACCACATGCATTTCTCTCCTTTGCTCACCTTTCTGTTCCTCTTTAAGACCATGCTGAAGTGTGTCTTCCTCCAGGGAGCTTTCCTTGTTCTCCGTATTCTCTAGTTTCAAAGCATTTGTATGTGGCTCTGAGCACCTGGGTGCAGCAAGCAGGTGGGCCATGTCAGTCACATGGATCACGTGAGTGGCCTCACCCAAGAGGCGCCCAGTCCATGCTGGTTGAAGGGCAATGCCCAGGGTCCAGAGGCTGCCTCCCTGCCCCTCATGCCCCAGGGCTCCTAGAGGGTGGGCATGGCCACTGTGGCCCTGCCCTCCACTGGAAGCTGGCCAGGCTGGACTCTGGAAGGTGGCAGGAGGCCCGGCGACTCCATCCCCAGCCTCTCTCTGTGCAGAGGGCAGAGGAGCAAGCCAAGTGTGGCCCCTCACGCCAACCTGAAACAACGGCTCTTTCTGGCATCAGATGCACAGCCTCCTCTGTTTTCAGATGTGCTTCCTGGCTCATGTCATCCGTGATAGTAATTCCTGCATGGACAGGGGGAAAGGTTTGCGGAACCTTTTTCCCCTGTGTGGGAGCAGAGAGGGAGAATCTGGCTGACTTGCTGAATGGGGACTCTGGTTCTACACACAAGGCTTAGGGGGTGGGGCGGGGAACAGACTGTGCGGGGAGTCTGTCCTCGGAGTGTGAATCCTTTCCCGAGTGGTGGGTGTCTGCTGACCCTGCACCCCCCAGCATCCTCCTCTGCAGACATAGGAAGGACACCCCCATACCATCCCTGGGAGGGAAGGTGAGAGCTGGCTGTTGCAGGCCACGGACCCCAGGGCTGTGCCCTCCGGAGGCACAGAGTGAGTGTGGTTTCTAATGAGTGTCATGACTTCTGGGCCTTCATGGGAGTGAGCTCACCTCCGGGCACCTCCTGCGGTCATGGGCAATTTCCCACAAGGCTAATGAGGCTTTGGGGCCCCTCACCTCCATGCCCCTCCGACGCTTTTATACATAATTTTGTTTGATATTTTATATCTAAAAGAGAATCACCAAATCATGGCCCTGCAGGCCTCAGGCCCCTTGTTGGCTTGGGGATGGAGGCCGAGTGTCCAGAAGCCCCTGCCCAGCATGCCAGAGGCCCAGAGCCCAAGACCCCTCTGTGGGGGGCTCAGGCTCCCCAGGTGCTGAGAATCCAAACACACACCCTCCCAACTGTATGGCACTTGACAGTTTGCAACAGGAGCTTCACAGTCTCATGACGCCCAATAAAAGAGATGCATTTGTCACCATTTAGTGGCAGAGACTCTGAGAGGTTAGGGGCTGTCCTAAGAGCACATAGTAAAAACAGGCCAGGACTTGCACCCCAGATCTCAGACTCCAAACCCCACTCCATCTCCACAAAACCATGAGCCCCATTGGCTAGGATCTTACTCTCGTGTCTAAACACGTCCCAAGTTTTCCGTGGGTGGATTCGTTAGCGACAGGCTGCTTTGAATTTGACGTCTGCTCCTTCCTGCCACTCAGCCCGGGTCCACCCTGCACCCCCTTCCCTTTGCCGCCATGCATTCTGGGCAAACTCATTTTCCTATCAAATCAAACAAAAGCAAACTAAATCAGGAAGATAGGTCCGCCGGGAGAAATGCACAGCCAGCAGGGAGAGGCAGGGAGGGCAGGGCCAGTGGCGGGGCTGGTCTTGGTCTCCTTGTGTCTGAAACGGGGGTGTGGGCATCACCTTCCCATGCAGGTGGGGGTGCCAAAGGCGGTGAGGGTGAAGCAGCCAGCAGCGTGCCACACCTGCTAAGTTGCAGGTCAGGGTTCACTTGGTCCTTCTGGTGTCTACGATGTGAGGGTGACCCACACCTCCGTGTCCACTTGACCGGCGGGAGAGCTAGTGTCTGGTGCTGTTTGCTCTTCAAGAAGAATGCAGAGGTCTTGGCAGTAGCCTCTGCCCTCCAGATCCCTTTCCCTGGCACCCCAGGCCCTCCAGGACAGCTGCCTGTCCCCAGCCAATGCTGCCCTCACGGCTGCTGTGTGAGCATGCCCATGCCACCCTGGCCAGGAGCAGGGAGGGGACAGCAAGAAAGGGACATTCCCACAGTGAGGCCTGGGCAGCAGCTGGCAGGGGTCCCTTCGCAGGGCACCTGGCAGCTGTCCATTGACAGCTTCCTCAGCCAACATCACACAGCACTGCTGCGTATCGGGGTTGTGCGGTGGGGGTTGGGGGGCTGGGGTGTGAATTGGCAGCCAGAGCGTGGCTTCTCCCATCTGTGGCCAGGACGGGGGCTCTAAGGAATGCCCCTTGGCCCTGCTCTGGTGAAGATGCTGGACTCTTGCCTTACTTGCCTCCTTGACTTGAGGGGTAGGTGGAAGTCCCAGGGAGCGGAGAGGGACAAGGAAGGGCCCTGGGGCCCAAGTCTGGGACTCTACTACCAGTGATGAGTGTCTCCAGGTGTAGCCTTGCCAACTAGCGTCCGTGTCCTCATTTATAAAACAGGTGCTATACTAAATGTGTCCTACCTGGTGCCACATTCTGTTGGGGACATCAGAGAAGCTATCAAAGATAAAGCTCATCGACACCAGGAGGGAGTGAAGTTAGACACAGAGAAGCATGCATGTGGTATGTGGTATGCATGTGCACGCACATGCGTGCATGCGTGTGAAATGTTCCTTCCCACTGGTCTTTGAGGATTACAACAAACCAGGCCACCCTTGTTGAGGGACCTTCTGAGGTCATGGAAACTATCAGATCATCAAAAATGAAGAAATCTGAGAAACTGTCACAGTCCATAAGAGCCTAAGGAGACGTGATGACCAAATATAATGTGGCGTCCTGGACGGGATCCCGGAACAGAAAAAGGACATGCAGAAAACACTAGAAAAGAAGCTTAATAGATTATGTAGGTGATATAGTGTACTTAAGGAGGGATCTGGTCCCTTATTTTCGACGAAGGTACCATCGGAATGTAAGACGTGAGCCCCGGGGGCGGCTGGTTGACTCAGTCAGAACCCTCTGAACCCAGGGCGTGATCCTGGGGCCCCGGGATCGAGTCCCACATCGGGCTCCCCGCAGGGAGCCTGCTTCTCCCTCTACCTGTGTCTCTGCCTCTCTTTGTGTGTCTCTCATGAATAAATAAAATCTTTATAAAAAAATCTAGAACTATCCTAACATGAGAGTTTCCTTCAGCACCACCACCACCTAATGCCCACTCCTACCAGGACTGAGTGAGGGGCTTCTCTGTTCCCGTCTCAGCTTTGTTTCGGACTTTAACCCGTGTGTGACGCAGACACGGTAGTGTTTCCCCAGACCTTGCCTCCGTGTCTGGTGGATTCCCGACTGTGTAGCGAGGCCACCAGGAGCGAGGAGGCAGGGCGGCTGGTAGCTAGGTGTGGGGACCCTGGCTGCACCGCGTCTCGGCAGCTGCCTACCAGGGACCTTGCTGAGCAAGCCACCTAATCTGAGCCCCCGTTTCATCTGAACTTCAGTTTTGTTTGGGAAACTGTAAAGCTCCGGGAGGGGCCCAGCCTGTTGTCGATGTGTGTTGGATGGAGGTTCTGGATCTCCCCTTATGCATGTGTCCGCTCTTGTGCCCGGGGCCATGTCTGTGTAATAATCCCTGAGGCCTGCCTACCAGAGGCGGTCCTGAGGCCTCGGTCAGAGTTCTCCGGTGGCTACAGGCAGCCCAGCCCCATGCCGGAGAAGTAGCCGAGAACCCTTCCCTTGTGATTCAGCAAGCTGGGATGTCGTTGGGCACCTGCCTGCTGCCCTGAGCCCCTCCTTCTACCTTCCCATCCTTCAGTGGGATGATTCACTCATCTGTCCATCCATCCATCCATCTATCTGCTTATCCATTTGTCCTTCCATCCATCCATCCATCCATCCATTCATCTGTTCATCTATCCATCCACCCCTCTATCCCTCCATCCACCCATCTGTCATCCATACATCCATCCACCCATCCATCCACCTGTCCATCCTTCCATCTATCCATCCATCCATCCGTCCATCCACTCATTCATCTATCCATCTATCCATCCACCCATCTGTCTGTCCATCTCTGTCATCCATCCATCCATCCATCTGTCCATCTATCCATCCATCCATCCATCCATCCATCCATCCATCCGCCTATCCATTTGTCCTTCCATCTATCCATCCATCCATCCATCCATCCATCCATCCATCCATCCATCCACACATCCATCCACACATCCATCTGTCCATCCATTCATCTGTTCATCTATCCATCCATCCCTCCATCCACCCATCTGTCATCCGTACATCCATCCACCTGTCCATCCTTCCATCCATCTGTCCGTCCACCCATTCATCTATCCATCCATCCATCCATCTATCCATCCATCCATCCGTCCATCCACTCATTCATCTATCCATCTATCCCTCCACCCATCCGTCTGTCCATCTCTGTCCTCCATCCATCCATCCATCCATCTGTCCTTCTATCCATCCATCTATCCATCCATTTGTCCATCCATCCATCCACTTCACTCCTTTGTTCACCGGACACCTTCTTTGTGCCAGACCACAGAAGGAGGTTCTGGTTTTACTCCAAAGGCAGTGGGGGGCCATGGCAATGTGGGGTTTTTGAAAGAAATTTCTTGTGGTAAAAGATACACATAACATAAAATTTACTATTTTTATTCTTTCCAGTTGGAGGAGAATTGCTGCGCAATATTATTAGCTTTAGGGTACAACATAGAGATTTGACAATTACACACTGTACATATACGGAAGCTCACCGTATTAAGCGTAGTTGCTTATTTTAGCCATTTTGAGGTGGACATGTCAGAGGCACTGAGTACACGCACACTGTGTGCCACCATTCCTGCCACCACCCCTGGAGCTTCTCTCATCTTCCCAAACTGAAAGTCTGTCCCCGCCACACCAACGCCCCCCTCTCTTCCCTGCAGCCTCTGGCATCCACCGCTCTACCTCGTGTCGCCATGGGTTTGACTGCTGTAGCTACCTCATGTCAGTGGATTCACACAGGACTTGTCCTTTGGGGACAGCTTATTTCCCTGAGCATACTACTGTCCTCAAGCTTCATCCATGTTGTAGCAGGCATCATGATTTCCTTCCTTTTTAGGCCTGAATAATACCCCATCATACGGACAGACCACATTTTATTTCTCCATTTATCCATCGATGGACGTCTTGGGTTGCTCGCCCCTCTTGGCTACTGGGAATAAGGCTGCTGTGAACGTGGGTGTGCACAGACCTCCTAGAGGCTCTGCTTTCGGGTCTTTGGAGCACATACCCAGATGTGGAATTATAGGACCCAATAGAAATTGGGATGGCGTGAAGCTGGGGAGCGTACTGGGCTCGTTTGCTAGCTTGTTACTAGGCTCGGAGTTATTGAAGGAATCAAATCGGGAACAGAACGTGCTCTTGGGACTTGTATGAGTTTCCTGGGGCTTCCGTATCAAAGTACCACAAGCTGTGTGGCTTAAAACAACAGAAGTTTCTTGTCTCACAGTTCCAAAAACCAGAAGTCTGGATTCAAGCTGTCAGCAGGGCCACAGTCCCCTGAGACCTGGAGACAATCCTCTTTCACCCCTTCCCCACTTCTGGGCAACCCTTGGCGTTCCCTGGTTCACCGCAGCATCCCCCTAGACTCTGCCGCTGTACTACACGGCCTCTGCCCCGTGTGTCTGGGTCCAGATCCCCATCTTCTTAGAAGAACACTAGTCATACTAGATGAGGGCCCACCTCGATGATCTCATTTTAATTTGGTTACGTCTGCAGAGGCCCTATTTCCAAATAACCTCACAGTCCTAGGTCCCAGGGGTGGGGCCTTCAGTAGAGCTGTCTCGGGGACACAATGCAACTCCTAACAGGACTCTTGTTCCCACCCAGACAAAAAGGCTTTGTAACCTTGGGGCTGTGATGCTTTTTTTCACCGAAGGGGCCCTGACCCGAGGCCCAGCCACCCTGTACGCACCCCCGCAGCTAGCACCATGGCTCCCAGCTCCTGCCGCCTGCCGTCCCGCGTCGGCTGTGCTCAGCAGAGCGGGCTTGATCTACGGTGGCAGGCGGGCAGGCCGGGTGTTTAATCTCCCTTCCTTCCGCCCACCCTCAGGGGCTGCCTCCCTGAGACTTCACTTCCCTTCGACGACAAACGATGATTTCTTACTCTCCCATTTATGGTTCTTTTTCCTCCGTAAGGGGCCTGCTCAGCCCATCCGGTGAATGATGGCCAGACAAATTCCAAGCGACAAGGAGATGTCCTGGAGGCTTCTCCTTAGTTCTTTGGGAGATTTGGAGGGGAAGGGGCAGAAGCAGCTTCCTCTCATCTTTGGGGCTGAGGAGGAACTGAGGCAGGGAAGCGTGGATGGTGCTTGGGACAGTGTAGGGACCACCCCACCTGCCCTCTGTCTGGCCTTCTTCTGAGGTCACCTGCCTCTTTCATCTTCTGGGGGGGTGTTGGGAGGATCACTTTGTTCTGGATAGAACACCCGGGACGTGCAGTGAGACCAGGTTGGAAACTGATGGGTGGGAATCCAAGCTTCCTCTAAGTTAGAGTAGCAATGGGGTGGCCCCCAGAGCAGATGGGGGTGGCTTGGAGCCCCAGCATCTGGCCCCACTCTGCTTCTCCTGGTTAGCTCCAGGAAATGAGGACACCATGACCACAGCACACCCCCCCCCAAGTCTTTTATGTTTGAGAAGAGGCGGCTGTGGTGTGCAGGGGGTACCCCGTGACCACCCTTCCTGCCCTGCCCCTCCTCCTTGCTGCTGCCCAAGGGATCGTGGCATTTCTCAGGTGCCGGCCCTCCCTGAACGCCCAGTGGGGGCAGGCCCCGGGCCTGGCTATGACTGAGCATCACCCTGTTGGACATGATTCATTAGGAGGCCAGACAGTGTTTGGCTCGGCTGCTCATCTTCTCACGTGTCACCCTTACACGTTGACTTATTTATGTATTTATTGAAAAAGCAATCCGTGCTCATTTTAGAACCGGAATTCTGGTTTGAGGCCCCGAGGCCCCAGCATCACATGAGGAGTTTCTGGCAGAAGGCCCTCAGCAATCCCTTTAAAAGGGGGCAGAGGGACCAAGGGGGAGATTGTGGGGGTGGGTGTCAGCAAAGGAGAAATGCGGGGAGCCTGGTCCAGGGGCTTCCAACTGGGGAGCCCGATAGACCCTCTGCTGATTCTTCGCTGTGACTTTGGGAAGCTGCTTAACCTGTGTGTGCCTCAGTTTCTCCAAGTATGAAATGGGTACAGTTATGGCACCTACTTGAGATGAGTGGGTCTGGATTCTGAGTATATGCCGCAGCCCCAGCACTCACTGACCCCCCTCCTGCCAGGCGCAGCATCCCTGGGAGCCGCGCATCTTCATCATCTGGGTACCAGCCACTTGCCCCCAGGACAAGGTGCCTGCCCATGCACCTGGCCCCTCCGGGGTGCAACCGAGCCATGCCCCCTGCAGAGGTCAGTGGAGCCGCACCCACCCAGCAGCAGGTACCTGGTGCCAGGCAGGGGAGAACAGGGCCCCAGGCCAGGCCCACTTCTTTATTCCCTTCTGTTTTTCTTTTTTTCTTTGTTTTTTTATTTAATTCCCCTCCTCCCAGCCTCCATTCCCTTCTTTTCAGCCAGTGGCACGTTTGTGAATGCAGATGCTGGGTTTTTCTCCTCCGAGGTCATTTGCACTTGTAAGCATAGGTGAAGGTGCCTCCTGGCAAGACAGTGGAGAGGTACTTTAAAGAGGGAATTTAAAGAGGGAAACTGAGTCAGCGCACCAGGGGAAATGCCATAGAGTTGGGCCACTCAGAAGGGCTCCACCCCTGCTCTGGGGACCCCGTCCCTCCCTTGGTGGTTCCTCTCTCTTCCTTCGCTCCTGGGTGGGCACACACCCACCCGCATAGGCTTCAGGCTACTGCAGGAGGACACCCCTCTCCCTCCAAAACAAACCTCCCTTTCTCTCCCAGCCTCTACCCTTGAGGCCCCACGGCCAACCTCCCTGCCCCTTCCACCCCCCCACCAACCTGCTCTCCATTATCAGATCTGGAGCCGATAAAAGGAGCCCTTATGAGTCGGGTCAATAGATCCAACTCCGGCAGATAAAAGCATGGGGGTTGTGGGAACAAAGCGGAGAACGGAAGGCAGGAGAGGCAGCAGTTGGGGCAGGAGGAGGGGAGCCATGAAGTTCTGAAGGCCCCAAAGCGGAATCACGGACAGATTGAAAATCTGCTTTGATGGCCTCTCCGTTTATCTCCCTCGTTAACAGGCGGGGCCATTTGGCAGGGGTGAGGGGAACGGGGCAGGAGGCTGGCCGCGTTTCAATTTGATTTCTCGGGGCTTACGATCCATCCTCTCTTTGCATAAAAAGGGATTAATATCTGGGGCTGAGTATTAACTCAACATCCAGACACACACGTGCATGCATGCACACACACACATGCGTGCACACATGCACACACACGCACCGCTATCCCAGGCTGCGAGCTCGGGCGGGCACCCCTCCAAGATCCAGCGCCTGTCCCCAAAGCCTCAGGGCGGGCCAGGGCCCCTGCACCCCAGATTTCACTCCTCCCCCCCACCCCAGCTGTCCTCCAAGCTCAGAGGTGTCCTGCCTGTCCCCATTATGTAAATAAAGTACAGGGCAGTCTTGATCCCTCTGGGAGGGATTAGAGTGTCAGGAAGGGGGGTGGGGACCAGGGATGGGGTGGCTGGGCCGTAGCTACCTGCAGGCTGTTCCTAACCTTCCAACGTCAAAGAGGCCTGGCAGCCGCTTGTCACTTGCCCCCAGCAAGGGCAGGGGTAAGAGCTGGGAGCTAGCTTTGTGCCCCTGAGCTCCCCACTTGTTTGCTCATGGAAAGGACACACCCCAGCCCCGTAGATCTTGGGTGGGAAGAAGTCTGGAGTGATTCTGTGACCCCTCATTAGTTTGGAGGGAGGAGTCTTACCTCTCTGTGACCGACCTAGGCCGTTCTCCCCTTTTCGGAACAGATGTCAGCACACCTGGCCCTGGTTCAGAGAGAGGTGGGGTGCCCAGGTGGCACAGGCCAGGGGGCTTGGAGAGCCTGGGGGGTGGAGAGGTGGGAGGCAGGACCTATACACCCAAGGCCTGTGCTTATCTCTTAACTAGACTGGAGGCAGCTTGGGGTGGAAAGCAAACAAGAAATCAAGTCCTAGCCTTTCCCGAGCTTGGGGAAGGGGCTCTGAGCCCCATAACCCCCGGGGTCCTCCCCCAGCACAGGGCCTGGGTGGCGATTGCCTGCTTGCTTTTCTGGCTCTCCCCTGAAGCCAGTGGTCCTTGAAACGTCTCTGGACGGTGGCGGAGTCACCTGGGGACTTGTTAGAAATGCAGATTTTTCCCTGCTGAATGAGGTGCTCTACGGATGGGGCTCAGCATATCTTTTTCTAACAAGCCCTCCAAGGAATTCAGGTGCTGCTCTGGTCCACGAACCCCGTGCAGCCAGGACTGGGGCCTGTGTGCTAGGTAAGCAGAGCACGTGTGATCAAAGGGAAGGGGTCAGGATCAAAGGGGAGGAATTCAGAAGAAGAGGTGTCCTTACAGGGAGCAAACCTCAGCCCTAGCTGCCCTTCACCCCTCTCCCCTCCCTGAGGCCAGCATCAGCTCATGGACAGTGGCCACCCATGGGCAAAGCAGCTTTGTGTTGCAGGGACTCATCTGGCCTGGCTCAGGTTCCAGAACAGGCCCCTGCCAGTCGCACCCATTGACACCGACAGAGAGATTTCGGCTCCAAGTCCTACTTGGGTGACACGCAGGTGGTGGCAGGCCAGGGCCGGTGCTCACCGTGTACCTGTCCTTCCCAGTCGCCGTTTGGTGGCGTCTGGAATCAGCCACACTGGGAGTGTTTACACCATAGAAATTTGGTAAACATGGCAAATCAGGGCTTTTCTGTTTTTCCCGGAGAGAGGGCGACTAACTGTTGAACAGCAGGCTACGACACACGAGGGACGGCGAGGAAGAAGGAACGTGTGTGTGTGTGTGTGTGTGTGTGTGTGTGTGTGTGTGTGTGAGAGAGAGAGAGAGATCTCCCAGAGGCAGCCAGCCTGGAGAACACTCCCCCCCCACCCCATGCCGTTCCCCCAGGTTCATATCCACTACCAGGCAGCGTGCCAGAAAGAGGGAAGCATCACCTTTGTCCTCACAGCAACCTCGTGAGCGAGACGTTGACACCCCCATTTTACAGATGGGTAAACAAGCTCAGAGAGGTTATGCAGTGTGCCTTAAGCCACACAGTAAGAAGGCGGCAGAGGGGCCGTTACGGCCCAAGCTGTTGGGTCTCCCGTAACCTGTCCCCTCAAGGAAGGCACAGGTGAGAGGTGCATACGGCCCCTACACAAGTGAGCGCAAGCCCATGGGTTCATCACACACTAGTGAGGGTTTTGAGTTGAGGTGACCTTTGTTGCCCTGGCCAGGGCTGCAGGGGTTGACAGCATCTTTGGAGAGGTCACCAGGAGAGGGGTAGAGATGAGATTCCACTGTTTCCTCAGATGAGCCCTGGCTCATCACACCAAGGCCTGGGCTGGAGACCCTGCGTCTCGGACACTCCTGGGCCCCCGGGGCCAGCATCCAGCTGATCTCCTGGGATAACCATCCCCGGGGAGGCCCAGAGGATGCAGAGGACCCCGTGGCTCACAGCCTAGCCAGGAAGGAGAAGGGAATTTGGGGGAATAGCAGCTTCTTCCTCTGAGATGAGAGGAAGGGAGGTCAGGGCCCAGGCTCTCAGCTCTCGGCTGTCATGCCAAAGGATGGTTTCAGTTGAGGCTGCCCGTGGGCCACAGAGATTTCTCTTGGATGCAGTCACACCTCCTCACCCCGAGCCAGGGAGCCAGCACCAAGACCCCTTGCCCCCACACCCCTCACCCGGTACCCCAAAGGCCCTGCTGAGGCCCGATCTCTGGCCTGCCCCTCAGGACAAGGTGCCCCGGGGCCCCGCTCCATCCAGTGCCATCCCCACTGAGTCAGGGGTGCCTTTTGGTCCCACCGTCCTTGTCCCAACCTCATACATTCATGCACCAGCTCGGTGAGGATTTCCCGAGTCTTTACCCTGAGCTGGGCACCACCACACGCCATCCTGGGGTCCCAGGTCCAAGAACAGACCCCCCCAGGCCTTCTGGGGCTCCATGGAAGAGGAGGAGCGAAGAGGAAGAGGAGGTGGGGAAGGAGGAAGCGAGGGAGGGGATGGGAGGAGCAGGAGCAGGAGCGGAATGGCACCTTGGCTCCTGGCTCCGAGCGGAGGTACAGATGTTGCCCGATTGCTGCGCTCCTCCGGCTGCCGTGTTGTGTTTGGAAAGTGATGAATTTCAGCACCAGCTAATTAGTCTCTAATTAGCAAGTGGAGTGTAAACAATCACAACAGATGGGGGAGAAAAGGCATTAGCAATAATGACCGTTCTTCTGGGGTGCCGTCTCAGAGAGGCACTTCCTTGAAGGTGCTGGAGGGCAGCCTGGAGGCGGGGCCCGGCGGTCCCTGCTGGTGACAGGCGCCGGGGATAGGGGATCGCAGGGGCCCGCAGAGGAGGTGCTGGTTGGTGTCTGTGTGGAGGGCAGGCCTGGGGCACCGACCATCCGTAGCTGGGGGAGCCCACGCAGCAGCACAGAGCCCCCTGGGACGTGAGCTCGCGACCCGAGGAGAGCTCCTGTGGATGTGACGTGGTCCAGAATGTTGATTCGGAGCCGGGAGCCTCGCATCCTCGGGCCTTGGGGTTTCCTAGACCTTTTACGCTCTTGCTGGGGACACACACCTGTGTTGCTGGCCACTGCCCAGTGACCAGACCGACTGCCAGGAGATGCGCTCGCCTGCTCTGGGGATGTCGCCCTTCCGGGCTCGGCAGCCCGCCTCTGGAGCCAGGCCAGGCCACTGTGCCAACGGGCACAAGTCAGCCCTGGGGCGCCGGAGTGTGCCCTGGCTCCTCGCCTGCCTGGATCCTGGGGCCACAGGGCCAGAGAAGCTGAGGAACTGGGCCGGGATGTGGCAGCTGGCACAGCCCCATCCGCACCGCCAGCTGTCCCTGAAAGGGACACCGGAGGTCTGGTCAGTGCCTTGCTTGGCGGAGTGAGGCTCTGCCCGCATCCCGTGGGGACGCCAGGGTTACCCCAGGGACAGGGCGGGGGGTGGCTCAGGCTCTGAGAGAGGTGACAACGAGGAGAGACATCCAGGGAGATGGCAAGAAGGACCAACACAGAACCTGAAAGGAGAGAGAAGGCCCTTTGATGTTTATGCTCCTCTTTATTAAAGACCTTAATTTTGTATAGGGTCTTTGCAGATATCCTAAATTGAGGTCATATGGGATTAGGGTGGGCCCTACTCTCTGGGCAAAGTATGGTGCTGAGGACACGCAAGAGGTCACTGGCCTGCCCCCTGCCCCTGGGGGACCTGGGCTGACGACAGACTGCCTGACCCCCAGCCCCACCCCACCCTGGGCTGTGCCCGTCTTCTTCCTCCTTCTCTGGAAAGTGACTCCAGGGCCCAGCCTCAGGCTCCATCCCTGCGGGGACAGGACGGAGCCCCCAGCCCTCTCTTTCCTTGGAAGAATTGTCCTCTCTGCAGCTGCCATTAGGGTCCTAATTAACAGCCTTGTTGTCTCATCAGCCTGGCAGGCAGCGTTGGTAAGAAGGGCAGTTTCATTGTCTGGCAACATTATCCCAGCCCTGGCAACTTGTTAGCGGAGCTGGTCCCGTCCACTCCGGCTCCTGGAGGAAGCAGCTTCTCTCTGGAGGGTGGCCTCCTGCCCCCCGAGCTCGATTCTCGAGAGACCCCTGCAGCCTGACTTTGTGGCCTGGGCCTCACGCTTGGAGATGTCCCTAGGTGTCACTTGGGCTGGGGCATGGGGTGGTGATAGCCTCTCAGCCAACATGGATTGAGGGCCTCCACCGTGGTGGGCAGGTGGGCAGGCCCTAGAGTATGCACACTGGGGGTTCTCAACCTCCAGATTGCTGACATTTGAGCCGGGCCCTCCTTTGTCGTAGGGGCCCTCCTGTGCAGGGTGGCACATATGCAGCATCCCCGACCTCACCCCATGGGACACCAGGAGGACACTCCCTGCCGGTGTGATAACCACAAATATCTGTGGACATTGCCAAGTGTCCCCTGGGGGTGAGGCCCCTGGTTGAAAAGCGCTGGTCTAGGGAGAGAGGCAAATGCCCGAAGAGATCATCCTGAGGCCTGATGGTGGAGGTAACAATGTTTAGCTGGAGATGAGCACTCTCTGGGGGGGTGGGGGGGTGGAGGGGTGTTGGGGCAGCAGTGCCCAGTGAAGCGGGGCAAGGAAGAGTCAGACGGTGGGTTAATAGGAACAAAGACCCAGGGGTAAGGCTGTGTGGTTTGGTAGGAAACCACAGGTTGCTGAGTTCTCCCACTTAACCAGTATTTCCAGAACACCCACCATGTCTCTGGCATGACAAAAAGGGCCTTGTGTTCCTTGTGAAGGAGTGTTTTATCCTATATGCAGTGGGTACCACTGGAGGAATTGAAGCAGGAAGCACATGGTTAGAAATCCCTTTAATTAAGTAGATCAAGCTAATGACTGATGGCCAGGAGGCCAGGAAGGGCTCAGCAGACGAAATCTAGATCAGAGAGGAAAGGAGATGGGACCAGGTGGCTTGCAGTCAAAGGAGCATCTGGGTGGGTGATGGGATGGGGGACAGGGAGGAGATGAAAGTGATGGCCACCGTGCTTCCGGCTTGGACCGCCTGAGCGACGCCACTCACTGTACTAGAGCGTGAGAACGCTACAGGCCTGCAGAGACCCCAGTTCAGCTTTGGATATTTGAAACGTTTGCACCAGGACGTCAGCGGAACACAGCTGGTTCATTCGAGCAAAGTCCGAGCAGCATGAGCATCCCAAGCAGTGGCTGCCACAAGCACGGGAATGGCAAGGATCAGAACAGAGATCTGGGAACCCCAACACTTCAGAGCCCGAGGAAGAAGAAGAGCAAACCCAGGAGGCAGGGAAGTCAGAGGAGAACCAGAAGAAGGCCATGGAAACCCAGGTTTGCAGAGTTGCGGGGAGAGAGTGGTTGGCTTGGCCAGACGCCGTAGGCAGATCCAATGAGACTCCAGGGATGCTGAGGTGGAGACTCCAGGGATGGGAGGTGGAGACTCCAGGGATGCTGAGGCGAAGGAATCTGATGCCCCCGGTCAGAGAAGAGAGACAGGGCTACCTTTTCCCGTGGGGTGTTGTTAGCCAGAAGCTTTACCAGGAGTCGCAAGGGGTGTATGGTGGTTCCCACTAGCACTTGACAAACATGGTTCCATTCTGAAGCTTAACATGGCGCCATGACATTTGGTAAGACTGACGGGGACGGGGTCCAGCTACGTGAAAACAGGACTACGACACAGAGTGAAAGGTGGGCAGATGGTGGCACCCTTTTCATACCGCTGTTCCCATCCAACCTACAGTGTAGGCCCCACCCCACCCTGCCCTGCCCTACAGCCTCCCCATCCACCCACCCCCCAGCGTTTCCGGGTTATGGATACTCCCCGGATGCTAGACACAAGAGTACGGACGCCAGAGAGGAACCGAGGAGCTGGAACAGAGCAAGAAGAAACGCGTTCCTACCTCTCCAAGCTAGAATGGGACACGGTGGAAGGATGGTTCTGCTCTCTCCCTCTCCACCTCTGCACACCAGGCAGGGAGGATGGGTCCGGTTCTTGTGGCTGCCGTAGCAGATTGCCACACATGTGCTGGCTTCAAACAACAGGAATGGATTGCCTCACAGTTCTGGAGCTAGAGTCCAAAAGCAAGAGGTCTGGTTCCTTCTGGAGCTCCTGAGGGATGGCCTCTTCTGTGCATCTTCTCCCTTCTGGGGGTTGGCAGCCATCTTCAACGTTCCTCGGCCTGTAGGTGTGTTTCTCCCACCTCCGCCTCGGTCTTCACGTGGCCTTCTTCCCTGTGCGCCTCTCCGTGTTTTCACGCAGTCTTCGAAGGACACCAGTCATTCGATTTAGGGCCCGCCCTAATCCCATATGACCTCAACTTATGATATCTGCAAAGACCCAATTTCAAAATCAAGGTCACAGTCTAAGGTTCCAGGTGGATATGGATTTGGGGGGCAGCGGAGGGGGGCAAGCCTTCTCTTGGCCAACTTCCTACTCTGTCTTACTCAACTGTCACACCGCTCTTCATCGGGAGGTTGCTACCTCCAGTATCAGACAAGAAAACTGAGGCACAGAGGGGGGATGAAGGAATATTCCAGGCTCCCAGCTCAGGGAGGTGGAGGCAGGCCCAAGCGAAATCCCTGTGCGGTCCAGTCACATCTCTCTGGCACACCTCAGCGACCCCCACCTCCCCGCTCCTTGCAGGGCACCCTACAGCTAAGCCACTTCCTCTGCCCCGAATCGTCTCCCTGGACAGGGAGATGTTTTCCCTCCATGACTTGAAAGGAAAGCTAAATCCCCAAGAGGAAATATTTACAGAAGGCTCAAGTGGACAAAATTGTGTAAGAAGACTCAAGCAAGAGGGAAAGAGGGAGCAAGGCCCAGGAGAGCCACCCAGGGGAACTGCAGAAATTAGAGAGAGTTTGGGGGGGGGGGCCAGGAAGGCACAGGTGCACGGGGTGGGGCTGCTCCCTTGGCTCCCCCAACCTGTGCCCGGGGGGAGCAACGGGGAATGGAGGTACTGGTTGGTCCATGAGTTATCTGGGACAGGGCGTGGCCGGAGGGGCTCTCCTCTCACCCAGAAATAAAAGCTTCGACCTTGAGGGGGATGGATGAATGGGGAGCGCGTGGGTGAGCCACGGAGAGATTGATCCGCAGCCGCTGCCGCCGCGCATGATGGCTCTGCAGCGTCGAGTCAGCGGAGGGTGGGAGAGCCATAGCACACGGGGTGCGGGGGGGGGGGGTCTGCCACGGAGGGAGGAGGAGCAGAAAGGCAGGGCTGGGAGCAGTGAGCCCCCCCCCCCGGCTGTGCCTCTTGGAGCTCTCCAGCTGGCTGCCCCCCACCCCCCGTGGGCTCTTCCTAGGAGCAGTGGGGTGCTGCCCCGTGTGCCCACAGCCAGGTCGCCCCAGCCCTGCCCTCCATGGGGACTAGTGTTGGGGTGCACCCTCCCGGTTCTTGAACCGTCTTATTCACTCGGGACTCGAAGGAGGTGGTAGGTTGCCTTGGGATGGGAGCGTGGGCCGTGGACTTGGCCAGTCGTGGGTGTGGACCCCTCCCTCGCGGCTCTGTCCCGCGTGATCTTGGGCAGATCCCAGCCTCGCTGCACTGCTGCTTCCCCATCTGTTAGAGGGCCAGTCATGACCTTGAAGGGTGATTGCGTCGATTTGGTGAGATGTGCGCCTAGAGCACCTGGGACAACCTGGCAGGACGTGAGCGCTCCCGCCCCGTGCTCTGCCCTCCTGCCTGCCTGCGACGTCCCCACGGTGCCCGGAGCCCCAGTGGCCCCGGGGCTCCCCCCGCATGGCTCCTCCCGCCCCTCTGAGGCACCCAGCGCCCCTGCTCTGGGTTCCAGACCTGGATGACCACCCCCAGCCCCGGACATCCAGCAGGCCACAACATACCCAAAATGTGAATTCGGGTTTCGCGTTTGGGTCTCAGGAAGCGGCACCATCACCCCTGACCCTCTCCTTCAGACAAAGCCGCCCTACTCCTCTGGTGCCTGGGGGGCTCAGTGGCTTAAGCATCTGCCTTCAACTCAGGTCATGATCTCAGGGTCCTGGGATTGAGCCCCACATTGGGCTCCCTGCTCAGCGGGGAGCCTGCTTCTCCCTCTCCCTCTGCTCCTCCATCCCGCTTGTGCACACAAGCGTTCTCTCTTTCTCACAAATAAATGATTTTTTTTGTTTTAAAAATAAAAATAAATAAATAGCTCCCCAGTCCCCATACTTCCCTCCACCCGTACAGCCATCACCAGGGGCCAAGCTAAATAAATCCCCTCTTATCTCCCCCACCTCCTCTCTCTCTGGGCAGGACGTATTTTCCCCCAGGCCTGGAAGAAAGCTAAGCCCGTCCCCCGCCCCCCCCAGAGGATGCATTTCTCCGAAGAAGAGCTCGTCTCTCCCTGGACCCGTAGCCAGCAGCCCCCTAGCTCCCGCTCTCACCTCCTTCCTCCCAGGCCCCCTCGCACCACCCGAGAGACACAGAGAACTGCAGACCTGGTCATGTCGCTTCTGTGGCTTCCTGCTTCCCTGGGGGGGGAGGAGGTGGGGAGTCCCGGTCAGTTCCCCTCACTCCATCTCCCTCTCCTCTCTTCCCCTCGCCTCCGGGGCTCCAGCCACAGGGGCTCCCTTCCCAGTCCTAGCCTGACTTGGACGGGCCAGGCTTCCTGTCCCTTCAGACTCAGGCACACCTGCTCCTGCTCTTACCTGGCTTCGGTCTTGGCTGGCATGTCACCTCTGGGGGGATGGAGGGGGTCCCTCCTTCATGTTCTGTGTGTGCCCATCACCGCCTATACCTTGCTGTCACGAACCTTCGTTCTTGCAGTCCCCGGTTTAATGCCTGCATGTCTTGGTGGAAGCTAGGCTTCGTAAGCTCCGGGACTGCCTGGTCCTGCTCCTCACTGTGTCCCACTGCGTCCCAGCCTGGCCTGGTGCAGAGCTGACGGTCCAGTGCCTCTGGGTTCATCAGCACGCGAAAGACTCACATGAAGCCTCCTTCCTCCATGGAGCTCCTTGACTGCAGCCCCCGCCTGCCGCCCCCCTACCGCGTGCCCAGTGCACCTGGTTCCTGCATCTGCAGGTGCTGCGGGCCCCCCCTCCGCTCCCCGATGCCTCACACCATTAGTCATCGCTGCCCTTGTGAATCCTATCTCTCCAGCCAGCCCGCAGGGCCTCGCAGGACCTGCCCATAGTCAGTGTTCACGGAGCAGGCGAGGGCGGCCTGATGAGTCATGACCTTGAGACCGTCTGCGCTGAGAGGGTCCGTCCTCCTTCCCCATCAGGGGTCATTCAGCGACCCTCCCCACAGCTTCTCTGTCTTCTCCAGCTGGGGCTGACTCTCCTCTGAGAGACTGAAAACAAAATAGACTAGCATTGGGAGTGCAGCGGGGCCACGCCAGCCCCGAGTGAGCCCCCCAGGGCCGACGTACCCGCACACACGCGTGCACACACACACTCAGAATCTCCCGTGCCTCCCCACCCCCCGCAGGGTGACACCCAGACTCCGTAGCCCCATGTGTAAGCCCCTCGTTCTCTGGGCCCCTGGCCCTCGCCGTTCATTCATGCCAAGACCGACAGCTGTGCCAGGCGCCAGCTCTGCATTTTCTCCTCCTTCCCTGGCCACAGTCTGGTGACGCAGGTACTATCATCCGCATCACTCTCCTCAAACGAGGAGAACGGCTCGGAGGGGCTCAGCGATTTGCCCAAGGTCATGCAGCTCCTCGCTGGAGAAGCCAGGGCTCGCGTCCAAGTTCATCCCACACATCCCGCCCGCCTGCCCGGCCGCCGTGCCAGCCAGCCTCCTCTCCCGCCTCACAGCCCACACCCCTGCACTCTCCCTCCCCATCATGCCCAACACCCAGAGTTCCCAGAAGCCACAGTTCCTGGGTGGCTTCCCAGATTTGGCACCAGTGACTCCCTGTGCCCTCGAGTTTTCCTGCAGCCCCCCACCTGGCGCACGTCCTGCTTTGCCTTCAGAGGGCAACTGGGGGCACCTGCCCTGATGGTCCTTCGTGGCCTGGGAGCCGTGGCTGCGCTGGAGGCAGATGTACCACGGGCTTCACTCTGTTGTGTCTGGTGGCTCAGCCTCCCGTGGGTTCCTCTGGGCAGCTGGGGGGCAGAGGTTTTCTTCTTGCTCACCGTGACATCTCCTGGCACTTAGTAGGTGTGCAGACGGCCTCCGCGGAAGGAGTGAACGAGCTTGAGTGAATGAGCGAAGTGCACGCTCTGCGTGGTGCTTGAGGCCAAGAGCATTTGGGCAACATGGGCAGCAAGAATCTAGGGGTGAAATGGGGGCGGTGAGCCAGGGGAAGCAGGGAGGCGGTGAGTGCTAGGGTGCAGGGGGGTGGAGGGGAGGCAAGGGCATGGCCGGAGGGTCAGGAGGCCCCTGCACCCCGCAGGCCGCCTCCTCCCTCCTCCTCCTCCTCCTCCCCCTCCCCGCTCGCCGCTCTGCAAGCTCCGTTCCCGCTCTTTCCCCCTCTCCATCTTGCCTTCTCATTCATCCTTTTGACGGTCTTCTGTGGGGCTTTTTCGGACCACATGTTTTATCCCTTGTCACCAGCCAAACAGCCCTATTATATTAATTTATTGTCCTTTCCGGTAACTTGAAGCCTTCCTGGAAACCCCTCCTTTCCCATGCCGGGTCTGCCCATTGCCAAACCACAGCTCCCAGCTTGCCCTCCTGCTCCCCGAGCCCGGGCACGGCTGGACAGTGGGCAGAGGTCTCCTGCGACCGTCCTGGCCTCGACCCTTTGACGGCAGCTTCTGGGACCTGCACCCTCCTTGTACTAGTTCCCCACGGGAGCCTCTCTTGGGTCCCACCCTGCTGGTGACGAGACCCCATCCCTCCTGTTTTCTTGCCTCAAGTGCCATCTCTCGCTTATTCCTGACTCCCCTGGGCGATGTGCTGTGTGTCATGGTCTGCCCTCAGCCAGAGACCTGGCCCTGCCCTTTGCCCTGTGACCCCTGGCCAGCCCAGTTCTGAGCATGGGAACTTCATGCTCATCATAGGAGATGGAACTCTTACCTTCACCTCTGAGATTTGTGCCCGATGATGGCGTGCCCTGAGACGGCTCCATCACCCTTCAAGCCACTTTCCACGTTAGAGCAGAAGGTGCGTGGACTTTGGAGACAGACAGCGCTGCATGCGAATCCCAGTGCCCACCCCGTCCTTCGCCGTAGCCAAGGCTAAAATTTATTTCATGTCTTGGAGCATTTGTTTTTCTATCTGTACAATGGGACAGCCGACCCTACCTGGGCTCGGGGACCACACGCAGAACGCACAGAGACACCAGCCCTTGTAACCATGGACAGAGACTGAGCCCGGGGGTGCGGGACCCTGGCCGGGGGCATTGGTGGGGGCAGTCGCTCCTCCAGCCAGGCCAGAAGGGAGAGGACAGTAAGCACAGGCCTCCAAGATCACCCTCTCGGGATGGGGGTGTCCCTGCAGGGAAGGGGGGACATGAGCATCTCCCACTTACTGAGCCCACAAGAGCTAAACATCCCATCTGCCGCCGTTTCCCCAAATCACCAGCGGAAGGGCAGGGGCTTCCATTCTGGGAAGGAGGGGAGGCCGCTCACGTGTGAGGAGGGGTCGGGGGTGGAGGGGTCGTGCTGTTCTCCTTCCCAGAAAGGCTTGGCTTCCGGGGAGTGAATTGGAAATGGCCACGCAGGGCCATCAATCGTGACGGTGCCTCCTGCCAACATGCCAATCGTGGCGCGCGGGCCGTCATCGTTAGCCGAGCTCGGCCCCGCGACGGGGCAGCAGGTGTGACGTGGTCGTGGGGCCAGGGAGGGCACGTGGATGCCCGCACCGAGGTGACCAGAGAACAGGGGATGTGACAGGGGCACATGAAGGGGGCAGGACGGGTGAAGGGTCAGCACAGAGCCCCCGGAAACGAGGAGATTCCCTTCCATTCATGCTTTCATCCATTCTGAGAGGAGGGGCCCCATGCTGGCAATTTTTGGGGGTGGGTGATGGTGGGGAGGGGACAGAGAGGTGTCATACACAGGGCCACCAGCCCGGTGGCTCAACGGCAGAAACATACCATCGCACACTCTTGGGGGCCAAGGCCAACGTCGATGCCTGCAAGTTGCCAGGAGAACCCTTCCTTCCCTCTTCTGCCTCCTGCTCTTGCCCACCACGCTCACTCCCTTGGCTCCGGCTGCCTCTCGCCCTCTGTGCTCACGTGGCGTCTTCCCCATGCGTGTCAGTCAGATCAGGGCCCACTCGTCCGTGATGACCTCATCTTAACTTGATCACGTCTGCAGAAACCTCACTTTACAACAGAGACCAGTGTGCAACAGTGCAACAGTGTGTACGGCAGGAGTCCAAGAGGGGCATTCCAGAGCACCCCGACCTCGCTCCATCAAGAAGGGTAGATCGGACTCCTGGGGATAGAGAGGATGTCCCTGCATCAGCCAGTCTTCCTCAGGAAAGCCCAGGGGTGGAAGCTAGACGTGGAACAGCACACCTGTTAAGCCCTCAGGCCCGTTTTATAGAAGGGAAGAATGAGGCCAAGAGCTATCAAGTGAGACGGGGTGACCTGGTATCAGAAAAGCTGGGCTAGGGGCCCCTGGGTGGCTCAGCGGCTGAGCATCTGCCTTCGGCTCAGGTCATGACCCCGGGGTCTGAGGATCGAGTCCCACATCGGGCTCCCTGCATGGAGCCTGCTTCTCCCTCTGCCTGTGTCTCTGCCTCTCTCTCCGCATCTCTCATGAATGAATAAAATCTTTAAAAAAAAAAAAAAAAAAAAGAAAGAAAAGAAAGAAAGAAAAAGAAAAGCTGGGCTCAAGTCTTTCCTTAACCTAATTTCCCCCACTGACCAATCAGAGGGGTTGGACTTAAATGAGTTTTAGAAATGTTCCTTACTTGAAATTTTTGGACCCCGTGGGAGGCTGCGGCAACCAGGGTGTTGCCTGGTGTCCAGACCCCGCATCCAGCAGGGGTGGGGCCGGGGGTCAGGAACACAGACCCATGTCCACACGAACCATGGTGCCACGGACATGCTCTGGTTAAACCTGGCCTGTGTTTCATTAGTACAGATCCCATCTGTCTCTCTCGTTTGTCCCGCTGTCTGGAGAGGGCTGGCAGCCCGATGAGCTCTGGGGAGCACGGTGTCCAGGAGGGGAAGCCAGGGGTGCTACTGGCCGGAAAGGAAACCGCCCGACCTCCCAGGTGGACGACAGGCAGGGGAGTCAACAGCTGGACACTGATATCATCTCCTCCTCCTGCAGCCTTTGGCTCGGCCTCCATAATGCACAAAAGATAAGCTCTAGGTTTTCAAAGCAACTGAGCAAAGAGGCAGGGCAAGGAGCCTGGCTGGTTCTGGTGCAGGGACAACTTACAGGGGGCCCTCCCTGGGCCTGTCCTCTGCCCCTTCCCTCCACCTCCCCTGCTTTCCACAGGCTCCCTCTGCTCCCCACGCAGGACCGCCAGGTGCTGCTTAGAGAAGCCACCTGCCAGCAGGTGAGCCCAGCAGCCAGGCCAGGGCAAGGCAGGCAGCGGTGAGGTGAGGCGGGGCAGGGGAGGGGGGCACAGGTGATAGTTGAACCTCACGCCCCTTGAGCTGTGCCCGCCTCCTGCCTTCCCATCCTGAGTTCACGCTCTGATGACACTGCGTCCTACGGGGGGAGCAAGGGAAGGAGAACCTAGTGTGCACCCACATTTCCACCCAGGCCACCTGAGGGTCACCCACCTTACCGGTGCTCGCTTTGCCGGCCAGTAATCCATGCCCAGGGCGATGCCGTGGGTGGGAATAAGAGGATGCACGACGCCAGCGCAGGGGCCCCACCTGTGGCGAGCCCTTGGCCAGACCTTGTCTGCCTGGTGTCTATGTTCTGTCGTAGTGGATCCTAAAGACCCCGGGCAAGGGGGGTGTTGCAGGACCCCTCCCTCCCAGCTCGGGAGACCCCGGTGCTGCCTCGGCGCCCAGCAGTTTGTAAGTGCACAGATGTTGCTCACACCCGGTCGTCCACCTGCGAAGCCAGCGCTTCCTGCCCTCGCTCCACATGGCCCGCCAGCTCGGGCAGCGGCCGGGGAGGGGGCTTCACGTGCGACCAGGACGGGCTGCTAGCCCTGTGCCCGTGACACTGCCTGCAAACCCAGCCCCACCCTCCACCTCCCAGAGAGGACCCAGCGGCCCACAAGGGAGCTGCCCCCGAGTATCTGGGCCCAGAAGGCGCAGCGGGAGGCCTGGCTGGGCTAAGCAGAAGGCTGGGGGCCAGGGAAAGTCCTTTACAGATTTCCTTGTTTGTTTGTAATTGAGATCAGACTCACATAATGTGAAATCAACCACTTTATTATTACTTTTTAGAGACAGAGGGGGGGAGAGGGACGAGGGGCAGGGGGAGAGGGAGAGAGAGAATCCCAAGCAGACTCCATGTCCCGCCCAACACGGGGCTCGATCCCATGACCCTGAGATCATGACCTGAGCTGAAATCGAGAGTCTTGCGCTTCACTGACGGAGCCACCCAGGCGCCCCTCAATCAACCACCTTAAAGTGAACAATTCAGTTGCGTTTCGTGCCTTCACAGTGGTGTGCAACCACCACCTCTGCTTGATTCCGAAAAACTTTCATCGCCCCAAACGGAGACCCCGTACTCATTAAGCAACCCCTCCCAGCCCCCCCTCCTAACCACCTAGCAGCTGCCAGCCTCTGTCCTGTGTGTGGATTTACCTAATTCTGGGTATTTCATATACATGGAGTCATACACTGGGTGACCTCATTTTCCTCTTCTTTTGGGAAGGAGGAGAAGCCACAGCTGGAGCCCCTGCATGTTCAGCCCCAGAGCCCCTCCTCCTAGGAGGCCTCCAGGCCTGCTCACAGGCAGCTGCCCATCTGCCCCAGCCCCTCGGGGGGCCTCCCCCCAAGCACCTCCAGAGGCGGCTAATGTGGAGCCCCCAGGCAAGTGGCTTCCCCTCTCTAAGGGGAGGAGACCCTTACTATGGCACCCCCAAACCCCCATGAAGTTTAGAGGAGAGAAACGGGGCTTCTCTTAGAGACAAAGGCACAATGCAAATCCGAGGAGATCCAAAACCCTTTCTAAAACAGGGGGAGCAGAGGGCACCTGGTGGCTCAGTGGTTGAGCATCTGCCTTTGGCTCAGGTCATGACCCTGGGGCCCCAGGATCGAGTCCCGCATCCGGCTCCCACCAGGGAGCCCACTTATCCCTATGCCTGTGTCTCTGCCTCTCTCTCTCTGTGTCTCTCATGAGTAAATAAATAAAGTCTTAAAAAAAAATAAAACAGGAGGAGCAACTGTGGCACCTATGCTCTGGGCAGTGAGGGCTTGATCTCTGCCAAGGCCCCAGGGCTTTCTGCTAACAAGTGCCAGGGAAGGGGGTTAAGGAGGACTTCGGGGCTCGAGTTAAGCTCAGCGTCCAGGGGGCGACAAGCACCTGTCTCCCTCTGGATGGAGCAGAGCCCCGGGCGGTGGCACAGGGACGGCGGGTGGCACATGCCCCCCTGGGAGGGCCCGGGGAGGGGCACACACGTGCAGGCCTGTGCCTATAACCCAACTTGTAGCTTGCTCAGGGCCCGCGTCTGCTGAAAGGGCCGGAGAGCCGCGTGGTATTATTATTAATGATGAAGCGCAGAGGTACCTGCCAGGGACTGGAATGGGCTGGGCGCTGCGCGGCGTGGACGGCAAATTGAACTCCAATTTTCTGCTCCACAGTCTTTGTTACACGCCACAAAGCGCCGGTACACCGGGGTCACCAGCCTGATGAATGTGTGTGCTTCTTCGGCGGCGGGTTCCAGCTCTCAGCCTCTGCGTGGAGGCAGACCCGCCGCTCTGGTTTTCCCTTCCCCCGGGGCCCCCCTCCATCTCCTTTCCTGTGGTCCCCACACACCGCGATGACCCCTGCAGAGATCCGAGGTTCGAAACCGGGCCCTGACTCCCCAGTGATCTCTTGCGCCCTTGGCCTCTGGGCAGCGATGAGAGGCTAGAGGGGTGGTAAGGATGCTCCTCCCCAGGGCGCTCGGGGGCTAAATGAGGGAACACAGGGAGGCTGGCGGCAAGGATGAGGCCTTTAGCAAACACCTTTCTTCTCCTTCCCCTCGGGCTGAGCTGCTCGCCCTGGTGCCAGGGAAGGGAAGGCGAGGAGAGGCCACTGAAATTGGGTGGCAAGCGCCCACCCAGGGATGATGAGGCCGGGGGGTGGGGGGGCCAGCATGCCTGCCATGCACCCCAGCTCTCTGGTACATGTTAGGGAAGTCGATGGCCAGTGCTGAGTCAGACCCCCACTCTTGTCCTCCCTTCCTCGGGGACAGCGGACATCTCCTCCAGGTGATGACCTTTCTCAAGGGTGGCAAACAGGAGGAAAGGGGGTTGCCCTTGGAAAGCATGCTACCCAGAGCTTGGGCCTGCCTGCCCACTGCTCCTGGCACAGGCCTCAATGCCCTGTGTCTGGTGGTGCCATCCCTGGGCAAGGTGGGCACTGGACCCCCCCCCCCACCGGGCTGTGGGCTCCTGGAAGCATCCATATCTCAGTTCTCCAAGGCCCAGGGGAGGTGGGTGTTTCTGTCACCAGAACTTAGGAGACAGGCTGATAGTGGTACCCCTCTGACAGAGAATGCTCACCCCAGGAATGTTCAAGACCATCCCCCTCCTGGAGTGCCAGATACCAGTGGGACAAGTCTCCATGGGGCCACCCGGGCCTGGCCAAGCAGCTGGCCCCCAAAGCTGAGCTATGGCAAGTTGCACAAGTCCCTTTGTGGCCAGAGGGTCTCAGGTCCCAGCTGTAAAACCGGAGAATTGCTCCAAGCATGTGTCCCACCCCGGGGTCAGCAAGAGGAAGACAAGCATCATCCATGCAGCATAATGGAGCTTCTTGGGAAGAATCCCAGGAGTTAGTGAAAATTTTACTATCACTGCTTTTATAGCTCAAATGAATCCGAATACAGTAAAATGATAATAGCGCCGTTAGGCAAAAACATTGTAATCGATGGTGTAAGTTTAATCTCTTAACCCTCCTGCTGAAATGTAAGAAAAGGCTCCCTTCCCCTCTGCTAACCCATCGGAAATGAGAACCCTCTTTTTTCCACACGAGGCTGGGGATGCTTTGGCCTTATCTACTGGTGCGGCCCAGCGGCAGGCCCTGGCTGTGACATGGCTTGCAGAGGTCACCCCCAGTAAGGATGAGGATGGGCCATTTGTGCCAGGTCCTGGTCCTAGGAGGTGGCCGCTAGCCATACCCCAATTTTCAGGTTAGGAGACCGAGATGCAGAGGGTTTTCAGAGCTGCCTGGGGTCACACAACTAGTGAGAGGCTGAGCGGGGTTTGAATCCCAGTAATCCCACTCCAGAGCCCAACAGGATGGTAATGCACACCACTACTCAGATCTTGCAACATTAGAGCTGGAAGGGAACATAAAGATCCCCCAGCCGTGTCCGCCAACAACAGGGAGGTGGCCTGGCCACATTCAACAGCACGTTCATTTGTCCACTTTTTCATTCATGGATCTGCACCCTCCTGCATGCCAGATTCATTGCCAGGCTCTGGGACTGGGGAGGCGATGGGGCCACCGTCCCTGTCTTCTAAGTGGAGACTAGCCTGGGTGCATGGACATGCATCTTCCACGCTGTAAGGGAGGTAACCTCAGAAGTCTGAGGGACGTGGAGGAGGACATTAGGAAAAAAGTTCCAGAGGACAGGACATTTGAGCTCAGAAGGGACAAAGGGTAGGAACTAATGCAGATTTAATGCCTACATTTCCCCAGCAAAGAAGGAAGGAAGGAGCTCTCTGGAGAAAGGGAATGGAATAAGCAAAGGCCCTGGGGCGTAACGAGCATAATCCAGACCAGCAGGACTCACGGCTCCAGACTCACTTCCTCCTGCTCCTTGTTCTCCGCCAGGCTGAATTCTAGGGAAGGGTAGACACAAGTCTCTGTAAGGCATTGTGCTGGTTTCCGAGGGCTGCCATAACCCAATACCATCCGTGCAGCGACTCCAACCGTTCTGGAGGCTGGAAGTCTGAAGCCAAGGTTTTGGCAAGGCCCCGCTCCCTCTGAAGGCCAGAGGGATGAATCCTTCCTTCCTCTTCCAGCTCGTGGTGGCTCCCGGCAATCCTTGGCGTTCCCGGGCTTGTCGATGCACCACCCTGATCTCTGCCCCCACCGCCACGTGGCCATCTTCTAGGGAGAAGACATTTCTGTTCCCCGGTCTCTCCTCTTATAAAGACATCAGTCATGGAGGGCTCACCCCAGGCCCGTTGGACCTCATCTTAATGAAGGACAGCTGCAGTATCCTGTTTCTAAATAGGGCTCCAGGTAGGACATGAATTCGGCTGCGGGGGAGGGGGGGTGGAGACACATTCAACCCAGCCCAGGCATCAACTAGTCTTCCCCTGGAAGTGACAAGATTGGCATCCCCTGGCTTCCAGGTTGGGTCTCATCATCATTCATTCACTACTCGTTAGTTCATTCATTCATTTCCCGAGCATCTTCTTTGCCCTGGGCTCTGTGCCTAGTGCTAGGGCATAGAAAAACAGGAGGCACCCGCCCAGCCCTGGTGGCCTCTCCGTGGCTCATAGTCTTCTTGCCTCTGTGACTTTTTGGCTGAGGGTTTTCTTTTTGGCAGGCCAAGCTGGTTGGGTGATGGGCTTGGGGCACACACACCCTTCCTTCCCCATGCTGGGCTCCGCTGACCCCACTCGCAGTTCCCCTGGGCCACGTTGGGGCTCAGTTGCACTGGCTGCCCTGGTGGCCAGGCCCCCCTAATCAGATTAGATGTGTATTCAAACAAATTGACGATCCGTTCCATTAGATGCTTTTTGAACATGCTTTTCTGAGCGAGAAATCCATTCGGCAGCAGCTGTGGAGGCCGAGGCATAATTGATTGTCCCACCCTCCCAGGCCCCGGCATCAGAAGGTGCCTGGCTCCTGAAGGTCACTGGTGAGGATTAGATTAAGGAGGGCGAGAGCCTTCTTTCCTGGCTAATGAAGCACTTGGCATGCAGGCAGCACTGGGGCTGAGCTGGGCCGGGCATCTGCCAGGAGACAGTGGAGGGGCATAAATTAGCATCTCATTTGTGGGAGGCAGAAGGGAAGCCAGAAGGGAGGGCCTGTGGCGCCCGGGTGCTGCTGCCCTGGCTGGACGGGGTAGGAGCAGGCTTGCCCTGCAAAGCCTGGGGGTGGGAGGGGAGAAGGAGAACGTCTGTGGTCCTGTGGTCCTTATCAGGCATTCAGAGAGTGCCTGCCAGCACCTGCCACCGCGTGTGCTCCCCGAACACTTCTGGAGGCCACGGGCTCCAACAGAAGCACGCATGGCAACCTCTCCTTGCGCCCATAGCACTGTCTTCCTGAACCTTCTCTGGCTCAGGCAGTTCCAGGCTTAGCACACCCTCCCTCCCTCCACCCCCCCCCACTACCAACACCACCTGGGTTTGGATGGAAGAAGGACGTGTAGGAATTCCTGACGCTGTGCAGAAGGTCCTGCAGGCCCCTCTTTTCTACCTCATCCTGAGCCTTTGCTCGAGACCTTACAAGCCGCTCCTAGGCAAGACTCGGTTCTTGAGCCACTTGCAGTGGCCATGAGGCAGCCGGATTTGGACGACGCAGGTGTGGGACACCTCTGAGATGCAGGGAATGGGTGGGGTGATCGTAGCACCCCCACCCTGTTTGCCCACCTCCTCCCCGTTTGGTCACGTCCAAAGGTCTGTTGTGCAGAGGGAGCACCATGGAGGTGCCAAGCGCGATGCTTGGCGTGTGCGTTAGCTCACGTGGTCTTCCCCCCTGCCTCTGGGGCAGGCATTGGAAGCTGTTTTACTGACAAGTAAGGCTCCAGAGTTACTCTGCTTGAGGTCAGACTTTAGTTGGCATGGGAACTGGGATCGACACCTAGATTCTTGGGGCACCCGGGTGGCTCAGTGGTTGAGCATCTGCCTTCAGCTCAGGTTGTGATCCTGGAGTCCCGGGGATCGAGTCCTACATCGGGCTCCCTGCATGGAGCCTGCTTCTCCCTCTACCTATGTCTTTGCCTCCCTCTCTCTGTCTCTCATGAATAAATAAATAAAATCTTAAAAAAAAAAAAGAAAGAAACCTAGATTCTTTTCTTCAAGCCAGATCCCTGGGGAAGGTTGGCACCTGGAGGTTTGAATGGTGAGCAGAGCTGTGGGATGGACGCCCACTGAGCTCTAAGCCCTGCTCTTCTTCCTTGATCCTTCACACCTGCATCTGTTCATCCTCTACACCATTTGGCTTTCTTATTCCCAGGCCTCTCTCCCTGCACCCTGCCAGCTCACCCCCCTTACTCCCCACTCCAAGGTGGCCGGGCTCCTCTGGCTTGTTCTACTCCCAGTGCATTCTCAGCCAGCATGCCTCTCATCCCTGGATCGAGTTCTGGGGCTGTGACATTAGAAGCCGGGGTGGGAATGCCCCTGCCATACAACCATACTTGTGGCTTCAAAACCAGCGCCCAGAGACAGGTGTCATCCTTCACTTACCACCCATAAGGCCACAGGTCGGGGTATGAAGAGCAGGACAGCCAGCTACCAGATATGGAAAGACCTGCAGCTCTGGGATCCGCCAGACCTGACTTCACATCTGGAAGGCAGAGTCAAATGACCGAACCTTCGAATGACCGAACCTTCTCAGATGAGATGAGTCTTCTCATCTGTAAAATGGGGGTAATGACTTCCTTCCTTGGAAGTTCTCGTGACTCCGTGAGATGCTGGACATAAAATGCTGCCCATATGGACAGCTCTGTGAGAAGCATGAAATAAAGGCAGTAGAGATAGAAGTGGGGGAAGAAGTGAGGCTTGGTGAAGGTGAGGGGGCTGCCCTGAGTCCCTGCTTCCTATGACCCAGGGCCTGGCCAGCTCCAGGGTGCACAGGCTGTCCAGCCAGGACCGGCTAGGGGGCCACAGAGGTCAATCCAGGACAAAGGTGAGGATGCAGAGACCAGAGGACGTTGAGGAGAGAGGTTTGCAAGAATCCCAACCTCCACCCGGTTCCCAGGCATTCCAGAGACACCCCATGCCCAAGCAGTTAGAACTCCTGTGTGTCCAGAGAGGAGCTGCCAAGAGACGGGCTTTGATGCATTTCAGGGCTGGGAGGGGATTCGCCCCTGGAAGCTGGTCCTGGACGACGATAGACATCTTCTGGCCCCTGGGTGGTGGGCGGAGGTCTTCACCCTGGCCGACGAGATTCTGGCTCCAGCAGAGGTGGGGTTCCCAGGCCGGGGCTGGCTTGGGAAGTCCCATCCCAGGAGTGATGGAGGGGCTCCAGAGAAAGAGGATGTTATGCTGCTGGAGGGTGGGAGGAAGGGGAGAGGCCGGAGTTGAGATAAGCTTCTGTGCGGGGCCACAGAGGAGCCAGGGTGGAAGGGTGACAATGGGGGTATTTAGTGAGAATATGAAGGGCAAGGCGGTCAGGGGCGCCTGAGCTGTTTCGGGAAACGAGAAGGAAGCCCAAGACTGAGGCCTTTTGTCCGCCTCTGAAGGCGGCTCTTCCTTCAAGGGTCTCAGACCCTGGTGGTCAGGGCCCCCCACCCCAGCCGCGCCTCACCCCGCCCTTTCCTCTGTCCCCGGCGGGACCGGCCCGCAACCGCTCCCCCTGCACGCTCACATGCGTGTATGCACGCGCGGGTGTAGACCGGCTTATAAATAACTAACCCATACCTGCGGGACGCAGCAGAAGTTCCCCAAAGCCACAGAGTGAAAAGTGCGTCCCCTCCCACCCAGTTCCTCCTAGAGCCTCAGCTGAGCCTGGTCTCTTACGTAACCCCCTAGAAAAAGCCTCTGCCTAGACAAGCAAATATATTTTTATGCTTCAAGGAAAAAAAGAGCACAAATGGTGGCAGATTCCACGTCCGTTCCACACCTTGCTTGTTTTCACTTCACGGTGGTTCTCAAGAACTGTCCCAGAGCCTGACGCTGCGACAATTCTCGAGTTTGGAGATGCGATCGCTTCTTTACCCGGGGCCCTCCTGATGGACACTCGGGGGTCATTTTTGAGCTTTCGCTGTTACAAACATAATGCTGCTGTGAAGTGCTGTCACTGGAAGGTGGTGGATTGGGGGGGAGGAGGATGTTTAGTTTCCTTTTTTTTTTTTTTTTTTTTGTATTTTATGTATTTATTCATGAGAGACACACAGAGAGAGGCAGAGACACAGGCAGAGGGAGACGCAGGCTCCCTGCGGGGAGCCCTATGCGGGACTCGATCCCAGGACCCCGGGGTCACGCCCTGGGCCAAAGGCAGGTGCTCAACCCTGAGCCTCCCTGGAGCCCACATGCTCAGTTCTGATGGCACCACCAGGCCACTGTCCGCAGACGCCGTCCCGAGGGGTTGTCCCCAAAGCCGTGTGCGCGCACCCCTGGGTCCCCACGGCCTGCCGGGCACCGGGCGCTATCTTGCTTTCAGATCGGGGCCCAAGTGATAGGAAAAAACCGATATCTTACTGAGTTTTGTTTGCCTTTCTCTTATCGTGAGGTTCAGCATCTTTGTCCGCATTTCAGAGTTATTTGTAATTCTTTCCTGTGAACTCTTCATATCCTTTGCCCATTTTTCTGTTGGTTTGTTCATCTTCTTCTTTCTGATTTATGAGAATATTTTTTATATCGGGAAAATGAGCTCTTTGTCCATGAGAGAAGTCGCAAACATTCTCCCCGGGTTTGTCATTTGTTGCTTTTTTTTGTTTATGGGTATTTTTTTTTCCATGTAGGATTTTTATATTGCTGAAGGTATCAATCTGTTTTATGACTTCCTGGAGTTTGTGTAGTACTTAGAAAGTACTTGGCGAATACTTCACCTCCTCAAGATTATATATTTTTAAATCTCTGTGAGTTTCTTCTACTTCTTTTAGAATTTCGTTTTTCATGCTTAAAACATTGATCCATCTAGCATTTATTTTGAGGAAAAGTGTGAGGAAGAGATTCAACTTTTTTTTTCCCCCAAATGGTTCCCTCGATGTTCCAAAGCCATTTGGTGAATAATTGATCTTTTCCCCACCAACTTGAAATTCTACTTTCATCATATATTAAATAATCCCATATGTATCGGGGTCTATTTCTAGATTCTGAGACTGTCATTTCATCAGACTATTTCTACAAGAACACACTGTTTTAATTATTGCAACTTTATGAAACAGTTGAATATCTGGGCTAGTCTGCTCCATCTACCATACTTTTTCAGGATTTCTTGGTTATCCTTTTGTTATTTTTTTTTAATGTGAATTTCAGAATCACTTTGGTTAAAAAAAAAATCTTTCGTGTGTGTGTGTGTTTTCAAAGTGAGGAAAAGTTTAAGGGAATGACACCCATATAATATCGATCCTTCCTATCCACAGTTCTTTTCCGTTCTCAGTTAACTCGTTCCCACTGAGAAGGTGGCTAACAGGGCTGTTGTGGACAGTTGTACAAGCTGTGTACTGCACAAAGGAGCTGCAGGTGCCTGCCAACAGGGCACGAGCTCTTCTCTCCCGTAGTCTGCCCATCTTCACGTATGATGGATAGTAACAGTAGCCGTGCCTCCTATAGCATGTTCCAGACGCTCTTCTGACCTCTGTTTTAAAATTTATTTAACCCACACCACAAACGGATCCCCTAATTTACAACTAGGAAATTGAAGTGCATAAAAAAGGTTATAAGTAAGTTGAAGGCCAGTTGATTTGTGTCCCCCACGCGGGCATTCATGGGACAGAAATCTGTTCCTGCACTTAAGTACACACCCAGACACACACGACACGCACATACAGATGACAACACATCTCCATACATACACAGATACACACAGACACTCGAGGACACGTACACAGCCTACACATGGGTGCACACGTGCATGCACACACACAGCTGTCCCTGCCCCAGTATCCTTCCCCCCTGCAGCACCCACAGTGCCAGACGCCCTGCCATCCCCTGCTTTTGGAAGATGACAGGCCTATCAAGGAAAACCAGCTGGCTGGGCTCCTGCCATGGCTCAGTGCTGGGTAGGGCCTGCCTCCCACACCCCTGTGTCAGATGGTGGGGGGCTGGGGTGGGGTGGGGACCACACCGCAGGGGCTGGAGCAGAGGAGCCCTAGCCCCTCCCAGGCCTCCATGTGAGGATCACACGAGATGAGGGATGCAGGGATGCTCGGGGCTCGGGGGCACCAGTGGGCTCTCTCGGGAAAGGCCAGCGCCGCCCTCCTCTTCCCGGCCGCTGGGGTGGGCCCTTCCCCGGGCACGTCGCGGGCCTCCTCCAGGCTGGTGCGCCCAGAGGGCCCGAGGGAGGAACTGGCACACGCAGACTGGGGAGCGGATTGCCCAGTGAGCCGGCGTGCAGAGGCGCGGGGCTCTGGGCGCAGAGCGCGTGAGTGCACGCGTGTGTGCAAGCGCCCGCCCCGCCCGCCCCTCTGATGTTCTGGCTCTGAATCAGCCCCGCATCCCCGGGCTTGAATCACTGGGGGTTGGGAGCGTTATTGTTTTAAAACAAACGTGTGATGACAGGAACTAACAGAGGGTTTTTAGAAACGCGATTCAAAGGGCTCTTGAACGCTGCTGGGGAATAGGAATGTGCCTTTGAAGTGTGAACGTGCCCATTTGTCAAATGGGGGAGCAGAGCCGCTGCTTCAGCAGATCCGCGCCTGCAAATGGGTGCCTGTTGGCCTCTCTGCCCCCCGAGCCTGCGGAGGTGGGTGAGGGAGCGGGGCCGGGTGGGGGCGCTCCCCCCCCCATGCTCCCCCAGAGAGACCTTCTGAAGGGCTTTGTGAGGCATGTCAGGAGGTGTGCAGAGGGGCGGGAGCAGGGGTGGGATGGGGTTCCTCCCCAGTATCCCCCCCGGGGGGTTGAGGCCAGGCCCCGGATGTACATCACTGACGCTCTGAGTCGCCAGACTGTGGTTGAGGCGGGGCTGAGGCCTTGACCTGAATGTGAACCACCTGCAGACCACAGACGCCCAATTCTGGCCAAAGCTGAGGGTCAAAGGACCCTCGGGATGGAATCAAGCAGCCTGGCGATGGAGGGGACCCGCCAGATGGACTCTTGATGTCTTTGAGGGTCTCCCCCAGCCTTGGGGGCAGGACTCAGGACGCCCCCGTCCCCTGCCACTTGTGTCCACCCTCCCCCGCCCCACGTTGTTTTCCTTGTCACATTTATATTCCCTTTGACTGAAGTGCAGTAAGTACTTCCCTTCCTTCTGCCCTGGAGGGAGAAATCCAGAAGCACGGGGTATCCAGTGGATGGGGATCCCGAGGGGAGAGACACAGAAAGTACCAGAACAAAGGCAGGAGAAGCGGGGTGGGGGCGGCAGCAGGAGTGAGCCTTGGCAAGGTCTGGGAAGAGAGGGAGGTGGGGAACGTGTTGGTGGGCATGGAGGATTCGCTCTGAAGATCAAGCTCTGAAGTCAGACCTCCCCAAGTTCAAGTCCTCCCGGGCCACATGACCTTGAGCAAGTTACCTGGATGCACCTGCTCTGTGTGCTCAGGAGCCTTAGGGCGCGACAGGAGCGACCCCCCGAAGGTGAGCAAGTGATAACTGGTGGTTTTGTGTCTCTGTTTACCACAGATGACGTGGCCCCCTATTTCAAGACGGAGCCCGTGCGGACGCAGGTGCACCTGGAGGGGAACCGGCTGGTGCTCACGTGCATGGCCGAGGGCAGCTGGCCGCTGGAGTTCAAGTGGCTTCATAACAACAGAGAGCTGACCAAGTTCTCCCTGGAGTACAGGCAAGCCTCCCCTCCCCTCGCCTCTCCTCCTCTTCCTGGCTGCCAGGGCCAACTGCCAGGGCTGTGCCCTGAAGGGGAACCAGGGTGGGGGCCTGTCTGGCAGTTTGGGAGCAGCCACCAGTGCTCCTGGGAGGCTGGGGTGGAGAAAGGTGGGGGGCAAAGCGCTGTGCCCCAAGAGTGAGAGGCCCCTGCACTGCTGAGCCCAACAGAGGACGTCTAGGGAGTGCACCGGGGGTGCTACCCCGGCGGGGTGACCCCAGCAACAGGGAACAGAGTAGAGGCGATGGGTGGGGTGGGGAAGCTCAGCCCCAGCAGCTGCACTGTGGTCGTGCCTATGACCAGACCCCTCCTTCCCAAGCCCTGAGAAGAACTCTGCTGTCTCCTGGGGGCACTGAGGTGGGGGTGTGGGGCTGGGTCCAATACACGGCAGGGTGAGGGACACATGGCAACATGGGATCAGCGAGGGAAGGACATCTGGTATTTGGGGGTAGTGCAGGTGAGACACGGAGGTGCCCTGCCTGCCCAGGGCCTTTGGGCTCGTCCCCACTCCATGTTGGTGCCCTGAGCTCTGGACTGGCCCTTGCCTCCCCGGGACACTGCCCGGCCGGGAGAGAAGAGAGGAGAGTCGGGCACAGGATCTCAGTGAAGCAGGTTCCTGCAGGAAGCCTGAGCCGTCAGGCAGCTGCCCCCCAAGCCCACCCTGGCCTCCAGCACTTTCCTCCTGGCAGTGCGCCCCCTCCCCACCTCCAGCTCCTATCTTCCCATCTCATCTCTGCCTGTTTTTACTGGCTCCCAACCCTGTGGCTGGTGATTAATCCCCAGGCCTGATGTGCATAATCGGTTTTGTTGGGGAAACAAGATTGTCTTGCCCTGGGGATGTTGATACAGATCTGCGCCAGGGACCGGAATGCAAATGAGAGGAGGGTATTTAATTGCTTGAGGATCTGTTCTTTCCGGAGAACCATCCTTTTCTTTGCTGAGCAGGGCGGCCAGAGTTTGGGGTGTCCCCCTGCACTTGGGCCCCGGAGTTCCTTCCGCCCCAAACCTAGACTGGATTGGCTGGTGTGGCCACTTTGTCTGAAGGGGGAGTTGGAGGGTCCAGGGCAGGAGAGCCCCCTTCCGATCTGGATGGCGAGAGACCAGGAAGCAGGAGGCCCTCCAGTACTGGCCACTTGGGGTGGCGGAGGGGTTGGGTCTCCGGGGAGCTCATGAAGGATACCAGGGGTGCCCCCCTGAGCAGCCCCAGTGGTGGTTTTCACTTGAGGGCCCAGAGCACTCCTGGCTGCTGCCTGGAGTCCGGGGGCAGTTTTGACAATGTCTGTGAAGAGCCCCAGCGTCCTTTGGATGGGGGACATGCCTGAGTGGGAACCGCAGGAACATGTGGATGGCATACCACATGTGGTGTCAGGGCCTCCCAGCCTGCCCCTGACTTCTCCTGGCAAGGACCTGGGCCAGGATCCAGGAGGAGGAAGAGGGCTGGTTCTCTATCTGGGGCCCAGCTGTTCTTTTGGTGCCTCAGAACTGCGCCAGGACGCCAGTGTGGACGGTTCACGGAGGACAGATCCTAGCTCGGCCTTAGGATCAGACTTGCCCACGGATGGAACGGGCTTCCTCTGGAAGCAGCTCTGTGTCTTGGATACATCCACGTGGCGGTCAGGGTCCAGCTGGTGAGGATGGTAGTGACCATCATAATCACTGGCAGTGAAAAAGAATTTACTCTATGGCTGATGTTGCCACGTGCACCCTCAACACTTCACTCAAGGTCAGATCGTTGAGCTGGGCTTCAAATGTAAGTCGCCGGGCTCCAGGGCTGGAAAACCTTCACATCGAGCTTCTCATCGAGGAAGGACCGCTTCCTTCATTTGCGTCCCAAGCATCCTCTGCTCACTGTGCTCTGCAGGTTCTAAAAAACAAAGCAGAGTGGGGAATGCAAACACACCCCGTCTCATCATTTATACATGACACTGTGAGCAAGCCACACACCTGAGGTCAGAGTTCACCTGCTGAGTGACACTGAGAAGTTCATGATCACAGGCTTACGGCCCCATGATTTCAGGGCAGAAGGAGGTCCCCGGAAGTTCCATGTAGGAAGTCCCAGAGAAGGATTCTGATTGGCCCAGGTTGGGTCATCCCATTTATTTTTGCTAAACTATTTAAGAATTAGTTGCAGACATCATGTCACTTCACCGCTGAGTGGAATTTCCCCAAAACAAGGCGTTCTCCTACAGAACCACAATGCAACATTCCCACTCAGGAAATTTCCCGTCGATGCACTACCGATGCATCGCATATGTGGCCCATATTCACATTTCTCCATCCCAAGGATATCCTTTGGGGCCTTTTATACTGTTGTTTGATAGGAGATCTAATCAAGGGCCGCGTGGTAAATTTAGGTGTCGTGACTCCTTAGACTGCTTCAATCTAGAACCATCCCTCATTGTTTCTCCCATCTTTCTTGGCATTGACATTTCTGAGGGCTCAGCCAGTTTTGCAGAATGTCCCCCAGAGTAGATTTGTCCAGTTCTAGCCTCATGATTAGACTCATGTTAAAACTTTTTGGCAAGAATATTACCCAGATGTGTGTTCTTCTCAGTGCTTCCTACTTGAAGGCACTCATCGTCAGCTTGCCCCATCATTGGTGATGGTAGGTTTGATCAACTGGTCAAGGGTGACGTGCACCAGATTTCTCCAGTGTCAAGGTAATGGAGGTATCCTCTCCCTTTGGGAGATAACTGGAAACTGAATATCCTGCTCCCCAGGAATCATTCTCCCAGTGGTTGGTTGAGTATCGATTGATGAATCTAACCTGAATCCATTATTACCATTGTGGGTGTGATAAGCAGATTTTCCACTTCTATCGTTTCTTCTACTTATATTTGCCATCCTTTTGTGAAAGAGATCTTCCTTTTATCACCTCCTTTAAGATAATGAAGCATCAGTATGAAGTGGTGGATAGTATTTCCTATTCAGTGTGTTTTAATCTATCCCTGTCATTCTTCATTTTGATGCTCAGTAGTCACCCATAATTGGCCGATGGAGCTTCTACAAGCTGGATCCTGAGTTTTGGGGACATGTCCCCATTGGATTTTTAGCACTTTCTCGCTTTTTGGCTCAATAAAATGTTCCTTTGAAAAAAAAATGCACACCAAAAAAATGCATCCCAGAAGAGCGTGGCCAGCTTCTCATCCCATGGTCCTCTGACCGCTGTTTGCTGCTGAGGACTTAGTCTCTTGCAAACCCCAAGCTTTGAGTTGGGTGATAATAACCAATTTTCAGGCAGAAAGATGGCTGAATTTACTCAGCAAGTCAAGAGAAAATAAGATTGGAAGTGCTGCCATAAATTTCACTATGTTTCCCACCCGTCTCCAAAGGAAGACGTTTGCATTCACATCCAACCTCCACCGGCCTTTATTGTCAGTGGGAATCTGTAACAGAATGGGCGTAGCGTGTGCGTGTGCATGCGTGTGTGCGTGCGTGTGACATCTGCATGAAGGAAAGCATCCCACTGAGCACAAGTGACTGTGGCGAGTTTGTGGGACCACATCCATCCCGGGGGGTGCGGGCAGGGTACAAATAGCATGGACTTTGGAGTTGGTGCCACCTGAATACAATCACGCTCCTACCACTTCCTAGCTCTGTGGCCTCGGCCAGAATCAGCCACCACGCACTTGTTTTCTCATCTTAGAATCGGGCACATGCCTACTTTAAAAGGTTATAGTAAGAATTAAAGGAGATTCTATGGGACAAGCCCCTTCTGTGGTGCCATAGACTAGATCTGGTAACAGGCCAAGAGGTCACAGGGGCTGGGGAGGCAGGGCTCTGTGCCCCTATTCCAGTGACACTGATGGTCCAGGACCCTTCTTAGAACTCTTTTTTTTTTTTTCCAGTGCTGTAAGAGCCGCTTGTTGGTGACATATGTTACCTGTTTTGCAACCAGCCTTGAATTCCCAGTTTGAGAAATAAAGTGGCTGTTACAGTAGGAGGTACCACTTGGGTACAAAGCAGTATCAGACTCCAAGGAAATGAGATCTCTTTTCCCATGTGGACGGGACACGGCATGGGAAGACTTTCCCAAAGGTTTGGGCACTGTCCCCACCACCCCCCACTACCCGCGGGACAGGTGCGTGGCTTCGCACGGTGACTCTGGGTGTGTGTCGGGGTGTGTGGGAGGAGGTTGGACACAACACTCAGTTGGAGGCATAAAGTCTGATGTGTTTGTTAGCCTCTGTGCATGAGTGTGCGTGGGGGAGGTGGCTAAGTGGGTGGGTGTGATTCCTTCATGCTCTCGTATGCGTGTTTAACCGTTGTGCATCTGTGTCTGTGCAAACCACACTGACGTGTTAGCCTAACTTCCTGACTAGGTGGGATGGTAACTCATGGAAGGTCCTGTGTTGCCCCTGGAGCCCCTTCCCTCAGATCTCTCTCCGCTCCTCCTCCCTCCCCTCGTCCCCCCTCCTCTGCCCTCTCCTCCCCTCCCCTCTGCCCCCTCGGAGGCCATCTCCCCAGACTGCATCAGTTCTGCCTCAGTTTGCTTCCGCTGCACCAGCCAGGGCTGCGTGGCTGGGGACAACCCACCAGCTCAAGAAAAGGCAGGTCAGGCCGTAGCAATGGGGGAGGAGGGAGGGAGGGAGGATGGAGGGGGGATGGACTGGAACCGCTACCTGTCCTTGTGACCACATCCTGGCAAAGCCATCCACCAGGTTATTTTGTCCTGCCCTGGGCATGCTTTCTCGCATATCTTTTCTCACATTTAAAATCGAACCAGAAAAACAAACCAGCTAGGTGGCTCTTACACACACACACACACACACACACACACAGATTTCCATGCATGGTTAACTTCACATACACCATCTCACAGCTGCACTAGGTGAGTGTTATTACCCTCATTTTGCAAATGAGGAGCCTGGAGCTCGGAGGAGTTCTGGAACTCGCCTGCGGTCGTGAAGAGAGCAAGTGGCAGGTCCAGGAGGTCGGTCTGACCGGAGTGTGTTCTTGTCCCACTTGTAGAGACGCACACGGGTTCCCGATTGGGCTCCTTCTCCCACACTCCTGTCACTGTATGTCATTCTTCTGCCTTGAGAGGCAAGAAGCCAGGGGCCCCCTCAGACCCTCTGACGCACAAGCGAGAGGGAGTGAGACCAGCAGAGGCTGCGTCCCGCCCCTGAGACCCCAGCTGGCCCCTGGCTGGCGTGGAGAAGAGCAGGTGTGTGGAGGGGCAGCTCAGATAAGCCGGGCAGGGTGTCTGGCTGGCCCTATACTGGGTCCCCAGCCCCACTGCTAGGTGATGTGCCTTGTGGGGGAGCTGTGGTGTTGGGGCCCTGCGCGTGGGCTCGACAGCAGAGAGAATAAAGCCTGGTGGCTAAAGCAGGGACCCAGGCATGCCACAGCCCTGGCTAGGGGCACAAAGCAGGGGATGCATGTGGAGCGGCTGCAGCCTTTGAAATTCTTCAGAGGAGAGGATGAAGAGCAAACTCTCTGGACCAGCTGTTTTGTCTCTGGCAGAGGCCAGAGGGCTTCCCAAGAGGTCACTGGAGCACATGCCACGTGGGTGTCCAGAACCGAGCCAAGCTCTTACCAACAGCAGTTCTGGAAGGTTGGAGCTATTATTATCTCTGCGTCATCACTTGGAGTCACAGCCCAGAGAGATCCAGCAACTGGCCCAAGGTCACACAGCTGGACGTGGGGAGTCAGGTTTTACCCAGGATTGTTTGGACTCCAACCCTGCCTCCCTCCACCGGCTCCGAGCTGTCTTGCCAGGTGTGTCCTCCCCCAGGGCAGTGGCAGTGCCCAGACCCAGCTTTCTGGCGATGGCCCCAGCTGGCCTCCTAAACCAGTACAGGAGAGCTCATCATGGCCAACACATGGACTTACATGGGCCCAGCCCTGTTTGAAGGGTTTCACATATGTGAACTCTTGGTTTTTTTTTTTTTTTTAAGATTTTATGTATTTATCTGAGAAAGAGAGCGAGAAAGAGAGAGAGCGAGAGTGCACAAGCCAGCAGGAGAGGGAGAAGCAGGCTCCCTGCTGAGCAGAGAGCTCAATGTGGGGCTCAGTCCCAGGACCCTGAGATCATGACCTGAGCCGAAGGCAGATGCTTAACAGACTGAGCCCCCAGGCGCCCCTCATGTATGTGAACTCTTGAAAACAAGCACACAGATGATTATCTCCGTGATGCCAGGCCCTGTGTCGGCCCCTGTCACTCAGGTTCTTGTTCTCGATCCCTGAACATCAGCAACTCCTGCAGGAGAGGCATCTTGGTGTGAGGGACGTGAGGCTCCGTGGCTCAGTTGCCTGAAGTTGTGGAGCTAACCCGAGAGCCAGATCTTCCCCTCCCCCAGCCCCCCCGGCCTGATGGACGGACGTCAGGAGATGCCTGCCTGTGCTCCGTCTCACGAGGCACAGAGTTGGGACTTTCTGCCGGCCTGGCACGGAGCCTCCAAGGAGGACAACGAGGAAAAGCAGTGCCAGCCCTGCCCTCCTTCCGCCCCTTGCAAACGTCTGTTCTAGCCGCAGAGCAAGAGGTGCCCTCGTGGCGTGTGAGTGCCTGGACTGCGGAGGGACAGCAGGTGCGAGACCAGCGGAGGGGCCCAGAGAAGTTTGGGGAGAGTCTGTGTGGAGGATGTCAGACTTGAGCCGAGAGGGAAGAGGCATTGGCGTGGACGGGGAGTGTACGGGCAAGGCTCCCTGGCGTGCAGACACGGGGCGCTGACTACGCCAGGAGAGCCCTCGCCCCCGCGGAGCGCACAGTCGGGACCCCGGAACAGAACCCGAGCGCAGTTGTTCTGCACGTATTAACAGACTCCGGTGCTCGCAAAACCGAGGTCGGAGGAGGTGACAGTGGGGACTCCAAGACCTAGAGAATGGATAGAGGTAGCCGGTGCAAGAAGGAGGCTTGCGGACGGAGGCAGGAGGAGCTGAAAGATGACCAGCACCGACAGGAGGTCAGGACCCCGAAAGAGTGGATGGGGTCAGTCGGGTCAGGGCTTGCTGGCTCTCTTAGGGTGGGAGCCAGGCCAGGCGGTAGTGGTGGGAGCGGGGTGGCCGGGCCATCGTGAACACGGCGGGGATCGGAGGATTGGAGGCGTCCAAGGCATACCGGGAGGCAGAGCTGATGGGCTGGATGCGCAGGTGAGGGACGAAGGCAGATGGAGAGGCAGGTGGTGGAGGAAACACTGCAAAGGAGACACCGTGGGACATCTCCGTGCTCCCCTGGGTGCTGGGCGAGACTTCGGGCAGCAGCGTCCAGCGGGCAGGAAAGCACTTGTGCCCGGAATGGAGAAGAAAAGCCCAAACTGAAGGTCTTGATTCAGGCATCACTGATGTCACTGTGACCACTGACCCCGTGGGAACAAGCGGAATGAGACAGTGCACACGGCGCAGGGGAAAGAGCCTCCGAGGCCGAGAAGGCAGGTAAACAGAAGAGGTGAAAACCTGCCCAGCAGCATGAAGCCAAGAGGCCATGGCGGAGATTGGGGTGTCGCACAAGGGGGAAGGGCTGTTGAGAAGGACCAAGTGGCCAGCTGTGTCAACTGCTTCGGGAACAACGGTCAGCGAGATGGGGGGACAGGGAGAGTGAGGAGGGCTGGATGAAGCCAGTGGAGGGGGAGATGTGGAGGCAGGGTTGAGCATGAGAACATTCCAGGCTGCATCCTGCAGGTGGTAGGTTGTCTTTGGAGGATTTGGGTCAAGGGAGCTTCAAGCCCCTGTGTACCCTGGTCCTGTCCCTCTTTCCAGTCTCCTCTCTCACCAACACCCTTGGCTAAAGAGCAGAACAATGCTCTCAATGGCCTCTGCTGTTACCTCTCCCCGACCCGTGCTGTCCGTATGCACCTTGGCTGCTGCCTGGTGTCTCAAGACTCAGCACCAGCATCCCCCCAGTGTGAACCCCAGTCTGGACCCAGACTCAGCATAACCCCGGTCTCAGTCGCCCAGTCTGTCAAATGGGAATGATATAACACCAATCGCTACCTACCTCCCAGAGGGTCATGAGTATCAGGTGAGGTTAAGTGTGCGGAAGGGTGTTGGTCACAGGTGGCCGTGTGAATGGAAAGGGTGGCCCGGAAGCCACCCAGTGAACACCGCCCATCCACGTCCACCTCGTAGGCCAGGCCGTCCCCACTTCTCCTGTCTGGCCACGGTCTCATTCCAGCGCTCCTAGGAGGTCCAGGCTCCTCTTCCCCAACAAAGCCAGATCCACCCACCCCATGCCAGCCTCTTTGGAGATGTACTCTGATTTGGCCAGGAGTTTGGACATCTTGTCTGAAAATTGAAGGCTGCCGGTGAGAAAGCCGAAGTGCAGGAATTAGTTATGATGGGCATAAATTGAATTTTAATAGAGATGTACGTGGCACGGAGCCAGTGTATTCAGGCAGAGGGAAGGTAGTAATTAAAAGTTAACGAGTTTAGAAATGTCGTAATCCTTGGGGAGGGATGGGGGAGGTGGGCTGGGAGGAGGAAGAGGCCCCCAGCCAAGCGTGCTGTCCTTCCCCTGACCCAGAGGCCCTCCTCCCGCTCCTGAGGAGCCTGGGAGGGGGAGGAGGGCGGCGGGGAGCCCAGCAGGCCCTGCGCCTGCACAGGCGGGGCATGCTTCCAACGACGGAAGAGGTGGCAGAGTCAGAGGCCCCCCCGGATCGATGCTCGTGCTGCCCACGAGGAACCACAACTAGAGCAGGGTTTCTCGGCCGGCCTGGGCACCATTAGCATTTGGGGGCGGATCTCCTCTTGTCGTGGGGCCGCCCCCGTGCACTGCCCCGTGGGTAGCAGCATTCACGACCTCGACCCGATACCTGCCAGTAGCCCCTTGCCCGAAATGGGACAACCAAAAGTGTCTCCAGAACTACCCAATATGCCTTAGGAGGCCACATCCGCCCCATTGAGAACCTGTGGTCGAGAGTGAGGCACCAGTGGCACCCACCCAACTCTCCCAGTGGGAGCCAGGGCTACCCCTGTGCGTGCAGGCACCTGCCATGCTCGAGTCAGCGGCTGGCTCGGCATGAGCACAACTGGCCTGGCATCGGAGGATGTGAGGGCAGAACTGGCTGGCCACCCTCTTGCGGGGAGGGTCTCTCCTGCCTCCCCTCCTTTGTCTTTTCCTGACAACCCAAGTTGCAAGGAGCTACTTCCCTTTGAGGCATCATTTGTTCCTGGGCATGGGCAGGTAGGACAAATCCATTGCCCAGATGGGAAGACAGAGGCCCCGAGACACTCGGAGCCTGGCCCAAGGTCATTCATCCAGGGGGCAGAAGGGTCCGGCTCCCCAAAATGTCAGTCAGGCCCCCTGGTCGGCTCTGGCAGCCCCACTGAGAGCATTGGTGAAGAGCTAAAGGCCCTTGCTGGAAGAGAACACGGTCTGTCCATTCCAAGTGGCATCCCCGACTCTGTCCCCACAGGTGCCCGCCCCCTCGGCCTCCCCATCCTGCTGTAGGACAGGTTCTTCCTGGACCTGAGGGGGCCAGCCCTGGCCTCGGGGTTTGCTGTGAGTGACAGGAGAAGCCGGGAGAGAGGCAACAGGGAGAGCCCTGGAGGGTCAGGGCAGGTGGTGGGCGGCAAGGGGCACAGCTGGCTCCCTGTACCTCAGGCTGACGTTGCAATAATTATGTCAATTAAGATGAATAAGTTCAAAATGTAAAGGGAGAAAGAGAAACAAGAAGCCAAAGTCTCTGAAGCATTGGCTGTCTCGGTTTCCATAGCAACCCGTCTCTCAACATTCTCATTACTGGGTCCCGGCCGGCGTGGAGCCCGGAGATGAGGGGTGGGTGCCGCCGCGGCAGACCCCGCCCGGGCTGGGGGCGCGGGGAGTGGGGGGCACGCGCTCAGCAGCCCCGGCGGAGTCACCCGGCCACAGAGTGGCCCCGCTGGCATCTGGGCTGAGCCCTCCGTCCTACAGCTAGGATGCCCTGTAGGAAGGTGGCTTTCCTCTGAGACCAGATCGTGTGGGAGGGTCCGAAGGGCCGCTCAGGCCCAGGCCCCCTGCGCCCCCAGGCAGTGCCGCCTGGGTGACCGGGCTACCCAGTTGCACAGCGTCCTGGCATGACAGGAGGCCACCGATGACGTCTCCCCATCACCTTGAACCCCTCAGGAGGCAGGAGGGACGCACTGTGTCGGGGGACGCTGTTCTGGCCTCGCCTCCCTGTCCCCTTGGGTGTCTGCGGAGTCCTCTTAGCGCCCCCGTGGGTTCGATGGGTTCAGAGCATCACTCCGAGGCATCATGGCCCTGAACGTCCTTGCAGGGGGAGCAGCGAGGACGTGTCCATGCATCATGGGTTCCCCTGGGGCTGGAGCGTGTCTACTGCAGACACGCTCAGCAGACCCAGCTCTGGGTGTCCATCCACGGCCCACGTGTGGGCCCCCTGCAGGACCCGACACCCGGGCGCACCCGGGGTGTACTCACTCACGCACTGTGGTTAATGCCCACAGGCGGCTGGAGAAATCCACAAAGCAGTCACGAGGCTCCCCGTTTTATATAGATGCAGACACAACGCCCACGGGATAAAGTGACACGTCCAGGGTCACACTGCAAATTAGGGACAGGGCGAGGGACATGCGCTGGCTGCCAGCTTCAACTGCCAGAACATTCTAGAACACACACAAGCCGCCCTCTCTCCTCTCTTCCATCCCCTCCTCCCATTTTGCAGTGACTGACAGGTTCTCCGGAGCCAATCCCAGCAGCCCTGGGACAGGTGGCCGAGGTACCCAGACTCCCCAGAGTGCAGAGCAGAGCATGCGGGCGAAGCGCTCGCTGCCACTTGAATGAAAGGCTCCCCAAGAAAGCTCTTCTCTGAAGAACTGAGGCTATTTATTTCCACCACAAGGAAACTTAACATGCAAATTAGGAAGGGCTTGATCATTCATCACCTGACACTGACAGATGTGAAGCCGGCCGTGACCCCTGGGAACCAAGCACAGAGATGGGCGCAAGGCGGGCGCGCCGCCCGGGGGGTCCTCGGGGAGGCGGGGAGAGGTGGGCTCCATCAGAGGCACATATGGTTTTTATCTGGGATAGTCTGATACATGGAAATGAGATGTTCCTTCTTTCTCCCCGCACAGCTGGACGGGAGACCCCAGCGTGCCCTAAGAATTCTGCCCCCCGCCCCAGATCTTCCTGCGGGCCTCCCCCTCCTTGGCTTTCAGCCAGGACATGGAAACTAATTAGATCTTGACTCAGTTATGCGCTCAGGCAGGCAAACGGTCTAGACAGACGCCTGGGGAGTTGGTAATGACCCCTGCTTCCTGGGGGCTGCCTTGCTGCCTGACTCCCCTCTCCCCACCCAGACCCCTCAGAGCCCTTTCTGGCCCTAGCATGGGAGATCTCTATGGGGGCAGGGAGGGAGGGTGGTTCAGGTGGCCTCTGCCCTCCAGAGAGGTATCTCTGCCATGGCCTTCTTTTCTGCTATCTGGGTAATGACATGCCAAGGTGTCTGTGACTTTGAATTTCCCGCCCTGGCCAAGGGAGAGACCGGCTCCCAGCCAGCTGCTGCCCAAGTCAGCCTCGCAGAGGCTCCTGGGAGTGAGAGCAGGGGTTTCAGCTCCAGTTGGCAACCTGTAGGGGCTCAGCAGGGAGCAGGTCGGGGGAGTCACAGAAGGCTTAGGGAAGGGAGAGGCCATTCTTCCTGCAGACTGGAGAACCAAGAAGGACGGTCTCACCCAAGATGGGCAGAGACCCTGGAGGTCAGCCCACAGCACGTCCAGGAGCTCCAGCCATTGCAGCTGCTTCTTTACCTTGGACCCCTGGGGAACATATAGAGATGAGGGGCCCCTGCCCCTAGGAGCATGCTCAGCCTGACCCCGGCCACAGCCTCGGGTCAGTTACCTCTTCCTGCCCAGAAAACCATTCCAGAACTTCATGGCTAAACAACCATGATTTCTCATTTCTCTGCTCGTCTGTGCTGGGCACCTAGGAGCTTACGTTCTGCTGGCCATCTGCTGGGCTGGACTGGGCTAGGCTGCACAGCGGTGGTGCTGGTCTCTCTTCCTGTGGTTTACCATCCTTCATGGCCTAGTGGTCTCAGGGCCTGGTGATCTGAGAGGTGAATGCAGAAGCTGCAAGGCTCTTGAGGCCTGGGCTTCAGAACGTTCCACCAGAATCTATTGGTGAAAGCAAGTCACAAGGTCAGCCCAGATTTAAGCAGGAGGAATAGACTCCACGCCTATGGGAGCTGTTGCAAAGTATTAGGACCGTACTGGTCTTCAGTTTCTCATCCTCAGATCTGGCTGGGGCCTGGCCACGGACGGGGATTACCTTTTCCAGATGGCAGCTCACAGGCAGGGCCTTGGGGCCTCATTAACACCGTTCTGGCCTGGTTCCCTTCACCGCGTTTCCCTGAAGTCACTTCTGAGGGTGACTGGAAAACCCAGAGAGAATGGGTGGAAGGTGGTGGTGAGTCCTGCCGGACAAAGGCCAGAAAAGTCAGGGCTAGTGGGACTGTGTTCAGAGCCAGCTGCCTGGGGTCTGAGCAGGTGTTCAGAAGGGTGGGGAGGGGAGGGGGCTCTGGGCCCCCCAGGCTCGGGGCAACTACCATCATAGCTCCTAACATGAGATGCCATGGTCGCCCCAGCCTTGGCTCTGCTCTCTGGGCAAAGGCTCATCCTGCATGAGGATGGGTCCGGGGTTAGCAGGCTGTTAGAGAGGGCTGTAGGCAGTGCTCCCTCATCGCAGGATGGATGACTAAGTGAAAAATAGTAACATTAATAACCCCGGTGGCAGCTCACTCAGTGAATGCTTGGGACACCGCACTCTGGGCCCTGTCCTAAGCCCATCACAGATGCCCTGTCATGACATCCTCACGACGTGCCTTCAGCAGGGGCCTACAGTGTGGTGGATGAGAGCACAAAATCTAGAGCCAGGCCCCTGGAGTTATGCCTCCTACTGGCGGTGTGATCTCGGGCAAATTACTGAACCTCTCTGGGCCTTGGTTTCCTCGCCTTTTTCATCTGCCAGATTTGGATAAAATCAGTTCTGACCTCACAGAGTAGTTAATGAGGAATAAAGATATTAGCACAGTTTAAGGTGCTTCAGATACAGTACCTGGTTTATGTTATTATTAATTATTATTAGTAGTAGTAGTTTTGTTTTATAGATGGGGACATGGAGGCATTGAGGTGAGACAACTTAGCCAACATCATGCAATGTGTAAAACACACTGACAGTCAGAAACCCCGTTTCTCCATCAGCACCCACCACCCCTTAAAGCATTCGCCCCCAAAGCCTCCAGCACAGCACTCGATGCTCCTGGTTGTTGGGTGCATGTTTCTGACCTCAATGGAAGGGCAGCTAGGAGGCAAGATGCAATGCAGAGCCAGGAGCTCCCTGCCTGGGTGCCTGAGCCTTGGGACTTATGGAGGAGAAACGCACTGAGCCCTGGAGCCTGGCCCCAGGTAGAGAGGAAGCACACCAGCCCTGACCTTGAGCCAGGTCTCCCCGAGGAACGAGGAACGGAACGGGCATCTCATCACACGTCACCCCCTCCCCACCCACCCCACCCTGCTGGAGCTGCCAACAGCAAGCACTCAGGATGGCCGGAGACCCTCATCCCAGCTTCCCTCCACCTGACCTGCCCTGACCAGCTGGGAGGAGGACCCCCGGGGGGACTGTGGTGCATCCTCCAGCCCAATCAACATCCATTAAAGCCACAGGCATCTGGCCTGGGGAAACCAGGAACGCGGTGAAGGCCAGGGAGCAGGACTTGGCTGGGCCGGAAGCTCAGGCCGGCTGGGCAGAGCCTGGCAGTGTTCATGCCATCACCCACCCTCCATGCCCACCCAGGGCTCCCCCTGCAGTGCACCTGCACCCCACTCCCTTAGGGTGAATTAGCCATTATCCTTTGTGGCGATTAAAGGGGCCCTAACAAAGTCCTTCCTGCTCAGAGATGAGCAGGTCCCTGTTCCCTTCTGTTCTCTGGGACTCGGAGATGCCCAGGGGCCCGTGTCCTGCTCCCAGGGGCAGCACGTGGTCTTGGTGGGTAGCAATAGGAACGGAATGGGCTGGAAGTGGAGCTGGGGAGCCGAGCATTTCTAAGCAGGGTCTGGCAGTGGCAGCGACACCTCCAGCTAAACTCAAGGGGCTGAGGGCAGCACAACACCGTGGACACATGGTCTTGCTGTTCTTACCGTTGTTGCTGCTGGTACTCAGAGCCTAACCCAGTGCCTGGCACGTCGTGGGCCCTCCAGTCCAGGTTGAACGATTAATAATAACAGTACACACGAGGACACACGTCTTGAGTGCTTCCCGAGCGCCAGACACCGTGCTAAGCGCTTTGCCATCAGCTCTGCTGTGATGTGAAAACCACCACACTGTGCAAAATCACGCAATAAAAACCACAGGACTAATGGGGGAAATGGGGTGAGGGAGCCGCACTCAGAAACGTCATTAGGGACACATAAAAAAAAAAGAGAGAGAGAGAGAGAGGAGCCTGCTAAAGACAATCACACAGTCTCCCGCATGTTGGGTGGGTGAGAAATGCATAAATACTACAATAAATCTGGCACACCGCCTCGGGAAAGGCCCGCAGTCGGCTTGGGGGAGGTGGGAGGCGAGGGCTGCAGCTCCCCGAGTTATTTTGAGCTGGTGGGGAGGAAGGGATGTCTGGGATGGACAGGAAAGTTGTAAGACCAGAGTCCCCCCGGAGTGCTGAGGATGCTTTGGGGGGTGTGTGTATGCATGGGGAGTCAGCTGCGTGCAGATTTGGGAGTTTACCTGGTGTTTCTTACAGACCAGTTGCGCCCAGGCAGATGCAGAACTCCAGGTGTGCTCAGATTGCTCCCCTATATGTCCCTGCAAAAGGAGGGGCCCTGGCTCCTGCACCCTGCCTCCAGCCGGCTGATCTAATGAGGAGGTGGCTTCTCTGCCAAAAGGACAGAGAGGCCATAAAGGCGGCCTCTCCCCACCGCCACCCCCCATCCACCCAGGAGGCTGGGAGCAAAGCAGGTTGGTTAGGTGACTCCAACAGGCCCTCCGCGATTTGGCCACAAAGCGCAAGCAGCTTGGCTCCTGGAAGCCGATTTCCTTGCAGCCTCTTCATAGGTGTAAAAAAAATAAAAATTAAATTAAATTAAAAAAATAAAGTGCCCGCAGCCCAGGACAAAAGGAGCCTCCTTTTCTGCGGAGGAAGCAGGGAGCCCTGGGGAAAATCCCAAGCATCCCTGTGAGCAGAAGACAGGTCCCCACTTCTTGCCTCTCTGTCCTTCCTTTCTCTTTTCTTTCCAAAAAATAACCACAACCCCCCATCCCTCCCCCTCTCCAAACCTCAGGATTCCTTCCCTTTCAGTCATTCCTTGAAAATCCACCCTGAAACATCTGCAAGTTTGAACTCCATGAGCCCAGACAGGTCTCACCTTCTCTGTCCCTTTCTCTCTGCTCCCAGAAATCAACCCTGTGTCCCATCCCACTTTGCACTTTGCAAAATGATCCCAGATCTTGTTACTCTTGGCTCTTAGATGACGCTCTGTGCTGGGGCCCTGGGGGGTCAGGGCAGGTCTGGGCAGCTCCCAGGACGCGTTTCCCTCTGAGATGTGCCCCGCTGACCAGTGAGGGTGCTGGGTGCAGGGCAGGCGTGGGGCAGGATTGGTTCCGATGGGCCTGACATTCATTGCATGCACTTTGCTGCCCTCTGGCTGGGTGACCTAGGCAACTTGCTCCATCTCTCTGAGCCCAGGTCCCTGGCTATAAAACGGGGTAGGGATCATTTCCCTTGCACAAACTGTGGAGGTGACCCCGATAATGTACTTCAGGTGTTTGCTTGGAACCAGATGCTTTTATCGTTGTTACGAGAGCGTGGAGGATGGCCCCTGCTCACTCTCCCCTCAGTGATGGTCCCACCTGTAGGTGCTGAGTGGCCTGCCCTGGCCTCCTCCCCTGGTACCTCCTTCTAGCTCAGAGTCTGTGGGAATGACCCTGCTGAAGGCAGCCGTTAATGAAGTCCTTTCCCTTGTCCATTGAGAGCAGTTAATTGGCCCAGAAGGTCACGGTGGGGACAGACAACGTCCCCAGTCAGCTCTGGCCTGGACTGTCATGGTGTTAGCAGTCTCCAGCTCAATAATGCCACCAACCCTCTCATTGACCACAGGCCCCTGGGATCAATCTGAGCATCTCGGCTTCGCCTGGTGGAGCAGGGAGGCTCAGGGCTGCACACAGGACTCCCGGGTCGCAGGGAGTCCGGGGCAGGGACAGGAGGCCCTGCAGAGGGTCCTGCACCTCCCAGACGAACCATCCATCAGAAGGCGGCCGTCCAAGCCGCTGGGCTGTGTCTCGTCTGAGTGGCCACGTCGAGCAATTCTGCATCCAGCCCAGCTCAGCCCCATGCCTGCAGGCTGCTTAGGGGTCTGCAGAGGATGGACGGTGTCCAGCATCATCCCACCCTCTGCACCCCTCCCACAGTGTCCAAGAGACCTTCCTGGCCCTGGCTCCATCCCCAGCCTGGAGGGGATCTGGCTGTATGAGTTTCCCACCACCGATGTAACAGATAATCACAAACCTAGTGACTTAAAGCACATGGGTCCTCCTACAGTTTCAGAGGTCAGAAGTCCTAAAATCAAGGTTTCGATGGGACAGCCTTCCTGCTGGAAGCAGGAGGAAAGAAAACCCCTCCCCTCCTCACCTTTCCCAGCTTCTAGAGGCCGCCCACATCCCTCAGCTCTTGCCTCGCCAGCCTCCAGCCTGGGCTTTTCTCCCCACATCGCCCTTTCAGAAGGACACTTTGGATCACATGGATCCCACCAAGAAATCCAGGATAATGCCCCCATCTCGAGGTCTGCAACTAAATCACAGCTGCAGAGTCCCTGCTGCAGTGTGCGTGACTTTGCTAGAGCTGCTGTCACAATGTGCCACCACCTGGGGTGGGGGGGGGGAGCTTAAAACAATAGACCTTGATTCTCAGTTCTGGAGGCCGGAGGTCTAACATCAAGGTGTCCACAGGGTCCCTCTCTCTGAAGGCTGCAGGGGAAATGCGCTGTATGCCTCTCCTCTAGCTTCTGGTTGGCTGGCACTCCTTGGCCTATGGCACCATGGCTCCAGTGTCTGTGTCTGCGTCTCTTCTTACAGGGTCACCAGTCATACTGGATGAGGACCCACCCTAATGACCTCATCTTAACTAACTGCATCTGCTGAGACCCTGTTTTCGAATAAGGTTTACACGTACTGGGGTTAGGATGTCAGCGTATCTTTTTGCGGGGACCCAATTCACCCATCATTTCCTCTAAGGTGACGTATTCACAGGCTTTGGGAATTCGGATGTGGACATCTCTGAGGGGCGTTCTGTGGCCTTCCACAATGGCCATCTCATCCACTCATCCAGAGAATGTGCATTGAGCATGTGTTGTTTCAGGCACGAGACAGTGGAACAAGACGTGGGACAGGGTACAAGACACGGTCTCAAGGAGACACATAGAAGTACGTAGGACATTATATTAACTTGCGACAAATCCTCCAGCTCTGGCAGGAGAGAATTCTGGAACAATCCAGGGGGTGTTCCAGAAGACTTCCTGGAGGGGACATCCTGTTCCCGAAACCCCAGTTTGGCTGCCTGTCGCTCAAACACCAATGCTCAGGCGCCTGGGTGGCTCAGTCGGTTAAGAATCTGCCTTCAGCTCAGGTCATGATCCCAGGGTCCTGCATCGAGTTTCCTGATCCGTGGGGAACTGGCTTCTCCCTCTCCCTCTGCCTCTCCCCCTGCTCGTGCTTGCTCTGTCTCTCTAATGAGTAAATAAAAATCTTTTTTAAAAAAAGACAAAATAAAGCCAATGCTCAAGAGACAAGATCTGATTGGAAAGGAGCTTTATTCAGGAGGCCAGCCACCTGGAGAGAAGGTGAACTCTTGTCCAAAGGCCAACTCCGAGGTTTCCGCTGGGCCCAGAGGTTTTGAGAGGGGTTTAGTCAGTTAAGAGAGTACAGTGGTCTGTGACGTTTTTTGATTGTATGCAGACTTGATACCACAGAGAGAGCTATCTCGATGCTGGGGATTGTGCAAGAAATTCTAGTTCCTTGATACCTGGGACGGGGGCGGGGGGTGCGTTGTGCAAGAGAGCCTGGCGATGAGCACACGAGTGTTCTGTTCTTTATGTGCAGGAGGGCAAGGTCTACAGCTGCGCAAAGGGAGGTCAGTAAAGTCATTGTGTGACCTCAAAAAAGAAAAACATTTTGCTAAAAGATTGCTGGACTAATCAGAAAGCCAGGGCGGCTTCAAAGACTCGCCGCCCTCTGTAGCCTAGGAACATTCTGGTCCTTCGTTCCCCAAGGCCAGCGGCCTGCAAATCTCAAAAGAAAGTAAATTAGCTCTGTTACAGACCAAGGGCCTTAGGGCAGCAGGCAAGGAGTGTGTTAACCGGCCCGAGGGCGCTTACAGTCCTAGCGGAAAGCGGAGAGGGACCCTGAGGGCTGAGGGGCTGCACATGGACAGGTGAGGGGCAGCTTGTTTTCCTCAGAAACTGCCAGAAGTTTGGTAGAGCTGGAGAGTGGGGCCAGCAGGGATCTTTCCACTTGCTCGGAGGCGGGGGTCTTCCCAAGCCTGCGGGGACCCGGCAGGGATGCAGGTGCTGCAGATGTGACCAGGTCCTGGCTGCTCCTGCATGTCTGTTCTTCACCTGCACCTAGAGGGGGGCCCGGTGCTCCCGAGGTTCCAGACACCCCCCTGCAGCCACAGGAGATGAGCTGAGGCAGGAAGAGAGGAGTGCGTAGCCCTGACACCTGTGACCCGGCGACCATGTGCCCCGTATTCTGTGATCAGAGTCAGGTGTCCTCCCCTCCTGTCTGTTGTGGCCCCCTCCACCGTGCAGTCCTCCAGGTCCGGGGTCGGGGAGGCACCTGCTGTACCTACATCCTCCACTATCCAAATGTCCATGACGGCCACACACCTTCCGAGGACCCCAGGGACAACCATGCTCCCCTGGCCTGCACCTGCTCCAGCTCCAGAGGACCCTCAGGCCTGGCTCAGCCACCCCCACCCACCCACCCAGGCTGCAGCCTCCCTTCTGGGGGCGACCCCTCCCCCAGCCGGAACACAGCAGCTCCCTTCCTTCCCCGAAGCGCCATTAGCACAAGCCAGTTGGGTGCGTAACACTCTTACCGAAGATGTGGGAGGGGAATTACAGCACAGGACAGAAACTGCTTAAAATAGAAGAACAGAAATCACTGTTTCTGAATTGCCCTGCCAGCCCTCACCACAGGGTGTAGCTTCCTGACATCATCCTCCCAGGACCAGCCGTCCTCAGGATCCATCTACTTCCTGTGCGGGGGCAGCTTTTGCCTCCGTGTCTGTCTGTCTGTTTCTCTGTCTCTCCTTGTCAGAAGCCCCCCACCCTGACCCCCACCTGCCCATGAATTCAGGATCCTTCAGGCTGCTGCCGGAGGGAAAACACGACGTGCCAGTGAGTGCATCACGCAGAACAGTGCAGCTGTGTTCCCACTGCCTCTCCGGCCTGATCCCTTTCCATAACCAAAAGTCCCACTAAGGAGTTTTCCTGGGCAGTCCCGCCCTGACCCTGCATCCCCCCACTGATCCCGGAGTGGCCAGCCCTGGGCACCAGCCTTCTCTGGAACGTGCCGCACACCAAATCCTTGGGTCCTGCCCCGAAGCTCCTCACTTCCTTCAACAACAGTCTCTCTGTGCCTAAGGGGCCGAGTGTAGATAGTCAGCACTTCCCTCTTCAAAGCAAACCCCAGAAAGAAGAGACCCCAGACTATTCGGGTGTGCATCCAGGTGAGGTACATCCTCTCTAAGTACTAGACGGTCCCTGTGCACTAGGCACTTGCTCGCTGTGTGACCTGGGGCAGGTTACTTAGTTACTCTGGGCCCAGTTTTCTCATCTATAGGCTGAGCTTCCTGTTAGCATGAGCCTCCTCCAGCACCGCGAGCAATATTAGCTGAGTTGATATATGTTAAATACACGACACTTTTTATCCTACTGCTAATTGTGTTAATTATATAACGGCACATTACTATTATCTATTTTCTGGTACATGTACTTTCCCCTTTAAATCACTTTGGAGAGAGTTTTGCTGTCTTTCCTGAGGACTCTTTGCCAAAGCAAACCCATGATGCGGGGCCCATTTCTAGCCTGCCCCCGACCCAGAGGCCAGTGCTTGGAGTGCCCGCTGCCTCCCTGGTGCAGGAAGGAGCACGGGGTGTGTGCCTTCAGGTCTGCGAGGACACACGTACATGCGGGCACACACACACCTGGACTCGCTGCCTCTCCTGTTGCCCAAGAGCCCCTGGGAAGAGGGAAGGGAGCCTGGGTCCGGAGTTCAGCCACCCGCCACTGTCCCCCCAGCCTGGGTCACCCTCGGCCATCTGAGGTGACACCTGCAGGCAGCAAGCAGCAGCCTAGAGCCCCCATTGCCCCCCAGGGAATATAGAGGCTCAGCTGCTTCCCCTCCATCCCAAGCACAGCTCACTTGAGGAAAAGAGGTCTAGTGGGTGAGTCACAGAGAGCCCAGACCTTAGTGAGGGAGCTCAGGGAAGAGGCACAGCTGGGGGATCTGTGTGCCCCAAACCTCAGTCCCCCCCTTCCAGCCTCCCTCCTCCCCACACAAAATGCCTCGAGAGAAGAGCCCTAGCACCAAGGGTCAGTGATTAGAAACCTACGTCCCTGGAGGCTCCCTTGCGCTTAGAAGATGTGGTTTGGTGGGAGAGAATGTGCATGTCCGTGACTGGACATCCATGTGTCCTGAGCGCATCTGAATGAGGCAGCCCAGAGTGCCCGTGGCCTCAGTGTGAGAGGGAGCGTGCCTGTACCCAAGCCGGGTGGATTGGGGTGCTCTGGGTGACCTGAGATAGGAGTGGCTGGACATGGGTTCATCCCGGAATGTTACCCACGTGCATGAGGGTGTTTGCAAGAGTGCGAGTGGGTGTGCCCCGTTGTGTGTCCCATATTCATGTGGGAGTGCGTGCACATGTGTATGCATGAGTGTGTGTCCTGGTTGTGTGAGCGTGCATGTGTCCATGTGTGTATACACTGTGTGCCTTGTGTGAGTGCGCACAGGTATGTATGGTCATATGCACAGTGTGTGCACATGCACATGCAGGCAGACATGTGTGTGTGTGCTTGAGTGTTCATGTGCTGGGTGCAAGTGCATGCAAACATGTGTGTTTGGAAGCTACATGAGTGCACTTGTGTGTACACTACTCTGTGCATGTATGCATGAATGGGCATGCACGTGGGTGGAAGCACAGGAGCATGCATGGGCAGGTGTGCAGTGGTGCGTGAGTGTCCCATGTGTGCACGTGCACACACGCACCCTCCCTCCATGTGAGCATCAGCGCGTGCATCTCCCGGCGTCTGATTTATTAACGAGGACAATACAAGGAGAGTGTGCCTATTATTTCTGGTGTCCGCATCAGCTCCTGACAGCTTCGTGGAATTGAAATATCTTATTTAATGCGAGTAAGAATCATTTTAAATATCAACTGTGACACTCAAGGACTCGCACCAGAGAGGGCACGGTGTGTTTCCCCCCTGCGCCGGAGAAGATGCCACGTCCGTTAGGTCCTCATTTTCTCCCTGCCCAGCCTGTGTCTCTGAAAGTCCATTTATTGATCTGTCCTGGCTCCTCCCCGCATCGCCGTGCGCCCTGCACCCTGAGCTCCTCTCTTCATCTCGGGGGAGAGGACTGAGCCGGCGGGTCCCGAGGGCACAGGGATCCTGTGTGCCTCCCTTCCCACCCCACCAAGTGCTCCCCAGGGCTCTCCCCCACCCCCGCCTGCTCCATCTGGGACAAAGCGAGGCTTCCTCACCCCTGTCGGGAAGCCTCAGTTACGTGCACACACGCGCAGCTATGGAAGGATCTCCTTGTCACACACGTGGAGCAGGGCGCAGAACAGCCTAGGGAGGCCGAGTCACCTGCTGCAAAGGGGAGGGATCGTGAATTGCCATTTGCTTGTGTTTGCCTAAAGAAGTTCTGGAAAGATACTCAGGAAGCTAGTCAGCGTGTGTGTGTGTGTGTGTGTGTGTGTGTGTGTGTGTGTGGAACTGGGAGTGACAGGGACGGGAGAGATGTTTCCTGTGTGCCTTTCCCTTTTTCCTTTGAGTCCTGCAAATGTATTTCCTATAAGACATCAATAAATACGCAGTCCTTCAAGGGGACCTCGAGGTGGGTGTTTCTGGGTGCTCCCCAGTCCCTGGAGCCACTACCCTGCGACTCTTTGTCGTCGGAGGGAGAATAAAGTTGCAGGTCAAGCAGGAAGAGGTGCCTCTTCCCCACGGTCACTGCTGCTCATCCCCAGAGGAGCCAGGCTCCCCCTGTACCCAGAGGACACAGGCAGAGGGGACCAGGAGGCTGGGAGGTCAGGCTGGTGGCAAGACGTTCACTGGGGTCAGGAGGCTGAGAGGAGCAGCTTCTGGAAGGGGATCTGTCATTTTCACTGTCCTCCGTGTCCCTAAGGGCACATCCTCTCCTGGCAGCTGAAGGACTGAGTGAGGCCCCTTTGCCAATAAAGAGGATCGGGTAACCAAGGCGGGCGGGGGGGTCCTTCAGCGGTGTCTGGTGACAGTTGGGGTTCACACGTCTGTGGGAAAGCTGAAGAATTTGCCAGTCAAGGGAATCTGTGCTCCCTTGATGCCTGGTGTGGAGCCCCTCATGGATCCCCACTCCGGTGGGCGGTTTCTGCGACACCCACCTTGTCTTCCTCTCTGAACCTCCCCACCTCACCCCTACCTTCCTCTCCCCACCAGTGACTCACACACCCGCTCCCTCATCTGTCAAGCATTTGTGCGCCACCTGCCACACGCTTGGCAGTTATGTCCGGGGCCTCTTATAAGGAAAGACGACCATCGCCGTCCCCACGTTACAGATGGCAAAACTGAGGCTTGCAAGGTTCCATAACGTGCCCAGCCCACGTTCCTAAGAGCAGAGGGCAAAGTCAAGCCTAAACTCCCCTGAGTCAGAAGCTCCAGTGCTTTCTTCGATGCCATACTCCTCGGGCAGGTCAGGTGTGGGCCCTGCTGTACAGGGCATTCGGTCCATGCCCCTGCCTCTGGAGGCGACCCGACAGGGCTGGGCTCACTCACTTCCCCGCCAGGCCAGCGGCCGCAGGTGGATGGGGCGGACGGAGCCGTGGGCTGAGCGTGTCCAGGGGGTCCAGGAGGGAGCATTTCAGGGGTAATGAGCGTCGCTGTTACCGTTCTCGAGGCTGCGTACAGCGCGCTGGATTTGCAAGCCGAGGTGCTGGCCAGCCGCCTCGTCCACCCGCCTGGGAGGCAGGGAGACCGAAGCTGCAACTGGGGTGGAGGGAAGCGGGTTTCCCTGGTAGGAAAGGCAGTGGGCGGAACTGTTACTTTAAATAATGCTGCCAACCAGCCAGAAATAGGTCTCCCAGGCGGGGAGGAGAGGGAGGCTGGAGGAAGGAGAGGAGGCTGCACCCCACTCCTGCTAGGCCAGCGAGCCCCTGGCCTCGACTCCGACCAGGCCCAGGGCCAATGCGCCTCTTCTGGCCTTGGGGGAGCGACAGGCCTGCAGCCAGTTGCCCTTGCCCCCGGGGTGTGGGGGGGAGCGGGGAATTCCTGGCTGAAGCAGACAGACGTAGAGCCTTCTGCAGAAATCTACTTTTATGAAAGTTTAAATTTCACTACGCATCACTGACATCAGCAAACAAACCCGCATCCAAGGAGTCCCTGGTGTCTGTTTTATAATGTATACTTAAATTATATGCTCAAAGTGCATTTTTACATTTTACTTTAAAAATAAAAACTATATATGCATACAACGAAAGAAATTCTGATGCCATAGAAAGACATAAAATCAAAAAGAAGACGTTTCCCTCCCTCCCCACCCAGCACCTCTCCCCAAAAAGGGAGGTAACAGGTATCCATCGAGTATCTGCCTGGAAAACAGTTTATGTGTGTGGAGCATGTGTATGCAAATATATACATCTTAGGCACCTGTGTCATGTGCAAATATATGCATTTTTGTACCTGTGATCATGCATATGCAAATACATACAAATGTACATACTATTTCACTTACATACTATTTCACTTATCATGCCCTTTACACTACTCTTTTCCCTTTTTTTGGTCCACAAACTGAAATTATTTTTATTGGGTCAAGTTCGCGTGATCCTAAACATTAAACTAAGGGTTTGGTAGCCTGTGTCAACACACAGCAGCTCATGGAGAGCCGTAGCCATCCGTTGTCACTCTGGTCCCTGACGCTCAGCCCGTGGTACTGCTTGGCTTCTTCCTTCCTCGCGTGGCTATTTCAATAAACATCTCTCCCTCTCCAACCTGGACTTCCTTTCCATGCTTTGTGCATCTCGGAGACCATCCTTTCTCATACAGGTGTTCCTCACTCATTCTGCGGCTGCAGCATCGGCAACCGATCCAGTTGCATTCTTGACGGACATTTAGGTGGCTTCTGGCTGGGTGTTTATCTCTGCCATTCGAAGCAATGCTGCTGTGAGCATCCTTACACCTGGTTTTTCTTTTTGCCACATTTTTGCAGTATATCTAAGAGGCCGGCTCGCAGGAGCGCAGCCTCTCGGTCAAAAGGCTTGCCTCTTCTCATTTGGATAGATTTTGTCCCCAAGGCTGGACCACTCTGCACTTCCACTTGCTGATCCAGGGTACACCTCCCCTCCCCCTCACTCTGGCCAGCGCTGCGTGTGATCAAACATGTCTTTGGCAGTCTGATATGTGAACACTGTCTTGTTTTGATTGGACTTTCATTGTGACGGAGGTTGAGCATCCTTTTTGTTAGTTTTTTGGGGGCCATTTCTGTTCATTTTCCTCTCCCTGGAGCTTTTTAATAAAATCTGATTCCATTTTCAAAGATAGAGAGCTGTTCTAGCCAATCTCGCTTTCCATCTCTCCTCTCAGGTCACCCCATCGTTTTCGAGACCCAAACAGTTCCCCCCAAAGCTATCTCCCCTCCCCGCGGCAGAGGCCAGCGAAAGTGGTAACGGGCTTGAGGATGGAGTGGAAGGAGAATGGGAAATTTGCCAGAGCCTGGGCGCCTGCTATCTCCCCACCATCACACCGTGCACAGTAACGAGGGACAGATAAGAACTGCAGCCGGTGGCAGAGATAAGAGGCTTGAACGGCCAGAAGGTTCTGAATCATGCTGCAGAGCCACAGCCAGAGCCAGAGCATCTGGGAGTCTGGAGCTCGTGCAGTCCCAGGATGGAAAGGGGGCCTTTGGGAATATGACGTCTGTGTTGAACTGGTTAGCAGCTGAGCTTGGGGTCGGGCAGGCTCTGTGGGACCCTGGCCCTGCCTCTTACCACCTGTGAGACTGCCTGTCAGTGATGAAACATTTCTCTTTTTTTAAATATTTTATTTATTTATTCATAGAGACAGAGAGAGAGAGAGAGAGAGAGAGGCAGAGACACAGGCAGAGGGAGAAACAGGCTCCATGCAGGGAGCCCGACGTTGGACTCGATCCCGGGTCTCCAGGATCACACCCCAGGCTGCCAGCCGCACTAAACCGCTGCGCCACAGGGGCTGCCTGATGAAACATTTCTGAACCTCAGGCTCCCCTCTTCTAAAATGGGGGACCTGATAAAAGTACCCCCTCCAAGGATTAGGTGAAGGACTCTCGTAGGTAACCCCACAGCTCTTTGCCCTTGTTCACATATGACCAGGAAAGTGAAGCTAGTATAGGGGATTTGCATAAGATTTAAGTTTAAAATTTGTTAAAATTGCTTTTATCCTGAGATTACATTTCTTCTCTATGACCTTAGAATGTCCTTTTTTGATAAAATGAGGACCATTTCTACTTATTTTTCTCTCCCTGCCTGGCACTTTTTAATATTATCTTTTTTTTTTTTTTTTTTTAAGTTTCTGGTTGCTAGATTGTCTGTTTGCTTTTTGGCTGGTTGGTTTGAATGATCTTACTTGGCAAAGTAAAAAGTTGATGATCTTATGGTAAGCCCATTTTTTTAAGTGTTACTGCTCCATAATATCCAACAGTCTGGGAACTGCTGCATGAAATGGAAAAATGTAGAAAAAATACTTAATACCATGTTTAGATGGAGAGTTGGGGCTCAGAAAGTGGTCGTGGTTGTTTCACTGTTGTGAGATGGTGATGGTGGTGATTGGTGGTGGTGGTGGTGGTGGTGGTGGTGGTAATGGTGATGGTGGTGGTGGTGCTGGTGATGGTAGAGGTGGTGATAGTAGTGATGCTGGTGGTGGTGGTGGTGGTAGTGATGGTGCTGGTGGTGGTGGTGATGGTGGTAGTGATGGTGCTGGTGATGGTGGTAGTGATGGTGCTGGTGATGGGGGTGATGGTGGTGGTTATGGTGCTGATGGTGGTAGTGATGGTGGTAGTGATGGTGCTGGTGATGGTGCTGGTGATGGGGGTGATGGTGGTGGTAAGTCCCAGTTGGAACTCGTGTAAAAGAAAACTTAGCAACACTTGAGAATAAGGTTGCTCTGTCCCAGGGTTGGCAAAGCTAGGGGCAGATGGCAATGAACTTACCCACCCAGTCACCTGGGCAAACCGACACCCAAGGATGGGGTAGATGTCCTAGGCACCAGCCCCTTGATCCTTTGAGGTCCCTACTGGGCCATTCATTGCCCAAGGATGGGAAAGGTGATCACAGAGGGGTGCCAGGGGAGCTAGCCCCTTCCATACCAGAGAGCACCACCTGCCCATGTCTTACCTGCCAGAAGCTCCTCCCACGGACCTGGCCTGGCCTCCCCCCCACCTCAGCCAGGTCAGTGCACCACACATCTGCTCTCCAGCTACCTTTCCCCCAACTCCAGACTCTGCTGCTCTTTGGGCCAGTCACGTGCTCCCAGGGCAGGCTCCCCGGAGTCTACCTCCAGCTTGTGCATCCCAGTCTCAGCGCCCACACCTACAGAAAGCCAACCTGTCCTGCTCGGAAGGCTCTCCCTTTTCCCTCCACAAACCTGCAGTGGAGTTGTCTGTAACTTTAAGGGTGGGATAATGCAAAGCAGTTGGAGAAGTGTGTGAACGTCCCTGCCTCTGTCACCCCCATCCATTTCTATCAATATTTATAGGACAGTCCTGGGCCTGGCCAAAATAGAATGCCCCCACCTTTCCCAGTCATGCGAGTCACAGGCAAGGGAGGGCAGCAGCCTCCAGCATAGGACCAGCCTAGGACCTCAGTCCTGGGAGGCCTGGTCACCGCCAGGGTCAAGGGCTCAAGCATAGCACCTCCTGTCCATGGGAAAGTGCAGGCTACTACTCCCTAGTACCTGAGCAAAAGAGCCTGGTTGCCCTTGGGAGGGACTTTTCTGTTGATAAGGACCTTCTTGTGACACCAAGACCTGGCCAAGAGAATCCAGAAGTCCCCGGTGCGCTCCATTCAGGAAGAGGGTGACCTGGCGCCTCCAGCCTCTGACCCCAGTCTGACATGTGCATCCCTGCACCCGCCCGACTTGCTCACTGGCTGTCTCATCTGCCCCCCAGGTACATGATCACCAGCCTGGACCGCACCCATGCAGGCTTCTACCGCTGCATCGTGCGTAACCGGATGGGCGCTCTGCTGCAGCGGCAAACCGAGGTCCAGGTGGCCTGTGAGTACGACGGGTGACTTGGGGGCAGGGAGGGGTGTGAAGCGGGAGAGGATCTGCAGGGTCCTCACCCACCACCATGCTCTGGGCAGAGCCAAATCCCAGCTGTAGCCTTCTCTGCTCATTGGGTGCCTCTCTGGGGAGTGTCCTCGTTTTATGGTTGACAGGTGCTCTCGGGGCTACAACGCTGATAAGGGACACAGACATCTATCTGTCGGCTCAGCGTTCAACCCTCTTTTCATGGGACCAGCTGCTTCTCTTTTTAAAGGGGGCCCTCATCACTTGGTTCAAGGGCCTCCTCTGGGGTTGGCTGGGCCTCACACTTGCCGTTTTCACGATGGCCTCCCTGAACCTCTCCAGCTATGACACTCTTCTCTGCCGACTTCCTGGTACCCTCCATGACCTTGACCTTCCTATCCCCCAGCTCGTTCAGCCCAGGAGCACCAACAGCAACTGGGTCCCATGATCCTCGGGGTCATTGGGAGATGCCTCGTGCTGGCCCCATGACCCTTAGAAGGTGGGGGGCAGACTGACAAATCCAGGTTCCTGGAGGAGCCAGGTGAGCCTACAGTAAAGTAGTAGGCCCCTGCAAGTCTCCGGAAGGACTTTCTCAAATGGAAGAAGGGAAGGCAGCTTTAGGAGATCCCAAGTGTGTCTCAGGGACCAGGGCCCCAGAGCACCAATCAACACCCTGCCCCTGAGGCTCAGCATCCCCCTCCCAGGCCTGCTCCCCATCCTAAAATAGCTGCTGTGTGTTAGAAATGAGTCTCATTATGGGCTATTTCATTCTGGGTTCTTCCAGGGGCAGAGGTCCAAGGTTGCACAGTGGGACATGGGAGTGTGGAAAGCTTTAGTGAGCCTTGAAATTTAAAAAAAAAAAAAAAAAAAAAAAAGAACACCTTCTCATCTAAAGCCTACAGGGGCTCGCCTCTGAATTAGCCCAGGAGAGAGCTTGCTACTTGAACAGAAGTAGGGGAGAGACATCTAAAAGGAAACCTCAAGCGAGGCAAAGAGTGTTGATAATAATTATGGAAAACAACCGTAATCAAAAGTGGAGGACGGATTGTCTCCATAAATCAGCACTAAAGGCAACTCAGCTCACTCAGAGGAGCGGAAAAGCCCTGAATTAAAATGATGGATCAGGGCACTGTCAGCGGCTGGAGAGCTCCCGGGGAGCTTCATTTAGCCAGTGCCCAGCGCCCCGCAGGGCAGGGGCAGAGCCATCAGCCAGCCTCCAGAGAGACGGCGCGTGCATGCGTATGCCCGGGTGCGTGCAAGTGTGTGTGCATGAGTGTGGGTTCACGCACGTGTGTGCAAACGGGTGGGTGCACATCAGTCTGCTGCTTTGTCCCATGCGTTTGGGAGAGAACATGTGTGTGCACATGTGTGCATAGACATGCATCCATATACGCGTGTGCACATGTGCATGCAAATGTGCATGCTGAGGTTGGTCTGCCTCTTTGCTCACCTAGGTGCTGGTGATCACATAGGTGTGCATGTCTGTGTGCGAGTAGTTTGAAATGCCATCCAGGACACAATGTCCCCGATAGTATAGGCTCCTCCAGAGAATTCCTTGAGCTCATGTGCCTGCAAATAATACACCTCCAGTCAGTGAGAGTTACTGCTGCAATTAATATTCTGTAGTATCGTGTTAAGGAAAAAAGAAACAGGCCGCTGAATGGAATGGCTTCTGGCACACCCACCGTTCTGGCCAAACTCAGGGCCGTGAGCTGGCACTTGCACCTGTGCCCTGCATCAGCCCATCGTCGGCCCCTCAGCTGCCTCTCCCGGGGGCATCCGTGTGCTCTCAAAGCCACCATGTGTCACCCTGGGTTTCAGGGGCCCTCGGGACACGGTTACAACCATCGTCGCCACCAGGCTGCACGGGGCTACTGCTTAGCTGTGCCCATGTGGCTACAAGCCATCCCTGGAAGAGAGCAGGGGGTACCTGGAAGGGCCCGAGGGACTGGAACGGAGTGGGGAAACCCAGGTTCACCCCCTTCCTGACCACCAGCTGCAGCTCCTGGACCAAGCTCCACTCCTCAGATGCACCGAGCTGCCTTGTTCCATAGCATCATCAAGTGGAAGCCCCTATTTGCAGCCCTTTGCACCTAAAGCCAGAGGAGTTAGGGGAGCCCTGGGAACTCCACCCGGCCGTTGAGGAAAACACTCATCCCAACAATTTAATGAAGATTTCACCCAACCCTAGTGGCCTGGGATGGAGAAAGGAAACTCACCTCCCTGTTCCTTCCCTTGCTGGCCATATTTGTCTCATCGGCGGTGGGGCAGGGGTGGTGGGGAGAGTCTCACTCTCTAGTTATGGATGTTGAAGAATTTGCTGTCCAACCTATTACCCATCCCCCAAAACTCCTTCCAGGATCCTTGGGTGTGGGGATAGGTGAGACCTGGCCAAACCACCCCCACCCACAACCTCGCTCTTTCCCATCTGTTGCTGTGCTGGGCGGTGCACACCATTCTCTCCTGTCCTTATCCTGCAAGGCTGGTGGGGACGGGGGCGAGGGTGGGGATGGGGTGTGAGGTGACTGCCTAAGCCACACAATGAGGAAGTACCAGAGCAGGGCTTGAACCCACCACAGCCCAGATTCCAAAACACCCCCACTCACTACACTGCCCTCTAAGGTCAGGACGAGGTGAATCGAAATGAGAAGGGGCTGGGGAGGCAGGGGGATCCCCTGCTGAGGTCAGCACTCACATGGAACTGGGGGGTGCCCTGCACTGTAATATCCATGTCCAGACAGCTCCGCAAATGGATGCTGCGTCCAGCTGGGATGAACGTCATCTCACACCACGGGGTGCGGGTCATGCCCTCTTCTTGGCCGTCAGCAGAAATGAGCAGATGAAAATGCTCACAGGCAGCTCCTGGGTTCTCTGGAGCCTAAAACATGCCCATGCCAAGGGGAGGGGGGCCGGAAAGTGTGGTGTCCAGCCCCAGCCTGGGCACTGAATAGCTTGGGACCCTGGGAGCCTGGTGTGTGTGTGTGTGTGTGTGTGTGTGTGTGTGTGTGTGTGTGCAGAGGGCAGGACAGAGGGAGAAGCATGGCCTCTGTCCCCCTGGAAAGGGGAGCATGTGCCCCAGGACGCTTGGAAGAGACAGAGATCTGAGCCCACATGCCTCAGCAGATGCTAAAGGAGATAACAGCCAAGCTTCCAGAAGGATCCCTGCTCCCTCTTAATGTGTGTGTGCGCTTCCTCCATGGGTCTGAGAGGCAGGAAGGCGTGTGGTATGAGCCACATCTCGAGATGGGGAAACTGAGGCTTGGAGAAGGCAGAGGGCAGCCCGAGGTGCACCACCAGCACTTCTGCCCCCAGCCCTCTCCTGCCCCGCGGGTATACCCCTGACCCGTCCCCCGGTCCCCCTCTCCCTAGCTGTGTGACCTCTGTGCTTTTGCTGCCTCTTCCGTGCGTGTGCAAATGAATGCTAACAGGAGTGCCTACCTGGCCGGGCTGTCCCAGGAACCCAGATCATAAAGGGGCGCGGGCTTTCTTCGATCCGTGAGGCCCAGCAGGGAAGGCGCCCTGGGATGCACGGTCACCACCTCGCGGGCACGCTCCTGCCCCCCTGCCTGCGCCCCAGGGCCCGGCTAGGGTAAGGCAGGTGAGGCACGGACGATGCAGAAGCGAAGGAGGTGCTCCCCCGGGTCCTCCCCCTGCACTCGCGGGACGGTAACGGTGCCTCCTTACACCGTCCGCCCTGCACCCTCCGGCTCCCCCAGCAGGGTGCCCCGCAGACCTCCTGCATCTGTCCGCCTATCTGTCCGCCTATCTATCCAGCCGGTCTCCTACGCAGTCACCCAGCGGCCCACGGGTCTAAGGCTGGGTGGGCCGGGGCCGCTTCTCCCCAGACCCCTCCGTGTGTCTCTGGCGGGTTTCTGCCCCCTGGGGGGGGGGGCTGAAGGCTTTGGTGCTGGGGCTCCGGGCAGCCCGGGCCTGCGGATGCTGCTCTTCCAGGCGCCTCCTGGGGCCAGGCCAGGCAGGACCCACCTCTGGCTCCCACCCCCGCCCCCTCTTCCCAAAGAGGGACTATGAATTGGGTTCTAACGAGAAATTAATAAGGCAGCTGTGCTAACAACTAATGATAATGGCAAAGTCGTTACAAAAAGATTCTTTACATGTTTTTAATTACAGCAATTACAGGGAAGTCAATAAAACATCCACCCCCTCCCCAGCTCCCTTTCGGCCGCACTCCCCGCCCCCCCCCCCACCATCACCACCCAGTCTCTTCTTTGTTTTCTTAAAGTTGCCATAAATTTCTGGCTTGTGGCAAGCTGGCTGAACGGCCGAGGGGGATCGGAGAGCCTCCCTGGGTCAAGGAGCCTTCTTGGCTTCCACATCCACATCCACATCCTGTGGGCACCTCTGTGTTCCCCTCACCTGGGCAACGTCCCCGACCACCACCACCACCGGAAGCCTGGCCTGCAGCCGCCTGTACAAGATGCGACATGCGGGCATCAAGCCTGTTGTCAAGGTTGATGCCCAGAATGCCGCCAACAGGCTGGCCCGTTTTTCTTGATTCTTAACCTGAGTGTAAGTGAGCATTGAATGTGGGATATATAGGGGCCGTGCTGCAGTTGTAGAGAACATTATTGTGTCTTCCGGAGCCCCAATTCCACCTGAATATGTAATTCGCTTGTGCAGCAGCTGTTGCTGTGCACCCATGGCATGTCGAGCTCTGTTGCAGGCAGTGAGGACACAGGTGACAAAACCGGGACACACGTTCCTGCCCTCCGGAGAGTAGTAGGGTGCCATAAAAGTTAAAAGGTGAATATACGATAGGATATAGAACATAGAAGGCCTATGGGGAACAATACGTGTTATAAGGACAAATGAAGCCAAGTAAGAGGAATGGAGGCTGGGGCAGGGGTCCTATTTGATATAGTGGCTGAGAGAGGCCATCTGGGGGAGGTGACATTAAGCAGCAACTCAAAGGAAGCAAGAGAGTGAGTCACACAGACGGATAAGATCCTTCCAGCCAGGGAACAGCAAGTGCAAAGGCCCTGTGGTAGGTTTGGGTGTCTGAGGCCAGGGTAGCTGAAGCAAAGGGAACAAAGGAGAGAGAGTGGAAGGAGATGCGGCACTGGGGACAGATGGTGGCGCTGGAGAAATGGGCAGCACTTTTGATGCTACAGTGCCGTGGAAATACGCGTGGTTGGGGGACCAGACATGATCTGGTCGGAGGGAGAAGCACTGTTTCCCTAATAAACAAAAATATATAGACATAACCATGACATATATCTCATGTCCACCAGATTGGCAAAAAGCAGAGTCTAGCAAGACCCGAGAGTTGCCAGAAAGCCCCATCAGTGCTGGCGGGAGCGTGAAAAGTGCTAAATTGGTGCAGATTTGGAAACGCTTTGGCATTATCTGGTAAAATTAATGTGCCCTCGCCCTACAACCCTGCCATGCCGCCCTTCCGCTCACGCTCTAGAGAGTCTCCTAGCCGAGCGCCCCAGAGAACCCACGCGAGACTGTTCTTAGCAGGACGGCAAAACACTGAAAACAGACCCAACCTGCAGGCGCCCTGTGCTCCCTCGCCACGTGGACATGCACGCAGCCGTGACAATGACTCAACTACGTGTAAGCACATAGCTGGAGCTCCAAAAACTGTTTGCACAAAAAGAAGCAAATCACAGTAGGCGACGTGCAAGATAATTCTGGGTATAAAGGGCTTGGAACCAAAGCACATTAACCATAAATTGTTTAGGGGATGCGTGTCTATGTGGCAAACCTTAGGGAGGGGAAGCAGTGCGTGATTGCCACCGCATTCTGGGCGCCAGTGACCTCTGGAGAGGGAGGGGACGTGACGTGTGACGGGGGCGGGGGGGTGGCCACCGGGTGGGGAGGGGCGAGGTTTGTTAGTGTTCCCCTCCCTAAACTCAGTGGTGGGTGTGTATGTGAGTGTTTGTTCTAGTTTTCTGCAAAATATACATATAATTATATTCACTCTTTTGTATGCATGACATATTTCACGACAAAAAAAAAAAAAAGTCTTGGAAATAAATAAAAGCAACGAATGTATTCCGAAGTGGGCTGCGTACTTCACAAGACCTTTTAAGATGTAACAGAGACGTCAGGACTTGGAGGCCACTTCCAGCTGTGCCCCAGGCTTACACTCCTTTGGTCGTGGGGGATCCCGCCTGGAGAGGTGGATCGGCGCTGCGGGTGTAACATGGCGTGTTAACAAGCGTGTTCCTCGGGGAGCAAGTGCGAACTCCCTTGTCTGTGTCCGCCTTCGCGTGCGAGCTTCCTCCCAGGGGTTCCGGGGTCCCCAGGTGCTGCCAGCGGGTGGCCTCCCTCCTTCTACACTGGCCGCCTCTCTGGCACTGACCCGCATGAGCGGGGTGGGGGTGGGGGGGGTGGGGGGGACAGAGCCGGGCAGGGGTGGGGGGCTCCTCGGGCAGGTCCTGGAAGGCCACCTGACATGGAGCAGAGGAGAGGCTGGGAGGGTGCTGGGAGCCAGAGAGCCCGGGGGTGGGTTGGAAGTGTGAGGAGAGCATTAACAGCAGAACGTGCGCCGAGACCAGCCGTGCCCTTCCTTCTATCTGTCTCACCGTTCCTACGGGCACACCTGTGTGCACCTGTGGCCCCACGTGTGGTCCTCCATCTTTCCTCCCTCTGCCCTCTTCCCCATCCCTCCCTTCATTCCTCCCTCCCTCCCTCTTACCCATCCCTCCCCTCATCCCTCCCTCCGTCCTCCCCATGCCTCCCTTTTCTCCATCCTTCCCTTATCCCTCCCTCCCCTTCCCCATCCCTCCCTCCCTCCCTCTTCCCCATCCCTCCCTTCATTCCTCCCTCCCACCATCCCTCCCTCCATTCATCCATCTCCTCCTTCTTCCATTCCTCCCTCTTCATCCATCCCCCCATTTAGGCATTTCTTCCTCCATCTATCCATTCCTCTACTCATCCATCTATCCACTCATGCACTGAACAAACCCACTTCCCTGTCCTAGCCCTTCTGTCCTGTCTCTTGCCTTCACACGCTGTCTTCCCTCTGGACCATCAACCCCCTATACATACACACACATACACACTTAACTAACACCTACTCTTATTTATGTTTCTGCTTAGAAGAAGCCTCACCATCACCACCCCCAGTCTAAAGTAGGTCTCCTGCTGTTGCCTCTCACAGAAGAACCTCCTTCCTCCTTCCTAACGGTTGTCACATTTTGTCACTGAACATTTGTTTGTGGGTTGGTTTGCTTGTGCCTGTCTCCATGAGCAGACTCTAAGCCCCGCAAGGGTAGGGGCCAGGTCTTTCTTCATTACCTACCAAACCAGCCGTGCCCTTTCTTCTATCCCTCTCACCATAGCTACGTACATACCTGCATACAGGTGTACAGCCACTCATCCTCCTGCCTGCCTTTCCTTTATCCATTTCCTCCTCCCTCCATTCATCCATCTCTTCCTCCCCTCCTCCATCCCTCCATTCATCCATCTTGTCCTCTCCTCTCCATCCCTCCATTCATCCATCTCTTCCTCTGTTCTTCCATCCCTCCATTCATCCATCCCACAGCTGGGTCTCAGTAAGAGTCACTACATGAACACATTGGGTGAGTTTAGAGAGAACCTACTGTGTGCAGAGTACAGGGCCTGGTGCCTTCTAGGGATTTGCTAATGAGCACAACTACCTCTTGAAGCTTACAATATAGTAGGGAGAGATAAAGAACGAGCATGAAGCATGTTAATGCCAGGAATGAGTTATGAAAGGAGCAGAGAGGAAATGAGGGGGGGAGGGGGGACAGGTTTGAATGCTGGCCCTGCCCAACCCTGACTGCTTAACGTTGGATAAGCCACTCTATCTCCATGAGCTTTAATTTCCTCACTGACGAAATGGAGCTAATAAAACTAGAGAGGGGAGAAAGAAACACTATTACCATGAAATTGCTTTAAATTGTTCAAATATATCTTCAGAGTTCTGTGAAAAGTTTTTTAAATAGATAAAATTATTGTGAGAACTGAAATCAATGTGATTTATTGATGCAATTTTTTTATAGACGGAGCCAAGTAATGGAAATTAATAAACAACTGAAAATGTGTATTTATTAGAGTCGAGCTGGCTGTGATAGCATGAGGATTACATGTCTGTGAAGTCCACCTAGAAAGAAAGCTGACATAGGGTCTGTGCTCAGCAGTCTCTGTTCTTTAATTCTGTTTGGTGGCAATGGGCAATCTTTGTTGAAGATGTCAATGCTTAAAATAAGCTGTGAAAAATGCATACGATTCTAATGTTTTAATACTACAAACATTAGATATAATTTTTAACACTTTAATAGACTCTTTCGGTTTCTATGTCTGCATAACAGATTACCCCAAAGTATAGTGTACAGTAATCATTTATTATGCTCACCAAGCACGTGAGCCTTGGATCCAGACAGGGCATGGTAAGGATGGCTTGTCTCCTCTCCATATGATTGAGGTCTCTGCTGGAAAACTTAAAGGCTGGGGACTGAAATGATGTGAGGACTCACACACGGGTTCACCTGTCCAGTGTGGGTGCTGGCTGTCATCTGGGTACCTCAGTTTCTCCTTTCATGCGCCCTCCCCATGTCTCTGTGGGCCAGGTTGAGCTTCCTTACAACGTGGCAGCTGGATTCTGGACAGAGAAATGGATCCAGGTAGAAGCTACATCCTTTTGATGACCCAGCCTTGAAAGTTGTTTACTGTCACTTCCAGCACATTCATAAAAAGAACATGTTGAATGGGAGATAAATATTGATGCAGCCATCTTTGGAAAGATCCATCGTGACACACACATGTAGTGTCTTACATAATCCTGACTTTGGCCTATGAGGAAGGTGCTCTTCATAACTCTCTTTTACAGAAGAGGAAATTAAAGCTCAGCAAGGTCAAAATTTTTGCCCAAGGTCATGCCTAATAAGTAACAGAAGTAGGATTTGAACTCTAGTCTCAGTGTCTCCAAAGCCATTACCATTACACTTACTGCCTGCCAAATGTAGAACAAGGATGCCAATGGCACATTCTGTTTCTTGAGCTCCTTAGTTGGCTGGATCCCTCGGAGATGCTGTTGAATCATGGCGCCTTGGTGAAAAATCTGGTGGCATTCTAGGCAGGGGCCCCACACAAGGACAGGCCTGAGAGGAGAAGCAGGGTGTAGGTAATTCAACCAGGGCAGGAGGGCACATGATGTGGTGTGGGGTTAAGACGGGAAGGGTTGGTTGGAGTCGAGTCAGATTAGGGAGTGACCTTGAATCCAAGCAAGGCAATTTAAACTTTCCTGGGACAATGAGGAGATCCCAAAGTTTCTGAGCAAGTCAGTGATAATGGCCATAAAAATTAATTAGGAAGAATATGGGAGATGAATGGGTTAGTCGGGAAAGCCAATGGAAACCATGGTGGGGAGTGGTCAGCACAGCTGGAGTAACAGGGGTAACAGGGTTCGCTTGGTGGTGGGCCTACAGGAACTGGGGGGCTTGGTAAATGAGAGGGACATCCCAGAAGAAGAGTCAAAGGACTTTGTGGGGACAGGGAAGGGAAGCGAAGCACCACACAAGGCTCCAGGGATCTGAAACCAGTTGGTCCGGGCAGGTGCAGGTGGGAGCCCTTCATGGAATGAAGATAGCAAAAAGGAGTTAAGAAATATCAACATTTTCTGTTGGAAATTGAGTGTTGGGTGTTGGGAGCTCAGAAAAGAACCAGAGCAGATATGAGAGTCCTTGCAGAGGGACTGTAGTCAGAACCATTAGATTAGGCAAGGCCTCCACGGGGGCGGTGTGGCCAAGAAGAGAACTGAACCCAGGACTTTGGAAAACAGAAAGGATAGGCCCATGGTTCTCAAACATTGGTATGCGGCAGGATCCTAGAGAGAGCGATTCAAGAACTCAGAGACCCAGGTGCATCAAAGCAGGACCTTTCCATGACCTGGGGAGGCTGGAAGGCTGGGAACAAATCTATGGGTTTACCGAGTTCCCAGGGGATGCTAAGAGCCACTAACTTGAGTCCAGATGGTCGTTCTCAACCTTGGCTCGTGTTGAAACCACTGGAGCAGCTTTAGGAATACTCACATCTAAGTCCCTCCCACTCCTCTAGAGGGACATTAAAGACCCCTCAGGGAATTCTCAGAGTTAGCCAGCCTGGGGAACTCCCAGTTGGAAGAGGGAGAAAAGGCAGTGGTATTGAAGGGGTTGAGAAATAACAGCAAAAGCAGCAGGAGACCAGATGGCTTGCCATGTGGTCCCCCTGGGCTGGGGAGGGGACGGTAGGCAATGGGACATGCAGCTAAGTTCTCGGTGGTCAGAACCCGATTGCACATGGGAATTCTGATGGCCAGCTGACACCCCGTACCAGTGGCATCAGAAGTCTGCAAGTGAGTTCTTGAATTTAGCATCAGTACTCTTTTTTTTTTTTTTTAACTTTATAGGTGATTCTAACTGTCACGTGGCCTAGTTGGAGACAGTGATGCTTATTGCACTTGCATATGGACACACTTCACGGGGGGTCTGGTGAAGATGCAGGTTCTGATTCAATAGGTCTGGGGGGGAGCAGCTTGAGACTCTGCATTTCTACCAGGCACTTTGAGTAGCAAGGATGTACGTTACTGTTCAAAAGTCGTGACGTTCAGGGGCACCCGGGTGGCTCAGTGGTTGAGCATCTGCCGTTGGCTCAGGCTGTGATCCTGGGATCCTGGGATCGAGTACTGCATTGGGCTTCTTGCGGGGATCCTGCTTCTCCCCCTGCCTGTGTCTCTGCCTCTCTCTGTGTGTCTCTCATGAATAAATAAATAAATAAGTAATCTTAAAAAAAAAAAAAAGTCATGACGTTCAGCGCAGACACCCCTTCGCATACCCTATTGTAACCCTCTGCTCCCAGAATCAAACCCCACCCTGATTCCAGCAGGCAGGAGGGCAACTAGAAGTTTCCTGCCTGCATCTCTTCCCCTCATGGCTGACATAGCAGAACTGGGATAAACGTTCCTTCCCCTCCTTATCTGCCAGCAGGGTAGGCATGTTTTTAAAAGAGCAATATGGTGTTTCCATTCACACATGCATGCAGCCTCATACACTTCCCACCCAAGGCAGAGGAGGGAAATCGTCTCCATGCCCAAGGAGCATCCAGGACCCCACCCTCCCCAGGGTACCCAGCCTGGCCTCCACCAGGAACAGAGGAAACCAGCCCCGACACGTGTCACACCAAAACCCCGACTGCCCTGTAGGGCAGGGAAGAAGGACCAGAGCTGCCTGACCCCAGGCTCAGATCTGAGTTCCAATCCTGGCTCTGCCCCTTCCTGGCCATGTGCCCTTGGAAGAGTTGAGGAACCTCTCTGAGCCTGTTGGGGCAGTCTCTTTTTCTTCGTAAAATCTGTGAAATAATGACCAGCCTCTTCATGGTTGCTGGATGAATCCACTGAGTTCATGGATAGATGGATATAAACCCCAAAAGCAGCACAAAGCAGGGCATGTGGTAATGAGAGGGTCAGAGGGTGGGTGATGCGTGCTGGCCTCCTTCCCCACGGTCAGCCTGCCGCCGCCGCCGCTCCCAGCTCAGGAGCCGGCCCATCTGACCCACACGTATGCTCTTCCCTCCCGCAGACATGGGGAGCTTCGAGGAAGGCGAGAAGCGCCAGAGCGTCTCCCACGGAGAAGCAGCTGTCATCAGCGCCCCACGCATCGCCAGCTTCCCACGGCCACAGGTGACCTGGTTCCGGGACGGCCGCAAGATCCCGCCCAGCAGCCGCATGTGAGGCCCTGCTCTGGAGGGGGACGCAGGGGGCTCGCCCTGGGAGAGGGGATGGGGGACCTCCCAGATGACGAGAGAAGGCTGGTTTGCAAGCAAGGGCGTTCTGGGAACGCTCATGGCAAGACTTGGAAGCACCACAGCTCGGTTCCCCTCTCTGGGGAACCCTAGGGCGTTGGCCCCACTCTCAACTGGACAGTCCTCCTGCCTCCCAAAGCACTTAAACCCCCGACAGGCACCAGCAGAAGCCATCCCCACCCGTGGGAGGGCGCTGGCATGTCCCCGGCAGGGTGGCCATCCGGGTGTTTCCCGTGTTGGGTGCGGGAGTGGCCGTGTGTGTTTTGGCTGCGGGGAGGCGGGGAGGCCATGGGAGGCCCGGCAGGAAGAGAAACACATGGCCCTTTCAGCATTAACAAGGACCCCTCTGTGTGGCCCAAGGCGTGGGTTGTGGCAGCCGGGCCTGTGGGCAGGACCCGTGGAGCCCACACCTCCGCAGAGGGCGAGGGGCAGAGCGTTTCCTCCAGGGACACTCCCAGGCCTCCTGAGCCGGGCCGGCCCGGGGTCTGGAGCCAGCCCAAGCTCTCTGCTTTTGGACTCTGCCTCCCCCCTCCTCCCAGAAAACAAGAAAGACCCCCTCTGTCCCCGTCTCCTCAGGCCACAGGTCAACGGTGGGTGGAGCCCATCCTGGTCTCTGTGGGAAGCGGGAGCCAAGGTGGACAGTTCTTGCCTTTGGGGGACATGAAGTCAAGTGAGAGAAGCCTCACAAGAATAACGTGCTAACACCCTGGCACCAACAGTGGCTGCCGTTCATTGAGGGGCCGCCGTGTCCCCGGACCTGAGCTGAGCACGCAACGCCGTCCCCTCCACCAGGATCGGTGTGTACCTCCAAGCGAGAGACACCCCGGCTCGTTCCCCTTCCTCGTCCCAGAGTGTGCACTCACATAACATCCGCTGGATGACGGACCCTCACCACCATCCTAGGAGGTGGTTGGCTCGGCCTCCACTTTACAGACAGTAAAGCACCCCCTCCCGGCCCCCCAAAGTTTAACTACTTCTTCGCGTCTCACACAGCCAATTCCAGGCTTGCCGACCCCAGGGTCAGGGTCCTTCGTTCTGTCTTAGGTGGAAATTATGTGACAACAGGGACAAAGACCAGGAGAGAAGAAGGATAATAGTGATTGCACTTGTAGAGGATTGGCCCTGGCGCACTGCTTCTCAACCTGGCTACCCGTTAAAATCGTTTGTGGCCATTTAAAACGTGTTCTCTTTAGGTCCTACCCCCCGACACAGTCCTGTTTTGTTGAAATGGGGTGCACCCTGGCACTGGGAGTTTTTTAAAGCTCCCCTGTGATTCCAACCTGCAGCCACAATTGAGAACCCCTGCCCTAGAATGTATCTGTTACCTACAGATACAGCGATGCTGCGTAACAAAAGCGCCCAGAGCCCTGAAGCAGGAAGCATTTCTATGTCCTATGAATCTTCAGATTGGGACCTTGGTGGGGGCTCTCTGGTTTGCCGGGGGGTCAGCTGGCTATTAACGAATTAGAACAACTGGGGGATTCGGCTCCACATGTGCCATCCCCAGCCAGTTAGCCCCGGCAGCTTCTGGCAATTGCAGAGGAGCAGAACGTGGGTTTGCCAAGCCTCTGCTAACATTCCGATGGTCAAAGCGAGGCACGTAGTAGAACTCAGCCTCAGGGAGCAGGGGGTTTAACTCTGCCTCTTGAGCGGGAAGGCCCACGAAGTCACATGGCAAAGGCTACAGAGCAAGGGAAGAATTGGAGCTCCCCACCCCCCGCCCCTGCCACCTCCCGGGTTAACAGGTAGACGGACTCTTGGTGTGTGCGTCGGCTCAGGCTCCCTCACACCTCATGAAGGGCCAGTGAAGCCCGCAGAGCATGGGTTACCATGCACACAGGTGCTCCACCCCCACCCCCACAGGGGCTGAGACAAGTGAGTCCTCAGCCCTCCCTAACGCCCTCCTCTGAGGTTATCTCCCAGCTCCAGGTGAATCCGCGATGGCATCCTGCAGGCCAGTCAGTTGGCAGAGGCTGCCTGGCACTCTGTGTTGAGAAGGATGCTGAGGCCCCATCCAGGCTCAGGGGCGAGAGCAGCACCACGACAGTTCAGCAGTGGGCGCCGTGCCTGCGGGAGGGCCGGTGGGCGCTTCTCTCCTGCGTTCTCTGTGGCGGATGAAAGCCTCTCTCCATCCTCACTCCCACCACCCCTTGCCTAACACCTTGCCGCCCCCCTTTTCTCGCTCCTGCCCTGTGTCCTCACCCCCCTGCCACTCCCAACAGCCTCTGGCACCACGACCGAATGATCTTGGCGTGCACACACATGCCCGTCTTTGTGGTCACGCCTGCCACCTTCCCACCCACTCCGGCACTCCAGCCAAACACGAGATAGGACGCCGTGGAGATTTTATCTCAGCAATTACAGCAGATTAATATTCATGGCTGAGAGGAGAGGTCCCTGGAAGCAAATTCTCCGGCGTCTGTTTGCCAGAGATACGTATCTGATGAGCGCTATCAGCCGGAGGGGTGTGCAGGGTGCTGACGGCGGGCGCTATCTCCAGAAGGCTGCTCTCGCTGCCGGGGCAGACGGCGATTAGCCACACTTCGCCCGTGCCCTGGCGCTTGTTGTTGAAAAGGAGACAAGATTCCTAACAAAGACACATGCTGGGGGCTTGGGGCAGCTTCTAGGATGATTTCTTTTCTTCTTAATTAAATTATCAATTGGGCCCCCGTGGACCCGAGGAATAAAAGGGGGCTGGCTTAACAGGAGTAGTGGATGGAAGGTGGGGGTGGGAGCCGGGCCAGTCAGAGAAGTGGGAAAGACCTAGTAGGTTGGAACCTCGAGTGTGGCTGGAAAATGAAACCCAGCCCCAACCCGAGAGTTGAACCCTGACCTCCATGCCCTGAAAGAATTCCACCAGCTTCTTTCAGAGTGGGTGAATCTGGGGTGCAGCAGGCCAGAAACAGCTCCGTGCACTTTATAAGTGAGGTATGGGGTCATTCCAGAACCTTCTATCGAGGGGGTGGTCATCCTGTAGAAGACTGGAAGTCCAGAAACCTTCCTTCCTCATCTGCTGAGGGCAGACGGAGGGCAGATCAAAGGCTATTAGTGCTTCCCGGTCCCTCTGGCACATTCAGAGGGACATCCCCGGCTGTGAGGGCCCCAATCCAGAGCACTCTCCTTATAGTGCTAGTGAAGGCAATGCCAGCTGCAGTTACAGACAGACGCCCCAAGTCCCAGGGACCTAGCACCAGAGAAGTGTATTTCTTGCTCATTTATAGTCCCAGCAGAGGGGATCCCTGGGTGGCTCAGCAGTTTAGCCCCCGCCTTCGGCCCAGGGCATGATCCTGGAGCCCCTGGATCAAGTCCCACGTCAGGCTCCCTGCATGGAGCCTGCTTTTCCCTCTGCTTGTGTCTCTGCCTCTCTCTCTCTCTCTCTCTCTCTCTCTCTCATAAATAAATAAAATCTTTAAAAAAATAAAAATAAAGTCCCAGCAGAGGCGAGGCAAGGGAGGGACGCCCCTCCACAGTCATTCGGGGCCCCTGGCTGGTAGCTCTGCCATCCTCAACACTAGGCTTCAGAGTTGCCCTGCTCTGACAGAGGGGAGAACCTGGGAGCTATACAGGGGGGCCTTAGGGTCTGAGCCTGGACCTTCTGCCATAGGTCAGAAGCCCAGCCCCACTGCCCCACCTGGTCTCCCAACAACTTACGTCCCAGTAGAAGGGGAGCCTGAAACAGGTGGATGAACCACCACCTGCTGTGCCATCCCACCTAGGTCAGGGCATCTCCACCAGGGCACAGTCCACATTTGGGGCCCGAAAACTCATTGTTGCGCAGGCTGTCCAGTGCATTGTAGGACACTTAGCAACATCCCCGAGCTCTACCCACGCGTTCCCATCACAGCCCCATGCTGTGATACCAGAACTTGTCCAGACATTGTCAGATGTCCCCTGGAGGGTGAAGCCACCCTGATTGAAAACCACTGATCTAGAAGGATCCATCGTTATATAGACAGAGAGAAAGAAGAGATCAGGAGTGGGGTGGGGTGGGTCTTCTTGGTCAAGAAGAGGAAGAAAGTATTGAAGATGGGAACCCTACCAGGAGGCAGGAGGGGGTTCGGGGCAGGCAGATGCACTGGGGAGCGGGACCAGGCCGTGCCCAGTGCACCCACCCCCAGAGGCCTCATCCAGCGTGTTCCCTCAGTGTGGTGTTGGAGAGGATGGGGAGCTGCCGTCAAGTGGAAACCGAGGCTCAGCATGGAAGAGGCTGTGCTCCTTCGAGGCTGGGGCCAGAGCTCATTCCAGAACTGCCCCCGGCGCTTGACACAGCTCAGCCTTCCTCCCTGACCCTGGCCCACCCCACAAGCCACACTAAAGGACAAAAGACCCCTCTAGGAGACTTCCCTGTGGGGAAACCATACCTGTTCTTGTCCCATTTTAGCCCAACTTCATCCTACTTCCCATCAGCTCATTAGCTGTAGGTGGGGGGGTTTCCTCCAGGAAAAAAAAAAAATGAATATAGTTAGGGTACCCAAGAATTGGGGCAGGAGGGCTTTGCCTTCCTACTTCCCAGAGCCCCACTGACATTGGGAGACTCAGCACACAAACCTCCCCAAAACCAGGAGAGAGGGGACACCAGCGCAGCCCGGCTAGAGAGGCATTAGCAAGGATGTTTATTTGAGAGCCTGTTTAAAACTCTGTAACATTCACCTAATGGGAAAATTTGAAAAGAATTCAACTGGGTCTGTCCTTGTTAAACTAACATTAAGGATGTTTAACAGCTGTCTCGGGCACATCACATTAAAATCCGAGATAGACTTGACAAACTAATGGTTTTGTTTGTCATCGAGAGAATGGGTGAGGGGGGAGCCGGGCAGAGCGGACGTGGGCTGTGCTCCTGACACTGTGTCCCCAGCATCAGATGGGGTCCCCAGCTTCCCCCTGCACCACGAAGACCAGGGGCTGCGGGGCTGCAGGGTGGGACCCCAGCAGAGGGAACCTGCACCCCACTGCCCAGGGCCTGCCTCGTTCCTCTCAGCCCGCAGCCAGCCAGTCTCATCCTTGTTGATCAGCTTCAGGGAAGGTAGAAACTGACACCCTGGGAGGGGGTTGGGGGGAGCGATGAACCCCCTTCATCGGGGTTCTGGGCCACCTGTGGCTTTGGAATCAACCTGAGTAAATGTAAGATTAGGTTAAGGCATTGATTCTGGAAGCATCCTGCTTGTTTCTAAATTCTCGATCATCGCTCATCATTCATTCCTCATTCATTCATTCCAGTGAATGGATTTCGTTGGTGTCAGACCCTCCTGGTGCAGGGATGGTCACACACAGCATCGAAGCTGTCACTTGGGAGAGGACAGATGGCCGTGGGGGCTGGGGCACCCAGGGTCAGGCGTGGGGTGGGGGCCTGGACTCTTCGTGTGGACGGTCTCAGACCTCCGTGCATGTGCTGGACATGGGTCGGACCCCGGCACTGGCAGCATGTTGGGGTTCTCTGCAGACGAGACATGCTGAAGTTGAGGCAGGAAGTGGTTCCAGGAGATGGACTGGAGGAGGGGCTCCGGGGGCCACCGGCTTCTTGTCCCCATGCCCATCGTCCGATGCTCGGGGCCCCTGGGCCCCCTGTCAGACAAATCCTTCTCCCCTTCGCAGAGCCATCACCCTGGAGAACACCCTCGTCATCCTGTCAACGGTGGCTCCCGACGCAGGCCGCTACTACGTGCAGGCCGTTAATGACAAGAACGGTGATAACAAGACCAGCCAGCCCATCACTCTTGCCGTGGAGAGTAAGTAAGCGGCCGGGCCTGGGACGGATGGAGAAGCGCGTCATTAAATCTCGGGAACGGGGCTCCGGGGGGTCGTTGGGAAGATGGAATGGTGGTGGAAGGCGGGGGGAGGCTACGGTAGGGCAGCCGAGGGGGCTCCAAGGAATCGGATGGGGAGACCCAGCTGTGGGAGGGCGAGGGTGGAAGCAAGGAGGGAGCCGGGGGCTGGACCCCGTTCCCAAGACAGATCTGAGACCCTGCATCGGGGGAGGGGACCCGCAGCTGGCCATCAGCAAGGCTGCCCGAGGCCCAGGGAGGCCGTGGGAGGCAGGGGACAGTGTGTGTGTGTGTGTGTGTGTGTGTGTGTGTGTTGGGGTTACAGCCACCTCTGGGGCTCAGGTGCCCACAGGGAGAGCGTGCAGGGGCTGGGGGCTCGTCTCTAGAGGACCCTACACTCTGGAGAACAGTCTCCACTAGCTGGTACGTCCAAAGCTCTGCTGCTCCTCAGAGCCAGGCCGTCTCCACTCGTGGGAACCCAGGTTCCTGCCTGAAGATGCCCCTCTGCCCCTCCCAGAAACCACCCGGCGCCCAGGAAGAGATGGGCAAAGCTCTCCCCAGTGGCAGAGACCAGATGGTAGCAAATGAAAAGGGTTAGCTCTTCGGGTCTCCTTTGGCAAAGAGGAGAGATTTGTTCGGCCGGGACTGGAGGCAGGTGTTGGATCCCCTTTGGGGATGCTGGGACGCCCTCCCTGGGATGATCCTCACCAGCCGGCCTGCAGCCCCCCACCTCGCCACCCCCCCACCCCCCCACCCCCGTCCCTCTGCACTCCATCCCGGGGAGAGAGAAGGCAGGTGAGGTGGTGGCTCCTGCAGCTGGCCCGGGCCCCGAAGCACAGAGTACGTGGGACCAGAGCTTGCGGCAGCCGCCAAACAACCCTGCAAGCTGGGGGAGCCAGATGTTTACGTCCCTTCACATCTGTACGGCTCCTGCTCCAAAAGCAAGTCTCATTTATCATCCGTGGTCGCATGGGGACACAGCTGCCAGCCGCAAGACAAAGGGTGCAGGTCTGCACGGGGCCTTCCCGTGTCCTTCCCTAGATCCCCGCCTCTGACTGCCAGCGTCTGGAGAGCCCAGAACGTTCCTCAGCCTTACCGTGTCCATTCCTGGGTTTTCTGAGCACCAGCAGAACCCCTTCCCACGTCCCTGGAACTCTGTGCTCCCAGGCCCCAGCTTCCAGGCGGCCTAGAAGGAAACCTGAGCGCACAGAGAAGGATCCTGACCTATCAGGGTCACACGTATAACCTCTGACATTGACCTGGGCCAGGGTCTCGGTCTGGTCCCTGTAGCCTGGGGCCCAGCCATGACGTGGGGCTGCTGTTTCTGTAGCGAAAGGAGCGTAATCATCAGAGAGAGACGTTTCTCCCCCATATGTTCTCCAGTGATCAGAATACCCGGGGCCTGATAGAATTTAGTCACTGGGGAAGAGGCAATGTTCAGGGACTGAGTCAAGGCCAGGCATCTTCCTGGGTGACTCAGTTTACCCTGAGACCAGAGATTAGAGCCTCCCACTCTGCGCTCCTCGCCAGCACCCAAACTCCTCCTCGTGGGACTTAAGCCAGCGACTCTGTGGCTCTGGCTGACTGTGGGTGTCATTCCTGTCTGCTCCGTCTCAGCTCCCCACACCAACCCTCCATCTGGCCTGAGAGAGGAGGGTAGGTCCCTTCCAGACCCCCGTGGCCACCCAAGCCTCCCCCAGCTGTCTGCTTCTCCCACCCCATCGCCCCTCACCTTCTGCTCTCACGAGGCGATTTGTACTGGATTAAGAGCAGAATCTGCTGATTTTCAGCTAATTTCTCCTCCCACGAGTGATTGCACTTCAAAACCCTGTTCATGTCACTGACACAAATCCCCCAGCCTGCCTGCCTGCCAGCCAATTTCCTAGGAGCAATTGCCACTTCACCCACCCCCAGCTCCATCCCCCCGCCCCCCTCCCTCTGTTCCCCTCTCCTCACTCCCTCATCCCTCCTCTGCCCCAGGGCATTTCTGCTTCTTGGAGGAGATGCGGGTGCTCTTCAGAAATGGAGACATCACGAGCAAAACCAGTGCCCACATCGAGTTGGGCACTGACCCTTACCCAGGGGTGACCCTGGTGACCCCACACAGATTGTCAAACCGGGACCGACCGTGGCCCCCCACTCAGGCATCAGAGCCGCACTGTCCCGTAGAAATGTAATGGGAGACGAGGGAGGAATTTAGAACTTGCCAATGGCTTCATTTTTTTAAAAAGGGAAAAAGCAACGGGAAATTAATTTTATTAATATATTTTATTTGCCCCAACATACCCCAAACATTACCATTTTAACATCACAATCGACAGAAAATACTAATAAGGTATGTTACGCTGGGCTTCTTTTTCGTACCGAGTCTTTGAAATCTCTGTGTGTTTTGTACTTGGAGCACATCTTCCCGTTGCTCAATTTTCATCTGAAATACGTGATCTGCATTTAGACCTCATCAAATTTACAGCTGGAAAGGTGATGTTGGATACCCACGTTGTTCTACACATACTTAAAATTGTTCTAATAACTGATTTGGGGATCCGTTTTTAATTAAATGTAAATTAGATAAAATTAAATCCCATTAAATCAAAGGGGCGCCAGTCACATTTCAAGAGCTCGGAGCCACCTGTGGCTCGCACCCCCCCCCCCACCCCGTGTTGGATGCCTGCCTGCCCAGGAGAGGGGAGCAGCTACCTCCTGCCCCCCCCACACACACACACATACACACACCCTTGACCTGTGGTCCTGGCCAGTTGCAAGTCACATGTCCTTAAACCTCTGTTTCCTGGTGCCTCCGGCCAAGTGTAGTTGGGAGGATTGGAAGAGGTGACCCGGGGAGAATGCATCGCAGCGGTGCCCGTCCTGGTGCCTGTTCTCAGAATCATCCTGGGGCAGCAGGACCCAACCTTGCCCCTGCTGGAGAGCCCCTGTGCCTCCTAAGCCCTGGTCCAGTCCTCGGTCCTCGGAGGCAGGAACTCACGTGGAAGACACGCCTCCTCTCCTTGCCCTGATTCGCGTGTGATTTTCCTGGCTTGACTTTTGGGCCCCATTCACCCCCACGGTCCAGAGCATAAGTCCAATGAGGCAGAAGTCCTGCAATGCATCCCTGAGCATGGCCAGCGGTCCTCCTCACCCCAGCTGGTCACCTGAAGGCCTGGTGAGCAAGGAGCTGATAGCACAGGGTCCGTCCCGTCCCCCGCTCCAGTGTAGAGCACCTATCAGTAAGGTGTGTCCTGCTTGGGGCCAAGTCCGCAGCACCCGGGGCCATCTCGACCTTCCCAGTCCACCTTGAGCTGTCGTCCTCTGCCTTCACATCACACCAAGAGCTTTCATTTCCAGAATAGGAGACTGGTGAGGTCAAGGGGAGACCAGGGAACTGGGGGTGGGGGTAGGAGGGAGGGAGAAGGGACACTGTCTGGTTCCCTTTAGGGGAGGACTGGGTGAGGCACAGTGTGGGTCGGAGGTCCTGGAGGCCAGAGAAGGGGATCCACAGAGCTAAATATGCTGAGCAGTCAGAGAACCAGAGTGGAGATAGGGGATGTGCACCCACGAGGTCACGGGTGACGGGGAGGAGAATGGGTGCATGGGGACTGCAGGGAGGGGAGCGGGGGTGCGGGTGGCAGCCAGAAGGGAGATCTGTTTCCTTCTGTGCCCGAGCAAAGGCTGAGCCAGGGAGATGATTTGGGGTGTGGTTAATGGCATGGGCTTGCAGCCCCGGAGACCTGGTCCCATTCCTGGTTTGGTCCCTCATTAGCGACTGTCACTGGAAACTAAACTACTTCACGTCTCTGGCTTTCTCAGCTTTCTCATGTGTAAATTGGGGATGACAACATCGACCTGCCCCTGGTGGCCCATTGTGACCTTCCCCTCCTGGTTGTGTCCGGGTCCATCACGTGGTTTGGGCGGGTTGAGGGTGGAAGACCAGGAAGTCGTCCCCAAGCACAGGCAGGTAAACCCCAAGGGGACAGACTATCATTTAATTAGGACCTACTGTGTGCCCCGAGACCAGCCACGTCTGCTGAGACCCTTCTTCCCAGCATCCCCCGCATCAGCGCTAAACCCCCAGGATGGCTGGCATAGAGCAAGGGGTAGAAGCAGGTCCCCCCACCCCAGGCCTTCCTTCACTGGGACAGGGATCCCCAGCCGCAGCTGGTCCCTCCCCTCAGGCCCCAGGGCCGCTGCCAGGACCTCTAGGGTCCCCGGGGGGTGTCAGTCCCTCCTCAGCCCTGTTTGTCCACAGGTTGCCCTGAGACCCTGGGGCGGCCCTCCTATCTTTAAACTCCAAGGGCTCCGTTTACCTGGCTCCTCAGTGGGGGGCGCCGCTCGGGCTCTAACTGTCTCTTCTCCTCCTCTTGCCCCATTAATCTGGGCCGTGGTACCTGCACGCCCGGGCGTGTAATAAACAACTTAGAGCACACTTTTATGGATTCAGCTATATCAGCAGCTTTCAATCCGATCGCTCTTTATGGCACCTACATGAGGCTTTTATATTGTTGCAATTATTTTACTTTATATGCTTCCTTTCTTCCCCCTTCATTTTACTTTATTTTTTACATTTTATTCCCTTTTCTAGCAAAGCCTGGAGTCCGGGCGGGAAAACCTGCCCAGGGCTGACCAGCGTGGCCCAGAGCAGCAGCAGGACCGTGACATGCTGTCCCCATTAAGGATGTCCTGCCCCTGTCCACCACCCCCCACCCCACCCCAACCAGGGCTGTGCAGGTCATTATATCTGCCACCTCCAGAGCCTCCTGGGAAGGAGCCAACTGGATGGATTTTTTGCAAGAGAAAAAGCCCTCTGTGGTTGTACTTTCAGGAGCCATGGGGCAGGTGCACAGAGAATATTGGAGTTTCTGCCAATATTGGGCCTGCGCCGACCCACAAAGATGAGAGTCTGGCCACTTCTTAAGGAAACTCAAAAAATACAAGAGGCAAAGCTACTGCCTCTCTAAGAAGAGTTCGGGGTCCTGTGTTGTATTTATAAAGCTCGTTCGTGATAACGTTCTCTCAGGATCGCCAATCCTGAAGCTGTGCTGCGGAAAGCTCTGGGTCCGTTCACCTCGCAAACCTACGTGAGCCCCTACTGTGTGCCCCACACCTGTCCTGTGCTGGAGAGGAGGCCTGAGCCAGGCTGTCTTAGCTCGGGCTGCGGTAACAGGTCCCCCCCCCCCCCCCGGGGCTTGAGCACAGGCAGCGACCTCTCAGCTGGGGAAGTCCAAGGTCAAGGGATCAGCACCACTGAGTTGTGCTGAGGCCTCTCCTCCTGACTTGCACACGGCCGCCTCCTCGCTGCGTCCTCGAGTGACAGAGACAGAGCTCTGGTGTCTCTTTCTCTTCTGATCAGGGCACTAGCCCTGTTGGGTTAAGGCCCCACCCTTATGACCTCATTTAAGCTGATGGCCGACGAAAGACCCCCATCTCCAAATACAGCCACATGGGGGTTAGGGCTTCAACAGACGGATTTGGAGGGAACATAATGCAGCCCAAAGGAAGGATCTGTGAGGTTCCTGACCCGGGGAATGTATTAGCTTCCTTGGGCTGCTGTCACAAAGGTCTACACCTTGGGGGGCTCGTGACAATGGAAATGTACTCTGACAGTTTTACAGGCCAGATATCTGAAATCAAGGTGTCGGCAGGCTTGTGCACGCTTGGAAAGGTCTGGGGGAGGATCCTTCTTGCCTCTCAGCTTCTGGTGGTGGCCGGCAATCCTTTGCATTCCTTGCCTTGGAGATAGAGGACTCCAGTCTCTGCCTCCATGCTCAGCTGGCCTCCCCCCCATAAGTTCATGTGTCTGTGTCTGTGTCGTATTTCACTCTTGTAAGGACACATTGTATGGGATGTCGCCCCCGCCCCCGGATACAGAAGGACTTCATTTTAACTTGATCACACCTGCAGAGACTCTATTTCCAAATAAGGTCACATCCACATCTACCATGGATGTGAATTGGGGGGATTACTATTTGACCCAGTACAGGGAGTCTGCATTCAGGTGGAAGAGGTGGCAAGGAGGGAAGGATTTTGAAGGCAAAGACAGGACAAGGGGCTGAGGGGGAGGGGATGTTGTATGACAGGAAGCGGGGAGGGCTCTGGAGGTCTCCAGTGGGCACTTCCTGGACACCAGGGATATGCATGAACAGAGGAGGAGAGGTGAGAGGGACCCGAGGGTCACACCTGCAGGTTCGGCTCTAGCACTGCTTGGGTGGCTGCCCCAAGGTCACCTGCCCCACTCCATGAGGGCAAAAGTCTCCTGTGGCATCAGCCTCTAATAGGGGCCGGGCAGAGGATTGGGACAGGATTCCCAACCTCTGTCTCCAGCTAACCCCTGACCTCTCCCCAGATGTCGGGGGGCCTGCCGACCCCATCGCCCCAACCATCATCATTCCTCCCAAGAACACCAGCGTGGTGGCCGGGACCTCGGAGGTGACCATGGAGTGTGTGGCCAATGCCAGGTGGGTAGTGCTTCCCCCGCCACCCCGTTCCCCTTCACCCTTAACTCCAGCCGGTGCTCCTGACCTGTGGGCTCCAAGAGGACCAGCCTGAGTTCAGGAAGGTCTGGAGGTGTCACAGGAGGACCCAGGAAAGGAGGTGGAGCATTTACCCTGGAGGAGGGGTGACGAGTGTACCTACTGGCTAATGCCAGAGGGCTGTTGGATACGATCCGGGCTGGTTCATTCTTGTGGCCCGAGAGGAGAGACCAGGTCCCGGTGGAAGTTACAAGGCAGCAGATCTCAGCCCAGGATAGCGATGCCTCACTTGTAGCCCTGAGAGTGACCTGGAAGGGGCCGGTGTCACCCTTGCATGCAGGCACCTGTGACAGGGACGCCAGGCAGAGAGATGATTCACGTGGGGGACTTGGTAGGAGGGCAGACCTGGGGTCGGGCACAATTGCAGCCCCTTCTCTCATGCAGGAAACAAATAATTAAATACACAGGTAAATGAAACACTCACGGCACTGCAGGCCACATCACGTGTGGATGCTGAGCTGTGCTTCCCATGCAATTTCTGTTCCTCCGACGACTACCCCGAAGCCCAGAGAGGGCAAGCAGGTCACCCAGCTGGCCAACAGCAGGGTGGCAATAGAACAGGCCACCCTCGAGATCCAGGCCCATTGCCATGCTCTGGGCCTCAGTCTCCTCGGCTGTAAAATGGGAATGATTGGAGCACCCACTTCCCCAGTAAGGCAGGTAGGGCGAGTACAGAACCCACTTCAGAGTACACAAGAAAGGTGCTAGGATGTGATGGGTGTGGGGGTCAGACCAAGGGCTCTGAGGCTGTTGAAGGTTCCTGGAAAGGTGTCCTGTCTCAGCGTTTCCCTGTGAAAGACCGAACCGTGAGGCAGGCTAAGGGCACAGAGACGACCCGCAGCCGAGAACCTGCCTCACATCACAGGAGCCAGTGTTGCCCACACTTCCTTGACCACGGGACCCTTTCCATGGGACCCCCTGTAAGTTAGCACAGACCCCCCCCCCCCCCCGGGATCCGCCAGGCGCTAACCGGGAGAGCAGGCCAAGGCCAATCTGGGGGCGGATCTTGAGTGCCAGGGTTGGGGATGGGGTGCCCAACTCACCGTCTGGCGAAGTCGGGGGTAGGTATGTCCTTCTGCCTGCCTCGCCCTCTCCAAACCCTGGGTATTTCTCTCCTGCTCCTCCTCGTCCTGTCGCCCGGTCTCTGTCCCTGTCCTGCCCGCTGGCTCCAGTTCGGATGTGGGGCCGCCCCAGGGCACAGAAGAGTGAGACACCCAGCTCTGGGGCCTCCGGTTCCGACGGGAGCCCCATGCACCCAGTCAGTGCCGGGCTGTGCTCCAGGTGCTCCCCTGAGCTAGAGCATCCACCGTCCCCACAACCCCCCGGGAGGCACACATGTCCCGTTTCGTAGACAAGGAAACTGAGAAGTGGTGGGGGCTGGGGCCCTGGGCCTGCACTCCCACCCCCCCCCCCCCAGCCCTGGCCCTCGGGCATCTCGGGGTCCCTGGGGCTGAGATCCTGCCTCCCTCACGCCCTCCAGGCCCCTGATCAAGCTGTACATCATTTGGAAGAAAGACGGGGTGCCGCTGTCGGCCGGCATCAGCGACTACAACCGCCGGCTGACCATCCCCAGCCCCACGGGCAGCGACGCTGGCTACTACGAGTGCGAGGCTGTCCTGCGCAGCAGCAGCGTCCCCTCGGTCGTCCGTGGAGCCTACTTGTCTGTGCTGGGTGAGATGGGGCAGGGCTGCCGGGGTCCCCCCCCCCCGACCCTCCAGGGCTGAGGGCAATATGGCCAGAGCCTTCTGAAGGGTGACCTGAGCAGTGGCTGTCTCAAAAGGAGCATGGCTCTGAGCCCCTCCCCTGGTCCTTCCTCCTGCAGAACCGCCTCAGTTTGTCAAGGAGCCTGAGAGACACATCACGGCGGAGATGGAGAAAGTGGTGGACATTCCCTGTCGGGCCAAAGGTAACCAGCAGCGTGGTCAGAGGGGAACAAGGACCCCGCCACCGCCCTCCCCAGACCTTCAGCCCCTGCCTGTCCCTGTCACAAACTCTTCTAAATTCCACTCCCTCTTCCGGGCAGCATCACCGAGCAGGGATCCTGTCTGGCTGTGGGAAGACACCCCAGGAAACAAACAGGCCAAATTACCATAATCTCAGGACTTGAAATCGACCCACGTCACCATAACTTGGGGGTGACAAATGAATCCAAATTACCGTAATTTCAGGATAGGTGACAGACTGAAATGGCCCATAATTGGAGAGTCGTAGACGATGCCAAATTACCGTAATGTCAGAACTGCTGGAACTTGGGTGCCTCTCTCCGGAGATGGGTCTCATGAGCTCCACCTGGTTTCTGGGACATTTTGCTCCATTTTCTCCCCTACTCTCTCTACTTAACCCCCCTTGTCAGAGATCCTGGGGAATTTCTTCTTTCCCCACCCCCAACCTCCCTCTTTCTGGCCCAGCAGAGCTCTAGCCCGAAACCAGAGTGAAGCCTGGGGTTGATCAGATGGGAGGAAGAGAACGTGCGCTATGGCCCGAGGTCTGATTGTGAGCAAAGAGCCAGGACGTAGCTCGGGCAGGAGGAGAGTCACAGTGGAAGGGGCGAGTCAGGACCCCCCTCCGGAGAACACACAAGGGGGAGGCAAAGATCCAGTCGTTCACCCAATGGACGTTTTTGGAGGGTTTACCAACGTGCCGATGCTGCTCTCGGGCTAGGGAGATGCGGGCTGAACCAAACGGCCAAATCCTTGCTGTTCCAAAACGTATTTTTTTAAGAGGAAGGCAGACCCACCAATAAACAAATAAAAATACCTCATTTCATTTCATGGAAAATGCCAGGGGTTGTGAGAGTCCCCATTATTTTATGTGCCACCAAGAAAGAAAAAAGTCTGTCGGTGAAATTATGACACGCTTTCGGTAGTAAGACACGTCCTGATCGCAGAGATGTTACCACGTGAAAGAGCGTGCCCCGTGGAACGGGTGAAATCCAGCGTCCTAGGATGTCAGGGAGGAGAAGTGCTGGGAAAGAGAAAGAAGCCGGCGGGCTTGGGGGGCTAGGAGCGATGGGGTGCTCTTTTGAATGGAGTGTGGGAGCTCCTCTGGGGAAGTCACATTTGAGCAGAGACCCGGGGACAGGGGGGTAGGTTGGGGGTACCTGTGGGAAGACCATGCAAGGCCAGGGGTGCAGGGCTTGGGCAAGGCTGAGAGATAGGGACCCCCCGTTCACCTCTCTCTCCAGACGAGGTAGGAAGGGGCTTCCAGAGGCCATCCAAGGACTGCTAGCCCCCTCTGCATGCCCCTTGACACGGGACTCTGTGGTCATGTGAGTTTGGGAAACCAGCCCCCAGTTGGAGGTTCCCAGAACACACCACAGGCTCTCCTAAATTCAATGACTGTCCTAAAAAAATTTCAGTTGTCCAATCTAGCATTTCCAAGCTAAACTTGGAACCCCTGCTATCGTAAGAACTTGAGAAATGCCACTCTGAGAACATCTTTCACCTCTTCCGAGACCACCAGTGGCACCTCTGAGAAGGTTCTAGAAACCAAGACACACAGGGAACCCCCGCACACACCCTTCACAGACTCCCAGGCCCAGCCTCTGCCTGATCACCCCTCAGAGGTGGGACGGAGGGAGCCTGGAGGTGGGCTGACTGTGGGCCCGTGTCCCCCCCCAGGTGTGCCACCGCCCTCCATCACCTGGTACAAGGACGCGGCCGTGGTGGAGGTGGAGAGGCTGAACCGCTTCCGGCAGCGTGGCGACGGGGGCCTGCAGATCAGCGGGCTGGTGCCCGATGACACGGGCATGTTCCAGTGCTTCGCCCGCAATGCGGCCGGCGAGGTGCAGACCTCCACCTACCTGGCCGTCACCAGTAAGTTGCGTCTTCCCCGCTCTGGCCCAGAGCCCGTCCCGCCCAGGACGCAGCCTTCCTCCAAGCCAGCAGCCTCCTGAGAAAAGATGCAGGGGCATTTTGCAGGGATGAGATTCCAGAAGACCGTCCGTCCCCTCCGCTGCCGGGGTGGCTCCAGCCAGTTACGCCCACTGCCTTCCCAGCCCGGGTCTGGTGCTCCGGAGCCCCGAGCCCAGGACGGGTTCGCTGGCTCTGGGAGAAGCAGCTGTGAACCCACAGGCCCCGCCCTGGCATCACAGCTGCCCCTGGCTTCCCGGGCAAGGCTGAAGCCGCCCCGTCCCAGCTGAGCAGGCTTGCTGCCTTCTCCAGAGGGAGCCAGAGCTTTAATCTCAGTCCCCACTTTAAACCTTTTGCCCTCTTGGAGTCTCTCCTGGGGGTTTTGACAGCTCTCCTGCCCTCTTAATGGAGTTGCATTAGCGCGAAATGCTACATGAGTGGTCACATCGTAGAGGGCAGAGCTCTGTGCGCGTGCAAAGTGCCACTGGGCTCCCTCGTCTTGGCAGCAAAAGGACAGATGGTCATGGGCCTCCTTGAGCTGCTCCGGGCTCATCACCCAGACCCGCAGAAGTCCCCAGACAGGGCAGCCAAGGAGCAGAGGGTGAGCTGGGTTTGCCCAGAGGGGCAGTCGGGGCAGAAAGGCTGCCTCTTGCTGGGATGAGTGCAGGTGAAGCCGGTGCCCAAGCCGGTCCCTTCCTGAGCTCTGCTCCCACGAGCTCTGACCAGACGGTTCCCTGAGGGCAGGGCTCGGGAAGGCAGGCCGGAAGCAAGAAGGCTGTACCAGCTCAGCCAGGCTGTGGACTCCAGGCCCAAGGCTCGTGCAAAGCAGCTCATGTTCCTCTGTTGGCCTCAACCACCTTTTCTTTTAAGAAATCAGAGCCTCGATGTCATGTTCAGTGAAGGATGGACCCCATTCATCTCGTCTTGGAGGGTGGGCTGCCCCCAGAGATCCTCAGTTTCCCCAAAAATGGAGGTCTAAGAATCAAGCCTGGGTCCTTCCACAGAGCAGGTGGTACAGGGAGCCCCCGAGGGCCTTCTGGGCTTTTCCCCAGTGCCGGGATCCCCCTAGGACACTTGCATCCTTCTCTGCGGTGGGACCCACAGCAGCCAGAGTGGCAGGGGCAGGACGAGGACTTGGCCCTCTGGCTGTGGGAGCTCCTCCAGGGTGTAGCTAAGAGGCTCCACTGTCTCCTTTTGTAGGCATCGCCCCCAACATCACCAGAGGCCCCTTGGACAGCACAGTGATCGACGGCATGTCGGTGGTACTGGCTTGCGAGACTTCGGGGGCGCCCCGGCCGGCCATCACTTGGCAGAAAGGTAGATGGGACTGATCTCTTGGAGGTCTTAGAGGGTGTGGCCATGTGACCATTGAGGGCAGTCCTCAGATCTCCATTCTGGAGCCAGCTGGGTTGGGTTCCCTATGTACGGTGGTGAAGGTCGTGAACTGCACACCCCAGGAGGGCATCTCTCACCCCACAGTATGTCCCACATGCCGCCCTGCTGGGCTCAAGGCCCAGCTCTGCATCTTCGGAGACCTGGGACCTCGGGTGAATTATTTACTCACTCCGAGCCTCAGGGTCCCCATATGTAAACTGAGGACAGTAGTTACACGCACCTCGGGCTGGCACGAGGGCGAAACAGGGGCATGCATGGGAAGAGCATGATGCCCAGCGAATGACGGCTGTGTGATGGTCATATTGTGGTGGCAGTCATGAGTGCACACGGTGGGCCCTCCCTCCCGGGCAGCATGGAAGGCTCCAGACCCCTGCACCAGCAGAGCTCAAGCGGTATCCGCCGCCGCCCCCGCCCCGTGTGCCCCTTCCACCCCCATTTCGGAAACTCGCCTTCCCAACTCTCCCCATGTACACACGCGTGGTCGCTCCCTCTCACCTCCACATCTGCTACACGGAAGCTTCTCGGCAGGACTCACTTGCCCACGCCCCGTAGGCCTCCCCATGACCCGCCTCCCCCACCGCCCCCCGTGGCTTTATTTCTCCACCTTCTAACGGATAACCTGCCTACTCATTCTGCCTATTGCCTGACACCCCAAGTCAGGGGTGTTCAGCTTTGCCCGCTGCCGTCTCTGTAGGGCCCAGGATGGGGTCTGACACATGGTAGTTGCTCCATGAGTATTTGGGAAATGAGTGTAAGCACAGACGGGCACGTGTGTGGACGCAGACACCCTCACCTGCCACGCTCACTAGTTCAATATTCCTGCACACGTGTGTAGAGAGATACACCCACAGACTTGCCCGTGAGGTTGCTCCTCTGTACAGACAGGTGGGATTTTCTTTAAGATAGATATAATCGGGGCGCCGGGGGCTCAGGCGGTTGGGCATCTGCCTTCAGCTCAGGGCATGATCCTGGGGACCTGGGATCGAGTCCCGCATCATCGGGATCCCTGCTCAGCTGGGAGTCTCTCTCTCTCTGTGCTCTCCCTCCCCCTCTCAAATAAATAAACAAAATCTTAAAAGTAAAATAAAATAGATGTAATCACCCAAAGCTGCCCTCTCAGGCTCCTGCACGGGGCCCGTCACCGCCAGGCCCCAGGACCCCCTCCCAGGCCCCGCTCTGCCCCCACTCCTTGCTGCCCCCACCCCTCACTTTCTCCTGCTCTCCTGAAGGTGACTCTCCAGAAGCATCTTGCCGCAGGATGCCCGTCACCACCTTGTCAGAGCCGTCTGCCCCCTCCCCCCGGCCCGGGTGCCAGCTGTCTCCAAGAGCTGTGCCTGGCTGCATCAGGAGACAGTCCCTGGCCTTCTCTGGTGAAGGGCAGACAGCGCGGTGGGTGGAGAGACGCCAGGAGACCCGGGCTCTGTGACCGAGTGCCCTTGTGCCTGTCACCATGTCGGAAGCCTATCTGGGCCTCAGCCCTGACCCCGGCCCTGCCCCCCGCCCCCGCCACCACCAGGGCCCTCCCAGCATTTCTAAAGCTGGGGGAACCCGCCTGAACAGCACCTGCCCAGAGCTGCCAGGGAGCAGGAGACGTGCGGTCTCAGAGGGCCAAGGGCTGCGTGCTGCAGCCCCAGCCCACCCCGAGCCCACCTCGTGTCGCCCCCAGGGGAACGCATCTTGGCCAGCGGCTCTGTGCAGCTGCCTCGCTTCACGCTGCTGGAGTCCGGCAGCCTGCTCATCAGCCCCACGCACATCTCCGACGCTGGGACCTACACCTGCTTGGCCACCAACTCTCGGGGGGTCGACGAAGCCTCGGCTGACCTGGTCGTGTGGGGTGAGTGTGCAGAGTGGGAACACTTTCCAGGTCGGTGCATTGAGTGTGTGCTGAGCCAGCACCTCCTCATCCACAGGGCTGTCTCACCGGGGTGCTTTTTGTAAGAAGGACGGGGGACAAATTAACCCGGAGCGGGGAGGGGGGGGGGGGTTGCCCCGGAAGGCCAGGCTTCTGCAGACGGTGCCGCCTGAGTGAGGCCTCTGGCCGTGCTTGGCCAAGTAGAGAGAACAGAGAGGCGCTGGGCAGCCGTCTTCATACACTGCAGGGCAGAAGTCAACAAACTTGTTCTGTGAAGGGCCAGGTAGGAACTATTTTAGGCTTTGTGGGCTAGACAGCCTCTGTCCCAACTCCCCTTTCATCAAGAAAGCAGCCCTAGATAATACTTCAGCCCACAGGGTCCAGCTCTGTTCCATTGCAAGTGTATTTACCCAAGCAGGCTGCCAGCCAGACTTGACCCTGGACTGTAGGGTGCTGCTGAGCCCTGCTTTAAGGAAACTTCTCAAGCCCCCTTGCATCGTCAGATGGCACCACTTGGGATCCACACCCAAGACAGACATGCCTGTGGGCCCCCCGTGGAGGCTGAGCCCCGATGACCGGGCATGCGATGCAGCAGACCGGGAATCAGATGATCCTATTTTTACCCTGGCTGGACCACTAATGTGCTGATCATCCTCACATTTCCATTTCTTCATCTCCCACCTGGGTTTCCGGGGGCAGGATTAAATGAGCCCCCGCAATGAACGTGGCTTCCAGGAATTCAGGTACCACGGAGGCACACTGTTCTTGTTAGCATTCTGGGATGCCCACTGTGGTAGGCCTGGCCACCTGCAGGGTCTGCCTCCACCTGCCCCTAGAATTCAGCAGCACAGGCCCGCTTCACCTGAAGATGCCTTTCCCATGCACCTGCATCTCACCTGTTCGTCTGGATCTACTCCCCTTCTCTCACCCTGTCTCCCTGCTGCCTTGCAGCCCGGACCCGCATCACCAAGCCTCCCCAGGACCAGAGTGTCATCAAGGGTACCCAGGCCTCCATGGTGTGCGGAGTGACCCACGACCCCCGAGTGACCGTCAGGTACTCCCTCTGCTGTGGCCCCAAGGAGGCAAAAGGGGAGGGCAGCTCTAGGGATAGCTGGGCAGGTGTTGACACCAAGGAGGTAAGTGTCGCTGTGGGGCCAAGCCACGGGCCTTGTGGGGACCACCAGTAGAGCCAGTGTGGGGCTGAGCCAGCGTGAACACAATTGGACTGTATCAGGGCAGCCCAGGTCAGCAGCACCCGAGAAGGGTGTAGAGGCCAGAACTCCTCCCAGGCTTGGGCTGAGGACCCCAGGAAAGGCTTCCGCAGAAAACTGTCCCTTCAGGGCTCTCTTTTGAGCTTTGGGATGCTGAGTACAAAATGTAACTGCTTCCTTAGAGACAGATATTCCCTCCATGTTGCTTCTGTATTTTATGGCCAGTGTCAACTGCCAAAGCAACTGGCATCGAGGCTGGAAGGGGCCGGGCGCTGGTGCCACTTGGGAGGCTGGGCCCCTACAGGGCTGGAGGCAGCTGCATCCTGGGGCACCATCTGGTGGCCACTAGGCATATGACAGTCCATACCACCACACGGAAGGGTCCCAACCACCCCCACGGAAGCCAAGGTTGGCATAAGGAATACTAGACTTTTAGACCCACACCCGTTCTCTTTAGACCCACACCCGTTAGTCCACTACCGGTCCCCAGTCAGAGAAACACCTCCTTGGACATTAAACATTGACCCTTTAGGATGGTCATCATATGGTTCCAGCATAAATGCAAACGTGAGCCTTGAAATCACATAGATGTAGTTAAAATATTGTCAACACAAGATCCAGAATATGCTTATTCCTGAGACTATTAAATTTTTGTTTTATATATTTATATCTCAACTGTAAAGATGTTCTCCAAGAGAACCCACATACCCTCCTACCACCATAGAACCCCGCTGTGGGTCTCAGACTCGTACATAAGTGGTAGCTATAACTTTAGCACCCATTAATTGAAAAGCTATATAACAATAAAAAGCTTATATTAATTCAGCAACACGTTAAAATAAATTAGTGTTTTATTTATTAAAATATTACCCGGCTAGAATTTGGAAAATACTTGCACATTTTATTCATTCTCTAAGCAATTCTTTTTTCTTTTTTTAAGATTTTATTTATTTATTCATGACAGACAGAGAGAGAGGCAGAGACACAGGCAGAGGGAGAAGCAGGCTCCACGCAGAGAGCCCGATGTGGGACTCAGTCCCAGGTCTCCGGGATGATGCCCTGAGCTGAGAGCAGACGCTCAACCGCTGAGCTACCCAGGCGTCCCTCTCTAGACAATTATTGATGAACAAAGGCATTCAGGGGCCTCTTGCCATAGACTATAGGCCCGCCTCCCAAGGATCCTCAGGGAGCCACACATGGAAAACCCTATTTCAGTTAACTGGAGTGGTCCTCACCTTCAAATGGAACTCCCCATTTGGGCTATCTTTTCTTGATGGGGAGAGAACACAGAATTGGTCTGTCAGGCCTCAAAATTGGCAGTTGGGGACCAAAGCACCCCCACATCTCCCACCCCTTCCTCAGAGTTGAAAACCCTGTTGGAGAAAGGGAGACAGAACATGAGAGACTCCTAAATCTGGGAAACGAACTAGGGGTGGTGGAAAGGGAGGTGGGGGGGTTGGGGTGACTGGGTGACGGGCACTGAGGGGGGCACTTGATGGGATGAGCACTGGGTGTTATTCTGTATGTTGGCAAATTGAACACCAATAAAAAATAAATTTATTTAAAAATAATAATAATAATAATAATAATAATAATAATAAAAGAAAGAAAACCCTGTTGGAGCTTTAGGGAACACAATGGAGGTGTTCCCTGACCCAGACGGGCTAGAAAGGACCCAAAAAACAACCAAGTCAGACTAACGTGGTGGCCACTTAATTCTGTATTCCGTGCCCTCCTCAAAATCAAGCAGGACCCAAGGGTCACGCCTGAGCAGAGGCAGGTTGCCCGTGCAGAAAGCTTCCAGACCTGCCTTAGGAGAAACTCTTCTGTTTAGTACTGAGCCCAGATCTAGACCCGCTCTGAGCAATCCACTTGTGGCCACTATTAATCCTAATCAATATTTCCATTGGCTTTTATTATTATTCAGCTAATAGACATCCTTTTTAGGAGGAAAATATAGAAAACGCAGATAAGTGCACAAAAAATGGGAAGGGAGAGAAAGAAGAAAAGTGGGTTTATCTGTTTCTCTCAATGAGAGATAATATTAGAGTGTCATTTATTTAAAAAAAAACCTAGAAAATGGTTTCTTTGTGTTTTCCCTTAAGAACCCATTGTGAATCTCTTCCCCTGTCAATAAATATTTTTGTATAAACCCCATTATATGATTATTCATTATTCACTCGTCCATTGTGTTGATGTAACATAATTTCTGTTACCAATTCCCTAATGCTGGATATTTGGATTGTATCTCAGTTGTTGTTTTTTTTTTTTTGCTAAAAAAATTGCGCCTGGGTGGCTCAGTCAGTGGAGCGTTCAATTCTTGATCTCAGCTTAGGTCTTGTCTCAGGGTCATGGGTTCAAGCTCCATGTTGGGCTCCATGCTGGGTGTAGAGCCTACTTTAAAAAAAAAAAAAAAAGAAACATCATGGTGAATGTCCTTGTAACTAAATATTTTTGCACTTCTTTGATTTCCTGAGGACTATTGAATATTATTTAAAGCTGAAAGAAGGCCTGAATATTGCTCATGAAAATTGTTTAATAGCCAGCTATATAATTACAGATGATTTTGGAAAATTTCTACCCTGAGTTAAATGGACTCATGAGTTGTTTCTTTTTTTTTTTTTCTTTTTTTTTTTTTTTTTTACTTTCTACTGTGGAAATTTTCAAACGTAGCCCAGAGTAGAGAGACCCAGATCATCAAGCCTTACTTACCCATCTTCCTTTTTTTAATTTTTATTTTTTATTTAAATTTAATTAAATAACATATAGTGAATTCCTAGTTTCAGAGGTAGAGGTCCGTGATTCATCAGTTGTGTATAACACCCAGTACTCATCACATCACATGCCCTCCTTAATGCTTACCACCCAGTTACCCCAGTTACCCGCTCCCCCTACCCCCTCCCCTCCAGCAACCCTCAGTTTGTTTCCTATGATTAAGAGTCTCGGGGATCCCTGGGTGGCGCAGCGGTTTGGCGCCTGCCTTTGGCCCAGGGCGCGATCCTGGAGACCCGGGATCGAATCCCACATCGGGCTCCCGGTGCATGGAGCCTGCTTCTCCCTCTGCCTATGTCTCTGCCTCTCTCTCTCTCTCTCTGTGACTATCATAAAAAAAAAAAAAAGAGTCTCTCATGGATTATCTCCCTCTTTGATTTCATCTTATTTTATTTTTCCCTCCTTTCCCCTAGGCTCCTGTTTTGTTTCCTAAATTTCACATATGAGTGAAATCATATAATTATCTTCTCTGATTGACTTATTTCACTTAGCATAATACCCCATAGTTCCATCCACATCACTGCAAATGGCAAGATTTCATTTTTGATGGCTGAGTAATATTCCATTATATGTATGTATATATATATATATGTGTGTGTATATATATACACATACCATATTTTCTTTATCCATCCTTTGTCGACAGACATCTGGGCTCTTTCCATAGTTTGGCTATTGTGGACATTGCTACTATGAACATTGGGGTGCAGGTGCCCCTTTGGATCACTACATTTGTATCTTTGGATCCGTACCCATCTCTTGGCCTCAGTCACTGTCAGCATTTTGCTCACCTGGTTTCCCCTATCCATCCCCCCAACACACACACATGCTTTTTTTTTTTACTGAAGTATTTTAAAAACAAATCTCAAGTGTGTAATTTCATCCCTAAATAGGTCAGTGTGCATTTCTTACTTAAAAGGACTTTTCTTGAAACATAACAACCACGTCCCTGTCCCATGTGACACAATGAATAGCCCCTTGATGTCTGCTGATACCATGTCACGGCATCCCTGATTGTCTGGAAGGTGACGTTTTAGAAGTTGGTTGGTTTAACTCCAGGCCCAAACAAAGTCCACACATTGCATTTGGTTGGTGTGTTTCCTTTATTCTACATGGTCCCCTCCCCCTCCTTTTTGTTTCCATCTGTTTGTTCACATGCAGTTAATTGGTTGGAGAAACCAGGTTCTGCAGGACAGAGGTCCAGCTAAGTTTCTCTATAAAGGGACAGAGAGTAAATATCTTAGGCTTTGAGGGCTATGTATCTTTTGTCACAGCTCTTCAAGTGTGCTTGCACTCACAAGCAGTGTGCAAACACATGGGCGTGTCTGTGTTCCAAGAAAACTTTATTTACACAAACAGGCAGGGGGCCACAGTTTGCTGACACCTACTGTAGAAGACCCCACATTCTAGGTTTGGCCAGTGACTTTTTCTTGGTGTGGGACACTTGTTCTTCTATCCCTTTTATTTCTAAGCAGATTCAAGTAACTGGCTGATTAGATTCGGGCTTAGTTTCTTGGGCACAGACACTCCACAAGTGGTGATACATCCTTCCTAAAACACCGCATCCCGAGGCGAAGACTGTTTCCTAAGCAGGAATTACTCTCTGCGACTAGATTTGCTTTTAAGTAAAATTCTACTCGTGCCATCCAGGCTGGCAAGGATGATTCTTTTCTAGCTATGGAGATGAATTGAAGGTGATTACTTCTGACAATTTGTAAATGTATATAAAAAGCCTTAAAATTTAACTCAGCAATCTCACCGCTGAAAATTTATCCTTGAGGAAGTGATTTAGGATGTATGAAAATATGTTGCTGCAAGGATGTTCCTCACAGCATTAACTATAATATCAGAAAACAAGGAGCTACACTGGGCACCCAACATCGAGGGGACCATCATGCAGCAGCTAAAGGCCAGGGTGTGGAAGTGTCACGTTACAAAGAGTTTATGATGCTTTGTTGGATGGGAAAAGCAGCTTTAAAATCAGGATGGACGGATGGCTAGCCAGCTATTGTTTACCTCCATGTGCTCTAAGCGTCGAAATACATGATGATGACTAACTTCCATTGATCCCTTACGACCTGAAGCATTTTATACCAACCCACACCATCCTTATAAGCAACCCTAGAAGGTGGGTGGTATTATTTTTCCTCGTATTACAAATGAGGAAACAAAGACACCGGGAGGTTAAATACATAAAGCTGGTTAAGGGCCAGGCAGCATTTGACCAGGGAATCTGAATCCAGAACACAGCGGCATTCTGGTACCATGCCCCTTGGGGCAGGGGAGAAAAGTCTGCAAGGTAGATGCTCAGATGTTACTTGTGGTTCCCCGAGATGGGAAAGCTTTTCACTTGTCTTGCCCTGTATTTTTTTTTTTTCCTATTTGTAGTTGCAATTTTCTGATTTTTTTGTTTAACTTAGCTTAAAAACATCACAGGCTCGTTCTCCTGGCAGCCTTACATTCTCGATCACAGGTAGTTCACGCACCTCGTGGCCCAGGCCACGCTTGTCCGCAGCTGACGCGTTGCGTGCAAAGCCGCTCAGTCCCCAGCCCCGCACCCTGCCCTGGCTCCCGGCACCCTGGCCAATCTTGCCGGGGGGGGGGGGGTGGGTGGAGGGCAGCCCCCCCAGAGCTGGCACCGCACCTTATGCTGATGACAGTAATAGTTGTATTTCCTCAAGAATCATTGCGGAGGAGATATTTCTTATTGTCAGGCACGGGCATGTGTGTAATTTCTCAAGTCCCTTTGTACTGACTGACCGAAGCTAAAGTGATTTTTTGGACACTAAAGTCCATTTTTCACAGTGATGCATTGATCTAATGATTCCCCTCATAAAACTAATTCCAAAATGTAGTCTGTGCGGAAACTTTAATTCTTTCTCCAGCTGTAATCTTTTAACCTCTTCGGAAGATTACCTTTTGCCGGCACTTTTGTGCTGGCTGCTTGGCAGTGGCTTCTGGCCAAAAGCAACACGGCTCTGACCTCGACCTGAACTGGAGGTGTAATGGCTTAATGTGCTGGACAGAGCACCCTGCGACGGGGATGGACAGCTGCAGGCTGCTCGGGGGCACCCCCCCAGCCGTCCCCGTGCTCCCACCTAGCACCAGCCCTGGGCGCCCCCCCTCCCCGGGTCTCTCGGGAAGCGCCCTGCTGCTTTCGGAGCTCCCCCCCAGACCTGCCCCAGACTGCACCCCAGCAGCACCCCCTACTTCCCTACCTCTCTTTCCTGACTGCTGCTTCTTCCCCGCAGGTACGTCTGGGAGAAGGATGGGACTGCCCTGGGCATGGAGAGCAACCCCCGCATCCGTCTCGACAAAAACGGCTCCCTGCACATCTCGCAGACGTGGTCGGGGGACATCGGCACCTACACCTGCCGCGTGCTGTCAGCCGGAGGCAATGACTCTCGCAGTGCCCACCTGCGCGTCAGGTGAGGGCAGCCTGCCCAGACCCCCAGCAGCGGAGGTGCAGGTGGCAATGGAAGGCTCATTTTGGCAGATGACCGGGCCACGTGTGACCTGGGTCCATCCCCCTCTGGAAACATACCCAAGCCTCCTCCAGGCCTCCCCCCACCACCACCCCACCTCAGTTAGGCCCTCTGTCAAGAGCAGGGGGGCTCTGGGTTTGGCCTTGGACACAGGGGACTACAGAGGCAGAGAGAAGAGCCTCCAGGTCGACGGCCTGAAGGCCAATTTATGGCTGGGCACGAGGTATCATGAAGTTCAGTGTGAGCCCCAGGTGCCTGTGTGTCACCTGACTCCAGACCTCACAGGTGGCGCTTCTGTCTCCTCCAGGCAGCTGCCCCACGCCCCTGAGCACCCCGTGGCGACACTCAGCACCACAGAGAGACGGGCCATCAACCTGACCTGGGCCAAGCCCTTCGACGGCAACAGCCCCCTGCTCCGCTATCTCCTGGAGATGTCAGAGAACAGTAAGCCCTCCCACCGCAGCCTTGGGGAGTCAGGGGGTTAACCCCAGGGCCAGGCTCCAGCTCCCCAACTTCCCAGTTCTGTGCCTCCAAGCAAACCTCCTGGAAGCCCCGGCTTCCCTGCAAAAGGAGCATGGGCATCAGCTTCCTCGGGTGGTTGACAGTCGCACAAGATCGTGTGTGCAAGGGGCAGGACCCGGGCCAGAGCCTCCAAGGCCATGGCGATTCTCTTGCTTTTTCTCCTCCCAGGCCCCAAGCTGTGAACTCCAAAATTAGCAGGCCTCATTTGAATGATGTTTTAAATACAGTGTGCCTGGTGCTCCTCAGGAGGGAAAAAAAAAAAAAAAAAAACATAGAAAAGATGTGCATCTCAGCCCCCATGAGCCCTCACTTCCTCCCCAGGACCCTCCAACCCCCTGGGACATGTGGCCAAGGGGACCTGTAAAAATGACATCCAGCCTTTCCTGGACTGAGACTGGGAGGCACTTCTCTGCTGGCCCAAATGGGGCTGGACCCCTGCTGGAAGGGTGTAAGGCGCCCATGGCCTTCCAGGATTCCCATGTCTGTCTCCACCCTCTGACCCTATAGATGCCCCCTGGACTGTGCTCCTGGCCAGTGTGGATCCCGAGGCGACCTCAGTGATGGTCAAGGGCTTGGTGCCCGCACGCTCCTACCAGTTCCGCCTTTGTGCAGTCAACGACGTGGGGAAGGGACAGTTCAGCAAGGACACGGAGAGGTGAGGGGAGCACGTGTTCTTCCAGGGCAGGTTGTGGGCGACCCCCTCGGAGGGAGGGCCCAGTAGCCAAGTCCCATCTGGCAGCGTGGGGCCTGGCTGTGTGCAGACCCTGGCCGCCGCCTCCTTCCTGGCCTCCTGGGCTTCCGTGCCCATGTCTGTAGAATGGGGTAGCATTAGCTGGCCTGCCTCACAGGGACGCTGCAAAGATGGAAGGAGGGGACCCAGGGGAGGTGCCGTGAGCAGTGCCTGGTGTGGGATAAGCACCCACCAGAGCGAGTGGTCCCTCTCACCAGGAGCTTGGCAAGTTCAAGGACCTGCCTCCTTCGACTCTACCTCTGCACGGGCATCATCACTGTCACATGGACGTGAGGTGTAAGGGGGCCATGGGACCCACACAGGTCTCTGTATCCAATGACTTGCACCATGCCAGGTCCTATTAAGCTTTCAAGGAGCTTTTACAAAATGAGGAAAATTAAGTGAAAAACAGCGGGTCATCCCTTTTCAAACATCACCGGGGAATACACGCTTAAGTGGGAGGTGATTCTTGCCACCTCAGCCCTGTAGGATGAGTGGTCACCTTTAGGGAGAAAGAAGCCATGGAGCGAGAGGTCGGAATGACAATAACACAAATCCCAGGCGCCTAGGTTGTATGCTGCTCTTTCCTTTTTTATGTTTCTTTTTATTTTTTTTCCATATTTGTTGAGATATAACTGACATATAATATGGTGTGAGTTGAAGGCAGACAGTGTGTTGATCTGATATACTTATATAGTGCAGTAGGATTACCACCACCGTGTTGGCTAACCCCTCCATCCCGTCACAAAATTACCATTTCCTTTTTGCGGCGAGGACATTTAAGATCTATTTTCTGAGTGACTTTGGAGTATAGGATATAGTGTTATTAGCTCTAATCACCATGCTATACTCCAGATCCCCAGAACTTACGAATCTTGTAACTGGAAGTTTGTGCCTTCAACCAGAATCTCCCCATTTCTTCCACCCCCTAGTCCTTGGCAACCACCAATCTCCTCTCCGGTTCTCTTAAATTCAACTTTTTTAAAGATTCCACGTATAAGTGAAATCAGACAGTGCTTGTCTTTTCCTGTCTCCCTTATCTCAGCATCAGGCTCTCAAGGTCTATCCATGATGTCACCAATGACAGGATCTCCTTCTTCTCGTGGCTGAATAATATTCCACTATATACATATACCACATCTTCCCAATCCACTCATCCATGGGCGGTGACCTAGGGTGCTTCTGTGCCTTGGCTGCTGTGACTAATGCCGCAATGAGCATGAGATCCTATTTTCATTTCCTTTGGATGGGTAAATACTCAGAACTGAGAGGGCTGGATCATACGGTAGTTCTATTTTTAACTTTTGGTGGGACTGCCATACTGTTTTCCATGGTGGCGACACCAGTTTGCATCCCCACCCCCCAACCAAGTGCCTGAGAGTTCCCTTCTCTCCACATCCTCACCAATACCTGTTACCTCTTGTCTTTTCGATGATGGCCGTTCCAACAGGTGTGAGGTGACAGCACATTGTGGTTTTCACTTGCATTTCCCTGGTGATGAATGATGTTGAGCACTTTTTCACATTTCTGTTGGCTTGTGTGTCAGTGGGAAAACTGCTAATGGAGATCTTCTGCCCATTTTTAAGTTGGGTTGTGTTTTTTGTGGGGTTTTTTTTTTTTTTTTTGCTCTTGGGTTGTATGTGTTCTTTATATATTTTGAATATTAATCCCTCACCAGATATGGGGTTTGCAGATGTTTTCCCCCATTCCATGGGTTGGCTTTTCATTTTATGGATTGCTTCTTATGTTGTGCAGGAGTTTGCTGAGATCCCATGTTGCTTGTGTTTTCAGTGTCGTATCCAGGAACTCACTGTCCAGACCTGTATCAAAGAGCTTTATCTTATGTTTTCTTCTAGGAGTTTTATGGCTTAGGGTCCTACGTTTAAGTCTTTAATCCATTTTGAGTTAATTTTGTGAGTGGTAAAAGATAGGGGTCCAGTTTCATTCCTCTGCATGTGACTGTCCAGTTTTCCCAACACCACATATGGAAGAGACTTTCCTTTCCCCACTGAGAAGAATTAATCGTGTTAAAATGTCCATATTACCCGAAGCCGTGTGTAAATTCAGTGCAGTCTCCATCAAAATTCCAATGGTGCCTTTCACAGAATTTTTTTAAAAAATCCTAAAACATGTATGGAGCCACAAAAGACCTTGAAGAGCCAAAGCAATCTTGAGAAAGAGCAGAGCTGAAGGCATCACATTTCCTGATTTCACACTATACTAGAAAGCTATAGTAATCAAAACAGCATGATACTGGCATAAAAATAGACACTTAAACCAATGGAACAGGATAGAGAACCCAGAAATAATTACTCACATATATGGTCAACTGATATTTTTACAAAGGAATCAAGAATGTACTTGGCTCCTAGATTCTCTAAAGTGTGTATGCAGACTTCTGGCTTACACGCATCATTTGGTTTTGCCACAGACGCAGTGAGCTGGATGGAGTCTTTCTGGCCTCTGCCACCAGGGCCATGACTCCCTAACAGGAAAGAGAAGTGGCAGGTAACATCCTAGCAGGGAGGCCAATTGCAAGAGGATTTTTTTGCTCACTGTTTATTGAACACCTACTATGTGCCAGGCCGAGTGTAGACCTTGAGGGATGCAGGGAACAAAATCCCCATGACAGAAAGCCTCAAAGTGTAGGGAAAAGCCATCCTACACTTTCTCCAGGTCTTTGGGCTTCTCCTCAAACCCCGATTCATCTTCCTGATGCATCTTCACACTAATAGCCCTGAGTCACAAAGAAAAAGGTTAAATCACCCTCACTCGCGGGCTTTACAAAGACATGGGAATGTGCAGTACATTTTGGAAAGCCATCCGTCAGAAAGCAAAAACATAAAAATAAACTGAAAGGGAAAGACATCCATCAAAAATAATTAACTTTCGTTTTTAATGGATGCAAGTCAGTTATGGGAACAATGCACCGCGGTGGAACACTGCATCCCCTGGCAAAGCCAGAGAAAAATGCAGTGGCGCTCGCTTCTGGAAGCGGGTGACGGGCTCACCCATGTGCCCCCCCAGCCCCCCCTGACCCTGCCCTGCTCCAGCCTGGGGCTCAGCTGGGCGGAAAAGGAAGCCTCGTCACGTGCACCAGCAGCCTGCAGGTGGGACGTGAATATGTAACACGCCTGCTTCTGAAATACCTGATTGCTTATGACGTCACCAGCCCCAACAGCAGCTTCTTTGACATACAAGAGACTGAGGCCCACGTCCCCCAGCTGCACAGGCACCACACACATCTGGTGCTTTATGGTGTTTTAAAAGGATTCAGCTATACGTGGTGTCATTTGAGCCTCAACCAGTCAGAAAGCAGGCAAGTGGAGCTTTATTATACTCCTTTAAAAGATAAAGGGACAAGCTCAGAGAGGTTAAGCGACTTGCCCAAAGGCACACAGCAATTGTGCAGACGGAGCAGCCTCCTCGTAGACCGAACTCCTGTATTTGCCCTCGAGACTAAAAGCAGAAAGGCCCACCCACTCTTGGTGTTTTCATATCCAGGGTCTCCCTCCCCGAGGAGCCCCCCACAGCCCCTCCACAGAACGTCATCGCCAGCGGCCGGACCAATCAGTCCATCATGATCCAGTGGCAGCCGCCTCCGGAGAGCCACCAGAATGGCCTTCTCAAGGGCTACATCATCAGGTAGGCGTCCACCCCCGGGAGAAAGGAGGTACAGCCCAGACCCAAGGGGAGGGTAGAGAGTGGATCAGCAAAGTCATGGCAGGTCCTTCTCCGTCTAACAAGGACCAGGTTGGGATGCCTGGGTGGCTCAGTGGTTGAGCGTCTGCCTTTGGCCCAGGGCATGATCCTGGAGCCTCAGGATGGAGTCCCACGTCAGGCTCCCTGCGTGGAGCCTGCTTCTCCCTCTGCCTGTGTCTCTGCCTCTCTCTGTGTGTCTTTCATGAATAAATAAATAAAATATTTAAAAATAAATAAATAACAAGGACCAGGCAACAAGAAATGACTTTGCTATGGTAGGAAGGACTTAGGTTAGACATACAGAGGAACTTCCAGAAGGCAGAGCCTTAGAAACCAACGGGAATGCTTGAGAGAGGAGGGTACAGTGTAATGTCCTGGAGGCTGTACGGATGCCACATGCTGGGGCTACACAGGATAGGACACAGGGAGATGGGTTTAACTATCCGAGAGGCCGAGCACCGGGGAACCCAAGAATATTCCATCTGAGGCCAACTACTCGGCCCAGAACTAGTCAAACAGTAGACGTCCTTTCTTTGGTCCTGACTGCAAAACGAAGCCCAGCTATAGAGACTGTGATGTCTACACTTGACCGAGGATACTTCCTTCACCGGTAACCTCAAACTGAGTTTTTAAGTGCTACCAATTTGGTGTCGTGAATTCAAATCAGCATAGAGTCGAAGTTGCTGAGCATCCTCCAATGCTCTGAATCCCGGTTGGCTGCGGAATGCACATCTCTTTCCTGTCCTGTGTCCACACGGGTGGGGCTCTGGAACACCCCAGGTCTGGAGGAAGTGATTGTCGGTTTGCCTGCTCCATGAACAGCTCATTTTGTTGTGGGTTTTTGGTGAGCCCTAAGGCACGGTGGTTCTCAGAGGGTGGCCCCTGGATCTGCAGTGGCATCAATTCAAATGCGGATTCACAGATCCTACCCCTGACCTACTGAATGGGAAACTTTGGGGTGGCCCCCCAACCCATGTTTCAACGCACCCTCCAGGTGTTCCTGATGCGGGGTAGGCCTCTGAGAACCACTGCTATGGGGTATTGCAACACAATAATCTGAGGCCTCTGATTTCCCAATACCCTGTATACCGTGGTTCTCCTGTAAGTCATCCATCCCCCCCAGATTTTGTCCGTCGAGATCCCACTTCTGGATTACCATGGGTTCTTTTTGTGGTGGAAGCTAGAAATTGGTACCGTTGGTAGCTCAAGGTTTTTCTCTCCACCTAAGTGAGTGACTTAGGTCAAAAGTGGGATATAGCTCTCCATCGGTGACCTCTCCAAGGTGAGGCCAATGTGATCTTCCCAGAAACCCTTCGTGTCCGTGGTTAGTTCTCTGTCCACTGTCCTCCCCCATCAGAAAGAACAGACACATCCACTAGGCCCGTGCCATCCGGGGAGATAGCCGCTGGTCCCCTGTGGTTATCTCATCTAAAATAAATAAAAGTACGAGTTACCAGCTGCACTAACCACATTTCATGTGCTCAGCAGCCACGCGCACAGCAGCCACCACATCGGACGGCGTGGGGATGGAGCACGTGCGCCACCACCCATGGTTCCTGGGCTCACGCCCAGCGGGCTGACTCCGATGCACTGCACCCCGCCTTTCTCCCCGCAGGTACTGCCTGGCCGGGCTGCCCGTCGGGTACCAGTTTAAGAACATCACGGATGCGGACGTCAACAACCTGCTGCTGGAGGACCTCATCATCTGGACCAACTACGAGATCGAGGTGGCCGCCTACAATAGCGCCGGGCTGGGTGTCTACAGCAGCAAAGTCACCGAGTGGACGCTGCAGGGAGGTGGGTGGGGATCGTGACCGGGGAGGAGCTGGTGCTTCTCGCTCTCCCAGGCCCGCACCTGTGGCTCCTGTACCTGTCCCGTCCTGCCTTGGCCACGGCACCCGGTCCATCCAGTCCTGAGCTGTTGCCAGCCGGGGCCTGGCTACCCCGTGGGAGCGGGAGGGTGCTCGGGGGCAGAAGAGTTGTTGGGGGTGAGCATGCTGAAGGCAGACGCTTCAGGTGCGGGGACCTTCTGTGTTGTCCACGTTAACTGGATCACGAAACGGCTCGAGTCCAGTGTGTCCGTACCAGCCTCCCACAAGCGCTTTCACATCCATCGCTTCCGTTTACTGGTCCCCTGCGAAATGGGTCAGGCGAGTTCTATTGAAGCCAGACTAATGGAGAGAAAGAGGTGCCTCAAGTCCACAAAGCAGGGGGAGGGGGAGGGAAGGGGGGGGCAAAGCAGAGTCTGTAGACCCCATCCCTGTGTTTTCTCTACTAAAGTGTGCAAGGCTGACTCTGCCTCCTGTATCCTCACCCCATCCCACCGCACCCCCAACCCGCTGCCCTCCCCTAGTCCCCACCGTCCCTCCTGGCAATGTGCACGCGGAAGCCACCAACTCCACGACCATCCGCTTCACCTGGAATGCCCCCAGCCCCCAGTTCATCAATGGCATCAACCAAGGCTACAAGGTACGTGGGGCCCCTCCCCACCCCCAAGAGGAAGCCTGGGGATTCTACGAGGGAGACCGCAGGCTGAGGAGGTTGCAGGGGGCAAGGTGAGGGACCCCCTGTGCTTCTGGAGTCAAGGTGGAGGGCATGCAGGCTCCCTCTGAGGCTGTGGGGGGTCTGGCCACCTCCCCGTCTGTGACCCAGTGCAGAGGAGCTTTCTCGGTGAGGCTGGGCTATAAGCAAAACCAGATTTCTTTCAAGCTCAGGAGCAGCTGGGCATAGCTGCGGCCTCAGAAAAATCCAGAATCCTCTTCTTACTGACAAGCTGTGGCTCTAACAGGCATCCCGCTGGGACACACGTCCTTGGGCTGCTCTTGACCCCCCCCCCCCAGGGAGTGTGGTGAAGGGCATGGGACTGGGACCCTGACAGATGTGGGTTAAGATCCTGGCTCTGGCTCTGCCTCTTGCTGGCTCCCTGGATGAGTCCTACGATCAGTCTGAGCCTCCCTCCTTCGATCCATGTTTATTAAGCCGTCCTATCTGTGCTGTTCGAGCGGCTGGAAAACCCAAATAAACTCCCACTCCCTCATTTGTGAGGATGATAACAACACCTACTCCTTGGCGCTGCGTGAGGATTAAATGAGAGAGTGTTTGTGATCCGTCGAGCCTGGTGACACACACACAAGGGCTCTGCAAGCGAAAGGAGGAATGCGCTCGTCCCATCGGGCTGCCCGAACCAGGTGCCGCCGTGCGGGGGGGGCTCAAACATCAAAAACGGATTTCCTCCCAGTTCCGGGGCTGGAAGTCAGAGATCAGGGTGTGGGCAGGGCTCACTAGGTCGCCGTCCTTAGGGCCACAGCTGCCCTTCTCCCTGCGTCCACGTGTGGTCTCTCCCCCGGCGTGCGTCCCCATCTCTTCTTGTAAGGACCCCAGTCCTGCTGGACAAAGGCCCCCCTTACTGACCTCCTTTTAACTCCACTGCCTCTTTAGAGACCTTCTCTCCAAATGCAGTCACATCCTGAGGCCCTGGGGGTTAGGACTCCAGCGTGTGAATTTGAGGGGTGGATGGGGGGAAGCAGCTCAGCCCGTGACGACTAGTCAGAGCAGTAATGGTAGGAGTTGTTCAATAGCGGTAGCAGCGGCCGTAAATCTGCTGCGATGGTAACTGTGCCCCCGAGTCAGGACTTCTCAACCATCCCCTCCTGGAACCCAGACCTCGCTCTGGAGCTGGGGTCCCTGCTCTGGCCCCGCGGGGAGCACCATACCAGCCTCCCCCCGGGAGAAGGGAAGACTGAGTGCACAGCGCATGGGGCGGGTGGGAGTATGCCCTAGGCTCCCTCCTAGAGGTGGGGGCGTGCATTTGAGCGGGGTGCCCCGGGGAAGCAGGCCTTGAAGGAGAAACACTATAGGCTCTGGTTTTGAGCCCAGGGATCTGGTGACCTCATGGTGACCGCGGCCACTTCCAGAAGGCTCCCGGGCTCCCTCTGTTCCGTGTTTGCATGCACGGGACACGCAAGATGATTTCTAGGACCGGCGGCCTTAGCCCTTATCCCTGCAAGGAGGTGGGTGGCTGGGGTGGAAAGGGACTGAGATTAAATCACAGAGAGCATTTTCTGCTGGCGTTGCAAATAACGGAGGGATGGGCTTGAGCCGGGGACAGCCCTGCCACGGCCCGCTCACTCCCAGGCAGGCAGGGTGCCAGGGCCGAGCAGGGCTGTCCTGGGGCAGGGTGCTGCAGCTGAACACCGCCTGGCTGGCTGGCTGGCTGGAAAAGCCTCCTAATTGGGACTCTAGGGGGAGGCAGGGGAGGGAAGGGGAGGCTCGCACAGCGCTGAGAAGCAGAGGAGCTGAGCTGGGAACAATTAGCTTCCTGCTGCCAGTTCTAAGTTTTCTTGCACAAATTGGGGGTGGGGAGGATGGGGCCGGGCTGCAAAGTTCTAAGGCAGATGGCTCCTGCCGGACCAACTGGCCAGGACAATTAGGGCAGTGACCAGGACAGAGGCTGCAGGAGCCCACCTGATGATGTCTGGGTCTGCTTGGTGTCCGGCACCCGTGGCTGCTCCCTAAACGTCAGTGGGGACGGCCCACCCAGACATTCTGAGCGCAGGGGGTGCACTTTCACACTGGCAGGACGCTCTCTGCAAGCCTGGCAGGGTGCTAAGGCTTGCCTCGCCCTCTTCTCTCAGAAGACTTCTTTCAGAAGTCTTTCATCCTCACCCCGTTTTACAGAGGAGGAAACTGAGGCACGAGAGGCAAGTAACATATTCAAAGCCAGACAACTGCAAAGCTCAGATTCAAACTCCAGGGCCTGCACCTGTTCTAGCATTGAAAAGAAAATATGGGGGCACCTGGGTGGCTCCGTCGGTTAAGCGTCTGCCTTCAGCTCCGGTCATGATCTCGGGGTCCTGGGATGGAGCCCCACATAGGGCTCCCTGCTCAGCAAGGAGTCTGTTTCTCCCTCTTCTGTCCCTCACCCTGCTCATGTGCTCTCTCTCTCTCTCTTTCCTTTTCTCAAATAAATAAATAAAAATCTTTAAAAAGAAAGTATGTCGGGGCACCTGGGTGGCTCAATAAGTTAAACATCTGGCTCTTGATTTCAGCTCAGGTCATGATCTCAGGGTCTTGAGATCCAGCCTGAGTTAGGGCTCCCCACTCAGCAGAGAGTCTTAAAGGATTCTCTCTCCCTCTCCTTCTGCCTCTCCCCCTGCTCACACACACACACACTCTCTCTTTTTCTAAATAAATAGGTAGATAGATAAAAGAAAGAAAGAAAATGTGCCCTATGATTTAACTGTAAAATAATAACCACACTTTGATTTTTTTTTCCCCCTTAAGTACAAATGGATTCAAGCAGGGATTTTGTTTCTTGCTTCCTTGGCGTGCAGCATCACAGGGACAAAGCAGCGGTACATGTCCCTTGCATTCCTCCAATGAGAATAGACTCCCCACCCTCTTTGAATTGTTACAAATTTCCGAACCTCTACCAAAGTAGAGGGAAAACGATAATGACTTTAGAAAACCCTGATGTATCCCAGCTTCAGCAATTACCAGCTCGTGGCCAAACGTGTTCCATCTATTCCCTGACCCCCGGCCTCTGCCCTGGAATATTGTTAAGCAAGTCCCAGGCCGTCATGTCGTTTCATCCATAAATATTTCTGCCGAGAAATATTACAAAGCCTCTGTTTGAAACACAACCGCAGTGCCCACACTGTCATCAGCGTGCCTAAAAATATCAGCAGTCCCCTTGATGTCATCAGATACGCAGTCAGCACTCACGTTTCTTTTACTAGTTGCTTAAATGAGGTCCACATGCCTGCAATTGGTTGGGGTTTTTTTGTTTTTTAGGTCTCAGCTGATCTTTAGATTCTCTCTCTCTTTCTCTCTCTCTCTCTCTCGTAATTTATTTAGTAAAGAAACTTACTCATTTATTTGCCCTATAGAATTTTCCACAGCCTGGATTTTGCTGATTGCCTCTCTGAGGGGTCATTTAACACATTCCTCAGAACGCTGTATTCACAGTAAATTGGAACTCAGAACCAGAGGCTTGGTGCCTGGGTGGCTCAGTGGTGAGCATCTGCCTTCGGCTCAGGGCGTGATCCTGCGATCCCAGGATCCAGTCCCACATCAGGCTCCCTGCATGGAGCCTGCTTCTCCCTCTGCCTCTGTCTCTGCCTCTCTCTCTGGGTGTCTCATGAATAAATACATAAAATCTTTAACAACAACAAAAAAAAGAGAGAACTAGAGGCTTGATCAGATTCAGGTTTGATGATTTCATGGTTTTGCCCAAATATTATTTCCTAGATGGTGTAGTGCATTTACATCATAAGGGCTAACATCTGACTCTCTCTCTCTTACAATCGTGTGGTGACCATTGACCACCCTGGGTGATCTATTATTTCAATAGCATTGCAAAATGAGAACAGTCAAATATTATAATTTCTCCTTGATGTATGAGCTGAAACATTTTCCAATAAAAGAATTTTCCCCTTACCAACTTTTTGGCTGCCTGAAGGTTCAGCTCGTCTAGGAAAAAGCATGGTCAGAGCTCAGTCCTTTTCCATCACTTGCCAATTTTCAGAGTAACAAATGTCATTCCTTGGCATCTCCTAAAAGTGACAGGAGTTTGGATGGGGGGGGGGGGAGCATCTTTTTTATTTTGTTCTCGTGTAGTATTATGTACTCGTGGATTTTTAACACATCTGATATATGTTTCAACCCATGGCTGTTATTATTCGTGTTGATGCCAGATTGACCCAGCCTTGACCTCTTAGGTTGGTGAGTTCTTTTGACCGGGCCCCAGCAGCCTGATAGCTTCCTTGTGACCAGACAGGATGGTCCAGGCTGTCTCCGGTTCCTGTACCATCCCTGGGATCAGCTGTGTCTTCAGGGAATCTTCTTCCTTTCAGGCAGAAATGATAATTAAATACCACAATCTGGGCGCCAGGGGTGTTCCTTGTGCTTGCACTGAATGCCATTTCTAGGCTCTGTTAATGGACAGCTCGGAAATGCTTCTCCTTCCCCTCTTCCTTCCTTCCTTCCTTCCTTCCTTCCTTCCTTCCTTCCTTCCTCCTCCTCCTCCTCTTCCTCCTTCTCCTCCTCCTCTTCCTCTTCAGATAAGATGCATACTGATACTCCCAACTCAATTTCAGGGTTATAAGCTCTTTAATAATGCTATTGGTCTTTTGTCTCTCTGTGCTCCATACTGAAAATCCATTTCCTATACCAACAACCATAATTCCCTGCCTACTTTATCCCAAAAAAACACCCACAACAGTTTCAGAAGAGTCATACTGCCACGGGGACTACCAAAGACCAGGTCAGATTATTTACGGTGCTTTCTGTGTCCTGCTAGGGATGGACTTCTCATGGCTGTGCTACAGAGTCTCTTGAAATAGTTTGTCTCTGTGTAATTTTGCTACAGCTCAATACACCATTAGGTTCATTTGTTCAATTTTGGTTTCTATTTTGGGGGATTGATTTTTTAATTTAATTTTGTTCTATAATTATGCATCTTATTTACATGGTTCCAAAGTTAAATATACAAAGTAAATTCAGAGAAAATCAGCCTGAATTCTGGTCCATCCCCCCTTCCCCCAATGACCTCCCCACCCCCACTGTAGGTATGATTTCTTTTGGTTGTTTGGTTTGGTTTTTCCTTTCATTTCTTTAACATAAACAAATGCAAATATATATATATGACCCTGCCTAACAAGAGCAAGCATGTGGACGGCAAAGAGAAACCCTGCACTCACCTGCACTCCCTCATTTATATATATATAAATGTGTGTCCTCCCCTTCTTAGATAAAGGACAGCACACTCTACACACTTTCTTCATCTTGCTCCTTTCTTTACATTATATCTTGGGGATCACTCCACAGGAATAAAGAGATTCCTGGCTCCCTTTCTGACATCTCTATTGGACTCCATTATGTGGCTTTCCCATAGTTTGGTCAACCAGCTGCCCAGTGATGACATTTGGGTTGTTCCCAGTCTTTTACTATAATAAACATTTCTGCAGTGAGTAGCTTTGTGCATATATCTTTTCATATTTTTCACATTTAACTTTGGAATAGATTCATAGAAAGGAGATTGCTGGATCAAAGGAGAAATGTATATATATAATTTTCCTACTGCTACCAAATCCCTCTATTATTTTTTTAATTTTTTAATCTAATTTTTTAAACAGGAAACGTATTTACACGATTCAAAACCCAGTGAAAGTGAAAAGATAAACGTGCAGCAGAAATCCCCCACCCCACTGCAGTTCGTCCTCTGGTTCTGTTCCATCCACCCAACCCTGAAACTCTCCCCACTCTTGGTAACCACTGTTGTTAATTTCCTGCATATCCTTCCAGAAGGTTTCGTGTGAATCCATTCACATGCAAAGAGATAGAAAGAGAGAGAGGGAAAGACAAAAGGAGAAGGAAGGAGAGAATTTCCTCTACTTTTTTTGTTAACTCCAGCTTCTAGCAGACCATAGGAACCACCCTTACCCTCTCATCCCCAAAAACAAGAGGCACATCACTTCTCCCAGCAACCAGCAAAGCAGCTATCACTGTTCCCTATAATAGTCTGAGGCTCAGAGAGGTCGATTGACTTTCCCAGGGTCACCCAGGAAGCCGCAGAGCAGGGTTCTGTTTTTCTTTCTCTCCTCTGCTTTCCACAGCAGAGTTGCCAGTCCCAGGAACCTAGATCTGGTGCTGCTCCCCAAGCACAATAACTCCCACACCCCCAACCGTGCTCAGGACAGCCCAGTCTGCTTACACGCCGAGACCAAGGGCCTGATCCAGTAAATCAGCACGGACCCTGCCTAACAAGAGCAAGCATGTGGACTGCAAAGAGAAACCCTGACGCTCACCTAGCAGCTGTGTGTACCTCGGAAGGCAGAGGCCTTCATGCAGGGTCTGAGCCAGTGGGTCAGGGGAGGGGGACCCAGAGATCCCAAACCAGCCCCTGGCAGGCCCATGAGCGCCAACCAAGCCTCAACCTTTGTGGTCCTCATTTCCTTTCCTGCAGCAGGACAGGGCAGTGATGCCCATCCAGTCCTCATTGTGATGATGCAATGGGACTGGCCGGCGATAGTTCTACTCCAGTGCCAGAGTATGAGCTCATCGGACAGTAACCCTGCAGTGCATTCACTTGAGCAAAGTGAGCCCTGCTCCTTTCAGGGAACAGAAGGTACAGAAGGCAAGTCTGTCATCTTCCTGGCCTGAGGAAGAAACCTCTTAACACTAACCCTCATCCTCTTCACAGGCAGCTAGAGAATGACAAGTGGCTCATATCCCAGAGTAAATATTCTGAAGCCACCTTGGACTTCGGGTCTAGAGCCATGAGATGATGAAGTCCTTATTCAGAAAACCACACGGCCACCGCCCTGTGCACTGCTGGGTCATTTTTGAAGACAACTCCCGGTGATGTTGTCTTAAGGCACCTGTAAAGATAGTCTTTGCCCTTTATTTCTAAAATAATGGTAGTGGTAATAATTAGCCTAAACCCAATAAAATAATATTTACCCAGATTTTGCACTTGCTGGGGAACACACCACACAATTAATTCTACCGGCGTAATTAATTCAAATTTACATTAATTAAATTAAATTAAAACATTAAACTTGTTTCTTAATCTACTCCAAAGAAGTTCGGCAATTTAATTGCTCTGAAACAAGATAACCAAAATAAGGAGGATATTTAACATACTTATTAAATGCCACTTAGTATTTCTGATTAGTATTTTTAGGGTCTAATTAGTGTCTAATTAACTTGCTATAGGCTATCTTTTCACAATACCAATTAAATTTCCAAACATCCTCTATAAACACGCAGCCACGAAAAGGAGAAGATGAAGCATTGTTACAGGGGCGAGTTAATCAGGAGACATCAGCGCGGTATTGTTTTATATCTATAAATACCCGTGGTTATTAAAACTCATCAAGTGTTGCTTTTCACCATTAATTGCTAGTTAATCAACTTCAAATAAACGAGGAACTCTCTGAGACCAGCTGTCATTGTTGGAGACAGATGAAGGGCCCAGAAAACAGGAGTGTGAGGTGACATCAAGAGGCAAGAAGGAAGGCGAGGCAGGAAGTGCCTGCGTTACAGGTGGGGGGTGCAGAGGGGAAGGCAGATGGGAAAGCCACGCTGCCAGACGGGCTTTTCCTGCTGACACCCCACCACCAGGTCCTGTCTCAGACTGAAAGCCCAGCTTGGGACAAGTTGAAAGGACGAGCTGAAGTGGCAGCTGTGTGCGGGAACTCCTGGGGAGACCCTGCCCAGCCCAGGAGGAGAAAGCTGTAGTCGCCCCGGTGTTGGAGTCGGAGCCTCTCGGCTCCCCACTAAGCTGTGTGGTATCGTGGGAGCCGCTGAGCCCCGCTGAGCCCGTGTCCTCATCCGTAACACGCAGGGCAGGCTCCTCGCTCAGAGGGACTCCCCAGCACCACCATCAGCACCACCACCCCTGGTTCTGTTCGATGCTCGGCTGGCGTCGCCTTGCATTTCTTAAAAATCTTTAAACGAGGGAACCCTCTGTTTTCCTTTTGCACTGAATCTGCACATTATGTAGTCGAATTTGGTAAAAAAAAAAAAAAAAAAAAAAACCCTGGTGAGAGATCACTCGTGGAGAGCACTCAGCCCCGTGCCTTGCTCTAAGTTGCTCAGCGGCCGAACAGCACACCAAAGTGAACTCCCAGAAGGATGGGTGCCCGTGGCTTGTGGGTGTCTATGTGGCCTTCCCTTTCCTGGGAGGAGGGAGCCCGGGGAGCTGGGCTCCTAGACTCTCTCTGTCCATTGGCCCAGACTGTGGGAGAGAGCTCGGCCTCTTCTGGAACCTTCTTGCTGCCCTGCCTGAATTGCTGGCCTCTCCCCAGCTGATTGCCTGGGAGCCAGAGCAGGAAGAGGAGGTGACCATGGTGACTGCCCGGCCCAACTTTCAAGACAGCATCCACGTGGGCTTCGTGTCTGGCCTGAAGAAGTTTACCGAGTACTTCACCTCCGTGCTGTGCTTCACTACTCCTGGAGACGGGCCTCGGAGCACCCCCCAGCTGGTGCGCACCCATGAGGATGGTAGGCACCCCCCAGCCTCTGCTGTCCCTCCCGCCCCTACCCACACACCCAAAAGCCAGGCTGAGCGCTCTGGGTACAGGGCGATCCCCGCCTTGTCCCCCACCCTGGGGTGGCCCTGGAGCACCGCGGGCTGTCTTGCAGACAGTGGCCTCTCTCTGGCTCTAATATGCTTGGGGGCGGGACCTTTTTGGGGTACAGTGCCTGGTCCCGTGGGACACCTGAGCTTCAGTGAAATCCTGGACACCTCCCTGAAAGTCAGCTGGCAAGAGCCAGGAGAGAAGAATGGCATCCTCACAGGTAGGCGGTACTGCACCAGGGGGTGAGACAGGTGCATCGAGTCCATCCCTTCGACTGGTGTGTTCATCCGAAACCTCCCAGCGGACCGCGCCTTCTCAGAAAGTACATGGAGGGGGTCCTCAGCCCCTCTGCTCTGCAGCACGTCCCGGGTCATCCGGCGGAGGCCTCCAGCACCTGCCGTGATGACTGGCTCCCTCCCACCATCCCATCCCCACCCAACAGGGGCATCCCACCCAAGTTCCACCTGGGGCCCCAGGCGAGCTTCCCAGCTCCCACAGCTCCCCTTGCCCCCAACACCCACCTAACCGCTGGACTAGTGAAGGAGGGAGAAGCAGAGCAGAAGGGCCAGAGCCAGCGTTGGTCACAGCCAAGCTCACGCCACAACTGGGGGCTCTCCCCAGGGTACCGGATCTCCTGGGAGGAGTATAACCGAACCAACACCCGCGTCACCCACTACCTACCCAACGTGACCCTGGAGTACCGCGTCACGGGCCTCACCGCGCTGACCACCTACACCATCGAGGTGGCCGCCATGACCGCCAAGGGCCAGGGCCAGGTGTCCGCGTCCACCATCTCCTCCGGGGTGCCTCCAGGTGGGTGCCCACCCTCAGGGCAGGACCGCTGGCCTCTCGTGGTCCTCCTGACCAGGAGGCTTCTCTTTTTCTCAGGAATCCCGTGGCTCTCTTCCCCCAGAGCTCGGTCTCTCCTGTGCCTTGGGGTCCATGGTCCCTTGGGCTTCCCCCAGAGCAGGCCTGCGTCTCATGATCCCAGGTCTCTGGATGGAGGCTCACTGGGCTCACTGCTGCTTCCTCCCATTGGCTGTCAGAAAAGCACGGTCCCCCGAGACCCCCCCACCCCTGTCTCAACCGCCCCCATCCCACATCAGGGTCAGCACCAAGCAGTGGTATCTCTGATTCAAGGGAAGAATTCTCACTGTTGCCCAGGAAGTCCTAATGGGATTCCAACCAGTGGACGTGTTGGCTGGGAAAGGGGTAGAGTAAGGTGGGAATAATCTTAAACCTGTTATAAAGAACCAGCTGAGATCTACTCTCAGCCCCGCTTCTGCCAAGCTCTGTGACTTCGAGCAAGTCCAAATGTCCCCTCTGTGCCTCAGTTTCCCCATCTGTATCTATGGGAGGTAGACTAGATAACCACATGGTCCTGGCTGGGTCTGTGGGTGTATGCTTATTGGAGCCAGCCAGGATTCTCGACCTGCCCCTTGCCCTCCCTGCTCCGAGATGGCTGAGATACTCGAGCCCAGTCAAGCCCCACTGATGATAACACTAACAAATATTTATGCCTGGAGCTAAGTGCGGCATATATGTCAATTCACTTAGTCCCCACAACAACCCTAAGGTAGATAATATTATCATCGCCATTTGACGGAGGAGGACACCGTGGCACAGAAAGGTTAGGTGACTTGCCCAAAGACACATAGCATGGAGCAGTGAGTAGGATTCCAACTAAAGACAGTCCAGCTTCCGGAATCTGTACTCTCTGTTCATCCTGAATCCCAAGGTTCCTGGTCAATAAAATAGGGGCTGCCTCCTACCCCCACCCATCCTTCTAATCTTCAGCCATGATTGGATTTGGGAGGGCTGAAAGCGGGTGTGTGTGAATGGAGCAGGAGACTCTTTGGGGAAGCCCTTGCCTGCCCTGGCCCCAGTCAGCCTCCCCGTGGCCCTGGGAGGCCCTCCCAGCCCCCAGCCCTACCTCAGGGGGTAGGGCACACACAGCCCCCCACCCAGAGTCCTAGTCCATGCAGAAGGGACCTTCTCGTCAGCTGACCTCCTTTCCCACCCTGTTTTCCAGAACTCCCAGGGGCCCCCACCAACCTGGGCATTTCCAACATCGGCCCCCGCTCCGTGACCTTGCAGTTCAGGCCAGGCTATGATGGGAAAACATCCATCTCGCGCTGGCTGGTGGAGGCCCAGGTAACACCTGCTGCCGGGGAGCCCTGCAGCCCACGCAGCCTGCTCCCTGGCCCCGGGCATGCCCGTGCTCCTGAGAGCAAACCATACGTGTCCCCGCGTATTTTCATATGCAGCTGTCGGATGGCCAGATACACAGAACATGCCCACAGTTCCCAGTACAGCCTGCCCTCCACCTCACCACCGTCCACACACACATGCACACACACAGCAGTCCCCTTGGGTCGGGTGAGGGCTGGCTGGCCTGGAGAAATACACAGCTGCTGCCTCTAGCCCTGTAAGTGGTGGGTCTCGGCTTGGGCTCCCCGCGGGGAGCCTTCATAAGCGCCAACGCCTGGGCACACCCCCAGAAATTCCAATTCTGATTTAGCTGGGGTTTTAGAAGCCTGCCAGGGTGTTCAGAAGAATCCCCCGGGGAGTTTGTTAAACACCCAGATCCCCGGATACCACCCCCAGGGCTTCTGATGGGCTAGGTCTAGGGCAGGGCCCTGGGCTGGGTTTCTAGAAAGCATTGCACCAGATTCTGATGCAAGACGGCTCGGGGTTGTGCTTGAAGTCACGGGTAAGGGCCTGGAAAGATGGTGACCCCATCTGGGGCCCTCCAGGCCCTGGGATTGAATTAAGACCTTCCACGGGCCGGGCTTTACCTCCTGGAATCTGGGGCACAGGACATCTCAGCCCCACAGGCTGGGCAGGTCTAAGGGTGTCTCCCTTTTGCAGGTAGGCGTGGTTGGGGAGGGAGAGGAGTGGCTGCTGGTTCACCAGCTCACCAATGAGCCCGATGCCCGCTCCATGGAGGTGCCTGAGCTCAACCCCTTCACCTACTACAGGTAACGGGGCAGGACGCCAGGGCAGGGGTGGGGGCTCCCCAGACCGGGACGGGCTTCGGTCCTGGGGTCCTGCCCTCATCATCTTGCTTGCTCCCTTCCCCCACCCCAGCTTCCGAATGCGCCAGGTGAACATCGTGGGCACTAGCCCACCCAGCCAGCCTTCTAGAAAGATCCAGACGCTCCAGGCACCCCCTGACATGGCCCCGGCCAATGTGACCCTGCGCACGGCCAGTGAGACCAGCCTGTGGCTCCGCTGGATGGTGAGGCTCCCAGGAGGGCCGGTGGGTGTGGGATGGCTCCTTGGTCCTTGTCACCCTGCCAAGGTCATTTCCTCCGAGGGGTCACGTCGAAGAGGGGGAGGTTCACCAGAATACCCGTAGCTCCCTTCTCTTAACACCTCGCTCTTTTAAGGTGCCTGATAATCAATCTGAGCCAAATGAACAAATGCCTTCTGTGAGAAGCAGCTAGAAAACACTGTTCAGTGCGCATTGCCAGGTGCCCAGCATTTGACATGTTTTATTCCATTTAATCCACCCGGTCATCCTGCAAAGGACACATTATGGCCCCAATTTACAGCTAAGGAAACTGAGGATCAGAGAGGTTAGGACCTCACAGCTGTGGACACACAGCTCCCAAGTGAGTGGAGGGCCTGGGGTTCAGGTGTAAGTTGTCTCCTGCACCAAGTCAGAGAGTGAGGGGTTGCTTCTGAGGTTGAGGGGCAGGTGCAAGAGACCAGCCCCCACAGGTCAGGGCTGCATGTCGAGGACCATTACCCCAGGTGACCCCGCACAAGGCAATAACACGAACATCGTGAGGGCTTTGTCCTGCCAGGCACGGTTCTGAGCGCTTTATTCAAAGTCAGGCCCAGAACCCTCTCCACGGGCTTGTGACATCAGAGTGATCCTGGCCCCTACTCTACAGATGGGGAAACTGAGGCAATGAGCAGTCAAATCACTGGCCCAAGTCCCACCCACCGGCCCCCGCCAACATCCTCCCACCTCCTCTAGTTAATAGCAAGGCTCGGTTTCCCAGCCCAGGGAGCCCGGCCCCCCAGAATCCACAGCCTTAAGCACCGAACACACCACCACCCCACCTTCCGTGGATTGGGAGAGAACCTTTCTCCCCGACACCATTCCCCCAGGACAGCGTTTTCCCGACTGCTGCCCCACAAAGCAGCGATCCCGGAGGCGCAAGGGGCACACAAGAATTCTGAGACAAACGAATATGGGGAACAGGCCCATGCACCCTGGCTCCTCTCCTGCGAGAGCACTGAGGAGAGCCTGCCTGACCCTGCTCCACCGGCCAGTCTGGCCTCCTGACTCTGTTTTGTCTCCACCTGAGACCTCTTACCACTGCACAAAACACAAGTTTGCAGAACACCATGCCGTGGGATCCACTAGAAAGCCACTACTCCTTTTCACTCAGGTGGATGCTGCTAGAAGGAGCTCATGGCGCCATTAGCCCCGGACAAAGGGTAGTTAGTCATTATAATTCCCCTCCCGGGGGCCGGTGGACCCTCGAGCCACGGGCAGGCCCTCCCGGGCATGGGCAGCCCCACTACTGCTCGCTCGGCCCCTTCCCTCCTAGGCCCTGCCCCACTCCGGGCCGGCTCCCTGCCTTCCCCCTCCAGCTCACTTGAAGGTTTCCAAACACTAAAAGACTAGAGGCTGATGCCCAGGGGGCCTGGAGAAGGAATAAAAAGGCAATTGGTGCACCGCGCAGGGCCCCAGACACCTCCTCCAGTCACGGCTAATGGTACACGGCCCGTTACCTTTCCCTCGCAGGTAAGGAAGCGTGAGCTCCAGGCCCATCGATTGCTGCCTTAATGGTCTCTGGTCGGCTTCACTAAGTGTCAGTAGGAGCCAGGGCTGGCAGGAGGCAGGGAGCATGCAGGGAGCGAGGCAGAGGCCCCGGAACGTGGGGAGCCCCTGGGGAAGCAGAATGGCAGGGAGGTGAGGGCCAGGGACGCCCCAGCTCCACCTCTGCCGCCTTCGGAGAGAATCTGAAGGCTGGGTGCTCAGCTCGCAGATGCCCCCGACATGCACACACCTGCGCTGCCTGTCAGCACTGCCCAGGTTCATCTGAAGAACTTGAGCCAGCAGCCACGGCCCCACCAGCGGAGGAGAGGAGTCAGTCTTTCCCCTGGGCTGAAACTGCCCCGAAGGAGGAGGCTGAGCATGCGGCGGGAGAGATTCAGGCCCGCTAAAGGAAGGACTGGTGCTCCATCCATGCCCGAGATGCCGTGCGCCTACGCTTGCTCTCCGAGGGCGGGCGTGAGCTGAGAGCAGGCATGTTAGAGGCAGTGAGAGACGTGTGTGTTGGCAGCCTCAGCGAGGAGCGAGGTGGTAGAGACAGCCCAGGCCAGAGGTCTGTGCTGGACTCCAGCTGACTGCCCTGGCAGGGTGGCGAGTGCCAGGTGCCCAACACAGAACGGACGCTGCCTCTCTTTGGGGCTTGGCACAGACAGGCAGGGAGATGGGAAGGGGGCAGGGGGGAAGCCTCCAGAAACACAGGCTCACACAACCTAAGCTGCCCCTGGCACTTAGCCTCACCTGGGCACTGACAGGTTGGACGGTGGGTGTGATAATCCTGTAGGGCTCCCTGGAAGAGGGTGCACGGGCCAGATGAAGCCCCACGCACCGGGCAGGCCCAGTCTCACGGCAGCTCTGCCGCCCTGCCCTCCCGCAGCCCCTCCCGGAGATGGAATACAACGGGAACCCCGAGTCGGTGGGCTACAAGATCAAATACAGCCGGGCAGATGGCCACGGCAAGACGCTGAGCCACGTGGTCCAGGACCGCGTGGAGCGTGAGTACACCATCGAAGACCTGGAGGAATGGACGGAGTACCGCGTCCAGGTCCAGGCCTTCAACGCCATCGGGAGCGGGCCCTGGAGCCAGACGGTGATGGGCAGGACCCGGGAGTCAGGTACTGACGCCTTTGCACCAGCCACCCCAGTTCCCCACAGCCTATGGGGCGGGGAGGGACCCCCACCTCTGTCCCTCTGCCCTCAGGGCCTTCCAGGGGCTCAGGGGCTGGAGCTGTGGTTCAGACTAGCCCAGGCTCGCTGTCCTGTTTGCGCTCAACACCCTGGAAGAGTGCCCTACCTTTTGCCGTGTGTCCCAGCATCTTCCCACTGCTCCCCGAATCCGAGGACTGGGGGGACCCCCACCCTGCAAGTTAGCCCAGGCAGCCTTTACCTGCAAACTGCCCACGTACGTCTCTGTGGCCTCACCTTTAACCCTGACGCCCAGTCGTGCCTGAAAAAACTGGAGTTGGGGAGGTCGGATCAGCTCTCAGAACATTCTAGAAGCAGAACCAGCAAGCTCACAGGACCCTGGCAAGGGGTCATCACAGAATATGAGCCCCCAGCCTTCAGGCAGCCCTCGTGTGGTTCGCCACTCTGAGGCTTTTTCCTGGCACCTTTAAAACACGTCCCTGGGGCGTCCAGGTAGCTCAGTGGTTGAGCATCTGCCTTCGGCTCAGGTTGTGATCCTGGGGTCCTGGGATCAAGTCCCGCATCGGGCTCCCCACAGGGAGCCTCTGCCTCTCTCTCTGTGTATCTCTTGAATAAATAAATAAAATATTTAAAAATAAATAAACGAATACAGGACGTCCCTCCCCATCCTGGCCCCTCCCCACCCCCACTGCTGTGCATGCTGGCCTGAGCAGAGGATAACAGGGAGGCGAATCTGAGACCAGAAGCAGCACCTGCGATGCTCCAGAGCCACCAGGAATCCCTGCAGGATGATTTGCTACTTTGGGGACTAGGCGTCACAGCTCCTTCCCCCATGGGGCCCACTGGGTCCTGAGCGCCTTCTCTCTGCTCCCCTTCTCACGCAGTCCCGTCCTCCGGCCCCACCAACGTGTCTGCGCTGGCCACCACGTCCAGCAGCATGCTGGTGCGCTGGAATGAGATCCCTGAGGCCGACCGCAACGGGCTTGTGCTGGGCTACAAGGTGAGCCCTGGAGGCAAGGTCACCTGCTTCCCCAGCCAGGGTGCCCGGCAGAGGGTGGGGGCACGTCTCCGCCTACTGGGGTGGACACCCCGGAGATCCCAGCATCTGGGCTCCGGGCAGCCTGGCAGCTGAGGAATCCTCCCTTGGGGCTGGGAGGCTTCCAGGGAGGCCCAGGTCCTTGCGGAAGCTCCCTCACCCCCCAGTACCCTCGCAGCCCCCAGGAGGCCACACTGGCTGCCCCAACCTTGCTGGCCCTTTACCTTCTAGAACTGCTCCCAAAGCTGCACGTAGCAGCAGGGTTTAGGCCTGGCCCACAGGTTGGGAGATGTGGCTTGATGTCCTGGCTCTGTCCCTACTGACTGTGTGACCCTGGGCAAGTCGTGTCCCCGCTCCAAGCCTGTTTTCCTAGCCGAATGCTCTCTAAGGAAGCTTCCAGATCCATGGCCCAGTGCATCTTTGTGTTCCCGGCTCTCCCAGAGCCCCGGCTTCACCATATCCCATTGGGGTGAATATGGGGCCAAGCCACTCCAAGGAGCCCGGGGTCCACCAGCAATATTCCCATCTGCTTAGCTCCTGGGAGTGAGGACATGGGGAAGGTGCTGGCAGGCAAGCCCCAGCCCCATGGCCCTCACCCCCTGCACTGTGCTCTGGCAGGTGATGTATAAGGAGAAGGACTCGGATTCCCAGCCCCGGTTCTGGCTGGTGGAAGGGAACTCGTCGCGCAGCGCCCAGCTCACAGGCTTGGGCAAGTACGTGCTCTACGAGGTCCAGGTGCTGGCCTTCACACGCATCGGGGACGGCAGCCCCAGCCACCCGCCCATCCTGGAGCGGACGCTGGATGATGGTGAGTTGGAATCTCCATGCGCCTGGGGAGGCTGGGACCTCCCCTTCCTCTTGCTGCCCGGCCCTGCCCCTCTGGGGTCACGCTTTGCCCCAACGGGAACCATGGCATCAGGCCTCTCCTGTGGGAGGCAGGTAGGTCAGTGAGGGCCACCCACCAGCGCGCTGCGAGGGGAATCAAATTCCACACTGTGCATCCCTGAGGAAGCAGAAGCAATGCAAGGACAGTTTGACACCCCATTCGGTCTCTGGCATATTCTCCGGGACAAGGGCACAGAATAGAGACTTTGCACCCGGTTTTGATTTGTATTTTGCCTGGGGCAGGTTTGCTTTCAGTAAAGCTCCATGCAAGGAAAAGGCTTGATTTTTCCTGGACAAGAGCCTTCTGGTCCTGTTTGCAAAGGAGCAATGCCCACAGGGCTCCAGGCCTTCATCCCTGCGGCAGAACTTTCCATCAAAGGCTGACCGACAGGCCCTTTGCTCCCTCCCCTCTCCCCACACATGTGCTCTGACCGCCCACCCCAAAAATTTCTGGGGTCCAGACAGGAGCGCAAAAGGCAGCCCAAACACCATATGGCCACGTATTCTAAAGTCATAAATCAAGCTAATGGTCTGTGAAATTCAATATGTTTTATCCTCCTGCCTTGACCTGGAAGGCCAAGTTCAGGTTTAGAAATCTCAGACTTAAAAATAAATAAATAAATAAATAAATAAATAAATAAATCTCAGACTTTTTAGAATTCTCTGTTGGGATGAGGCAACATGGGAGGAGTTGGCCGCCCCCAGCCGTCCCCCCGGTCTGCCCTGTTCCCTTCCCATTCTCTCCTCTGGCACGTGGTATTTAGCCTCCATCCACATGCCCCAGACAGCTCCCTACCCCGGTTCCCACAGGGCCATCCCTCCGTCCAGAAGTGCAAATCTGGAGGGTGGGCCTGGGCAACGGGCCCGTGCAGACCCTGGAAAAGGAGTGGTCTGGGCTCAGGGTGGGCCCCACAGCCTCCTCACCGTACGGGTGGAAGGAAGTCAGAGTGGAGCCTTCTAGAGCACAGACCCAGAACGAGGCCGCCTCGCCCAGTTCTGAGGGCAGCCGTGCACGCACATACATGTGCCCACATACACGGACACGGAGCTAAAGGAAGGTGGAGCCTGGTCCCTTCTGGTTCCTGCCAAATAATGCCTGCTTTTGAGGGTAGTAACCTCACCTATAGCATCTTGGTGTCCCACGTTGAATCCCAGAGCCGGGCACGGAGCAGCAGCCCACAGAAGTTCACTGAGCTGCGTGTGCCCTTCTCCTGCTGCCCTGCCCACCTGCTCCCCCAGAGCTGGACCAGGTGTGGGCGTGGGGGCCGAGCAACGGCTACACTGTCACCTGCTTCTCCTTTGTCCCCTCCAGTCCCGGGACCGCCCATGGGCATCCTGTTCCCAGAGGTGAGGACCACATCCGTGCGACTTATCTGGCAGCCCCCCGCTGCCCCCAACGGCATCATTCTTGGTAAGCCCCTCCTACCCTCTCCGGTGCTCCCAGCTGCAGGTAGAAGGAGGAGGCATAAGGTGTCAAGGCAGCTCAGCAAGTGTCCACATCTCCTCCAGAAGAATTTTGAGGCTGATTTCTCCCAGTAAAAATCGCGTTTGGAGGGCAGGGCCCTGCTGAACCTCCAGGTTCAGGTTCCTCAAAGACGATCCATTAGCTGCGTGTCCCTTGAACACTGCATATGCCGCCAAGACGGGCCATCTGGTAAACCTCGGCGGCCGTTCCTCAGCGTGGCCAGGTGAGGGCGCGCTGGCCGGCTCGGTGCAGCCCGTCCGACCCAAAGCACAGAGGTGGGGAGGCTGCTGATCAGAAGCATCATTTCATATTCAAGGATCGTCCAGTAACAGGCACACACGCGGCCCCCCTCGGGGGCAGGCTCATGGGGTTGAAGTCGGCAGCAGTGTGAACGCGAGCAAGCCGGATCCCCCCACAGCCTCAGCCCCCTCCCCCGTGAAAGGGTGGCTCGGGCTCCCTGTGCCTGGCGTGTGGCCCTCAGGGCCGGCATCCCGCAGGGCCTGCCCCAGAGGAATGCTGCACCTGCACCTCAGAACGGGGAGTGGAGACCCAGAGGGGCTTAGAAAGACCCGGGTTGGAATTGGAGCTCCGTCACTTCCTGGCAGGTGGTCTGGCCCCTCTGAGCCTCTGTTCCCCTCACCTGAGGCTGCCATCGGGGTCCCAGACTCTGTCTATAGAGTGCCCCCCGCAGTCACGATGAGCAAAAGGCTTCAACAGCAGCCAGGGTAGCCCAAGGGCAGATGCTGTGGTGGCCAAGGAAGGAACGACCCCATCCCGGGGCCCTGGGGGCTGCTGGCCTGCTTCCCAGCACGGCCCGTGTCCTTCCTTCCCACAGCGTACCAGGTCACGCACCGGCTCAACGCCTCCACGGCCAACGCCGCCACGGTGGAGGTGCTTGCCCCCAGCGCGCGCCAGTACACGGCCACCGGCCTCAAGCCCGAGTCCGTCTACCTGTTCCGCATCACGGCCCAGACCCGCAAGGGCTGGGGGGAGGCCGCCGAGGCCTTGGTGGTGACCACTGAGAAGAGAGGTGACTGCCCACTGGGGCTAGGGAGGCCGGGGAGGCAGGGAGGGTCCCAGCCAACCGGGGCGCTCCCATCCTGTCCTAGTGGGTGACAGGATCTGCCAGGTCAGAGCCGCACTGTCCTCACCTGGAGGGGAAAGTGGGCTGAAATCTCGGATGTAGGGTCAGCTCCCTTCCCCTCTCCCCTCCCCTTGGGGAAGATGGTGTCCATTGGGTGCCATTGGCCTGCTGCCCTGAGCTGGTGCCTCAGCAGAGGTCGGGCTCCCCTGATGCAAACTGAGACCCCGATTCCTGCGAAAGTGGTTCGTTAGACTGTGTCCCCAGGAAAAACCAGTAGGACAGTGGTCTCCGCCAGGCTGTGCCCCCCGGGGAACACTGGGCAATGTCTGGAGATAGTTGTCGCAACTAAGAAGAAGCTACTACTGGCATCTAGCGGGCACTGCTACGTACCCTGCAGCGCATGGGACAGCCCCATAACATACAATCCTCCACCGCAAGTGCCAGAGCGCTGAGGCTGAGAACCCCTGCAGGAGGGCCTGGGGCTGCGAGGAGGCCCAGTCCAGCAGAGCCCCACCGGGAAGCGTGGACTCAGTCCCACTCGGTCAGGGACAGCACAGGCCCCATCTCAGCTCTGGGACAGGTGGGACCAAAGAGCTGGGTGTTCAGACCTCGTCACCACCAGTCCCTGGTTGGGCTGCCCTCAGGAGATGTAAACTCCCGGGCACCTGGGCCTCTAATGGCCCGAGGACGGGAGCCACCGCAGGTGCTGGCTGTTGGGACCTGCGTGCACGGAAAGAGATGGAGCAGCGGGCACCGGGCCTGACCCCAGAGCACCTCCTTCTCTTCCTTGAAGAAGCTCACCCCCCGCCCCCTGCATCACTGACTCCCCTGCCCATCCCCCTCCGCCCCTCCCAGACCGCCCACAGCCCCCCAGCAAGCCGGTGGTGCAGCAGGAGGACGTGAAGGCGCGCAGCGTGCTGCTGTCCTGGGAGCCAGGGAGTGACGGGCTGTCCCCCGTGCGCTACTACACCGTCCAGACCCGCGAGCTGCCCGGCGGCAGGTGGGCGCTGCACTCGGCCTCCGTGAGCCACAACGCCTCTGCTTTCGTGGTGGACAGGTGAGGCCTGGGTCCGCCAGCATCTCTGCCCCTGCCAGCCCATACAGCACCAGCGGGGTTCCCGGGGGGTGGGGGTGGGGACAAGCACGGGGGAGGGGGGCCGGTAGGGAGTGGGGGGCCCCTGAGCTCGCGCCTGGAGCCTGCCCACCCCCAAATGTCTTCTACAGCCTGCACCCCCAGGACCCCGCCTCCCTCCCTGCTCTCTGGAGCCCTGTTAGGGCTGCCTCTTAATTCTCTATTTCTGGAGCCCAGAAGCCGCCTCAGCAAGGGCTCCCCATCCTTCATTAGCAATTCCTCCGGGCCAGACAGCATCCCCTCTCCGTCTGTAATAGGAGAGTGGAGCTTGCTTGAGAAATTCTGGCTTCAATTTAATTCCTAGTGGGTCGTATTTTTTATATTCGGGTTGACGTGACCGAGAGTTTTGAGCAATACTTTCCTCCTCGCCCCCACCCCCCACCCCCAATACATCAAAGAGGAAGGCATTTGCCTGGAGAGGAACGAGACTTACAGAGATGAAGTGCTGGTTAACTCTTGAGCAGCTTGACCCTTCCTAAATTTAGTAAATTCTAGAAAGGGATGGCATTTCTAGGGGGGGAAGGAGTTTGCTCAGAGGGAGAGTTATGGGTGGTGTCGGAGCGGCTTGCCCCTGCGAGGTTGGAGATGGGTAGACAGGTGCCGCCTGGGGCCCCCCCACGGCTTATAAGCAGGGCTGAAGGCCACCCCCCGGGCTGAGGTCAGGGCTGTAGGGCCTGGGCCCCGTGGACCCGCTGGAACATGCCTTCTCTTTGAGCCTTGACGTTCCCATCTGTGAAAGGGATCAGCACCCTCTGCCCCCCGCCCTTTCCCCAGTCTCCAAGCAGAGATGCCAGGGTGGAGGCATTAGGGGATGCCTCTGTTCATCGAAACCCATGGCCCCCCATAGGCTCAAGCCTTTCACGTCCTACAAGTTCCGAGTGAAGGCCACCAATGACATTGGGGACAGCGAGTTCAGTGAAGAGTCGGAGCCGCTGACCACTCTGCAGGCCGGTCAGTGCCCCCCACCCTCAGATCTCTTTCTCTTGGCCCACCGGCACTCCCTGGGCACCGGGCATTCTCTTCTGAGGGGAGGGGCCCCAGTGGTGGGAGGGGCGGGGGGCCTGCTGGGCCTTGTGTCTGGCTCCCAGGGCAGACTGCCAGGGAGGATTGGGCCACAGGCACCTTTGCCGTGGGCTCAGGCACCCATGCCATGCCCAGCAGCCTAATATGTTCCTTCTCTGAAGTCCCCAAGCTCATGGTCAACCCCAGAAAACCAGTGAAGGGGCTACTGAGGCGGGGGGGTGGGGCTTAGCAGCACAAGAGACTTGGGGTCCAGGGACAAAGAGGAGGGGGCTCTGGGCTCGTGGGTCCCGACTGGGGTCAGGGCTGCACACTTGCAGAAGGATCTGGTCCCTGCAGCTTCCCAGGGAGCCTAAGCTCCGGCCCCCAGAGCTCACTCATCTCTCTCTCTCTCTCTCTCTCTCTCTCTCTCTCTCTCTCTCTCCCCCCCCCAGCCCCCGATGAAGCGCCCACCATCGTGTCTGTGACACCCCACACCACCACCTCCGTGCTGATCCGATGGCAGGTATGGCCCAGCAGCCAGCAGGCCGGGAGGGGCCCGTGTCCCAGGAGGACTCAGACCCACTCTGTGCCTGGACCAGAAAGGCAACAGCCCCCAGCAAGGCTCGGATATTAGACGCACATGCCCAGACAGGCCTGTTGTTCCGCTCTCCAGATGGTCCTCTCCGGCAGGCACCCCTACCATCCCCTCCTGCAGATGAGGGCTGGGTTCTCAGGGACATGACTCAAAAGGCCCTGGTCACACAGCTAGGAAGTGGCAGGGTCAGGCTTAATGCCTCCGGGTCTGGGATAGAAAAATGTGTGGGGCTCTCAGGGCCCCCCAAGTCCCCATGAATCCTGGCCCACCGTCAGTGAAGGGATTCCTAGTAAAGAAAGCAAACACCGGTATACAGCGGGAACACGCTGTCCAGGTGCAGAGGACCCCTTCCTCCACTCCTCTCCCCCGTGGTCCTGCCGTGGCCTGAGGAAGCCCGCCTGATGCATCTGAGACCAGGCTGCCCGTCGGTGCCTGTGGGACCCTCCAGCCTCCGGACCCGGCAGGTCACCCACGGAGGCCCCAGAGCAGCAAACCCTTGTCTCCGCTTTTGGGAATCAGAGGAGCAGGCGTCAATGTTTGTCCACCTGCACCCCCCCTGACCGGAGACCCCTTGGGGAGGAGACAAGAAGGGGCCCAGGGCCCCTCCCCAGCCCGAGACCTCACTGCAGGACGACAGTCCCTCAAGTGACAGTGACTTTGTGCAGCTAGAAGCCAGGACGAGGGCTGCAGAGACCCAGGGGCCACGGAGGCTCCAGCAGCAGCCAGGGAGACAGTTAAGGAGCTAATAAAAGGCTGAACCATTGCAGCAAGATTTTAAAAAGAGGGATCATAAAAAGTAGTTTCCACTTTCCCCAAAAGCCGAGTTCTCCACCTCGGAGCAGAAAGCACAAGAGAAAATGGTAAAAGGCAGAGGGGGGGACCGTGCACCCAAGTGATCACACACACAGGGTGGGCTGTGCGCCCCGGGGCACGTTCCTTACCCTCTCTGAGCCTCACTCACCTTCCCAATCTGGGAATGGGAACGGCCTCATGCTCCCAGTCCTTCCCTGCCTCACGGGGAACGTTGCAGAGATGAAATCACCCCCTTGGAAACGCTTCGTAAATTAAGAACGCTCGGTGTCATTTTGATTCCTTTCCCTGGTGGACGCTCAGGCTCTGCCCTGTGGTCACAGGAGCAGGGAGGGCAGCGTGGAGGCGGGTGAGCCTCGGTGTCCCTGCTCCTCCCCATCACCCCCCTCTGCTCCCTTCCCTGCAGCCACCTGCAGAGGACAAGATAAACGGCATCCTCCTGGGCTTCCGGATCCGGTACCGGGAGCTGCTCTACGAGGGGCTGAGGGGCTTCACGCTGCGCGGCATCAACAACCCAGGAGCCAAGTGGGCCGAGCTGACCTGTGAGTGGCAGCCGCGAGGGCTCAGGGGACAGTGGGGAGGGCACACTTCCCTCCCTGCCCTGCAGCTCAGCTTCCTGGAGTCACCGTGCCCTGAAACCCTCCGCCCGCCCCCCAAGTGCGCTCCTCCCCTCCACCCCCTGGTCCCATTGACTAACTGGGTGTTTATCGAGCACCTTCTGCATGCCCTCGGACCCTGGGGCACACCAGTGAACAGGAGAGACAACCCCTGTCCTCCTGGAGCTCACGGGCTCAAGGAGGAGCCAGCGCTCAAGACGTAAATGTCTAAGACGGTTGCATGACAGCCTCGGAGGACATGGCCTTGGCACTGACCCTGAGGGTTGATCCTGAGTCAGAGCTAAGGGGAAAGCCCGGCAAAGGGCCTGGGGTGGAAAGGACCAAGATATGAGCCTGCTCACCCCAGGGACCTGCTGCTTGGAGGTCACTGTTCTATCCCCGGGAGTCATCGGGGGCAGGAGTGGGAAGGAAAGAGCCCAGCACTGGGTGGGGGGGATCCCAGGGAGAGTCCCAGCCCGGGAACAACGTGGTCGCCCTTTAGGGCAGGAGGGCGATGCTGGCCGTGGAGGACCAGAGGTAGGGGTGCCGGATGGAGGCTCCCGCACTCGCTCGCTGGGGCCCAGGCAGAGGCTCGAGATGGACCTGAGGCCCAGGATGGGCGATGCTGTGCCTCGGGCTCCGTGACTGGTTCACGGGTGGGGGGCGGTGGGGGGAGCAGGCAGGAGAGAGGAGCCCGGGGAGGATTTGGGTCCCCAGGCAGGTGGGGGCCGAAGAGCAGGCGAGGTGCGCTCCCATGATTCTCTTAAATCTTTTGTGCCTCGCCTTCCAGCGAGTATTAGCAGACAACAAAACCACTGAACGCATAGCAAAGGAATATTCGTAGAAAAAAATTGGATGTAGCTGACCCAACGGCTGGCGCTATTCTTTTATATTTTGGAAACACGTGCTTGTGGTCGTGATGTTATTTGCCTGTGATGATGCAGCCCTAGGTCCCGGTAGTGAGATGGTTGCTGGTCCAGGGGAGGAAATACCCCCCAGGACCGTGTCAGGGTGGTGCTGCGGAGTCCCGGCTCAGACGAGGGAGCGACTGGGGACCGAGGGTCTCCCGGAGTGGCCCTCGAGGGGGTGCTGGGCTCCTAGGGGCTTGGGGTGCCCCGTGTCCCCCGGGCTCGTGCTCACTGTCTCGCGCTCCTGCCCAGGGCCCCTCACTCACCGCCAGGCACCCCGCCCCCCCTTCCGTGTGCACGTGTGCTGCTGGGTGCCTCCCCCGTCCCGCCCCCCTCCTCGGGGTCTCTGCGCAGCGGGGTGCGTGTACTAACCTCTGTGTCTGCTGTCTCCCTCCGGCCCCCCGCCGCCCGCCCCGTAGCCATGTACGCCGTGCGGAACCTGAGCCGGCCCAGCCTCACACAGTACGAGCTGGACAGTAAGTCTCCCTGCACGGCGGCCCACGTGGGGCCCAGGCCTTCCAGGGATGGGGAGCGGGGCCTCTGAGGACACCCGAGCCCAGGCTGCTGGAAGGATGGGCTCTCCGGCTACGTGCACAGACCTAGGGGGTGCTGCCCGGGAAGCGCGCCTCCCTCGGGGGCAGGATGGGAGCGGGAACAGCTCCGGGCCGGTGCTCTGTGGGGTGGGTCCGGGGTGGGAGCCCTTGGCCTGCTGGTTGGAAGGGCGGACGTCCACGTCGCCGCCACCCACCTCGTCCCGTCGAAGGTGCTTGGCTGCACAGCTCTGTGCTCCAGGCCAGCCCCCACCTCTGGAGCGAGCAGACCACCCCCCCCCACTGTCCCCCCAGGGACCTGGGAACGTTCCTGATGGACACCTGGGCCGCCCCGCGTCCTTCTACAGTCCATGGTTCTCCCTGGGACCCAGAGCTTGGGCAGAGGGGCCCCATTCTCTGGACGAAGCAGAGCTGAGACTGTGTTGCCTCGTCCCCTTCCTTCATCACGGGGTGTATGGCCAGTTAAATTAGGGTGACTCCCCACCCACATTCCAGGTGCAGGGTAAACCCCCCCCCCGAGGAAGGGGAGAGGGCAGGGGGCCAGGGAGAGCGGGGAGAGAACCTTCGAGCCTCCCCCGCCCCCAGCAGGGATGGCGACTCCCATCTAGGGTTTCCCAGCCGTGTTCCTGCAGCTGCCCTGTCTCCAGCTTCCGTCCAGGCACCTTCACCCAGGACCCCAAATTTAATGGAAACATAGTGTTTCGTAGCCCAGAATTCACATCTTATAAGCGCCTTCCTGAGGCTGAGCTTCCTGTGTGAAGAGCTGCCTGATGGGGATGGGCTCTGGGAACTTTAAGCATCTGCCATGGGGGGAAGGGGTGACCTGTGACCTGGTGTGCCCAGGACAGGCGGGAGAGGGTGGCCTGTGACCCCGTGTGCTCGGGACAAGCAGGAAGGGGTGACCTGTGACCCCGTGTGCCTGGGACAGGCAGGAAGGGGGTGACCTGTGACCCCGTGTGCCCGGGACAGGCAGGAAGGGGGTGACCTGTGACCCCGTGTGCCCGGGACAGGGAGGAAGGGGGTGCCCCGTGACCCCGTGTGCCCGGGACAGCAGGAAGGGGGTGCCCCGTGACCCCGTGTGCCCGGAGAACAGTGTTGGTTCACAGCAGTCCCTGCATAAGTACTAATAGTGTCTTCTCATCAGCGCCGCCTGGTCCTCTCTCCCTCGGCCGGGAAGCCACCACCGGCATCCTGCGTCCCGATGCCCAGGGTGGAGGCGGAGCATCCCGCGGCCACCCCACTCCTCACCTATTCTTTCCTGAACCTTCAGGCAGGAACTAGCATGACGGGTGCACCGCACAGCCTCCGCCCTCCGTGCTGGCTCTGTCCCCCGCAGGGACGGTGACCTCTCTGTTTCTCCCCACCCCCAGATCTGAACAAACACCGGCGGTATGAGATACGGATGAGCGTGTACAACGCCGTGGGGGAGGGGCCCTCGAGCCCCCCACAGGAGGTCTTTGTGGGGGAAGCAGGTGAGCCCATCTGCCCTTCCAGCCCCGGCCCTTCCCACCCCAGAAGTCCAGCTAGGGGACATACAGGATTCGGGAACCCCAACCCACCTCCTCCCTGAAGCCCACTCGTGCCGCTCACTCCCGGCCTCTCACCCCCTCCAGTGCCCACGGCGGCGCCCCGTAACGTGGCTGTCCACGGCGCCACGGCCACGCAGCTGGATGTGACGTGGGAGCCGCCACCGCTGGAGAACCAGAATGGAGACATCCAGGGCTACAAGGTACGGGGCGCTCCACCAGAGACGGGGGTGCAGGGGGGCACAGGGCCAGCCCAGGGGTGGGAGTGACCCCCGGGTGGTAGGAGGGGGAGGTCGGCAGGTCTACACCTGCTCCCTCGGCTGGTTGCACCCAACCCACTGCAGTGTTGTGCAGCCGATGCAAAACTACAGCCGTGCCCTCCAGCATCCTCCCAGGCTGAGCTCGGATGCCAGAAGCCCGGGCCCTGCTTCGGGCAACACCCCCTCACCCCAGGCCGCAACTCCCAGTGCCGGCAAAAGATCCCTCAAAGTGGTTACTTGGCCAACCCTAGTATTGATTCGGCCCATCGGCAAGGGACCCCTGGCTAAGGATGTGGAAATCTCTGCTTAAAATGATTTCCAGATCTTAGATGGTGTCACTCGTTGTAACAGAATTCGTCTCCCGTATGCTCAGAGCCCTTTAGAAATCCTTCATCCTCTCGAATGCCCTGCGAGGCAGGCAGATTGTAAAGGTTCACACCCATGGTACAGATGAGGAAACCGAGGCCCAGTTTCGGTGGTCCGGCCAGAAGCAGGTAGAGAGAGCCGGACGCCTCACCCTGAGGGGCCGAGGGGAGCCAGCGAACACAGCCCCTGGAAGAGGCGGTGGGCAAATAATAATAACGTGTGTCCTCGGTTGGAGCCGCTGCTGTGTCTGGGCCGGTGTCCAGCACCTCTCTGATTCCTGGTGGGGGCTGGTTGTTCCAGAGAGAAGCCCGGTGCAGTGGTTAGGGGAGGGAGTGAGAGACCCTCCGGGGCCTCATGGTTTACGTGGCTCGGCCCCCTCATTCCACGGGCAGAAACAGCTCCCCCGAAGGCAAGGGGCTTGTTAGTATAGGTGGCCCCAGGCAGCCCGGGTGGCTCAGCGGTTTAGCACCGCCTTCAGCCCAAGGTGTGATCCTGGAGACCAGGGATCGAGTCCCACATCAGGGTCCTTGCATGGACCCTGCTTCTACCTCTGCCTCTCATGAATAAATAAATAAAATCTTTAAAAAAAAAAAAAGTATAGGTGGCCCCAGTTGAAGATAGAAACCCACATGGGAGTCTCTTTCCACGGGGCGGGGGTGAAGGAGGCAGGAGACAGGAGGAGAGGCATCCTGCCAAGGAAGCTCTAAAGATGGGTGACACCCCTCAGGCCCGCCCAGGAGGGCCAGCTAGCAAAGCTAAATATTGCACCCCTAGCATATGCGTCCCGTGGAAAGGAGGCGGGGCCTGCAACAGTTTGATAGCCACCGGACTGTCGAGGTGTGGAAGTCTCCAGCGAATGTGCAGCCCCAGCAAACGTGTGGACACACAGACGTCGTGTACCACACGGCAGATGTCTGCGTGCTCGGGAAACATGGAGCCAGTGGCCGTTATTAGCTGGGGACCCAGAATTGCTGCATCCCGGACTTGCATTAGCATTGACGTTAATGATGTGTGGACGTCACCAGCCCGTGAGCACAGCTCGGATGAGCTTGACTTGGGTCAGACTGAGCTGTGACGTGTGCGCGGGCAGGTGCGTCCGTGCAGCCCGGTCTCTCGGGGACGCGTGTTTATTGAGCTGTTATTTTGTGCCAAGTAACAGCAGTATTTCTCAGTCTGGGAGTAAAGCAGTGAACAGAGAGGCAACATGAGCTTGAATTTTAGGGGAAGAAGACCAACAATGTACAAAAACAAGTCACACCTCCAGATGGTGGGAAATGAAGCAGATTAAGAGGATAGAGAAGGAAGCTGGGGGCCGGTGGGCGGGGGGTGGGGGTTGGAATTTTAAATAGGGTCGATGGGAAGGATTTAGTGGGAAGCTGACACTTGAGCAAAAAATGAAGAACAGGGTGAGAATCACATGTTCTTCTGGGAGAACATTCCAGAAAGAGGGAAAGAAGAGCAAAGGTCCTGGGGTTGGTGCGTGCTTGGCGTTTACAAAGCTCAGCAGAGTCCCATGCGTCCCAGAGTGTGTGGAGGGCAGCATGATGGGAGAGAGGTCCAGGCAGTGACCTGAGCTGCTGCATCACACAGTCGCTCCAAAGTGAGAGGACAGCCAGGGAGGGTTTGGGGCAAAGGAGGGCCACAAGTGACTCGGGTTTTTAAAAGGCTGTGCCGGCTGCTGTGCTGAGAGCAATCTGAAATGGGGAGAGCAGGAGACCGTGAGAGGGGACTGAATCATCTAGGTGCGGCGTGGCGGTGGCCTAGGCCAGGCGGCAGCAGCGGGGAGAAGCGTGCGTGCTCGGGCTCCGTCCGAACGGCGGGGCTGATGGAACTTGCTGAATTGAATGTGGAGTGTGAGTGAGAGCGGAGAAGCGGCAAGAATTCACAAGCAAGTAGATGCTGGAGCTGCAGACACAAGGCGGGTAAAGACCAAAGAGGGCGGGAGGAGGAGGCTTGTGGGGGAGAGCTGGGGTCAGCTTGAGACGTCTCTCCGTCTGTCGGACGCCCGGGGGAGACCCCCAGCAGAGCTGGGGATACCTGTCTGGAGTTCAAGAGAGAGGGGGTCTCAGCTGGAGATGTGAATTGTGGAGGCCTCAGGATATAGATGATGCTGAAAGCCCAGAGATGACACACGAATAGAGAGAAAACACAAGAAGATTGAAAACTGGGGACCCGGGACCAGGAAAAGTGCCCGAGGTCTCAGAACCTATGTAAAGAACGTGCTTCCCGGAGGAGGGAGGACTCTGATGCACCAAACGCTACTGAGACCTCCCGCAAGATGAAGCCTAGGAAGCCATTGTGCAGGGATTGCCAGACTAGAGCCCAGGGCTCCACCTGGCCCCCCACTTGTTCTCGTAAATAAAGTTTTATTGGAACACAGCCACGCTGCTTTGGAGGTACGACAGAGATGTGTGGCCTGAGAAACGCAAAGTACCGATTGCCTGGCCCTTTACCGAAAGCTTGCGGAGGCCTGGATTATTGCATTAGCCAGGCCCAGTTCCCAGGTGACTCTGACCAGAGCTGGGGGCAGGGGAATGCCTGCTTGGAGGGATTCGAGAGAGAATGAGGGGAGACAATGAGTACAGGGACACCACCCCCCCATGCCCTTTAAGGAGTTTTGCCTTAAAGGGAAAATGAACCGGACAACAGAGGGGGTTTTGAGACAGGAGAAATGACAGCTTGCGCATGTGCTGATAATGATCCTGGGGAAGAGGGGGCATGTGGCGATTCTAGGAGGAGCCGAAGCTGGGGGTGGGAGCTGAAGTCCTGGAGGAGGAGAGAGGGCCCGGGACTGCGTGCGTGCAGAAGGTAAGACAGTCTTAGGAGCTGGCGGTGCAGCCGCGGGGGCGGGAGGCGGGCAGGGCTTGTGGACCGGGGAGACGGTGCAGAGAATCTCATCTCCAGAAGGAGCCTCAGCTGGGATGGAGGAGGGGAGGGGAGGGAGCACGGGGAGCGGTGAATGAGACTGGGCGGCAGGAGATGCTTGCAGCGGTGGTGGTGGTGGCCCCGGGCAGTGGCCCCTGATCTAAGCGAGGCTGAAGTTGGCCTTGACAGGAGGAAGCTGGAAGGGCAGGGAATGGAAATGGTAGATACAGGTGGTGCCTGTGATTTGCTCCAACACCTGCTCCTGCCTGCATGAGGCTAGATGCTGGAGACACACGGGGAGCCCGATCCGCCAAGAGGTCAAGCCCCCCCACTGCGGCGTGTGCATCCTAGTGGACTGCTGGGATGCACGGCCACTCAGCCGTGCGCCCCTTCGGGACCGGGCTCAGCGCTCAGTCCTCGGTGCCATCTGCATAAGGGCCGGTCGGCGGTCACCCGACAAAGGTCTGCTGAATTCAGCGTGGTGCCCCGAATTCAAGTGCTGACTCCAAGCAGGGTGCCCTGCGTCTGCATGTGGCGCCGGTGGGGGGTCCTGGACCCCAGTCCTCCCCCCCACCCCAGAACAGGACTCTGGCACTGACCCCTCTCTCCTGCACCATCGTCCTCTCCCCACCCATGGGGCACAGAGCCCCTCTGAAATACATTTCCTCTTCGGGATGCCTTTTCCCGACCCTTCATATTTGTCCAAGCCGGCAGCCCTTTCTCTGCTTGGTCCCTTTACAGCAGAAACCCTCAAAAACAGTCTTCTGGACCCGCCACCACCACCACCGCCAATCCCCGTCCTCCTGCTGTGTCTTGAACCTGCTCCAGGGAGCTTCTCACCGCCCCACATGCACCCCTACTCCACCCCCGACCCCTTTCTGTCCAGGCTGCTGTGATTCCTGTGGGTTTGGGGTTTTTTTTATTATTATTAATGAAAGACAGAGAGAGAGAGAGAGAGAGAGAGAGAGAGGCAGAGACACAGGCAGAGGGAGAAGCGGGCTCCATGCAGGGAGCCGGATGTGGGACTCTATCCCGGGTCCCCAGGATCATGCCCTGGGCTGAAGGCAGCACTAAACCGCTGAGCCACCCGGGCCGCCCAATTCCTGTGTTATCTAGAAGTCAGGTGCAGGGCTCCCCCTACCTAGCTCAGCACCACCATTTGACACAGCAGGCCTCTCTCTCGTCTGAGAAATGCCCTCTCCTGTAAAAAAAAAAAAAAAAAAAAAAAAAAAGGGAAAGAAAGAAAGAAATGCCCTCTCCTTCTCCTCTCCACGTCCCTCACCGGCGGTTCCAGCCTCCGCCCAGCCCCTGAGCATGGGAAAGCCCCCACCCACCCCACTCACCTTGCAGCTCTTCCTACATCCACTGTCTCCATGTGCTCTCAACAAGTACCACCTGTGTGCTGACACCCCCCAGCTCTCGGACGTTCCCCGTGGTGCTTCCCCTGCACCCCAGAACCTGCAGGAACTTGGTCCCCTGTTGTGTACCTGTCACTGTGAACATTGCTTCCTGAACGACCCCACAACTCGCTCTCTGATGCCTTCTCCTATCAGGAGAATCTGTTTTTAAAAATCAGGCGGGGTTAGGGACGCCTGGGTGGCTCAGCAGTTGGGCGTCCATCAGCCTTGGGCTCAGGGCGTGATCCCGGGGTCCCGTCGGGCTCCCTGCGTGGAGCCTGCTTCTCCCTCTGCCTGTGTCTCTGCCTCTCTCTGTATCGCTCATGAATAAATAAATTAAATATTTTTAAAAATTAAAAGTGGGCGGCGTTAGGAAAAAGCAAGAATTTCTGGGTGACGACGAGAGGTCCTGGGTGCCAGGTGGGGGACCCTGGTATTTTTTAGCAAGTTGAGAACTTGAGGTCCGTAGCGTGCAGAAACCTCCTCGGCCAGCAAGTGGCGCCAAATACTCGCTGATCGTCCCCGGGGCACGCGGCTCGCAGCTTCCCCGGCGGACCCCAGTCCGGAGTTCCTGACCCTAGTGAAGAATTGGAGCTTCTAGGAGCTTCTGAGCTGCCCCTGAGCAGCGCTGAGTAATTGGAAGTCTGAGGAGCGCAGCTGGTGGACTAAAGCCTTTCTCACTCCTTACCCCCTATGCTCCTTCTCACCTCGGTCCTGGAAAGTGGGGCGTCTATCACCCCACTGGTCAGCCGACGAAACCACGGCTCAGGGGAGTCACCTGGCGAAGTCACCTTGTGCATGCGTGCGTGAATGCAGCCCTGGGGTTCAGCCCCACGCCGGCCTGCAGGTGAATTCGCGCAAAGGTGAATCACCAGGGGCCTTGTCAACCACCAGCAGGTGCTTTGCAGCAGGTCGGGGGGGGGGGAGGGGCGGGGGGGGCCTGATGCTCTGCATCCCTAACCAGCTCCCAGGTGATGCTGCTGCTCTTAGCTCCCCGGCTCTGGTTCCTGAAGAGCAGAACTGGCTTCTCCCTCCAGTAACTAGACCCTACAAGCCCCGCGGAAAAACAGATACGTGGGGTCTGTGATCTCCCGGGAGTGAGTCCAGCAGAGACCAGAGTATTAGCTGTGAAAAGGAAAGCTCTGGAAGGGTTTCTAAACCAGCTCCTCCATACTTCTGGGACTCACACCCACGGTCCAGGGTGTGTGGATGGTCCCTGAGGCTGGCAGGGGCAGGGCGAAAGGCAAATGTCTCCATCTCACTCCCACACTTGGCTGTGCCCACAGATTTATTTCTGGGAAGCCCAGCGGCGCAACGTCACGGAGCGGGTGAAGACGCTTTTCCTGGCCGAGAACAGCGTGAAGCTCAAGAACCTGACCGGCTACACTGCCTACATGGTCAGCGTGGCAGCCTTCAACGCCGCCGGGGACGGGCCTCGGAGCACCCCCACCCGGGGCCAGACCCAGCAAGCAGGTGGGGGGGGGGGTGGACACCTGCACCTGTGCTCCCGGCGGGGGGGGCGGGGGTGGTGGGAGCAGCGGCCTTATCTGCTGAGATATCTGGGCTGGGCACCCAGGGCCTGTGTCGTGGCCTCCAGACGGGGAGAGCACAACCCAAAAAGAAGGGCCTACATGAGAGTGCTCAGAAGAGAGAGGCTGTCCCCAAAGGGGCCTGGAGAAAGCCTCCAGATGTCCCCTGTCCTCCCCACATCTTGTAGCCCGCCAGCCCGTTTCTGCCCATGCCTTGTTCCCACCTGATGGTCTTATGCGGCCCCGGCTTTGTTCATTCTGCACATGTTCCCTGAGCATCTTCTAAGGACCAGCACTGTGCTGGACGGACACCGTCGAGGTCCCCACCCCAGGGAGCAGGACAGGTCATAAACACGTATCTAGATGAATGGGCCTCAGGTGGGGGTGAGCGTGAGCAGTCGAAGGACAGGGGCGGGGTGGACAGTGGCCTTGGACAGGTCAGGCTGCAGAGGCCTCCGAGGGCTGACCACCGGGGCCTGACTGCGAAGAGGCCAGCGTGGAAAGCTCTGGAGGGAGGGGTTCCGGGCCGAGCGAGCGGCAGGTGCAAAGGCCTGGCGGCCGGAGGGGGTGAAAGGAGCAGAAGGCCAGGCTGCTTGAGAGGAAATGGCCAAGGAGGGTCGAGGAGCCTTGGGAGGAAGTCTAGGATGGGTTCTCAGTGCGCTCGGGAGTCTCTGGTGGGGGTAAGCAGTTGGGCAATAGGATCCGGTTCATGATTTCAAAAGCTCTCTGCCTGCCGTGCGGAAAACAGGCTGACGGAGGGGACAGGAAGGAGGCAGGGAGGCCACTTAGGAGGCTGGACGGTGGGGCAAGGCGGGGGGGGGGGTGATGGTCAGGACTCTGCTTCCCGCTCAAGTGGGGCCGGGCTTATATGTAGTGTCCAGAGGCGCTTCTCGGGCAGTGAGACGCTCGCTCCTTCTAGAAGCCCCGGGATGAGCAGGCCAGGTGTTACCCGTTTCAGTCAGCAGGGGGTGGCCTGGGCAGTGAAGCGTCTTGCCCAGGACCACCTGCCTCCCCGGCCCGTCACTGGGGGAGCAGAGGCTCGAGGCCAGGACAGGTGAGCTGGTCCTGAGCTGTCTTCACTGCCTGTCACTGAGCCCCCTCCTCGTGGATTTGAATACAAGCCTTTTGTCCTGAGCCCCCATTGAGCATCCCCCCGTCCTCTCTTAAAGAGAGAGCCAGACCGTGGAGTCGGTTAAGCGCTGTCCTCTTTGGGGACAGGCCACGGCTCCTGGGAAAGCTTTTTCCTCCACTGGTTCCCGAGGGTCTGGTCTGTCTGTCTGCTGGTCCAGACCACTCTCCGTCAGTGTCACGGGCCGGATGCGAGCCCCTGGGAGCCTGGAAGCTTCCGGCAGCAGGACAAAATGTTCTGACCCGAGTCCCTCTTGCTAGGGAAGGCAGGAAAGGCCCCCTGAGTCGCCTCCCTCCTTCAAAGCCCGCTGGCTGGGGCTGCCTCCCGGATGGAGCGGAAGCGGGGTCCAGATTAGCCAGGGCTCGGTGGGGGGCGGCCCCAGGACAATAATAGCCCGGTCATCGGCGCCTGAAGCCAGCTCTGCGCTTCCTTCCCTGCCTCTCTGTCCTCCCCATCAGAGGCCCCCACGGCCCCCATGTTTTCAGGGTCACTCCAGCCTTCTCAGGCCAAGAAGGCATCTCTTCCAGATGGTTTGACTGTCCCTCTTTCTGGATGCTTCTGACAGCCTGGTCTCTCGGTGACAAGCCCTGGGGCCCCAGGGACGCTGGAGAGGCCTCAAGGCTGGCTGCAGTGCTGGCATCTTCTCTTCCCCGCCCGCTTAGTGCCCCCAGGCCCAGACAGCCCCTGCCTTCTCCACCGAGGAAGGCAAAAGACAAGCCTTACAAAACCAGGACATCACCTGACCCCACAGTGACCCTGGAGGCTCAGTGTAGACGTGTCCTGTGGTCTTAGCCAGGGGCCAGGGCCACTTAGCAGGAAGCAGAGTCTTCCAACTTTAGGGAAAAGAAAGCTGCCTTCCCTCCCAATTCTTGGACTCTGGTATTGGAAAGCCAGAGCTAGCAGCTTCCTTTGGGGGTGGGGGGGGGGCATGGCTGACCTCTGATGAACCCCTGCTCACTCTCTCTTTCCCGGGCCCAGACCCAACCGCCCCTGCTGGTCCCTGGAAGCCGAGCAGGGCTTTGAAGGGCCTCGGGAGGACAAGACAAACCCTTTGCTGTCTCCCTGCAGCCCCCAGCGCCCCCAGCTCTGTCAGGTTCAGTGAGCTGACCACGACCTCGGTGAACGTGTCCTGGGAGGCCCCGCAGTTCCCCAACGGTGTCCTGGAGGGCTACCGGCTGGTGTACGAGCCCTGCACCCCCGTGGACGGTGAGTGGGACCCTCCCGGCACCACTCCCGAGGGCTCTCTCGTCGGCATTGCGGTGGGGGGGGGCACTGCACAGACTTGGATGTGATGAGCGTCTCCCCCACTTGCAAAGGGAGAACCTGGGGCTAAGAAAGGAGCATTTCTGCACCTGCATGCGGGGGCTCAGAGTTGAGCAGCACCTGGGTCTCCCACCGAAGTGAGGAGGGAAGGACAGGAGCCTGCGAGACACACAGCGTCCACGGTGGCCAGGCTGCTGTCAGGCCCAGAAAGAGCGGGGAGCCCCTCGTAGCCCCTCCTATGCCTGCCAGGATCCAGAATTTAGGGTGTCAGCCTTATTCTGGATAGGCCTTCGCCTCTCCTGCTAGGTCAGGAACTCATTTGAGAATCTGATAAAAGCCTCAGAGCCTCTCCCCAGAAAGCACAGTTTGGGGGAGTCGTTGCACCCCGCTTCCCTGTGAACCCCAGGTCAAGAACCTCGATGTACAAGTTGCCTCCCGGACTCTTGTTTGTCTAGCTGTCCTTAGAGCCCCCGGCAGTCCCTGCTCCCCCAGTGGGGACCCTGCCCAGCTCCCAGGCCACCCTAACCCTGACTGTGGATGTCACACACCTGCCAGCGCTCTGCCCACGCCTGCGTGAGTGAGCCCAGGGGGAGCCCAGAAAGCACTGCCATCTACTCGGAGAAGCGGGAAGGAGGCCGAGCTCCCAGCCACCTGGGTCCAGTTCCAGAGCCCAGGAGGACTCGGGGGTGTGGCTGGCCTGCAGGTGGCAGCCCGGTGGCCAGAGGTCACCTCCCCACTCTCACCTGTCCCTGGCTCCAGGGCCTGACCAGAACAAGGGGCGGAGCCCTGGGACACCGCCGGGGCCAGCAGTTCTGGGCCAGCCAAGGGAACAATGGCCCTCAGTCTCCCCACCAGCGCCTGCCTGCCAGCACTAGTTCACTCTGCAAAGCGGTGCTGTGTCCGGGACACTGTGGGGCGGGGGTGGGCAGGGCCCCAGGAGGAGATGTGATCGATCAAGTGCAGGACCCGGGAAAGGGGCCCGTCTCTCCCTCGGATGGAAGGAGAGGGCCGATGGCACGGGGACACGATGCCGGGGGACAGGACAGGCTCTCCGCACAGCGAGCGGCCTTTCCCGGCCTACCCCGGGGGCCCCAGCCCTTGAGGGGTGGGGGCGCGAGGCCTTCCCGTTCCTCTGTCCAGCACGGTCTGGCCACATAGCCGACGTCATGTCCTTGCATGTTCCCGTCCACTCCGCGGTGGCCCAGCCGGTGGGAACGCCAAGCCCTGGGTGTGACGGAGCCGGGCCAGAGCTGTGTCTGCGCCCCCCGTTCATGCCTCAGCCCTGGGGTCGGGTCAGCAGCAAACAGGCCTCACAAGAACCCGGCGACCCCTGCCCCTTTCCTGTTGGGAAAACCACGGCCCAGGCAGATGAGGGATTTGCTCAGAAATGTCAAGGGACGGCCGCTCAGCGCTGCTGTTCTGGGTCCTGGGGCCTGTCCCCTCACCCCCCCCCACCTTGGGTCACCCCCTCCGCTTGAGCGGCCATCGTTCTGTTGTTCAGTATTTATTTATTCATAAGGTGGTTTGGGTACATGCCAGCTGCCAGGTGCTCTTTTATTTAATCTCATAACGTCTAGTCCACGATGCTATGGCTACAGGCTCGTTCAGCAGAACAACAAACCAAAGCTAGGGCTTCCCCCCACCCCACACCCTGGGCCAGCACTGGGCCGTGTGACCTGTGAAGCCCCCCTCCCCGGAGTGACCATTGTGCTTGGGGGACACGGGAAAGGACACCCCATCCCGACCTCCCCGACCCCCGAGGAGGCTGGTGGTCGGGAGGATTTGGGCCCACGAAGTACCGAGCACAAGCCTGAACCTCCTAAAAACCATGCAGGCCTCCCCACCGGTTACTGTGACTTGGGGTGCAGTTGATGGAGGGCCTGGTGTGAGCCCCTGGCCCCTTGATGGCACAAGAGGCTTGCCAGAGGTCCCGAGGCTGTCCTTGGCTGTTGGGACTGGCTGCAGGTGTGTCACCCCGGCCCCGGGATGTCCCTGCAGAAGGTGCTCCTTGGGATTCCAGTTCAGTGGAATCAGTGAGGGGAGAAGTAAACACGGGGGTAGAGTACATTCGGGATGCAGCGGTTCAGTTCAGCAGGGTGGGGAGGTGCTGAAGGACCCCCGTGCCTACCCATCGGATGGTCCGGGCCTCTTGTCAGGCTTCTCCCGCCGCGGAACCCTTCCTCCTGAGAACCGCCTGCGGGAGCGCGTGTGTGGGAACCGCAGCTGTGTGGCCCAGGGTGCCAGCCCGGGGCTGACCTCGAGAGGGTGCTGCTCCCCCCCCACCCCGTCAACGCGCCACCCCTGCAGCTGCCAGCCGCCCCTGCCGTCCCCACACGCCCCGTGCCTCCTTCGCAGGTGTCAGTAAGATCGTGACCGTGGACGTGAAGGGAAGCAGCCCCCTGTGGCTGAAGGTGAAGGACCTGGCGGAGGGGATGACCTACAGGTTCCGCATCCGAGCCAAGACCTTCACGTATGGGCCGGAGATCGAGGCCAACGTTACCACAGGCCCCGGAGAAGGTAGGGGAGCTCCGGGCGGCCGAGGGGGCTGCTGCCCACCCACCCCACCCGTGCACACACAGCGTGCAGCCCCCCAGGTCGGAAGGGGGTGCCCAGAGCTGTGCTAGACCCTGGAGATGCAGAGACGGGGGAGGCAGGTGTAGTGGGGACGTCCTGGGGGGTGGGGGGTGGGATCCAGACAGACACATGGAAACACAAGCCAGGGTTCGCAGTACCCCGAAGGCGGCTCCGGCAGCGGAGAAGAGGAGGGCTGGGTGTGCGGGTGAGAGCGAAGGCGGGCCTGGGCTGTGGAGGATCACCTGCGCCCTCCGAGGGTTCCTCCAGGTGCCACATATGTCAGAGAGCACCCCCCTACCCAGGGTTCTGGGCCCCAGGAAATCGGAATCCCTGACCAATCGCCCTGGGAACTTGCATTTGCACAGGAGCCCCCAGAGGCTCTTTGCCTGGTGCTCTGAGCACCACTGCTTCTGGGGAGGCGGGGGGGTGGTCACAGGCAGGGGCCCCTGCCAGACTGCGTCCTCCCTAGACAAAGGTGACCGAGGGAAGAAAGGAGCAAGGGAGTCAAGGCCAGGCTGTGCACTGAGCACAGGGCCTGAGGAGGGTGGGGAGGGGGGACGCTGGGGACCGGAGATGGAAGAGTGGCTCTGTCGCAGTTTGTGACACTTCTCAGGGTCAGCCTGGGGCTGGGAGTGTTGTTCAGGTGCCTGCTGTGGTTGAGGTTTGCTCTCCAAAGTCCTTGTCACCCAGGCAGGCTGTCTTCTCCTGAACACAGAAGCCACCGGGCTGGGCCTCTGCTCCCTCCTTCCCTGAGAAAGGACACAGCCCATCTCAAACTTTCCCTGAAATCCCTCCCCCGGCTCCTCCTCCACCTCCTCCACCTCCTCCCCAGCCTCCTCCCTGCCTCCTCTGTCTGCCTCCCCTCCCCCTGCTCCCTGTCCGGAGGCCAGAAGCCCCGCTGAGCTAGGCCCCTGGGGGGTGAGGATGATGGGGGGGGCGGTGGCTGGAGAGGCTGCCTGACTTGCCTCTCACCTGTGGGCAGGTGTGGCCATGCTTCCCTTTCTCTTTGTGGGTTTCCCGGCCCCTGGTTCTGCAAAGAAGCTGGCTCGGGCTCCTGTGGGCCATGCAGCCTGCAGGACCAGGGGAGGAAGCTGGCGGGAAGAAGCCGCCCCCTCTGCCCTTCACCTGCCCCCAGCCCCTCCTGTGCCGCCTCTTCACCTGAGCCAACTTCCCTGGGAAACAAAAGCAGGAAGAGAGCTGGCAAGGACAAAGGGAGGCGGAGCAGGGCCGCAGGGCCGTGGGGAGAAGGCGGAGGACAGCCTGTTCTAACCTGAGGCTTGAAGTGTCCCAGGCCTGAAGTGGGAAGGAGGGGGTGGCAGGAAGTTGGGGGGAGTCGGTGGGGGGTCCCTCTGAACCAGCGCTGAGCTGTGCCCTGCAAGTGTGGGCGAGGAAAGGACGTGCCACCACGCATCCTTGTCCTGGAAGCTTCTAGGCCGGGAGTTGCTGACTGTTGTCAGCCTTGAGTTCTGTCCTGTGCAGAATGAGAACTCGGGGGTCCTGAGAGCGCTCCCCCCCACCCTCCTCACCCCCCTCGGGCTGTATCTCACACCCCCCCTGGCCCCTCAGCTGCCTTTGCCCTGTGCTGTAGGCAGGATGCGCGTTGGGGAAGGAAGGAAGGAAGATGAGGCTCTCTGAGGTCACGGGTCGGCACTGGACATGGGCCGGGCGGTGGGCTGCCAAGTCTGATCGTGAGTCCCCGGCCTGCTGTCCCGCCTGCCAGCTCCGCGGGCCCTGGAGGCTCTTCAGTCTGGAGCTGGATTCCAGGCTCCCTCCCTGCAGGCGTCCACAGGACACACTTGGCACTCACTGGCCAAGCGGTCATCCCCCCCCACCCACTCACCCACTTGTTCCCCCGTCCCACAGTGCATAGGGAGCACCTACTCTGTGCCCAGCCCTGGGGGTGCAAGGCTCCAGGTCTAGTGAGGAACAGGCAGGTAGGAAACAGCGCACAGGGTGTGGGTTCTGGTGACAGTGAGAGAGGAGGGGCCCGGGACCCTCCATAGATGGAACTGGCTCTCACTCTTCTTACTGCACAAGTGAATTCTCTCCTGCTTCGGCCCCTGGGGCTGGTGCCTGGATGCCTGGTGACTGGATGGCTGGTACTGGGATGGCTGGTGCCTGGATGGCTGGTGCCTGGATGGCTGGTGCCCGGATGGCTGGTGACTGGATGGCTGGTGCCTGGATGGCTGGTGACTGGATGGCTGGTGCCCGGATGGCTGGTGACTGGATGGCTGGTGCCGGATGGCTGGTGCCGGATGGCTGGTGACTGGATGGCTGGTGACTGGATGGCTGGTGCCCGGATGGCTGGTGCCAGATGGCTGGTGACTGTATGGCTGGTACTGGATGGCTGGTGCCGGATGGCTGGTACCCGGATCGCTAGTGACTGGATGGCTGGTACCGGATGACTGGTGCCAGATGGCTCGTACCCGGATGGCTCATACCCGGATGGCTGGTGCCGGATGGCTGGTACCTGGATGGCTGGTGCCTGGATGGCTGGTACCTGGATGGCTCATACCCGGATGGCTGGTGCCTGGATGGCCACCCTGATGTACCTGCTGTGCCAGGACAGCGAGCAGCAGAGCCCTTTCTTCCTCCTCCCCTGCTCCCAGCCTCCACTCTGGCCCAGCCTGGGTGCACCTGCAGCAGGGGTGGGGGAATTTCAGGCAGGAAGTAGAGAGGCCATTGCCATCCTAGGCCAGGAGACCAGACGTCAGGGAGCCCTTCAGCCCCCCAAAACTAACGCCCCACTTATCATGAGCCCTTCCTACACCATCATCACACCCACCCCTACTGTCCCCCTAGGTCACATCCCATCATTCCAAAAGGGCCTTACAGTTGGGGAAACTGAGGCACTGGAGGGCTATGTGAGTTGATCAAAGCCACCCCCATCTAGTGAAGTCAGGTCTCCTGGCTTTGAATATGGAATAGAGTGGGAGTGTGGGCGACCCAGAGAAGGCAGTTGGATCCAGCAGGCCCAGCTGGAGACGCACACCTAGGACCTTGGCGCTCGCAGGGTTTCTGGAGACTTCGGCCGGGCTCGGTGTGGCTGCCCAGCCCCTCCGCCGGAGCACGGGGAGACAGGCCGGGTGTCGTACCTCGTCTTGCCCACTGTGTGCCGTTCGCAGGTGCCCCCGGGCCGCCCGGAGTGCCCATCATCGTGAGGTACAGCTCCGCCATCGCCATCCACTGGTCCAGCGGAGACCCTGGCAAAGGGCCCATCACCCGCTACGTCATCGAGGCCAGGCCATCAGGTACACCCAGCCCCGGGCTGAGCGCCTCCCTCTGGAGCAGCTTCCAGGTCTTGCTTTCTCCTCCTTATGGAGTCCCTCCACCTGGCGACCTTGTGTCCTCCTGAGAAGGCGTTGTCCTACTCCAGGTGGAGCTAGAGGTGGCCCTGGGGCGAGTGGGAAATGGAGAGTTGCATTCTTAGGTCGGACACCCCCACACACACCCACTGGGGTCCCCTGGAGAGCAGCACTTAGCGCCAGGTGACGACCAACTCGGGTGGAAGATCATTCAAGAAACCAAAGGAGCAAAGTGTTGGCCCCTGCCCCCTTGGTTAAACACGGGGCCTCTCACGAGACCCCACTGACTGGCGTCCCGTCCGGAGGCCAGCTGTCCCCCCGGGGACCCTAGCCACCTCCTTGCAGTCCGTCTCTGCCACCCTGACGATCTCAGCAGTTCCTGTAACCCTACCAACCCCTCCTGTCAGGCCTGAAATCGAATCACAAGCGCTTCCAGAGCCATCAGGAGACCAGCCAGCCAGTGCTAAGTTCCTCGGGGGGGGGGGGGGGGGGGCTGCTCCCAGGGCTCCCGCTTCACAGTGGCCGTTAACAGCTGCTCCTCCCAGCTCCCCTTGGCCACCCCACTGCCAGCTCTGGCCGCCGCCAGCTCTCCCCGTTGCTAGGTTTCCAAATTCATCAGAGGTGCCAGAGCCGGGGAAGGGCTGGAGCCTTGTTCTTGGTAGGCCAAGGCTCTGTGATTAGCCGCTTGAAGTCCAGAAGGAACGAACAGCAAATAATAATCATAGTGGGAGGTAGTGGGGCATATCGGAAGCTAATGCTTCCCACGAGAGCCCCGAAGCATCCCGGTGACAGACTTCATACCTCGGATAACAGCGCCAATCATCTCGATAACAGAGAGTTAATGCCGGGCTTCCAGGAAGAGCCACCACCCTGCCATTGCCCTAATCTTCTGCTAATAATCGCAGCGAGGAATAGTTATTTCATGGAGCAGCTCAGATCCAATGCGGAGCTGGAAGAGGGCTGGGGGTTGGCTCTCCCCCACACCCCAGATGGTCCCTCCCCTGCCCTCCCGCACAGGCTGCCGAGTTGGCCAGGAGAGCGCCGTGAGCTGCTCCCCACCAGGCCCGTGCCTATGCTTTGCATCCGAGTTGGCCAACCCGGCCAACCCGGACGCCAGGCTGTGGAATGTTGGCTCCCAACTCCCGTCCTGCTGATTTTCCAGCGTTCCCTGGGAGGCCCAGCGTGGGACCTGGCGTCCTGGGGCGGGGGGCCGTGGCTCGGTGCGCAAGGCCGAGGTGGGATCAAGGCAGGACCCCTGAAGGGTCGGGTCTCGGAGTGGTGCCCAAGAGCTGCGACAGAGACCAAAGGAGGCTGTGACGGGGGGAGGGAGGGCAGAGGGCCAGGGGAAAGCCGTGCCTCTCCGTGGGGCTGCTGGAGAGCATCTCTCCACCTCCACGCCGCCCCCACACTCCCCGGCTCTACATCCTCCTCTCCAGGAGGAGATCCGTCTTGATCTGTGCTCCCCCTGCCTCGCTGGGTAGTATCAACCAAACACGCCTGCTTTCTACAAACCCAGAACTGGCAGGTACTGCCGAGCAGGGAGGGCCTCTCTCACTCAAGGTTTCTGGCCCATGGAACCGGCCACGCACATCAGCCGACTCGTGAGGCTGGAGGCCAGAGCCCCAGCATGACATTCCAGCAGCTTCTGGCCTGGCCCCGGAGCCCGGCCCTACCCTTTGTTTCTGTGCAGGGCAGAGCAAGGTGGGTCACACGGCGGGCCGAGGCCCCAGCTCCTGGGAGGCAGAAGGGTCCCGGATGAGCCCACTCAGCCAACACTGAGTCAGCCGTGGACCTCAAACAGCACCGTCCTGGACACCCAGAGGGTGTTGGGTGCCAGGTGGTGGGGAGCGACAGCTCTAGGCTGGAGCACCAGCCCTGCCACTTAGGGCAGCCTGACCTTGGGAGGATGGGTTCTCTCCCTCCCTCCCTCTCTCTCTCTCTCTCATCCATAACGTGAACACAGCAGTGCTTCCCTCTCCCCACGGCCACCGTGGGTGTGAAACATAAAGCCCATAGAACCACGTTGCTTGACGAGGAACAAGAGTCTCTGCTGTGTTGTCATCACCATCATCACTGTTGCCACGGTTGACTGGCATTGAAAGTGAACGACAGACCGTTCAAGGTCATGGGAGGAGAATGGACTGGCACCCCGATCCTCGGCTCTCAGGGCATGAAGCCAGAGCACCCAATGTTCTGAGAAGGTTGGGGAAGAAGAGTCGCCTCCAGTTGTCCCACCAGCACTTAGAGGATGCCCGTGCTGGGCGCTGGGCTGCAGAGGCGAATCAGGCTGGGTCCTTGCCCGGGAGGGACGGCACAGCCTGGTGGGGGACAGCCACAGGGTGCGTGAGGCAGATGCACAAAACAACTAAGACAGAAGATGAGGCAAAGCTCGGGACCCCACGCCTTGGTGAGGACGGCAGGACACAGATGGGCCCCCGCAGCTACTTCCAGTTGGAGAGAACTGGGTGGGCAGGGCCAACACCCTCGTGGTCCACAGTTCAGAGAGGACGATGGGGGTGATGGGGGCCTCCACCAGAGTTCCTGGCGTGGGTGGATCCGTGATACATGTGGTGAAGGAACCAGAATCCGTGAGCCCCTGGAAGAGGCTGGAAGCACCAAGCTGGAGCCAGGGAGTAGCCTGTGGACCCGACGGGTGGCTCTTACCAGAAGGAGCTCAGGAACGCTGCCTCGCTGAGGCTGCCAGGTGCCCTCCCCGGAGCGCGCCACAGGACGCAAGACCTAGGAGCCCAGCCACCGAGTCCTAAGATCCCTGGACTCCCTGGATCACCCCCACGCTTTAGTTGGAAAATCAGCAACAAGCAGAAGGGCTCCCCATCCTTCTAAGGGCCACGCCAGTCCCAGTGGCCCTGCATGGAGCCTCTGGCCGGGGGCCCGAGGTGGATGCTGCGGGGCCCCGGCAGGTGCTTGCACTTCTCTCATGGGGAGCAACATGCCCGCTGCTCCTTTTGAATGAGGTGGACGTGAATTCAGTCCCAAAAGGGTCAGACCCAGAGAGCCACGGACAGAGGGGCAGGCCTGAAAGGATGGAGGTGGTTGGGGACAATGTGGGTGGAGAACAGATGGGGGACCCCTCCAGGCTTGTCTGGGTGCTTTATCCCCAGCTTCCTGCTCCTCAGCAAGGAGGCAGCTGAGGATGGGCCCCCATCGGTCCGCACCCTCACAGGCAAGGCCAGCCCCTCCTGTGGCTATTTTAAAAAAGGGGTCTTCTTTTTGTCTGATCCCACTACTATATATATTTTGAATAGGAAAGGGGGGGTCAGAAAAAGAGGGGCCCAGTTAAGGAAAGGAGGATATACCCATGTGATAAAATCGTAGGCAACCACGTAAAGTCACGTTGACCAGCACTTTTAATGATGCAAAAACAGGTGATTTGAGTTCTTCTACACAGGTACCAGAATGCTGAGTCTCCTCCTGTGGGCGGTGGCGTTGGGTTGGCGGGTATCGTGTTTTCTACATACTACACGTCTTTAAATATTTTACAGATATTTTAATAAAGGGAACCAAAGGGTCGGAGACTCCAAAAAGCCATCTTTTGAAAAATACCTGCAGAGATTCAGCATTGACTGGGCAGTCCAGACAGGCCCTGCTCTCCGGGGGCAGCAGGTGGGGTGGGAGGGGGCTCCCCCTCACGGGGCGTCTCCCTCTCGACACTCTTGCAGACGAGGGGCTATGGGACATCCTCATCAAAGACATCCCCAAGGAGGTGACCTCCTACACGTTCAGCATGGACATCCTGAAGCCAGGCGTGAGCTACGACTTCCGAGTCATCGCCGTCAACGACTATGGCTTCGGCACCCCCAGCAGCCCCTCCCAGTCTGTGCCAGGTACTGCCCACGCACCAGAAGACTGGACCAGGGCCTGGGTCAGCTTTGAGCTCCGGTGGCTGTGTATCCCTGGGGTTCCTTTGCAAGGATTCCAGAAGCCCTGGGGGGGGGGGCTCAGTGGGGTTTGTGGACACATCCCTGGGCCCAAGATGAGAGCTTCTGTGAGCTCATCACCCGAGAGAATTCACTCAGGCCATAAACTGCATGTTTCTATGGAAACCACCCCCAAAACAGATGCAGTGGCCTGTGGAGCATTGTCTGGGGCTGAGAGGCATAGGACTGCCACCCCTCCCCTTCTTCCTCTCATGCTTCCCGTCCAGCGCATCTTGGAGGACTCACGGAGGACTCCAGTGCCAAAACCCATGACCTCAAATCCAATCACTTGCCCAACTTTTCATACCAAGGCCCCTTCCCTCAAGGCAGAAACATAGCTCAAAATGGTAACCCAGTGGGTGAGGCTCAGAAACCTGGCGGCCTCCCTCCTCCCACATACGATCTCCCTTGTCCAGATTGATAGAACCAGGGCACGGGGAATAGAAGAGCCAGCTCCTCATTAGGCAGCCCCCTGGATTAGTAGTGGTTTGTGCACAAAGCATGGTCTTGAGGGCTTTGAAGGAAGGAGAGCCCTGGCTGGAGGGAGCATTCTGAAGCCCCACACATGTCCACCCCCCGCCCCGTTCCCCTCACTTTCTGCTGCCAGAGAAAGACTGAGTCCAGTCCCTGGGGAGAAAGTCTCCCAGGCCTACCACACACCAGAAAGGTACTCCCCAAAACGAATGTGGGCCTGCCTGTCAAGGTAGCCCCTAGGCCACGGGTGGCAAGAGGAGGGGGAGGTAAAAAAGGAAAATTAGCATGCACACTACTGCTTCTCCGTCCTGTGTCTTTGGCAGACATCACTAATCAACCCTCACACTCTTTGCTGGCGAGTCCAGATGCAGCCTCAGAACTCAAAGCAGCCCTCCAGGCATCCCTTTACCAATGGATGAGAGCTGGTCCTTGAGCTAAAACTGTCCCTGCCGACCTTGTCTTAGGGTCTACCTCATTGCAATGGGGCACAGACTGTGCATGCCATAAACTGAGCAGGTGGTAGGGTCCCAGCTGGAGCGGGAGGCTTAGAGGCAGGAGGCACCTGACACCCCTGCCCCCATTCATGTTCCAGCCCAGAAAGCCAACCCTTTCTACGAGGAGTGGTGGTTCTTGGTGGTCATTGCCCTCGTTGGCCTCATCTTCATCCTGCTTCTGGTCTTTGTGCTCATCATCCGAGGCCAGAGCAAGAAGTACGCCAAGAAGACGGACTCTGGTGAGCTGGCACCAAGCCCTGCTGACTGGACGGGATGCTCCTGGGTCCACCTCCCTTTGGGCAAGGTTGGGGCCGGGGGTTCTCTCCTAGGAATGCACCTGCTCTGCTAGGTGGGGGGGGGCAGCCTGGGGCCCCTATGTACGATCTCCATCTCCCGTTTGGTCTCACCTCTAACAAGAGAAAGAGAGAGCATCCCGGCCAGGTGGGAGAGGGGAGGCCAGCGGTCTAAAGGGATGGCACGGCTGACCAGATGCGGTCTCCCCCTACCTCCCCCCTGCCAGGGAACAGTGCCAAGTCTGGTGCCCTTGGCCACGGGGAGATGATGAGCTTGGATGAAAGCAGTTTCCCTGCCCTGGAACTCAACAACCGGAGGCTCTCTGTGAAGAATTCCTTCTGCCGGAAGAACGGCCTGTACACCAGGTAGAGGGCTCTCTGCACGGGAGGGCAGGGGGGATGGAATTTGGGGGGCCAGCAGCGCCCGGGGGTGAGGAGGACTCTCGGGAGGGCCGCAGAACAGGCAGTGTCCACGTGGTCTCACTGTCCCGAAATGGCTTTCGAGCTCAGGGGCTGGGGATGGCCCGCGGGGCCCAAGCAGCACAACCAGGGTGTGGAGGCCACAGCCCCATGTGAGAGCACAGTAGGGAGAAAAGGCACAGGAAGCGGGGACCCACCAGGGACAGCAAAATGCAAAGGACGTGTGCAATTTTCCCACCCAAACCTGCCACTGTTTGGAGCCAGCTGCTCCGAGGAGCGAGCGGGAAGCCGTGAGAGCCGCTGGCTCCAGCAGTGGGGCGGGCCCAGCAGAGGTAGGCCGGACAGACACACCTGAGGGGCAGGTGCCCGGAGTACCCCGTTATTGCTTATGCCTTACCTGTCTCCTCTCAATTCTGGAAGGGGCGCTCAGAGCGTGGACACCCTCTCCCCTGGGTCCTGACTCCTACCTCTTATGGAACAGTTTACTCCTCCTCACCCCACAAGTCCATGCTGCCAGCACCGTCCTCATACTCAGAGGGCAGCGTCTGCAAACAGCCAGCCAGGAGAGGTCCCGGCGGGCGGTGCACCAGGCCCCTGTGTCCTCCTGACTTGTCTCCAGCCCTAGGTCCCCGTCCCCCACCCCAGCCCCACTCCCTGTGGCAGGCTGGGCTGTGTCCGAGGGCCAGGGCAGCTGCTGGGGCCCACCTGCCAGGGCTCACCTGATGTGACCTGGCATTCTTATGCTCCAGGATGCTCAGGAGAGATGGAGGGGGCCACCATCCAGCAGCGCCCGTCCACTCAGCCTCAGCCCTATTAACATTCCCGGTTCATCGGAGGGGCACGCTGGTCGGGCACAGCTCACAAAGCTCCCCTCTGTCTCGTCCTGGAGGGAAGAGGCGATGTGTGTGTTCATCAGGAGGACAGAGGGAGGGGCGCGCAGGCCGGCAGGCCCTGCTCTCATCCCCCGCCAGATCCAGCTTTCCAAAGAAAGAGCCATTTGAGGCCGAGGCGGTGGGCCCAGCAGGTCCACTGCAGCCCCGCCAGGCTGGCTCCGGGACCCTGCCACACGGAACAACGGGGCATTTCACGGATGGCCCGGCCTCGCCTGCCTCTCACGCCCCCAGAGTACACACACCACGGCCCCCGTGTGTCCTCTACCCTGCTGTGTATACACAGAGATCCTGTTTGCACCAAACCAGCCCCGGGCTCTGGGAGTCCGACCCAGCCCTGGCCACACCGTCAGCTCCTCGCTCACCCTGCTGGTGGCCAAGACAGCTCGAGCCTGACACCCCATTTCCACCCCCTTCCCCCTGCCCAGCATCACGCATTTGCCCATCTTGTCTACACGAAGCTGCTGCCAGTATTGTTACGGTTTTATTTTTAAGTAGTTAAGGATGCGGCTCTGTCATTTGGAATCGAATCGGTGCAGATGTGTAGTACAAGAGGTTGGAGGGGGCGGGGAGGTTGCTTGGGACACGCTCCCAGGCCGTGGGATCGTTCTCAGAGCAGCGTTTCTGTAGCCAAGCACGGCTGGCCCCGGTGGGGGCGGCTGGCGTTCAGCACCACGGTTCCAGGACACCTTCCTCGAGCAGACTGGGCAGACCTCGGGGCGCCGGGCCCTGGGCAGTGCCTCCCTTGAGCCCTGTCCCGAGGAATCCCAAACAGGACAGGGTCGTGAAAGACCCCAGCCACCCGCCTGGTGTCCCCAGGAGCCTGCCCAACCCACTACCCTCACCCTCAGCTCGGGTGGTTCTGGAAAGCACAGCCTGGCCTCCAGCCTCTGGGCACCCACGGCAGGCGGAGTGCTGAGGGGCCCCGTCCTGCGTGTTCGTTCGTGCAGGTGACACAGAGCCAAGTCTCTAACTCAGTGCGAAATGCACTTTGTCCAAGGCTGATTTTCAAAGGTTGGGCAGGACTCCACGCCCAGATTCATTTCTGGTCTCTGAGCAGATCTGAAGGGAGGAGGCAGCGGTTTCCCTTTTACTCTTAATGCTTTGCGTTAACCCTCTAATGCTCCCTGGGTGAGTTCAGGAATGACAAGGGGGAGGGCGGTTTTGTCTGCAGCGCAGGCATGAAGGCCTCACCTGGGATTGTGACTCGGAGGTCTCGGGGGGGGGGGGGGGGCGCAGAAAGGCTTTCTAACATTCCCCGCCAAGGGATCCCGGTCCCCGAGGCCTTGAAACCATGAATGAAGAGTCCAGTGGGAAGGGAGGGAGTGTCTCCCTGCCCCTCATTTCCCTGGTGCTGGTTCAGGAGGTTGGTCCAGCAGAGCCTATTGCACCCCAGGGAGGAGGGACACAGGTCGGAGGCATCAAGGACCAGGCCGGCCGCTCTGGATGAGGCCGCCTCTCAGCCTCCTCACCTCTGCACCTTCTAGGTCCCCTCCCCGGCCCAGCCCCGGCAGCCTCCACTACTCCGACGAGGACGTCACCAAGTACAATGACCTCATCCCGGCAGAGAGCAGCAGCCTGACCGAGAAGCCCTCAGAAATCTCCGACTCTCAGGTGAGGGGCAGGAGGGCCAGGCGCCCTGGAGTGGGAGCGGTGGGCGTCACCTGGGCTTCCTCGTCTCCTGGACTTTATGGGGCCGCAGAGACTAAGGGGCCCCAGAAAACTAGCCGGGAGTCGGATGTGGACCTGCTGTCCCCTGCTAAGCTCTGCTCAGAGTTTGCTCCAGGGCCAATGGGGACCCTGTAACCTTGACCAGATAAGACCCCCCTCCAACACCTCTAGAGTGTCCAGAGTCTCCTCACCTGCTCTGGTCTGCAGGGGAGCTCATGAAGGCCAAGAGAAGGAGCCCTACGTTGCCAGGGCTGACCTTCGCTGGTTCGGGTCAGAAACTGAGGGCAATAAGTCCCGGAACCCCTAGGATGGGGAGCGGTGCAGCCTAGCCAGGCCCTAAGCTTTGGAGGCTCAGGCCTCAGTTTGCATCGTGGCTCTGCTGCCTGTGGAGCAGAGCATCCTGGACGGGGTAGGCAACCTCTTTGAGCCTGGTTCTCCATCTGCAGAACAGGCGAGGACGCTAACAGGCTGTGTCTCGGGGCTGTGGGATTGCTGAGATGGGGCACAGAGAAGCTTAGCCAGCACGCACAGCCGCTGTTCAATAAATGTCAGGTTTTATATTAAGAAGGAGATGGTGCCTCTGGGAGACACGGAGCTTTAGAGAGGCTGCCATTAGGTGGGCCACATAGGGACACTGTTCCAGATCGTGGGGACGGGATGGGGGGGCAGGTTGAGTGCATTCCAATGAAGTCATGTCGTGGCCTCCCACCCAGCCCTCTTGGCCCTGGCCAAGCCTGGTGGTTGCCCAGGAAGGGACCGAGAAAGGCCATGGCATCCCACGCTCTAGACCTCTCTGCCCCCGGTCCTGGGAGAGGACAGGAGCGAAGGGGTGCCAGCAGGGAACGAGGCCATCCGCCGAGCAGGAGGTGCCAGGGCGCCCGGGATCCGGTCACGGGCCCAGTAGACCCGGGGCCTCTGGCTCACTACTGTTTTGTTCAGCTCCAGGGTTACTGATGGGCTTGGCGGAGCCCACAGGGCTGGAGCTAACACCCCAGCTCACACAGAGCTGGCAGGGACAGAGACCCCAACTTAGCCTGGCTAACTCAGGAACTCACATGATTCCGGTTGTGGCGTCGTGTTCTAAGGATTTAACTCTTTGCGGCCATATACAACCTGGGACCTCCCAGGCCACGCTTCGCTGAAGCATGGTTTTCCTTTCTTTCTCCCTAAACGTGGCCATGAGCATGTCAGTTCTAGGCACTCAAGGGAAAATTCCCAAAAAAAAGTAAAGGGACTCCCTCTGCCCGAGAGGCTGTGACAAAGGGCTCCTTAGGCCACACTCCGGTCTATGGAGACCAAAGGGGCTCCCCGTGCTGCTCTGACCCGACTCCTTCAACCTTCCGCAGAAGGCCTTACTCCCGCACACTCTTTGGCTGGCACTGACCTTTCAGGGAGTGAGCCCTCTGAGTGCGGAAGATACCGCCCGGATGCCTTCCCATGGCCCGTGGCCATCTCTCCGTGAGTCAGGAGAAACCTCCTCCAGGACGCGGCGCTGGCCTGAGGCCATGCCAGGACCCCCAGCCTTGAAGAAGTCACTGAGAGAAGCACCATCATCCTAAGGCCACCCTACTCCAGGGTCCTTGGAATCCCCCGCTTCCCCCTGGTGTCTTGTTCAAAACCAGCCCATCACTTTGAATACGGTTTCCATAGCAATCTGGAACCAGTCACCTACGGGAAGCACATGGCCCGGAGAGGGAGGCCTCCTGGTTCCAGAAGCCTTGTCACAGCAGAAGGCCCACGTCCCCCTTCACGGGGAGCAGTGGACCCCAGCCCAGGCCTCGAGCTCCGCCTGTGGACCTTGGGATGGCTTGGGGTCTGATTTGGAGCTCGGCTGGGTTTATTTATGTCAAGCTGAGTTCCATGAAGACAGAGACTTCAACAGTCTGTCCCCTCCCCGGTGTCCGTCTTGGCACGGGGTCCATGGCATGCTGCACACTGTCGTGAAAGCACAGGAGGGTCACTGGAGAAGCTGGTCAAGACCAAAGCAGGTTGGCAGGACAGAGAAACAGGTTCAGGGTTGTCACACCATTCCTTTGGGACCAAGGCCAGAACGCACACGTTCGGAGAGGCGTGGCCCTTCAAAGTGACGCTGGTGACAACAGTCACACGCCCTGCCCTCACCCTCCCACGTGCCTCACCACTTCCTAGTCAGACCCCGCACACAGGCCCTTCTGACACAGAGCCCAGCTTGGCGCCTCGGCCCTACCCTGCCCCAAAGCCGGTGATGTCACCCTCACGGCAGACTTTCTGGAAAGGCCTTCAGAGCTAGCCAGATGAGACACTTGAAAACAAGTGACTGTGGGTTTCCTTTAAAGAAACACAAACAAAGCTTGAGCTCATCTTCAAAGGATTAAGACATGCACACTCGGAGGAAAGTTCCAGAGGCATTGAGGCTGTCCCCCAAGAAAGGTGCCCTAGCAGCTTCACAGAGCAGATCACTCGGGTGATCATCCAGCCCCATCACAGGGTGGCTTTGAACGGGGAAACAGTCATTTGAAAGCAGCAGCGCGTGGTCGTGGCTGGTGTTCAGCCCCGGGCTTGAATCCCGGCTCCGTTCCTCCCTGACCCCGGGATGGGGAGGGGTCCTTCGCAGCCCACACCCACACAGCACGGCGGCACCCTATCCAAGGGACCGTTACAAGGAGTGCCTGCCGGGGGATGGAGTCAGGCTCGTCACGGGGGCCCTGGAGAAGGCAGTCAGGATCCTTTGGGTCTGTTTGCTTTGAAATTGTTCTTGAAAACCAGGCAGTTGGCTTTGGGGCCTCTGCAGGTCGTCTAGGATCCCGGAGGCCATTGCCAGAGCACTGGCATCTTCAGAGGCACACGGCTCAGGAAGCCCTGAGAGGGCCCAGCCACCTCGCTCACGGGCCCCACCATGCCCCAGGTCCAGGGCACCAGCATGCTGTGCTGGTGCTAAGCGTACCTTTAGGTAAGAGGTCAAATTGCTTCCATACCTGCTGGGAGAGAGCCACCATCCTGAGCCCCCAAGGGTCACCGACAGGACCCCAATCACAGACTGCTCTGTGATTTCGCCACGACAAGACCCGACCCCACTTGCCTGTTATGCCTCTGGGGTCAGATCAAACTCTGTGCCTTGACAGCTAAGGGGGCCTGATGTCAGCATCTGCCCAGGGCAGGGAGGGCTACCCTGGTGGGTGCAGCGGCGGGCGGCAGGGGAGCCGCACAGCCTGACTTCCCCTCCACCCTCATTCCTTGAGTGTGGACTCCAGGGACGGAGAGGTGATGGAGACGTGACCCTGCCTCCAGGGAGCTCCGGGTGGGCTGGAGGGGACAGGCCTGGAGGCAGAGCGGCTGGTCTCCCCCGGATGCCCTAGTTGAAAACACAAATAAGCAGATCCTATTACTACTGACCGGCCCCCTGAGGAGCAGCGCAGCTACACGCCAGCGTCTGGTATGAAGAGCATCCACCACGGCGACTTGCAGTTGGGGGGCTTATGGCGGATGCTCCACGGTCCTCCTGCACGGGGTGGCCTCTGCAGGGACCTGTCCCCCCGGGGTCAGCAGCCACGCAGGCGGCAGGTGGGGGGGTGGGCCTGCATTTCAGCCGCTCTGGAGAAGGAAGGCCTGACCTTTGGAAGTCCCCCTCCCCCTAGGTCCTCTGGGAGTGAGCCCCGCGTCTGCCTGCCTGGTTTCTATTCCAAGTCAGACCACCCAAAACCGACTCTCCAAAAATTGGCAGAGATTTGCCCAGCCCTTTTCCTGCGATACGGTAATCGACGGAAGTCCATGTTGCTTATAAACAAACCCACATGATAAGATGTGAGAAAGGCCATCGCGGGGCTGTGGGAAGATGCGGGGCGGGCCTGGGGAGGGGCTGTCCCCCCAGGGGTGCGAGGGGTGCGGGTTGGAGGGGGCTCCAGGCAGGGGGACACACAAAGGCTGAGGTTTGAAGAGCCCATGGGCTCGTTGGATGCAACTTCTGAAAACGAAGTCTGGCTGCGTTCCAATGGCATTTTCAAAGGAAGAGCCCAAGTACGGGAGAGGAATTGCCTGGCACACAAGTTAAGTCTCAATGGAAAAGGAATTTCCAGCCAATGGCACGCCTCTTCTAATAAATATTCAGTCTTTGTGATGTCCTGGGCGGCCCTGGGAAACTCACTGTGATGAAGTGAAGCCTGTAAGAAAATACACGGGGCGAATTACATTGTCTCGGGCACCCAGTCGTCAGGGTGAAGTCGTCACAGAGGCCTTACTGGCGGCCAGGAATGACCCCAAGGATTGTTCAAGAATGGCACCCCTTGACCCTCAGGGTGCTGTGCAAAGCCTGGTGGGGTTCTCTATATTACAGGGGGCACGGGGCCGCTGGACCACAAGGCCCAGGGTGCAGGGTGGGCCACCGGGGCCCCCTGCACACCTGCTGTGTGCCATGCTCGTTGGGTTGGGCCCTGGGTGACACCGTGGTGGTTTTGTCCTCCCTGGAACCTGTTCCCTCCTTTCTCGGTGCATTTATTCAGCAACTACTTTCTCTGCACCCACTCAACAGTACCAGGCGCTGTGTGTGTGTACACGTGGCAGCTCCAGTAGTGAGCAGGACGGACCCTCCGAATGCTGCGTTATGGTGTGTTGCGATCCATTAGGGGAAGCCACATGTTTCAAATAACCACATGTTTTCATTTCTCACTAAAATTTTACGGCACCACAGTATCTAACTTCAGGAGGAAAATGGAGAGCAAAAGGCTTCCTGTTTCTCGTGGTGCAGGGACGGAAAGCCCCATGAGTCGTCTGCGGGGAGGGAGGGGAGTCACAGAGGGCTGCCTGGAGGAGGTGGCATTTCAGCTGGGCCTCAGAGCGTGAACGGACTGGGTCGTGCCTAGAAGCAGTGCGGGTTTATAGGGTTGTGTTTGGCTGAATGGTTCCGTCATCCCCCCCCTTCTGAGTGTCCGAGTGTCTGGCCTTTGATCAGTGATTGCCTCTTGTCCGTTGAGTTGCGTCGCGAGTCTAAGAGAGTCACTGAGGCCCATCTCCTGCTGCTTCTCATTTAGAATCTAACCGTCCCACCATGCAAATAGCAGGACCCCGGGTTCACAGATAGGTGAAACTGAGGCTCAGAGACGTCAAGCAGCGTGCCCTCCATCATAGAGCTCGGAAGCGCAGGCAGCGGGAATTCAAATCTGGGGCTGGCTGGCTCTCAGGGCCTCACCCAGATGCCCGGCACAGAAGGGAGATTGAGGGAGCGAGGCCTCCACTGACCCCGACACCCCCGCCCATCCCAGTGACCTCCCTCCCATGAGGCCCCCAAACAGGAGCATGTCCGAAGGTGGTGGGGAGCACACACGCTGACCATCACGTCACCTGTATGGGGCACAGGTAACCTGGGTGACCTTCTGTCCCAGTGTCAGCTTTCAAAGGACATTCCCAGGAGAAGATTTCGAGCTGTTTTAGTACAAGAAGCCCAGATCCCTAACAGCATTGTGCCTAAAGGGGGCTTCCAGGGAGGGAGACACTCAACACCACCCCCCCAATCTCTGATGCCCAGGAGAGGCCCACTGGCTCAGGGGAAGGGCACCCCTCTCCGCCTAGACCCACACGGAGGGCCCCTGGGCCGCAGGTGACGGAGGGGCCCCAGCTTCCACAGGAGCCCATACAGGGGACCCCGTGTCCTCTGGGGCGACACATTCCTTCCTGCCAGACTTCAACGAGAGGAGGGCACCCTGCCCGGGCCCCGGGGTCCCCCGCCCACGGCCTCCTGAGTCTGCTGTGGGAGTCCCTGCGCAGAAGGCTCTCCTTTGCTCCCTCCCTTTTGTTGTGGGCTCCGGTCGGGGTCCTCCCTCCCGCTGGCCCCCCTCGCCCACCACTCCCCTCCCCAGGCCCAGTAATTGCTGAGTGAGTGGCTTTGAGGAGCTGTTAAGAGGCCCCGGAGCTGGAGCAGTCGCCTGATTGCCTGGCGGCCTGGCGGGACTGCCCGTGAAAGGTCCCCTTTGTGCTGGGCCGGTTACTGGGAAGCTGCATTCAATTACCGAGGCCCGCGTGAGAGTTGAAAGCCGGAATGGGCGCCCCGGGTCCCCCCTCGCCGGCTTTCTTCCCTTCTCACCCCACCCCCATGCAGAAAAGAAACAGATGTTCCAGGAGGTGGTGCAGGCGGGAGAGCGGGGTCGCCGAGGCAGAGACCCCCTCCCTCCGCGGGCTCGGGAGGCCTGGGGGCTGGGCCGGCCCACCTCGAACCCTCTGCTCCTCCTGCCTCCGTGGGCTCCTGGCTCTTGCTTCCACGGCTTTTCCGTACCTGTCAGGTGTCTGGCACACATAGGTGCTCCACAGTGGGTAGCCGTCGGCCGGTGATGATGTGCATGAAAGGGCTCTGGGGTCTGGGCCCCGGGAGGGCCAGAGAGGCCCCTCCCCACTCGAGCGATGCTTTACTTTGAGGGGGCAGGAGCGGAACATTCTTCCCCTTTCCCAGCCGCCTGAACACGGAGTCATCCTCCGTGACCCCTGCTCCTTTCGATCCCTCCTGAGGCGCTTCTGAGCCTTTTTCACTCTGTGAACTACAGACAGACATCTACCCATTTTCCTGACAAGGATGCTGAGGCTGGGAGAGACCAAGGGAGGGATCCAAACTTGGCTAGCAAGGGACCGAGTCGGGACTTGGCCATGGCACAGCCACCTCCCAGGTGCTCATTCAGTCCGGGATGGGGGCTTCAGTGACAGGGACTCCCTTGTGGGGCTAGCTAAGTTCTGGAACCCCTAGTAAGGACGCTAGCAACTCTTCAGGCTGGTTGGTGGGGGCCCTCCTGGAAAGATCTGACCCATGGGCAGAACTGTGGGGTGGCCGTCTCCCAACCCCACACTTACAGCCCCTCGCCGCTCCCGGATCAGGGCCCCCTGCCCACCCCCCGCCCCGTGGGTGGCATCCACCGCAGCTTGCTCATACCTCTCCTGCCTCTGGGCCGGCCAGCCCGCAGCCCCAGGCCTCAGGTGCCCAGCCCTCAGGTGCTCAGCCCTCAGCCCCCTGCCCACTCTTGGCATATGGAGCCCCTGTCTGTAGGGCCCCTTTGTTCCCTCCTGGGCCGGCAGCTGGGCAGCAGGCAAAGAAAGGGGCTCGTGTTGTACTTCTCTGCGTCATGGGGACAGCGAGGGACTTTCCATTGTCTCTGGCAGCCAGTTCTGCCGCCAAGAGGACCGAGGTCCTGGGAGGGTGTGCAGGGTGGTGGTAAGGACTGTGGAGGGGTGAGGTGGAGGCGGGGAGGGGCCAGACAACAGCAATTTGCAGATTGAGGAGGGAGTGTGTCATCCCCCCTGGGAGGGGAGTCCGGCTCTCATCCCCGTCTTGTGACCTCCAGGCAGGAGCCGGGGGGTCATCCAGAGCATGTGTGGGCTTTGGGAAAATCAGGCGGATGGCCGTCCCCCAGCTCTGGGGCCGACCCTCACCCTGTCTGCACCGCGTTCTCGGTACTCACAGAGCAGTGGCAGCCACAAGGCCAAGGTGTGACGGTCAGCCACAGTGTCCTGCTGCCCCGGCTGGCGTGGCTGTAGTTCTATCTGTCATAGATCTTTCCCGTGAGGCGCCAGATGCCATACGGGACTTCGGGACTTCGGATTGCTGGGGGGCCAGTGCACCTCGCACTCCCCGGAGCTCAGACCCCTCGCCGCTGGGTCAGCCGCTCTCCACTGGCTGTACTGGTCAAGCAGCACGCAGCTAATCCCCCCAGACTCGTGTGCACTGGGTGCACTGGGTTTTCTTGCTGCAGTGGGTATGATCAAATGATATGAGGGCCAGGATGCGGGGGCGGCAACCCGAGTGGGGCCTTCCCAGCTGCATTTCACGGAGAGTGTCCCGTTGGCTCAAATCAGAGCGCGTCTCTTCCAGAGAGTTCTAAAGCTGTTCCCATCTGTCCTCTTCTTCGTTCTCAAAACACTGCTGGGGGGGGGGGGGGCACGATATTTTTAGCTCCATGATTCAGATGCCAACCAAGGAGAGCAGAGGTTTTACTTCTGCAGCCCAGCCTGACTCTTGCCTCCTGCCGATTCCCCACCCCACCCCTCCCTAGGCCAGCGAGAAGTATCCACAGTTTTAAGGATAAGTTCACATTTTGCGTTTATGAGGAAAAGCTCCAGGGTCGTCAATCGTGTGACGTTGAGAACTCTTGTTGATATTTCTCCCATGCTCGATTGATAACCGAGTGTCGCTTTTATCCTGGATGGCGCGTGGGCGGGCACCCGCGTCCCCTGGGTGCCAGGAGCCTCTGCAGGTCCGGCCCTGGCTTCGTCGTCCCCAGTCACACCGAACGTCAGAGGTAGACAGAGATTGGAACTCAGTATATCTCGTGCATGAACGTCTGTTCTTAAACGTCGGGTTTGTTGCTATCCAGGTATGGCAAGGCCCATAGACTGCCCTTGAGAAAACTAATTATTCACAGTTCCTGGGAAGAGGGGACGCATCACACCCTGTAGGGCCGTTCAGGGAAGCACCCTCGTGGCTGCTTCGTCCCACCTTCGTGAGACCTCCAGGTCCCCAGGAGGCAGAGGGAGCAGAAGGGACACGTGGGCAGGAGCCTTTAACGCAGGAGCAGGCTTAGGTTTGCTTGAGTACGTTCAGTGGGCCCTGGGGTTGAGAGGGGCCGTCCCTAGGTGTCTGGTACCTGGCCCTGGGATGCCGAGGGGCAGAGGAGGAGGAGTCACTCCGAAAGGGCATCCGCTGGCTGCCAGGACTGACCAGCCCCGGGAGCCATCGCCCCTGCAGACTCAGCAAAGGCCCCACGTGTCCGAGCGTCAGAAACATAGAAAATGAAGAGGCATGATGAATTCCATCCCGAAAACATTATGCTAAGTGAAAGAGGCCAGACCCACAAGCCACATGCTCTGTGATCCCACCCCCCTCCCCCGTAGGAAATGTCCAGGGAAGGTAGATCCACAGAAGTAGAAAGCGGGTGGGTGGTCACCTGGGGCGGGCTGAATGTACCCAAAGCCACTGAACCTCACACTTTAAAACAGCTTTATGTTCTGTGAATTTCCCTTCAATCGAAGGGATCCCCATCCGGGGCCTGCAGGTGGGGGCAACACCACAGTGGACGCTTGGTCTGTCTCCGCGACGTGCTCCGAAGGGCAGGGAAGGTGGGCATGCCGGGGCGTCGGGCCCCCCTTGGCGGTGAGGGCGCAGCGGTGGCCACCCTCTCCTGTCCAGGGGCCTGGGAGATTCATACGGGGGCGCCCGGGGCCTTCCAGCCCTGAGCACCCTGACCTGGCCCCGCCGGGCCCCTGACTCCCCGGTTCTCCATCCCCCCAGGGAAGCGACAGTGAGTACGAGGCCGACCCCACCCACCAGAAGGCCCACTCCTTTGTCAACCACTACATCAGCGACCCCACGTACTACAACTCGTGGCGGCGGCAGCAGAAGGGCATCTCGCGGGCCCAGGCCTACAGCTACACGGAGAGCGACTCTGGCGAGCCGGACCACGCCACCGTGGCCAACAGCAGCAGCGCCCAGCAGGGCAGCCTCTTCCGGCCCAAGGCCAGTCGGACCCCAACGCCCCAGAACCCCCCGAACCCCCCGAGCCAGCAGAGCACCCTCTACCGCCCCCCCAGCAGCCTCACCCCTGGCTCCCGGGCTCCTATAGCAGGATTTTCCTCGTTTGTTTGACGTCGTCCTCGTCGGAAGGGGGAGAAGAGAGAAAAAAAACAGCACCAACCGCCCCCCACCCACCCCTCCCCGCACTGCCTGCCAGAAAACAAAAACACCAAGAAACCAAGTCAACTTTTCACCTCCTGAGTTTATTTTTCCAGAGATTCCAGGGCCAGCAGAGCCGGTGTTGAGAAGGACGAGAAGGAAGCCACGAGGGAGGCCGTGTGTGGCCAGCGCCTGGTCGGCTCCAGATTGTGGGGTCCGCCGCTCCCTTTGCGAACGGTGCAGGGTTGGGGGGCCTGGGAGAGCAGGGGGGCGGCAAGAAAGCAGAGGCCTGGAGAGCTGCGAGGCAGCGTGGCTGAGGGGACCAGAAGCTTCTGGAAGTCCTGACAGCTGCCCCTTCCACGTGCACTGGGGTCCCAGGCCCATTGCTGGCTGGTGGCGTGCAAGGCTGGGCATCCCTAGGGGGCAAGCTCACCTACTCTCTCCACACCCCCCACCCCTCCGCGTGCATCACTGGCAGGCCTCGGACGGCCCCCTGGCCTGCTCCTCTGTCCCCTCTGCTCTGCTGTCCTGTCCCCTCCCTGGCTCAACGTCTCCACCAAACACTTGGTTTATTTAGAGAAAGGAAAATAAGGAAGGGGTGAGAGTCTGCATAGCTAGCTCTTTGTTTCTTACAAACTGTTTTCATTGTGAATCCAAGGAAGAGCCCCCCCACAGCACCTCGGGAGAGCAGAGGGACAGGGCACTGGCCAGGCATCACCGGGATAACTGGGCCCTAATGCAGAAAGTCAAGAATGTAAGAAAGAAGCTTGGCTTCCCTCTTTCTTCGAATTTAGGTTCCTCCTGCATCCTCCGTAAAGGAAGCAGCTTAGACAAGGAAGTTCAGTGGGACTGGAGAGCTAGGCAGGGGCCATCTAGGCAGACACACCCCTGTCCCTGGATAGACCCCCTCCTCCCGAGACTCACACACAAGCGCCGACCCCCCCCCCCGCCCCCGCCAGCATTTGCAAGGAGGAGGGTCTAGGGATCCTCTCCAAGAGAAATCCCTTTGGGTCCTAGCCACACGGGACACTCACGTCCAGAGGTGTGTCCCTCTTCCTTTCAACCCAGAGCGATCCATGTCTAAAACACGCCCCCCCCCCCGCCCCTGCCAAGCACAGGGGTGCCGAAGCCCAGAGGGGTGGGCCAAGCCCCTGGTCTAGAGGCCAGAGCTCCCAGCATTTGCCCAGTCGGCCCGGCGCCCGGTTTGCAAAGAGTCAACCCCCCAGCCACGTCTTCCAGGCTCTGCTCAGCCTCGCCAGGGCTCGGAGCAAGGAGGAGCCCCGTCCAAACTGGACACAGCTCCTGAGATGCACAGCCAGGCCGGGAGGAGCAGGTCAGATGGGACCAAGGACAAGAATAGCTGACGGGAAGCAAGGCTTTTACACACAATCTGCTCCAAGGAATGTTCTTTAAAAAAAGCCACTTGGAGTGGCCTGAACCTTCCCTCCAGCCCCCGGATGAAGGGATCAAGGGAAGAACCTCTCTGTCGGATTCTCTGAGTGCCCCTGGCTGGTCCTGCCCCACAGTTTGGGGTGGACGGCCGCCCCTGGGAGAGAAGAGGGTCCTGCAGGGACACGTTCAGTTCAGCGTGGGGCCCCTTCGGGGGACAGGGCTCTCTGGGGGTGCCGCACACGGGCCCCATCTCCGTGTGAGGGGAACAGTTAGGGGAGGCCTGAGAGGAGGATCTGGGAGGCAAGCCCGGGAAAGCGAGGGTCCGCACCTGGCCCCACAGCACCCCCACATCAGCTGAGGGGGATGGGAGCAGGGCCAGGGGCCCGAGGGCAGGGCACACCTCCCGGGGCGCTCAGCCTCTGGGGGTTGCTGGTCGAGGTCTCCGCAGCCCCGGCCCACACATGGGCTTTTCCACAAAGGGGCTCTGGGGAGGGAAGCACCCTGGCCCGGCCTGCCCTGCACACAGCTGGCGTCTCCATGGCAGCACATCTGCTGCGCACCCCCCCCACCTTGTGTGATCTCACGCTTTTCATCTCATCTTTTTTTTTTTTTAACAACTTCATCCTTTCCCTTATCTGCTGTGTGTTTCACCATTTATGGAAGTTCCCAGTTTGCATTTGGGGATGAAATTGAGCCCAGCCCAGTGAGGACTCTGGGGGGGGGGGGGGTTGGGGGGGGGAAGTGGGGCGAGTGAAGCAACCCGTGTGTGTGTGTGCGTGTGCGTGTGCGTGTACTGCCCACGAGGCCAGATCTCCTTCGACTTCCATGGATCGCCTGGGGGCACTGAGATGTGCCCCTCCCCCTCCCCACAGGCTCATTCACACCCACGCTGACACACCCGTGCACCCTTGGCACTGTGCTCACACACATGCGCGCCCACACACACACACGTGCATCGAACACACATCTGGGTGTGCGTTCGCGAAGAGGCTTGCAGTTCCTTCCGATGACTGGAGTTGTCCCTGGTGAGGCCCCGGGCGGCCGGGTCCACTCCACCAGGAAGGCAGCTGGGACCTGTTGTCTCTGGGGGGCGAGGACACTGCACACCCCGAAGGCAGGCCGGGCCCGAGGAGAAAGTCCAGCCCTTAGTCCGTATCCGCCCCCCACGATGTCGCCCCGCCACCCAGCCATGCCTGGAGGCCGGGTCTCCAGCCAGGGAGCTCCAGACTTCTAAGGAGGACACCTCTGCCCTCGTTTACGTATCTGCCGGGGCAGCCGGGGCTCCCGACCCCTGACCACACACATCTGGGCGCATGGGAAGGATGTGCTGGACGCTGCCCGCGGGCTCCAGGGCCCTCCCTGCCCTTGGGTTTCCTGGGCCGATGATGCCGGGGCCCTTGTCTGCGTGGCCACCTGAAGCAGGTCCACAGCAGGACACCTGTGCCAGGTGGCTCTGCTTCAGCGTGCCCTCGGGAGAGCTGGGGTTGCACCTGGCAGGCGGCCGTGGCGCCCAGCACTGCCCTTCCCCCTCGTGGCCTCGCTCCCCGTGGGCACAGCGGCCCCGCGCCCAGGCTGGTTCCAGAAGCACCTTTCTCCCGGGGCCCCAGGGAGCTTGCACACCCAGCTGGCCGGGCCCGTCCCCTCACCTGACACTGCCGTGACTCAGAAGAAATGACACTTGTGTGGCTGCCCCGCCCAGAGCACCGCCGCCCCGCGAGGCCTTCCGTCTCTGCCCACACCTCCTCCCTGGGCAGAGCTTTTAAAGGTGCCAGAGCCTCCCAGAGCCCACTCTGGGCAGGGGCTTCCCTCCCCTCCCCACGGTGCACATGGTGTGAGGGGCTGGAGGACCGGAGCGAGGGGTCCCCCGCCCCCGGCCCCAGCAGCAGCTGCCCCATCCGAGTGCCTCTGTATGGTCCTGCCCAGTGGCAACCCTGGCCACCACCCGGAGCACAGATGCCCTCTTGGGACCACCCCCTTCTCTCTGTTTCCGTAAGAATAACCAAAAGCATTTAAACGTGTTACCTTTCTTTACACATATAGACTCCAAAAACAAAAACCAACACAAATCTTTATTTTTTGATTTAAAAGATATAATGAAAAATTATGGGGAGACTATTCATTGTGGCAGGTGTCTATCTGTAAGAAAAAAATATATATCTATATGTCATATAGCTTGTTAGCGGGTTTATTTTTTAAATGAAAGGTAAGAAAGAAATTGATTTGAAATATATACCACGAGATGTCCCATGGCCTGTCAAACTTGTCAGTATTTTATAAATAAACTTTTTTTTTTTTTTTTGGAGTTCTGAAGCAACATTTATTCTTCTCCTCCTTGGAAGGTAAGTGGGGGCCGCTATCTCATATTAAACTCAAGCAATCTGAATCTGAATCTATTAAACTGAAGCAATCCTCCAGCGTGCACTGTTAGCCATCCTGTGTTTTTGCAGAGACGAGGGCCCAACTTACTTGCCTTCTTAATTCATAGGTGAGTGGACATCCGTGCCTTCAAATGCAGCGCGCTATTTTATTTATTTTACGCTTTTAGGATAAGAGCCACTCGGAGTGCAACAAATTGGAGGCAAAATGGCAATGATTAATAACGATAGCTGACACTCGTGTGCCATTCACCCTCTGCCAGACACCGTTCCTACCACTTTACATTGATTAACTCCGGGAATCCTACGACAGCGCCTTCAGGAGGGAAACTGGATCAGGGGACGATTTAAGTGGGTTGCCCTTGAGGATTGGAAACGCCGGGGTTTGTACTAAAGCGGTCTGGCTCTAGAGACGTACGCTGCCTCTGTGATACTTTAAGGCAAGTTCCTTGCCCGCGTTCATCTTCATTCCTACAATTCCAGCACCGCAGACCCTAATGCGGATGTGATAAGAGCCACCGTGGTGCTCGGTGGATCTAACCTGGTTAGTCCACCAGGGTTGAGAGTGATGGCTTGAATCGCGGAGTGTATGAGCACAGGGGTATCACACGATCCCACATTTCTCTCACATACAGTTCGATTCAAATAGAAAGGGGACGAAGGAAAGATGATGTTGATAGTTCAAGTAATGCCACTCGATGAGTACGCTTATTTTCTATAGTCTACGTTGCCATGTGGGGTGATCCAACATCCCTACAGAGGTTACCCAACTAACCAAAACAATGAAAGCAGGGAATTTAAGATCTACCTATATACACCCTTCTACATGATTTTTTCTTAAAACACAAATGTAAATTCATTCACCAATGTTAATGTTGGGTTATAGCATTTTCTTTCTTTTTTAGGGGGTGGGGTCATAGCATTTTCCTTTTTTTTTTTTTTTTTGAGATTTTATTTATTTATTTGAGAGGGAGAACGAGTGGGGGGAGAAACAGAGGGAGAGAGAATCCCAAGGAGACTCCATGCGAGCACGCAGCAAGAAGTGGGGCTTGATCCCACCACCCTGAGATCACGACCTGAGCCGAAACCAAGAGTCAGACACTCAACCAACTGAGCCACCCAGGTCCCCTGCATTTTTCTTTTTTCAAGAATGGGCTCCATATCTACGGTTTTTATTGCCTTTTTTTTTTTTTTACATAAATCACATCCATCAAGCATCGCCAGTGGATTCTAGTCTATTTCTTTAAAATAAAGCAAAAAATTTACAGAAATTGCAAATCGAGGACTTGCAGTTTCCAGTTCCACGTGTAGGGAGCTCAGAAGTCGCTGCTGCCTTTTAACCAGTGAAAAGCAAGCAAACTGAAGAAGCGACAACTCTTCACAGATCCATCAGTAACAGTCACTCACAGGACAAAACGATGCCCCCCCCCCCCCCCCCCCAGCCAGTGCGGAGATACGCAGGCAACTACAGGGAATCTCTGGTAGAAATCATGGATTGATATAAAAGCAGAGTGCCAGATTTTATTATTCTTTCCCTAATTTTTCTACAGTGCTTGTCCACCACTGATAAAACACCCTCTTTCATTTTTGCCATTTTCTCTTACCAAGGCATTCAGTGGGATTTTCAAAGAAGTAACTATTCTTTTGCACTCGCACCCATTACGTCATATGTGATGAAATTACGTAATTACTATAAAAAGTACAACTGGCATAAACAAGTTTGCAAAGGGTGATCATTGATTCTTTGTAAACATACAACTTGATCCAGTAGGAACAGAAGTAGGTGGGCATCCCAGAAAGCAGCCCATTATTAGCCTTCAGAATTCAGAGGACCATGGACATCTTCGTGTTTGCCAGAGAAAAAATAAGGAATCAATCAATATGGCTAGCTGGCTAAGTGGGAGAGCTTCCGCATATGTGACAGTACAAACCGTGCACGCTGAACTTTCTTTTTTTTAGATTTTATTTGTTTATTCATAAGAGACACAGAGAGAGAGGCAGAGACACAGGCAGAGGGAGAAGCAAGCTCCTTGCAGGGAACCCAATGTGGGACTCGATCCCGGGACCCCGAGATCATGACCTAAACCAAAGGCAGTCACTCAACCACCGAGCCACCCGGGTGTCCCCACACTGAACTTTATGACCAATCTTCAAGGTGATTTTCAAGGGTAATTTGGACTACACATAGTCTTCATCTTACACATAATTTGGAGCCCAACCCCACGTTAGATGCAACTCCACTCCACTCCACTCCACTCCTCCAATTTGAGGCTGTTTGGGGCAAAGCGTCCTAAAGCAGAAGGCATTCCACAACCTGGAGTCAGAAGAGCGGATTCTGATCGTTCTAGAACAGTCACTGGCAAACTAAGTGCCTCTTAATTTTCTCAGGGGAAACAATTGACTTACCGGCAATTTGACTGATGAAAGGATCAAAGAAAATAATGGGATTTGAAAGGAAGAGGGCTGAACACCAAAAAGCATGTCTTCCTGGTGGCGCATTTGTTCTAGACACAGAAGACAACTCCTCGTAATCTTTAATTCCAGGGTTCTTCCTCATTCCTTTCTAATCCCAGACACCGCAGCGGGGGAGTGTGGCCTCCGGCTGCCTCTAGCTCCGTTGCCAAAAACAGTGCCCACCCCCAACCCCAAAATGAGAAAAGTCAATCAGCCACGAAGGAAGGGAGGAGGGGAGGGAAGGTGCTTTCCAAAGCCAAGGAGATATGGTGTGAGTTTTGGATCATACACAGTACTCCTTGCCAGGTAACCTCACCTGAGAAACATCAGGAAAGGCCTCTCAGAATCCAGTGAATTTTCTTTTCTTAGAGCTTCCAGAGTGACTAGCTGGGAAAACTACTTTGGATTGGGGAGATTAACCAAAGAGAACACAGGGTTCCCACAAATTTCAATTTCAACTTGAACTTGAGCTCCACCTTTACCAGCCTCTGCTACCTCATCTGTGGAATGGGTTCAACTCGTGACTCTTCGGACTTTTCAGACTCCTGGAATGAAGTGTAGGGAAATAACCTCTTTGACAGAGGTGACCTCCAGAGATGTACCATCCCCCACCCTCGGACAAGTCCCCCAACCCAGCTCCTCTGTCCAGAATTATCAGAGCTACTTTTTTTTTTTAACCTCCTGATCTTTCTGGCAAAGCCTTTGACCATGAGGCTTGGCTACAGTCAACAGGTGGAGAAAGTGGCTACTTTTTCCTTTTTCAGTCCTAGCTTCTGGCAGGAAAGAGACACTGAGGCAGTGGCTCTGTGGGTGATGGGTTGTGAAGTGGTTAAGGTGCAGTGTAGGAAGGTAGGAGGGAAAAGAGACTTGGATGGGCCTACGCAGTCAGCTCCAGGTTCATCAAGCCAATTGGCTCCATCTGACCCAAGATGGACTGCCCCACCACCTACTCCAAGGCTCCCAGCACGTACCACAACCCCCCATCTCCAGTGCTGGCCCTGACAGGCCCTAGGGAATCCAGGAGACCTTAGCACGTCCCACTTGGACTCTATTGAGCCAAGTGCTCAGAAGTCAAGCAGTGATACAGGAATGGAAATGGATGACTAGAGTTTGGCTCACTTAGCTCCCAACACTGACCACCCAAGGCCACCAGGCTCTCTGTGTTGGGGTTTATCACTACTTAGCTAGAGTTTCAGCCAAGGCCGGAGTTACCCCAGATGACACAGGGTTCAGAGCCCAGAGAACATCATCCATTGCTCTGGAGGGATCTAGAGGCAGTGGCACCCTCAGTGTGACCCTTCTGGAATTTACTGCCCTGGAAGCTGGTTGCACGGACATGAGCCCAGGGTAGGACCAGCCTGACTGAACTGACCAGGAAGGCTCCTCCGCGTGGCCTTCATTACACACGCAGCTCAGGGCCCGGGGCTGCACCTCCCCGTCTGCTCCAACTGCTCTCAGCAGCATGGTGTTGAAGGGCTTGGAAGTAGCTCCTGGGGGACCCAGAGAAAGTGGCAGATGCATAGGGTCACCACAGGTCCTGCTTTACACCTCTTGTCCTGGTGTGATTATTAGTAGTGCCCCCTCTTATTTTGTTTTTGAATCATCTGGTCCCCCCACTCCTGCAGCTGGGCCCTCAGTCTGCCATGGTGAAGGTCCAGGAGAACAGAAGGGACCACCTCCTGGATACGAGCTGTGATTTGGGATGAGGGGGGCGGCACAGAAGAACCAGTGCTTCAGGTTGCTTCCAGGGTTGCATCTTTTGCTGCTCAATTCTACCCCAACCAGGGTGGGACAGTGTGACCCTGGATTCAGAGGGAAGCTCATCCTTCTTGTCTCAGACCCTCTGTCCTGACACTGAAAGGTCAGTGCTGTCCTCTGTCCAGGTGCCCCCACCATGGCTCTGGGACACATGCACTGATGTCTGGAGGACGCTGCTCTATCTAGACTGTTCTGACAGAGCAGGTCTTGTTAACAGTTGCCTAAGAAAACAAGAAATACATCCTCCTTGTATAGGAGGGCTTTCCCCACCCCCGTCTCTACTCCCACTCCCCCAGACTGACCCATTTTCTGTGACACTGGGTAGGGTCGCCAGATAAAACGTGACCCAAAATTTGGGTTAGTTAACGAACATTATTTGTTGCGATCTGAACTTCAAAGTTGTTGACTGGGCATCCTCTACTTTTATTTGCTAAGTTGGCCACCTGGCTCAAATCCCAACTCCATACCAGATGTGGGTACTCATACATAGAAACCTTTTGGAACCTCAGTGTCCTTTTCCAGAAAAAATAGGGGATGCCAGAAACAGCTCTGTATCCCTCACTGGAAGGTGTGAGGGCATCGGAAGTAGGATTACATGGGAACAAATTCATAATTTGTAAGCTGTATAGAGCTCCCCACATGTAAGAGATCACTGCCATTGTTCACAGATACAGTGACACTCACGTGGAATCATCCCAGAGCCTCTGGCTTTAGGCACAATTCCGACTCAATCTGTCCCCACTTCCAATCCCTTAACAAACTAGGGGGGCACCCGGGTGGTTCAGTGGTTGAGCATCTGCCTTCAGCTCAGGGTGTGATCCCAGGGTCCTGGGATCAAGTCCCATATAGGGTCCCCCGTGGGGCCCCTGCTCCTCCCTCTGCCTGTGTCTCTGCCTCTTTCTGTATGTCTCTATGAATAAATAAATAAAATCTTAAAAAAGAAAAAAAAAAGTGTTCTAGCTGCCTCAGGACTCATCCTAGCTGGAAAATGCATCAGTAGAAAACTTGTGAATCTTAGAAATGTGTGTGTGGTGACAGCGAGGCGTCCTGGGAGGAGGGTGAAGTCTGCCTCTCAGAGTGTCTCAGTCATCCTGGAAACCAATCATACACTCAGATCAGGACCATTTGAGGAAAATGTCATAAAGTTGTGGTAAAGCGCTGAGAAGCTCAAGGAGCACCATGGGACCCAGGATGAAGAACACCTGGTGCCATACCCCGCCCAGGCCTGAAGAGGCAGATGGAAGAGGAGGTCACTGAGAAGGCTGGATGGAGAGAGAGGCCCCCCGGGGGCCGCTGGGGAGCTAGGGAAGCACCATCTCCCAAGCTGGGCCTGGCTGTCCTTCCGTCCCCCAGTCTCCTAGCTGGGCTCCTCATGACCCGAACCCAGCGGGAAGTCAGAGGGCACTGGGATGCCATCCTGGCAGGCCAGCCTCCCTAGGGGGCCCAGAGCAAGGTGGACACGAAGATCACATGGGTGCTGGCTGGCCCGTGTGTGTCTTCTGATGTGATGTCCCCACGTAAAGTTCCACTCTCATACCCAGTTAGTTCTCTCACGCTTTTCTCGATGTTGATAAAGAATGGAATTAGACCCAGATAGGCTGCTGGGAGCTTCCACCAGAAGAGGTGGGATTTTCTGGCGTATCAGGGAATTTAAAAGGTCTCTGAGGTTCAGTTGCCTGCAATCTCCTGCGCCAGCCAGAGCCTCGATACAATGACAACAGCTGACCTTTGTTGGCCACATACCACGCCCCGCCTTGTGCTGAAGGCCTTTTGCACTCTGTTAATCCTCAAAGCAGCCCCGTGACCCAGGAATTCACCTCCTCCCCATTTTACCAGAGAAGGACACCCTGATGTGGAAAAGTGAGGGGACCTGCCAGGTAAGTGCCGGAGCCCGAACTGGACCCCAGGTCTGCCTGGCTTCACTGCACACGCCCCCAACCCCCCCCCCCCCCCCAACCACCAAGCAGCCTTCAGCAGGGGTCAGACACTGCCCCACCTGGAGGTCCGGGAGGCCTCCACATTCTAGATGGATGCAGGCCAGGCAGGAAACATTGTTTCAGGACAGTCACGTTCATGGGGGGGGTGGGGGGGTGGGGAGAGGTGGACAAACTCTAAAGGGTCAGGTGATACATATTTCAGGCCATGTGGTCCCGGCCCTAGCAAGGAAGCAGCCAAAAATGATACATAAATGAATGGGTAGCTGCATTCCAATCAAGTTTTAGTTATGGACACTGAAATGAGAACTTTCTACCATTCTCATGTGTGAGGTAGTATCATTCTAGCTTTTATTTTTTCTGAATCACTTAAAAACGTACAAATCACTCTCAGCACATGGGTCATATGAAAACAAATAGAGTTCGCTGACCCGTTCTAAAGCGCCTCCCAGTCAAGTCCACATTTGCTAGAACCTCTATGGCGTGACCCCCAGATAAGAGAGTCAAGGGTACTGTAGTGGGTTTGACTCGTGTCCTCCTGACATCCACGTCCACCTGGAACCTCAGAATGTAACCTTATTTAGAAGTAGGGTCTTTGCAGATACAATTTTTTTTTAAAGATTTTATTTATTTATTCATGAGAGACACAGAGAGAGAGAGAAGCAGAGGGAGAAGCAGGCTCCATGCAGGGAGCCCAATGTGGGACTCGATCCCAGGTCTCCAGGATCATGCCCTGGGCCAAAGGCAGATGCTCAACCACTGAGCCACCCAGGCATCCCTTTGCAGATACAATTATTCAAGATGAGGTCATACAGGATTGGGGGTGGGGGAACCCTAAATCCAACGACTGGTGTCCTTATAAGAAGAGAGGACATGGAGAGACACACACAGAAAAGGCCATGTGAGCACAGATGCAGAGATGGCAGTGGTGCATCTACAAGCCAAGGACTGCAGGGGCCACCAGGAGCTGCAGGAGGCAAGGAGGGAGCCTCTCCTAGAAACTTCAGAGGAAGTGTGATCCTGCAAACACCTTGATTTTGGACTTCCAGCCACCAGGACCAGAGAGAATAAAATTTTGTTGGTCTCTGCCGCCCAGTGCACAGCACTTTGTTATGGCAGCCCTGGGAAATGAGCCAGAAGCTCTCCTTGGAGCTCCAGTGTGTGTCTTTTTTATCTCGGAGGGCTTAGGTTCAATAGGCCTCGCACAGGCTGGCGGCATCCCAGGACCAGGCACCTCCCAGACCTCGGGCCTCCCTTCCGGCCCCCGCCCACAGCTGTCTTCGCTTTCTGTAGAAAAGCACCAGCCAGCCCTGAATTCAACTGGCAACTGCGGGATGCTTGTTTTCCTGTTTCTCCCCAACCTCCCCGCTTCTTCAATTGTTTCCACCTCTCAGTAAAGAGCCAAGTAACAGTCATTCCCTGAGGTCAGGAAAACCTTCACCCACACCAACCTGCAGAATATTAATCACAGATGCTAGTGACCAGGACTCGGAGGGAGGGGGGCCTCTCTCCCCCTGCGGCCAAGTGCAGAAGGAGTGGCAGGACCCGCCTGCTCTTTGGAGGGGGAGGGAGGCTGGCACCGTGCCTGGTACGTGGGGGCACTGTGCGCCCTCACAAGGCAAGTCTCCACATTCCCCAACTTCTGCTGAGACACAACAGCACATCACTCCATGGAAGATGCATGGGTAGCTGCAAGGACAGGGGTACAGGCGAGCAATAGCTAACACTTAGCAGAACGCTTTCGCAAGCACTTTGCATAGATTACCTCATTCTGTCTTACAAAGGCAGGAGCTGGGACACAGAGAGGCCAAGTAACCTGCCTGAGATGACAGGGCCAGGGGCCCCCAGGGGCACCCCCCAATGCCTGGGGACCGGCCCAGCCCAAGGGCTATGTGTGTTAGCTTGGAGAGAGCTCCTGGGGGCAGAGGGGCATGAGACCCGGGGCTAGAGCCTCTTCCCCGACTCCCGGTCCTGGACTGCTTCCTCTCCCCGGTCTCTTCTGCAGAGAAAATCATTGCTCTAGTTCAAGGCTCCTGGGATGACCCCGACGTACAGTTGGCAATCTTGGATTGTTTACTTGGCATGTGTTGTAAAGGGATTTGGCCAATAGCCGGGAAGATCCGGAAGGCTCTAGAAAACGGATGGGAATGGTGGGAAGTCAGAGAAGGCATCTCAGAAGTGGCCCGCACGTCATTTCTTGGAAGGAAATTGGCGGGGGCGGGGCCAGGACTGTGGGGGGCGGGGCCTACATGGGGCGGGGCCAGGACTGTGGGGGGCGGGGCCAGGACTGTGGGGGCGGGGCCAGCGATGTGACCACATCTGTTTTCAGTTTTCCAGCTCCCCTCCCCGCCCCTCCTCGCCCTGCCCTCTGTAATCAGCCCCCTGCCTGTGCTTGTCCGGCCTTGTCCTCCTGCCTAGACCCGTCCTCCATAGGCTGGGCCCTGAATCACAGGCCGGCTCCTTTCTGTGGCCTTCTGTTATTAGGTCTTGGGGGGGCCGGGGGGTGCAGTGGTTTCTGCCACGACATCACCACTTCACCTGATGGGGAGTTCCTGGGGTCCTGCCCCAGGCGGCTTCCTCTGCAGAGCCTGGACGGGGTGAGAGGACGACGGGACGAGCCAGCAAGGACACACAGGAGTGTGAGGGACACACAGCCATGCACAGTGACGAGATGACAACTGACACTGGGCCTCAGAGACGGGAGGCCTGGGAAGTGGGTCAGCTGCAGAGCCTGCTTCCTCCCGACAGAGGCAGCTCTCCCTGACTGCTGCCATTGGGAGGCGGCGAGGTGGGGTAGGAGCCCCGTGTTCCAGGCTTTTCTGATTCTCCAAGAACCGGAAACCAGAAAAGCGAAAATTTAATGTGAGTCTTCTTGTTCCTAAATGTTAGCAACCATATGGATATATATATATATATATATATATACATACACACACACATATATATAGTAAGCATTTTGTTGGGGCAGGTCATCTCTTACCCGGATGATTGCTGCAGATCTCCCATCTCCCGTGCTCCTCTTATAACGTAACTCTGACACCCATCCATCCAAAGGTGGAGCTGCTGTTCCCTCCCCTTGAACCTGGGTGGGAGGGGCATAGGACTACAGCAGAAGTGAGGCTATGTGACTTCCAAGATCATTGTTACGGGATGAATTGTATCACCCCAAAGGATGTCCGAATCCTAACCCCAGGCCCCGTGAATGTGGACCTTCTTTAAAAATAGAGTCTTTACAGGGGATCCCTGGGTGGCTCAGCGGTTTGGCGCCTGCCTTTGGCCTAGGCCGTGGTCCCAGGATCCCAGGATCAAGTCCCACATCGGGCTGCCTGCATGCGGCCTGCTTCTCCCTCTGCCTGTGTCTTTGCCTCTCTCTCTCTCTCTCTGTCTTTCTCTCTGTCTCTAATGAATAAATAAATAAAATCTTTTAAAAAGTAGAGTCTTAAAAAAATAAAAATAAAAAAATAAAAAATAAAATAAAATAAAAAATAAAAAGTAGAGTCTTTACAGATGATCAAGTGAAGATGAGGTAGGTTCTAATGGAAGGTGATTGGCATCCTTATAAAGAGGGGAAATTGGACACAGAGACAGATATGCATAGAAAACAGTGTGGAGAAGCAAGAAGAGGGCCAGAGGAAGACAGAGGATTAGGGTGATGGATCTGCAAGCTGAGGGATGCCTGAGGCCACCAGAAGCTAAGAGAGGGCATGGAACAGTTTCTCCCTCACAGCCTCAGAAGGAACCAACTGGGTTGACAGCTTGATTTTGAACTTCTAACCTCCAAAACTATGAGAGGATTAATTTCTGTTGAGTCACACTCTGTGTAGTTTGTTATGACAGCCCTACGAGACCAATACAGTCATAAAGGATCATATAGTTTCTGTCTGGTTCTCTTAGGATGCTTGATCTTGGCAGTTGACCGCCATCTCATGAGGAAGCCCAAACTACCCCACATGGAAAAGTCATACATAGGAGTTCTGGCTGAGAGCCAGCATTAACCACCGGGGTGAAGGTGAGCCAGTCTGATTCCAGCCCCCAATTGCTGCTGAGTCACACCACCCATACCCACCCACCTCTGCCTGTCCCCCCAAACCTGTCTTCAGTCTTCCCAGCTGAGATCTCTTACATTACGAAACAGAAACAAGCCATTCTTTCTGTGTTTCATCTCAATTCCCGGGACCCACAGAATCTCGAAGCATTATGAAACGACTGCTTGGAAGGAGTTCGTTTTGCAGTAACTAGTAACTGGAACAGCTGTGCATGCAAACAGAATATATCTTCAGGCTGCATTCAACCTACAGGCCACCATTTTGCTTTTGGATATGATCACAAGGCTTCCTGTGGGCTCTGCCAGCCTAAAAAGCTGCTCAACCTGGAGTCGTGCCTTCTCCACACCCCTGGGGAAAGGGGACCATGATGTGAAATGAAAAGGGTAGAAAAGAATGGCGATGAGCTGGGTTGCTAGGACAGGAACATCCAGGTGGGAACAGGGTGTGTGTGTGCAAGAAGTCACCCTCAGCTAGCAAAGATCCCACATCAAGGTCCCAGGTTCCGAGAGATGCTGTTTGCCAGGTTGTATAGAAGACAAAGCTCTGCAAAGCACCTGCAGCCCCATAGGTATGTGGTCTCACAGGGCTTTCTGGAGATCTGGTGAGCTAATACATGCAAAACCCCCAGAGAAGGGCCTGGAACCTTATGGAAAGTGACCTATCCTGAGGGCTTATGATCGTTATGATTGGTATTATAATTTTACAGTCTCCTGAAGCCTTAGGGTCTCTCGGAAGACACTCAAAAGGTAAAGCAGGTGGGGCTCTGGGAGCCTCACCCCACTGCAAATTCCGTAGGAGGACCACCTTGATCTGTTTTATATCTTGTACAGCTTCACTTCAGGGGTAAAGAGAAGGACTCCACGCTTACAAAATAAAATCTTTGAAACCACCCATGCAGCCGAACCTGTGCTGGCCCGGGGTTAGAAGAGCTCAATGTATTGCCCCAGGTTTTGCTAGTAAGGGGCTGTGTGACCTTGGAAAAGTCACTTCGACTCTCTGGATTTTATTTTCTGTTCTGTAAAGTGAGTGGCCTAGGTGATTGCTAGTGTCTATCATTAGCTCTAAAGTAGCCGAACTATGTGCTCAGAAGGAAGGGGAAAATACTCTCTTGTGCAAATTTCCGTGCAATTAATTTATTATGGATTTAATTACAAGGCCCATATTCCTCCTCATCCCGTTCTCTCTTTCTGTTATCTTCTGGTGGCCTCGCATGAGCAAAGTTTGCTTTGCTGGAGGAATCCCTGGACACCACTCAGCCAAGACTTTGTTACCCAGGAACTCCACTGATCTGGGCCTGGGGCAGTCGGCTCCCTGAAACTGGGTCCTCATTGCTGTCTTACCTAACATGTCCACTGCCTTCAACCACAACTGGCTTATGAAGGTGACAGAGGGCTTGGGAGAAGAGGAAGCTAGAGTCCTGCAGCATCAAGCCATCAAGCTGGGGAGCGTAAATTAGCCTTGACATCAGGCTAGGATGAATTATTGTTATGACTCAAAGGCTTTGCAGGACCCGAGGAAGGACACACAAATACACACACACAGCACCCACACTCTTGCACACACATGTACACACCCACACACATGCGAGGCAACACTTACAGGAAACTGAAAATCCTGGAGCAAACCAACTCTGTGGCCATAATGTGGGACTTTGACAATTACACCCAGCTCATAAACACATTTTTCTGGCACCTGGGCCTCATTCCCCCCACAAGGAGAAGGGACACAGAAATGCCAGACCCGCTTTTCCACTCTTGTGGCTTCTTTGCAGCCACTGGCTGAAGACACAATCGCATCAGCCTAAATGTGGGGACAGACTCAAGAGGACAAGACAACAGATGTCTCTTACAGCCTGTTTCTTTTTTATTTTTATTTTTATTTGTTTATTTATTTATTTATTTATTTATTTATTTATTTATTTATTTATTTATTTTACAGCCTGTTTCTTCCAGAGGAAAAACCCTGGGGTCAGACAGAGGTACACAAACCTCAGGTCAATCCAAGGATTTGGGATCTGGGGGAGCTCAGTACAAAGGGAAGGAGTTAGGAGTGCCCCCAATAACAGGTCCAGGTATAAGAACCTCTTCATTTGAGGGGGCTGTGCCTTTAAGCACTGGGAACATGTGGATCAATGTGTCACATCACATTGGGTCAGAGAGGATGCTCAGTGATGCCTTCAGCTCTGCGCATCCTCCTCTTCACCCCTGAGCCATGCACTGAGCTCCAGGAAAGAATTTAATTGGGGTCTTTGGTGTGGATGTGGGCTGGTGGAGACAGGGTGACAGGCGGAGGAGGACATTGCTGGGGCGTCCTAGGAGCTGCCTGCAGGCAGGGAGCGTCAGTTCTCCTCAACACTGTAGAACCTTCCTGGGCAGACAGGGTGTGTCTGCTTGGTAAGGAAGGGTGCCCAGTCTCCTCTAGCTACTTTCCCTGGCCCACGGTGGCTGAGCACAGCAACAAGATCACTCATGCTTCAGCTGGAATCCTTTCCTGCTGTCTTGTGGTTTTGTGGCTGGAACCGTGGGCTCCAGGGCTTGACTGCTTAGGCTTTTTTTCAGTCTAGGATCTGGATTTACCAGCCGTGGAATCTTGGGCAGGTTACTTAGCCTTTTCTGTTTTTAATCTGAAGAATGGGAGTAATAACAACTACTCCATAAGACTGAGATGTAGAATTCGTAACTCAAAGTAAAGTACTCAACAGGTGACAGCGACCTTGCCTTTTCTAAGTGTCCCCTTTTAGACCAATTTGCTCTTGGGGAGGAGACAAGAATTTTCTGGACACAGACCAAAAAAAAAAAAAAAAAGCTCTTTCCTTCCCTCTAGTTGCTTTTCTTTCCATCTTTTCAGGGGCCCAGGAGGGTTTCTGGCAATCAGGGGCTGTCTTCCAGCAGAGCTGGGTCTCTGCCCACCCCTCTCCAGAGACAATGACAGAAAGCGAGCCCCTCCACTGCCACCCTGAGCCTGACAGACTCCTTTATCGTAAGTCCAAGGACTGCCTCTTGCAGATAATGCTATTTTTTTTTTCCTGTTAGCTGGATTCTGAGAAACACTAATGAAAACAGGTCTACTCTATGCACAAGGTGGAGGACACTCTGGAACAAGTTTGTTCTGAAAGGTCTAACTTGAGCCGTTAATTCTGAGACCGGCCAGCATCCACATCCTGAGCCCTTGTGTGGCCCCAACCTGACTCAGAACTCTGGCCTGCATTATCCACCACCCTCATGCCAATACCATGATATGGGGGCCCATGTGCCCCCCACTTACAGATGAGCAAACTGACCCCCAGGAGCTCAAGTGGCTTCTTTCAGATTATACAGTGACAGCTGGGATCTGAGCCCAGATCTGTGTTCCCAATCGGGACCTGCAGGCCTTTGGAGCACCAAGAGGAGCCCTCTGCCCATAGCCAGAGCTGGGCTTTCTTGATTCTTCCCAAAAGTCACTAGGGATTAAAGTGCTGGGCTTCAGAAACCTGGAGACCATATGAAACATTCCTTCTAGGGTCTCTGCTTCTGAGACTCACTGTCTTTAACTGAAGTCTATGCTAATTTTCTGGGAACCCAGAATCCTGACTGTATCTTTTTTGACCATCCTTTTCTCCCTCCCAGATCAACAAAATATTTAATATCCTCTCCCACCTCCCTGGAAATGTCCCAGCTCAGTGGCCAGGGACAGTGTGTTAATAACAGGACAACGCACGGTGACATATGGACCTCTAAGAGGGGTGTAGGGGGGCTACATGTCTTTTTCCCTGGCAGAAGGATAGAGAAGGGCACCACGGTACCCTGTTAAGTCTGACTTAACAGTAATTATAGAAACCAGGGTCCCTTACATTGGACTTGACAATTCAAAAAGCAATGTCACACCCTTTAACTCTTTCCATCCTTCTGATCACCTTCTGAGGTTACTCATTACTGTCCCCTCCTTATGGATATGACCCAAAGAGACTAAGTGACTCCCCCAAGGTTATACCACCCAGATGTTCTGACCCCACATCTGGACTCATTTCCAGTAAACTCCATGGCCTCTCTGCTCTATCTCCCCCTTTGACCCACCTCATCACCTTCTTCAGGTCCAGCTCAAGCCTACTGCCACCTCCTGCCTCCAGAGAGTCCCCAGGTTGGTGAGCAGCATGTTTCCCTTGCCAAGGAGGGCCAGGGGGCCTCTGAGACACAGCGCCTCGAGACCTGCCCATCCTGGGAGGATTCCTGGCCCTGTGGATAGCCCTCGAGGTCACTGAGGGGGTCCTCAGACAGCTCAGTTGGAGGCTGGGGTTGCAAGTGGGAGAAGGAGTGATCCAGGGCTCTGGACTCTGCTCATTCATTCATCTGGCCAACAGACTGTATGCCAACCCACGATGGAGATTCCAACACCCATCAAACCCCGTCCCATCCCCAGGAGCCTGTGAGGATGAATGGCTGTTTTACTCTCTGGTTACACTGGCTGCCCCAAAGCCCTGATGTGGGTTAAATCCCTCAGAAGGGGGTTCTTGCCCTGTGGGGCCAAAGAGCCCTCACCCCAGAGACAGACTTTTCCCCACAGCAGTGGAGGGCCTTGCCCTGACCACAGGCCCTCTGCCCCTAGGCTGGTATCCTGGGGATGTTCCCAGGTTCCACAGTGGCGGTTACCTGGGCCTGGTGAAAGGGCTCCAGGTGGTTCTCTAGAGCAGGGAACCACGGCACAAAAGAGTCCCTGCCCAGCAGGGTGGGCATGAATCGCCCTCCAAGGATCCAAGCTTTGCTGACATCAGACCCTGGTGACGCCCTGAGATATCCATCCTGAACCACCTTGGCTAACCTCAGTGGGGGGAGGAGGGGGATGGTGAGGGGGACTCAGGATAGAGATGGGAAGCCATAGGTCAGGTCCCTCCAGTAAAATGACCTGCCCCGAGTCATACTTTGATGGCAAACCTGACTACACCAGCTGGAGTGGCGTCTCTACAAGGAAGTAGGATTAACCAACCTAATGTAATGGACCCTCTTAAAGCTGGGGCAAAATAATATGAACTAAGCTGCCCAGAACCCAAAGTTAACAAAGCAAAGCAGGGAGTGTGTGTTTGGGATGGGAGGGCACGGTGGGAGGCACGGGATGAGGCAGGCCCATGCAGTTTAAGGATCAAGCCCCAGCCCTCAGGGCAGGCCCCAGCAGCTCCCACAGGCAGAGACACACGCCCAGGCCTAAAAGCTTATCGGTCAAGTTACGGCGAAGGTGCAGCTAAGACCTCAAATCCCTCTCCAAAGTCAGGGGCTTAGAGCTTGCCAGAAATTTCAAGGTAGCTATTCAAAGCTTCAGGTTTCTCATTTTGTTAACTTCCTCTGATTATCAATAGATAGCTCTGGTCAGAAAGGTTGGAGCAAAACTTAGCCTCAGTAGATCCTTGGGAGGCAAAGGCCCCTAGAAATTCACAGGTCCCGCATTCCAAACATCAGGGAAGATTAACACTGTCTTGCAACCAAGCCTCCCCACCAGGGTCCTAGCAATGCCTTGTCTAGCAGCCCCTACTGAGCTCCTTGTGGGGGACAGACTTATACAACCACCCCAGGGATCCTGAAGGCGGGGTTGGGTTTTTGCACTTCTTTGCCCCAAAGGCAAACCACACTGAATGGCAAATGTGTGCAAAGGAGCCTCCCAGGCCTCCCAAGCGGAGCAGTGAATTCGGATAAGGAGCTGCAGAATTACAAAGGGGTGAGGACTTTGTCCTGGAGGTATGCTTAATTGATGTGTAATCTAACTGGGAAGGCCAAACCCCAGACACCAGTCAAAAAGGAAAACAAATTGCTGAAGTGATGGCCCTAAAAGACAAACTAATGTGTTAAAAATGGAGGGAAGGAGGGGTCAGGGGCAGTGCCCCAGCCATTCAGGTTAAATTTTCTCTGGACAGATAAGATCCAGCTGTGGTTTCAGGAGGAGATGGACCTGGAACGCCAGCAGTGTGCAGTAAAGCGCGAGCCTAATGGGCACAATGGAACAGCTCATGGGTTGGGGGGCTGGAGGGAGTCTGGGGCCTGCACCATCTCCTACACCTAATTTTTTAAAAAAATTTATTCTATTAAAGATTGTATTTATTCACGAGAGACACAGAGAGAGAGAGAGAGGCAGAGACACAGGCAGAGGGAGAAGCAGGCTCCATGCACGGAGCCCGATGGGGGACTCGATCCAGGTTCTCCAGGATCACGCCCTGGGTCCAAGGCAGACCGACTCCCAACCACTGAGCTACCCAGGCTTGCGGACTTGCTTTATTTTTAATTTATTTTTATTGTTTTGTTTTTTTTAAAGATTCCTTAAAAATTATTTTTAAGTCATCTCTACACCCCAGGGTGGGGGTCGGGGGCTCAGACTTCATAACGCCGAGATGAGGGTCGCATGCACCCTCCCCCCCCGGGCCCCCCGCCCAGCCCCCCGCCCAGCCCGACTTGCTTTACCGCCCGGGGCAGCGGCTCACAGCAAGGGAACTCCCACTCCGGGCGTGCCTAACAACCATCTGCAAATGCAAAGCGATTCCTGGAAGAGGCGAGCGCAGGACCTGCTTCTCCGGGACCCCATCGTCTCCTAGAGGGCCCCCCCAAGCAGAACTGAGAGGTCTCCGCCGGACACTCAGAGCTGACGCTGGGCTCAGGCCGGTCAGAGCCGGGTCACCCCGCCCAGATCCCCTCGGGCACCCGCTCGGGGGCCCCCCGGGGCTTCCAGGAAGAGTCCGGGACGGAATCCCCCGCCCTGGGGGCGCAGAGCCCCCCTCGCTCCCCGGGGCCGGGAAGCAGGGGCGAGGGTGCGGGGAGCACTGGCTCCTGGTCGCCGCTGGGGCTCCCCGGGACCCCTCCGGCCCGCCCCCCCCCGACCTCCGCGCCCCGGGCCGCCCCACCCGGGCTCCGACGGGCTCACCCTCGCACATTTGAACCGAGGAGGCCGAGCGGCCGGGCGGGGCTCGCAGATGCCATTGGCTGCGGCGGCGGCGTGACATCAGCGCGGAGGGCGCGGGAGGGAGGGCGCGGGAGGGGCCTGGGAGGGGAGTGTCCCGGAGGCTCGCCGCCCTGCGCGCCCGAGCAGAGGGAAGCCGACCCCGGCGCTGACATGGGCCTCCAGCCCCGCGCCCGCCCGCAGCCCACGGAGGGGACAGCGCAGCCGCGCCGGCCGGGCGCCAGCATCTCCGGGGACCCAGGTAAGCGACCGCCGCCCGCGCCCTGCGAGGCCTGGGGAGGGGGGGGGTCGAGGCCTCGGGGGCGGGGGGAGGGCGCGGAGACGCCCCCGGTGCAAGGGCCTGCGGGGGCGCGCGCGGGTGCTGGGGACCCGGAGCCGCGCACCCCGCGTCCGAGCCGGGCGGGCTTTGGGAGGAGGGTGGCCGAGAGCCGGGGAGCCGCGCGCAGCCTCGATTCCCTCTCCCCAGGCTGGGATCCGGCGTCCGGATGGGTGGGACGGGGTGGGGGTCCCCGGGCTTCAGATTGGGGTGCGCGCCGGGCGGCCGGGGCGGCCAGGGCGCAGCGCTCGGGGCGCGCCGCCCGCCGTGTCCGCGAGGGGGGCGTGTGTGCGCACAGAGTTCTCCATGAATAAGAGCCGAATGCTTCGCCCGTAGCGGCGGAGGCGTGCACACACTCGCTGTCGTACACACGCCGCGGCACACGCCACCCAGTGTCACCCGGGCCGGGGAGACACGAAGGAGGGAGGGCGCCGCCTGGAAGGGACGGGCCGAGGAAACAAATGAAGCCCCGCGCCTCCCTACCCCCCCCCAGCCGCCCCCCGGAGCCCTGGAGCCCTGGAGGCCGCGGGGTGGGGCGCAGCCGGGCGGGCGGCCGGGGAGGGGGCCACGCGGGGGTGGGCGCGCAGGGTGCGCCCGCGGCCAAGCGCTCCCGGCCCCCCCGGGTTAAGGGTTTAATCACCCGCTTGGGGCGGTGGAGCGGCGGCCGCCTCCTGGCTCCGCCCCCGGCCGGGGGGTCCACCCTGCCCCCCTCCCCGCGTGCCCGGGGCGTCCCCCACCGGTGCCCTGCGGGGTGCGCGCCGGCGCCGGGGCGTCGGGGCTGGAGGGCCGCGGCCCGGAGGGCTTCCCGGGGGAGGACCGAGCCCGAGCCGCGGGTGTGCGCGCGCGTGTGCGTGCGCGCGTGCGTGTGTGTGTGTGTGTGTGTGTGTCCGCGCGGCGGGGGGAGGGGTGCCCTGCTAACTCAAACCAGATTCCTGGTGTTTCCCGGAGAGATACTGCAGGCCGGGCTCTGGAAGTTTTCTTCCTGCCCCTGGGAGAATGGAGGGGAAATACAATGCTTTTTCTTTTCTTGTCGCCCCTTGCGATCTGACCGGCTCCCACGCCCTCGGCTGCATCCAGCGCGCCTATTCTTCGCCCGTGTGTATCAGAGCAGCTGAATGGGGGGGGGGGGGGGGTAGGGACCCCGAGCCTCTGAAGCCTGCTTGCAGCTCTCCAGGGGGTTCGTGGTGCCGGAGGGAGGCTGGCCCTCATCCTTACCCCCAGCGGCCATCTGGACCAGAGAGCTCCCCCCCCACCCCGTGCAGCCAGCGTAAACAATGAGGGGCCCAGTTGCAGGAGGGCCTCCTACAATGCAACTTCTTCGCACAGTCTGGGTTTCTAATAACTCCCCGCCGCCTCCGCCCCCTTTCCGAGGCTGGGGTGGAGGAGGGGGACCACCAGCAGGATGGACTGAATTTTAAGAGAACAAAGAACAGGGCACAAAGGAAGGGGAAGCCGAGCTGTGGATTTTCCCCCCCAGAAATGGGGAGTTGGCTGGACCAAGGCTGGGCCCGTGGAGGCCTCTAGGTGGCTCCAAGGCTCCCCCCACCCCGGGAGCAATATTGGGGCATCCCCTGGAGTCTCCCCGAGGCTTCATCCCTGTGGGGTAGCCGGGACCCTGCTGCCAGTGTGGGGGTGCCATGTGGGCTCCAGGTTTCATCAGCTGCCCCGTGTGAGCTGCCCATGTGACTCTCTGATTAGTGTGGTTTATCTCCTCCAAATGTGGACTTTGCCCCTCCACTCCTGAAGACAGCGGCTCCTTCCCACAGCGGGGGCTTTGGTGAACCTGGGGAGGTGCCCCAGTGGCTTCTGGTCTTCTCAGGGGTCCTGGCGACCTGCACGGGGACTGGGAGTGGGCTGGTGTGGCACCGTGAGTCTTCTCCCGGGAGGTGGTGGTTTGGGTGAAGCCCAGGCCCTCTTGTGTGTCTCCCTGAGCTCACAGACTCCTGCTCATTGAAGAGCCAATCAATGTTCACGTTAAGCTCCCCAGCTCAGGCCTCCACTTGGAACATTCCTCCCGTTATCTGGGGTTTCTGCTTTTTCCTCCCTTGACCCCTGTTTTTTTTTCCCCCTTCGTTTCCCTCTTACACATGCCCACCCACTGATGCTCGCCCCAATCACATGGGCATATCCAAATCTGCTTCTGTCCCGCTGCCTCTTGGAGACCGACCGCCTGTCCAGCCCTCACAGCACTGGAGCCCGCAGAGTCCCAAGTGAACAAGAGTCTTATCTACAAAGTGGGGTGGGAAGGCCCCCCGGGCAGATGTTGACCTGGGAGAGGAATCTTCGATCCTTCTTGACAAGTCAGGCACTTTCCCAGAAGGGCCTCAGATTGGCCCTGGTTCAAGGATTCCAACCCCCTCCACCTTTGGAGCGGTTGATTGATTTCTGTGGCCGGGACAGGCTGTGCCCAGGTGTGGCAGGCAGGCTGATACTGGCCAGCCTCGCTTGTCTGCCTTCTCTCTCTCCCACCCAGCCTTTCTCCCCTTCTCTGGCTTGGGTGGGTGGGAGTGCAGAGCCGAGGGCTGCTGCCGGGGCAGCGTCTCCAGCTTCCCTGGGCTGGACGGTCCAGAGGCTCCGAGGAGTTTGGCCCTAGGTGGGGAGCAAGGAGTCCAGCCCAGAACAGGATCTGGGTTGATGCCAGAGATAAGGCCTGGGGGCGGAGGGACTTGCGCAATCTTGCCCTGGAAGCTGGGAGTGGAATGACCGAGGCTTAGGTCTTCTGACCTATGTCCTGGAGGCTTTTCCTCAATCTTGGGAAAAAGGACCAAACCTTGGAGCCAGCTGGCAGTGTCCCGAAGGCCTGCTCTCGCGAAGACTTCCGGGGTGCTCTGGGGGAGGACAGACCTGTGCCAGGCCTCTCCGGACTGGGAAGCAGATGGTCATGCCGGGAGGGACTGTGTGTGTGTGTGTGTATGTGTGTGTGTGTGTGTGTCTGGATGGGGCCCTTGTCTGCTCGCAGTACGTGGTGAAGGAAGTCGAAGCTGTTAGATTCCCACATTCCCACTCAGCGTGTCCTCGAAGCTCCGGTTTAAAATACGCCCCTTGTGAAGCCTTGGGCCTCCTTCCAGAAATGTACATCAGCGTCTCCCCCGGGCACTGCCAGCTTGCAGCCCGGGGCTCCATGCCAGGGTGGCGAGCGCTGGCATCCAGACCCCTCCTCCTCCAGGTGCAGGGGCATCGGAAGCCGAGGAAGGGTCTCCCTTCTGGGGAGGGCGAGGGCAGCTTGGGGCTCCTTCACGAAGGTGGGCTTACACTCCTGACCCCGCCTGGAAGACGCCGCTCGGCCCTGCTGGCCTTCACCTTCACCTTCACCCCAGGAGCAAGAGGCAGCTGTGAGGCAGCAGCGCCAGGGCAAGAAACAGCCTGTCCGGCTCAGCCAGGTCCGCTCAGGCTACCCTGGCCTAGCGGGGGGGGGGCCTCCTGGGAGAGCCCCCAGGTGCTCTTTACACCTGCGTCTATGCCCTCCTTTCAGTGACCGAATGTGGGCTGCAGACTCCAGCTTCAGGTCTTTCCCAGGGTGACAGTGAAGCTGAGCTCTTCTGTTCTGTGCTCCTCCGGACCCCCGGGGGGTCCACTCTCTCTAGCCCTTGACCCCGAAGCATCGAAAGGGGATTAGTGCCCCTTGGCTGGGAGAACAGGAAAGGAGCCTTCTCTGGGCTTCACTACAACTTCTACACCTCTATTGAGAGTCGCAATAGGTCTAAAAAGAACCTGGCAATATTTTATGGGGGGGCAGAGCATGTGGAGGTTTGGGGCCTTATTTGTGGACATCCAGAGTGCCCCAGATTCCTGAGTTATCCAGCCCTCATCCTCAAGAGGAAGGGCAGGAGTTCTTTTATCTCATCTTTGCCTCACACCTGCCCCTTTATATCAAGCTGAAATCAGAAAGCACTTAAGTCCTGAGAGAAGCCAGGCTCTTCCATCCTGTGTCACTATAGGTCAGGAAGGGAGGAAGTCAGATGAGAATAGAAAAACGAGTCTCAAGTTGCTGGACCTCCCGCTGGTGGGGACTGCAGTCTATCCCTGGACCTCAGAAACTTGGAGGACCCCTACCCGTGCAACATTTCATCCTGGGACACCCCCCTCTGCCCCCTGCCCCGGGTCAGCTCTGGAGCCTTTTGGATTGGGTATCGTCAGCTGGACACTGGAGGTTGGTGTCCTAGGTTCATAAATGTGTCCTCTTGAACTGGGCCAGAGTATCTGGGCCAGAGTATCTGTCCCTGGGGGTGCTGGAAATTTCCTCCTGCCTCTCCAGGTAGACACAGGGCATCCACTGAGAGAAAGAACAAACATGTTACAGCGTCTTCCTCACACAAGTGTGAGCGCACACCTCTTGTGCTTGGCCTATGTGAGCATATTCAATCCTCACAGTAGTGCTAGGAAGTACCTAGTGTTACTGATCACCTGGAAAGCTAGAAGCTAGTGAGGAAACAGGCCCATGTACCACGCCCCGTGCAGCCAGGCTGTGGGGAGTCTGGGGAGTCTGGCTCTGGGGTCCATGCTCTTCACCTCTACCCTGCGTGCTCCGGCAGGGCCAAGACTGGGTCTAGATCCGTCTGCTCCCTCTGGGGAGCCCAGCCTCCTTTCTCCCCCCACCATGCTCAGCTGGGCACCCTACTCTCAGGAGAAGGGAAGTGAAACCATTCAGGGCCAGGGCCCAGCAGATCTGATTTCAGGCCCAGCTGCTTCTTTCTAAGGCGCTGGGGCAGCTGGGAGGAGCAGCAGGGCCACTCCCAGGTGAGGGCCACCTGACCTGCCTGCGCTGGGGCAGAGGGCCCCCCCCCCTCTCCGGGCGCTTCCCTCTGTGATGGCCTCTGGGTGTCCATCCGTCTGTCCTCTGTCCGTCTATCCGGTGGCAGGCAGGGGGAAACACGTCTCCAGGAAGAGACCTGTAAACAAGCCAAGTTGCTGAATACCCTTGAGTCACTAATGCTTCATCTTCTTGACTCCTTGTGGCTTCCTGTCACCACCCCCCCCCCCCCCCCCCCCGGGTCACGGGTCATGCCTTCTCTTTCTTTCCAGGGCTGTCTTAACTCCCAGGTGGTGAGGGGGCTTCCTTCTTCTCCCTCCCCTGGCCCCAAGCACATGGTTCTGGAATTAGGAGGTTGGTGGATATGGAGATAAAGGGGAGGAAGCCTGGTACGGAGAGTGGTCTGTTCCCAGCCCTGCAGGAGCCGGCTTCCCAGCAGGATGGGGCTTCTGGTGGTGGGTCTGTGTTTCCCAGGATTTATCTGTACTTTTCTCTGGCACAGTGGGAAAGACCCTGTAACCTGAAATTCTCTGTAGAACTGTGTATCCTCGGGGTGTCATTGCGTCTAGAACCCTTGGATCTCAGAGACTGGGGCCCCAGCAGTGCTTATGACCCTGCCTGGCACACCTTCAGTGCACTGGGAAAAACCTAGGGTCCAGAATCAGGTGGATCATGAGGCCCTTCTCTCAGCTTTGTTCTTAGCAAGTGTGTGACTTGGGAAAGACCTGGTAACTCTTATATTCAGTCTTCTTATCTGCAAGATGGGGATGATGATAACTCAGTGGGATTGTGGGATGGTATTATTACTTGTTTTAAAAATATATATATCTATATTTTAAAGATTTTATTTATTTATTCATGAAAGACACACACACACACACACGCGCACACACACAGAGGCAGAGACACAGGCAGAGGGAGAAGCAGGCTCCATGCCAGGAGTCCGATGTGGGACTCAATCCCGGGTCTCCAGGATCACGCCCTGAGCCAAAGGCAAGCCCTAAACCGCTGAGCCACCCAGGGATCCCCTATATATATATTTATAAAGGCAGTTTAGTCAAGACAAAGCAGCTGCTTGGTGCAGACTAAAAACTCAGTGATGTGAGCTGAGCTCCCTTTTTCATACTTCCTGTGACCCAAGGTCGAGGAAGGGCCTGTCCACCTACAATCAGCAGGTCAGGGCTAGGATGTCACTGCCCACAGAGTAGGTTCCCAGGCACTAGCCTGAGTTGTCACACAGTTCCCTTGGTTACTTACAAGTCAGTGAGTGAGGTTGGACAGCTGCTTCCAGGTTTTCCTGCAGTTAAAGGGTAAATGATCTAAGCTATAGTGTGTTTTCCCTGCTGTAACTCAGACCGGCTAAATTACTGGCTTCATTTTCTTATAAACTGTAAGAACTATAAATTTTCTAAAATGAACGAGAATCCCTGTGAATCCAGTGGTGAGCGTCATGACTTGCAGAGATCCCTCTAGAACAGCACGGCCCGTGGAATACTGGGCTTGCCGCATTTGTTAACTTTCAGTTCTCCGATGGCCACATTTTAAAAACTAGACAGGTGAAATTAATTTTAATATGTTTTATTTAACACAATACATAATCCAGATGATTGCCATTTCACCACATAATCATAAAAAATTAATGAGGTGTTTTACATTATCCTACAAAGTCTTCAAAATCCGGTGTGTGTTTTCCACCTTATAGTACATTTTCATTTGGATGCTAAATTGCACACTTGCTTAATCTGAATTTGAATCTCCTAAAATTTAGAGTTGAAAAAATAGATTTGTCTACTCAGGTATGTTTTAAGCATAAGTTTTCCAATAACCGCATCAAGCATCAACCTTGAAGTATAAAATTTTATTTATTTCTTTGTTGAGTACTTATTTTAAGATTTATTTATGTATTCATGAGAGACATAACACAGAGAGAGAGAGAGGCAGAGACACAGGCAGAGGGAGAAGCAGGCTCTTCGCAGGAGCCAGATCCAGAATTTGATCCCGGATCCCAGGATCACGACCTGAGCTGAAGGCAGCCGCCCAACTGCGGAGCCACCCAGGCATCCCTAAGTTTAAATATTCAAAATAAAATAAAGGAGTGAGTCGCTTAGTGACACTAGCCACATTTCCAGCACTCAGCAGCCCTGCTTGGCTAGCAGCGGCTACTGTATTGGATGCCTGAGGTTTAGAATATTACTGTCAAGTGCCAGGCACAGAGATGCTTCCTGTCAGCAGTATTATTCTGTATTATATTGGCAATTGTAGCAAATGTAACAAGATAAGAATAAGGAATGTAGGAGACAGAATTATTATTAGTTGCAAATGATGGGCTTGTCTGTTTTCAAGGCCAAAAAGGATTCAACAGTAACATGGATTTGAGTGTCCGAGACAGTGTAAGTTGAGTAGGGCGGAAATTAAATATACATAAATTAAAAAAAACAAAACAAAACAAAACTGTAGCTTCCCCACTTACCAGCTATAACAGACAGAAAATACAGCTAAGGAAAAGCAAGAAGAAGCAGAACCTGCTTAGAACAACAGGCCATAAAATGACCCAGAATAAACATGAAAAGGACCAACCATGTGCCACTTGGCAGGAAGAAAACCCACAACATTTAATGGAGAGTATCCAGAAGACTTGATGTGGTGATCAACTATATTCTTCCCAAATTAATTTCTTACTTCCTTTCAATTCCAACAGAATCCCACTAGGATTTCTTTCGGGACTTAGGTTTTTAACGTCTGCCTGGAAGAGTAACAACATTAGGGGGAAACAAACCGAGAACACTTTAGGGGGAAAAAAAGTTAAGTAGGGACATTGCCCTACTAGATACTCAAAAGTGTTTTACAGAGTGGCAGTGTAGACCTGGTTTAAGAATCAACAGACTCATGAACCCAAAGGAGAGTCTGGAAATAGATTTGTGAGTGGGAGGTATCTGTGTAGAAAGAATTTAATATCCGGTGAAGGTAACATTTAATGCTGTCACCCACATTTTATAACAGTCCTATATGGAATCGGTAACTGACATTATTGTTGTATTTTAATTGTTTTTCTATTTTAAATAACCCACAATCTACTTTGTTGTATTTCCTTCTAGTATCTTTCTCTATGAATAGTTGTTCATTATTGTATTACCTGGTAGTTGTAGAGGAAGGGACTATTTTCATACTCTTAGAAGTAGGAGAGGTCTTTGCTTCCTATTGTGAAAGCCACAAACCATGAAACAAATCTGGTAAAAATTCATAAGTACTCCAAAGAAAGCAAAATCGCCCCAGTGTAAACGGGTGTATGATAAATTGGCAGGAATGTTTGCAAAACGTGATGATAAAAAAAATCAATTGCTTTAACATTTTTGAAAAGTCCTAGAAATCCACTGAAAAGATAAAAAGCCCCTTCCCCCAGAAAAATGGGCAACCGATTTCAGCAAGCAATTCCCAAGAGAAAGGATAACAGGTTTTTTTTTTGTGTGTGTGTGTGTGTGTGTTTTTTTAAATTTTATTTATTTAGGATAGTCACAGAGAGAGAGAGAGAGAGGCAGAGACACAGGAGGAGGGAGAAGCAGGCTCCATGCACCGGGAGCCCAACGTGGGATTCGATCCCGGGTCTCCAGGATCGCGCCCTGGGCCAAAGGCAGGTGCCAAACTGCTGCGCCACTCAGGGATCCCTGTGTTTTTTTTTTTGTTTTGTTTTTTTGGATAACAGGTTTTTAACGCTCATCCTCCTCAATAATGAAAGAAATGCAAATCACAAGTTTGGGAGTGTGCTGGTTGTTGTGTTTTTGTTGTTTCTAACTAAAGAAGATGTAACACTAGGTATTGGACACAATTGCCCTGTGTTGGTGGAACTGTAACTTGGTAGAAACTTCTGGGGAACAAGTTAACAATAAGAAACAACAGTAATTTAACTCACTTATATGTATCCTTCGGAAATAAGGACTTGCGCCAACTTAGTGAGAAGGATTTTGTGCCAACTTAGCTAGAAGGATTTTTGTTGCAGAGCTCAGACAAAAGGGGAACGACCTGGCGTTTGTTAGAGGCCCGCTGGATTTAGGAATTGAGTACTTACTTTAAAATAACTTGATTTAAAATTTATTAACAGGGGATCCCTGTGTGGCTCAGCGGTTTGGCGCCTGCCTTTGGCCCGGGGCGCGATCCTGGAGTCTCGGGATCGAGTCCCATGTTGGGCTCCCGGCATGGAGCCTGCTTCTCCCTCCTCCTGTGTCTCTGCCTCTCTCTCTCTCTCTCTATGTCTATCATAAATAAATAAATCTTTAAAAAATAAAAATAAATAAAATAAAATTTATTAACACTGAAATATTTTCACCCAAATGTGAACAGTGTGATTGCTGTTCCCACCTGCGGTGGAAGATACTGCTCGTATCCTAGAGGAGAAAATGCCTACACCTGTGCTAATCAGTAGAAGCAGTTTGCAAGTTTCGTATATCATTTCCATTCTTTTTTTAAAAATATTTTGTTTATTTATTCATGAGAGACACAGAGTGATGCAGAGAGAGAGGCAGAGACACAGGCAGAGGGAGAAGCAGGCTCCATGCACTGACCCCGACGTGGGACTCCGTCTCCGGTCTCCAGGATCAGGCCCTGGGCTGAAGGTGGCGCTAAACCGCTGAGCCACCCAGGCTGCCCTATCATTTCCATTCTTAATCACTACATTTGATTTATTTATTTTTAAAGATTTTTTTGAATTTATTTTTGAGAGAGAGAGAATGAGCAGGGGGAAGGGCAGAGGGAGAAGCAGGCTCCCCACTGATTGAGGAAACCCGATGCAGGACTTGATCCCAGGACCCTGGGATCATGACCTGAGCTGAAGGCAGATGCTTAAACCAGCTGAGCCACCGAGGGGCCCCAATAAATACATTTTAAAAATTGAAAAGAGATAGGTGAAATTAGCATATCATTTAACCCAATATAGATTAAAAATATCATCTGGGTTTTTGGATTTTTGTTTGTTTGTTTGTTCGTTTGTTTTTAGGTAGAGAGCTGTAGGGAGGGGGAGCAGAGGGAGAGCTAGAATTCCAAGCAGACTCCGGGCCCAATGTGGGGCCCAGCGTGGGGCTGGATCCCATGACCCTGAGATCATGACCTGAGCCTAAACGAAGAGTTGGACTCTGAAACTGATGGAACCAAACAGGCACCCCAGCCCCAAAATATTATCATTTTAACATGTCATCAACAGCAAAATATTAATGAGCTGTTTTTTCTTTTTCATTCTAAATCTTTGAAGTCCATTGTATATTTCACCCCTTAGCACCTGTGGATTTGGACTCCCCACATTTCAGAGGCTCTGTAGCCACATAAGGCCGGTGCTGCCACATTGGACAGTAGAGCTGTAAATTATTTAATAACCCCTAGAAAGCCAGCAGAAGGTGTAAGTCACTGAGAAGTCCTGGTGTGGAGTGTGTGGAGATCGCACGTGAACCCTGCTTTGGCAAGAGCCTGGTGTCCTGATGAGCTGGGCCGGGCTCACCCCGCTCCCCACTTCCCCAGCAGGGATTCCTGGGGAAAGCAGGTATTCAAACGGGGCCTTGCTCACTTTCCCTTTCTTCCAGGAAGCAGGGAATGGCTATCTCCAGGAAATGGGATCTGCCCAGGCGTGGCAGCTGGGCAGTGGCACCCTTGGGTCAATGAGCCTCAGTGGGATGGGCAGCCAGGCAGGGGTGCTGGCGCAAGTACAGGGCACCCAGCCTGGGTCGAGGTAGGTTCTGGTCTTCCTTCTTGGTGGCTGCAACTACCATGAAACACAAGATGGGGCCTAAAGCGGGGCGGGCATGAGAATTGCGGGAGGCAGGGCTCTGGGCTGAGCCCACTCCTGAACATGCCAGGGAAGTCCTGCTTCAGGGTGGTCCTCCCCACCCCCCAACTTCTCCCCTCCCAGGGAATCAGAACATGGGGAGGTTCCTCTGAGCAGGAAGCTGGAAGGAGATCCTGAGTGAGGAAGAGCCATCCCTGAGAGCAGATCTCTGATGGGAAGTCAATCCAAGTGAGTCTTGGTTCCAAGGGTCTTCCATTAGCAGCCTCCCCAATGCCATCCCACCCCCGTCTTCCACGGGCACATTCTTGACTGGGGATACCTGAATGGGCCGGGAGGCGTCACCTCATTCAGAAAACCATGTGTCTGAGGTCGGTCACACGGGTTCAAGTGGGTCGAAGTCACCATTTAGTAGCTATGAGAGTGATCCGTGTGGGGTGAGCCTCTCACCATCTGAGCCTGTTTCCCTTTCTGTAAAATGGGCACAGTCTTGACACCGTCCTTGCAGGGAGAGGGGCACAAGTTTCCCATGTCCTAGCACAATGCCTGGCATGCAGCAGACCCCAGGGGATGACGGTGTTGGTGCGTCTGCACATGACTTGATGGTGGATGGCTTGTGGGAGCACTGTGGGGCTGGCGGTCCTGCGGGACCCCAGCCTTCCTCGGGGCTCCCTTGCAGCCACCAGAAGAGCAGAGCTAGGGCTGTCCAAGCGGCAGAAGCAGAACCTTCACCTGCCCGGGGCATCTCGGATAGCATCCCACTGTGGGATCACCCGGGTGGGAGGCTGGCCTGCATCTCGGAGCTTTAGTGACGCTGGAGGTTGGCCAGTCTCCGGTGACGGTGCGGAGGGGATGAGGGATGATGGCTATCTTTCCCCTCCTGCTCGGTTGAGGAGGCTCAGGCGTCAGGAAGCAGCTGTTGGAGAGCAAGCTCTTTCGGGGGAGTCCTAATCTCCATGTCTCCCCTGATTCCAGGCTCCCCTGATTCCAGATTGCCCACCCTCTCCTCCCATGCGACCTAGAATAAAATGTGTCCGGCCTGGTGGGGAGGGAGGGAGGGAGGGAGGGAAGGAGGAAGGACAGACATCCATGGGATATTGGCACAGAGAGAGTGGACCCGGGACCCAAGCTCGGTGCCTTGTACTGAGCCTGAGAACTAGACTGTTCTGAGATGGTTTTAAAATTAACATCTTCTCCTTGAGCCTTTGATGCTTCGGGATATTATTATTATTATTAAAACAGCATTACCACATTAAAGGAAACAAACAGAATGCCTGTTTGCCTCTCAAGCCTGACGTAACTCCTCAGTGTCTCTGTGTGCCCTTTTGGCCCGTATTCGTGTAGACTTGTGATCACTGTGTATGAACAAGCATGAGCGCCGCCTGTTTTCTTCTTCCCACTTGATGCCATTTAGGCCAGAAGTGGCCCATGTGGCAGCCCGGTCTCCTTAGGTCACTTTCCATGCCTACGTGTCAGTCGATTGAGTTTCAAGGCTCTTCATCCTCCCAACCGTTTCCTTATTCTCGGCTCTTAGGTGGTTTCCAGCCTTTTGAGATTGTAAATAAGGCTTCTGTGCCTAGCTGGGTATGTGACTCCTTTCCTGCCTTTTTCTTTTTTTATAAGATTTTATTTATTTGTTCATGAGAAACACACAGAGAGGGAGGCAGCGACACAGGCAGAGGGAGAAGCAGGCTCCATGCAGGCAGCCCGACGTGGGACTCGATCCCAGGACTTCAGGATTGGGTCCTGAGCCAAAAGCAGAGCTCAACTGCTGAGCCACCCGGGCGTCCCTCTTTTCCTGCTTTGAAATCCTCCCATAGGGTAGGCTTCCCGTGGTAGAGGTTGCTAAATCATACTCCTTTTGAAGCCGTTATTTGCAGAACGCGCCTTAATGGCCGGTGCCCCGAGACCACACTCTCTGGGTCGTGTGTGGCTGTTTTAGTGGCTGGGGCCCTGGTATGAGAACAAAGGCCTGGCTCCCATCCATGACCGAAGGCAAGTCCCTTCATGTGGCTTCACCATCTCAGAGAGAGTGGTCATCCCATATACGCAGGGATTTTAAGGGGATACTTGATGCAGATACACGAGTGTACCGGAGGGGTAATGGTGATCCTTCATATTCCATCCTGGGCTTTTTTTTTTTTTTTTTTTTTTTTTTGTGGCTGTTCAGGCTCAGATTATTTTAAGACCATACTTCCTGGGGCCCCTGGGTGGCTCAGTGGTTGAGCATCTGCCTTTGGCTCAGGGCTGATCCTGGAGTCCCGGGATTGAGTCCCACATAGGGCTCCCCATAGGGAGCCTGCTTCTCTCTCTGCCTGTGTCTCTGCCTCTTTCTGTGTATTTCTCATGAATAAATAAAATCTTAAGAAAAGAAAAGACGGTGCTTCTTAATCTCTTGGTGCAAACAGCACACTTTCAAATTTGAGGACTTCTGGCAGTGCGGGTGAAGGAAGTAAAAGATTCCACATAGTCCTGAAGTCAGCTCAAACGGCAACAGCCTCCTGTGAGGTTCCTCCTGCAACACGTAGCAGCGTGGATGGAGTGTCCACACCGCTCTCCCATTCACGGAGCCGCCCGGCAGCCCCGTCCCGCTGTTGAAGGTAAACTCTCTTCTGCCTTCGCCGGGGCTTCTGATCTTTGCAGGGTAGCTGCCAAGTGCTCCAGGAGGCACCGAATCTTTCTCCGGCCACAAAAGCCCAAGTCCCTAAGCTCTTCTGGAGAGGAGCGGCCCGCGTTGCCCCAGGCTTCCCACACAGGCACTTCCCCCCTTGCTCCAGAGGGCAGTTTGGGCAAAGTTGAGCTCTTCTTGGTGGTGGGATGTTGGTCGCACCCCTGGGAGAAAGGTCGAGAGGCCAGCAGGTAAGACCTGCCACTGCAGAAGGCTTGGCATGGAGCCTGGAAGGCCTGCAGTCCCCTCTGATCCTGCCCTCTCTCCCCCGCCGTCCCCCCATCCCTCTCAGGCCCTCAGCAGCTCCTGGCATCCCTGCCTCCCAACATGCCCAAAAGGGGTCCCCCTCTGCCTGTGTCCGGGCCTCCTCCTCTTTGCCCTGAGCTCCTGCTTCCCCTCATCCATGCCTGCAGCACCAGCCGCCATGGAAACTTCCAGATGTGCAGATTGGGTGACTTCCCCGCTCAGGCACTGCCGTGGTTTCCTACTGTACCTAGGATGCCATCCGAACTCCTACCTGGCCTTCCAGGGAGGGCCTGTGGGGCCTGGCCCCCGGCCACTGGGTCTTCATTCTGTTCCTCGAACTCCATCAGCTTCTTCCCACCTCTGGGTGTTGCCATGTGCTGTTCGCTCTCTGGATTGCTCCTGACCTGCCTAGGTCCTTCCCGTCATTGGCTTCTCCGCTTCTTCCGTGGAAGGGCCTTCTGTCCCAGGCCCGTAACCCCCACACTTGCCTCCGTTTCCCCATTTCCCTCTCAACACCAAGGTCTGCGAGAGACCGTCTTACTTGGCGTGCATACAGCCCTCTTCCCCAGCCCCCCTGCGGATGTGCCCCGGGAGGGCCGGGGCTTGTCCACCTTGTGATTCTCGCCACCCTGTGTCTTCAGGGCCTAGAAGAGTGTGGGAAAATCGGTGGTTTTGCAGGAAGTCGATGAGTGAATGGAAGAATGAATGAATGAGTAAATGAACAAAGCCTCCTGTGGCCGTTCCAAGGCCCGACTGAGGTCACCCTTCACCAGACATCCCCTTCCGTTTGGCCACGTTGCTTGGGGCTGGCCCCGGGTGGATGTTACAGCAGCTCAGGGTTGCCGACGGAGGGGCAGCTGCCCGGGTCGGTGGCGACGCGGTGGGCGTCGAAGCGCGTGTCCTCTGAAGCAGGGTGAGCTGCAGGTCAGCTGCAGAAGTGGGAGGCCTGCCTTGCTGCCCCGGGAGAGCTTAGCTCTACGTCCTGCCTTGCTCAGACCACCAGGGCCCGGCCACTGCCTGGGTGTTTGGAGTGCATTTGTCCAGCCTGCCCTTCCGTCTGTCTGGTTGCCGCTGGGAGGCCAGTGTCTGGTCTGGGAGGCCAGTGCTCCGTGTACGGCATGCCGGGGAGGACGGGTGAGGGGTCCAGGCAAGGGCTGCCCCCTGGGGTCCCAGGAACAGGACTGAGCCAAGGACGTGGTAAGAGTAAACCAACCAGGGGGCCTGGCCTTCCGGGGAGGGCTCGCTGCTCCTGCCTTAAAGGAATGTTCTGTGGTTGGTGGGGTCAAGGGTAGAGGAGTCTGGCTCCATCACAGGCTGGGGAGAGTGAGGGAGAGCCACGAGTTCCTGCTCCGTGTTCCTTTGCTCTGCCAGGAAAGTGGGATATGGCTTCCGGGGTGGGGTGGGGGTGCTCCCCGCCCAGGGCAGGCTGTGGGGAGTGGCCGCCCTGTCATCAAGGCAGCCTATTTTAGCCACTTCCCCAGTGCTGAGTCATGGCACGTAGCAACGCCCCCTGCCAAACACACAGCTCTTTGGCACCGTCCCCTTCCTGGTGGGCTCTTGGGCCTCCTGACCTGCCCCCGGGACTGGGCCCGGGCCACCTGCTAGTCTTTAATCTCGGGATTCCTCACCCCCACGTTGCTGTGGGTTCAGAGCTTAGGGTTCTCACTGGCCCTGAAGCCTGGCCTGTCTGGTCTGAGCTCCAGGATTCCAGAAACCCAGACCTTGGCCCCGCTTCAGGGGTCCTTGCCGGGCAGTGGGATGGGTATGTAGGTGGCTCCACAGAGGCCCCAGCTCTCTCTCGAGACTTGCTCATGCTGGGTGTTGGAGGTGGCTTGGCTTTTTATAAGCCAGGAAGCCTCATTCCTGCCCCCAGGGAGTGAGACCAGAAGCAGCAGGTGGCACTGGCCAGACGCTGGCTTTCTCTCTGGGGTGTAGGGCCGAGCAGGGTGCTGGGGGGTCCTGCGTGGGGGCTGGCCTCTCCCCCCTGTTCTCCCGTTGTACCTGCCAGGATAGAAGGGGCGCTGATGGGATGATGGGACCCTCCGGTCCCGTAGTCGTGGTGGCCAGAGTACCAGGTCCCCGTGAGGGGCCGCGGGGCTCTCCACCAATGTGCCGCGGCCCTGGCAGCTGCGTCTGTGGTTCCCCTTTCTCTTCCCTGTGGGGAGCACGTCACAGGGGGAAACCACAGTGCTGGAAGTTGCTCATGCCCTACACTGAAGCCCTTAACGTAATTCTGGAAGTTCACGTCGTGTGTTCCCCCACCGGAAGGGAACCCCCAATGTCCCCTGGCTTGGCTCCCTTCTTTTTTTGTTTACCTGGTAAATAGTATCAGCTTTAGTTTCATAGCTGTGTTCTCAACCCCGGGCAATCTTGCACCCCCCGGGGGACGTTTGGCACTGGCACGTCTGGAGACATTTGAGGAAGCAGCCAGGCTCCTCCTCTTTCTGGACTCCTCTGGCCTGGAAGCAGGGAGGCGTGTCCCTTTGGTGATGGTAACTGATGAGGGACGCCACCCACCAAAGGCCACAGAAAGGTCTGGAGCTGGAGGAGAGAGAGCACTGGACCGGGAGACCAGCTTCTCACTCAGCCCTCCCCTTTTTGGGGCACAAAATGAGTCACTTTGCTTTAGTACACCTGTTTTCTGGGGCTACACTGGGTGTCCTCACCCCCACCCCCCCTCCCCCGGCCCCTGCCCAGCTCTTTGAGATCCCAGGACTCTGTGACTAGAGGCAGCAGCTGGGCCACAGGCAGGTGAAGATACGAGCCCTTTCCACCCTTGTCTCCCTGCCCCGGTGGCTGCAGGAGCTGAGGGATTCCCCAGTACCAAGGTGCTGGTGGGAACCGGGTTTGGTTTCCTTCTGTTCCTCACATGTCTGAAGCCTACTGCAGCCTCCCTTTCTCTTTGTTGGCCAAAGAGAGTTGCCCCTCAAAGGTTGGCCTGAGAGCCCGTGGCTGGCCCAGAGGGTCACATACGGTGTGACCCTCTTCTGAGCAGCGGCGAGGGATTGACCCTGAGGCCAGTACTTTCCATGTGTGTAGTTTAAGAGTCAGCAAACCCCGGCCCACGGGCCAAATCTGGCCCACAACTTGTTTTAATATATAAAGTTTTATTGGGACACAGCCACACCCTTTGTTGCTGCCTTCCTACTACAAAGACCGTAGCATCCACGAAGCCAAAAATCTGGAGTCTCTGGCCCTTTGTAGAAAATGTTGGCCAATCCTACGTGTTGGTCCAAATGTTGGTCTAGCTGTTCTTGTCTAATTGTTTAGAGGTTAGATCACGGGGCGTGGGCAGGAGAGGGAGGGTTCAGGTTAGGGGTCGGGGAAGCTAAGTCGCCTGAGGGTTTGATGGGGAGAAGGAGAAACGTGAGGAGGGAGAGCTGACTGCCTGTAGTGGGTCATCTCAAGGCCATCAGGAGCCCAGGTCACCTGTGTGGCAGGTCGGCCCCGGTGCCTGGCTCCTTACCACACGTCCTATAGAACTTTGTTTGCTGGAGTGACAAGCGTGTGACTGCCTGGGGCTGGCACGGGGTTGGGAGGGGCGGCACTTGCCGGTGGGGGCGCCATCAGACTGGGCGTCAGCAGCTGGACAGGGAGTGAGAGCCCTTGGAGGGGATGGGGGGTGGACAGTGGTGGTTGGAGGACACAGAGAGGTCGGGCTGGGAACCCTGGAGTGGTCTGTAGGCTTTAAGTGAAGCCAGCACTGCCGCTGCGCTGGGAGGGCAGGACGGGGGTATTTGAAGACCCAGGGCTAGATGGGCTTCAGTGGCCAACAGGCCCATCGGAACCCTCTGGAAGCTCAGAGTCCAGTGAGAAGATCACAGCCCAGGGGGCAGGAATAGAACGATGTAACGGTGCCTGCGGCAGAGGGGACACCCAGAGTGCTGCGAGACCAGAGGAGAGGTGGCTGAGAGGGCGTTGCCCAGAAGTGATGTCTCCGCCCAGGCCTGAAGGACGTTGGGCGAGCCAGGTGACAGGGAGTTCCAGCAGGGACCTGCATAGGTCCGGTCCTGGAGACCAGGAGGCAGAAGCTCAGGGGCTGGGGCAGAGTGCAAAGGTAGGGGGGGCGGGCGGCAAGGAATGGTATAGGGTTAAGGAGGGAGGCGAGGACTGGTCGCCAGATCAAGGGGTCTGCCCTGGGGACTCCCGGATGGGTTGTTTTAGATAAAAGGTGACGAATTGTCTAGAGAGGGATGAAAGGGGAAAAACGGAGATCTGCTGGGCTGGTGTCAGGGGCCAGGTGGGATGTGGTGGGCTAGCTCAGGGGGCAGCCCTGGGAGTGAGGAAGAAACCAGTGGCGTTCGTACCCATGCTCTGCAATGGGAAGGGTGGGCCTGCCATGAGGAGAGTTGAGAATTGCTGTCGGCCAGACTGGTGGCAACCCCACCGCACCCCTCACCTGCCCTCCTTGGCAGGTCCCTGCGCGTCTCCCCACCCTGCTCAGCCCTGCGCTACTCCTGGGGTTAGCATTGGGGGCAGGTCCCTCTGGAGGGGAAGGGGCTGGTTTGGCTCCATCTCGGCTCTTGCCGGGAGCTCTGCGGGTGGTACCTCGAGCTTCCAGATGGCCCAGGCTCTCCTGGGCTCCCCGGGTCTGCAGATCTCAGGGGCCAGACCATCCAGCCCCTGCCCTCTCGCCCCCCCTCACTATGAAAGAAATTGGGAGCCAGTTCTCTTCATCCCCAAGAGGCACCGTGCAGGTCTTCGGCAAAGAGCTTGGGCCTGCAGTGGGGAGAGAGGTGCAGGCAGGGTCCTCATTTATGGGACACCCAGCGAGGACCGGAAGGCAGGGGAGCTGGTTCTGTGGGTCCCAGTGACCCCACCCCAATCCTGATTCAGAAAGCGAGCCTGGCCGCCCACGTATCGTGGGGGTGCCGAGCAGCATCTCTCCAGAGCCCGTCCTGCTGGCTCCCCCGCCACTCTGTGGACTGTGACTCAGGTTGAGGTGTCCGCCTACTTCAGAGATTGAGGTCAGATGGCAGGAAGAACTTCCAGCGTGACTCCAGCCCGGCTGTCCAGCCCCGGACTGCCGCGTGGACTCTTTGCTGCACCTCCACATCCCTCAGTGGTCGGGTTCCCTCTGGCCGCATCCTGGTTGGGGGGCGAGGATGTTGACCTACTCCCAGGGGCAGGGAGAGTGTGTCTGTGGCTACCCGGACGCCACCTGGATTTGGGAAAAGCGCTCCCCTAACCTGGGTGCCTGTGCGTGAACAAAGAGGCAGGGTTATGACGCCGGTTGCCAGCTTGATTCGCAGTCGCTGGTCCTGGTGGGAGAGCTGAGGTTTGAGCAGCGGCCCCCTTGGCAGGTGGGCTGTCCCTGTGCCACCTGCCCAGGTTAACCCTTTGCCTGCTGTTCTCTTCTTGCAGCCCTATGATCTCCTGGTCACCCCGCCCACCTGCCGGACTTCATATCTGACCCCCGACCCGCCTGCTGCCTCCGGAGCCCCCCCGGCCCGCCCCCCAGCAAGATGCCCATCCTCAAGCAGCTGGTGTCCAGCTCGGTGCACTCCAAGCGCCGCTCCCGCGTGGACCTCACGGCCGAGATGATCAGCGCCCCTCTGGGCGACTTCCGGCACACCATGCACGTGGGCCGGGCGGGCGACGCCTTTGGGGACACGTCCTTCCTCAACAGCAAGGCCGGCGAGCTGGACGGTGAGTCCCTGGATGAGCAGGCCTCCTCCTCGTCCTCCAAACGCAGCCTCCTGTCCCGGAAGTTCCGGGGCAGCAAGCGGTCGCAGTCGGTGACCAGGGGGGACCGGGAGCAGAGGGACATGCTGGGCTCCCTGCGGGACTCGGCCTTGTTCGTCAAGAACGCCATGTCCCTGCCCCAGCTGAACGAGAAGGAGGCGGCCGAGAAGGGCTCGGGCAAGCTGCCCAAGAGCCTGTCGTCCAGCCCCGTGAAGAAGGCGAGCGCCGGGGAGGGCGGCCAGGAGGAGGCGGGCGAGGGGGAGCTCGGGCCCCGGCGGAACGGGGCCGCCGCGCCCCACTCCCCGGACCCCCTCCTGGACGAGCAGGCCTTCGGGGACCTGACGGAGCTGCCCGTCGTGCCCAAGGCCGGCCTGGGCCTCAAGCACGCCGAGTCCATCATGTCCTTCCACATTGACCTGGGGCCGTCTATGCTGGGCGACGTCCTGAGCATCATGGACAAGGAGGAGTGGGAAGCGGACGACGAGGACGGCGGTTACCGCGACGACGGGGACGCGGCCCTCAGCACCCTGGCGCCGGCTCCCCCGGGGGCCGCGGCGGCTGCGGCGATCCCTCCCCGGGCCAGGCCGGAGGGTGCGACAGGCCGGGACCTGCCCCAGGACGAGGGGTGGGCGGCGGCCCCCAGCCCCGGCTCGGCCCGCAGCGACGGCAGCCACACCACGCGGGACAGCAGCTCCCTGTCCAGCTGCACCTCGGGCGTCCTGGACGAGCGCAGCCCCGCGTCCCGGGGACCCGACCGGGCCCGCGCCCCGCTGCCCCGGCAGCCCGACAAGGAGTTCTCCTTCATGGACGAGGAGGAGGACGAGGAGATCCGCGTGTGAAGGGCTCCGGCTCCCCCCGGCCCCCGGGCCACCGTCCCCTTCCCGGCCCCAGCAGACCCTGGACCTCCCGGCACCTCCTGGATGGACGGACGGACGGACGGACGGACAGATGAGAGGCGCTGGCCGGGGTTGCACGGTGCAGCCAGCCTCCCGAGCGCCGCGGGACAGGCAGGTGCTTGCGGGGGGACCCGCTGTCCCTCTCCTCTGCCCCGGCCTCAGATGGATGCCAGACGTCAGCCCGGTTCCCTCCTGGTGCGGCGGCCCCTGCAGGTCGGCCCAGGGCGGGCCGGGTGCCACCGCCAAGGACACGTGGCTCGCCTTTCCCCTCTTGGCGTTTCTGCTGTGACTGTGGCCGTGTGGCAGGAGGAAGGGTGGCCACGGGCCCCGGCCCCTCCGTCCCTCGTCCCCGGCTCCCCTGGAGCAAAGCCGGACCGCATGTGTGCACTAAACGCAGCCCCTTCCCGGGGAAGAGAACGGGATGGGGAACGAAAGGAGGCCCCAGGCTTCTTGAATTTTCTAGAAGGGGCCCTTTCCAGGTTGACACTAGGAACAGGCTGGGCGCTCGCTCGGTCCCTATCGATTTGTTGGTTCTTGTCCTGTTTAAAGCCTTGCAGAGCAATGTCTGGAGCCGTGTTGGTCGGTCTGCCACCAGAAGCAAAATCGAATCCTCTTAGAAAACCTTTATACTAAGTGCTTCCAAACTTTATTTAGAACCATATGGGGTGGGTGTCCGTGCGTGTGTCTCCCTCCTCCCGCCCCATAGCTATTAACAGTCAAAGGCAGCCAGTGTAGAAAATTTCTGGAAGATGATTTAAAAAAAAAAAAATAATAATAATATATCGTTCCTATGGAGGGATAAAGCTTTTTTGACTGAGTTACTGCCCCCATACACACACCCACTGACTACTCCCCCCTCCTTCAGGCCTTTGTCCCAGCAGGGCCCCCTCCCCCTATGTCCAAGCGCCCCGAGGGTATAGGGCTGCCAGATTTAGCAACCGAACAGAACTAGAATGCTGAGATAAATTAGAATATCAGGCACGCAAAGGATAATTTTTTTAGTATAAGTATGACCCGCGCCCTGTTTGGAACATACTTATGCTTTTTTAAAAAAAATGATTCTTTTGAAATTCGAATTTTAGTCTGGTCCCGTAGCCCTGCCCCAGGGGATGGAGTGGGAGCTTGTGTGTGTGTGTGTGTGTGTGTGTGTGTGTGTGTGTGTGTGTGTGTGTGTGCACGCGCCCCCAGGGTTAACTGGTGATGAGTGTCCTGCCCTGAGGACACGCTAAACCCACCTTCTGTCCTGTCCCCTCGACGCCAGTGTGGGGGAGGGGGCAGACGGAAGGACCCCAGGATCCAGCCCAGGGCCGGAGGGCGGAGCTACTCTAGCCTCCCAGATTTTCCCAGGTTCTGGTCCAGACACTAACTTAGTTCCTGAATCCAGTACCCCCACCCGCGACCCCATCGGTGCTGTTTCCAATAGTGTGGCTCCCACATAGGGGAGGAATCAGAAGGGGCTGTGTAGCCCCTGCCAGCTGCCCTTGAAACCCATTCAGACCGTGGTCAGTTCCAGATTCTAAACTGTATATTTTTTTCATGGTATTGTTAAAACAGTGAGGAAACATTAAAAAAAAAAAAAACCTGGTGGCAAGCGTGGTGTATGTCTCTGCTTCTAGGGAGAGCTATTTTCAGATGTTGGATGGGGGGAGGGGGCGCGGGTGAGGTTGCAGACGGGGGTCCTGGGGCTGCTTCTGTGCCCAGTGGCTTCTCTCTCTGTCCCTTAGGGGCCCAGCCTCTGGAGGGACAAGAAGGCTCATGTGCGCATCCGCCTGGTCAGGCCTTGGGGGCTCTGGGATTTTGGTGCCCCATGTGCCACTTAACAGTTGGGGGCCCTTAGCTGGTTTGTGCTTCATTGTGCTCATCCGTGATACGGGAATCCTGCTGCTCTTATGGGGTGGGGCTGCAGACAGTCACTGCCATGGTATTTGCCAAGTTGCTACTAAACCGAGGGAGGCTGTGTCCCAAGCCCCCAGGTGTCCCCATAGGTGACAGTGGTCACCACTGGGACACAGCAGGCACCACCCTCCCCTCTTCCCTGGCCTTCTACTGTCTCACCTGGAGAGTGACCTTGCAGGCAGCCTCTTCTCTGCTCAGCCTCGTGACCTGTGAGGTGGATTCGTGTCCCCGTTTTATAGAAGAAACATGCTTTAGAGGCTACATGGCCACCTTCCCCAAGTCACTAAGTGGGAGAGTCAGGACATCAGGGACATAAAGCCCTTTATCTTGCTGCTCATGGGCTCCTCGAAGCTTCATTCCATCACGAAGTGAGGCTGCCCTGGGTGGGGACCTCGTGAGCCACCCCCCCATCCTGCTGGCCCAGCTCCTGCCTTGCCCCTTGCCTTCCCCACACCCACCTGCCCCTCTGCGTGGGCATCTCGCAACGTCGGGTGGGGTGGGGTGGGCTCTGCTAGCTGAAGCCCCCCCCCCCCCACCCGCACGCCCTCCCATCTAGTGTGGCTGAGCTCCTGGAAACCCTGCCCCTCGCCTCGAGCAGCCACAGAGAAATTTGGGTTTGTGCGCCATCCTCCCTGGAAAGCAATTAGAGGCCTAATTAAAACATCTCCCAGGTCCTTCTGCCCCTTCAGGGGCTCATTCCCAGCTAATGAGGGATGTGGCTAAGGGTGGGAGTTGGAAGCAGGGTGCGGTGGCCCCAAGGTTGGGGTGGGGGGAGAGGAGGTGGGGTGAGGGGACGGGGCCCCTGGGGGCTGCAGTCCAGCTCCAGTGCTTCTGGGGAGAGGAGTTGCTGTTCACTGAAGCCCAGGCAGGTGCGGGAAACCCCCAGAGCCCACCCACAGCCCCTCATTCAGGATTCTTGAGGGTCTGAAAGAAGGCAGCCATTCTGAGACCACAGACCTGCTTTTTGACTCTTGGAAAAGTGCCCCAGGGGGCACCTGCAGAAACGCCTGGCTGGACCCACCTGTAGGAGCATGCATTCTAGGGGGCTCAGTGGACCCAGCGGAGGATGGGGTCACCGGGCAGAACCAGCCCAGACAGACCAGCTCTCATCTCGGTTCACTGGGTGGCGTTGGGCCACTGATAACTACCTCTTGGGCGGCTTCAAGTTCTCCACCTTTAGAGTTAGGCAATGGCTCAGTTGTTTTCAACTTGCTACTAGAAGCTTTGCAGTGGGGTCATACATGGAACCCCTAATCACAAACAGAGGCCAGAGCCTCCCTGAGTGGGGTTGGGGTTGGGGGGTCCTTACTCCCTCCCCTTTGGTCTCGGAGGTTCCCCTGAGGACCCCAGGGCTCCTGCAGAGCATGTCTCCCCTAAAAGATGTGCCGTAGGGCCCCTTCTACCTCCAGCAACCCAAAGCAGAGCCCAGGAACTGCATCTGGGCCATAATTTAGTCATTTTCATTCAGGTGACAGCCAACATTTCCCAAAATGGGCGGGGCCCCCAAAGCCTGCTTGCCCCGGGCAGGGCTATAGTCATAGCCTAAGGACGCATGAGCACCAGCCCACCCTGGTCCTGCCATCACTGGGGTGTCTCCCCTCCACCACCCCCCACCCCGACCCCTGCAGCACGGGGCTCTGCTCATGCTTTGGGCACGTGCTGTTCTGTGCCATTACCATGGTGAGGGCTGGGTGTCAGCTGCGAGGACCGCCATGTGCCAGGCGGGGCCTTCGTATCGGCCTTGTTGATCTTCATGACACCTGTGTGAGGCCCATCCTGTTCCTATTAGCCCCATTCTACAGATGAGGGCACTGAGGCATCCAAAACCGAGGGAACAGGTCCAGCCCCCTAGGCTGGTAAACGGATGAACTGGGCACAGACCCACTGTCCCAACCTGATGATGTGCACTCTGGGCCCTGGAAGGAGCAGTGGGGCCGAACGGAGATCTTGCTGAGCAGAGTGGCGCCAAGAGAGGCCGGGCTGGTCAGGGTGTGCCTGGCTCACCTGGGCTGTGTGCCCAAGGGAAAGGGGGGTGCTGCTTGCTGGCGGCTGCTGATGCATGTCACCCAGAGGGCCCACCAGGAAGTGCAGAGGTCCTTCTGGTGTCACTCAGGCCCTGCCGGGCAGGACCAGGGCCCCAGGCTGGGCCCCTTGCCTCACAAGCCTGCACCCTGGGGCCTATGCTCCTGTTGGTGTCCAAGCTCACCTTTGACCCTGTTCTTATGCACCCAGCCATCCCCCCCCGCCCGCCCGCACCGGTGTGGCACCCAGAAGAAAGTGGACGAAGGAATCGAGGGTACCAGAACAGGTGAAGGAGGGGTTCTCAGGGTCTTCAAATTTTAGGAGGTGGTTCACCTTCCCCCTCCAGCCCCGATTTTACAGATGGGCAGGCAGAGGCTGCTGGGAAGGAAGCGCTGGCTGCACCCCGTGAGCAAAGCAGAGCAGAGGCTGAGGCGGACTGGACTGGCAGGGGCAGGGGAGGGGCAAGCCGAGCCGGTGGACTGGTGGACCTTGTAGGGCACAGGTGCTTCCAGAGCCGGAGGTTAGTGGTCGGGGTGGCTGGTGGGGGACTTGACCTTTCCAGGTGTAGGTGGCACAGCACCCCCACCCATCCCTGGGTCACCCCCAGGCCTTCGCAACAGCCTCCCGAAGGGCCTCCCCTTTGCATACTGGGGCAGGTCCTCCCTACCTCCACCCCTACACTCCCCCCCCTCCCCTGCTCCACACCCGCCCTCAGCTGCCTGCGTGACAGCCACATGCAGAGTCTCCCCGGGCCCTGAAGGCCCCGATCCGTTGTGGGAAAGGCAAGTTAGGAATAGTGAGGGGAGAGCTCATCTAGCTATTTCCCCTTGGCAACAGCCAGATGGGAGATTGGAAAGAACGTTTGGGGGAGGGGGATGCATGTGCAGACAGATGGATGTCAGCGGCTCTCCGTCTAAAAACCTGTTGCTCTAACCCACCAAACTGCTGCTCCCCGAAAAAGGAGACTCCCAGGAGGGGACCAGAGAAGCCAGGGTTAGCTGCCTTCCCCGGCAGGACTCTAGCCTTGAAATGACACTTGGCATGTTAGAAAACACCCGCCAAGGCCACAGGGCCCTGCTGAATTTTGTTTTGTTTTTATGCCCTGCTTTGTTGCCAAAAGGATTGGAGGCAGCTTACAAAAATATGTAAAATACAATAGGATAAAAATAGATCAGAGTGAAAACAGGCCTAGAACAAACAGTACAAGTGAACCAAGGGGAGTGAGTGTGTGCAGGAATGTTCTCCGGGTGGGCCCCCGCAGTTCTCAAAGGTGGGCTGCAAACTGGACTCTGAGCTTCCCGTTAGTCGAAGTGAAAAGGGAAACCCGCCCGTTACAAAACTCACAAGTCCACCAGGTTGAAAACGGCCCCAGGAGCAGCTCTACTTTTTTCCTAAGGTCTGAGGGATCGTTGAAGGAGCCGGGAAAAGGATCTCAGGCTGTGTCCTTATCAACAGTCTCCTCACCAACACAGTCACACAAACCCCATCAGGCTGCCTTTCTGCTCCGTGTAAATCGAGGGCTTGATGCCCAGATGCAGATCAATAAAATCAAGTCTAGGGCAGCCCGGGTGGCACCTGCCTTCAGCCCAGGGCCTGATCCTGGAGACCCGGGATCGAGTCCCACGGTGGGCTCCCTGCGTGGGGCCTGCTTCTCCCTCTGTCTCTCTCTCTCTCTCTCTCTCTCTGTCTCTCATGAATAAATAAATTTAAAAAACCTTAAAAATAATACATAAATAAAATAAAATCAAGTCTACGGAGAGGGCCAGACCTACGTGATCCAAGTCATTCATCCAAGACGTATGATTGAGATTCTTGCAAAGTTGGGGTTCTCAGCCTCAGTGCTATTGACATTCGGGGCCTGGTTGTTCTTTGTTATTGGGAACTGTCCTGTAGGATGTGGAACAGCATCCCTGGTCCCACCCCTTAGATGCCAGCTGCAGCCCCCCGGTCGACTACATCAAATCAAAATGTCCCCAGACATTGCCACATGTCCCATCGGGAGCTGGAAACCGCTGCTCCTACAGGAATGCTGAAACACCTTTCCCTTTCTTTCTTTCTTTTCTTTCTTTCTTTTCTTTCTTTCTTTCTTTCTTTCTTTCTTTCTTTCTTTCTTTCTTTCTTCTTTCTTTTCTTTTCTTCTTCTTCTTCTTCTTTTCTTCCTTCTTTCCTCCTCCTCCTCCTCCTCCTCCTCCTCCTCCTTCTTCTTCTTCTTCTTCTTCCTCTTCTCCTCCTCCTTTCCATAAGGCCCAAGACAAAACTGTTTTCAGGTCACATGTTTTTCATTCAAAGCAGAAAAAGGTTTATGGAGTCCCTCTGGGAGCAAAATATATCTATTTGCCTCTTAAATCACCCACTTTCTTGAGCAAGCGGACAGGTCACTTTAGCCAGCGGCACATTACTCTGAAGGGACTTAGTATCTGAGAAGAACCACACAGCTTTCCGATCCCCCCCACCCCCCACCATGGGGCCAGACTGAGGCATGTGGCTGGGGCCGGGGCAGCTCCCCGCAGAGGTAGGATGGAGAGTGGACTGGGTCATCTCCCAGCTGACTTGGAAGATGCTCCTTCATCAGTGTCATTTCTCCCAACCGGGGCTCCTCCCCTGCCCCCAGGAAGTCAAACCAGGGCTGCCCGCAAGTTTCAGGTTGTGTTCTTTGAAGACACAAATGGGCAGCGTGGATGCACCAGGTGTTTACTGAATACCTGCTGAGGGCCTAGCACTGTGAGCGTGAGCGGGGCAGGGACGGTGAGTGTATGTAACGGGGCTTTCCTGGGCCTCTCCTCCACAGAGATGGTTCAAATAAGATTTATGACTGCGTTAGTAAAAAAGATACATACATTAATATTATATATTAAAAATTTTGGGGGGACACCTGGATGGCTCAGTTGGTTAAGCGTCTGCCTTTGGCTCAGGTCACAATCCTGGGGTTCTGGGGTAGAGTCACACGTTGGGCTCTCGGCTCAGTGGGGAGCCTGCTTCTCCCTCTCCCCCCACTCCCTGCTGCTCATGCTCTCTCTCTCTCTCAAATAAATAAAATCTTTAAAAAAAAAAACAAAAACCTTTTTCTTTGGCCTAAACACTTACAGATTTTTCTTCTATTTTAAGGAAATTCAAACATTTTTGTGGGCCTCTGGAAGTACTGAGGGCCCAGGACTGCACCTGCTGGGTCTGATAGAGCAGTCTCATGGGGGGAACATGGACTTGGGGTGAGGCAGGGTAGCGGGGAGCAAAGCAGAGCATCAAACAAGCAAGAAAATAAGTCCAACACTGCACGTGCATGAAGGGCTTTGCAGGGATAAACTGGTGGGTGCTGGGACAGGGAATGACCTGAGTCTCACATGAGAGAAGGCGATAGAGTGGTTTCCCCGAGACAGGAGAGTTTGAGTCAGACCAAAGGATGAGAGGAACCTATGATGTGAGGAACGGAGCAGCACTTTTGGGAAGGTGAGGATACACCCCGCTTTGGCCTCAGTGCCTGGTGGTGGGCATTCCTGGAAGGAGCTGGAAGGTGGCACCAATTTCAGGGAAGCTAGGGTTGGTCTTGGGCATCTGGCAGCCACTTCAAGTAGCATTGGCAAGAAGGGGGCACCTGGGTGGCTCAGTGGTTGAGCATCTGTCTTTGGCTCAGGGTGTGATCCCAGGGTCCTGGGATCGAGTCCTGCATAGGGATCCCCGCAGGGAGCCTGCTTCTCCCTCTGCCCGAGTCTCTGCTTCTCTCTCTGTGTGTCTCATAAATAAATAAATAGATAGATGATAGATAGATAGATAAATAAATAAATAAATAAATAAATAAATAAATAAAATATTTTAGAAAAAAGAGAAAAGAAGTGGCGAGAAGGCAACTGTATGAGAGGCTGGTGCTGTGCACTGAGTTCCTATGTGGAAGTCCTACTCCCCCTCCTCCGTGTGATGGTCTTAGGAGGGGGCACCCCGGGGTAGGGGGTGACCAGGTTTAGATAAGGTCATGAGCATGGGCCACCCACGATGGGACTGATGTCCTGGCCAGAGCACCCTCTCCACCGCCTGAGGACACAGCGGGCAGCCGGGAAGCGGGCTCTCACCAGGAACCGAATGTGCGGGTGCCCTGATCCTGGACTTTCAGCTTCCAGAAGCCGTGAGAAATTCAAGCCTCCTGTTTGGGGTACTTCGTAACGGCAGCCCAAGCTAACTGGGACGGTGGGCAGCTCCCCATGTGTCGGTAGCTGCTCCCCTAGATGGAGTCGCGGCCCAGAGATGAGACTCAAAGCCAAACCAAGTGAGACCAAGGACAGATCTATGGGTTTGATGAACACCCGACCGGAGGCAAGGTCAGGACTGGTGAGCTTCTCCCCTCCAGCACCACTGAGTCTCGCAGGCGCCCCACCACGTGGGGCGGGGGGCTTGGTGCAGGCTGGGAGCGAGGCAGGGCTGCCCTCTGCTTGGCCCTCCGCCTCCCACACCCACACCTACACCTACACCCACCAGGCTTGGACCCAAAGTGGGCACAATCGACTCCCCGTCAACAGTTGGGGCCTGGAGGGTTTTTTCCATCCATAATCTGTCTGTCTGCCTCGTGACCCAAGAATCATTTAGAAGTAACAGACTGGAGGGCAGTCTGCCGGGATGGAAATGGAGTTTCTCTTCCAGACTCAATTGACCCAAAGGCAGATCAAACTGGTGACCTTGGCCCCCAATCCATCAACGTACGTGCCCCAGGCCGTGGCCGGGAGAATTAATCCATCAGGGTGTCAACAGTCAGCTGGCAGTTCTGTGTCCTATGGAAACCTCCCTCTCCTCCCCCGCAAGTGGGGGCCAAGGGGCACATGCACCCCAGGAGGTGCACAGAACCATCTCCTGGGATGCGGGAATAGATAGGAGAATTTTGCTGATAGTTACGGTTGATCTTGACCTGGGGTGTTTTTCTGCTCTACAAAGCGCCTAGGCTTTCCTGGGACTGCTGGTTCCTGGCGTCGGGGCTGCTGCAAAGGCCTTCTTCCCGCCCTTGCTGGGAGAGGGGGCCCCAGAGCTTTGCAGCCTGAGGCTTTTTCTAAAATGCAGACCGGGGGTGCTTGGCTGGTCCAGTAGGTAGACTCTTGATCCCGGGGTCATGAGTTCAAAGTTCAGATTACGGGTAGAGCTTACTTAAAAAGTAAATAAGGGGGGAGCCTGGGTGGCTCAGTCGGTGAAGCATCTGCCTTCGGCTCAGATTGTGATCTCAGGGTCCTGGGATTGAGCCCCACATTGCACTCCCTGTTCATCGGGGAGCCTGCTTCTCCCTCTCCCTCCACTGCTCCTCTGGCTTGTGCTCCCTCTCTCTCTCTCTCTGTCAAATAAATTAATAAAATAATAAAATATAAAATAAAATAAAATAAATAAAATTAAATAAAAATAAATAAAATAAAATAAATAAAATAAAATAAAATAATAAAATAAAAAGTGCCCATGTGGCTCAGTCAGTTAGGCATCTGACTCTTGATTTCAGCTCACGTCATGATCTCAGGCTTGTGAGCTCGAGCCCCATACCTGGCTCTATACTCAGCGGGGAGTCTGCTGGAGATTTTTCTCTCTCTTCCTTTCTCTCTGCCCCTTCCTCTGTTCATGCTCTCTCTCTCTCTCTCTCTTTCTCCCGCTAATGATAATAAATAAATCTTTTAAAATAATCTATTAGGGGCGCCTGGGTGAGCATCTGCCTTCAGTTCAGGGCGTGATCTCTGCCTGTGTCTCTGCCTCTCTCTCTCTCTCTCTCTCGTTGTGTCTATCATGAATAAATAAACCAATCTTAAAAAATAAAAATAAATTAAATAATCTGTTAAAAAAATAGATGAACAAATACAAGGCTGGCTCCTTCAGTGGCCTCCCTGAGGCCAGCCTCCAACACTGTCCCCTCCCTACCGTCCCAGGGCTTTGTTTCGCGTCCTCCCTGAAGCCTTTCCTTGCCACCCACCTGAGAGCCGGGTGTTCTTGTCCTAGCTCTGCAAATGCCTCGTTTCCCACCCCTGTCCACAGGTAACTTCTCCTTGTCTTCCTTTCCTTGGTGTTGGTACTAAATGGCTACGGATTTAGTAGCTTAGACCACCACAAGTTCATTACCGTACGGTTCTGGAGGACGGAAGGCCAAAGTGGCTTTCAAGTGAGGTGAAATCAAGGTGTCAGCACGTCTGCATTTCTTCCGGAGAGATACCAGGGGGAGAATCCGTTTCCTCACCTCTTCCAGCCCCTGGAGGCCGCCTGCCTTCCTTGGCTCGTGGCCCTCCTTCCATCCTCCAAGCGGCAGAGTAACCTCTTCCTCTTCGAGTCTCTCTCTGTCTCTTGTCTCCTCTCCTCTCTCCCTCTGGCTCCCCTGCCGCTCACTTGCAAGGCCCCTGGGGATGACTTAGGCCCACCCGATAATCCAGGGTAGTCTCCCCATTTCAGGACGCTTCCCCACATCCGCAAAGTCCCCTTTGCCACGTCACCCGTCCACAGGTTTCCGAGATCAGGATGTGGGCGTCTTTTGGGGTCATTATTCTTCCACAGATAAAAGCTGTGTCTTGTGCATTCTGTGTCCTTCAGCATGAATGGAAGCTCAACGATATTTTTGAGTGAGTGAGTGAGTGAGTGAGTGAGTGAATGAATGAATGAACAGCTCCCTAGAGGCGTGAGAGCAGCTGGAGGGGCTGCGGATGAGTAGGAAGAAAGCAGAGGGGAGCCTGAGCTGGCCCCATCCCGCTTCTGCTAGCTCATTTTTGCTGGTGGTCTGGGCCTGGGGTGTCCCCCGAGCTGCTGGTGGCAGGGCTTCTTTCCCACGGGGTACAGGGGTCAGGGACCTGTGGGAGCACCTCCCTGAGCCCCGGGAGGCTCAGAGCAGCCTCTGCTCGGCCTAGAGGGGCTCTGGCCACAGAGGGGACGGTGGCCTGAAGACGGAGACACATGCAGGTGACAACAGCGGGGGAGGAAAGATTTCCGGACCCCCCTGGGCCCTAGGAGTCCTGTCTCCTTGACTCTCAGGCCACAGGTGCAGCCCGCATGCCCTCTCAGTGGCCTTCGCACCCCCTCATCTCTCCAGCCTGGGGGTGGGCGCTTTCCTGTACGGCGTTGGGCTGGGCTGGCTGGGGGCTCGTGCGGACTTAGTGACCTTTCTGGAGCTTGTGTCAGTAAGCCTGTGAGCCTCAGTTTCCTTAACCGTGGAAGATAATAATGATGACGATGGTGAGGATGATGATAATGATAATAATAATGGGGCTCTTTCTGGGGTTTCGTGGGAATCAGAGAAAAGATGGTTTACATGGTGAACCTCAACTGCTCAGCCCTAGAAGTGCCAGGGAAGGTCCTGAGTCCCTGTCCCCATTCCGACATCCTCTGGGCCCGCAGGCTTCAGGCAGTCCTTCGCCCCTCACAGCCTTGGTTTCTTAGTCTGTAAAATGGGTAGAAGCAACTTGAGCCCTTGCAAGTGAGGACAGGAGGAGGCCCTGAGGAGTGCGAGTGGGTCATCTGTCCCATTACTGTGCCCAGGCCCCTGGGGGAGGTCGATCCCGTCCCCACAGCAGCGTTCCCAGGGCCACCAGACTCCCAGAGACCACACTCTTGGGCAGAGACACAGTAGGTTCCTCCCAGCTGCCAGTCCTTCCTGCCCTGCTCTCCAAGTGCTATAGTGAGGCCAACAGCTGTCACCACCAAGTGGCATCTCCAGGACAGAGAGCAGTGGAGAGGGCAGGGCACACTGGCTCATTGTCCTTGGGGCCAAGCTGAGCAGCAGCAGCTGGGGTCCCCGGGGTTTCCTCTGAGCCCCCCCCATCCCGACAGTAGGGCTATCCAGTCACCCAGCCTGGCCCTCCTGGACTCAGAGCAGCCCGCCAGCACACCCGAGCAGCATGGAGCCCCCCATCTCCCACAGCACCTTTTATCAGGGGCTTGAAGAGGGTGGCCCCATAGACCTGGGGAGGGGGGACACACCAGTCCTTTCTCCTTATGGCACAAACCTTCAGGGAGGATGACTCTGGTACAGCTGCCCCCTGGTATTGGGCACCCACATGTACTTCTCACTGCTGGCACCCCAGGTGAGGTCATGCGGTGGGTCCCGTTTCACTGATGCTGAATCTGGGGCTAAGAGAGGTGATTAAATGGCCCAGGATCACAGGCTGGGGACCGACACAGCCCGGATTTGAACCCTGGCCTGCCCAATGCCACAGCCTATGCTCTTTGCACAAACTCAGGGTGCCCAAGTGGGGAGTGGGGCAGATGTACAAATGCCAGGGAAGGGGGGCCTGGCCACAGCCTGCCCCAAAAAGCACTGGCTGCCACTGACCGAAGGCCAGGGCGACAGAAAAGATGACCTCCCCCAGTTCCTGGCGGCCAGAGAATTCCAGAGCTCCCCGCACTCCTCCTTTTCGGAACAGTGCATTTATAGAGAGAAAGGGGCAGGGTGATGATGATTCAGGAAATCTGCAGCCGGAGTTCAATGAACGTCTCATAATGATGGTGATTAAAAATTAATACCACTGTTGAGCGATTTGTGCGTCCACTCCGCTGCCATGAATTAATTACTGGATGAAAACACGGGGGCTGGGGATACGCTCCAGGGCACAGAGGTTTGAGAGGGGGCACCCCAGAGCTGGGGCATCCTGGTCCCCACTCCGGCTCCTTCTCCGGGGCATCACCCGGGCTTCTGTGGCCTGGGGCTTGCCTGTTGTCTTTGCACAGCAAGTGCTGGGCCACCTGGGGAGGCACAAGGTCGTAGTATACATGGGGGGCAGCCCCCTGGCCTGAGTGACAAGAGGAGTCGGAAAGGCCTTAGGAGGTGGGAGACCCAGACCACCCCCGGTCGATACCAATTAGCAGAGGGACATTGGCAGTCACCTGCTTCCCTGTGGGTTTATTTGCTCATCTGCCAGAGGAGCGAGGTCCTCTGAAACGGAATGGCCAGGTGGGAGGATTATGAGTTTGCTGGGGCCACCGTAACAAATTGCTGCAGAGGTGGTGGCTTGAGACACCAGACGTGTGCTCTCTCCCATCACGGGGGCCACAAGTCCGAGAGGGTGGTGTGGGCAGGGCAGGCTCCTTCGGGAACCCCCGGGGGGGCACCGTCCCCCGCCTCTGTCTGGGCCTCTGGGGGTGGCCGGCCGGCCTCGGCGCCCCACAGGAGCTGCCCGGGTCCTGCCTCCTCCTCCGCGTCCCGGCCGTCTCCGCGCATCCCAAACTCCCTCTCCTCTCTCACAAGGACCCTAACTCCAGCTTGATCGCCTTGAGATCTGTCACCTAATTACATCCGCAAAGATCCCATTTCCGGATCAGGTCACATTCACAGGGTACCAGGGGTAAGGATTTGGTCTACTTTTTCGGGGGAGACGGTTCGACCCACCCCAGAAGGCATGTTGTTGGGTAAGCGAAGGCCGTGAGGGCCTGGCGTCGTCATTCTTGCGCCAAATCGATGGTTGCGCATCAGGAGTGGGGAGCTCTTCTGGGCGACGTCCTTGGCACACCCTCTGGCCGCCGGGCACACGGAGGTGCGACAGCGAGTCCGGGAGGAGGCTGAGACCTTGACCCGAAGAGGAGGGGATGCTGCTGCCGGATGGAGGGAAGAGTGGGCCCGGGGGCCTCCTCCACGCTCAGCTCTTGCCGGGGAACACTTTCCGGCCACCGGAGTGGAGGAAAGAACCCCTGGAGATATCACCGGGGCTCTAATTATTATTTTTATCATCCTTCTCTCTTTTTAAAATATTTTATTTATTTATTCAGAGAGAGGCAGAGGGAGAAGCAGGTTCCCTGCGGGCAGCCCGATGTGGGACTCAATCCCATGACTCTGGGGATCACGCCCTGGGCCGCTGAGCCACCCAGGCACCCCAATTTTTATCATCCCTTATATAGCCGCCCGCCCTGTCTTTTCTCCTCAATCTAGTCTTCGGGGTGCTGTGCGTTGCTCTCCTAGCCCTTTGGGGGCACTCTGCTGGCTTCATGATAGAAAACCAAGCCCTAAGAGACACCTGCGTTGCTTCTCCAATCCTGTCGCCCACACCCCTCACCTTGGCCATCCCCCCTCACCTGCCATGTCCCCTTACCCCCTGGGCCTTCCATGGCTGGCTGCCCTTCCTTCTGGAATGGCGCTCCTCCAGCCCAGCTTAGCACGCCCCCGCTACCATTTATCGCCCTGTTAGCCATTACCATCCCCTTTTATTTTTAAAATTTTTTAAAAAGATTTATTTATTTATTTATTCATGATAGATATAGAGAGAGAAAGAGAGAGGCAGAGGGAGAAGCAGACTCCATGCAGGGAGCCTGATGCAGGACTCGACCCCTGGACCCCAGGATCGTGCCCTGGGCCAAAGGCAGGTGCCAAACCGCTGAGCCACCCAGGGATCCCCCATCATCCCCCTTTACCATCGTGTACTCCCCACTGGACTGGGCTGTGCCTGAGGGCAGGAGGACGGTCCTTTGCACCCCCCTCCCGCCCTCTCCCCAGGACACAGATGCTCTGTGGATGCTGATGGAAGGAGATCAGGAGACGCGGATTAGAATTCCGTCGTCACCGTCTTCCCAACCGGGTGCCCTTGGCCTCCCTGAGCCTTCGTGTCCTCATTTGCCCGCCTGCCCTGCCAGGCTGGTGTGTTGACAGACGGAATGTGTCCTTGGATTACCAACCCATGCACAGGAATAGGGCGTCTGCCCAGGGGCCTGGGTGGCCCAGCCTCCCACAGCCCCCAGCTCGGCCTCCCCCGCCATTCCCCCTCCCTGGGATTGAAGCTAGAGGGAGGCCTGGGCTTCTGGAAACTCTTGGATCCCTTCCTGCCCGGCCCTGGGCCCCGCCTCGGCACCAGGTGTCTCTCTCTCTCTCTCTCTCTCTCTCTCTCTCCAGCTATTTTCCTTTCTGATCCAGAGTTCAAAAGAACAACCAGTGGAGGAGGAGCCGAGGGGGCCACAGTCATGGGAGAACAAAAGCCAGCAGGCTCCTTCTTGTAGGCCGGCTGGGGCCTGCAGGGCGCTGCCCACCTCTCCCCGCTGCGTCCAGGAAGGAGGCCGTCGGGTTCTGTGGGTTCCAGCGCGACTCTGCAAACATTGGCTCCGTCCAGTTGGAGGGAAGGCCAGTTCAGGGCCCCGGCTGGGGGTGGGAGGGGGCGGTGGGAAGGGGACAGCCTGCCCCAGTTAGAGCCCCAGTTAGAGCCCCAGAGCGCGCCTTTGAAAGCACTTCAGATGTCCCCAGCCCTGGGGGCAGGGGTGGCGTAATAATAATAAAACAACATTTGCATAGAGATTTCGTTTACAAAGCGCTTTCTCAGGGGGTGGGAGGCGCTGGGGTGGCCTGTGGAATCCTGGCGGGGAGGCCGCGGCCTCGGGTTGGTTCCACCCCCAGCCCGGCTCCGAGCTCGAGCTCGCGGTTGTGTGCGAGTAAACAAAGCGCTATTCATCCAACTGTTTCCGATTCCTCTGGATCTCGTTCCTTTTTCCCCCCTTCTCCCATGAGGAGCTCGCGCGGGGCTTGTCACTCAGGCCAGAAGAGGGGTGTCAGGAGTCCCAGAGGGAGGCGTGGGCTGGGACGTGATTGGAGGGAAGCCCCCCTGCCCCGGCCCCCTCACCCCTTGGCACCCTACCCCCCACCCCAGCTCCTGGGAATCCGAGCAGCCTCACAGAGGTTGGTTTATGCAAGTCTTCTCGAAGCTTAACCTGTGGCTTTGTCTTCCTGTTGAAAGAATGAGCACAGGTTTGGTAACGTCTGTGCATATGTCGCATGTTTGAAGACACACAGGGAGGAGCAGGGAGCCTGCGGGGCTTTGCTCCTCCTTCCCCTGCAGCACGTTCTGTACACCGTGTGGGGGCGTGGGGGCCCCCCTGGGGCGCCTGCACCTGCATCAGGTGGGAGTCGTGAGACATCTGTGCTTAGAGAGTCGCTTAGCTGTCACCTGGCAGCTGGCTCCCCCGGGGATGAGGGGGGCGGCATCAGACTGTGGCCCTTTAAGGGCCTCCGACGACAACGAGCTATATAGGGGCCACCTGCAGGGTCTTGGGTAGGTTTTGGCGGCCCCACAGGAGATGGAAGATGTAGGAGGTCATTGCTGGGCTGGAGCAGTTCACCTTCACCTTCGAGAAGGATGTAGAGATGCAGAAGGGCACTGGACTCCTCCTGCCTTTCCAGGGCATGGACAGTGAGTGAGGACAGGGTGTCAGCTGTCCCTCTGGGGGACCGTGAGGCATCCCCCTCCCCCTGTCTTCTCCGCAGGCCTCTCTGCTCAGCTCCCGATGGGGCCACCCCTTCACTGTGGCCCAGTGGGGGGCTGGAGCCTGCCAACTGTGATTCCCAGCTTGGTCCCTCCCTTCTCAGGGTCTCAGGCCTCTTACGTCCTCTCCAGGACTCCAGGAAAATGGGGCTGACTCCCAGGCGGCCCATTTTCCAGACCGGGAAAGCAGAGAGACACAGGTGAATTGTGAGAAGCTGGGAGGGTCCACACTGGCCTCCTGAGCTCCCTTGGGCCTTGGGGCCCTCCGTCACCTCAGTCTCAGGGTTGGGGGGCTTAGGTGCTGAGGCCTCGAGGCTGGTCCTGGAGGCCAGCATCCAAAGAGCCAGGACTTGGGGGCCCCCAGGCCTCAGCCTCGGGGAAGGTCAGGGTCGCAGGGGGCGTGGGGGGGGCGCCACTTCCTGGGGAGGAAGAGCCCCTCCAGCAGCTGCAGCCTGTGAGGAAGCTACCTTCCTTTTTCCCCTTCCAGAGTGGGGCTCAGCTGTGTGCAACTTCTTTGCGAAAGGGCTCTGTGAGAAAGGTGGGTCAGCCGGAGAACCTGGCGGTGGGGGGGCGGGGGCGGCCACACCACAAGGGCTTCTGCTGGGCCTGGAATAGGGGGGAATCAGCAGCTGGGATTTCCCTGGCTCAGCCAGGGCCACCTGGGAGGGGACATTCCCTTCTTCCCGCCTTGCTGGGGGTGGGACTGTTTTGGGGTCTCAGCCTGTGTGTTCCCAGGAGGCCCCCAGCTTTTTTGAGTTTCCTCCCGGCCAGGAAAGCGGCGCCCTTCTCTCCATCACCCCCTTTCTCATCCTCTGAATCAGTATGGGACCCAGTCAGCTGTCCTGAGTATTCTTTACGTCCTAAGACAGCCCTGGCCATTTCAGTCTCTGAAATGCTACCAACAAGCACCCCCTATTTCTCCCTGACCCCGACCAAGCAAACCCCTCTCCCCACATACAGGAGGCCTGGCTCAAACCAGGGGGTCCCCACCTCCGGCTCTGGCCCACTCATAGGCTCTTCCTGTAGAAATTA